>NC_135531.1:220396729-221742729 GCF_045843805.1 Urocitellus parryii
TTTCATTTTTTTTTCTTCAGAATAAAAAAAGTGGAACAAACTAAGATAAGTACTGCATTTAGTCTTTTTAATATAGAAGAATACCAAGACTTTTTAAAATTAAAAGATGTTGGTTTAATTGTTCTTTATTGACTTTGGAAAACTCTTTAAAAACATTATAATTTTCCAGAATTTGCAATTACACATATATGTTTAGTACATTAGCATTACTATGAAATCCTCATATCATAGCCTGAATCTTTTACAAATGCTATTATCAAATCTGATCTATAATTTTAACATTTAAAGTAGGAATTTGGAAATTTCCAGTTTGAAGATTGGCTAAGCTTTGCAACTATTTATATTACTTATAGTCCTTTCATATGTAAAACTTCATTGATTAAACATGTAAGATTTAAGATATTATGTTGAGATATATTTCTGCTGTTGAATTTATTTATGTAAAATAAAAAGTAACATCCTCCTCAGGAGTACATTATTGAAACAATTCTATATAAAAATTCTTAGATTGGTAGATTCATAAGACAAATAAGAATTAGATGTTTAATTAGATTTTGTGATTTTAGCCTCTGAGGAGAAAGACTTTTAGTGAACTCACTTAAAATAATATATAGTTTAAGATATATGAATCAAAATCAAATTATCTCAGAAACTATAGTCTTATATAGTTTGTAAAGGAATATAACTGACATTTTAAAGCACTTTTTGGAGTGTCAATCACTACATTTAAATACTGCTCATAAAAGCCAACAACCACTGAACACACTTTCTGAATGTCAGGCAGTATGTTACATTCATTATAAACATGATTTCATTTACATTATTGGTTGTACAATAGCTCTATTAAGAGATACTATTATCATCCTAATTAGAAAGTGAGAAAATTGGTGTTTAAATATACTAAATAATTCATCTGTTGTTATATAAGCACTAGTGTTGAAGAGAAATTTAGAGTCAGTTGGTCTGAATCTACAGTTCACAGGCCTGAGCATTCCACAATAATGCCATGGGACCCAAACCTTCATAAATTACTTGAGTTGGATATTAGGGTCATTTTTATACACATGGGCCTTGAAGCTCAACAATGGTTAATGTACAGTTCAGTCATACATCTAATAAATGTCTCACCAGAATCCAAATTCACACAGGGGAAGAGAAACGAAATAGCATCCTACCAGAAACTATCTAAAAAGAAGAATGTGCCTATAGATATGTCTGAACAAGTCTCCTTTTCCTGGGAAATTCTTATTTTTGTCAGCATGTTTCAATCCCGATTGGATGTTCCATTTTGTCTAACATCTGTAGAAAAGAAAATGATAATAGCTTAATTAATTCATTCATCTGCCGATTAACTAGTTGATTCCAAAGTATGAGCAGAATATGATTCTGGTGAACTTAACACAATTTATTTTTGTTTTGTAAAAAAATTGTATGTGTTTTCAAGTGGATGGATTTAAGAAGTCAGGGTTATTTAGAATGATCCATCATGGTAGCTAAGAGGGAACACTCCCCAGGGATTAGAACATATAGAAAAAGTAAGATTTTTCTAAAAAGAAAGTAATGTCTCCCTCATAGTTTTCTTTAAATGATTTTTGACAGGACAATATTTTGTTTCTCTCTTCCTATTTACTTTAAATAATATGCATAAAATTAGCATAGAATCATAGTGTCATAAACATATTCGAGATTAAAACTTAGTGATAGAAACCTCTTCTAGACCAATTAATTATTTATTTGACTTTTCTTAAATTGAGATGAATTATTTTATTTGGGGTGTCTCTGTGCCCAGAGAAGAAAAATTGGCATCCCAGTCTCCCTTGAACAAAAGTTTAGCTAAGTGGCAAGCTTCAGCTAGAGAGGGTTTTCTGAGACTGAAGTCAAAACAAAAATAGTATTTCCAAGAGAAGCATTCGGCCCTTTTACTTTCTTGCTTCTTAGAAGATGAACACTGTTTTTACAGATGTGCCATCTTTCTTGGGAACTTGAGGAAAAATGCTAAGAATGATAAAGGGATACTTGGCATAATGGGTCCTAACTCTCACTTGGTTGGAAAAATGAACTCTCTGTGGAAGGCTTTTCTGTTTAAGTCACTGTGGCAGGATTTTATGTAATTGAAAGTCACATGAAATATTATCTGATTCTTCAAAGTTAGAAAGTATAATGATATCAAATATTATTTTAGCCCTAATAAGAACTCTTCAAATTACTTCACTTAGAGATAATATTTACATCTAAATATAAAATCATTAAAAACATTGCCTCTCATTTGAAGTGGATGTAAATGTGGGCCTCCATTCTGAGCACTCCCAGCTCTGTCTTTGTTTTGTTTTGTTTTGCTTTTTAAGAAATATAACTTAAAACAAGATTTTGTTGTTTCCTAAGTTTTAAGTTGAAAACCAGAAAGAGAAGCATGCTCATTAGCCAGAAACTGAAGACCATCACGCTCCGACATCAAAATTTCCGTTTTCTTTTAGAGATGAAGACAAGCCAAGAACCCTGTGAAAATTGCCCCTTTGCCCCTCTAAGGAGAAAGGGCTTGGTGAGACCCAGGTGGGATGAGAGCCAGGATAGTAGTAGACAGGAAATTTTACCTTCCAGTTCTCAGTTAGCAAACTTCAAAGCAGTGAAAGAAGTTTTGATAAAATATATTTGAAAAAAGGTCTTTGTCCAGAAAGACATGAAGAGCTCATTAATTTGGTGAAACACTTACAGTGTTGTCTTAGTATGGAGTGGTGAGGATCTTCACCTTGATTCTCCTGTGGAAGTTTCACAGCACTGCCACAACCCACCAGGTGTCTATAGAACACAATCTGTCAGTCATTAATGTTGCCTCTGCTCTTAACTGAGTAGTGGCAAATTTTTACTAGAGGGTATTCTGTCACAGATTAAACCTCTTTTTGCTTTTGCTTTTAGTTGGAAAAGTTTCCAGGTTCATCACAGTGCTGGTAAAGAGCTCATTAGGGGTAACCTCTCTTGGAAAACAAAAATGTTGGGAATTTCTAAGGGAAGTATCTATAGAATCTGGAATTCAAGGTGAATAGTCCTATTTTTGTTTTTAAGTTTTTGTTGTTTGTTTGTTTTTAATAAGAAAAACTGAAAGAGGAAGTCTCAGAGGGAAAGGAAAAATAGTGGATTTTAAATGCCTATGACAATTTTGCTAAAACCATTCCTGAACCAGCACCTATAAGCCAAGTGTTGCCTTGGGAAATATTTTTTTTTTTAAAGTGTGGGTAAGCAAAGTTATTCTGGGACCCTGTTCTATTGAGAGCAATTCTTGGGAATGATTTCCCCAAAGCATTGCTGTGTGTAAGTATGAGCCTGGACCTCATTTAAAACCTGAGCAGAGAACTCTGTATCTGCCATTGAATTCTGAACCAAACTATTATAGGAAGTTTTGTGTATAAAACAGATAAGATGTACCCGCCTAAGTCATCTTTTCCCAAATAGACTCACCTGCAGCCTCATCTTGAGTATTTCATCACTTCCACCAAGAGTACTTGGTTGTCAGCCCTCATCACCCCAGTCAATGCTCAAAATAGTAACTAGTGATTCGATCACCAATTTCGCTGAGTATCCTGAATAAGGAAAGTGGAGAATGTGAGATTAGGAGGGGCCAGACTGCTCTACAATTCCTGTTGTCAGCATTGTACTCTGAAAATGCACTCGGATATATTCTTTGAATCCCATGCCACCTCCAAACTGTACAATATCACTGAATTATGTAGTAAAAAGGAACAAGACCCCAAGAAACCAGGACCTTTTTATCTTCCAGTATATATTTGCAGCTCTGGACCATTGACTTCCATCTCAGCATTTCTGAGAGTTTTCTAAGAGTAATGAACCACGATATTCTATTCTAATTTCTTATCTTTGTTGTTATTTCTGAAAAACAACCATCCTTAACAGATTTGTCTCTGCTAAAAATTCAAAACTAATTTGTTTTAAAAACATTTTAATTGACACATAATAATTGTACCTATTTAAGTGGTACAGTGTGGTATTTCAGTATATGTATACAATGTGTAAAGATCAAACAAGGTTGTAATTAGTACATTTATCACCTCAAACACATCATTTTGTTGTAAAGATTAACTTTGTAAATTTGAGTTAATTTACAAACTTGGGGGAAATTTTCAAATTTATTTGGATTGCTATTAGAATGGTTCTTAATTAGTATATTTCTCAAATTAATTAAGACTCTAGAATACCATTAATAGAACCCTAATCCATGTACCCTGCCTGGATCCCAGCTGGTTGGATTTGACTGCCAGCCCATATGAAAAAGAGATAAAAAGTAGAAGAAAGAATGACCTTTATGCAGTTATATCAAACTGGGGAAAAGCAGTTGCTTATCCCACCGGTTCCACAGACTCCCTTATAATATATAGAAACAAGATGTGATTCTGCAATCTGTATTTGGGGTAAAAATGGGAGTTCATAACTCACTTGAAACTACTGTTTGAAATATGATATGTCAAGAGTTTTGTAAGGTTTTGAACAACCAATAAAAAAAAAAAGTTGAGTGATAGACATATGTAGATTTATTTGTCTTGTGCTAGACAGGCCTAAGCAGAGGCATCTCCACTCCTAGCTTCATTGGAGCCTAACAAGGTGGGGGTTGAAGTCCTTCAGTTTTCACTTTCTGCAGTAGCAAGTACTTCTTAATTCAGAGTAGGGGTGTGTGTGTCAAAATTCAGTCTGTTTGAATATCATTTATGGCACTGCATAAAGAGATTATTGTAATATCGTAAAACACTTTTGAATTTCCACATATTCAATCTTAAATTATGTAAACAACAATTTTGACTCATAGAAGACATTTATGAGACTCACTTTATACTAAAAGAAATATAAACTCAAGGCCACAAGGCAGCTGAATAAAAATTCTCTGGCAACAATCTTAGGGTGGTGAATCCCAGTTCTTTATTCTTTATTACTACCCAATAAGCAGCATGCCCATATTATGGCATTCCCCTAACTATATCCCTTTTATTCTAAATCCCATTCATTCATTGAAGATGAATTTGATTTCATTTGTTGTTACTGTTTTTGTTTATTACTCAAAGAAAAAAAATATGTATTCATTCATCTCTTTACTTAGGGAATTTTAACAATATCTGAATCTGTCTGCTGATGTCATTGATGATCTGATATTTGTTTTACATGTGCATACCAAATTTCAACTTTCCTTTGATTGGTGTATGTTGTGAGGGCAGATGAGAGGCAGGAATTGGATGCCATTGTCTTCAACCCCACTTACAAAAAATTTTCTCCATTTGGAAGCCACTTTATTTTATCACAAGTCATTTTTTTTTAAGAGAGAGTGAGAGAGGAGAGAGAGTGAGAGAGAGAGAATTTTTAATATTTATTTTTTAGTTCTCGGCGGACACAACATCTTTGTTGGTATGTGGTGCTGAGGATCGAACCCGGGCCGCACGCATGCCAGGAGAGCGCGCTACCGCTTGAGCCACATCCCCAGCCAATCACAAGTCATTTAATAATATTCTTTCTATACTTTTTGATCACTGTTTGCATGATTTTAAATGATAGGTTTTTATGTGTTATATGTGATGAAATACACATAACATGAACAAATGTTACCTTTTGTTTTTATATGTTGTTTTATAAATGTTTTATAAGTACTTAGCATAGTACCTTCCTCATAATAAGCAATCAACAAGAATTTATTGAAATAATGAATGCTATTATATTGTCTGGAGTTCATAAATAGTTCTATGAGGTAACAAAGCAGTTTTTTAAATTGTGGGGTTCATAGGCTTTAGACATCAGAATCACATATATTGCATTATCAGAAGGGAGAGTCCCAGGGCCTATTCCAAATCTAGCAATTCTGAGACTCCCCAATGGGTCCTCAGGAATCTGCACTGTTAACACTGAGGTGATGTTTGTGCACAGCGAAGGTGAGAACCAAAGCATATCTGACCAGACTGTAAACCCTTTAAGTTGGGAATTATATTTCCTAACCCTTTGGCAGCTTTCTGCAATAAACTCTAAAACGTCTTTATTCTTTGTATCACTAACATTGAGATTCATATTTGAAACCTCAGGAGAACCAGTTTTGAATGGGTGTTTTTCCCACAGTGATGCTCTGTATTTGAATGTGGTAGAAGCTTGCCATGTGACAGAACATCAGCTTTACTCTAAATAATAGGTATTGTCTGGTACCCAGCCTACTTGAAATAATCCATGAAATATTTAACAAATATGTTCTTTTGTTAAATACTAGTTATCCACATCCTGCATACAGCTTGCTAGGATGCTGCAAGATGGGTCCTTTTACTGAGGATTAGTTTTTGTTGTATAGAATCTGGAAACAAAAGCTGCTTCAATCAGCCTGTAACTGGTGAACTTGTAAGCTGAGTACCCAGCACAAGAAGGGTCATGATGGGAGGTGCAATTCTCCCTTCCATGACTTACTAAATAATGTAGCTCCCAGAGGTAGCCATGAGAGATTTGGTGTCTGGTAACTGCTATCTGGCGACGTATGTCCATCATGCTTGATGTTCATTAGTTAGATGAGATCAGTGAGTTAAAGAACTGTTAAATTTGTGTTTTCCTTTAATGGATACGTGACTGTAGTAGCAGAGTCACAGGACAGAAACTTGACAGAAAAGGACATGGCGGTAAGATAAGCTTATTACAAATATACAACTTCATAAATTCTTTTAATAACTTGTCTTAGCAAGGTGTCTTAGCCAGTTCACTTAATAAATGCAAATGAGGGGATAAAAGAAGGAAAAAATAAATAAATGCATTATTCCTATCTTTTTCCTCATGTGTATGAATTATGCATGCATATTATTAGTGGCAGATTAAGTAATGTACTGTTAGGTACATTTTTTAGCAGGAAAACTAATTGAAAATCTGTTTTGATGAACTTAGAATAACAGAAAAATTAATGAAATTGGCAACATCTAACATTAAAGCTGTAGTTAGATTTTTTTTTCTAATATTGAAAATGCTATTTCTTTGAAACTCGGCTCATTTCTTTTGCATCCTTATCAGGTAAAGATAGTCAGTAACTATCTGCCAAGAGTAATAAATTTACCTCCCTCAAAATATCAGTTAATTCTTTTTCAAACAATTTTAATTGTTTCCATTCGAATTTCTTCACTGAAAATAAATATTGTCTGAGAATATTTCTCAATCACAACAAAAATGCAGACAATAGAAAATGCAAACAAGACAGAAAATTAAATTGCACTAATATTAATATAATAGACCTAATTTGGGGGATTTAAAAGCTAAAGCTTTGTTGCACAATGCTAGTTTGAACAATTTCCCTAACCCTAACTTGCTTTCTACAGTTGCAAGACTTAAGGGTTTCATTGGCAGAGAATCTGGCTTAGTGACAACATAAATTTGGCAGGTTCTTGGAAACCTTTAGTTTTGTAGATTGAAACTGCAGCTTGTTGATGCTGATAAGCCTTGCAATTTACTTATGTTCTATCATCTTGTTGTAATCATTAGCTACTCTTTTAAAGGAGGCTAGAATTGTATTGCAAAATATTTTCCCTTTGTAGTCACATTGTTGTAGTTTACCAAAACTTTGAGAAGTCCACTAGAAAAAAGTTCTATCCAGTAATACCTTTGATTCCACTCTGACGTTTTTTATTCTCAAATTGCCAGAGCTTTCATTTTGATAAAAATGTTTCCTAATTTTAGTTTGCATGAAAATTGCTAAATATCTGAAAAAACATAATTATAGTCATGTTTAAAGGGCATCAGGAAAGGTGCTCTGATTTCTGAAGTAAAATGGGCAGGAGGGTGGTGAGGCTTGGTAAAAGAGGGTAGAGAGAGACCAGTAGAGACAATGAGAAGAAAGAGAGGCATTTTTTAGTCTTTCATGAAAAAAAGAAATTGATTTGTGACTGAAATTATTGTACAAAACAGCTCTGGCAGGCAATTCAGGCCCTATGCAGCATGCTGTTTTCAGAAATTCAAAGTCAACTTTAAATTATTGCAGAGAATGAAACAAGAGTTAAACAGTCACCTGAAGAACCTGTAGCTGCAAATTTCAGCAAAAAACCATCCATCTACATCTCCACAGCAAATATATTGAGGAAGCCTCTTGAGTTCCTGAAGCTGAATTTTGTATTCTTTTCTGATATAACCTTTGACAGGTTACTTGACATAGAGTGCCACACTTCTAGAGCAATGAAAATGTCATCACTTGCAGGCACAGGTATCATTTCATAGAAGTAATGTAAATAAATATATTTATTACCAGCAGAGGGAAAAGAGAGGCTTTGCATGCTGATTTTGGAGAAGGAGATAGTGTTGTAATTTAAAACAGAGATGATTGCAGTAAACTGACTCTTGGATTTAAATTACTTTCAATGGTCATTCTGTGCTTAGTGAAAAGTGAGAATATTGGAATTTGATGCTATAAGTATTAGAGAGATTGGTGAGAAATTAAAAAAAAATATACCAGAAAAATCTATAATTGTTTGCTTTCCCACCTCCCGTGGAAGAAAGTACACAATTTAAACCTGTGCTGCTAAAGATAGGATTTATTTATTTTTTCTTTCAAGTATAGTAAAACCAACTGTCTTAAATCCCAATACAGCAGTACAATTGTTTTCCTTTTCAAAAATTCTTTCGGTTCTTGAACATATGCATATGTTTTGACACTGTGAAATAGAGTCCCTTCTGTGCACTTCTTTGCCTAATGTTATGCCATAAATGTATTTCAATATCTCTGTTGTCTTTTTTATTTACCATTGAAATGGCTATACAGTTTCATTGTGTGGCTAGACCATAATTCAGTAAAATATTCCTCTTACATTGTGCTTTAGAATGTTCTCTTATTTTTAATAACTACAAAAGGGCTTCAAGGCACATTTACATATAAAGAATGCTTTTCTATTAAATTATTATTTCAGGATGAGTTTTCCTTTTAGAAATTTAGCTCAAAGGTGACAGTGTTTTTTGTCACTCTTGTCATCTAGCAGGCTGCTTAAAACATTTCACTCACAATGTTTCTGTCGTAATCATATATTTGTTAGATTTGAAAATGTGTTTCAAGTTGATAAATAACCATGCTTTCAACTTGAAACACTCTTAGTAGAAAAGTACACCAAAGCATGTCTTCAAATACAAGAAACGAGAGTTATGACTTATAAGAAGTCTTAGTAAATCAACCATAAGAGACTATTTACAAAGCTTGCTTAAAATTTGACTTTAGGGAATTTCAGTAGAATGAGGAAACATTTAGTAATTTTTCTTCTCTCCAATACTTACCCAAACTTTTTTTTTTTTCTGAGCAGAATTTTGTCCTTGACAGGCCACATCATTGCTATTTTTCTTATTGTTTTATGCAAGGGGCCCCAAACCTGACATTATTATTATGATTAGGAATAAAATCACTGGTAACAATAATAGAGGCAGGAGATAATTCTTATAACTACAGAGATCACAAGATACAAGAACACTTTTTAAGAATTCAGTCTTTAATGGACTGACAACTTAGTTTTGCAAAGGCTGTCCCATGTGTGCTTAAAAATTCTCCCTCTGCCTGCCTGATACTCTTTCACACAAGGGATCAGATCACCTGACAGCAACAAGAAGCGTAATTTTGGGAATCCTAGCATAAGTGTCAGGTGTGTATTTCCTAAATCTTGGCAGATTTTATCTCTGTAAGTCAGTGTAAGCCATTGCTCCATTTATTAGTGTTTCTCAAAGTATGAATCTCAGACCACTTTCCTTAAAATTACCTCAGGTGATTTTTAAAAATGTGTTTAATTGGGTGTCCCTGAAGATCTTCTGAATCTAAATTAATCCCAGGAAGAATGTTGTTCCATACATTGAATCTATATGAGAAGAAGAAGGGGGAAAAAACTATTTCCATATATTACTGCTGATTTGCAGTAAAAACCTAAATTTGACAGCATTGGACCATTGATTCCATTAACTACTGATTGGACCACAATTTTTTGCCAGATGCTATGTTAAAGGCCAAGTATAAACTGTTCAATAAGAAGAGGTATGTGCCCTGAACTTGGGGATTTCTCAAGTTAGGAAACAAAAATAAAATAGTAACACAAACAAATATGATATTGCAATTGGGATAATCTGTACAATGAAGACCATATTGTAAGGGAGATTAAATAGTAAGCTAGAATGCTTTGGAAAGTTAAGAATGCCTCTCTAAGGGAGTCAAGCCTTTAAGAATAGAAAAACAATTAATAGATAATAGATGAATTGGAGAGGGAAGAATACATCAGGAAGAAGGAACATCATTTGCAAAGGACCTGTGGTAGGAGAGAAAATTAGAAGAACTACCACAGACTAAGAGAAGGATGGAAAATTAAGTACAAGGAGAGGTCGAAGGAATAGAATCTTGGCTGAAAATCCTTGAAATTAGCAAAACCATCCCCTAACAAGAAAACTTCAAAAGTCTAATACTCTCATGTTTTAGGTATGTTATTTTTTATGTATATTCTTTTCTCCATTAAAAAATGAAAAAAAGAAAAGAAAATGTAAAGTTGATTAACAGAATCAAAATGACTTTGTGCTATATGTGACAGTCTAAAATAGCACATATTTGTACTGAAAGGCAAACATTGTTTGTGTTAAGCATCGATGTTTTCTTATAGGTCATTGGTTAATCTTATAGCTTCCATGGAAGTTTTTAGTTTCTTTCCACCTCAGTCTACCTTGGCATATCATGAGACTTAATGACTCAACATACTGAAGCTTAACTTAGAGACAATAAGCCCTTAACATTGAAGTTCAAATGTTCTGCACTCAAGTTGCTCTTAAATATTTCTTACTCGTGGCTAGATGAGGTGACAAATAGGCCTCTACATATATAAACAGTTGCAATTTTTGTGTCATGGTCATAGGATATCACCTTGGAATCTTTATTTCAACACATTTTTTAAAAATCGGATGTTTTTAGAATATTATTTTAAAATATATAACAATTTTCCTCTGTTCATACAAACCTAGAATTTGACTTATGCAATTCTCTGAATGCTGGGGAAATTTTATCATTTTATTCATAATCTGTACTAAAAAGGAAACTGGGTCTTACCTTTTATTAGTGATTTTTTCCTCTTTCCACATTTTTATTGGTGTACTATAGTTGTACATGAGGATGGGATTTGTTGTTACATATGCATATGTATACACAATATAACAATATAATTTGGACAATATCCTTCTTATGTCAACATTTATCAAAAGGAATCTGATGGAAGACAACACCTCAGGACATCAGGGGCAATTTATTATAAAAGACTCCCTAGTCAAATAAGTTTGGAACAACCTTGAATCACTTGGTCTTCTTTTTTTTTTTTTTTTTTTTAAAGGACGTTTCACATCATTTAACAAAGAAATACAGCTTGTAATTCTCCCAGATGAGATATATATCAAGTTTCTTAAACTCATTTGTCCATATAATTCTGTCTTATTTTCTGAAAAACATTATATAGGACTAGTATTTTAGGGACAAAATCAGGGACATGCTGCCTTCTGCCATGTTGTTGCAACTCCCTGCTCAGGAGTGTGAAGGGTTTCCCAACCTCATGTCACACAGCAACACAAGTAACAGGATAGCAGTGGCACAGAGCATCACTAACAACACTGAAATATATATCAGCATAACCTGCTGTCAGAATTAGACAACAGACATCTCTGAACGAGAACAAGTGGTCTGGCTCCAGTCAAGAAATAGAAGCCATATAGTAAACTAAACAAGAAATGTTAGTGTCAGATCTTACAACTGTAACTCAAATAAAACAAAACAATGCACAAGACTTTCAGATATAAGGCAAAACTGTATGGTAGCCTAAGATTGAAGGATTGACAAACTTGAAAAGGATCCTGGCAGCTTAGAGAAGGTATGGGTCAGCCCATACCTTGTTGGTTAGCCAGGTGATTTGGCCAGGCTAGGGCTGGTCTGCAGTTTCTAGAGAAGCAATAGACCATGGGCCTGAGTGTACATGGAGCAGACAATCAGCAGTTGGTGGCAAAGCCAGGCTTTGGGAATCAGAGTACCTGTCTTGGCCAGAGATCTTCAGAACACATAGACTATCAGATTTATAGAGGGAGCAGAAATCTATATTTATCTCTTGGGGTACAGGGAGGCTGCATGCAGGATGCTCAGGAGTTTACAGAATCAAAAGCTGTTCCCTGTGTGACCCTCTAGGTTATAGACAGCTATATGCTTTACTACCTATGTCACTTAACAATGTGCATGCAGGTGCTAAAGCTGATGTTTTCCTCCTTCCACAAATAGAATAAAACTTGGAGTAGTGATTACCAGATTATTTATCTGTTAGGTGCCAACTTTTTATTTTTGAAATTATTATACATTCACAGAAAGTTGCAAAAATAATAACAGTGATCTCATGGATTATTTATACAGTTTTCTCTAGTAATAACATCTTACATAACTACAGTACATTATAAAATCCAGGAAAATTATATTAGCATAATGTGTCCATATCTAGTTCTATACCATTTATCATCACCAACACCACAATCTACAGAATTTTTCTACTTCCACATAGTCAACCCCCCACATTATAATTCCTAGTAACCACTAATCTGCTCTGCATATTCATAATGTCATCATTATAAGAAAGTTGTGATCATGGAATTATATTTTTATGTCACTTTTGAGATTGAGTTTTTTTTCATTCAGCATAATACCCTTACATATGTAGTTGGACAATATTTTTTTATCTACCCTACAAATCTTTTGTAATTGGTTTATTTAGACCATTTACATTTCATGTAATAATTGAAATACTGGGGCTTACATCTAACATTTTAGTTTGTTTTCTCTTTGTACCCTCTTTTCCATGTTGCTGTATGGGTTAATTGAATATTTCTTAGAACATATTTTGGTTAATCTATTGTGATTTTTAGCATACCTCATATATGATAGATATTTAGATGTTTTCTCTAAGTATTTTATATATATATATATATATATATATATATATATATATATATATACATGTATACATATAAGCATGCAGACACACACACACACACACGTATAAATGACTGAATCCATGTAAGCACTTCTTTAAAGTGAGTAGTGTTGAGCATTCTCATATATAATACTTAGATAAACCATCTGAATATGCATCATAGATATGTTAAAATCACTACAGATAATATAATATTTATGTTAAATATAATAAATATATGCCTATATGTATAATATATGTAGATCTTCTCACAATCTATTGGCATTAACATTTTAAAAGTTTGAATTAAGTGTAAAATTTTTACTGAGTTTATTTCTTTATCTTTCCTAGTTAATAACATAACTATATTAAGTAGCTCCTCTATATCTAATGAAAACTACATCAGTTAACATTATTACACATTTTGTTTCAACTGTCAACCCTAATTAAAAAAAAAAGAGGTATAGTGTATGTATCCATGAGTTTGCTCTTTCTGTTCTTTCCTCCTTCCTGATGTTCCAAGAGTATTATTACTATTTGTTATTCCCTTTGTTTTTCAAGAACTCCCTTTAGCCATTCCGTTAGGACAGATTTATTTGTGCCAAATCCTCCAAGTGTTCCTTTTCTGAGAATTCTTTATTTTCTCTTCATTTCTGAAAGTTAATTTTTCCAGACATAGAATTTGGGGTTGGTAGTTATTTTTTTAGCACCCAAAAAAGTGTTCTACTTCCTTCTGTTTGCCATAGTTTCTGATAAAAATCTGCTGCATTTGATTTGTTTTTCCTCTTGGGCAAGGTGCCCTTCCTTTCTCATTGCTTTTAATAATTTTAACACAATGTTGTTTTCTGAAATGTGATATGATATTTGTGGGGGTTAGTTCACCTTCTTGAATCTGTAGATTTATGTATTTTGCCAAATTCAGTGAGATTTCAGTCATAGTTTCCTCTGAATACTTTCTGAATGATGCCATCTTTCTTCTATTTTTCTAATATTCCATGATATTGACATTGATGTTAGGTTTCTTTTTTATTTTTATTTTTTTTAATAATCCCACTTGTCCCAGAGGTGCTGTGACTCTATTTTTTTCCCTCTGTTTTGCGTGTGTTGTTCAGATTGAGTGATTTTTCATTTTTATCATTTTATCTTAATATTCACTCATTTTTCCTTCTGTTCTTTCTACTCCATTGAGGCCATCCAGCACATCTTTAAAATTTAGCTATTTCTATCTCAATTCTGAAGTCTCCATCTTCTTTCTCCTTTATATCTTCCAGTTTCCCTAAGCTATTGCATTTAAAATTTTTGTAATCATGTTCATAATTCCTCAGGAAAGCAATTTTATATTGGCAATTTTAAAAACTCTTTTGTCAGATGATTCTGACATCTCTGTGATCTCAATGTCGGTGCCTGTTTTGCTTATAGTTTTTATTGTTGTTTAAGGTTTTTTTTTTTCCCCTTCAAGTTTAGAAGAAAACTTGATCAGAGTGACCCTTTCTCTTGGTCAGGGTGATTTCCAATTGTATCCTGTATTCTTTTCTATTGTATTACAGATTCTGAGTCTTAAGTCTGTTTCAGAAGAGGGGAGTTGCCCTGTTATTACCAAATTGAGTTAGAAATCTAGTTTCCCCAATTAGCCTCCTTTGACTCTTAAGAGTGGGGGGCTCCCTTATTGCTGGGTGGAAGTGATATTTCAGGTTCCTCACTAATATTCTATCGGAATCATCCTGGCTAGCTGGGAAGAGGAGAGGCTCCTCTTGACTGCTCTCCATGTGGCTGCCAATGACAACCCACTAGAAGGAAAGTCTCGTGCATGAGGTGGGTGATGGTGAAATGTCTTCTGATATAAACAGAGTAGAGGAAAAATGAGTAGAAGACAGAGATAGGAATAGGGTTATTATTCCTAGGATAAAGAGAATAGGATTTATTAGTCACTGTGAAATCTAATCTACAGTAAAGATGGGGAATTTTGGTATTTTTAAATTCACACATTAAAATTGTGTGTTACCACTAGGTGGAACAGAAGTACAGGGTGGCCCCCACTGATATCTTTGAGAAGGACTTGGAAACAATCAAATGGGACTAAAAATCCTGCTACCTACTAAGTGTTCTCTGACACCATGCTAGTATGTGGAGCAGGGAATAGCAAAGGTATAAATGATCTAGACTCACTTCCTTCCTTTGGTGATTGGAGTGGGGGCTTAGTTGCAGCTCTTGATTGGTGTTTTTCCAAAGGTCCAAAGGTCAAAACTGTTCTGTCTTTCAATTTGTACTTTTGTCCTTCTTTGACTAGAGGAAGCAAGATTTTTCTGGGAAAAGTTCTTTGTCTGCCCTGAAGTTTCTGGGCTACTCATTCTTCTGTCAAGCAGTACTGTACATGTGAAGCAAAAGGCAAGTCCAGGGGTTCCACTGCCATATTGTGACCCAGGTTCCAAGGCCTCTTGACAACTCACCTTTTAACTCACTTTCAATAGTTTCTTAAATTAATTGTTAAATAAAAGCTCCAGGGTTTTTAGCTGTATTCAGTGAGATAAATTTATGTTTAGCTTATCTCAGTGTTAATTTTTTGGATCCCATTTTCAATAGGAGAAAATGACTCTCCTCTCTGGCTTGCCAATTTTTCTTTCTATCATCCTTCCTTTCCTAACTATGCAAGGTTGGCTCAGAAATAATTCTTCCAATAAATAACCTCATGAGGTCACTATTACCAGCTGTGACAGTTTCTCAAACATCCCATGTTAATAAGATCTTTTCTGTATTCCATTTATCCACTCAGGAGACAGACATTAACAGCATATGTTGATTAAATTCTCAACATATGCTGATCAGTTTCCTGAACAGATATTCAGGTCTTGTTTGGTGCTACTGTTTAATTGAGACTTTCCATAGTAAGGGACTAATCCAAACTTATTAATTAACAATGTTATTAAAGCCAATTTTTCCAGACTGTTTAGTCTATGGATTTGTGTCTTAAAACACTCAATTTCTTTTCCCAAACACTCTGATCTAAGAGGATCATGAGTGGTGTAAATGTTTTAGTAATTAAAATGATGTTGTTTTAGCCAGAGATAGAGATAGGAATAGAAATTATTAGTCACTGTGAAATCTAATATACAGTAAAGATGGGGAATTTTGGTATTTTTAAGTTCACACATTAAAATTGTACGTAATTATGGAAAACATGTGATATTTATACACACACAAATACACACACACATATATATATATATATAGTATAATATTCAAATCAGGGTAAGCAAAGTCTTCAAACATTTATTATTTTTTTGTGGTGAGAACATTTAAAGTCCTTTCTTTTTGCTTTTATAAAAAAAATCAGTACATTATCATTATGTATATCACCCGACTATGCAATAGAAAAAAACAGAAAGACTTGATCTTATTCATATATGGACTCTAAAGCTCTTGGTTTTATGGAAGATGAGAGTAGAATGGTGGTTGCCAGAGGCTGAGGAGCATAGAAGTAAAGAAGAGACAGGGAAAGATTGGTCAAGGAGTACTAAGTCACACTAGAAATTTCACATGGATTATCTAATGCATCCTCAAAATAAATACTTGATGCATATTTTACTAATAAAGCTTTCTCTAGGTAACCCAGCTAGTAAAACCAAAACTGGGACAGAACTCCTGCTGTAAGTTCAGTGCTTGCCAGCTGTCCCACAAAAGACTAGTATACCATTAAATCAACTTAATGGGGGTAAACATTGTTTTAAATGAAAGATCAGAGTAGAAAATATTAACAGACATTTTTACATAGTAAGGGAAAGTATTATTTAACAAAAGCTATACTTTGTTTATATGTATTTATATATTTATTAATCTAATATATATACTAAGTCCCAATGCATTAAACATTTTCCATACATGGCTGGCAGGCAAAGTCTAGGGCTATTGTGTTAGGTGACCTTTTGATATACTTCCAAGACTTACTCTATAATATAGTTTATCATAGCCATTGTGCTAATAATTTTTCCAGGAAAATACATCATACTTTAAGAGTAATATTTACTTTTTAAAGCCCCAAACTTGCAATGCATAATCTCTGGGCTAGAATAGAAAGTAGTTAAAATATATATACACACACACACACACACACACACATATATATATATATATATATATATATAAATGTGTATATATATATATATATATAAATGTGTATATATATATATATATATATATATATATATAAAAGTTTATGTTAGCATGTAACTTTTGCAGCCCATAATTTAAGTGTGTGTGTGTATATGAATGCATACACCTATGTTTCTGGTAAAAGTATATTTATCCATTTAAAAAAATTGTTTTTAGATGTTGATGGACCTTAATTTCATTCATTTGTTTATATGCGGTGCTCAGAATTCAACCCAGTGCCTCACACATGATAGGGAAGCACTCTACTACTGAGCCACAACCCCAGCCCCTTGTTTTTCATACTACACACTACAAAACTCTAAAACAAGGTGAGATTCCAATTAGTTTCACAATGAATGAGAACTGAGCATTTAAAGTACAAAAAGCATTAAGCTTCAGTGGTTAGGAGAGCAGATTCTTTAGTTGCATAAATGTATTTCAAATCGAGGCTTTGTCAGTAAGAACCCTGGACCAACTATCATGCAATTCGATTTTCTTACCTGCACAATGTTAGTAATAGTATGAACCAACTTGTGTGTGATAATGTTGGGGATACACTGGGGTGTGCGTATAGAGCTGTTACCTATTAGACTATGATTTCTGAAGTAAGACATTTGCAGAAACCAATAATTTCAAAAGAAATCCTAAACTGACACAGGCAGGAATGACCCCTTTTGCTTCATTGCCTTTTTCATAAATTGCCCTTTTATCAGAGTATACTGAACAATGAATTATCAAGGCTGGTTTCACATAGAAGAGAAAGGAAGAAAAATCATGTTTTCCTAAATCCTGTCTCTTTATTTAAATTGCCACATCTGTATAAACCATTCCCCTAATAATTTGTTTATTCTAGCTTAACTGGCATAACCTTTGAGGTCAAGTCAGGAGCCAGATATCATATAGCAAGACTCGGTACTCCTGAAAGGGGTGTCTTGAAAGTGACTAAGATGTCTGAGCACATTTTTAATAATAAAAAAAAAATCTCTTGACATTGCAGGACAACCGAGAGCCACCCCTGTTTCCAATGCAGAAGGGCTCCCTGAACCTCCTGAGGCAGAAATGGGAATCCAGTGATTACCAAAGAAGTGAGTGTTGTCCTGAGAGCAGCCGTTTCAGGCTCTTGCAGCTTCAGGAAAGCAAACTGCTTGAGCCCAAAGGAGAGGAGCCATCAGCACCTGAACCTCTCCATCCCTCAAGACTGCCTTGCAGAGCACAGGAAGAGACAGTGAGTACAGAGCCTAGAGAGAAGGGGCCTGAGCACAAAAGTGACCACTCCAGGGAACACAGCCGTCCTGAAGTGCTGAAGGAGGACTCCCTGACCAGTCGACGCAGGATTGAGCGCTTTTCCATTGCCCTTGATGAGCTGAGGAGTGTCTTTGAGGCTCCCAAGAGTGAAGACAAACCAGTTGGACCAGCTGAATATGACCGAAAGGTAAGGAGCTATACATTGAGAGTCTCAGTTTATATTTGACCAGTCAGGCAGTTTGCCCAACCTGCTATTTATTTCTAAGTATGTAATGCTTTCTTCCCCCCCCCCTCGTCTGTACTCTAGACAGATGTCTGGAAGCAATCATTTAATACAGTGTGAAGTGCAGCATCCTCTATTATTGACTTCCGCTATGGTCTATTGCAGTGGGGATCTGACCTCCTTCTACTCCCACAAAAACAATTCTGATGTGTCCTCTTATGTTGGTATTTCTTATGTACGTGCCTTGTTTGCACAATTAGGGTACAAGTTCTTAGAGGCAAGGGCCATTCCTAACCATTCTTTGTATTTCAAACATTTGACAACGGTGCTGCTTTTGCCATAGCACAGCAAGGACTGTAGGGAACTTGATTTTTCTCTTTTCCCTCTGAAGCTTCCATAATTTTTGTCAATGAAATCAAGCAACAGTAGAGTAACAGAAGAAAAAAAAAGACTCCTGTGCCAAAACACAGGACTCATCCCCACACAGGGAGACTCACAGGAGGGCTAGGTAGTAGCAGCTTAAATAACATTTGAGAGTACAAAGAAATAGGGACCTGTGGCCCCTGAAGGATGGGTGGCAACAATCTATGGGAGGTGGATAAGAAGAATACAAGGTGAACAAATGTTTTGTTAGGCAGATAAAATCTCTCCTGTAGCTATCATCAGAAGATATGGCTGTGGTCATTTGTTTGCGTCAAGTCTTAGACCCCCAATCTCTTCTTCCTATGAAAAGATCTTCTCTAGGCAGAGAGGGAGCCCTCAGTTGGAAAAATTTCTGTCTGTGTCTGCTGTTCACTCATACAGACCTATTTAAATTTATTTTTATGAAAGGACAGCATGTCAGAGCCATGTTTGTGTTTGCAGTTTCTCTGAATAGCCAAATTAAATATATCAAAGAAATATTTGGGATGGACTATTGTGATCTCCCTCAGGACTTACCAATAATGAAAGTGCAATGGAATTTCACTGGCTTTAAAACCATCTAGGGACCTAGTCTTTAAGCCTAAAACCTGCTGTTTACTTCTCTGAATGACATTTAACCTTGCCAAATACAAATGTCTTAACCTACTACTTGACATGGGATTTTTTAGGGGATTATATATAATATATTTAAGCTACCAAGAATAGACCCTACAAAGTATTGTGGCTGATGATGATCATGCCTTAATAATTGTGATCTACTATAATGTCACATGTGAAATATGTGTATTAGCTACAGAGAATATTTCATCAAATGCAGAAAATAGGATTAGCAATGTTATTAACTAGGACCACATTATACTTCTGTTGCAATTAAAAGCAACTACTATTTCAACTAGAGTTACTTGAATATATTGTACTCATTAAGGAAGGCCCCTACATACAAGAGATTATAGGCAAATTTTATGGAGAATTATTAAATGACCTTGGTTTTCCATTGGGAAGCAAATTCTGCATTTTCTTTTCTTTTTTTAATGCATTATCCTCATTTCATTTATCCATTCATCCATTCTTTTTGTTTTATTTCTTATGTACATGACAATAGTGGAGTGCATTACATTTGTAATTATCCATTCACAGCACAATTTTTCTTAACTCTGTATATAAAGTATGTTCACGCCAAATTATGCCATTATACATGAGCTCTCTTATTTTATTTTTTATTTTTTTGCATTACAATTCATTTTCTTTTTGAGTTTAATCTAATGGTGATTATCAAGGAGACACACAGCCCTATTCTTATTGATATGTAATTAACCTTCATAGAATATATTATAAAAACAGAAAAATTCAAATTAAATTATTTTGCTAACACTTGCTTCCAGTTTTTCTATTAGGACAATTATATTTAGTCTGCTCTTCTTGATCACCAAGTAACTTGTTGATTTAATGAGATTATACAGGATATAAAGTTATACTTATGAGGTTATGCTGAAACTAAACAACTTCTCAAAAAATGCAGCCACTTGCTGATACCTGATTTGAGGCTTCTTTCCCTTTTTTTGTCCTGTCCTTTTTGTTTGTTTGTTTTTGTACATTTTAATGTTGTTCTTTTAATTAGATATCTAGGTATTGGAGTAAACTGAACACAGATATTTATAATACCTTTTAAGAATCAAGTAAACCAATGGAAACCATCTTCCACTCAATCTCTGTTGACTTTATTGTAACATTTTGGACATTTACCAAAGATGATTGTCAAAAATGTCCAAATGTAGAAACACTCTGTCCTATAAATTATTATAATCATCTCATCTGGGTAAGATGTAATTGCTTAAATGCAATAGTAAGAAAATGAAGCATGAATGATTTCTGGTTGAAATATGAAATCACTACTATTCATCATGGTATATAGTTTATCTTCTAGTATTCATAAAAATATAGAAAAATCAGACCTATGGAAACCACTATTTTGCTTGTAAATATGAAATTTAAAAAAATATATTTAGTAGTTTTAAATATTCTAAGATACCATGTTAAAATGTGGCACTTCCCTAAATGTATGAAACATGTTATTAGGCATGTAATATACAATTCTAGTTCAAATAAATTGAAATTACAGGTTTCAAAACATAACATAGTAAGTACATATAACTTCACACTTAGTTTCTTTGGACTCTGTCTTCATATCAATACTTTATATTGTATCATTATAAAGTTAAGACATGTTTCCATGATAATTATATTTGTGGATACTCTCCTGGAATATTAGTAATGTAGGAAAAGTTTTTAATATTTTGTGAATTTTAATAAAAGACAAAAATAGTTTGAAATAAGGAAAATTGTTTTCAATTAGCAAATCATCTCAACAATAAGAAACAAAGTCTATTATAGAAGAAAACTACAGCCATAGGAACTTGATTAAAATTATTGTAGTTATTGGGATTATATTGAGAATTCATAGAATATTAAAGGTATGCAATATCACATACATATAGGTATATCTATTTACAGACATATTTTCATACTTGAATGTATATATGCATGTATGTATGTGTGCTTGTTTATATGCATATATTTTGTCTAAAAAATTTTTAGCAAAACATAAAAGAAAAATCTTTCCATTAAAAACTTTCATTTAAAGATAGTGCCATTCAAGAAGAACTAGAAAACTTTTAATATTATTTTCTATAAATATGTAACCTCATTAAAGGGAGATATCAATTCCTAAACATTTTACCATGTTCCAGATCCTTTGTTACAATAATTTATCCCAGTAATTATAATAGAAAATCAATGAGAATTTTTTCTAAAGCACTCTGTTAAATAAATTTATAATCAACATTTAAAATGAATATTTTATGCTTATGAGGCAGATTATATTTCAAAGATATTCACATATGTATCATTACTAACAAGTGATGAGCATTTATAGAAATCTGTTATGAGATCCTAAATCTCAGATAGAATGGCATGTCTACTTGCAGTACTAAGAAATAATTTGTTATTATGTAATGTATCAGTTAGTATTTACTGAGTAACAAATCATCTCAAAATTAGCAGCTTAGGCTTTAAGAATTTATCAATGTTTACATCTCTGATGATTTCAGTAATTCAGCTAGTCTTTTCACTCATGCATCTACAGTCAGCTGGCAGGGCAGCTAGGGTCTCACTAGTCTATGATGACAACAGAATTGGAATAAGTCACTTTAAAAGGTTTCTCCTTTTCCAGAAGGTTACTCAGATTTACACACAGGTCATAAAGAGTTTCAAGAGAGAAAGCACCAATTCATGAGGTCTCTGAAGGCCTATGCTTACAACTTGTGCAGCATTATTTTTCCATATTCTATTGATGAAAGTTGTCACAAAACAAACGAGATTTACATTGTGCTGAAATAGACTCCGCCTCTTAATGCAAGGAACTTCAAACTTGCATTAGCAAACAGAAATAGCTTCAAGGAAAGAAATAATTGCAGCTAGGCAGCAAATAATCTACCACTGGTAAATTTACTAAATCTAATTGAAGAATCTTTTGGACTCCCATGGTAAAGAATCTATTATGATCTTTCTCTAAAGCTCTACTCACTCATGCAGTCAGCTTGCATTAACCTCATCTTCAACTGTGATTCTTCCTACCATTTATTTCAGGACCCATGTTTTTGACAAAAATCATCCAAACATGAGATGAACTTGATAGAAAATAGAAAACTCTATCAACAAATAGTGGCTGTACTGCCTCAGAATGCATTCATTCAACTAATTGCATGATTGCTGGCATGGAGAAAAACATGTGGCACAAAGTTGAGTGACTATGAACATTTGTGTGCACCAATGTTTGCATGGCTTATAAGTAATCAAAGATGGTGTATTCTCCAGCATGTTATTTTTATTCACTCAAGTAATCAAAGCCTCTAGCTTTTCATTTAACAATCAATCTGTCATCTTCTACTTCTGAGTCCTGTGTATTAGCAGGCATTGAAAAGCACTAGTGAATTATGACTTACAGTTGCCTTCCACTACAAACTCGCTTTGTTAGTTACTTGAATTATTATCTTTGCTCCTTAAACACAGGCATGTGGGGACTTAGGGATTAATTTTTCTTTAACCTCAGAGCAGAAAGCAGCACTTCACTGGCAGTTACCTCTCCCAGAGCCTTTTGACTCCAACTCCTACCCTCCCCTTGCATCAGTGTCTCTGAGATAATTTTTGTCAAGCATGATATATTTTGTGAAAGCATTGAACAGAACAAATGTTTTTACAATCTTCTAAATGATTACTGAAGAACTCGTTCAACAAAGACTCACAAAATAGAAAAAAATAATCATTCATATTATAGAGGAAAACAAAAAATAGAATAGCGAAACAATGATTCTTTGAAGAAGTAAAATATTTTTTCCCTTTCCTAAACAATGGGAAAATTTATATTTCTTTTTGTTATTATTTTATAGAGCTGTAGTACATAGTTTAATGAAAAACTTCACTACTTTTGTTAGACAATATATTATACAGATTGATAATTATAATTTCAGTCTAGCATATAAATACATAATATTTGATGGCAAAGGGTTAGTTGGAAAGTTTGGCTCAGCAATTTCCTTATTGTATAAACTTGAATGATTTATTTTGCCTCATTAATCCTTAGTTTTCATATCTATAAAAGGAAAAAATTAATACAGCATAGGATTTTTATAAAGCTAAGAAGTATAACCTGAAAGAGACATATTTAAATACCTGAAAGAGAGGTATTTAAGAGGCAGCACCTAATAAAATTTTTAAAATAGCACTTAAGTAGCACCACCTGAGGACTTCTTGTATGTTCTCTTCCTTGTTACCTCTGTAATTCGCTACATGACCTTGGGGAAAATACTTAATCTTAATGGACCTCTATTTTTCTCACCTATAAAGGAAGAGACTTGTACTCTGTGGTTTCTAATAGCAGAACAGTGCTTTGAGCAAATAAGCTTTGTTTCACATATGACATTGTGGTGGTCTTCCACCTGCAAAGCCCCATTTGGAACTGCTCTAGAGAAACAGTAGAGCAAATGGAAGAAAAACTTTCTAACATGAGTTACCGTCCCAATTTGAAATGATGAGACAAAGGACTACAGTTTGTTAAATTATAATTCTGAATACTTCATTAAGACCCTAGAAAGAGGCATGTATGTCACTTTCATTGTCCTCTTCAATTAATGTGTCATTCCGTGACTTAAAATTCAAGTCCAAAAGAAGTGAGAGTTATATCATATAAAAAAATGTCTGTTATATGCACATCCAGGTGCACAAGTGTATACACACACACACACACACACACACACACACATACACACACACACAGAACAAATTAAACTTAGACCTCAAGGATACCACATGTATGGGCTATAATATTTCATTTTATTTTATGCAGTTTTTTCTTTGTGTTATAATTTGTTTTTAAAAACAATGTTAGTGTTCTTTGTTCTTTTCATCCACTGATATGTTTGCTACTTTACTGCCTTCTCTTAAGTGTTGCATTTTATATGGAAAAAATAAAAACTACCTGGTAAAAATCTCAACTGAAAACATTTGCAAGGCCTTGTAGACTTTCAGAGGAAACTGCCATCTCATCACATTTTTGTGTCACAGTGATATATACAGTCACAATCCGACACTATTGAAGAATGTAGTACCAGTAACCACAGAAAGATGTTAAGCAATATTGACTCACCTTCAACTGGGAGAATTGCTGTCAGTTCTTAAACTGGCATTCTTTGACATTTTACTTGGTAAACTAGTGAGGGTTTTCACCCTTATAAGAATATTGATGGCAGCTCTGCTTCCTGTCTGGTATCTGCTTTTTTTTTTTTTTTTTTTTTTTACCCATTCTAACCTAACATCTCTGGAAGTTTATTCAACATTTCTACTCATTGACTGAATTAATTTAATAACACCAGGCCTGACAATTTGTCACCTTCCCTGTCCTTCCGTTGCTAATTTTCAAATTCCACCAGGTGCTTTTTGAAGAACCCTGTCACCAAAATAAAGGGAGAACTGAGGAAACCTCATGTAGAAAAGAATGATCATATAGGGAAGATTTTGGTCTTTAATTAGGCTTTGATTCCACCAGGGGCTGTTATGATGACATTCTGAAGATAGTCTCCAAATCCAATCACAGAAAATTCACCAGCTGTTCAGGGGCTGTCCTAAAAGGAGTCAACACAGGAATTTCTTCTACCATCTCTCTTACAAAAACTCCATTTTCTGTGGAGAACCTGGAAGAACCATCTTAACTTAGTGATAAGACATATCAATATATTGTGCCTCTGACATGATATACTGTGAAGGGCAAATCATCCCCCTTGTGGTGTTCTTGTGTTCTTGTAGTCATGAAAAACCTTCAGATAATCCCTATGTGGAGGACATTCAGTAAAATAAGTGGTCATTGCTTTTTCAAAATCCTAAAGTCATATCAGAAAGACTGAGACACTGCCATAGATGGGAAGAAATTGAAATGGCCTGACAACCAAGAGAATGTGGGTTCTGCTACTGAGTCCTGGAGCAGAGGGGAGTACCTCACTGGGAAAGAGGTGAACATTGAGTAAGAGTGGTATTTCTTGCTTTCGAAATCATACTGTGGCTAGATAGGATATTAAGAGTAGGGAAAGCTTCTTCCTGCCAGATGGCCAACTTTCCTAATTCCCCTTTCTGGGCTTCTTCACTGCCAAACAAGTCCCAGCATTGATAGAGGCAAACCTTCTTTAATAAAGTTGCTCCTATTTATTCCTCAATCTAAGTTCTTTGTCTAAATGTGGAAGTCTGATTTTTTGTCAGGGTTGAAATTCAAGGTATTTAGCCTGTGGAAGCACTGACAATTTGGAATACTATCAACAACAGATATGGCCATCCTGACCACTCATTCTGGCAGTAATACAGCCAGGAGGAGCTTACCTGTACCCTTTTCCTAGCACCTGCTTAGCACTCACTATATTGTATGTGGCAAGAGGATGGTTAACTCACATTTTCCTACTTGGAAAGATAATTCTTTATCAGTTTAATGTGTAGTGGTGAGTGAATGCAATGAGTTCCAAACACCTGAAACAAATTCAAGCTCCATTAATGTTTCTCATCTGCACCAGCTACCAAATATGATGATTTATAGTGCTTAATAGTGTACTAACTTGTTTTATGCCAATGTAAGTCATTTATTGGATGCCATGAGACAAATTGCTCTAACGCATGGTAATGCATCATAATGGGTGCAGGGCTTTTTCCTCCCCCTGTTTGTGAAAACATGTCAGGAGCATATGTTTTAAATTAATCAAAATGTTCTGATTTCAACATTGATTAGAAGTCAAAGTTTTTGTTATTAATGATAGAGATGATATAAAAATATTTCCATTTCTGATTATAATGATTTTATGACTTAAGATTTAGCTCCTTTTCCACTTTACCTTTCTTTTTTGTCTGGGATTTTTTTTTCCTTTTTCTTTTTTTAGTTTAGGGGCATTTTTTAAATGTCTTAAAATGTGTTGGTTTAAAATTTTTATAGAAAAGAAAGTTTCAGCTACTCATAGAGGAAAAAAAAAAACAAGATCTCTACAAATTCATTTTCTGTCTCTTCCCCACCCCCACTAACACAAAGGCTTCCTAAGAAATTTCAGGTTTATAGTTAAAGCATAGAAGCATAGAAGTTGCTGGCCTTATGTGCCAATGTCTTTAAATATTTATTTTTCCTGGAACTGGAACTGTGTTTCTACTAGCATCTGTTTCACATCTGCTCTTTGGTTTACAGGTATCACCTGTTTTACAGGGTCTGTAAAGTCCTGGGGTTGTCCCTGAATGCCTTGCCTCTGCACAGCTCTGGCCTTCTCTAGAACACTAGAGGGAGAGGCACTGTGTGACCACTTATAGCTAGCAAGTAATAATAACTGAGTACTATGTATCTGCTATGCACTGTGTTCAGGGCTTCATGGGCATTTCCACCATTTAATATTCACAGAAATCTTGACAGGCAAGAACTATTCTTTTTTTTAAAATTTATTTCTTCTTTCTAGAGATACATGAAAGTAGAGTATATTTTGACATAAGTAGAATAAGTATAACTTGTTCCAATTAGGATCCCATTATTGTGGTTCTATATGATGTATAGTTACATTGGTCATGTATTCACGTATTAGAATAGGAAAAAATATCTGATTCATTTTATGGTCTTTTCCATTCTCCACCTCCCTCACTTCCCTTTATTCTCATTTATCTAGTCTAATGAACATCTCATCTTCCCCTCTCTTCTTGTGCTTTAGCATCCACATATCAGAGAGAACATTCTGCCTTTGTTTTTTTTTGGGGGGGGGGGACTGGCATATTTCACTTAGCATGATATTATCTAGTTCCTTCCATTTACTAGAAAATTCCATAATTTAATTCTCCTTTATGGCTCCATTGTGTATATATACCACATTTTCTTTATCCATTCATCTGTTATAAGGCACCTACTTTGGTTCCTTAGCCCTGTTCTTGTGAATTGAGCTGATATAAACACTGAAGTGGCTGTGTCACTGTAGTATACTGGTTCTTTGGGTATAAACTAAGGAATGGGATAACTGGGTCAAATGATGTATTCATTCCAAGTTTTCTAAGGAATTTCTATACTGCTTTCCATAGTGGAAAAAAATTGCAGTAATGTATGACTGTACCTTTTACCCCACATCCTCACCAACATTTTTGTTACTTGTATCCTTAATAATTGCCATTGTGACTGGAGTGGAATGGAATGTCAGTGTACTTTTAATTTACATTTCTCTAATTGCTACAGATGTTGAACATTTTCATATATTTTTGACCATTTATATTTCTTCTTCTGTGAACTGCCTGCCATGCTCAAAACACTAGAAAAACTAGGGATAGTAGGAACATACCTCAACATTGTAAAAGTTATCTATGCTAAACTCAAGGCCAACATCATTCTAAATGGAGAAAAATTGAAAGCTTTCCCTATAAAAACTTGAAAAAGAGAGGGATGCTGTCTTCCACCACTCCTATTCAACATAGTCCTTGAAACCTTACCCACAGCAATTAGACAAAATAAAGAAGTTAAAAGGATATGAATAGGAAAAAACACATTGGAGAAAAGATAGCCTCTTCAAAAAGTGGTGCTGGAAAAATTGGAAATCCATATGTAGTAGAATGAAATTGGATCTCTATCTCTCATTCTGCCCAAAACTCAAAGTGGATCAAGGTCATTAGACAAGAGAATCTGTGCCTACTCAAAGAAAAATTAGGCTCAACTCTCAACCATTTCAGCCTAGGAACCAACTTCCTCAGTTAGACTCCTAAAGTGCAAGAAGTAAAATAAAACATCAATAAATGGAATGGTATCACACTAAAAAGCTTCAAAGCACAGAAAATCATCAATAACGAGAACAGATAACCTACAGACTAGGAGACAATCTTTACCATCTGCATGTCAGATAGTGCATTAATTTCCAAGATGTTAAAGAATTCAAAACATATAATAATAATAATAATAACAACAACAACCACCACCACCATCCATCAATAAATGGACTAAGGAAGAACTGTGCTTATTCATATTTAACAGGAGCAAGGGGGAGCAATTAAATAATTTGCCCAAGCATACAACATGGGTAAGTAATAGATGAGGTATTTAGACTCAAGTATATCTCAATTCAGAACCCACAATATTAAAATATTACTCTAGGTGCTCTTGGAAATCTTGCTGTTTCTGGTATGAATAGATTTTGCACAGTCTCAGAAAGCAGATCCAGTCCTAAACTCTGAGTGCCATACTGTCATATATTCTCTTATCATATGTGTTTTTCCCCCACATTGACATCTTTGAAATTGGTGCACTACTCATAATCACTGACATTTCATCATTTGTCAAGATTATCCCCCTTTCTTAAAAGTACACAATTCAATGATGTCAATTTACTTTTGTTAATATCTAGAACAAAAAATTAATATTCTGAATAAATATAATAAAAAGGTTATTGAACATTCACAGAGTACCTAGATTGTACTAAGTGGCTTACATGTAATTTCTCTTTTAGTTGTCATAACTATCTTATGACTTAAGCCATGTCACTATTCCAGTATATGAATGAGGAAATAGAGGTGTAATAATCTGTTTTTGCCTGAGGTGAGTAAGTTTTTGAAAAAGAATCCAATTCAAGAGTCCAAAGGACTTATTCTTAAAAGCTGAGGAAGCTAGATTTTTATTTTCCTAATGTTCTAATAGAGTTTAGAACAGCTGAAATTTGTAGTCTACTAAGGGGTAACTTCGTGCAAAATAATTTTCACACTAATGAGAAACTTTATATAGAAGTGAAAGGAGTGACTGCTTTGGTAGAGGAAAAAAACATGATATTTAACTTGTTTCTTTTTTCTTTTGGGAAATGTGGGTGAAGGCATAGATGAATCAATTTAGTGCAGTTTGGGTCCAAAGACAGATATTCAGAGTTATTTTAAGGCAAAAAGAGAGAAAATGGTTTAAAAAGAAGAATACTTTGAAATTTATTTAAAAAATCTTTTTTAGAAGGCAAAATTAACTCTCTGATTGATAAAACCAAAATCTAGAGAAAAGTCTATGAGAATGTTTTTGAAACAAAAAGCTTCTAGAGAAGGAAACCAGAGAGCAAATGTAGCAGGTCAAGACTGAGTTTAAATTTTAAAGTTCAATAAATAGAAGTAGAGTTTGCTTTTCTCTTCTTAGTTCTTTTTTAATCTTCCATATTCTTACCGTGGACAATCACGTACAATCATTCTCTCTCTGAGATTTCGATTTTTGATTCTCTATAGATAACTCTGATATGTTTATCTACAACCTTGTTATTTTACTTAAGCTCTATTTCCAATCTTTAAATTCATTCTGAAGTCTTCCACCTGAATCTTCCACTTACATTCAACATCTTCAAAATGCCAAACTCTGAATTCATTTTCCTTTGTCGAAATCAACTTTTCCCCCAAAGTACACAGTTTCCAAAGACATCGCCATACACACTATGACCAAGAGTCCTTTGTGGTGGCTTACTCTATCCTACCCATCATTATCTCTCAGTTTCTCTTTTTCCTTCCCATGTACCACCAAGCCGCGTCACCTCCCACTTAGGTTATTAAAATATTTCCCATCTAAGCTCTTCGTCTTTCTAGAGTAAACCCTTTAGTCTAGGCTATTTACTCTAATTCCCATAGCTTTGGACTTGGGTGCCCCTTATCCTGGACTTACGTTCTGTTTCACAGGACTGCATCATCAATTCTGGGGTGTTTTGATTTAGATATGAACTTGAAAGCTCCTGTGTTAGGCAATGCAAGAATGTTCAGAGGTAAATTGATTAGATTATGAGAGCTGTACCCTCATCAGGGGATTAATCCATTTGATAAATTGATAGTTTTAATGGACAACTAGGTGGCAATTGTAGGTGGGTGGGGCATGGCTAGAAAAAGTAGATCACTAGGAGTGTGGCTTAGCTCCTCTCTCTCTTTCTGCTTCCTGGCTACCATGAACTGGGATGCTTTCCTCTTCCGTGTCCTTCAGCCATCATATTCTACCTCACCTCTTGTGTAATAGAGTCAGCCTACCATGGACTGAACCTCTGAAACTATGAGCTCCAAATAAAATTTTCCTCCTCTAAATTGTTCTTGTGGGATATATTTGGTCATAGTGATGTAGAGTTGACTACCTAGGATCACTTGTGTTATTTTAATTTTAACTTTAATTTCAATTAATCAAAATCATATAAGATTAAGCTTTCATTTCCTTAGTCACACTAGCCATATTTCAAGTTCTCAAAACTAAGTACATGTGGCTTGTACAAGCTGTGTGAAGCTACCATGTTGAACAGCATCAATATAAAGCATGTCTATGACACAGAAACTCCTTTTGGGTATTGATCTCTAACAGTTATTTTATAGGGCTCTACCTTCCCTATTTGGTCTCCTACTAGTGTTCTAGGTATTTCAGACTTCTGTAGCTTGTAACAGTCTACATCTCTGATTTTCCACTATATACTAATAGTATATAGCCTCAGGTAGAATAAATATTACTTTCCCTCTTTTTTTTAAAAAAAAATTGTCTCTGAATATATTCTCCAAATTGTCTGATCAGCAAGACCAAGTAGCAGTGCAACATGAATATACTCATGCTATTCTATTTTATATGCATGCTGAGCCTTTTCTTTGAACTAATGTAAGATCCTATAGGGCTCCAAAGATGCTTACCAAGTATGGTTGTTTGAATTTTCTTATTTAATCAAATTTTAAAAATACATCTCCTTCTTTCTAGCTTTTTATTCTGAGCAGAAACCTTTCCAGTGACCCTACCTTGGGTTTCTTTAGACCTTTAAGCAAGTTCTTTGATTTACTCCTCTTGTGCTATGATAATAATGCAGAGGTTATATTCCCAATTTTAATAATCAATATGCATTATTTTTAGGGTTTTTAGGTTCAGAGAGAAACTGAGTAGAAAGTACACAGTTCTAATATGCCTTCTCCCTACAACCCCCAAGTTTCCTCTATCATTAATATCTTATATTAGTGTGTTATATTGATGGGCCATTATTAATACATCATTATTAAATAAAGATCATAGATCCATTTACTTTTGGTATTGTACTTTTGATTGATTTTGAGGAACGTATCATGACATACATACAACCTAGAGGGTCATACAGAGTTGTTCAGATCTATGAAAATGCTCTATACTTTACCTCTTCTTCCCTCTCCCCTTTGGGGCCCTGAAAACCCCCAATCTTTTTTCTATCTCCCTTTGTTTTTTTTCAGAATGACTGCATGGAATCATACAGTATGTAAACTTTTCAGATTGGCTCTTTTCATTTAGCAATATGTCTTTTCATTGTTTGTAGCTCATTTCTTTTTACTGCTAAAAAGAAATGAAACAAATAAATAAATTTTAGAGATTTATTTATAGTTTATCAACTTACCTACTTCCTGTTTGCTTAAAAGTTTTTGTAGTTATGTATAAAGTCACCAGAAGTATTTCTGTGTAGAGTTTGGTGTGAACATAAGTTTTCAATTCCTTTTGGGTGTATATCATGAAGTTCAGTTGTTGTCTTATACAATAAGAGTGTGTGTAATATTATAAGAAATTGCTAAATTGTCATCCAAAGCAGTTGATACAACATCCAAAATATATTGCAGTCTCACCAGCAATGAACAAGAATTCCTTTGGCTGTATATGCTCAGCAACATTTAGAGTTCTCCATATTTTTGGATTTTCATCAATTTTAATAAATGTTGAATAAGTATAATTTTGACTTTTTTTGCTTGTTCCAGTTGGTACTAAACTGATGTTTAATTTTTTACTATTTTTTATAATTTGGTGGGATAATCTTAGTTTCCTATGTTTATGATATCATGCATTTTTATTCCTCTTTATACTACATTGCATATCATTTTGAATTTAATTTCAAATTATTATTTAAACATAGTTGCTTAGAGTTCATCTTTATGGAAACCATATGACCTGCTTTGCTGGAAACAAACATTGTTCCAGTGTCATTGTTAACAATACCCCATCCACTCTCAAAAGTGTTCTAGTTTGGGTAATAAATTATTTTATCATCCTTCTTGAATACCCATCTGAATTGTAAGAACTACATCTGCTATTTTGTTTTCTTCCCTCCACTGTATTTAACATAATGCTAAACATGGAATGTGTGCTCATTAAATGTCTTTGGAATAGATTGATGGAAGACCCTTGTTAAAGTAAGCTAGCTTCTGTCAGTGTGGACTCTCCAGGTCATGTGCATTAGCATTGCATCCTTGGCTTTGGGCTACAGAGTCACTGAATTCGTCAGCTCATATGACCTCTAGTTTCCTTGCTTCTGCTCATCTGACAGCAGGCATTTGACAACCTGATATCATTTGTCCCTTGTATATGGTCAGCACTGGCTAAATAATCATTTCTGTGGCTATATGCTAGGTTTTCTGGACTGACCCTGTCTTGACACTCTATATGCTTTATAGATGACAATTGTAAAATTGTGCAAAAAACAGGTAAGAAGAAATTAATACTGCTACTTTGAAATCAAACTACCAGTCTCCCAAAGAGCAATTTGTCTTCTTGATGTGTATTTAGTCTATTTTCCCAGCAGATTGCTAAACAATGCCCTGAATAAACAGATAGTTTGAGATACAGCTTTCCTCTCTGTGTTGCATACACTGTCTTGGTAGTTTCCATTAAGAACCATAGACCTACCTTTAACCAGCAGGCCAATGACAACCCAGGAAGCAACTCCATAATGTCCCGTGAAATCTTGTCATTCTATATGTCTTTCATAGTCTAGAACTTGTGTAATAATCTCTTATTATTCATTCTTTAAAAAAAATGAAATATTTCAGTTATAGGGAAAAGTATGCAAGTATATTCTACATCTTCTTGCAGAACTATATCATTAGCGAAGTGATAAGCATATAAAGATTTTCAGGTATTAAAATCCTTTATGTATGTAAGATCTATGGAGTTGATTTTTGTTGTTATTGTTGTTTAGCTTTATCTTGCGTTAATATCCCAATTCCCACTTTGCACAATATTTGTAAATTTACTCATAAAATGAGAAAGTACACCCAGTTGATGCAGGATTAAAAATAAATATACATTTCTTCCTATTCCATAGCATATACACATATTAAAGTTGATCCAACAAGAAACACTGCTATTTTTTTCTTTTTTCATGTTGTTGTTTAAAGGGAGGTATGAGAAGTCTTTAGCACATATAGCAAAATAAAATGGTGTCTAGTATTCAGACTGAGAGTTTAATCACTATGATTGTGCGGGGTTATCGTATTTTCTTTTTTCATCAGTGAATAAAAACAATATTTTTGTCCTCAAGTAAATTTAGCAACTAAGTTTACATATATATACATATATATCATATATATATATATCATATATATAATGCACATATGTATGTGAGTATATATACACACACAAATGCACACATGTGTATATATACATATACATATGTATATATGTATGACATATATGCCATGAGAGATAGGACATATTATATGCCATATATATCTATATCATATGTAGTATGATATGTGGTAAATATAATATGTATATGATAATTGTCATATAGAATATGACATGCTATCATTGCAGAGAGAATAGGAAGTAGAAATGCAGAGAGAATATACTGTTAAGAAGCAGAAATACTGTTTTTTGGTGATGCCACTAAGTGTGGTAGAAAATATATAGCTGCACAAATTAACATGTATTAAGTAAATACTAAATAAATTTATACTTTCAAATTTTTGAAAGTTTGAAAGGTAAAATGGTGAAGTTAGAATCAGTTTACTATAAACACCTTCTCCATAGCAACATATTTTGCCTAGAGTTATTTAGCATATTGCTCAGAGGAGCCTCAACAGAATATATCTAATGAGATCTTTTCAATTCATTTTTCTCTATTGAGAGATGCTTCATAGCAAATATAGTAATTAAAAACTATAAATTCTTCTAAAGAAATAATTCCAATATGAACATTACTAATAAGTTCTTTCCCAGCATGAGAAGATGATACTGACTTTTAACCAGCAAATCCATTTTGAAAATAGACAATCATTAAAAACAAGAGACAATCAGTTTTCATCAAGGAGTAGCAATAAAAGACAGAAGGAATGATAAGACTCTTAAAGGAGAAAACTCAGATATTACTGAGGCAAACTCCCTTCCATGTTATGACCTAGACAGATTCCACATTCCCTTTATCACTTCCACTTTCATCAAGTTGGTGCTTTTGCAAAGCAGTTCTTTCTACCATCAGAGAACTCTACTTCATCATGTTGAGGAGAATGTTTCCTGGGAATATACAGATTTTCACTAAAGTTTTGCCTTTGAAGCAACACAGGATATTCTCCATTTGTCACTATACAAATGACAGGCTACATCTAACCTTGAGGGCTCAGGACACAGCTTAGCAGTAGGAGGTGAGGTTGAAATACTCCTGAGTGACTTAGGAAGAGTCAGGGCCAGTCCTGTGCATGACAAGGACTTGATATGGCTCAGCAGGTTCAGACTGAAGAAAGACAGGTCCTGAAAAACAAAAATTGAACAATAATTAAGGAGCCTGTACTGGACAGGTCAGCCAATATTTCTTAGTATCTTCTTTGAAGATATTTCAAAAATTTGGTTTGTGCACTTGTTTGTGGACATGTTGGGAATACCTTACTAGACTCACTTGGGAGGCTCAATGGAGACAGATGTCACTGGCTTTTTTGTTCAATTGTTAAAATAAGCACTTGGTAGAATGTCAGAGAATTGAAATCTCTGAATTCCATCAAGCATGGGAAACTATCATTCTTGAGCATGGTTCAGACTCTTCAGAGCTGTTAACACCGTATGGTGCTAAGACAGCCTGTCCCTTATAAGACTTTGCCTTTTCTGGCAAGGCACCAAACCCAAAGCTTACAGCAGCAACTTGCAGAAATATAAGAAATAGTGTCACTTTTGTCTTTTGCACAGCTAATTATTTTGCATTCTATATTACTTTATTACATGCGTAGATTCATATAACCACCATGGCAACCAAGGTACAGAAGTGTGCCATCACTGTGCTGAACTTCATCTTCCTACCTCTTTATAGTCACCCCCACCATCTGGGCCCCAATCTCTCATCTCTGGAAACCACTAATATATTCTCTATCTTGGTAATTTTACCATTTTTATAAATTGCAAATAAAATAAAATTATTATCCAACGTGATCTTTGGATAATTTTTTAAAATTTGGCTTACAGGTTTTTTTATTCAAATTTGTTATAGATGACAGCAGAATGCATTACAATTTATACTATACATATAGAGCACAATTTTTCATATCTCTGGTTGTACAAAAAGTAGAGTCACACCATTTGTGTCTTCATAAATGTACTTAAGGTAGTAATGTCCATCTCATTCCACTGTCTTTCCTACCCGTAGACCCCCTCATTTCTTCTCCCTCCCCTTTGCTCTATCTAGAGTTCATCTATTCCTCCCATGCCCCCCAACCCCATTATGAATCAGCATCCTTATATCAGAGAAAACATTCAGCATTTGATTTTTTGGGATTGGCTAACTTCACTTAGCACTATGTTCTCCAACTCCATCCATTTACCTGAAAATACTCTGATTTAATGTGCATAGCTAATTTTTTTGAAATTTTTTTTCTCCAACTACAACTCCTATCCAATATATATATATATAAATTAAACATATGTGTGTATGTGTGTGTGAGTGTATGTGTGTGGGTGTGTATAAAATTCTTTCTTCTTAACGGAATGATTACACTTGCACATAACCTTTAATCCCATGACAATCATTGCTTCTGTCATTACAAGCAGGTTAAGGATTAGAGTTGAATTGGAAGAGGCTTCCTAATGGCATCAGTTGCTAGAACCACCTGTTTTAAAGGATGTCAAACAGCAGAACATAACTTTTCCTCCAACCCACCCATGTACATTCAACTGTAGTCTGTCATCACTTAGCTCTATAACACATTGGGCCCCAAAGCATTTTTTTATTTAAGTTGTGATTTATGATTCCACCTTTAAGGGTGATGGGATCTAAGAATGCTGTTAGATTTAAACAAAACACTTCAATTCCGAAATTATCAAGGGTTCCATATAACCAACATTTAAATATTGATTTCCTTGATACTCAGTGCAAAGGCAAGAATAGTGTTTGTAGTTTGTACCCATTAGAAAATTAAGCTGTTTTTAAATATTAAGAATGACTGTGGCTTTCATAAAGTGTAGGCTTTTCTCTCCTCTCCTAACCCCCAATACCTGGCACCAGTACTGTTCTACCCACATATGGTTTTCTCTCACTGAAACTATTACAGGCTATAATTTCACTTATAATAGGTAGTAGCTATATTTATCAAAAGTGTTGTCAACTCTGCATTTAGACAGCTGTCAGACTTCATGCTGCATTGTTCTATAAAACAGCATAAGTCTCAATATTAGGCATTTAATACTTAGTATAAAAGTTCATAAAGTTTTCATCAGTCTCTTCAAGTTTCTAAGTTTGATTTTTACTTGTTCAGATCACAAATTCTTCAACCCCCTTTAACTTACTAAATCACTGGTGATATATCCATGAATATTATTTTTCAAATTGCTAGAGACATCCTAGGACTTGTGACCAAAAAAAGACACCAAGTTTGTGTTGCTTTTTAGTGTGCAGCATAATTTTAATTTCTTATCTATTGTCACTGAATAGATGCTTCAAGCAATATAATCAGTTCAGTTCAATTGTTGCAACTGACTCTCTTTAAATAAAAGCATAGTCCAACATTCATCCTGACAGAAGCAGATATGTCTGATTCCCTCCACTATTTATGTAGGGAAAGATTATACCAAATTCCTTTTGGTGACCCCAACACCTATAAGATTAATGGGCACAGAGCAAGTATGCCATTCATATTTGTCAAATAAATAAATTCATTTAGTAGCAATCCTGAGCCTTTTACAATTTCACAAATAAAATTGAAAGAACTAGCACCTGAGTCCATTTGGTTTCCCAAAGTACTCTTCTCATATCCCATTTATTTTTAGAGTTATATATTTGATCATTTTATATATAAATAACTCTTCTCAAGTTTCCTTGTGGAATGTTTTTGTTTCCCACCTGTCCTCTTCCATTATTCTCTCAACTGTGATCAATCTATCATTATTGAAAACTGGCCCAAGCAATAATCTATATATGCATTCCCACCTCAGATACAGAAATCTATCTGGTTTGATTTAAAGTAGCTACTGTCCCAGTGTGCTGCTACCTGTCAGTGTTACTGTTGTCATTAGACAAAAGAACCCTAGTATTTATTTTATTGTAGCATTCAGAGAACAAGAGGCCACCCATAAGAAACTCTGCTGCTAAACAAGTATCCAGATTTTTATACCTTATATAACAAAATACTCAGTGGCCATTCTTTGCCTTCTAGACTCACATTAACACTAGTATCAGAGTTGACAGAATAGACTGATATTCTCATTTGGCATCATTTTACTGTTGATGCCTTGTGCAGTTTTTTCCTGACATGAGTTATCATGAATGTTTACTTCCTGCCAAAGAAATACAATCTCATTCTCTAGGAACTTACTCAGTGGACAGGCCACAGAGCAGACACCTACAAATAAGTAAGGCAGCAGCCACCCATGACCCAGCTGTCATAGTGCACCAGCCATAATGTAGTCAGCCTAGCTTGAAGCCCTGAGAACACTGCTGGGTTGAAACAGTCAACTTTCTGTTGTTCTTGGTAATAGGAGGCAAAGATGAACATGGCTCATTGAGTTGAAATAATTTTAAAAGACTGAGGCTCACCACTAGTTTGGATGTTTTTCCTGTTCAACATTATTTCTCTGGGATTATTTTCTAGTTGGAAAAGTAATATTTTAGTCTTTCCTGTGTTTCTTTCCACTGGTGCAGATTTTAATTCTAGGGCTAAAGTAAGAGTAAAGGCCAACTAGAAACAGCAGAGACATTGAATGGGCAACTGAAAAACATGATTAGCTTTATTTTAGGTTTATGCAGCCAATCTCCAATTTAAAAAGTAGTGTTAGTTTTTGGTTACTGCTATAAAAAGTTATCTCAAACTTAGTGGTTTAAGTAATGTGAATTTATTGTCTTACAGTTCAAGTCATAACTCTTATTTGAGTCTCACTACAAGGAATAAGGTAGTAGCCACCCATGACCAGCAGTCATAGTGCACCAAACCTTCACCAAAGATGTCCATGTCCTGTTTCCCAGAACCTGTGACTGTGTGAGATCACCTGGGCCAGGGAAATCAAGGTTGCAGATGAGTTGAGTTTGCTAATCAAAAAACTTTGTGGTAGGGAATTTGCCTTGGATTACTCGGGTCCTCCCAGACATAATAGAAAGGTATGTACCATCAGCTTTTTGGGAGTCTAAACAGGAAGGATCACTGGAGCCCAGGAGTTGGAGGACAGCCTTAGCAATATAAGGAAATCCTGTCTCAAAAAAAAAAAAGAAAGAAAGAAAGAAAAAAGATGTTAGCATGTCTGCATTCTATTCTGGAGGCTTCATACTTTATATACAGACAGAGATACAAAAATTGTGGTGTATATGTGTATTAAGAATAGTAATGCAAAAAAAAAAAAGAATAGCATTACCTTAGATTAGATAGAGGGAAGTGAAAGGAGGGGAAGGCAGGGGATGTGGGGATAAGAAAGATAATAGAATGAAATAGACATTATTACTTTATGTATGTATGTGACTGTATGACCAATGTGATTCTACAATATGTATACTCAGAAAAACGAGAAATTATATCCCATCTATGTATATCAAAGTATATAAGTGCATTCTACTGTCATGTATAACTAATGAAAACAAATTTAAAAAAATAAAAAATGCTAAACTTAAACCAGTAGACATATACTTGGAAAAATGTCTTGGCCTTAGGTCAAGATATGAGAGAATTTACACTATTTAGGTTAAGTTTTATATAAATACTCTCCTTTTTAAGGAAATTTTACTTCATAAACTTTTCAAATCAAACAATTCACTAACAGCATTTCAAGCCCTCCAAATAGATGTTTAACAAATGAAGTAAAAAAATTATAATGCATGCCATGCATTTTGAAATTGAACTATATAAACATATATAAGAGCTTATGTTCAAATATACAACTGTGCTGTGGAAGGAGACAATAAGTGCCATCAAAAATGACATAATTTGTAAGCCAACCTACATGGGAAAATAAATAGCTATAAGTCTTCCAAAAAAAAAAAATCCATTTCTTCTTCTTTTCTTAAATCCCAGTCTCCAGAGGCCACCTGCACTTTTTGGTTCATGGTCCCCTTCCTTCATCTTCCAAGCCAGTAGTAGTAAGTTAACCTCACAGCACATCATTCTAGTTTCTACTTCTACTTCTCCCTGCTCTGCTTTTAATCTCTTTTGATTATGCTGAGATGGTCCAGATAATCCAAGGCAAACTCCCTACCACAGGGTTTGATTAGCACACTCCACTCATCTGCAACCTTGATTTCCCTGGGCCAGGTGAGATCACACATTGACAGGTTCCAGGGAACAGGACATGGGCATCCTTGATAAGGAAAGAGAGGCTCTCATTCTTCCTACCACAACAAAACATGTTTAATCATGTTTCAAAATCACAAATGTGCATTTGTTTTTTATCTTTTAATATGCATCTATTTAACTAGTTAGCTTTTAGCATTCATCTAGCTAGAAAGGAGATTAGAAATGTTATAGGATCTTATTAAAGAAAGGATAAAAGCTCCAGCTTCTGATATTCAAAAATTAAACTGTTGAAAATATTTTATAATTGTTTTTTTTTCCCCCTTGCCTTCAGAATATCAATGGTGGAGGCTAGGAGAACCAGCTAAAATAGTTACATCACATTACAGAAAAGATATTGATGGTGATGTATCTATGAATATTATTTTTCAAATTCATAGATTTATTGTTAACAGATGGGTGTGTATTAAAATAACAAAGAAAAATTAACCATTGCCCAGACAAAGGTGAAGTTAAAAAGTAGAAAGGAAGAGATAGGATTTATTTTTTTAATTATTTTTTTAAAGAGAGAGAGAGAGAGAGAGAGAGAGAGAGAGAGAGAGAGAATTTTAATATTTATTTTTTAGTTTTTGGTGGACACAACATCTTTGTTTGTAGGTGGTGCTGAGGATCGAACCCGGGCCGCACGCATGCCAGGTGAGCGTGCTACCACTTGAGCTGCATCCCCAGCCCAGAGATAGGATTTAAAAGATGAAGTGAAGGTGGCATGAAATGACAGAGAGGTCTATGAGAAGTCATCACAGATAGTACCACTGAGCATTGAAGGGATGAGAATTTGGTTTACATCACCTAGGGAGGTCCCAATATTAAACATTTAATGCTCAGACTAAAAATTTTATAAAGTTTTCATAAGTCTATTTAATTCTGTTTCTAAGTTTGCCTTTTACTTGTTCAGATCACAAATTCTTCATGCGCCTATATTTACTGAATCACTCACTGCTGATGTTTTCCAGGGATATTATTTTTCCAATTGCTAGGTACACTCTGGGATTTTTGGCTGCTTTTTAGTGTATGACATAATTTTATTTTCTTATCAGTTGTGGTTTAATAGACACTTCAGGCAGCATAATCCACCCAATTCACTTACTGCAACTGGCTCTCTTTAAATAAATGCATATTCCAGTGTTCATACTGAAAATATTGGGAGGTAGATCTGATTCTGCTCCCATCCCCGGTTCTCATGGGGAAAGACTATGTCAAAATTCGTCCTGTTCTCCCTATTGATTATCAGGGTGATGGGCTTAGAGCAAGCATGTTTTCGATGGTCAGCCTGGAAGCAGAGGTTCTCCAGGGACAATTACCCTAGGGATGTTGTATTATCTAACCACAGTTCCTAAAGATTGCCAGTGGGGAAAGTTGCTCCAGTTCTCAGACACTAACGATCACACACACACACATACACACACACACACACAAAAAAAAATTAAAAATAAAAATAAATCCCTGTGAATACTCTGAATCACTTATTCTGAAGAATTGAGCCCCATCCTGCAGTGTCATCTCCATCCTGCAAACCTGTTAGACAGATTCAGGCATCCCACCAAGACCTATGGCATCAAGACTCTGTGGGGATGGGGTGTGAAATCTGTTTTTAAAAACTTCAGGTGCATTCTGAAGCATGCTGTGATAACTTTATGATCAGACCAGATGTATTTTCCCCTTGGACATATCTACTGAAGAAGTGAGAACTATGATCTCTAGTAAGTTGGTATCTTGGGGCTCCTATTTGGCTGCTGTTTTCAAAATCTCTGCTGAAATTTACATTGAAGAGAATCCTGAAAACTGAGGATCAAAGCTGAGTTGTAGATTTGGCCTTCCAAGGGACCTCTGAAGGACTCTGGTCAGTAAATATACTTGGCCTCTACTGGCTTCTCTTGTTAGGTTGATAGGTGCCCATTTTCAAAGATTGCTGTGTTAATGTGAGTTTTTATACTATTAAAATATTACTGGATTATAGTGATGACAGTATTGCTAAGTATTATTGAAAAGTAGTTTTTGCTATTTATTTCTTAAAGGGCCAGGGCTTTGGTTTGCTTGTTTGTTTATCTACATTGTTTGGTTTTTTTCCCCTATATTTGATACTTTTAGAAATCAAAATTCATCTTCTCTTTTTTGTTATTTAATTTATTATTCATTCCTGCTACTTAAAAAAAAACAGTGATTTGGACATGTGCTCATTTCTTTCCTCTGCCTTCTGTTTCTTAAGATAATTTTCTTCATCATTTATCTTAAAAATCTGAATTCATTCATTTAAAATGGATAAATGAGTCTCCATCCTGGCATAATCACATGTAAGTATATAATGTGATTATAATATTTTACATATTATATATGTATATTAAAAATATCATTCACCAGTCTGAATTCTGATGCTTAGCCATTCCATATCCCTTTCCTTCCTGAGTATTCTAAGAAGCCACACTTCTAAAACAGTGTGTTGATGGAAAAAGAACTTTTCTTTTTGATTGTCATTGCCTGTTTTCTATCTATTACTGAGGACAGAAACCAATGGCAGGCATCTTAGATTTCTATTTATAAAATATTTTTCAATAGATTTGACAGAGGACACACAATAGAGGTTCAATGAATCACTGAATATATCTATATTAAAATAATTTTAAGGAAACCTGATTGTATAAAGGTAATTTTGTGTGTATCATTTTGTATTTTGATAAACCAGTTTTGAATTAGAAACGTGGAAAAATAATATTTGAATGCACTTCTGAGTGGCACTAATATAATTTACTGATGATATTAATAATTCATTTTAACTTCTAAATGTCAGAGTTTCCATATAGTTAATGAAGGGCCCCCAAATTGCAGTTGAAGCTCTTTGGCTTTCATTTCACCACCACTTCTCACTTCTCTTCTACTCCAGATTGAATAAACAAAGTTTTATTTCAGAATATTTACATCAAAAATTGAGATACATTACAGTGAGTTGTAGGTGTTAATATTCCCTTTGAGGATAGTTAGCTGTGTCACTCTGTACTTGTTGTCTAACTTGGACCTCAACTTTCTTAGTTTTCAATGACACAAAATAGACTAAATTCTAGAACTCAGTCAGAATGGGTTGGGCTCTAGGGCACAGCTGGGACCAGAATATAATGCAACATTTCTTTGTCAAGGAAGGAAAAGCAAATCACAGTACCATGTCATAAATGCAGTGAAGACAACTAAAGTTTTAAAAACTAAATGGAGACTGAAAAGAAAATTTGGAACACAGAGAATTAGGAGTAGTATAAGTCAAATAAGATTAAATACTAATATTTGGACTACGCAGAAGGCCCTGGTATTTGTAATTGTAATGCTGTAAAATCTGGAAACACACTCTTATATTGAAGGGTTTAATTCACGTACAGTAAATTGTACAAATTTCAAGTGTACTGCTCAGTTGAGTTTTACATATTCATATATCCATTCATCCATTTGAGCATCACTTAAACCAAAATTTTTCCTCAAGAGCTTTCCTCCTGTTCCTTTCCAGTCAATAACACCCTCCCCAGAAGCCGCAACTCCTCTGACTTTTACCACAATAGATTCATTTTCTGTGTTCTTAAACTTCATGTAAATGGAGTAATATAGTTTATACACTTTTATGTCTAACCCTTTTCTCTTAACACAATTGTTTGTGTTTTATTCACGTTGCTGTAATATAACAGTAGTTTGTGTTTTCATTGCTGAGTAACATGTTGTTTATCCATTCTCCTCTTGGTGAATATCGAGCTGTTCTCACTTTTTTACTGCTTCACTGAATAGTTGTGAATAAAATTCTTATGACTAATTTTATACATGGATTTTAGTGAGTGCATACATTTCTTTTTTTCTCTTGGATAGGAGTAGAATTACTGCTACAATTTCTCATCCATGTTTAGCTTTAATACATTCATGGAAGTAGTTCATCAAAGTGATTGAACTAATTTACATTCCCGTCATCAAAGTTTTAGTTACTTAATATCTTTTCTATTATTACTGTGGTAATTTTACATTACCCACCCTAGCTGATATGGAAGGTCTCATTTTGGTTGTAAGTGCATTTTCCTAGTAAGTAATGATCTTGACCATCTTATCAATGCTCATTTCCCGTTTGGATATCCTCTTTTGTTCATAGCCTGCTAAAATCTTTTGCTTGTCATTGTTAACTTTTTTTTTTTGCATTTTCTTAATTTGTAGGGTTTGTATATGACCTTATTTATATATGACAAATATATGTATATGATAAATACAAGTCATTTGTCAAATTACTGTCTCCTTGTTTGTGACTTGTGTATATGCATTCATTGTGATACATTTTGCTAATCAATTTTATTTTTAATAAGTTCAATATATAAACTCTTACTCTTATGTAAGAAATATTTGCTTAATCCAATGTTGTGGTAATATTTTTACTTTTTTTTCCTATATTTATTTCTCACAGTTAGATCCATAGTTCAATTTGAATCATTTTTTTCCTGTGGGATATGGATAGCAGTCAGGCCCTTGGCGGCCCCTTATGATATCTATTTTCTCTCTCTAGTACTGTTGCTTTGAAAAACCAAAGTCCCCTGACTCACACTGAATTGTTGTGGAATATTTATCACTTAAGTTACCCTTCATATGTAGATCTATTTCTAAACCAATCATTCTATTCTTTTGGTCTAGTTTCTGCATATCACACTTTATTTATTATAGTAGTTTTATAATAAATATTAGAAACTGGTGAACTTCCTCTACCTGGTTCTTCTTTTACAATATTGTCTTGACTGTGCATGTTCTGTCAGGTTTACATTCTAGCTTATATAATTACTTTGTTATTCTGCACAGGCACACATACAAGTACACAGCTTCTGAACTTTTTATTGAGACTAACTGAAACTATATATCAACTTAGGGAGAACCAACATCTAAATATATTATATCATTTTAACTCTTTAGTAAAAACAATTCTAGTACTTTATTTGTTAAAAATAAGAAGATTTACCTTTTCAAAAATTATTAATATAGTTCATGTTAGTTGTGGAAGATTTGAAAGTCATCAGAATTTAAGGATGGACTTTAATACAACCTCTGATAATTCTTCCTTCTTATATGTAAGCCTTCTTATATTTAAGTGGGACCTGCTTCTAACCAACTGAATAAGGCCAAAATAAAGGGATGTTATTCCTGCAATCATGTTATATAACAGCCCATCTTGAAGGAAACTAGAGGTTTTCTCTTGCTTGCTTTGAAGAAGCAAGCTAATGTGAATTAAGTCATCATAGTGAAGATGACCATGTAAGAAGGAACTCCAAGTGCCTCAAAGGGTTGAGGATTGTCTCCAAAAAGAAATTAAACCTTCAGTCCTTCAGTTGCAAGAAGATGAAATCTTCCAACAATGTAAAGCAACTTGTAATTAGATCTTTCCCTTGCCAAGCCTCTGATGGTATGTGATCCTATCTGACATCCTAGTTGCAATCTGTTGATATCCTGAGATAGAAAACCCAGATAAACTTCGAGAAAGTTGTGTCCAGACTTCTGAACTATATAAACCATGCAATAATAAATATGGGCTGCTTTAAGCTGATAATTTTGTAGAAATGTGTAACTTAGCAATATAAAATGAACACAGCAAAAACACAAACAAAATATAAGCATTAGGTTAATATTTGTAAAGCTTCCATTTTTGTTACCTATGGCCATACTCTACTTTCCTCTCCAAAATTTGTAATTTATGTGTAGATGTATCAATAGTCAGCATTTGTCAAATGTGAGATGGTAAATATCTCCTTGAGTCAGAGCCTATACTTAAAGGTATTTCCTGTAAATGTTTCCTTAGGACACTTCAAGAGGAAGATCCATTATAAGGAGATCACATGGATGACACTAAAACTCCCATAGGGTTGATGGAATTTTTTGAAATGAAATTTATTATGAAACATTTAGAAATGTCTCATACATGGTAGCAGCAACTATTTTATTTAGGAAATGAGTCTATGATGTGGGAAAATAATGAATATATAATGTTCCAAGAAAAATGCAATTTTGAAAATCATATCTGGAATAATTTTCAATTGTATACTATAAACCAGTGGATAAATAGTACAAAGAGTACAGATAGAAAGAGGTGGACTGGAAAGAATAGTATCAAAATGTAAATGCTTGTTATGTCTAAGTGTTTGAATGTTTTGATAGTTTAGTGAGTTTTATATTATTCATCATACCTATTTTTTCATAATTTTCCATATGTATCTCTTACATCCATCAGTTAGCATTATTTTTAAAAGAAATGACCAATAGAAATGAGCAATCTATAAAAAGAAGAAGTCATGAAAATATCAATTTAGGTTATTTTAAAATAGATATGTGTCTTACTTTGAGTGAAGAATTTTGTCAAATATTTTCACCTTTTGATCCTATCTTAACAGAAGACACTACTAATTATACAGCACAAGCCTGATGATAGAGATAATAAAGAAACAGTAATGAAACACTTTATCTTGTCTTCTATTTTCTGTCTTCATTCAGTTTCCTTCCAGTTCATCCTGAAAATTTTCAGAGTAACATATTCATTCTGTCCAATACTTGACAGTTGATACTGTCCTCAGTTTTCTGTGCTATGTCAGCACGTGAGTTGACCAGCATTGCTACAAAAACAAAAAAAGCACCTGAAGCCTAGCAAAGCTCCTAAGACAACCAGAAGGCACCAACAAGGAAAGTCCTCTGCATATTTTTTTCTGAAACTTCCCTGACTCTAGGCAGTCTTAAAGATAAACAAACAAACAAAAACACGTTGGGCATTTTGGAATTCTCAACAAACATAGCCTTAAGGGCCAAGCAAAGACCCTATAACAAAAATTGCCCTCAATTTCTAGACCACTTGAAAATATTCTGCATATTTTCATGGATATTTCCTCACTTCTTGTAAAAAAAAATTCTAAAAGCACAAAAAAATGTGGCTTTTTTGTTCCATCCACATATAAGCAAAATGAGGTCTTTTGTAATTGTGGTTGGTCCAAAGAAACACACCTAGTAAGTTGTATAGCCAGAACTCAAATTCGCCCCCAAGTCAAAAATCATCCATTATGCATTTTCCATAAAAACATTGTACAACCTAGCCATAATACCAAATTCTATGTATTATTTAAAGATCATTGTGGTTATGCATATTTCATAAACTTTTACTGATAAACAATTCCTAAGAGGAGGCAGAATGTGTTAAAATTATTACTTTCAAACTATGATCTTTTCATCAAAATGATGTTTTCCACATACTTATATTAGAAAAGAAATATCAGTGTCAGGTATTTTTAAAATGCAAAATAAAAGCTTGCAGAGGGAGTGTGTTGAATTTTAAAATCTGTAGCATCAACCAAATTGCTGGCATAAGTGTTAAAAGTAATTAACAGCATCAAAATATTACCAATTAAATTTTAAATTCTCAAATGGTATCTCTTGTTGTCAGTAATAAAAACATCAAAATATACATGAATCATCAAGAAGGGAAGATGAATGACATTAAATTCTGCTTTCATTAAATTTGATCTGAATACCATGAAATACAAATCAATGGCTATCAGATAGGACAATTAATGCCCCCTTAAAATAAATAAAATCCCTTTATGTACTTTGTTTCTTTTGATTTTAAGAATAAAAACATGTTATTATTCATATGAGAAAGTGATTCAAATATACCAACTACAGATCTTGACCATAAGACTAATAATTTAGATGCTTGTATTTCTCTTGATTTGTTTTTAAAAATAAACTATCAGATAATATATAATTCATTAAAAATTTTTTTAGTTGTAGATGGACACAATATCTTTATTTCTTTTTTATTTTTATGTGGTATTGAGGATCAAACCCAGTGCTTCACACATGTGAGGCAGGTATTCTACCACTGAGCTACAACCCTAGCCCTACATAATTCATTTATAATTATAAATACAATAAGACATACATAAAAATGTAAAATATAGCAAAAGCATGTAAAGGGAACAATTTTTGGATACCATCATGAAATATCTCTGCTCTCTCTATCCGTGATATGATCAGAGGATTCTTTTGGTCTCCACATTAAAGTCTAGTTTAAAAATATTGCTGCCTTCATAGAATCAAGTAAAATATTAATTTTGCTCATAGATACTTAGAGGTTCTCTTCACAGTGAAATCTTTGTCTTTCTGCACTCATGGCTTCATGTGGCAGGCAATGTCCTTTCTACTCTGGTTTATGTTAGTGTGGATAAAATGACACTCTCTAGGCCAGATTGGGACTCAGGTCTGTGATTGTCCCACATCAGAGCAACAATCTAGTGGTGGGCTCAAGGCAGATCACTCAGAATGATGTAAATCCTGTAAGAAAGCCACCTACATTAGAATTTCAAAACATCTTTCATTTTTAACTTTTTTTTTTTTTTTACCTTTTCTCCAGCTACTCATCTAAGAGATGAGCTGAACCATTGATGTGATCTTTAGCCTGAACTTTCAAGATAATTTCTCTCTAGAGAACTGATCCTGTTCCATAGTGGGTTTGATTTCATGTCCAGTTCAATTATTTCCAGTTTAAAAATAATCCTCAGCAGGAATCTTCACACTATAATGTCCTGATGCATATAATTGGGTGAAATGGCAAATAATGAGAAGTGAAATATAGATGTTGGCAGCTTTTTCTCTTTCACCCTCTCACATTTTTTTTCTCAACAAAACAATAATTGGTACAATGAAGGATGACCTGAAACTTACTGATTTTTTAGACCACATTTTTGACTCTTTACATTTATTGATTTTAATGTGTTTGCACTTCTCATTTAGCTCAAAGTAATTATACTATTTTTTATTATACTTTTAAATATGCATTTCTAAATGTCCATTAGTCCATTTATTTTTCCTTACAAAAAGGAGTCTGTTATATATTTAATCAGATCTTCAAAGCAAATTACTGCTTCTTATCCATAAGTTTTCTAGGAGAAGTCAACTCAAGGTGACCATCTGCAAATCTGAAACAAGAGTAATTCATCTTGGGCCAGTGTTGAGAACCCCACGGGCACCTGGCCATCTGATACATGGGATAGTCACTGTCCTCCTTCTTAAAACATAGGCCTTTGGTGAGAAATAGAGAAAATATTCATGTCATAGGAGAATCCAAAAGGTGCCTTTAACAGCCATGGTTATATCAAATATAAGATCAAAACACTAATGTAAGTAAAACAGTACTATATATTCACTTAGCCTGGCTCAATAATAATATTAACATTTAAGCATATAATTTAGGTATGGTTCTAAGTTTTTTTTAATGTTTTAAATGATTTTATCTTCACAAAATCCCTATGACCTAGGGGTTATTAATACATCATCATCATTCCCTTTGAGTATTGAAAATTGAACTGTAAAGACATTAAATAAAATGAAGAGGGCATATAACTAAAGAGTGACAGAGGTTGGATTTGACTGTAGGCATCTTGGCTGCAGAGACCATTACTGAATCTTCAGGCTAGAGTAACTCAAGAGCTGTAGATTTTTGAGATAGCTCGTGGGAAACTCTGTATCTGAAAGTAAATGTAACCATTTAAACTTTGGTTATCTTTTTGTGGTTTTTGTCAAAGTTCTCATCAATGAGAAACTCTATATCCTGTGTATGTTCACAGAGTATTAAAATGATTTCTATAGTTAAGAATATTTGTTTTTTCAATGAAGGGTCTTAAACTGAAAGCAAAGTATCCTGATTATGTGGTTAAATGTAGAATTTTAAAAGGTCTGGACTCTTATGTTAAACCTAATGTTGAAAATGATGAATTGTTTTTTAGTTGCTGGACTTGAGTTCTGTTATAAGAGCACTCTGTCCCTAGGCCACAAGCCACGCAAATCTTTCATCTGCCTGTCCTTTTCCATATTTCACCCACACAAGGAGAATCTCCTTTTTCTTTTATTATAATGCTTTATTTTCTACTCTGATTTTTTACAGAGTTCTTATAAATAGAATGGATAGCTACTCTATTTTAATTTAGAATCCTAGTTTCTAGTAGGGTTATGAATATGTCCAGAAACACAGCATTGTTACAGGGAAAATATTAAGTGATATGGTGTCTGTGGAAAGTCTTCACAGAACATCATTTTACCCAAAGATTTTGGGGAACTTTTATCAATACATAAATATAAAAGGCATATGTGACAAATACCTTATTTACTCATCAATCAATAGATCAATAAGATCCTACAATCAATTTAAAGATTTTAAAGAACTACAAAAAATATGTTTGAATTAATTTACAAATTGATAGAAAAATCACAAAACTTGTCAATACCCTAGAGGCACTGCCAGATTCCTCTTAATACAATTGGGATGTCTATGGGCAAATATCATTTCATTGCTATCAGTTATCTAAAATTTTGAAAGATGTGAAGTAGTTCAAAAACAATGAAAGAGACAACATGCTGATGAAATCCGATGTCATCAAACTGTTTACTAGATGCTTTGTTTCCATTGCTCCATTTCAATTCTTTCATGATTTTTTCTTGAAAAAAAGATAATATTAAAAATAGATATAAGGATAATCCCAGCCTTAAGAGGCTGAGGCAGAAAGGATCATAAGTTCAAAGCCAGCCTCAGCAACGGTGATGCACTAAGCAACTCAGTCAGATCTTGTCTCTAAATGAAATACAAAATAGGGCTGGGGATGTGGCTCAGTAGTCAAGTGCTTCTGAATTCAATCCCCAATAACACACCCCCCAAATGGATATAAAAATGATATTTTAAAATAGATATTTTAAAGTAGCAAATGCCAATATCTCATCATTTTTAAATTAAAAAAGTGACATCTAAAGCATTTCTGATGCCACTGGATGTTAGATTTTTTTTTTAGTTAGCAAAAGTCATTATTGGAAAATTGAAGATTTAAATATGAACTGTATATTAAGTAAAGATGTTTTATCAATATTAATTCTCTTGGGCATATAATAATATTATGATTTTGTCAGAGATTATCTTTGTTCTTACATGCTTTAGAGTTTAAAGATTTAAAAAAAAAGGCATTTCTGACTTTTGACAATGATTATTGCCTCCTATTTTAAGGAGTACTCAACCTGGAATACACGGGCAGCATTTATGAATTTATTATAGGAAGAAACAATTTGCTTTCATCAAAGTCTAAAGCAGTGTTTGACACACAAATGGTTTGAAACAAGTCCATTAGGGAGCACTTTATAAAAATTATTTCATATGAATTCATTTATTCAAGTACTTCCTCAAATGAAAATGCCACATTTCCATTTCCTTGGTTGCTTTTATATACCTGCAAACAGAATCTTTTATTTAGTTTTGATACTTGTGTCTATTTTGTTTAGTTTTTTCCCCAAAAAATGTGCCCTTTGCCCTCTTCCACACACATTTAAACATAGTGTTCAAAATTTTATTTTGAGTGATAGGTGCTTTCATTCCTTGTTCATGGGAAAGCAAAATGGTATAGACACTTAGGAAAACAGTGTGGGGATTTCTTACAAATCTAGACATATGTTTATCATATAATATAGGACATGGACCCTTGATTTTTACTCAAAGGAGTTGAAAAGTTATGTTCCTTTGAAAAAAAAATCTATACACAGATGTTCATAACAACTCCATAAATTTGCCAAAATTCACTGGAAATCAAGATGGAGCTTTAGTACATGAATGAATAAACTGGTACATCCAGACGGTGGAATATATCATTCAATACTAAGAAGAAATGGACTATCACATCATGAAAAGGTATGGAGGAAACATTCATGTATATTAACAAGTTAAAGAAGTCAGTTTGAAAAGACTACTTACTGTATAATTTCAGCTGTGGAAGATTTTAGAAAAGGCAAAAAACTATGGAGACATAAAAAAAGATCAGTGGTTCCTAAGAATAAGAAAGGAGGATTTGGAAAAAAGGAGTAGCACAAAGGATTTTTAGGGGCAATGACAGTATTCTGTAGTGGGTGGATACATGTCCTTTTATATTTGTCAAAATCTAGAGAATGTGCAATGCCAGAAGTGAACCCACAATGTGACTGAGAAGGTTCATCAGCCATGACCTGGTCCACTCTGGTAGGGGATATTGATAATGAAAGAGGATATGCCTGTGTGAAAACAGGGGATACAGGAAATTTCTATAGCTTCTTTCCAGTTTGTTGTGAACCTAAAAGTGATCTAAAAATTAGTTATTTAGAAAAGTCTCTTGTGTGGTGGCAAAACTTTATAATAATATTTATTTGAATAACTCAGGTTGGATAAAATGAAAAGAAACAGAATCTTAGAGAGGATATGTCCAACCTATTCTAGGTACCTTAGCAAATTGATGGTTTATAATTCTTTCAACAATTCTTGTGAGCTAATAACAATTGTCCTCATTTTATAGATAATAGAAGTAAGGGTCAGTGGGACTAAACAACTGCATCTGCCTCTGTTTGTTCCCAGGTTTGTCTAACTCTGGTAGCTGTACACTTTCACAGGACACTAAATTATGATGCCTGTATAGGTCCAGATTTCCATATTCTAATTGGCCAAGAGAAAGTTATAAAAAGCAACTAAGAAACATAAAAGTGGCTAGTGGGCATCTGTCAATGACTAACTCAATCAATAAGGAATCCAACAGAAAGACAGGGAGCTAGTTCCAAGAGCATTTTAAAAAGTTTAATTTTGTATAGTCAAAACAGAAATACCAAAATAAAATTGGAAAATTAAGTACAAAACTCATTATTTTCCATTTTAATAGAATTAAATATAAAATTTGATGTAATTTTTCCAACAACTTCCTCACCCCTCAATGACACCTCATTAGATTTTTGTTTTTGTCTTTTTTTTATTTCTCTAAAGATTAACTTCTTACAGCATAGGCATGTAAGACACCTGGCCCTTGTTAGTGAAACAGAATCACATCCTCCAAGAGAGGCAGATATAAGTCAAACATATTTATTAGCAAGTGGTCTAGCAGAATATTAAAAATTCAAAAGAATTATTTTGCTTTATTTCTAATTTTGAAAGAAACTGGTATTTTTTTTTCAGAGTACATCCAGCATTCAGTACCAGTGGGGAATTGGTTCCAGTATCCCCAAGGATATTAAAAGCTGAGAATACTCAAGTGCCTTGTGTACAGTGAAGTAATATTTACATGAAACATATGCATTCCTCTCCTAGTCTATAAATCATCTCCATATTACTTCAATACTTAATACAACGTAAATGCTGTGTAAATAGTTATTAGACTGTATTGTTTAAGGAATATTAAAGAGGAAAAAAAGATCTGACAGGTTCAGTACAGACACAATTACTTAATTCAAAATTTTTTGATCAATGGTTGATTGAATCCTTGAACATGGAACCTGGGATACAAAAGGTAGACTTTATAGTGATGTGAGAGTTGGGCAAATATCTTCATGCAAGTGCTATCTCCTCCCCATATTAGCTTTGTGTCCTTAAACAACTTGCCTAAATTCTCTGCTCTAGTTTCCTAGTTCTTAAAATGTGTACAGTAATAATGAAATTTACCTTATAAAATGTCATATTAACAGGACTTTGTACATGTAGTCAAGTTTGATTTCATTGTGAACTTTTCTATTGCAGCCATTAGGAGGGACTACAGCAGTTTTATCCCTGAGGAGTTTTGCTGGGGTTTTTTTCTTCATTTTTTCTAGATATTCTTTCATTACTTCATTTTCATTTCTCCATGACAATGTCATCTTGCACTTAATGCTATGGAGTTTTATGAACCATGTTTGCACTTGGTTAAATTTATATGTATACTTGTGTTCATGTCAGACAATCAATCAGCAACTGTGGTTAATTTAATATCACTACAAATTGAATAAGCATATTCATGATTCTAAGGACCAGATCATCAATCAAAGTTTCATCCCAGAACAAATGCACTAACATAATGTATAGTTCCTTGAACTTAACATACAGATGTGTCATGTCCTATGTTTATAGTTATAGCATTTCTATAGTGTCTTTCTTGACCTTAAAACTATAAAATTAGGTTTATCTAAAGTGCATAATTTAAAAAATATTCATGACTCAGTCTTGAATATATCTCCATTCTTGTTTACATTTTACTCACCTTTTCCAAAGTGCTTTTTTTAATGAATAAAAGCTAAACATTAGACTGCACATTTGGTTATAAAAGAATGTCATCAAGTGCAAATGATAATTACATACAAATAGTTTTACAAATGTGATGGCTAGGAGGCCCTTAAAATTCTAAGATATAACTCCACACTGAATAATATAAATTAGAAATGCAAACCAAATGCTAAAGGTAGCATTAGGCAATATTCTTGATTAGAATATCTGCATGTATTATTTGTTTATGCAGCAACTGAAGTGCCCTCCCTGGTTGTTTTGCTATTTGAAGAATCTTCGAAGAATCTCAAGTACTTGTTGTCACTGAGGCAAAAAGTAATTTGCTTTCCATTATAATATGTGCCTTTCCATTCGTGTATCTAATTGTGGTGAGGTCTTGGGAGTACTTTCTGACTTTTATACAAGGAAAAATGAGAGTAGAGTTGTTACTTTTGACAGCTCACAGATAAAAAAAAAAATGATGGAAAATAGGTTGGAAGTCTGAATTAAACCCAAACTATAAAAGCCTTCATTAGTGGAAGCATAATTACAGGGAGCTATTGTAGAATAAAATCTAAATTATATTAAAATATGTTTTCAAATGATTTCAAGATGTAAAAAGCATGTTTTACACTACAAGCAATTTCTCTAAATTACTGCCCATCATTGGATTCTATAAATTAAAACTGAGCACTAAAATACAAGCTTGTCTCTATCATTCTGTTTGTTTGTTCAGTTTGGAATGATTTTCTGCCGCCTTTTTGAGCATTAATGTTATTTCTTTCTGTTGTATATGGTGAAAACAGTCCCATTCATTTTAAGGCTGGGTATGTCACTGATTATTAACATGTATAGATAATGCAGTTTCCCATTTAAGAAGTCATTCAATCATTTGATCATTAAGTGAGCAATATTTCATGTACTCATAGCATAGTTTAGATATTTAGTATCATTCTCAGTATAACAGGGATGCTAAAGAGGAGCTAGAAAGAATGCTGAGGTTTTTCTCTCTTCTTTCTTTGGTCCTAAATACTCTCCAAACAGGGACGAACAAGCAGGAATATGAAAACATATGAAGGAGTAGAGAATGGAAGATATCTAAGAATCATGAATTATCAATACTACACAAACCATTTTAAACAATAATATTTAAAAATCCATATATTATAATAAATTAAGATTGATTATTTTTAAAAAATCCCAGTAGTTTCCAATGAACTTAATAGTGTTTTTCTTAGACTTTTAGATTTTATAAAGCAACAACAACAACACACACACATACACACACACACACATACACATTTTGCCAAGTTGTAAAAATAAGGAAACAACCACAACACTCTCCACTGTTTTCAAAAACACTGGATATTAAGGGATTAAAAAATGAAGGACATTATTGTAAATGAAGAGAGACTGTTTCCACATTTGTGTGCTAGATGTTATATACATTTTTTGTTCAAAAAAATTGTCATGGATTGGTCAAAATTCCATTACTTGTGAAGGTTAAGGAATCATTCTCTAGAGGTTAAGGTATGATGTATAAGCCTCTCACAATTGAGTCACAGCTAACATTCTACATTCATCTTCAGACATTTTTACACATGCATTCTAAACTTCAAGTATAATAAACCACTTGTCACACCCAAAGAGAGCACATATTTTGAAGTGTCCAGGCTTGAGTTGGTAAAGATTAGGATAGAAGAGAGACATGTGTATCCTTATGTTGCAGAAAAGTAGTTTATGAAATATTTCCCATAAAAATAAAAATGATAATTATGTTCTCTATAACTCAAATTGAAACATACTTTTAGTGTTTATAGGCTGATTTGAGATCCCAAACTTCTAGGATTTATTTTTTTGTTCTTTTGATTGCTGTTGTTAAAAAAAAAAATGTTTTCAACCTAATTTATTTCTGAAGAAAAACCATCAAATAGGTGGGATTCTAGACCAAATTTTTGTAGAGGCATTATTAAAACAAAAAAAAATAGTTAAGTACAGTTTGCAGTTTGCAATTCATTTTCTTACAAAAAGACTAAACCACTAAACAATTTACAAAGCCTCCATTTCCAATAAACCCCTAATTTTTATTCTTTACTTTCACATCAAATGTTTTCTACCGTTAATGTTCACTGAATTTAAAATGGACAAAGTTCAAGTCAGAACACATTGTAATTTAGGTAATATCTGAACTCCTTAAGTGTTCACATGCCAGTATTTAACTTCATAAGCTAATAAATGTAAGAAATACCCTGCCGAGACATGAGAAAATCCATTCTTCTGAGAATTTTGCAATTAGGACAAACATGTCTAGAATTACACAAATTTCACACCTCTCCTCATCTAGAGACTAGGTTTTTCTCACCATGAATTTCAATTTTCTTCGGTGATTAATATTAATAGTCCCATGTGAATCCTGAAGTACTAAATTGTTAGACTTCCAAAAGTTTAGTTTCTTTTGTTGACAACTTTAATCAGGTCAAGGTATTGCAAAACTAAAAGAACAATTGATGCTTATCTTTGTTCTGTGTTTTTCTTTCTCAGATACTAGTTCTAAAAGATTGATTTTAGATAAAACTTTAATTTCAAACAATAACCATGTTTCAACAAATGAATTTTGTACCCAACAATTTTTTTGGCCAGTGTGTACTGGCCAAAAAGAAATGATAGAAATGATAGAAAAACTCCCCAGTTTCACCCTAACTATCTGGGGTAGGGTGTAACATTCAATGCTACTGTAAAATTCAATACCAAATTCAATGTAAAAATTGTTTAGGCATTTTTATAAACAAAGTTATTTTTGCAAATGTGGAGATATGTCAAGAAAGGAACAAAAATCTCTTTTGTTTTGGTAAAATATTCTACTGCTTCTAGAACCAGCTAGAATATCCCTAGTACTTTACTAATATCCCTGTCCTGTCATGCAAATGTAATTTATGCCAGATATGATCTAAACCGTAAGCATGGCTTACATCAGATTGCCACACACAGGGACCAGGCTACTACTTATGCTTCATCTAGAGAGTTCAATTTCACTTCAGCATGAAATTAGAAGGTCCCTTGGATACACAATAATACTGGAGAATCCTGTGTTATCAGTGATACTAACATACCAGGATTTTTTGGATTTGAGCAAATAAATTATCAAAAATAGATCAAGAATTTTACTTTGATTTGGTTAATCTGACTTTTCTTTTTGAATTAAAATAGAATGCTCCATCAGCTCTGAAACCACTACTGGTTCTGAAGTGGAGGACTTGGAGCTACTACCTTGTGTATACCACCTGTAAAGGCCCTCATTTGGCACACATCTTTATTCTGTATGGACATTCTTATGATATTGCAGTTTTTCTAAAGTATACCTGTCTTCCTTGCCGCAGTCTGGCTGGGCAAAATAACCCAGGGGTGACAAGCAATTTGTGAAGGTTGAAACAGCGGGAGCCCATTAAATATCCGGAAGAAGTATCAACTATAACATGTAGATATTTTAATTTTCCAAATTCTGGCAAGTGTGTGACGTCCATTTGCCAGATATGACTAGGTATCAGTCCTCTAGGATTGATTCCAAGATTAACTTGTGGTATAAAGGTCACACAATCCGGCTGCCTAATCCAGCCAGATTACAGCATTCCTTCTTCTGTTCTATTTCTTGTATAGGATTATAAGTCAATCAGTCTCTTGCCCTCTCACCAAAAACCATAATACTAATCATGCTGAAATGTATAAAACGATTATGAATGATATTTCTAAATTGAAATATATGGAAATAATATTTTCCTAACATGTTATTATTTTTAATTATAAAAGTAATAAAATAATAAGCCCATCACTCTAGGTAACTGATATGTTTTTGTGTAACACTGTTAGTTATATGTACATGTGTGTGTATGTGAGTACAGGTAACAAATGGTGTGAAATCATAAAAATGCCCATATAAATTAAATAACACAAATTAATCTTAAAAATCAACAAAAATTATAATTGTTCCATGATATAATATTTTGTCAGTATATTACAAACCTTTAAATTATATATGTATGTGGAAATTAAAAACAATAAAACATGTATTTAGTATAGTGTAATATTAAACATTATAAATATTGAGAATTAAACTATTTATTTGTAAAACTTTTTATCAAAACACACAAATATTTTTTGGTGACATTTTCCCTATGATCCAAAGATTATAAACAACCTAAGTGTCCATCAATTGGTAGACAGACAAAATATGGTATACTACAGAAAATAAATACTATTGCATAATAAAGAGGAATTGTACTAATCCACACTACAACATGGATGATACTTAAAACCATTATACTAAGTGGAAGAAGGCAAATACAAGAGATACAAGGTAACAAATTGTATGATTCCATTTACATAAAATGTCCAGAAAAACAAATCTGTGGCAATAGAAAAGATTAGAGTTTGTCTGTAGTAGAAGTTGGCAGGGTGGCAGTATTAATAGTAAATGAGCATAAAGGATTTGGGGAAGGATAAGGAAAATATTCTTAAAACTTTCAATGGCGATGACTGTATAACTTAGTAAATTATGGTAATAAAAATATCATTGAATTATATGATTGAAATGAGTAAATGATGCCTCAATAAAATTATATATTTAAATCAAACTAATGAAGAATAGTTTAAATAGTACTTGCCTTCTTTTGGATCCTACAACTTATGACATGGAGCAATCACGTTTTTCTGTCTTCATAAGATATCTTTCTCCCTTCTAAGGTTTAACCAGCTTCAAAAATCTTGTCCTTTGTACTTTCAATATTGTAAAATATCTATGAGCATTCAGTTAGTGTAAGGTGAGTTTTGTTGTTTGTGGCTGACATCCCCTGGGAAATCTTCAGCCTTTTCATCTCAACCACTTATGTCAATGTGTTTTCAGTAATTCTTCCAACTCCAGATATGTATCAAATGTGGGTGTCAACATTCCTGCACTCACCTTTTTTTTCCCATAACTTCATTAAATTTGACTAGAATTTTACTTCTAGCATTATATCTTTTCATCTTTTTGCTTCATTTCATCTTTCTTGATCAATTACTTCTTTTCATCAATCCTTTCTGAAAAAATGTCACATGGGTTGATCACTCACAGATAAGGAGGAAACAGAGTTATATGCTGTGTTGTCCATGCCTGAGAGTAACACAGATGAATAGCAATTGATCACTGACAGATATTGAAAGACGTGATATGATTGGTCATTGATCATCAAGAGCATTTTCTTTTGTTGTTACTTAGTGATTCATGGACTGAAGAGCTAGCACGGGAGTTTTTACTTAATACAGTAATCCACTGCTAATATCCTGTGGAAACTGAAATTTTGACACTTTTTGAGGGAAGTGGTGTGATTTAATGATACTGTAGTAACTGAAATCTATTCATATCAAAACACAAAGTAAATTCTGACTGTATTGTGTCTCTGTATGTGTGTCTGTGTACATAGTGGTAATTGATTCATATAAATTGTTATTTTGTTTGTAAACTGAATTCAGAACCAAGTAAGAGATCCTGAGAAAGAATGGTTTAAACATATTAGCTGTTTGTTTTCCACTAAATAAGAAGTTCAAGGTTGATCAGTTCCCAGGTTCCTTCTGGCCTTCCACTCAGCTATCCTTACCACGTGGCTTTTATTCTCATGACTTGTCTCATGAATCTGTCCCATCATGACACATTGGAGTATGAAGCAGGAATAAGAAGAAAACTCAAGGGAAGAATATACACCGAGAGATTCTGTGCTTGTTTAGAAGATTTCTGGAAGATACTCACATTGACTAGAACTTATATCTTAATACCAAAAATGTGTCACATGACAATCTGACTGCACAATAGTGTAGCAAATCTTATTTATTTTGAATCAAGCAATTTTGTTAATGTTTGAAAAGTGAAGTTCTATTATGAAAGAGGGTTAGAATGAATATTGAATAGTTAAATATATATATATATATATGTTTTTATCTGTGTATATATATACCACATTTAATATTTTTAATTTCACTTTATTATATCCTAAGTATTTTTGCATGTGTATTGTAAGATTTTAAAGCCATCATTCTGGAGTATTACATAATATTCCATCAAAGATAGGGTCATTAATAACATCTCTGTACATTTTTTTCATTTTAATCATTTCCTCTTTATTGTTGTTCTTTTCTATTTACTTTGGTTTCTTCCTTGATTATGAGTCAAAGGATATTAATATTTTATGTTCTTAAAATTGTCTATTTTGATTTATATTAAAATTAAATAACACAAAGGAAAAGTATAAGAAAATTTTCCTTCCCCCGCTGTATTTATATTTCCTAACTCCTTTGATTAAAATAATTTTCTTCAAACATCAGCATTAAAAATTAAAATCTTTCATTTGTTAAGGCTTCTATTTAATTATTTTTATTTACTAGAACTTGGAGAGTTCCATTTTAAACTATTTTCCTAGGCAAATACACATAAATTTACATTTAAGAATCAATAAATATACTAAGTTAGGGGCTTAACACTAATAATTGCCCTTTTTAAATACACTGGATGCTACATAAATGCACATTTTCTTTTATATGCAATCTAGCTGTTCCTGGTTTTTTGGGATGGTAACAAGTGGGGCATTTTAAATACAATATGGATCATAATCTCAAGCAAAATGTTGCATTTTATACTCAGTAGAAGTAGTGACCTATTCCTACATGGAAGAAATATTAATCATATAAGACCTATGAAAAGAACGTTTAGTTTGGTTTGGTTTTATAAACAAGTCATCTAGATAGATTCTTACAAATGGTTTAGAGTTGTCTGGGCAATTTTTTGTTAAGCTGATTTTCACATTAGTCGTTGCATTTATAAAATAACCCATATAAGAGAGGACTGCATTGTAAAATATTCTGCAGTGTATACAGCCAATTGCCTTTTGAAACTGAATTAGGAGCTTCCTGTGTATTTTAGATTTTTCTTTTACTGTGATTGCTAGCTACTTTACTTCTTGAATGTTGATGATAGTGGAGTATAATTGCAAACTAATGAAGAAGAAATAACATAAAAACCCAATGTTATAGGCAAACTTGGAATCTAAGAGTTGTTCATATTTGGCTTTGAAATATGAAAGATTTTGCTTACTTTTTTTTGGATGATGATAAATTTCAGTTTGCCCCCTGGGTACTTCCTAGGAATGCTTTGACAGAGAGGACCCATTGACTGTCCATAAGGTTGCATGCCAGAAAGTTGTGGGGAATGGTCATTCATTACTTAGGAAATTGTATAAATTAGATATATATGCAAAAGAACTAGTCTGACTCAATTTCAGTAAGAGCACAGGCGGCTCTAATAGAGAAGGTAAGAGGATGTTTGGTTTCTATTTATTAATTGAATTTGAAACATTTATAAAGGACATGTAAAGTTTCTCCACATGAATGAGTCAGACTGGAGATTCTGAGTAATTGTTTTTTGTTTTTTTTTTAAAAAAAACTATTGGTTAGTTATGGGGTCTGAACTGTACTGTCTATATCCTGGTCTTGGACCTAGCACTTCATGTGCAATGTTGGGTAAATGAATAAATCATCTTCTACTTTAGTTTCTTTCTGTGCCAAAAAATAAAAATAAAATAGTAATAGTGATAATACTACCTGTCTCATATGGTTGTATTAAATGAAAATACACTGAAATGCCTAGAACTGGGTACATAGCTCAGTACTAGAATGGATGCCTAGAATGCATGAGACCCTGTGTTCAGACTTCATACTGTAAAAAGAAAGAGAAAACAGAGCAAAGATGGGGAGTTTAAAGAACTCAATAAATGTTATTATTATTATTATTTTATTAGACTAAAGGACATTAGGAGTAGACCATCTGTCTATAACAATATGGCCTTTGTCCTGAGTTTCTTTTTCAAATGTATATCTTTTTGTCCAGTTTTCTTACAATACAAATGATCTTCACTATAAACATATAATCAAGTTTTCATTCAACATCATATGCTCATGGAATTTCAGTGGTAAAGGAATTTTGGGGGATTTCTATTCTAATCTCATCTTTGTCATAGTTCATAAGAAGCACTCCAGCCTAGATCACTTTGTCTTTTGCAGTGACTATTCCACATCCCATAATGCTTGGGCAGGAGCATCTCTGTTTCTCTCAACTTCTTAAACTAGAAACATTCTTTAAAGAAAGTACAGTGTCTATGGAGATTGTCATCACTCTAGACTCAGGAGAACATGTTTGCAATCTGTTTTTGTCCTGGTTGTATCCCTGTTTCTTCTCTCACTGTCGTCTTTAACATATATCAAAAGTAAACTAAAAGGAAGAAAGTGCATATGTCCCTGTTGTAAGAAATAAATCTGAGCCATTTTCTCTGATCAAACACTGAAAAGTTGCCCCCTGAGAGATCCAGATAAAGTAAGGGCTACAGAGGCCTTCCATGGACGAGTGCAATAACTCATTTTTGTGCATTTGGAATGCAAGGCTTCACTGTGCTGTTCTGCAGATACAAGCCAAGAGCAGTCGTGTGATTAGATTTTTAATCCCATTAACTCTAATTGCTTCTCAGAAGCTGTGTACTTACAGTATGTGTCTGGTTTTAGAAATGCAGAGGGAAGAGAAAGTGTTTAAATGTTTCCTCTTTCTGGATGGGAAACCAAGAAGCTAAGAAAACAGAACATAGGCAAGCTATGCAGTAATACTAGCAAACGTTATTGAGGACTATATTTATGATGATTATATATGCTTTCAGATATAGAAATCAACCTGTCCACTCTGAAATTCCAGTCTAGGGAGATTTATTGCTCTTTTATTCATTATTTGGAGTTAGATTTTTGACATCCTTGATGTACTTTGGATAGTTTCACCACAAGTTATTGCACCAAAGAGGATGAGTCTTTGAGGTTAAACATCTCCTATTTATTTCAGAGGATACAGTCCTAGAGATTGTCTGTGTTTCCAAACAAGGACTATTAAACATGAAGCTGACCTAGTGGAACTGATAAACATGATCACTTTAAGGGAATGGAGATGAATTGTAGCTGAGGTTTAGGAAAATAGGAACGCATAATTGAGTAAATTAAAAATAACTTTAAATCACAATTAAAATAGTGCTTCATTTATTTTTACTCTGCCAGTTTTGTTGCATGAGCTCTAATTTGAGAATGTTTCAGTGAGTTAGACTTAATATTTAAAAAATGATGTTATTAACAATGAAATCCATTTTGTTAGGTAGAAAATCTACTTATTATGAGAACTCTGAGCTAACAGTAATGTTGCTATTTAAAGAAATCACAACCTTGGAGATTTGAGCACTTTGTGGAAAGGAGAACTGTTAGTTGAATGGTATGCTACCCATAAAAGTAAAATTTGTAAGGAGTCAGTTTCAAATATCCTTTGAATCCCAGATTTTAATAGTTTGGATTGTAAGGGGTAAATTTAGTATGGGATCATAGTTGGTTATCTTGTTCACACCTATAAGTCAGAAAGTTGGGGTCCATATCATTTATGTCAATGAAGGTGGACACCAGAATAATTAATGTTTGCAAAATACTTGATAGTGGAAATCAAGGCAAGAGCTTTTGTAAGGACTTTATTATAGAAACTAAAATTGGTTTTATTCCAAGCCTCCTACTTAGAAGCACTTATTGGCACATTGTAATCACCATGACCTTTAACTTGTCCAGGCATGTATTAAACTCATTGGCAGGACACTAACTTGTGCCCTTTGAGGCACATTATTGCCATTAGAGAGCTCAGCTTAAGTACCCTCAGTGCATCTGATTACTGCACTTGCTTAATTAGCATAACATGAATATGAAGAGAACTGTTAATGTAAAGTGCCACTATGCATACCCCTTCTCTGGCTCTATGCAATAGACCACAGATTTGCTGGCAAACTTGCAGCCAAGATAATCTTTGCAGATAGGAGTTAACCCTTGCTTCTGGGTGAAGAGAGCACAGCCATTAACAATGATTGAGTCATTTTGTATTAATTGTCATTTAGAACTTGTTTCATCTCTTGAACAGAAATTGACCTGCCCAGCATCAAAAGGGGCTATGCCAAAGAGCATTTGAGCATGCCTCATCTGAATTCACCAGAATGTTATCAAATTAAAGTCTCAGAATATTTTTAGTGACTTCAGAATGGATGTCCAGTGAGTTTCAGGCCACAGGGTTGCTTTGAACTGTTTGCTTCCATTTTCCAAGTCTGTATTATCAGTTACTGAAAAAAAAAATCAGGAATAACTTCGAATCTGACAGCTGATTAGCCTTCAAATAACCAATATACTTGTTTACTTATTTTGTATTCTATTTAGAAAACAAGGAAATGAAGTGCTATGTGTGACAAGAGAATATAGAAATAATCTTTAACAAATATGTTTCCTTCCCCCTATTTTGTCAGAAGTTGATATGAGATATTCACTGTCAAAGAACAAAAGGACTGGACAAAGGACATGAATCCACCTAAAATTTCTCTATTTATATATGAGCTGAATGATCCTCTTTTTTTTTTTTGACTAACACACTACACAAACACATGTATGTTTATTTTTTCTTCCAAAGTGTTATCTTTTCTTTTTTTATTGGTTGTTTAAAACATTACAATGCTCTTGACGTATCATATTTCATACATTTGATTCAAGTGGGTTATGAATTCTCATTTTTACCACGTATACAGATTGCAGATTCACATTGGTTACACATCCACATTTATACATACTGCCATACTAGTGTCTGTTGTATTTTGCTGCCTTTCTTTTTTTTTTTTTTTTTGACTCTAAAAAGGGGATTTATTAGATTGGCTTACATGACCAGAAACTGGAAAGTCCACAATGGCCATCTGTAGGCTGGAGAGCTGGAGGAACCCTCATCTGTGCAGTCCAAGAGGCTGAAACCTCAGAACAACAGGGATCAATGATGCTACCCCAGCTCAAAACCAAAAGCTTCTAGAAACTCCCTGGAGAATCACTGGAAGAATCCACTTTGGAAGCCTGAAGGATTGAAAGTCTGATGTCCTGAGGCGATCCCAACATGGAACAAGAACCTGTGCAAGAAGAATTGAGCTGGCCTCTGCCACTGTTCCTTGTTCTTCCAACTTTTATCACATCCAAGACACTACTGGACAGTGCTACTTACACTTAGTCTCCATTTCAGTCCATTATCCCATATGCCAATCATTCCTAGACATAACCTCAATGACACATCCAGAAGCCTCTTAATCTTCTCTATCTCTTTTATTTTTATTTTTTTTATTTTTTTTATTGTTGGTCGTTCAAAACATTACATAGTTCTTAATACATCATATTTCACAGTTTGATTCAAGTGGGTTATGAACTCCCAATTTTACCCCGTATAAAGATTGCTGTATCACATCAGTTACCCTTCCATTGATTGACATATTGCCTTTCTAGTGTCTGATGTATTCTGCTGTCTGTCTTATTCTCTACTATCCCCCCTCCCCTCCCCTCCCCTCCCTTCCCCTTTTCTCTCTCTACCCCTTCTACTGTAAATCATTTCTTCCATTTGTATTATCTTGTCTTACCCCTCCTTTCCTCTTATATGTCATTTTGTATAACCCTGAGGATCGCCTTCCATTTCCATGCGATTTCCCTTCTCATTTCCTTTCCCTCCCACCTCTCACCCCTGTTAATGTAAATCTTCTTCTCAAGCTCTTCCTCCCTACCCTGTCCTTGTTTCCTCCCCTTATATCAAAGGAGTCATTTGGTATTTGTTTTTTAAAGATTGACTAGCTTCACTTAGCATAATCTGCTCTAATGCCATCCATTTCCCTCCAAATTCTATGATTTTGTCATTTTTTAATGCAGAGTAATACTCCATTGTGTATAAATGCCACATTTTTTTATCCATTCATCTATTGAAGGGCATCTAGGCTGATTCCACAATCTTGCTATCGTGAATTGTGCTGCTATGAACATCGATGTAGCAGTGTCCCTGTAGCATGCTCTTGTTAGGTCTTTAGGGAATAGACCGAGAAGGGGAATAGCTGGGTCAAATGGTGGTTCCATTCCCAGCTTTCCAAGAAATCTCCATACTGCTTTCCAAATTGGCTGCACCAATTTGCAGTCCCACCAGCAATGAACAAGAGTGCCCTTTTCCCCGCATCCTCTCCAGCACTTATTGTTGTTTGACTTCCTAATGGCTGCCAATCTTACTGGAGTGAGATGGTATCTTAGGGTAGTTTTGATTTGCATTTCTCTGACTGCTAGCGATGGTGAGCATTTTTTCATGTACTTATTGATTGATTGTATGTCCTCCTCTGAGAAGTGTCTGTTCAGGTCCTTTGCCCATTTATTGATTGGGTTATTTGTTATCTTATTGTCTAATTTTTTGAGTTCTTTATATATTCTGGTTATTAGGGCTCTATCTGAAGTGTGTGGAGTAAAGATTTGTTTCCAGGATGTAGGCTCCCTGTTTATCTCTCTTATTGTTTCTTTTGCTGAGAAAAAACTTTTTAGTTTGAGTAAGTCCCATTTGTTGATTCTAGTTGTTAACTCTTGCGCTATGGGTGTCCTATTGAGGAATTTGGAGCCTGATCCCACAGTATGTAGATCATAACCAACTTTTTCTTCTATCAGATGCCGAGTCTCTGATTTAATATCAAGCTCCTTGATCCATTTTGAGTTAACTTTTGTGCATGGCGAGAGATAGGGATTCAGATTCATTTTGATGCAAATGGATTTCCAGTTTTCCCAGCACCATTTGTTGAAGATGCTATCCTTCCTCCATTGCATGCTTTTAGACCCTTTATCAAATATAAGATAGTTGTAGTTTTGTGGATTGGTTACTGTGTCCTCTATTCTGTACCATTGGTCCACCCGCCTGTTTTGGTACCAGTACCATGCTGTTTTTGTTACTATTGCTCTGTAGTATAGTTTGAAGTCTGGAATCGCTATACTGCCTGATTCACACTTCCTGCTTAGTATTGTTTTTGCTATTCTGGGTCTTTTATTATTCCATATGAATTTCATGATTCTTTTATCTATTTCTACAAGAAGTGCTGTTGGGATTTTGATTGGCATTGCATTGAACTTATAGAGAACTTTGGGTAATATCGCCATTTTGATGATGTTAGTTCTGCCTATCCATGAGCAGGGTGTATTTTTCCATCTTCTAAGGTCTTCTTCTATATCTTTCTTTAGGGATCTGTAATTTTCATTGTATAAATCTTTCACCTCTTTTGTTAGGTTGATTCCCAAGTATTTTATTTTTTGGGGGGATATTGTGAATGTAGTACTTGTCCTCATTTCCGTTTCAGAGTGTTTGTCGCTGATATACAGGAATGCCTTTGATTTATGCGTGTTGATCTTATATCCTGCCACTTTGCTGAATTCATTTATTAGCTCTAATAGCTTCTTTGTGGACCCTTTTGGGTCTGCTAGGTATAGAATCATATCATCTGCAAATAGTGATAATTTAAGTTCTTCTTTTCCTATTTTTATGCCTTTAATTTCTTTCGTCTGTCTAATTGCTGTGGCCAGTGTTTCGAGGACTATGTTGAACAGAAGTGGTGAGAGAGGGCATCCCTGTCTTGTACCAGATCTTAGCGGGAATGCCTTCAATTTTTCTCCATTCAGAATGATGCTGGCCTGTGGCTTATCATAGATTGCTTTTACAATGTTGAGGTATGATCCTGTTATCCCTAATTTTTCTAGCGTTTTGAACATAAAGGGATGCTGTACTTTGTCGAAAGCTTTTTCTGCATCTATCGAGATAATCATATGGTTCTTATTTTTAAGTCTATTGATGTGGTGAATAACATTTATTGATTTCCGTATATTGAACCAGCCTTGCATCCCAGGGATGAATCCTACTTGATCATGGTGTATAATTTTTTTGATATGTATTTGAATCCGATTCGCCAGAATTTTATTGAGGATTTTTGCATCAAGGTTCATTAGAGATATTGGTCTGTAGTTTTCTTTCTTTGAAGTGTCTTTGTCTGGTTTTGGAATCAGGGTGATGTTGGCCTCGTAGAATGAATTTGGAAGTTCTCCCTCTTTTTCTATTTCCTGAAATAGCTTGAAAAGTATTGGTGTTAGTTCCTCTTTAAAGGTTTTGTAAAACTCTGCTGTATACCCATCCGGTCCTGGGCTTTTCTTAGTTGGTAATCTTTTGATGGTTTCTTCTATTGTTATTGGTCTGTTTAGGTTGTCTATATCCTCCTGACTCAATCTGGGCAGATCATAAGACTTAAGGAATTTATCGATGCCTTCACTATCTTCTATTTTATTGGAGTATAAGGATTCAAAATAATTTCTGATTATCTTCTGTATTTCTGAAGTGTCTGTTGTGATATTGCCTTTTTCATCCCGTATGCTAGTAATTTGGGTTCTCTCTCTTCTTCTCTTCGTTAGCATGGCTAAGGGTCTGTCGATTTTATTTATTTTTTCAAAGAACCAACTTTTAGTTTTGTCAATTTTTTCAATTGTTTCTTTTGTTTCAATTTCATTAATTTCAGCTCTGATTTTAATTATTTCTTGCCTTCTACTTCTTTTGCTGTTGTTTTGCTCTTCTTTTTCTAGGCTTTTGAGATGAAGTATGAGATCATTTATTTGTTGGTTTTTTCTTTTTTTGAGGAATGAACTCCAAGCAATGAATTTTCCTCTTAGAACTGCTTTCAATGTGTCCCATAGATTCTGATATGTTGTGTCTGTGTTTTCATTTAACTCTAGGAAGTTTTTAATTTCCTCCTTGATGTCTTCTAAAACCCATTGATCATTCAGCAACCTATTGTTCATTCTCCAAGTGATGCTTGATTTTTCCTTCCTTCTTTTATCATTGATTTTCAGTTTCATTCCATTATGATCAGATAAGATGCATGGCATTATCTCTACCCCTTTATATTGTCTAAGAGTTGCCCTGTGACATAATATATGGTCTATTTTTGAGAAGGTTCCATGTGCTGCTGAGAAAAAAAGTGTAACTACTTGATGTTGGGTGGTATAGTCTATATATGTCAATTAAGTCTAGGTTGTTAATTGTGTTGTTGAGTTCTATAGTTTCCTTTTTTAACTTTTGTTTGGTAGATCTGTCGAGTGGTGAGAGACGTGAGTTGAAGTCTCCCATGATTATTGTATTGTGGTCTATTAGACTCTTGAACTTGAGAAGAGTTTGCTTGATGAACACAGCTGCACCATTATTTGGGGCATATATATTTATGATTGTTATGTCTTGTTGGTGTATGGTTCCCTTGAGCAGTATGAAGTGTCCTTCTTTATCCCTTTTGATTAACTTTGGCTTGAAATCTATTTTATTAGATATGAGTATGGACACTCCTGCTTGTTTCCTCAGTCCATATGAGTGGTATGATTTTTCCCAACCTTTCACCTTCAGTCTATGAATATATTTTCCTATCAGATGCGTCTCCTGTAAGCAGCATATTGTTGGGTCTTGTTTTGTGATCCATTCTACTAGCCTGTGTCTCTTAATTGGTGAGTTTAAGCCATTAACATTTAGGGTTATTATTGAGATATGGTTTGTTCTTCTAGCCATATTTGTTTACTAATGTTACTAAACCTGATTTGTTATCCTCTTTGACTACTTTCCCCCCTTTACTGTCCTACCTCCCATAGTTGGTTTTCAATGTTATTTTCCATTTCCTCTTCCTGTAATGTTTTGCCAAGGATTTTTTGAAGAGATGGTTTTCTAGCTGCGAATTCTTTTAATTTTTGTTTATCGTGGAAGGTTTTAATTTCATCTTCTATCCTGAAGCTTAATTTCACCGGATACACGATTCTTGGTTGGAACCCATTTTCTTTCAGTGTTTGAAATATGTTATTCCAGGATCTTCTAGCTTTTAGAGTCTGTGTTGAGAGATCAGCTGTTATCCTGATTGGTTTACCCCTAAATGTAATCTGCTTCCTTTCTCTTGCAGCTTTTAAAATTTTCTCCTTATTCTGTATGTTGGACATCTTCATTATAATGTGTCTAGGTGTGGATCTCTTATGATTTTGCACATTCGGAGTCCTGTAGGCTTCTAGGATTTGGGATTCTGTCTCATTCTTCAAGTCTGGGAAGTTTTCTTGTATTATTTCACTGAATAGACTTTTTATTCCTTTGGTTTGGAGCTCTGTGCCTTCCTGTATCCCAATGACTCTTAAATTTGGTCTTTTGATATTGTCCCATAACTCTTGGATGTTCTGCTCATGATTTCTTAGCAGACTTGCTGAGCTGTCTATGTTCTTTTCCAGTTGAAATACTTTGTCTTCATTGTCTGATGTTCTCTCTTCTAAGTGATCTACTCTGCTGGTAGTATTCTCAATTGAGTTTTTGAGTTGGTTTATTGTTTCCTGCATTTCTAGGATTTCTATTTGTTTGTTTTTTATTACCTCTATCTCCCTGTGAAATTGATCTTTTACTTCCTGGATTTGTTTGTCAATGTGATCTTTCATTATCTGATTTTGCTGTCTCATGTCTTCCTTGAGACTCCAGATCATCTGAAGCATGTATATCCTGACCTCTCTATCTGACATTCCATCTGTTGCACCTATTACCTCTTCTAAAGTTGAGTTGACCTGCATTGCCTGTGATCCTTTCTTTCCTTGTCTTTTCATACTGCTGGTGTTTCTTTCTGCTTGGTGAAACTGTTGTGTTTTGAAATTTTCTCTCTATTTATTTATATTGCTCTTGTATAGTTGAAAAATCACCCTTGCAGGGCAGGTAGTGGCTGTGATCCTCCTCCAATTGGTGTGATCCGTCTACCACGCTGGCAGGCCCTAGGTCTGCTCTGCTGGTCGGTCACAGTTCCGCCTACCCAGCAGGCACGAGGGGCACCTCTGTCACTCCGCAGGTTGCTGGGCCTAACCTCCCGATGGGTCGAAGGTTCGCCTAGCTTGCAGGCACTGGGGGAGGGGTCGGTTCCGCCCCTCAGCAAGCCAGCGGCCCTGTCCTACTTGTGGGTCCTGTCCGCGTTCCCTGCAGACACATGTAGCTGTTCTGTCACTCGGCAGGTTGCTGGACCTGACCCGCCCATGGGTTGCAGGTTTGCCTAGCTTGCAGGCACTGGGGACGAGAGATATTAGAAGGGGAGGGAAGAAGTCACTAAAGAGAATGAGTGTAGGCAGGTAGAGTTCAAGGAAGGGGGAATAGGAAAATTGAAAAGAAGTGAGAAGACAAAAGAAAAAAAAAGTGAAAAGAAAGAAAGAAGAAACGAAAAAAATAAAAATTTAAAACCAAAAAAAAAGAAAAAATTTTATAATGATAGTAAAAAAATGGAAATTAAAGTTTAAAAAATAATAGTAATACTAATAAGATAAAAAGAATTTAAAAAAATTCCAACCATTAATAAGAACGTTAAAGAACAACAACTACATCAACAACAAAAAGTGAAAATAAAATAAAAAATAAAAAATAAAAAAATACTAATAATAATCATTAAAAAAAAAATAATAATAATAATACATGCAGTCATATAGCTCGATTAACTTCTCTTCCAGTTGGTGGAGCTATGCCCACTGGGCCAGGCTTCTCTTCTTGATAGGTGGGAAGCAATCACTGTGCCTCAGCTCTTCTTCCCAGACTGTGCGGGTCTCCAATCCTGAGTGCCTAGGGCCTTCTCTTGTGGTTCCTCAAGCCAGGCCCCTCTCACCTGTGACACTCACCACAATACTGACTACACGCCAGGTCTGCTGCTCCTGGGAGCCCTGTTTTCATGTGTGCCTGGGCACACCCTTTCTGTTTGCCTCCCTCAGACCCTAAGTTTGTAGGGGTTGGGGCTGAGGGCCCCCAGCGAATTTGTTTGCCCTCAGGTAGCTGCAACTCCCCTGATACCTGGTGCAAGGGACCTGTTGTCAGCACTGGTGATAGCGATAGCTGGGAGTCCTGCGCCGCTAGTCCTGCGTCACTCCTGATTCCCTGGGTCTGGCTGTGGTGCTCAGTTGGCTTTTACCTCTTTGAGTTCAGGTGGGCCGACTAGTTATTTCAGTGGGATCATTAGTACTGAGTCACATAAAGCAGGCGAACCGGAGCTAGAATGCAGCCAATTCGGGCTCGGTGCGTTCTGAGAAGGCTAGACTGTTCGCCCGGGGTCCACTTCAGCTCAACCGTGCCTAGTGGTCCTGAGCGAACAGTATTTTGACAGTTTACTTCTCCCTATGCCCGCGCAGCTGAAGGGGTTAGAGACTTGATCTCTCCGCGTCCGCCGCCATGTTGGATCATTTAGATTTTAAATTGTCACTCATCTTATCAGCTGTTCCATTTCACTCGGCAGCTCACTCTCGCGGTTAAGAGTCTGTTGTTCTAAGGTGCTCCGCGGAAAGCGGTGGCGGCAGCGGCTGTGGCTGCAGCGGCGGCTGCGGCGGCGGCGGTGGCGGCCAAGCTGTGGCCTTCGGGACCCCCTTGGAGGGGGTGCGGGCTGGGGGAGGGGAGGCAGCGCCTCGGGGCCTGCGCGGGCCGGGTACTGGGCACGTGAGAGAGCAGGTGGGGTGGGGGAAAGAGATTGAGATCTAGATTTAGGGAGTGAGCGTGGGAGGAGAGATGGCGGGGGAGAAGCGAGGCGGAGAGGGGAATGAGAAGGGGCCCAGGGAGCCGGGCAGCTCGGGGGCTGCAGCCTTACTGCTCGCGCTGAAGTCGTGGCGGATTCACTCCATCTAGGCCCTTTTCTTGACACGGTGCTGAATCCTTGTCGACAGATCTCCTTTAATGATCTTTACTTCTTCTTTTAAGAAGCAGCAACATACGCTGCGGTGGCGGTGGCGCGGAGCACAGAGCGGCTCACTCACTCCCCGCCGCCATCTTCATTTTGCTGCCTTTCCTAATCCTAATCTCTACTCTTCTCCTATGCATTAGAACTTTAATTCAAATTCACCTGAAATGTCTGCTATTAACTTTATTCTTTACCCATTAGATTCCTTAACAAATTTAACTGTGCTAAAATCCATACAATTATCTGCTTTAAAAATCCACTGGACACCTTTTTTGAGTAGGGAATACTAGGACGAATGAGACATCCAGAAATCTAGAAAACTTTAGTGTAACAAGAGGATTGTATTGTGTACCTGAATGATTGGATAAGATAATACTGTGTTTAGGACTCCTGACTCCTAGTCATAAAACAATTCTAAATCAAGTAAAATATAAACTGATTTCCAACTCCAAAAGGCATCTAAACTCCTTGAATAGGCCTTTGTTGGTAATCAGATATTTCTAGACGATACCAAAGAGGGTTTCTGTTTGTTTTTGTTTGTTGGAAAAGATAGATTCTTGAGCTGTGACTATAAGACTAAAGATGTTCTAAGCATTCAAAATAGGGATGAAAATCCAGTTAGGTCTAAGGAACTGCATAGACAAAATCATTGAAACTGTGCATGTGAAACAATAAGTGGCTCAATAGCATCTTACAGGGGGATAACTACATATTGTTATAGGACACAGTGCAAATGTACTTCAGTGAAAATGATTTATTACATGAAATTTAAATTATTTGGAGAGGCATAAATAATGCCTCCAATATCTATATCAGTAACTTTTTAAAAAGTTTTTTTTATTTTTAGTTATATAGGACAGTTGAGTGTATTTTGATGTGTTACACATACATGGAGTGTAACTTCCCATTTTTGTGGTTGTATATAATATGGAATTACCCTGGTCAAGTATTCATATATGAACATAATAAAGTAATGTCTGAATCTTTCTGCTATTTTTCATGTTCCCATCTCCCTCCCTTCCTTCATTCCCCTTTGTCTAATCCAATGAATTTTAATTCTTCTCTTTCCCCCCTTTTACTGTGTTGACATTTGCATATCAGAAAGAGGAAAAAAAAAAAGGAATGAGGTCAATACAATGAACTTTCCTCTAACAATGCCTTCAGAGTGTCCCAGATTTTGATATGTTGTTTCACTATTCTCATTTACTTTTGAATATGTTTTTCATTCTATTCCTGATTTCTTCTGTTATTCAGCAGTCATTCAATAGCATATTATTTCATCTCCAGGTGTTAGAGTAGCTTCTATTTTTAATTTCATCATTGATTTCCAATTTCATTCCATTATGATTGGATAGAAAGCAGGTATTATCTCCATTTTAAAAAAATTTCTGGGTTAATTTGTCACATAAAATATGGTCTGTTTTAGAGGAAGATCCATGGGATGTTGAGAAAAAAAAAGTGTATTTACTTGTTGATCAATGAAATACCCCTCTATGTGTCTGTTGAGTTCTAAGTATTGATTATGCTATTTAGTTCCATATTTTCTTTGTTTAGTTTTTGTTTGGAGGATTAATCCAGTGCTGAGAGAGGTGTGTTGAAGTCACCCAGTATTATCATGTTGTCATCTATTTGATTCTTGAAACATAGTCTGATATTTTTCTCTTTCAACCTTTAAACTTCTATCCTTGTTCTGTATGATAGGCATTTTTATTATAGTGTGTATAGATGTGGGTCTGTTGTAATTTTATACATTTGGGTTCCTGTAAGCCTCTTGTATTTGAATTTCCATCTCATTCTCTATATTTGGGATATTTTCTGAAATTATTTTAATGAAAAGATCGTGCATTCCTTTGATTTGTAATTTCATGTCTTCATCTAATAAATCTTAAATTTGATCTTTTCCCATGTTATCCCATATTCCTTAGAAGTTCTGTTCATTTTTTAAAAAATTTTCTCCATGGTCAAATTTATTTTCAAGATTATATACTTTGTCTTTATTGCCTGATAGTCTGACTTCCAAGTTGTCTAGTCTGTTGGTGATGCTTTCCATTAAATTTTTAATTTGGTTTATTGATTCCATCATTTTGAGGATTTCTGCTTGATTTCATTTCATAATCTCTATCTTTTTTATTGAAGTGATCTTTCACCTCCTGAATTTTATTTCTGATTTTACTCCTTACATTTTCCTTTATATCATATATCATATATATATATCCTTAATGTACATATGTAATTATGTACATTCTAAACTCCTTCTCTGGCATTTCTTCTACTATGTTGTCAATGGATTCACTTGGAGCATCTTGGTTTGTTTGGGGCATTTTTTCCCCTTGTTTTTTCATGTTGTTTGTGTGTCTACCCATCTACCAGTATGTTTCTAAGGCAGTACAGTTTCTACCCTGTAGGCTTATAATGTTCTTAAAGGTTTTCATTACCTTGCCTTTATGGGAGAGAAAAATAATTGTAGCACCCAATGAAGCCTTAAAGAAATAACAAATGAAAGAGAAATAAGAACTCTAAACCAAATAGATCCTACTAAGACATCAACAGTTTTGTTGCAATAAATAGAAATGATGTGTTCAATTATTGTCTGCAAGATAAATAGTAAGTTTGCAAAGGGGTTTAAAGTTTCAAATGGTGGACGAAGAGAGAGCAAGCCTGGGGTAGGATAAGATGTTTATGAGGAAGGAAGAGAGAAGATAGAAGTGAAAAATCATAGCAAGAGTAAAAGAGGGATTAATAGAGGTTGGCAAGAGAAAGGAGAGAAAAAGAATCAGGGAAACCCATAAGTGAGAGGGAAATGTTTATTTTATATATATGTTTATTTTATATATATATCTGTTTATTTTATATATATCTGTTTATTATATATATATATGTTTATCTTATATATATGTTTATTTTATATATATATATGTTTATTTTATATAATGAAAATATTAAAAATAGAAAGAAAAAAGTAAAAGAATACACAACAAAACTGTAATATACTATTCAGACATCCCTGACTTCAATAAACTGATGCATGAAAAATACTTGGTTTCAAAAAAGGTAGACATGTGAGAGAAAAGAGAAAAAGAACTAAGATAAAAAGATCTCAATGAAAAATTGAATAATTGTTTCCATTGGAGTTCAGAAATTTCTCAGCTTCCCTTCTCAGCAGTGGAGTTGTCTGGATTATAATGCTAGCTCTACCCTCAGGATGTTTGGGGTTGCTAGGATGAGAGAGTTAGTACTGAAAGTGGAACTCCTGGAGATAGGGGTATAGGCTTAGATATACTCCAGTCTCTTTTCTGGGTGCCTATTGTTCTGGAGATTTTTAAGACTCTGCACCTTCAGAGCCCAAAATTGCTGGTCCACATTGAAAACTGCACTCCAGGAATTTCCTTTGTGTTCCAATCATGGGATATAGGAGCCTTTTCTTGACCTACTATTTTGCCTGCATACTCAAAAGATTCCTGGTCTTTGATTCAGTCACTAAACTTGATCTTTCCTTCCCCTGCCCTTTCAAAATTCCACTCAGGCACTTCTCTCTCAGTTGGTCCTGCAAGCAGCTGGATTGGAAGGGAGGGGGAAGTCAGGTGGGCTTCCGTGACCTTTATTCCTGTGTGTAAACCTGTACCCATGCTTGACTTCTTCCTAGTCACTTAGGTACACTCTCTGCATGCCGTGTGGGTTGGTGCAGCTTCTTTTTCAAGTCACTCTCCAGTCTGATAATTTTGGGCTCCCCTTGCTGTCAGCCCTCAGCCACAGCTACAAAATGGTTCCTGCGGCTGTCCTCTGCACATGCCACCAGGAGACATGGAAGCTTCTTTCCCAAACACAGATACTGTGCATTACAGCTTATTCTTTTGGGGGGCAGTGACTCTGATTTCTAAGCTCTGGGTTCCCTAACATACCTTAGTCTGTCTGAGAATGGGGGTTCCTCTAATCCCCTTAATTCCTTTACTGCATTCATGGAAGGACTATTCTGGCTTGTGCCTCCAGCCACTCCATAACTGTGGGGCTGAGGATCTTTTACCCTTATTTTATTATATAAGATCTCCTGAGTCCCAGATCTGTGTTGAGTGCCTAGTGTTAAATTCCAGTAAAGTCCTCCCTAATTTTTGATTATTAACCGACCTTGCTAAAAGGCTGTCTTCCTTTCTTGGTTCATGACACAGAGCCACCAGAGAAGCTACCACCCTATTCCATCTTCTTACCAAAACCCTCTCATAAACTAAATTATCTACAGATTACATATAATACCTAATATAACATACAAAACAAATATTTGATATATAGTATTTATAAGCACTTTTAATTCATATATTGAGATGTAGGCATTTTTTAATTTTTTATTTTGCTTTAATTAGTTATATATGACAGTAGAATGTGTTTATTCACTTTGATATATCATACATAGATTGGATGTTATTTCTCATTTTTCTCATGTACATGTTGTAGAATAACATTGGTTGCGCAGTCATATATACACATAAAATAATAATGTTTGTTTCATTATACTATCCTTCTTATTCCCACATCCCTTCCCCTCTCATCCCTTCACTTCCCTCTACCTAATCTATGGTAGAACTCTATTCTTTTCTAGTGCCCACCTTATTGTGAATTAGCATCTGCATATTAGAGAAAACATTTGCTCTTTGGTTTTTTGGGATTTACTCATTTAACTTAGCATAATATCCTCCAAATCCATCCATTACTGACAAATGTTATGAGTTTATTCTTCTTTAAAATTAAGCAATATTTCATTAAATGTATATACCACATTTTCTTTATCCATTCATCTGTTGAAGATCACCTAGTTTGAATTCATAATTCAAGCATTTTGAATTGAGCTACTATAAACATTGATGTGGCTGCATCACTGTAGTATGCTGATTTTAAGTCCTTTGGGGACAAACAGAGGAGTGGAACAACTGAGTCAAATGGTGGTTCCATTCCAAGTTTTCTGAGGGATCTCCATACTGCTTTCCATAGTAGTTGTACCAATTTTCAGTCCCACCAGCAATGTATGAGTGTACCTTTTTCTCCACATTGTCCCCATCATCCTTGAAACTAGTCAGAGCAACTGGACAGAAGAAAAAAAGTTAAAGGGGTACAAATAGGACAAGAAGAACTCAAACAAACACTATTTGCTGATGACATGATTCTCTATCTAGAATATCCAAAATATTCCCCCAGAATACTTCTAGAACTAATAAATGAATTCAGCAAAGTATCAAGATATGAAATCAACACTCATAAATCAAATGCATTTCTATACATCAGTGATGATTCCACAGAAAGAGAAATTAAGAAAATGCCCCATTCACAATAGCATCAAAAAAATTCTGAGAAACAATCTAACAAAAGAGGTGAAAGACCTCTACAGTAAAAATTACTAAACAGTAAAGAAAGAAACTGAAAAAAACTTCAGAAGATGGAACGATTTCCCATGTTTCTGAACAGGCAGAATTAATATTGTTAAAATGGCTATACTACCAAAAGTGTTATACAGATTTAATGTGATTCCTATTAAAATCCCAATGACACTCTTTGTAGAAATAGAAAAGGCAATCATAAAATTCATTTGGAAAAATAAAGAACCAGAATCAACAAAGCAATCCTTAGCAAGAAAAGTGAGGCAGGAGGCATCACAATACCAGATGCTAAACTACACTACAGAACTATAGTAACAAAAACAGCATGGTATTGGCAAAAAAAATGGACACATACAGACTGATGGCACAGGATAGAAGACACAGAGACAAACCCACACAAATATAGTCATCTCATTCCAAAGATGGCATATAAGTAGTTAAGAAAAATCACATTTGTGTTTCTTTAATCAATAGTTTATATAGAATTCTCCCTCTTGCTATTTCCCTCCAGTTAGCAAATGCCAAAACCATATCGTAGAGAAAAGATATTCTTTTCAATAAACGATGCTGGAAAAATTAGATATACATACATAAGAGAGAATAAGACTGAATCTCTTGGCATACACAAAATCTACCTAAAACAATCTAAGTGGAAGAAATGAAACTATGACATTGCTACCAGAAAACAGGGCAATTTTATTTTTTAAATTGTGGTAGGCAAAGATTTTTTGATAGGATCCCAAGTACAGAGGCAATGGAAGCAAAAATGAACAAATGGTATTGTGTCAAACAGGGAAGCTTTTGCACAGCAGAGGAAATAATCAATGACTAAGAGGCAACCTAAAAATGGGGAGAAATACTTGCTAATTATTAATATGACAAGGAATTGATATCCAGAATATATAAGGAACTCAGAAACCCAAACATCATATACAAAAATAAAATCAAACAAACAAAACAAATAATCCAATTAAAAATAGGAGTAAAAATAACAAATTCTGACAAGGATGTGAATAAAGGGAAAATCTTATGCAATGTTGGTGGGGATAAATTAGGAAAGCCATTATAGAAAATAGTATTAAGATTTCTTAAAAAATTAAATCTAGAACTACCTTAATCTAGCAATGCCACAAATGGTTATATATCCAAAGATGAAATCTTCATGCCAAAGAGATCTCCTTGTGTATTACAGCAGTATTCCCAATAGCCACAATATGGAATCAACCAAGATGTCAAACAATAGATGAATACATAAGGAAAATGTGATATACATACCCAAAGCAATGTTGTTTAGTTATAAAAAGAATGAAATTCTGTAATTTTGTTACTATAGGTGAACTACAGATCATTGTAATTTGAGTGAAATAATCCAAACACAGAAGAACAAATACTACATGTTCTCACTCATTTGTAAAAACTAAAAAGTCCATCTCATGGAAGAATGGAGTGGAATAATGGCCCTGGAGACTAGGGAAGGCAGAGAGAAAGAGAGGCAGAAGGAAAAGCATCAAAATGCAATTGGAGAGGAGTACTTGTTTCTATCCCATAGTAGTGTAATTATTGGTCACAACAACCTATATATATTTAAAAATAATTAGAAGAGTGTCAATGTTCTAAGTGTACAAAAATAATTAATGTTTGAGGATACACAAATGCTTATTACCCTTATTTGATTATTACACATTGTATGAACATTTCAAATTATCACACTGTACTTCATAAGGATATACAAATATAAAGATTCAGTAAAAATATTATCAACGCTTCCTAATTATGATAATTAAACTAAAAATATTTATGATCATATTAATATTGGACATTCATATATAAATTTATAGTACTAATATTTCCCCTTTTAAAAAGTATCACTAAATGACCCTAACTTTATATCAAACTCTATTTCATTGTTTTAATTTTTCACTGATTATAACATCCTTCCACATTATTATAGGGTAAAAATTTGCCTATACATTAAGGGAATGACAATTGATTAAATCAATTAAATATTTGAAATTGGTAACAATCTAATTTAAAATTATATTTACACAAAATAGATACTATAACTGAAGCTTTACCAATTTCCTTTTTGGTACTAGGGATAGAATCCAGGAGAGTTTAACCACTGGGCTATATCTCCAGTCCTTCTTATTCTTTAAATTGAGACAGGGTCTTACTAAGCTTTTGAAGGCTTTACTAAGTTGCTAATGCTGGTTTTAAACATGTGATCCTCTTGCCTCAACCTCCTAAATCACTAGGATTACAGGTGTATGTCATCATGCCCAGCTCTAATTAATTTTCATCCATATATTTAAAATTAGGGTATCTTGTAGAATCAAATTATAATGCTCAATACAATGACTATCCCAGCTCTTACCTACTCATGTCTTCAACCTATAAGCCTAAAAGCCATTTTTACTTTCTCTCCTTTAGTTTCCACAAAACTAAAGTTTTCACACCTTTCAGATCTACTCTATCAATATTCCCTTACTCCTCCAACTGGAGAAAAATACCATTCCTTCACCCAGAAAATTGTCATTTCCTTCCAACACTGTCTTTTGCTTCTGTATTCTTAGTGTAGTCAGAAACATCCATCATATCCCTAATTAAAAAAAAAAAACCTTGAGGAATATTCATTCATTTAAAAATTGAGCAAAAAATTCTTGTCATTAATTACAAATCCTTCTTGATGTCAATGTTGTTTATTTTGCTGATGTCATTCTTATTCCATGACTATTCTCTTTGTTCTGCTTCAGCTTTGCTGGTTTTCTTCCATAGAGTTCCTAAATCCATCCTTAATCTGCCTCAGTGTCTCTGTCATAAATTAACTCTATAATTTCTTTACCTACATTTCTCAAGAGATCAAGATGACTGATAATTCTTTGGGGCATATGCTCAAATATCATCGCTTGTGAAACATACTCTCCTCCCACATAATTGTAATCTTCATTAACACCTTTTAAAATCACCTTCATTATCAATGCTTTATATCCAAGATTACCTTATTTATTTACTAGTTTATCTATCCCTGAACATGTAACTCAATAAGAATGGTAGAATGGTCATCTTTGAATCTCCAACAGGAAAAATAAATGGATAAATGAATGAAATATAAATAATAATATTGGGTTTGCTGATGGTTTGGAGCTACTATTCTTATAAATTATTCAACAGATTTTATTGGTGATTTTTTTATTTCATGTTTTCATCTCTGAGTGATTGATATCAAATTAGGATACTAAGATATTAGGAAAATATGGCCCAAAGTTCTTGTAATTTGGAACCCCTTCTAGAAAGTAATGTATTTTTCATAAATGTTTGAGTAGCCTTAGTGAAATTTAATGAAGTTAAGAACCCAATTTAGGATGTTAGATGTCCCCTTCCTTGAATTATTGATGTTAGGTTAATCCTGTGACAAATTCATGAACTTCAACAAAGTCTTCCTTTATTGTATCATTTTTTAAAATTTCCCTTCTAGCATATTTGAGTGTCTTTTTTCTCACCATTCTTTTAGCTTTGAATCAAGTCTGAATATTTGAATATATTATTTTAATCAATTCCTTTTAGAATTTATTGTTATGAGGCAATAATCAGAAACAATTTGAAAATTTATATTCTAATAAAATAAAAAATATTAAAGACATTGATAAATTTCTAGAGACATATGACTTACCCAAATTGAATCAGGAAAACAGAAAATTTAAATGGGTCTATTTCAAGCAATGAAATTGAAGATTTTATCAAAAACCTACCAACAATGAAAAGCCCAGGACCAGATGGATTCTCAGCAGAGTTATAACAGACCTTCTAACAGAACTTACACCAATACTCTTCAAATTATTCAATGATATAAAAAAAAAGGTGGGAACCCTTCCAAACTCATTCTAAGAACCTAGTGTTATCAAAACCAGATATCAAAACTAGACAAAGACACATCATGGAAAGAAAACTTTACAGAAATATCCCTGATGAACATAGATGCAAAAATGCTTAATAAAATACTGGAAAATTACATAAAAACATATTAGAAAGATAGTGCACCATGATCAGGTTGGGTTCAGGCCAGGGATGCAAGGTTGGTTCAACATATATAAATTAATAAATATGATTTATCACATCAATAGACTTAGAGACAAAAATCACTTGATTATCTCAATAGATTCAGAAAAAGCATTTGACAAAATACAGCACCTATTCGTATTCAAAACACTAGAAAAACTAGCAAAAGTAGAAACATACATGAACATTTTAAACGCTATATATGCTAAACCCAAGGCCAACATCATTCTAAATATTCTAAATAGAGAAACAAATGAAAGAATGCTCTCAAATGACTGGAACAAGCCAATAATACCCTCTTTCACAACTTCTATTCAACTAGTTCTTGAAACTCTAGCCAGAGGAATTACACACACACACACACACACACACACACACACACAAAGAAATTAAAGGAATATGAATTGGAAAAGAAAAACTCAAACTACCTCTATCTGCCAGAACATAATACTATATTTAGAAGACCCAAAAAACTCATAAATGAATTCAACAAACTGGCAGGATATAAAATTAACACCCATAAACCATTTGTGTTTCTATACACCAGTGATAAATCAGCTGAAAGAGAAATCAGGAAAACTCTACTATTCACAATAGCCTCAAAATTGAATAAATAAAACAAAATACTTGGGAATCAATCTAACAAAAGGGGTGAAAGACTGCTACAATGAAATCTACATAACACTAAAGAACAAAAATTAAATAAGACCTTAGAATTTGGAAAGATCTCCCATGCTCTTGGATAGGCAAAATTAATACTGTCAAAATGGCCATATTACCCAAAGCACTATACAAACTTAATGCAATTCCTATTAAAATTCCAAGGATGTTCTTCACAGAAATACAAAAAGCAGTGATGAAATTCATTTGGAAAAATAAGAGGTCTAGAATAGCCAAGGTAATCCTTAGCAAAAATGTGAAGCAGGAGGCATCACCACACCAGCCCTTAAAATATACTATAGAGCTATAGTAACAAAAACAGCATGGGATTGGCACCAAAATAGACATGAAGACCAATGGTAAAGAATGGAAGACAAAAAGACAAACCCACACAAACACAGTTATCTCATACTAGACAAAGACATCAAAAACATACACTGGAGAAATGATAGCCTCTTCAACAAACGGCTATGGGAAAACTGGAAATTCATATGTAGCAAAATGAAATTAAACCCCTATTTCTCACCCTGCTTAAAAAAATCAGCTCAAAGTGGATCAATGACCTGGCATTGCACCAGACACCCTGCACCTACTAGAAGAAAAAGTAGGCCCAAATCTCCATCATGTTGTCTTAGGAACTGAATTCCTCAATAAGCCTCCTAAAGGGCAAGAAGCAAAATCAAGAATCAATAAATGGGATGGTATCAAACTAAAAATCTTCTTCACAGCAAAGGAAAAAATCAAGAATGTAAAGAGAGAGCCTACCAAATGGAGAAAACTTTTACCACCTGCATCTCAGATAGAACATTAATCTCCAGGATATATAAAGAACTCAAAAAAACAAATAACCCAATAAATAAATGGGCTAAGGTACTGAACAGACACTTCATAGAAGAAGAAATACAATCAAGCTATAAATATATGAAAAAAATATTCAACATCTCTAGCAAGTAAAGAAATGCAAATTAAAACTACACTGAGATTTTATGCTCATTCCAGTCAGAACGGCAGTTATCAAGAATACAAGGAACAATAAATGTTGGTGAGGATATAAGAAAATAGGTACACTCATGCATTGCTAGTATGGACTGCAAGTTGGTACAATCACTGTGGAAAGCAGTATGGATATTTCTCAGAAAACTTGGAATGGAAACACCATTCAACCGAACTCGGTTAAAAGACCACTCCTCTGTTTATATTCAAGGGACTTAAAATCAGCATACTACAGGGGCATACCCACATCAATGTTTAGAGCAGCTCAGTTCACAATAGCTAGACTATGGAATCAACCTAGCTGCCCTTCAACACATGAATGGATAAAGAAAATGTGGTGTATATACACAATGGAATTTTACTCAGTCATAAAGAAGAATGAAATTATGGCATTTTATGGTAAATGAATGGAACTGGAAAATATCATGCTAAGCCAAACAAGCCAATTCCAAAGAATCAAAGACCAAATGTTTTCTCTGATATATGGATGCTAATCAACAATAAGTGAGTGGGGGATAGGAAAGAATAGAGGTACTTTGGATTAGAGAGAGGGGAGTGAAGGGAGGGTAGGGGATATGGGGGTAAGAAAAATAGTAGAATGAATTGAATATCATTATACTATGTGCATATATGATTACATGACTGGTATAATTCTTCATCATCTAAGCCAGAAGAATAAGAACTTACATTACATTTATGTATATATGTATAAAGTGTCAAAATGCATTCTACTCTCACGTATAACTAATTAGAACAAATAAAAAATAAAGTTCACAAAAGAATGTGTGTAAATTGTATGCAAACACTACACAGCATTTTATATTAAAGATCTGAGTAAACATGGATTTTGTTATCCACAAAAGTCCTTGAAAAATTCTGCTGTGGATACTGAGGTATTAGTCATACAGAAAACCTGTAGTGCTTCTTGGGACCTCTGTTCTATGTATATGCTCTTCTCACTTTACTTGTCTTCCTCTACCCTACTTTTGCTACATTTAGTTTTTTTAGTCTTCCTTCATCTTATAGATCAACCCTACTTGAGAGAGTTACTAGTCTTTATTTGCTTCATCTAATTATGCTACTATAAAGACACAGACGTGGGTAATAGAAAAAGAGCAAACGCTCCCCTAGTGCTCTGAGATTAGGGTAATCATAGATATCAGATAATTTGTGACATAAAAATCAATATATAGTTTGCACACAGCCAAGGCTGGCATGCATTCTAGCACCTTGCTTTGCAAAGTTGGTGTTTGGACTAGCAGCATCAACATCATCTAGCACCCTATAAGAATTTCAGGCCTATCTCATATCTAATAGATAATGATTTTACTTCTTTTCAATGTTTTTGGGTGCTTTTTAAGCACCCCCAATTTTGAGAATCATTGTTTCTAATCAATACAATACTATGTTATATATCTCCTCTTTCCTGTTTTGAGTTCCATTACAAAATGTCATTGGCTTGCATTAGTAGTTATCACAATCCTGATGGAGTACTGGAAAGACAAAAAAAATCATTGCACCACCCTAGTTAAGAAAACATTAATAATGTAATAAAATAAAATACATGCAGATGCCCTGTGGCAAGTTCTTGCAAAAGAGAGATACACTATGAAGAGTGAAAATTTTCCTATATTATGAAATAATTTATTGCTTTGATACTTTTGTAGTTCCCTCTGGTTAGGAGGTTAATTTCCTCAAATTACATGAAATTAGTTCAAAGAAACCATGACGAACCATTTATTTTATGTAAGTACAGAAATTACAAATAACATATTGCTAAACTCTAGCAATGCAGTTATTGATCCTGTTTGTCAGCACCACATAGTCCAGGCTTCTCTGGATATGCTTACCACTGTCTCTAGAACTGGGCACTACATAATCAGAAGGCTAGCATGAAGAAACATGTGGCAAGATTTTTGTTTCCTTTGTCCTATGCAGATATGACTGAAGTCTTAGGCTCACACATAACCATGAACAAGCATGGAATTTTCTCTAACAACCATGAGTATGACTATAATCAGCGAAACAGTTAACTTCCAAAAATAATAGTTCTATCTTTTAAATAATGTTTTTTAAAACTATGTAGTGTTATGTGGTAAATAATTTCATTTACATAATTTCAAAGATGACAGTGGTGATTTTTAAGTCATTAGATCTATACTAGTAAGATACTCATTTGGTCAAAAACTACTAAACTTCTGTATAAATGATAGAATATTTTAAGAAAATCTGAAAAAAATAAGGAATATTTGATAATTAAATATAGCAGATTTCTGCAAAATAATATATTTGTCTACAGTCATATTAACGAGTCAGATGAGTTTTTAGAATTCCAAGGAGTATATGTCAGTGAAATATATAGGTAAAGGTAGTAACCATTAGAACCTTGTGAAAGTGGAACGAGATTCTTAGCTCTTAAGAACCCTTTGGCACAGAGAAATTCCAAAAGAGATCCAGCGGTGACCTTAATGCTTTAATGGGTTCACCAATTGGGAAAAAGCTTTCCTAGTTCTAAATCTTCAGATTCTAAATTTCAAAAATCTCTAAAATCATTTTGGTGTTTCTTTATGCTTACAAAAAAGACACTGATGAATAAAATAATATCACATTATATAATAATATAATAATATCATGATCATGAAAAACTTAAATATCACCAGGGTATTTTGTGAAAAGTAATGCAGAGAACAAACAGAATTTGTCCTTTAAAACTTAAGAGTAAAAAGCAGTTGTGGTTTGTGGTGCACATCTGTATTCCCAACAACTTCAGAGACTGAGGCAAAAGGATCTCAAGTTTGAAACTAACCTTCGCAATTTACTGAGACCCTCAGAAACTTAGCAAGACTCTGTCTCAAAACAGAAACATAAAAAGAGCTGGGGATGTATCTCAGTGGTAAAGTACCCCTGGGTTCAATCCCAAGGACTGCAAAACTAAACAACAACAATCACACACACACAAAATTAGATTACAAAAGAAAGCAAAACAATTTATAAAAGGATTCCTTATCTGTGATAATCTCCATGTGCTGGTTTCCTCAATCTCTCTGTTCTAAATCCCTATGTTTCATTTGCAATAGGATCATAGGATATTACAGCTTGAAGGAAACTTACTGATCATTTGTTGCAAAATCATTTTATGAATAAAGAAATATCTAGAATTGTGTCAATTTTGTCATAGTATTCTTTTATATTGACTATTCTCTGTGTCTACGAATGGTATAAATCACACTGGACAGTAAACTTTTAAAGGTAACAAGATTAATGTAATTTTTTTCTATTTTTTAATATAGAAGCTAATATAGTAGCACATGGGAATATTTATGATTGACAGAAATAAAACACATATTGAGATATGATAATATGTACAAGACTTAGCAACACCCAACTTTTATTTATGTCTAACAAGGAGATTTAATTTCCAAAATGTCACCTTTAAAGAGCTGAGCTATTTCAAGATTTTAGATAAATGTTTCCAAAATGATAGTTAGGGCAATGATAGCTGCCAAAGGCAGTTAACATCCTTCCTGGACTCCACATTCCAGTTCCAAATGAGTTTAAATAATAAAGGGGATTTACTTCTTCACATAACAGAAAAACCTGAGGGCAAGGCAAATGTCAGGAAAAGTTTTATCAGGGTAATAGTTCTACTTCTTTGCCATTCTTACATCTGCCTCTTGCCCCAAGCCTCTACTTCGTCCTTAGTCCTTATGGGCACATAATGGTTTCCAGAAGTTCTTGGGTCTATACCATTTCCTCATTCACATCCAGGGAGTGAATAAAGTCACTAAGTATATGTTTTGAATGACACTTCAATGAGAACAAACAAAGTGTATACCAATTTCTGAAATAATTGCAGTGTCAAGAGGCTGGGGTGAGTTCAACCCCACTTCAATACTAGGAGATCTCAAACAAGAATTCTAACCATGAGAAAATAGCAAGAATGTTAACAACATAAAGTGAATTTATTCGTATCTAGTCAATACTCTTCAATTTCAGAAGTTATATGTTTCCATGCATGAAAGTACTGTATAAAAGTTGCAGCTTTTCAACTTGACAAATAACTACTTATTAATATGAAATGTGATAATCCATTAGAATAATTCAAAAATCCTGCTGGGTTTTATAATGTCTTCTGCAGTATGAGTGAGAATAAATCTTATTACATTAAAAAACACTCCCTTTCAATCACTGTTCCTTTAAAAAGGGTTAGAATTGTAACGCTTTATATATGAATTTTCTAAAAATATTTTAAAGCATCTCAACTGGGAAAGCAATTTCATGCTTGCTTTTTAAAGAATCTATTCAAAGAACTCATTAAAAGCATTCATTTAAATAATCTCATGTATGTTCATTATACTATGTCCTTTGAGAGAGAGAGAGAGAGATGGAAAAAAAAGTATGAAACTACTGCCAGAAAGCAAATGAAAGGAACAAATGTTAAATGTAAAAGGTTAGTCCTTCATTAAAATTATTTAAACAAGCAGCAATTCCCCCCTGTACCCTTAAAAACTCTTCCAAGAAACATTTATACACATTTAGGACAGCAAATTAAAAGCAGAACAAACAAAAAAAAGAATTTGTAGGTCAGTTTCACAAACTGTTGGCATTTGGATTGTTTTTACTTTTTGCTTTTGATTCTAAGTTAATGGAAAGAACACATCTATTTTGAAGAGAATCCACATTTTACTTAAAAATCATTTCCCTACCATGTATACTGCAGCATTTATTTTTTTCTCCCTTATTTTCTGATAACCAGTCTTCAAGATCTGAAAAGGTCTAAAATGATTTGATTTACATTTTAAAAACGTGTTTTAATGTGGCAATTTCTTTTATCCTTATTCATACTCAAGTGTGAAAATAAAGATAATTTTACCTGAATCTTCAGTATTTCGTGAGTTCTACATACGACTTCTTTCAGTTTTTTTTTAATTTTTTTTAAATTTTGCTCCTTCCAGTTTGAATGTGTTCCCTTGTAAGTATCTATGTGGCATACCTGTTCATTGGCATTGTAATAATGTGACAAATCAGACTGAGTGTCTGAATCTCTAGTTATTTTTATTTCAAATAATATCATGAGCTATTCACATTGTTTTCAAAATTTTTGTATTAGTGCCTTTCAATTATATAGAAAAATATGTTTCATTGTGGAATATTCATGCATCTAAATAATAAGTTTTGATGACATTTTCCTCCCTTATTGTCCTACCTTCCACATACCACCCCCTTCTTCTGATCACTTTCTTCTTTTGTAATTGTCTCCGTTATTATTTTCATATCGGTTTTTCTTTTTCATTTCTGGCTGTACTATTTGATATCATGAACATATTGTATTCTCAGTTAATGGTTATGTAACTCATTGACCCATGGAAGACATAAAATAATGAAAATAATTCATGATCTTATATAGTAAAATTTAAACAAGGAAGATGTAAATTCTCTCAATATATAAATTTAAAGTGATAATATATAAATTCAAAGTTATCATAAGAAAAAATACAACAATGTTGTCTTTTGATAATTTGGACAACTTATCAGAAGTTCATATTTTATTATAAATATGCTAATAAGTATCACATTAAAATATGTCTTAATAATGGAAACAAGATACAAATAAATGAAACAGATATGTCTAAAAGTAGAAGTAAATATATAGGAGAACACAATGTGTGACAAGGAGTCATCCTAAATTTTAAGAGGAACTTAAGATAATTTTATTATCATGAAGGAAAAATAAACTAAGGTGAACATTAAGGGATGTATGTCTGTTGAGATTATTTTTCCATATCATATACTTTCTTGACAGTAATTCTAAACTACCTAGTATTTAATACAATTGTAATTTTACTCTATTTTTATTTGTTTTTACATTGTAATTGATTCCCTTCTTTCCCTGAAATATATAATACACCAAGGTAGAAACTATGGTGATTTTGCTAATTGTTTTTTAGAATATAATAAAGTGTTTGATTCATTCAAGAAATTCACTAAATTTTGTCGAATAAATTATAATTAATATTAAAAACCATCTTTTGAGAGATAATTTGAACAAATGGAAAAAGTAAAAAAAAAACTCTAAGTAATTTATTGAGCTTCTAATAAGGAGAGATTTTTTTTTAAACTCAAATATTTTGGTCCATTAGAGCACAACATGGATTAATTACTTCTGATATTTTGGACTCCCTACTCCCTCATTCTCCTCTACAAGCTTGTGATTTATGAGCTAATAAATGAAAAAAAATTACTTGCTGAATGTAATTAGTTCTTTTTTGAATGTAGAACATTATATTGATATCATGACTTTTTTCCAGGTGGATATTTTGCAATGGCTTCTCTAAAAGCATTCTACAAAATCAAATATTAACCTACATAATTGAATATAGAATTATGTCAGAAAATATAATAAAATGTTTTCTAGGAATCTTTTATTTCTTTTGGAAAATTATTTTTAATTATCAAAATCTTGTAGGGGACAAGTCTAAATATCATAGTATTCATGGTATTAGAAGAGTAATTAAACATTTGGATAAGGGGCATTGCTTATCCATGAAAGTAAGCTTGTAAATATCTTAATTTTCATTTCACTTTTAGATACCAGTAACAGAAAAATACATAATGTAAAATGATTCTAATGTAAAGAATGCTTGCTATGGACTGAATGTGTGTACTCTAAATTCATATGTTGAATCCACAATGTGATAGTATTTAGTGGTGTGGTCTATGGGAGGTAATTAAGTTGGATAATATCATGAAGGTGGAGCCCTATGACAGAATTAGTGCCTTTATAAGAAGAAGAGCAGAGCCTCCTTTCTCTCCATCTTGTGAGAATATAGCAAGAGGGCAGCTATCTGTCCACCAGGAAAAAGCACCCTTAGGAGACATTGCATTTGCCTGCACTTTGATCTTCAACTTCTCTGCCTCTAGAACTGTGAAAATGGTCGTTGTTTAAGCCTACGGTATTTTGTTAAAACAGCCCAAACTGCCTTGCATTGGTAACTCATGCATGCTTTCTCATATCCCTGCATGTCAGGTGGGATGATCTTCGTGTATATGAATAATCAACACCTCAATTATGTTAATAGGAAAGTAGCTACAATCTACATATTGGCATAAAATAAACAGGATCTATGCCTGTTAGCAGTTCACCTTTCTCAGCAGATAGGAAAGACTCTTTTAAGAAGAATGAGAGAACAGTGCCTTCTGGGAAGGCACTGCATAGTGTCCACTGGATGATGGTTCATATTCTGCCACCTTCATTCTTAAAATATTCTTTTGAGTAAAACATGGAGGTTGTGGTAAAGTAAGGGAATGTAGAAACTTTATTTAAATACTCCCTGTTGTGGTTTGGATCTGGACTATCTCATAAAGGCCCCTGTGTCAAACACTTGTCAAAAGCAAAGAGGTGGTACTTTTGAAAGGAAATGGGATAATGAGGACATTGAATTAATCAGTGGATTAATCCATTAGTGAATTGATAATTGATGACATTAGAAGATAGTGGTAGAATCTGTAGAAGGTACAACTTAACTGGAGGGAGTGGGACCTTCAGTGCATGTCCTTCAGATATGTATCTTACCTCCAGACCCTTTCTCTAGTTCTGTTTCCACTAAGTCTTTATGCCATGATATTCTGCTTTGCCTCAGTCCCAAAGCAGCAAGTCAGCCAACGATGGATGGAAACCACAGAAACTGTAAGCCCAAATAAATCTTTTCTCCTTTAAGTTATTCATGTCAAGTATTTTGATCACAGTGACAAGAAAACCAATAGACATTCTCTGATAGTGTGTTAAAGGAAAGCATACAGTCAAAAGAGGTTTTCATATGCAATTCTGGAACCCTTAGTGGAAAATTCGGAGTGGGAAGCATAGTCTACATTGGAATCTATTCTACTTTGTTGTCATTCAGATCCTAGTAACAACTATTAATAAATGATCAGTGTAAATTCCAGACCAAAGTCGTCTTGGTAAAAAATAAATAAATAAAAAGAGAAGAAAGTAACAATATTTTATATTCAAGTTATATTTAAAATACTTTATAAATTTATCATTACTTGCCTAACATGATACAAATTGTGAAAGCACATTTTATGCCACAAAAATATTTTGCACAACTTTTTTTTTTGCTTTAGCTTAACTTTTCTAGTAAATTCTTTGAAGGGTTGATAGAATCTGACTAGAATATGTCCTTCTTTTTATGCCACTTGAATTTCATGAGGCATTCTTCATCTTTATCTAAATTTAGCAATAGTTTGGCAAATTAAAAATTTCTTCACAAAAGGAAGAAGTGGTCAAGATTTGAAGAAAAATATGGTATTTAAAAAAGTGTTAGTGGAAAAATAATTTCATGAAAATTTGATTTTTATTAGGATATTTCATGAAAAATATTTTGTCATTTTTCTCATGGACTAGGAAAGTGTAATATTTCTCATTCAAATAGAAGCATTTCCATTACTCTTTTAACCTTGGTCTTTTATCCTAGTACTTTACAAACACTGAATATATGTGATACAACAGTTTCACCAAGTAAGTCTAATTATTCTATTTTCACAGTTGAGAATTGCAAAATTATCATTAACTTATTTGCTCAAAGTTTCACAGCTACCAAATCACAGAACAGGATATCAAAAAGAGGTCAGGCTAGCTACAAAATTCAAAATTTATGCAATGCTATTCTATACGACTGGTTCTTACCAAAGGGTGTGTCATTAACCAATAATGCCATTTTTCTATGGACACTTCAAAGGTCTGCAGAATCTCAGTCCCCACTGTAAAATAGAGAACCAAAATCTGCACTCTAAAACATTTCTAAAGTTTTGGAAAGTACTGCTTTAAGTCATTTGCATCATTGAAGAAAATCCTTGGCACAAACTATATAAGCACACATTCATTTCCTAAAAATACTCTTGAGAATGTAGTTTTATATACAGATAGATGATTCCATTAGGTTTCCATTAGATAGTACATATATTTATTACTAAAGGTTATTATAGAGAAATCACATGATGTTATTAAATAAATTTAAAAATTGAGCAAATGAAGGGGTCTAATGTCAGTAATGGCAGATTGCCTCTTAGAAGACAGATTTATCACAGGCAAAAATTATAAATGTAAGAAAAATTGCAGAAGTCAACTACTTACAGCACTGAAGAACTGAGTCTGGGCACACTGGAGGTTGGGGCAGGAGGATTACAAATTTGAAGCAAATCTGGGCAACTGAGTGAGACACTGTCTCACAATAAAAAGATAAAATAAAAAGGACTGGGGATGTAGTTTCATGATAGAGCACCACTGAGTTCAATCCCAAGTACTGGAAAAAAGAAAAGGAAAAATAATTGAAAGTATTCACCATGCATACATAAGGTTAAAGAGACCAAGTGTTGTTATAAAATAAGAGACAAAGTAGACTTCAAGATGAGTGATTGCAGAGATCAAAAGAGTAATTTCATAATGAGCAATAGGTCAATATATAAGTAAGATTAAAATTATGAATATCTCTCTACCCAATAAAAGAGCTTCAAATTACATAAAGCAGAACTGATAGAATTAAAGAAGAAATAGTTCCATATCAGTTGAAGATTTTAATTTTTTTCACAGAAATTGATAGAAAATCTAGAACAAAAACCATGAAGACTGAAAATGATTAAATAACTGTTTGAACAGTGTATTTATAGAAGAAAATAAACCAAAGAAGTAAAGAATAAACTTTCAACTGTATGTGATGTGATCTCCAAGAGATACTCTGTAATGGGTTGTTTTAGTGAGTTTGTTTTTTTTTTTTCTGCTGTGACTAAAGGATCTGACCAGCACAATTACAAAGGAGGAAGAGTTTATTTGAGGGTTCACGGTTTCAGAGATCTTAGTCTATAGAAGGCCAGCTCCATTCACCAGGGCTGAACATCATGGTGGGAGAAGGTGACAGGGGGAAGCAACTCACATCACGGTGATCGGGAAGCAGAGACACTCTACTTTCCAGATACAAATATATACACCACTGCCATGACCTAATTCCCACCTTCTCCAGCCACACCCTACTACTTCAGTTACCACTCAGTTAATCCCTATCAGGGGACTAAATCACTGATTGATTTAAGACTCTTACAACCCAATCATTTCTCCTCTGAACTTTCTTGCATTATCTCACATGTGAGCTTTTGGGGGACACCTCGTATCCAAACCGACATGGGCTATAGTGTAAATGGAAATAAATCTCAAATTTGAAATCTAATGGAATCATATTCTGTGACATCATCATTAAGAATGAGTGACATTAGAATTTCAAAGTAACATCAAATATTTAGAAATTAAATCACATGGTTCTGATTAACAGAAGTATGAAAGAAGAACTCACAAGGGGCAATAGAAATTAAGTGAATGAAAACTAAAAAAAATAGTAAATTCTAATATTTATAAGGAATTTTTAATATTTTTAAATTCATATGTTAGAGAAGAAACACTTAAAATGAATCATCTCATTTTCCACCTAAAATAGCTAGAAAAAGATGAAAAGTTAAAGAAAAGTAAATAGAAAGTTAGCAATTTTAAAACTGGAACAGATGCCAAAGAAAAAGAAAACATACAAACAATAGGGAAAACTAAAAAGCAGAAGTTTTAAAGGTATATTAATAAAGTTGATGAACCTCTGGGAAGATTGATCAAAACAAAAAGAGAGAAAACAGAGTACTTGAGTTAAGGATCCTTATTATTGAAAAAATAATGACTATATTGAGATCAATCTCTTGCTAATCCATTCTATAATTGTGATAAATGGCAAAATCCTTACATAACACATCTTAACAAAAGTGACTCAAAAGAGTAAGAAAATACAAACCACTTTATTTTCTACTAAACATGTCAAAGTATTTGTGTTAAAAATATTTCCTTAAATAAAACTTTAAACTGGGATGCTTTCATTGTGAATTCTCTCAAAACTTTAAAAAGAAAATAATAACAGTCCTAATACTAGAAATTTCAGAAAACAGAGGAAGGGGGAATAATTTATTTTAGTTTACTTTTAAGAAATTTTATTCCATATATACAATTAGTACATTTGAATAAAAAAATGTATTCAACATATATATATATATGACTTGATAAATTTTGATGTGTGTGTGTGTACCTTTTGTAATTTTTTCCCTCTTACCTACACCAACCCTACCCCATGCAACCACTTATAACTTTTTTGATACTACATGTTAGCTTGTGTTTTATAGTTATATATAAATTAAATCATAGAGAATGTACTCTTTATTCACTTAATATAATTATGTTTAGACACATCCATGCTGTTGCTTATATTTCCTTCCTTACAGTGGTTGAATAGTATTCTGTTGTATGAATGTACCACTGTTTGTACTTTCACATGTCAATGGACATTTATGTTGTTTTCATTAGAAATAAAACTGCTCTGAACATTCATGCAGATATTTTGTTTCACACCTTTTATCAAAGTAAACATGGGTAAAGTAACTAGATTCTAAATTAGTTTTAAAGAAGCTGAGCTGTTCTCTGAAATGATAGTACCATCTTACACTCCATCTAGCATTGTGTGAGAGTTCCAGTTCCTCCACAACTTTCCCACACTTGGTAAGGTGAGTCTTCAACATTTTAGACATTTAAATATGTGAGTAGTAATAATGTATAGAGGCTTTATTTGTATTTCTTTGACAATTCATTGTTTAGCATCTTTTCATGTGTTTATTTGCCATTGTTTATCTTCTTTGGTGTAATGTTTGTTCAAATCTTTTGCTCATTTTGAACAGAGTTGTGTGTTTTCTTATTGGATTTTGGGAGTTATTTTTATATTCTTTTCTCAGAGAAGGGATTTTCAAATATTTTCCTCAGTCTGTGGATTCTACAGCATTCCTTTGTGTTTTTGGTAAAGACACTCTTTTTCATAATGCAAGTTCAGTAGTTTATGTTCAACTCTTTTAGAAAATGGAGGAGAAAGTAGTCACTGGAATAAATACAATATCATCAAATAGTATAGACAGTTATTAAAGCATTGATTATTGTCTATTTAAGAGATAATAGCCCTGTTTTCCTTAACGTAAATGTTAAGGAGAGAAACGATTTTCTTAACCTTCTGATAAAATCAAATCATTGCTTTCAAGTTGTCATTTTATAATGATGAAGATATTGCTGAATTTGATAGCATTATATCCTATCTGTCCTTGTAAGTGACAGCTTGTTATCGCAAATTAACTCAGGTTGTTCTATTAGAAGGCATGCTTCTGCAAAACACCAACAAACAACAGTTATAAAAGCAGTTGTAAAGTTTTATAAGAAAAATACAAAATGAAACTAAGAAGAGTAAATAATATTCAGTTGTATATATCTATGAACCAAGAAATATAATTTTTATAATCCCCAAACTTTACTTAGTTATGTATTATATCCCCTATTTATTTTGAGATCACAGTGATCTTTACAAAAAAAAAAATCTATCTCTTGAACAAAACTTTAAATGTGCTTCATGCTAGACTACTTTGAAGCCGTCCTAACTAGGATAAGGTGAGAGGCAGTGTCTTCTCTCAGGTGAGACTGTGTTCTTGATAAATCTTAGGTAAAGCACTTTATATCTGAAACTGATCTGTTTCTCTGTCTTCATATCATTTTATGATATGCTTATGTATTATTTCCTGAACCTATCTGAATATCACTTAACATAACAGAACATCTGAAACGTGAATCAAACAGAAAGACTAAGAGAGTTATCAATTTAAACAAATCAGACTCATCTTATTATCTTCCAAAAATACATTGAAATTCCCATCTCAGTATAAAGAGTAACGTGTGTGTGTGTGTGTGTGTGTGTGTGTGTATGAATCTTGTTGATAAGAGGTTCCCTTTATACAGTTACAAAACATTAAATGACATAAATACCAACCAAAATATTAATGTGAAGGAGACTATTGCTACAGAGAACTTTAATTTGGAGGACACTGTCTTGATAAAATGCCCTCCTAAGCGTTACATTTGAAAAGGCTTGTATACTTTAAGAACATGAATACATCTAATATAGAGAGAACCCAGTAATAGTTAGGTCACAATAATACAGATATCCTCATTAACTAAGTTTAACTTTTACATTAAAACATAGACAAGGCTCAAACCATTCTCAGATGTATAAATAACAGTTGTTTATTTAACCAGTTAAGAAGTCATTATTTAAAAGATTTTAAGACAGAGATAAACCCTAATACTTTAAGATTTAGTTTCCTTAAGTAGTAAAACCCAACAAAAACAGGAAATTATCTTTTTATATATTTTTATCTATTCTAATTAGATAAAGAAATTATCCTGATAGATATTTTATATCTTTTTGTTACCTGTTTCCTTTGCCCTCTTTTGTGATAATAGGCAGGCTACTATTTTATCTAAGGCCAGTTTTCTACCTGTGTGGCCTCTCTTCCACTCTCACATTCTGTTATCAGCTTAAATTTCTTCTATTTATCCTGTATTTTAATTGCTCTGTTGATGCTTTTCTGCTTCTTTGGGGAAGTAAAATAAATGTTTACTATTGTTAACATTTTACGTTTTTCCTATTAGCATTTTAGCTATAGTTCTTTTTAATGTTTTTCAGTATTTGCTAGAGTGGGTACAAAATGAAACTTAAATTATCAGTTTTCTTAGAATCAATATTTCAACATTTCCCAGTTCTCCAGGACAAATGTAATCTATATATTCCCACATATATACCATCCCTTGGGCTCTCCCTTCTGTAAGATTTGCATCATATGATATTATGTTATTACTTCCCTGACCTTAACACCACACCCACCACTTTTCAGCCTTTCCTGTTGTGCAGGTCTGGTGCCAATGAATTCTCAGTGTTCATTAATCTGAAAATATTTTTTCACCACCCTCATTTTTGAGGGAAATTCTAGAAAGCCATAGTTTGTTGTCAGGGTGTATTTTTCAGTATTTTAAAGATCTCTCCATTGTTTTCTAAATCAAGTAATATCTGATTATAAATCAACCATTGTTCATGTCATTGTTCTCCTAAATGCAACATGCATTTGTTTCATTGTCTTTTTGTCTTCTTGCTACTTTCAATATTTTTATACACCCCTTTAAAAACACTTTTGGGCCATGATGTATCTAGCTGTCAGTGAGTATATGTGCATACATTTATCTTGCTTGGAGTTCTCCAAGCTTGAAATAAAGCTTCTTGTCAAAGTTTTTCAAAGCTGGGAAATTTCAATTATTTCTTCAAAAATGTGTTCTATCCCATTTTTAGTTGGCTCCTTCCAGTATAATCCAGTCTCATGTATTTTAGACCTCTTCATATTTTCTTAAGTGAAACTGCTGTTCACTTTGCTTCAGCATTGTCTTGGGAAAATTTTCAATCAGAGAAAAATTGCAAAGGTGTTACAATGAACCATTATACACTCATCACATTGATTGTACAATAAACATCTTTCTAGACTTACATTATCACTTCTCTCTCCAACCTTTTATACTTCCTTCAGTGCACTTAATTTTTGATGAATTTTTGCACTGATTCTAAACCCAAAGGAGTAACAATGAAAAAATTTAACCTCCTATTGCAAACAACAACAGAATAAAGATATGAAAACACAGTTATGAAGGCATTAGATTTCAGGCAACAAAGGAAAATAAGCAATGAATGATGAAGACTATAAGAAATGAGGTAAGCCCTGCAATCTTTTTAGCTTACTGCTGCAGAAAGTTCCAGGCCATGGAAAGTAGACAGTAATCCTTAGAATTCATGGGGCATGAGGCAACCAACTCAGTAGTTTCTTACCTCAAGAGCAAAATTGGCTTCAAATGCTTACATTCTGAATCACGTTTAAGAAACCTTTGCCTACATCTAAGTTCTGAAAATTTTTTCCGTTTTTATATTTAAATTTTTATGCATAGATTTTGTGCTTAGATTTATAGTTTTATAATCCAACTCTAAATAATATGTGTATGCATACCCAAGTACTCAATTCATTTCTTTATATGTAAGATGTTTAGTATTTGTGACATTCCCATTTAAAAAGTATCCATTATCCAATCAGGATGCCACTGGCAGTTTTGCTGAACTCAGAAAACCATACAGGTATATATTTGCTTCTTAGCACTCCATTCCATTGTACTAGTCAATTTTTAAAATATTAATGTCATTCCTATACTCTTTTTATTGTTGTAAATTACCAATAAAACATTAGAAGTCCTCAATTTGATTCTTCTTTTTTCAAGATTACTTGTGTATTGTAGTTCCTTAGAATCTGAACCATAATTTTAGAATTATTTATAAATTTCTACCAAAGAACTTGGTCACTCTGAGACTCAGGTTACATTAAATTTATAGATTAGTCTTGGTAAAATTGACAACTTAGTTCTGAGTCTTCCAAGTCATGTTCATGATCTCTCAATTTACTTCAGTCTTTTTAGCTTTCTGCAATGCTAAGTAGTTTAGAATGAAAAGATCTTGCATATATTTTGTTTATTTTTTTTAGAAATATATTTGTGATAATACTGAGGAAAGAATTCCTTTTTAATTATTTTCCTGTTATTTGCTGTTTATATATAAAATTAATTTTATATATTACTATTATATCCAATGTTCTTATAAAAATAGTGTTAGGATATTACTTCTAATATTTTTTTGTTAACATAGGATATCTGCCCTCTACAAATACAGACAGTTTGACTTTTGCACTACTAATATTTATGCCTTTTTTACAATCATTTTTGGTGTTGTTCTTTTTAATTATACATGACAGGAGTCTATTCTGACATATTCATAAAAATGTGGATTATATCTTATTCTAATTAGGATTATATCTTGTGGATGCACATGATGTTCAGATTCACTGAGCTGTACGTACATAAGAAAGTTGTATCAGATTCATTCCATTGTCTTTCCTTTTCTATTCACCATCCCCTGCCTTTATTCCCCTTTGTCTAATCCAATGAACTTCTATTCCCCACTCCCTTATTGTGTGTTAGCATCCACAAATCAGAGACCATTTGAACTTTGCTTTTTGGGATTGGATTATTTTACTTAGCATGATAGTATGTGGATCCTTCCATTTTCTGTCAAATGTCATAAAGTCATTCATTTTTATGGCTCAGTAATATTGCATTGTGTATATATACTATATTTCCTTTGTCCATTTATCTGTTGAAGGGCGTCTAAGTTTTGTCCATAGCTTAACTATTGTGAATTGAGCTGCTATAAAGACGGATGTAGCTGCATCACTGTAGTATTCTGATTTTTTTTTTTTATTGGTCGTTCATAACATTACATAGTTCTTAATACATCATATTACACAGTTTGATTCACGTGGATTATGAACTCCCCCTTTTACCCCATATACAAATTGCTGTATCATATCAGTTTCCCTTCCATTGATTGACATATTGCCTTTCTAGTGTCTGATGTATTCTGCTGTCTGTCCTATTCTCTACTATCCCCCCTCCCCTCCCCTCCCCTCCCCTTTTCTTTCTCTACCCCTTCTACTGTAAATCATTTCTTCCATTTGTATTATCTTGTCTTGCCCCTCCTTTCCTCTTATATGACATTTTGTATAACCCTGAGGATCGCCTTCCATTTCCATGCAATTTCCCTTCTCACTCCCTTTCCCTCCCAACTCTCATCCCTGTTTAATGTAAATCTTCTTCTCAAGCTCTTCGTCCCTACCCTGTCCTTGTTTACTCCCCTTATATCAAAGGAGTCATTTGGTATTTGTTTTTTAAAGATTGACTAGCTTCACTTAGCATAATCTGCTCTAATGCCATCCATTTTCCTCCAAATTCTATGATTTTGTCATTTTTTAATGCAGAATAATACTCCATTGTATATAAATGCCACATTTTTTTTATCCATTCATCTATTGAAGGGCATCTAGGCTGGTTCCACAGTCTTGCTATCGTGAATTGAGCTGCTATGAACATCGATGTAGCAGTGTCCCTGTAGCATGCTCTTGTTAGGGCTTTAGGGAATAGACCGAGAAGGGGAATAGCTGGGTCAAATGGTGGTTCCATTCCCAGCTTTCCGAGAAATCTCCATACTGCTTTCCAAATTGGCTGCACCAATTTGCAGTCCCACCAGCAATGAACAAGAGTGCCCTTTTCCCCACATCCTCTCCAGCACTTATTGTTGTTTGACTTCCTAATGGCTGCCAATCTTACTGGAGTGAGATGGTATCTTAGGGTAGTTTTGATTTGCATTTCTCTGACTGCTAGCGATGGTGAGCATTTTTTCATGTACTTGTTGATTGATTGTATGTCCTCCTCTGAGAAGTGTCTGTTCAGGTCCTTGGCCCATTTATTGATTGGGTTATTTGTTATCTTATTGTCTAATTTTTTGAGTTCTTTGTATATTCTGGTTATTAGGGCTCTATCTGAAGTGTGTGGAGTAAAGATTTGTTCCCAGGATGTAGGCTCCCTGTTTATCTCTCTTATTGTTTCTTTTGCTGAGAAAAAACTTTTTAGTTTGAGTAAGTCCCATTTGTTGATTCTATTTGTTAACTCTAGCGCTATGGGTGTCCTATTGAGGAATTTGGAGCCCGACCCCACAGCATGTAGGTCGTAGCCAACCTTTTCTTCTATCAGATGCCATGTCTCTGATTTAATATCAAGCTCCTTGATCCATTTTGAGTTAACTTTTGTGAATGGCGAGAGATAGGGATTCAGATTCATTTTGGTGCAAATGGATTTCCAGTTTTCCCAGCACCATTTGTTGAAGATGCTATCTTTCCTCCATTGCATGCTTTTAGCCCCTTTATCAAAAATAAGATAGTTGTAGTTTTGTGGATTGGTTACTGTGTCCTCAATTCTGTACCATTGGTCCACCCGCCTGTTTTGGTACCAGTACCATGCTGTTTTTGTTACTATTGCTCTGTAGTATAGTTTGAAGTCTGGTATCGCTATACCGCCTGATTCACACTTCCTGCTTAGTATTGTTTTTGCTATTCTGGGTCTTTTATTATTCCATATGAATTTCATGATTCTTTTATCGATTTCTACAAGATATGCTGTTGGGATTTTGATTGGCATTGCATTGAACTTATATAGGACTTTTGGTAATATCGCCATTTTGATGATGTTAGTTCTGCCTATCCATGAGCAGGGTATATTTTTCCATCTTCTAAGGTCTTCTTCTATGTCTTTCTTTAGGGTTCTGTAATTTTCATTGTATAAATCTTTCACCTCTTTTGTTAGGTTGATTCCCAAGTATTTTATTTTTTTGGGGGATATTATGAATGGAGTAGTTGTCCTCATTTCCGTTTCGGAGGATTTGTCGCTGATATACAGGAATGCCTTTGATTTATGCGTGTTGATCTTATATCCTGCCACTTTGCTGAATTCATTTATTAGTTCTAATAGCTTCTTTGTAGACCCTTTTGGGTCTGCTAGGTATAGAATCATATCATCTGCAAATAGTGATAATTTAAGTTCTTCTTTTCCTATTTTTATGCCTTTAATTTCTTTCGTCTGCCTTATTGCTCTGGCCAGTGTTTCGAGGACTATGTTGAACAGAAGTGGTGAGAGAGGGCATCCCTGTCTTGTACCAGATCTTAGAGGGAATGCCTTCAATTTTTCTCCATTCAGAATGATGCTGGCCTGTGGCTTATCATAGATTGCTTTTACAATGTTGAGGTATGATCCAGTTATCCCTAATATTTCTAGAGTTTTGAACATAAAGGGATGCTGTACTTTGTCGAAAGCTTTTTCTGCATCTATCGAGATGATCATATGGTTCTTATTTTTAAGTCTATTGATGTGGTGGATAACATTTATTGATTTCCGTATATTGAACCAACCTTGCATACCAGGGATGAATCCTACTTGATCATGGTGTATAATTTTTTTGATATGTATTTGAATCCGATTCGCCAGAATTTTATTGAGGATTTTTGCATCAAGGTTCATTAGAGATATTGGTCTGTAGTTTTCTTTCTTTGAAGTGTCTTTGTCTGGTTTCGGAATCAGGGTGATGTTGGCCTCGTAGAATGAATTTGGAAGTTCTCCCTCTTTTTCTATTTCCTGAAATAGCTTGAAAAGTATTGGTGTTAGTTCCTCTTTAAAGGTTTTGTAAAACTCTGCTGTATACCCATCCGGTCCTGGGCTTTTCTTAGTTGGTAGTCTTTTGATGGTTTCTTCTATTTCCTCTATTGTTATTGGTCTGTTTAGGTTGTCTATATCCTCCTGGCTCAATCTGGGCAGATCATAAGACTCAAGGAATTTATCTATGCCTTCACTATCTTCTATTTTATTGGAGTATAAGGATTCAAAGTAATTTCTGATTATCTTCTGTATTTCTGTATTGTCTGTTGTGATATTGCCTTTTTCATCCCGTATGCTAGTAATTTGGGTTCTCTCTCTTCTTCTCTTCGTTAGCATGGCTAAGGGTCTGTCAATTTTATTTATTTTTTCAAAGAACCAGCTTTTAGTATTGTCAATTTTTTCAATTGTTTCTTTTGTTTCAATTTCATTAATTTCAGCTCTGATTTTAATTATTTCTTGCCTTCTACTTCTTTTGCTGTTGTTTTGCTCTTCTTTTTCTAGGATTTTGAGATGAAGTATGAGATCATTTATTTGTTGGTTATTTCTTTTTTTGAGGAATGAACTCCAAGCAATGAATTTTCCTCTTAGAACTGCTTTCAATGTGTCCCAAAGATTCCGATATGTTGTGTCTGTGTTTTCATTTAACTCTAGGAATTTTTTAATTTCCTCCTTGATGTCTTCTAATACCCATTGATCACTCAGCAACCTATTGTTCATTCTCCAGGTGATGCTTGATTTTTCCTTTCTTCTTTTATCATTGATTTTCAGTTTCATTCCATTATGATCAGACAAGATGCATGGTATTATCTCTACCTCTTTGTATTGTCTAAGAGTTGCCCTGTGACATAGTATATGGTCTATTTTTGAGAAGGTTCCATGTGCTGCTGAGAAAAAAGTGTAGCAACTTGATGTTGGGTGGTATAGTCTATATATGTCAATTAAGTCTAGGTTGTTAATTGTGTTATTGAGTTCTATAGTTTCCTTATTTAACTTTTGTTTGGAAGATCTGTCCAGTGGTGAGAGAGGTGTGTTGAAGTCTCCCATGATTATTGTATGGTGTTCTATTAGACTCTTGAACTTGAGAAGAGTTTGCTTGATGAACACGGCTGCACCATTATTTGGGGCATATATATTTATGATTGTTATGTCTTGTTGGTGTATGGTTCCCTTGAGCAGTATGAAGTGTCCTTCTTATCCCTTTTGATTAGCTTTGGCTTGAAATCTATTTTATTAGATATGAGTATGGACACTCCTGCTTGTTTCCGTGGTCCATATGAGTGATATGATTTTTCCCAACCTTTCACCTTCAGTCTATGTACATCTTTTCCTATCAAATGCGTCTTCTGTAGACAGCATATTGTTGGGTCTTGTTTTGTGATCCATTCTACTAGCCTGTGTCTCTTAATTGGTGAGTTTAAGCCATTAACATTTAGGGTTATTATTGAGATATGGTTTGTTCTTCTATCCATATTTGTTTATTGATGTTACTAAACCTGATTTGTTATCCTCTTTGACTACTTTCCCCCCTTTACTGTCCAACCTCCCATTGTTGGTTATCAATGTTATTTTCCATTTCCTCTTCCTGTAATGTTTTGCCAAGGATTTTTTGAAGAGATGGTTTTCTAGCTGCGAATTCTTTTAACTTTTGTTTATCATGGAAGGTTTTAATTTCATCTTCTAACCTGAAGCTTAATTTCGCCGGATACACGATTCTTGGTTGGAATCCATTTTCTTTAAGCGTTTGAAATATGTTATTCCAGGATCTTCTAGCTTTTAGAGTCTGTGTTGAGAGATCAGCTGTTATCCTGATTGGTTTACCCCTAAATGTAATCTGCTTCCTTTCCCTTGTAGCTTTTAAAATTCTCTCCTTATTCTGTATGTTGGACATCTTCATTGTAATGTGTCTAGGTGTGGATCTCTTATGATTTTGCACATTCGGCGTCCTGTAGGCTTCTAGGATTTGGGATTCTGTCTCATTCTTCAAGTCTGGGAAGTTTTCTTGTATTATTTCACTGAATAGATTGCTTAATCCTTTGGTTTGGAGCTCTGTGCCTTCCTGTATCCCAATGACTCTTAAGTTTGGTCTTTTGATATTATCCAATAGCTCTTGAATGTGCTGCTCATGGTTTCTTAGTAGACTTGCTGAGCTATCTATGTTCTTTTCAAGTTGAAATACTCTGTCTTCATTGTCTGATGTTCTATCTTCTAAGTGATCCACTCTGCTGGTAGTATTCTCAATTGAGTTTTTAAGTTGGTTTATTGTTTCCTGCATTTCTAGTATTTCTATTTGTTTGTTTTTTATTACCTCTATCTCCCTGTGAAATTGATCTTTTACTTCCTGGATTTGTTTGTCGATGTGATCTTTCATTGTCTGATTTTGCTGTCTCATGTCTTCCTTGAGACTCCAGATCATCTGAAGCATGTATGTCCTGAGCTCTCTATCTGACATTCCATCTGTTGCAGCTATTACCTCTTCTAAAGTTGAGTTGACCTGCATTGCCTGTGGTCCTTTCTTTCCTTGTCATTTCATACCGCTGGCGTTTCTTTCTGCTTGGTGAAATTGTTGTGTCTTTGATATTTTCCCTCTATTTATTTATATTGCTCTTGTATAGTTGGAAAATCACTCTTGCAGGGCAGATAGTGGTTGTGATCCTCCTCCAATTAGTGTGAACCATCTACCATGCTGGCAGGCCCTAGGTCTGCTTTGCTGGTCGGTCAAAGGTCCACCTACTCAGCAGGCGCCAGGGGCACCTGTGTCACTCCGTAGGTTGCTGGGCCTAACCTCCCAATGGGTTGCAGGTTTGCCTCGCTTGCAGGCTCTGGGGGAGGGGCCGGTTCCGCCCCTCAGCAGGCTTTGGGCCCGATCTGCTGTTGTTCACAGTCCCCCGCCTACCTGCAGACACTGGGGGAGGGGACGGGCCTAGCCCTCAGCCGTCCGCCGGACCTGTCCTAGTGGGTCCGGTCCGCGTTCCCTGCAGGCGCGTGTATCTGCTGTCACTTGGCTGGTTGCTGGGCCTGACCCGCCCGCCCGGGGCTTGCAGGTTCGCCTTGCTTGCAGGCACTGGGGGAGGGGCCGGTTCCGCCCCTCAGCAGGCTTTGGGCCCGCTCTGCTGTTGTTCACAGTCCCCCGCCTACCTGCAGACACTGGGGGAGGGGACGGGCCTAGCCCTCAGCCGTCCACTGGACCTGTCCTAGTGGGTCCGGTCTGCGTTCCCCGCAGGCACGTGTATCTGCTTAGTATTCTGATTTTAACTCACTATATTTGCCATACAGTAGGAGGTAAACCCTCCAGCACAATGGCTAATGGGCATTGTTTGACTTGTCTCAAATCTTAGTGGACATGATTTTATACATTATTGTTAAGTAGGGGGCTAAGAGCAGGTTTTTCATACACATCACTTATCATATTAGAGATTATTATATGTTTATTCAAATGTTATTTTTGTAACTATTGAGTTTAGTCAAATGTATGTTTTCTAAGGCATCCAATGAGATGATCCTGTGACTTTTCTGCTTTATTTTATTAATGTAACCAATTTCATTGACAGATTTTTTTTAATGGTAAAACAACCTTGTACTCATGAACACTATTTTTTTCCTTTTGATGTAATGATTGTTTAAAACTACTAATACAGTTATATATTTTCACAACTACGTTCATGAGGCATAATGGCACATAGTTTGCCTTAAATTTTTATGTGGTTTGTTATTAAGAAACTACTGCCCTTGAAATTGAATTAGGAAACTTTATTTCTCTTGTACCTCCGAAAGAGTTGGCTAAGCTTGGCATTATTTATTCCTAAAACATTATTAGTATTGTGCAAGAAAACTTTCTGAACTTGGAGTTTTCTTCACAGGAAAGTGTTCAATTACAATTTCAGATTCCTAATGGGTATAATGGAATTCAATCTACTTATTTCTTCTTATATGAAATTAGAAATTTATGTCTTTCATAGTACTTATATGTATAATATGTCAAAATATACTCTACTGTCATGTATGTCTTAAAAAGAACAAGTTTCATTTTTTTTTAAGACTTGGAGTTATTTTTAAATTCCCACATTATGCCAGGCATGGTAACACACACCTGTAATCCTAGTGGCTCAGGAGGCTGAGACAGGAGGATCACAAGTTCAAAACCAGCTTTAGCAATGGTATGGTGCTAAGCAACTCAGTGAGACCCTGTCTCTAAATAAAATACAAAATAGGGCTGGGGATGTGGCTCAGAGTTTGAGTGCCTCTGAGTTCAATCCCTAGTAATACACACACACACCCAAAATCCCCACATTATTATTTTAATGTATGTAGCTTCTGTATTGATAACCCAACTTTTGAACCTGATATTGGCAATATATTAATTTTTTTGCTATTGTTGCTTACTCCAGAAATTTTTATAAATATTTTGTTGATATTTAAAGTGTTTTCTGTCAATGGAATACAGCCGAGTCTTGCTTGCTGAATCCATTCTGACCATCTTTGCTTTTTTCAAAATTTTTTTACATGAGCTTTATTATTATTAATATTATTATTATTATTATTATTATTGCCTTACAATTCTTAATACACCTTTATTCCATCTTTGCTTTTTAATTGAAGAATTTAGCTGATTAACATTCATTGGGATTATTAATATTAATGCAGTTACTATTGCTGTCTATGTGATTAATAAAGTGTGATTTAAGTAATAGTCATCATTTAATTATTTGTTTTCTACTTCTTCCTTTCCATCTTACTTTAAAATTAAGTGAATACTTTCAGAATTTCCCTTTCACATATTTATTGAATTTTTAGTTCATATTTTTGGACATGTTTCATAGGCCCTCTAGTGATTTCACTGTATAATCTTAACTTTTTATTATTTATTTTTTGGGGTGCCTGGGATTGAAACTAGGGTCACTTAATAACTGAATCACATACCAGATCTATTTATTTATCTATCTATCTATCTATCTATCATCTATCTATTTATTATTTAAGACAAATTCTCACTAAGTTCCATAGGACCTCACTAAATTGCTGAGGCTGGCTTTGAACTTGTGATCCTCCTGCCTCAGTCTTCCAAACCACCACACCATCATGCCCAGCCATCCATAACTTTTCACATCCATTGTACAAATATTCTCTGTAAAGTGTTAATATGTTGTTATGGTTTATATGTGAGGTGTCTCCTCAAAGATCATGTGTGAGACAATGCAAGTTTTATATTTGAGATGTTATATTTACATAATTTACAAATGCTATTATTTCATATATTTGCTTCAAGTGGCCTATTTATTTAGGAGTGCTGTAATAAGTATCATGAACTGAAAATTGATCTCTTATAGCTCTGGATGCTAGGTTTTTCATTTGTTTTTGATTTTCAGCAAATTGATTATAATGTTCACAGATGTAGTTCTCTTTGAATTAGTCCTGATTAATGTTTATTGAACTTTTTGACTTCATAAAATTTGGGTTTTCAACAAAGTTTTTAAATTTGTACCACATTTTTTTTTAAATTTTTCACATTTTTTTTCTATCCCTCTCTGTTAACTTCTAGAACTCATACTATATGTGTATTACAACTTTTGATATTATTCCAAAGAAGGTTGGACCTCTGTCTTCAAGATTGATTTATTCTATTCTCATGATTCAGTAATTCTTCTTGATCTATCTTCCAGTTTACTAGCTTTTACCCTTAATATTATCTTCTTTGTTTTCAGGACCTTCAATGATTATTTCTTTTTCACCTAATGACTTTACACTTCTATAGTTTTCATTTTGTCTTTTTTCACTATTTTCTTCTTGAAATTTCCATAACTTTTATTATATATAAGCATATTTCCTTTTGTTTTAGACCAGAGTTAAAATAGCTAATTTGAAATCCTTGTCTGTAATTGCAAGAATTTTATCATATTTCACTCCTTTCCAATAGGTATCATACAGTTTTTCAAGCCAAAATGACTACTGAATTTTTTAATGGAGTTTTACCCTTGCTGCATGGCCCATTTTGGGGATTTCCTTCTTACTTAATATGATTAAAATGTGAAATTCCACCAGTCATCACATTGTACCAAGTGATAACTTAATCATCTTGACTGTCCTGATTTTTGCTTTGCACTCTGGTGCTTTCAATTGGGTTCTTGTGGATGCTGTCCATCTCATCCATTTATTATTATATAGCAATCTTGTTTCTAACTCCACTATCAGCTGATGAGGGAATAATTTATGGCTATCAGTGACTTCCTTGTGATTACATAAGAGGAAATTATTTCCCAAATTTTTAATTAAAATGGATTTGACTTTTATTGTGTGGCTTACGAGGTTTTTTCATAATTTGAGAAATTCTCTGATTTACTTTGTTTAAGCAAAAAAAAAAAAGTTCTCATCATTATCCAGAAATAACTTTACTCAATGTTAACTTTGCAGGTTCACAGAGGTCACAGGATAGTTTGTTTAAAAATGAATGAAGCCAGGCGCAGTGGCACATGCCTATAATTCCAGAGAGGATGCTAAGGTAGGAGTATCACAAGTTTGAAGCCAGATTCAGAAACTTAGCAAGGCAACTTAAATAGATCCTGTTTCAAAATAGAAAGAGTTGGGGATATAGTTCAGTGGTGAAGCACCCCTGGGATTAATCCACAGTACCAAATAAATAAATAAATAAATATGAATGAAATATTTAATGTAATATAGTAATTTTCTGGGGATTTATTCTGAATGTTAATTTCAGATATTTATAAACAAATACTTTAAACATCACTATAAAATAATAGTCTAATATAGAATGAAGAAGTCACAAATACCTATTTGCTGGGAAAAGTACATTTTTATTTCTGCTATTATCTTCAAGTTTTTGAACAAATACTTGAGCATCAAGTCTGGTGTTTAAAATGCTCTCATTATATAAGTCCAGGCAACAAATTCCTGCATGAAACTTCTATAGTTCAAAAATAAGAGCAAGAATTGATAAGTGGGATGGTATCATCTTGAAAAGCTTCTGCACGGCAAAGAAAACAATAGTGTGAAGAGAAAACCTACACAATGGGAAAAATCTTTGTTAGCTACTACTCCAACAGAAGATTAAAGAACTTAAGAAAATTCAACACTAAAGCAACAAATAACATTAAGTACTTGGGCAAATATGTGAATAGACACTTATCAAAAAAAATACAAATGGCCAAAAATTATATGAAAAGAATATCCAACATCTTTAGCCATCAGAGAAATGCAAGTCAAAACTACCTGAGATTCCATCTCAGCCTATTCAGAAAGAATACAAGCAGGGGCTGGGGATGTGGCTCAAGCAGTAGCGCCCTCACCTGGCATGCACGGGGCACTGGGTTCCATCCTCAGCACCACATAAAAATAAAATAAAGATGTTGTGTCCACCGAAAACTAAAAGATAAATATTAAAAAATTATTTCTCTCTCTCTCTCTCTCTCTCTCTCTCTCTCTCTCTCTTAAAAAAAAAGAATGCAAGTAACAATAAATGGTGGTGAGGATACAGAAGAAAACGGGACTCTTACATTACTAATGGTGGAAAAGTAAATTTATACAGCCATTATGGAAATTCATATGGAGATTCATCAAAAAACTAAAAATATAACCACCCTATGACCCAGCTCTAATACTACTTGGTATTTATCCAAAATAATTAAAGTACAATAGCAATACATGCATACCTATAGTTATTGCAGCACAATGACAAGGAATCAAATCAGCCCAGGCATCTATCAACACACGAATGGATAAAGGAAATACATCATATACACACAAGAGAATATTGTTCATCCATAAAGAACAGAACTATGTCATTTTAAAAAATTAGAAATAACTGAAGAACATCATGCTAAGGAAAATGTAAAACAAGTTCTGTATATTTTCTCTTACATGTGGCAGCTAGACCAGCGGCGGGGGGTGGGGGGAGATGTCACAAAAGTAGAAGGGAGACCATTAAAGTAGAGGAAAGGAATCAGGGAGAGAAGAGAGGAGGTTAAGGAGAGACAGTGGGGAGTGAAATTGAAAAATGATGTTAAGTATATGTACAAATATGTCACAATGGAACTCACGGTTTTGTATAATTAAGATTCTCTGATTTAAAAAATAGAAAACCAAAACCTGTTATGCCAAAAAAAAAAGTGCTATCCCAAGGATACTAGAGAAATTCATGTTAAATGAAATAAAATATAGTTCTAATGATTCTGAAGACATTAGTGTCAAAAACACATGTATAGTGTTTGAATAAACCTGTTTCATGAAATTTTAGAGTTGGAATTTTGTCATTTGCACAACAGGACTTCTGACATTTGGGCATTTGGGTTATAGTAGTACATAGGCCAAATCATTCATGTGTTATAGGCTGGTGGGCTATATTGGTAAGACCAATATCAAAGTTAGCTTTTAAAAATCAGTTCTGTCTCCTGTCTTCTCTTTACTATAAACCAATTGCTCTTATAAAGTCCTACTTAATCTAACTTACTGCTGGTTTCATTGAGTATAATTATTTGCCAAGGAGCCATGTACCCTCTGAAGCTCTTATTGCCTGATGTGTTATACAATTCTTGTTTTCACAACATCTTGCACAAAATTTGGTCATTAATAAGCAGTGATTGGAGTAATTCTAAAAGCATGGCACAACTCTTTTTTCCCCTTTGTCTTCATTAAAAATGGAAATCAATTAGAATCGCAATTAAAGCAATTACAAGTACAACCAAATGACCCCAGTTAACTGGTAAGTCAGAGAGAGAGAGAGAGAGAGATAAGAAAAGGAAAGTAATCTAGACAGTCAAGGGAACTTGCAAGCATGTGTGTATACTCCAAATGACATTTTAAACTCACTGGTTAACATTACCAAACTGTTTATTTAGGATTACTACTTAATTACTATAGTAACTTTACCTATTTTATTGTTGGTCTAGATGTGGGATGATGTTAGGAATTTCTGATTACTCAACTTTAAAAACAATAGTGATGATGCTCTCAGGATTCAGAACCCACCAGAGGGAAGCCTCATAGTCCCTAAATCAAGTAACCTAGTGATTTGGGAAGAAAATATACTTGGCCAGGTGATGGAGCAGTAATGTGCCTTGACAGAAGGACACTGATGAAGCTGGAAAGCCACAGTCTGTCTTCTTCCCGGCTGCACCAGGAAGTGAATTACAGCATGCAGGACACCCAGCTGCACTGGTAGTATCTACATGTGACAGGAGACATTGTGAGAATAAAGACACAACTTTGTATGTTTAGCTATTAGGTTGCTTTATGATATACTTTGGAATCAGCAGAGGAGGGCTTTAAGTTCCCTCCCATAGTGGGGTAGTGAGACATTCTAATTGACTATGATTTTGAAGATATTGTCCAGTGTCCTCAGACCTTTATCAATTGCTCTGTCTTCTCAGTCTATAAAAGTTCAGACTCTCTTTTAGGACTTGACACTTCCTAAGAATACTGTCTAAATTTATGGAGGTGCATTAGAGAAATATTGGACAGGATGAACTAGGGTTAATGATCAGTTGTAATGCAACTTTAAAGAGGCATGATCAGTAAGATCCTTTTTTTTTTTCTGTGAAATTTGTCACTCCTGTAAGAGATTCTTGATAATATTTGTTCTCTTGTTCTCAACTTTAAAGAGATTGAGAAAAGGTCCCTTTCGTGTCCACTATAAAATTAAAGATAGACCATTCAATTTCCTCATCTTTTATAACATGGAGATAAAAGAAGTAATAAAAACAATTACCATAGAGCAATTTTGTCGTGAAAGTGATTTTCAAATATAAATTTCCTAGAAGGCACTGCACTGACCTTTTTAGCTGTTATGAAATTTGCAGTACATTGAAAACTAGGAAATTCCTTGCCTTTAGCTGTTTCCTTGGAGAGACTTGTGAGTTTCTAGCTCTCCTTCCTAGTCATGGAACGCCACTTTTCACCTCTGAACGTGTGCTTACACAGTGCTAAGATCTCCTTTCCTGTTTTCACTGCACTTAAATCATCTTTCCCTTTTCAGGATTCATCATCCTCACTAGCACTGCTTGATTGCTCCCTCTTCTAGCTCTCTTGCCCCTGCTGTTTAATGCCTCTTGGAAAGTATGGTGGAGAGAATCAATCACAGTGTTTTATATTCATCACTTACTGTCTCCAGATCTCCACTGTTGTAAGTCCCTTGCAGGTGAGGGCTGGGTCTTACACTTTTCCTATCCCTAGTCCTCACAAAAGCCTAGCAAAGAGAACAAGATGGCAGATTAAACAGAATTTCTCTTAGCTTGGCTACTCAGAACTCAAACAGCAGGAGTACTAAGTCTTCCCAAAGCTTATAGTGAAAAATCCTGAGACTGGAGCAGCAGTCTTCCCTAGCTGAACCAGAGGCTGTTTGACTCATTAATCGGATCTAAAATAAACCTTTACTCCAGAGTTTATTAATCATCAAAGGAGAGCAGATCCAGGAGCCATTTTGGGACTGAAGCACAGTGGAGTCTATGGAAACTGGAAACCCAGTCCCCTGAGTTTGCAGCTAGGTCTGGGTGCATCTGTCTGAGCATAGCAAACCTGGGGAAAGTAAGAAACTGGGAGGATTTTGACCAGGAGAATGCAGGCTAGTGAGGCTCAAGAGAACCTGGCTCTTCCTAGCTCCATGAGTCCTGTGGCTTGCAGAAACTGATGCGTCTGAAGGTTGGAAGAGAGGGTATAAGGACATTTTGCTCTCAGCTCACCCACTCAGCAGTCCAGCACCCACCAGCTTCCTGGAGCCCACCTGGGCCTGCACTTGCTGGGTGCCAGAATCAATCTGATCCCTGGCTTCTTCCCGAGTCCAGCATCCACACTGTTCCCTGGGACTCACCAGGTCTGGCACTAGTCTGGCACCCTCCAGGGCCTCTGGCACCCTAATCCCCAGTCTCCCAACCACAGTCCTTGACCTGGCCCACTGCTCCACTGAACAGGCCCACAGTGTAGCCACCAGCCCATAGCCCTCCATGCCAAGCCGCGGCTTCACTGCCAGACTTTTCCCTTCCAGCAAACAGCTTCATAGCCAGCCCACAGGACCCAGTGCCTGGCCCTGACCCACCACAGGCCAGCTGGGCCCCCACCATGGCCCTCATACTGCATGACCAATAGAGCTTCCCACTCCAGCACACGGCTTCCCTGCAGGCAGGATCCAACACTTCTCATTACCCAACTGATGCAGAGCAGCTGGGCCCTGACGTGCCAGGGCCTCAACTTGCCCACTATTGGCTTCACTGCCAGATCTGCCCGGTCCAGCATGCAGCCTAGCAACTGGCCCTCAGGATCCAGCACCAGACCCTCATCCTCCTGCCCACTGCCCCACCTTGAGCATGATCAGCTGCTTTGCCTCCCACCACAACCCAGCTTCCCCCACATACCTCCAGGCCCACAGCCCAGCCCACCCACACTAATCTCTAAAGAAGGGAAATTGGGAAATCTTAAACCTTAATGTTCAATAGGGTGAGCAACAGAAAAGGAAGGACATACAATTCACAGTCCATATTCCCACGCCTAGATCATACCCAAGAAGAAAAAAAAAGAAAACCAGATGGGCACAGACAGTGACCACGTGCACTCAGTATTTTGTCTATCATAGGGGCTACAACTCCTTAATTTCTTTATATCTCATCAAGATTTTTGTTGTGGTGGTGGTGGTTGCTGTTTTCACATGTTTGTTGTGGTAGTAGTTCTATTTTGCTCTCGCTTTAGGGGTTTTCATATTGGATTGTGTGTGTGTGTGTGTGTGTGTGTACTGACTGATTCAGGGACTCCTATACACACTTATATTTGTTTCTCTTTCCTCATTTTTGTACTTTTTTCTTTTCTTTTTTCTCTATTTCCTTTTTCTTTCATTATTTTTGTTGTTCTTGTAGTTTCTTTTTGTTTGTTTGGTTTGGAGTTTTTTTAAAGGTGTTATTTTCCCAAACTGTGTATTTTGAAGGTTAGGGCTTCTGATTAGCTTATTTTTATTTAGTTTTATATCATCTTTATCACACTCTGTCTCCTTTGTCTCCCTTTCTCTCTTTTTTCTCTATTCCTGACACCAAATTCCATTCTATTTTCCCTCCTTTATATCCTATTTTCCCCCCTTTCAAATTAACAATATATCCTAAGTTACCATTGCATCTGCCCTATTAACACTTTGAAATTGCAAGCACTCTTCTACCTTTCTATCTCTTTTTCTTTTCACATACTCTATTGTTAACATTCCTTAACACTAATTGAGGTATATAACATCTACCACTACCACCAACACTGCAGAAATAATTAATACAGCAGAAGTCAAAGATAATACCTGTTGTTTAATTTTAAGCCAGATACAATACATGATTATTTACTGGTTTTACTGATTAAAATTGCTGATCCCTACATATCATACCAGTTAATACTAGATATCAAAATAGGAGCTAAGGACCTAGTCCACTCCCATATATTGTTTGTATACATTGTTGCTATCATTGGGCTACCCCCCATTCTGTGAGGTACTATTAACATAAAGGGACACTATAAACTCATAAATTAGAAATTCTACAGTATCACATTTATTGAGATAGGTGGGTAGACACACAAACAATATTAAAAAGCAAGGAAACATACCATCCCAAATAACACAGGATACCTCAATATTAGACTCTATTGACATTACAGTGGAAGAAATGTCAAAAGTAAAATTCAGAAAGTTCATGGTTAAACTGATCTACAAGTTAAAACATAACAAGAAATGGAATCAGAGACAAAATAAAAGAAGTGGAAGATAATTTACTCAAGTGTATAGAAATCCTGAAGAAGAATCAATCAGAAATCCTCAAAATTAAGGAATCAATAAACCAAATTAAATATCCAATGGAAAACATCACAAATAGACCAGACCACTTGGAAGAAAGTTTCAGGAAAAATATAAAATCTAGAAAATAAAGTGGATCATGGGGAAATGATGTTAAGAGCCCATGAACAGAACTTCTAAGAAATATGGGATAATATGAAAAGAACAAACTTGAGATTAAGTGGGATAGATGAAGGCTGAGAGATACAAACCAAAGGAATGGGGGATGGGAATATAGCTCAGCTGGTAGAGTGCTTGCTTTACATGCACAAGGACCTGGGATTGATCCACAGCAAAAGAAAGAAAGAAAGAAATCTTTTCAATGAAATAATATATAAAATTTTCCTAAGCTTAAGAATGAAATGAGAAACCAAATACAGGAGGCTTAGGGGACCCCAAATATACAAAGTTACAAAGACCCAACCAAGGCAAATTATTTTGAAAATGGCTAACATACAGAATAAATAAATAATAATTAATAAATAAATGCTTAACATACAGAATAACATACAGGATAAAACATTTAGAGGGAAAACAATCCAGATCTCAGCTGACTTTTTAATCCAGACCTTCAAAGCTAGGAAGACTTGGAATAATATATAACAAGCTCTGAAATAAAATGGATGCCAGCCAAGAAAAAGATGCCAACCAAATAAAGCTTCAGAATATATGATTTAAAAGAGATCCCTTCATGATAAACAAAAGTTAAAAGAATTCACAACTATAAAGACTGCACTACAGAGGAACAAATGAAAAACAAAATTACACTAGAAAAAGGAGTAGTTACACTAGAAAAATTGTCAAAGGAGAAACTAATTCAAATTAAAAATAAGAAATAACTCAAAATGATGAGGAATAGAAATCATATCTCAATAATAACATTGAATGTAAATGGCCTAACTCATTAATTAAAACACATAGACTGGCAGATTGGATTAAAAAACAAGACCCAACAATATGCTATCTTCAAGAGATTCACCTTATAGACAAAGACATCTACAGAGTGAAGGTAGAAGAATGGTTAAAAAATATGTCATTCACATGAATCTCATAAACAAGCTGGAGTTTCTATCCTCATATCAGATAAAGTGGACTTCAAGCCAAAGTTAATCAGAAGGTACCAAAGCCATATCATACTGCTTATGGGGAATTATATAACAATAAGACATATCAATCATAAATATTTATGGAGTACCAATGTACATCAAACAATACCTCAACTTTAAGAATCAAATAGATCATAACACAGTAATATTGGTTGACTTTAACATGCCTTTCTTATCACTAGAGAGATCCTCCAAACAAAAACTTAAAAAAGAAGCTATAGATCTAATGAATATAATTAACAATTTAGACTTAACCGACATATATAAAATATTTTATCCATCAAGGTCTGAATACACTTTCTTCTCAGCTGCACATGAATCCTTCTCTAAAATAGATGATATTGGATCACAAAGCAACTTAGCAAATATAAAAAAAATAGAGATAATACCTTGCATTCTACCAGATCATAACAGAATGATATGAGAACACAATGATAAGATTAAAAATAGAAGTTATTTACTCTAACACCTGGAGACTAAATTATATGCTATTGAATGACCAATGGATAGGAAAAAAATTCAGGGATGAAATTTAAAAAAATACTTAGAGGTAAATGAGAATTGTGACATGACTTATCAAAAATCTCTGGGACACTATGAAGGCAGTTCTAAGAGGAAAGTTCATTGCACTGAGTGCATTCTTTAAAATAATAGAAAGAAATCAAATAAATAATGTAACATTACATCTCAAAGTCCTAGAAAAAGAACAAATCAACACCAAAAGCAGAAGAATTCAGGAAATAATTAAAATCAAAGCCAAAATCAATGGCATTGAAATAAAAGAATTAAAAATGACATAAGTTTTTCTTGAAAAATTAAATGAAATTGATAAATCCTTAGTCAATCTAATAAAGAAAAGGAGAGAAAAACTCAAATCACTAAAATTCATGAGATAGGTAATATCACCATGGACATTATTGAAATACAGAAGTTAATTAGAAATTACTTTGAAAATCTGTATTCCAATAAAGTAGAGAATCATTATGATATTGACAATTTCCTACAGTCCTATGACCTACGCAAAATGAATCAAGAGAACATAGAAAATTTAAACAGATTGATTTCAAGCAATGAAATTGAAGATGCCATCAAAAGCCTACCAACAAAGAAAAGCCCACCACCACATGGATTCTCAGCCTAGTTCTACCAAACACTCAAAGAAGAACTTACACCAATACTCTTCAAATTATTTCATAAAATAGAAAAGGTGAGAGCCCTTCCACCTCATTCTATGAAAATAGTTTCATCCTGATACTAAAACCAGACAAAGACACATCATGGAAAGAAAACTTCAGACCAGTATCCCAGATGAACATAGTTGCAAAAATTTTAATAAAATCCTAGAAAATCACATAAACCCATTAAAAAGATAAGTGCACCATAATAAAGTGGAGTTCATTCCAGGAATGTAAAGTTGGTTCAATATATGGAAATTAATAGATGTAATTCATCACATCAATAGATTTAAAGACAAGAATCACATAATTATCTCAACAGATACAGAAAAAGCATTTGATAAAATTCTACATCCATTCATATTCAAAACACTAGAAAAACTATAGATAGAAGGAATATATCTTAATATTATAAAAGCTATATATAACCCAAGGCCAACATCCTTCTAAAGAGAAAAAAAAAATGAAAACCTTCCCTCTAAAAACTGGAACAAGACAGGGATACCCTGTTTCACCACTTCTATTCAACATAGTCTTTGAAACCCTAGCCAGAGCAATTAGATAAAAGAAAGAAATTAAAGGGAAATGAATAGGAAAATGGATCCAACTATCCCTGTTTGCCAACAACATGATTCTATAGTTAGATGATCAAAAAAAAATCCCACCAAAAATCTTCTTTAACTAATAAATGAATCCAGAAAATTAGTGGGATATAAAATTGACACTCATAAATAATTTGCATTCCTATACTCCAATGACAAATCAGCTAAAAAAATAAATTGGGAAAACTATCCAATTGAAAATAGCCTAAAAAGTCCTTGGGGATCAATCTAACAAAAGATGTGAAAGACATTTTTCATATTCCTCTACAATGGAAACTACAGAATACAAAAAAAAATGTATAAAACCTTAGAAGATGGAAAGATCTCTCATGTTCTTGGATGGGCAGCATTAATATTGTCAAAATGACCATACTACCAAAAGCACTATACAGATTTAATACAATTCCCACTAAAATTCCAGTGATGTTCTTCATAGAAATAGAAAAAGTAATCATGACATTCATTGGGAAAAATAAAAGGCCCAGAATAGCTAAAGAAATCCTTAGGGAGAAAAGTAATCCGGGAGGTATCATAATGCCAGACCTTAAATTTATACTACAGAGCTCAAGTAACAAAAACAACATGGTACTGGCACCAAAAGAGACATGAAGACCAATGAAACAGAATAGAAGACACAAAGACATATATAGTTATATTAGACATATGCACAAAAACATACATTGGAGAAAAGATAGCCTCAAAACCATCAACAAACGGTGCTAGGAAAACTGCAAAATCCATAAGTAGTAGACTGAAATAGAACCACTATATCTTAACGTGGATCAAGGACCTTGGCAATAGACCAGAGACCCTGGTACTAATAATAGAAAGAGTAGGCCAAATTCTCCATCATGTTGGCTCAGGAACAGACTTCCTCAATAAGACTCCTAAAGTACATGAAGTAAAATAAAAAATCAATAATTAGGATGGCATCAAACTAAAAAGTTTCTGCACAGGGAAAAAAATAAGAACATAAACAGAGATCCTATAGAACATAAGAAAATCTTACAACCTATACCTCAAAAACAGCATTAATCTTCAGGATATACAAAGAACTCAAAACTTAATGCCAAAAAACAAAAACAAAAGCAAATAACCCAATCAATACATGGGCAAAGGAATTAAATAGCCACTTCACAGAAGAAGAAATATGAATGGCCAGAAAATATATGAATAAAAGGTTCAACATTTCTAGCAATTAGAAAAATACAAATTAAAACTACACTGAGATTCCATCTCACTCCCAGTCAGAATGGGAATTATCAAGAATATAAGTAACAATAAGTGTTGGTGAAGTGTGGGAAATAAGTTCACTCACACATTGCTGGTGACACTACAAATTGGTGCAACCACTCTGGAAAGCAGTATGGAGATTGTGCAGAGAACTTGGAATGGAAACACCATTTGACCCAATTGTCCCACTCCTCAGTTTATACTCAAAGGACTTAAAATCAGTATACTACAGAGACACAGCTATATAAATGTTTATAGCAGTTCAATTCACAATAAATAAGCCATGTAACCAGTTTAGGTGCCCTTCAACAGATGAATGGATAAAGAAAATGTGGTGTATATATGCAATGGAATATTATTCAGTTATAAAGAAGAATGAAATTATCACCTTTACCAGTAAATGAATGGAGCTGGAGACTATCATGCTAAGTGATATAAGAAAATCCCTAAAAATCAAAGGCTAAATGTTCTTTCTCTCTGACATATGGATGTTAACCCAAAACAAGGAAGGGTAGGGAGAGAAAGTATAAACGTTCACTGGATACAACAAAGGGAAATGAAAGGAATGGAGTGAGAATGGGAATAGGAAAGAGAGTAGAATGAATTAGACATTACGTTGCTATGTTTTATGTGAGTGCATGACCAGTGTAACTCCACATCATGTTCAACCACAAGAATGGGATTAAAATTGTAATAGGTTGCACTCCATGTATGTATAATATGTCAAAATATACCCTATTATCACGTATAACCAAAACACTTAGCAGATAATACAGTGATTCTCTCCGAGAAATGAATTAGCAGTGAGTGAATAGCAGGAAAATAGAAACAGGATTAAAATTCAGGAAAGAGTAAACCAGCCAAGAGTAAAAATTCATCAAATTTGTTAACATAAGGGAAATTCTAAAATGGCTATTTGAGCATTTTTTTAGTATATTTCAGAATTCTGTGTATCAATGTAATGCAAAAAGGCTGAAGCAACAAGCATTAATGAACTTGATTTGGTAGCACTTCTTGCCACCACCCCAATTCACGGGAAGGCATGCTGTGTATATACATACAGTTTGTATACATATACCACATACCCACACCTACACCCACACACATATACACACATACAGACTCCACTCTCAAATTCAGGAACCCACCTTCTGCCCAGATTCCATCTCCATTTCCAATATTACTTATTTATTGCCATTCCTAAAGCACTGACTTAATTATTTCAGGGAAGGAATAGTATCTGTGCCTTGTAGATAACATTTTCATCTTAATCTAGAGGATTTAAATAAAAATATACTGAAAAGAAAATTTTCCAATATAATGTAAAAATGAATAAAAGAGGATATATATATTATATACTATAAAGAGGATCTCCCCTTACTTAAATACATATCATCTCTACATCATTGGTGATTCAAGACACATTTACTGCCAATGTATTTTAAAATATTAAACCTAATTTTCATAGGACTTTGATTAATTTCTACTTTTCCAAAACACATTTTTTTAATTTATCACATTCTTAACCTTACTTGTGGCTTGAAATATAGCTATGTAAAAATAAAATGTAGAAAAGTAGAGTAATATTAATACTAGCAAATCTGATATAAACAAAAAAAGTTAATATAACAAGAATCATCATTTTATATCAGTGAAGTGTACCAATCAAGATGGTGGATTAACATCAAAATACATAAAATATACAAAAAATTAAGGAGAAAATAATAAAAGAATATTATAAAAGCAATTTTAAGATGCCTCAATCATTCCATGGGCGATGAAGCTAGTAACAAACAAAAGTTAAAGGGTTAAAAATCATATATATATATATATATATATATATATATATATATATATAAAGAGAGAGAGAGAGAGCGCATAAATTTAATTGATAAATAATTGACTGTGTATTTTAACCAATACTGCCTCTTTTCACTTAAGAAAATATTTTTTAAATTGCTGAAAGTATTTGCTCTCACATACACCCCCCCCTAAAGAATACATAAGAAACATACAAGCAATAAAACTAGAAATAAATTTTAAAGCTAATCAATTTTAAATATAAATTCTTGGTTCAACCTAAATAATAATTTATATATTTTAAGTTGGGCCATTCATCCTAAAATTTGTCAGAAACTCATAGGATAATTCATAGCAATAAGTAATGTTATTATCAATAAATTTAATGATTCTGTACCTGTAATTACAGGACAATCAAGTGAATATATTAGACATGAGAGAGCAGTATAACTATATATAATATAGTTTTTAGCAGCATTTTATTTAGGTACTATATAAAATACAGACATATTATTTTATATTCTATGTCAAATTCTAGTGTTTGAAATCAATGGAGATATAAATTTATTACTGTTATTTTGGTTGATCCAACTTATAGTAGCTTGTTTCATGTTGTACTTAGTAGTTTTTATAGTAAGATAATATTCCACTGAATTCAATCTCAGGAATACTGAGGCAACTGGATTGGGAATATTTTCTTTCAAAGATACCCTATAAAATGGTGTGTATGTATGTGTGTGTGTGTGTGTGGTGGGGGCGGTGGATGGGTGTATCCAAATATACCTTGCATTTTCTTTTCTATGTTTCTAAGAATACTATCAGCTTGTTATTTCTTAGATCTAATATTATCATAGCTGTTGTTTATTACTCTGCTTTGCTGCTTGCAGATCACTCAGTAGTATAAATTCATACGCATACCCACATGGGAAGCTGACCCTTAGAGAACGTCAGGGATCCAGGAAAGATTTATTGAGTATCACTTTTACTTTCAGCCATAATAGACACACACACACACACACACACCATTTTATAGGGACTAAAGATGATTTTTTATAAATGTAAATAAAAAATTCTATCCCCAAATATAGGAAAGTATATAAGAATAGAAATAAAAATAAATGCATGGTATATATGAAAAATGTTATTAAGTTAAATAAATAATATCCTGAAAAGACTTGAAATAAGGAAAATAATAATTATGGCCCTGGGAAAGTTGTTGCAACATAGCAATAAACTCATATCTCTGCAAATTAGTGTATAAATTAAGACTAAAAATAAATCGTAACAATTAATATAATAATGTCTAATTTCATTTAGAAAAAATTAAGAAGTCAGAAATGTATTGAATAAAAGAGAATGATACACAGGGGATATATATATATATATATATATATATATATATATACATATACTTATATTAATATATATAAATATTTATATATACTTTATATTAATATATATACTTCATATTAATATATATACATGTATATATACCATATATATATATGTGTGTGTGTATATATATGTGTGTATATATATAGTATATTATAAGGGCAAGATGTTTAAAACAGAAAGGCATTTTTACTGGAATAATCAGACAGCTCAAAGGAACAATATGCAATTCATAAATACATCTAAGCTTATTGAGAATTTATTACATGATAAAGAGAATACTTAAAATAAGTTTAAAGGAAGGAAGAAATCCTTAAGTGATATTTCCCAGTATTTCCCCTTTCCTTTTCCTCTTATCTACTGGTCTTTCTTCTATTTATTTTTCATTAAATTATTGTTTTATAGATGTAAATAAAGGTGAAATTCACTGTGGTATATTCATATATGTGCATAGATAGTTTGGTCAATTTCATTCCCCACTTCCTCCCTTTTCTAGAGCCTCCTGTCTCCCTTTCAAATCCCCTTCCTCTACTCCTATTTTTATGAGATTCTCACCCCTCCCCTTTCCTTATTTTAGTCTAGCTGCGGACTATGAGAGAAAACATTTGACTCTGAGTTTAACTCGTTTCACTTACTGTGTTGTTCTTTAGTTCCCTACATTTACCAGGAAATGCCAAAATTTTATTGTCTTTATGTTAGTAAAACTTGTAAATAGAGACTACATTTTCTTTATCACCTGAACTGGTTCCATGTCTTGGCTATAGTGAATTGTGCTGCTAGAAGCATTAAGGTGGCAGTGTCCCTAAAATATCTTGATTTAGATTCTTTGGATAAATACCAAGGAGTGGGATAGCTGGGTTATATGATGGTTCCATTATTTTTGTGGTTGTTGTTGTTGTTTTTTTGTTTGTTTGTTTGTTTGTTTTGAGGAATCTTCACACCACTTCCAGAGTGGTTGTCCTAATTTGCAGTCCCACTAACAACATATGAGCACATATTTTTTTTCCAAAACCTTGCCTACATTTATTATTTGTATTCTTGATGATGGCCATTCTGACTGGAGTGAGATGAAATCTCAATGTTGTTTTGATTTCCATTTCCCTTATTGCTAGAGAGGTTGAACACTTTTTTCATATATTTGCTGTTCCTTCTTTTGACAAGTGTCTTTTTAGTTCTTTTCACCATTTTCTAATAGATTTATTTGTTGCTCAGTTTTTTAGTTCTTAATATATTCTTGATATTAATTCTATGACTCATAAGAGAGAGAAATAAAGTAGAATTCTAATACCTAGTATATCATAAGAGAAAAAGAAAATGCAATATTCACATATCCCTTGTAAGGTGATATGAACTTCAAGAAAAAAATTGGAACACTGTTTGGACATGTTTTGTCATGATCATTTTTATTTATTTATTTATTTAATTATTTAGAGACAGGGACTTATTGTTTTATCCAGGCTTCAAACTTGTGGGCTCCAGCAATGCTCCTTCCTCAGACTTCCAAGTAGGTGGGAATATGGGTATGTGCCTCTACAGAGAGCTCAAAATTGTTTTTAAAAATGTAACTCATGGTCTAGACTATTTGCTGCTAAAAACTAATAGACATGCATGGAATTATGTGCATTGTAGCATACCCATCATAACTTTCAATATGTCCTAATTACAGAATTTGTTAAAATATTATAGTACAATACAATACGATATATATATATTATTAAAATTATATGGATTAATTTTTTTAAATGAAAGAATAGTTAATACATTCAAGTATTAATACCAAGAAAAAGAAGTTTAGAGATAATTTCTACTTTGTGCTTATATTTTGTTAATATGAAAATTATCTATTATGGAAAATAGATCCCAACATAAATCGTGGCTGGCTGAGTAAAAAGTCTAATCTTTATTTTCTTGTACATACTTTTCTTTGCTTCTTACTTTTTAAATTTGAGTATGTATTATTTTTCTAATTTAAAAAAATGAGGTAAAATTTCAGAAAGGCAAAAGAGAAATGTAGACCACACATATAGCTGTGTTTAGGTTTCAACTGTGGCCAATAACAACAACAAACAATTGGCAAAATATTTGCAATGTATATGCAAATTGTTATGCTAAAGTCTACTTGTTCATTTAATTCTGAATGATGTATGGAATACAAATTTCAGACCCTTTCACAATTTATTCAAGGGGCAGTTCTGTTTTCATCCAATTCATTATTTTAGACTATCATTCATTTATACAATCTTTGATTTTTTTCTTAAAATAAATAATTAAAATCTACAGTCACACCAAAAATATCAGATAAAGTATAGTAAGGAAGGGATAATTAGCTTGTTAAGAGTACTTCCCTTCCCAGCATAGGCAACTGAAATTTTAGGAGCATTTCAAGAAATTCCAGTATAATCCTGTACAGAACGATGACTATTTTCTCTGAATTTAGTGCTGTTCTAAAAGTTGTTGTTTCATTCCTGGTAGCCAGAAGGAAATTATTTTAAGAAAAATGTTTGTTTTATTGAGAGTTCAAGGAGAACGATATGTTATTTTACATTAACTTAAAATAGAACGGGTGGTATAAAGTGGGCAAATGTGTTAGATAATTAATTACCATTTGAAATGTGTGATTACACAAAACACTACTCTGACAATAGTGTATACCTCAAATTTCTTACTTTGTTTCTATCAAAAATATGAGGGTGTTCCAGTTATGAAAAGGTAAAAATAATATTTCCTAAGGAATATTAGAAAACATATTAGAGAAACATCATTGATAAAATTAGAAGCATTGCTTTTGGCACCTTTGCTAATTTATGCTTTTTTAGAAAAGAGAAAGAAAATTATTTCAAATTTTTTAAAAATCAAAATCCACATATTAGATTTTTTAATGGGATTCATAACACACTTTTAACCTCTTGTTGTTTGCATATAATTTTTTCCTTCCTAGTCTAGATTTTATTTTTATTTGTTCTTATTAGTTATGCATGAGACTAAAATGTATTTTGACATGTTATACATTTATGGAGTATAAATTCCTATTCTTCTGGTTGTACATGATGAAGAATTACATTGGTCATTTATTCATATATGCATATAGGAAAGTAATGTCCAGTTCATTCTACTATTTTCTATTCCCATCCCCCTTCCTTCACTTTATTTCCCTTTGTCTAATCCACTAAACTTCTATTCTTCCCTCCCCCTGCCCTCTTATTGTAAGTTAGTACCTGCATATCAAAGAGAACATTGCACTTTGGGACTTTGGTTCTTTGGGATTGGCTTATTACACTGAGCATGATATTCTCCAATTCCATCCATTTACCAGCAAATGCCATAATTTGTAAATGCCACACTGCACCTAATAGAACAAAAAGTAGGCCCAAATCTCCATCATATCACTTTAGGATCTGACTTCCTTAACAAGACTCCTAAAGTGCAAGAAGTAAAATCAAGAACCAACAAATGGGATGGAATCAAATTAAAAAGCTTCCTTCTTCCCAGCAAAGGGCCAGAGAGGCTGAGGCAGGAGGATTGCATGTTGAAAGCCAGCCTCAGCAACTTAGTGAAGCAACTTATCAAGATTCTGTCTCTAAATAAAAAATCAAAAGGGCTGGGGTTGTTTGCTCAGTGGTTAAGCACCCTGGGTTCAATCCCTAGTAACAACAACAACAAAGAATAAATATTATTTTAATCCACTGATTTCAGGGGGAATTTTTATGAAGTATTTTGTGACAGTAATTAATCAACTTAAAAATACTATCTTTTGTACAACTAAGAACTTTTGAATTCATACATATATGTTTCAATACTTATTATGTCCATTTTTGGGTGGTGGGCAGTACTGGGGATTGAACTCAGGGATTGCACATGCCAGAAAATCAATGTATCACCACTCTATATTCCCAGTGTACAGTGTCTTTCTGATGCACTTTGATAGTCTAGCACTCAAAAGATTAAACTCTTATCTCCATATCATTGAAACAATGTAAACAGTAAAGAACTTATGGGTACTAAATTTCTAGAGAGGCCCCTTTTTTTCTATAACTTTTACTTTAATATTTTCTTCAAAATTGTATACTGAATTCTTTCACAAATATTTAAAGGGGTAGATAAATTTGGTGGGCAAATAATCTAGATAAGTGCTTTTCATGCCTATTGAATAAATAATTCCCAACACAAAACACTGTATAAATCCTAAGAGTATCATCGATGACTTTGTCTACTCCACATCTTTCCTCAAACATTAATAATTTCCTCCCTTTAATCACACACATGCGCCACATCTTCCTGGGTAATATTTGGAAGGACACAATAAAAATAAACATCACTGATTCAGACTGATGTTAGCTGCTGAGCTAAGGGTTAGGGATAATAGCTAATAAGAGTAATTTCTTTCAGTTTAATGATGTCTCCCATAAGTAAAATTTTCAACATTATTTCTTTCCATTTTAAATACACACACACACACACACACACACACACACACACACACGTGTGTGTGTATGTGTATATGATCAATCTTAATCTCTGAACATAAAATTATTATTTTTTAAAAAAACTATTAAACCAGGAAAATATGGCACTAGAAATAACACTATCACCCAATGATCTTTTATCATTACTAACATATATTTACAAATATGACGTTTTTCTATTAAGATTAGCCTGTGTTGTTGGTTAGTTATTTAAAATGGAAATAAAACACCCTGTAAAACTTAAAATTTTGTGAGTTGCCCTAATTCAGAAACATAACTTTTGATTTTCAGGTAAAAATATGGCTTAGTTGGTGGTGTAGATCAGAAGTAGAAGGCTTGTGAGGCCTTGCAGTTTATCACCAGCATTGCAAAAAAAAAAAAAAAGAAAAGAAAAATTGCATCAGAAATTGAACCCAGGGGTACTTAACACTGAGCCACATTCCCAGTTCTTTTTATTTATTTATTTTTATTTTGAGACTAGGGCTCACCAAGTTGCTTAGGCCCTTGCCAAGTTTCTGAGGCTGCTTGAGCCTGTGATTCTACAGTCTCAGCCTTCTAAGAAACTGATTACAGACAGAAAAAAAAATAAATTAAAAAAGTTATTCCTGCAAATATACTTATGCCTATTTGGCTTTATATATTTTTGTTTGTGGTGTTATCTTCTCAAATTTATAATCCCCCCAATTCAATTATAGATAAAAGAAACAAAGTGAGAGAGATAGGGAAACTATTCTTTTTAATGGGTCTAAGGATGTTATGTGGTACTTTGATGTTCTTATGTACTTTATTTTACCTGTTTGTGTCAATTAGCCATACTAAAAATTATACTTTAATTCTAACTACTGTATTTTAAACATTTTATTTTCATTTGAAATAAAGTATTTTTTGAAAAATTATCATCATACTTGTTCACTAAAATAATACTTTAATTTTTAAAAAATCATGCCATTTATTAGAAAGCAATACAATAATTCTAAAATGAATTTCTAAGTTTAGATGGTTTATATCAGATTAAATGTGGCCAAAATATAATTGGATGTGTATATGACAATATTATTTTCATGTGATTTTTATTAGGTTCTAGTTATATCATATCCAAACAAAATAATTAAAAAGCTCCAACTAGACAACAGATCAGTAATATTCTGTGTAAAACTGTTAAAAATCTAGTTTTAATAATCCACCATTTAGACAATGGAATTAGATTTTGGTTCAATATTTGGAACTCAAACCGTCATTGTCATCCTGATGTCAGTTATAATGTTGTTTTTATTTTAATTTAACTATGTGGAAAATTATTGTGGTTGGTTTTGTGTTTTGTGTTTTTTTTTTAATCCTTTCCACCAAGAATTTTAAAAAGACAAATATTGAAAACTTGGCAGGTTTGTAATTTTCCATCATATCACATGTCCAGGTACTAATTCTATTTGTTTTTTTAAGGTGCAACTTAAAATTCCCCCCCATTTCTATAAGAAAATTATCTTTTTTTTTACATTAAATCTTTCTTGCATTTTGTTTTTACTTCACGTCAGTGTCTGGCTTTCTTATAAGTATGTCCTATGTCACCGAAAATTTAAATTTTTTGAGAATAAGTTAGATTTCCAAAAGCATTAGGTCCAATAAATATGGCTTTCACATTTAGTAAATATTGTTGAATGGATGAAAAATTAATTAATGGAATTGTGTCAGTATGAAGAAAGATGATAATATTATCTTTTATCTGGTAAATAGCTCTTTAAGTATTCAAATGCACTAAATGTGATATTAATGTTTCTCAGAACATGTTATGCATCCCATTTGATGCTTAGATTGTCAGATGTTCATGGTTTATTAACCTTGTAGTTTATGAAATTTGAAAAAGTCACTAATGTATTTGCATATTCCTCAAACTATTGTTTCTTATGTTTCTTCTATTGAATAATTCATAAAATAAACAAGTAGCTTTGAAGTACAAGTACCAAGAGAGAATAAAAATATGTCTACATTAGAAAGACAAGAAAATAGAGATGTCATTTGATAATCAAAATATCTGTAATACCCACTAATTGCAGGTGAATATTATGTAGAAATGAACCTCATGTATTCAGTCCACAAACACTTGTGTGGCACTGGCATAGGCAGAAAAAAAATAATGAAAAAGTGAACATATTTCTTGAGAGATTCTTAGCATGAAGGTAGAAGACAGGAAAAAAAAAAACACAAGCAGTATAATAAATTAAATAAGCTTGGTCAAGAGGTCCTTATATGAAAAGTGCAAAAGGAATACTGAGAAGAATGGAGGATACTTAAAAAAATAAAAACATGCAGGGGCAGGAATTTCAAAGAAGAGGTAACATCCAAACTGATGGTTAACACATAACGTTTCACCTGTGAAGTTGCCGTAATTGGGGATTCCACTTAGGGTCCAGGCCCTTGACGTCCTGAAAGAAGAATCGAGCAAGACACATAAAAGCAAAGTAAAGATTTCTTGAAAGTGAAGGTGAAGGTAGCACTCTGTAAGGTAGAGCAGAGTGGACCAAGTGAGAGAGACGCTCCAGGCTCTGGGTACAAAAATTATTTTCTTATTTGCTGAGCTTTTAGAAGATCTGATCCATGTAAACACTTGATTGAAGGCCTTACTCCATTTACTTCCATTTGTTTCATTATGACATCTGATTAAAGTACTGTCCAATTTTCCCCCACTTGTTATTTTATGATACCCAATTAGAATATCATCCACTTTACCAACATTGGTCATTTTAAATACCAAACCTGTGGCTGTTATCATGGGCAATAAGTTCTCAGTGTGGGAGTTGTCATGGTAACAAATAGGACTTATTGTAAATGGGGACATTATGATTCATCCATATCTTGTCCTCCAGCAGCATTTTTCTTGTACCCTGCCTCTGCCATGTGGCATCCCTGAAACTCCTACCTAACAAAGTCTCTGTGTGTGAAGACACTGTGTGGGATTCCAGATACAGAGAGCAGAAGTGCAAATTTATGAGAAGATGAAGTGTTAAGAAATTGGGGAAAAGGGTGAAATTAGTATGTGTTATAGTTTAGATATTAGGGGTACCCAAAAAGCTCATGTGTGAGATGAAACAATGCAAGAAGTTTAGAGATGAAATGGGCAGGTTGTAAGAGGGTTAACCTGATCAGTGAATGAATCCCCTGATAGAGATTAACTGAGTGGTAACTGATAGCAGGTAGGGTGTGGCTGGAAAGAGTGGATCATTGGGGACACTACTTTGGGGTTTATATTTTGTTGTAGTGAGGAGAGCTATTTCTCTCTGCTTCCTAGAGCCATGTAACCAGTTGCTTTTCTTTGCCACACCCTTCTACCATGGTGTTCTGCCTCATCTTGGGTCCTGATTAATGGAGTTGGCCATCTATGGACTAAGACCTCTGAAACCATGAGCCCCCAAATAAACCTTTCCACCTCTAATTGTTCTTGTAAGGTCTTATGGTCATAGCAGTAAAAAAAAGCTGACTAAAACAGGATGGTGGGGGTATCAATTATAAATAAAGATATTTTAGACTAATTTCCTCCAAAAGAAAGTGATCTAGAAAAGTGTCAGGAAGGGCTGGGGTTGTGGGTCAGCAGTAGAGCACTTGCCTAGCTCATGCAAAGCCCTGGATTTGATCCTCAGCACCATATAAAAATTAATAAATAAAATAAAATTATTGTGTCCACCTATAACTAAAAAATAAATATTTTTTTAAAAAAGAAAAAGAAAAGTGTCAGAGAAAAAGGGACTGTAAAATTTTATTGTCAAAGCTATGGAAAGCTGTTACAGATTTTCAAGTGGTAAATGACGTAATAAAATTTGTGTTTATATCAATACATTCACTTGATTCTAAAAACAAAAGTGAAAAATGAAAGAATATATTTCAACAAACATCATGGCCTCATCTTAATAACTCGTGTTTCTAATAACACCTTCATCCACACTGGAAAACCAAAATTAAATAAATCACAAATAATTATAAATTTGATTTACTAGGATAAAAGGCTTAAATTGGAAGACTTTTATGATGTTAAAAGATTCATAATTTATAGCTGGGCATGGTGATGAATGTCTATAATCTCAGCAACTCCAGAGCCTAGGCAAGAGAATCACAAGTTCAAATTAAGCCCCAGCAACATAGAAAGAGCCTGTCTCAAAAGAAAAAGTATAAGGCTGAAGATGTACCTCAGTGGTAGAGCTCCTATGGTTTCTACCCATAGTATCTCAGAATAATAATAATTATTATAAATAGTAATAATTTTTAATTACTGACAGGAAATGATTATATATTTTTCATTCTAATATTAAATTCCTCCATTTAAAATTCATGTGATAAAAGGAAAAATGCCTGTGGGATCACTTTGTTTGTGGAGCATATGAGGAAATGGAAAAAATTTTTCATCTATGAAGATATTATTGCCAATATAAATAGACAAAGGCTATTATCACTTTATAGCCTATTGTGTATGAGTCATATATCTTTAGGAGAATTTATACATATAATTCCATTAATTCTTGTTAAGTCTGTGAAATCTAAGGTCAAGAGGAGTTTAGTATCTTTCCCAAGTTCATCACAGTAGTTAGTGACAGAGCCATTTCACTTCAAAAGCAAATTACATAAATAAATAGGTTTTAAATATTAACTGTATTTGCAAAACATTCTTAATTTGATCTGCTATGTGTAGTTTTTTGATGAGTCAAAAAGTAGAGAACTGTGAGATATTAGACCACAGATTGCATAGGAACAGTACAACATATAAATGAAAGATTCTCAGCTCTGAAACAGAGTAAGGCATCGGAACTGTTTGCTGTTAAAGTAATAAAATAAATAAGATGGCACACTGGAGGGCCAGAAGCTATTGAACTACTGATATGTAACATATATGGTGTTCATGTGGGGCAAGTTGTGATTGTGTACAAGCAGAATCTAGGGCACCAAACAGAAATTCGTATAATGCAAAACTCACTGTCCACAGTCAAATCAGTGGTCAAAGACAACAGGAGGGCAAAGAAGTGCAGTACAGAAACTATTGGTTCACTGTCCATCTGGGATAAAAATATGGATAGATTCTCATAGATATGGAGCTTTCATCACTGGCCCTAACATTAGGTCTCCATGAATATCTCCATTTACAACTGTTCTCTAGTGCAACGCACCAATGTGCTCCCCAAGTTAATTAAAGTAACTCTTATCATCCCTGGCATGGATGAAATTATGCACCAGACAGATGGAAAATGAAGGTTAAGATATAATATTTTTCAAAAAAAGCAAATAAAATATTATAAAATTTTAAAATGCCATGAGAGAAGATTTTTTTTCCTAGCTCTTTGGTATGATACCTTTGTACATAACAAGTTAAAGTACGTTTCTGAGCTTTTCTCAGTTGTCTGAAAGTTCCCCTGCAAATACAGAAAAGTTCCCCTGTAAATTCAATATTATAAATACAATAAAGCGGAACACTTTCTATCCCATGAACACATATTCTTCCTAGTAATTCATAATATTGTAGTTTACAATCATCATATACAAAAGGAATAGAACTGCCAAGAGATTGAAGTCTATTTAGGACAACTGTGAATTTAGAATAACTGAGAAACTTTTAAATGATTGTAAAGATTTGGTGATTATTCAAAGTACAATAGAGAAGACTATAGGATAAATGTCCTTATAATTTATAGGTGTGGGAATTACTTAAAAGAAGATATAACCATTGTCAATATAACAAATTAGAATGAAGCAAGAGAAATTTAAATTCTTTTGACATGAAAGACAAAATATAAGTCTCTTGGAGAGTACTGGTCAAGTTTTCTGTATGGCACAAAGAATCATTTCATTGGATGATCTAAGCATTTGCTGAAATGGCTATTGGCTGAGCCAAAACTGGAATCAACTTATAAACTGCTCTTATATTCTGGCTCAGAGTTGATATGTGCAAGAGGGTGGTAGATGTGTTTCAAATCTATTTTGTCTGGTGCATGTCTTCATCAAAGTCATGACTTGTCACAATTGTTAACTTTAGAAGTAGTTATATGATAACGTATTTCATGTCTGTCTTCCCTTGAAAATGTAAAATTCCTGAGGCTAGATACTGCATTGAGTTTATTCCTTACCCTATTCCAGAACCTACTATTGAAAATAAAATGTTTTGGATTTTCAATGTTGTTTTTAAATGACTGAAGTAAGATAAGGTTAAAACAGGGCATGCATACGAAAGAGCGCGCACACGTTTGGGGAGCTGTGTGTAAGATAGAAAGAAATGAAAATATTGAAAAGCCTTCCACTTTTCTTTTATACAAATTCTAAGTGATTTTTTGGAGCTGTCAGGGGTTTTTTTCCCTCCCCCTGGGAGTTTTAAAGGATGGTAAATAATGTTGCAGATGGCAATGGAACCCACAATTTCATAGGGGAAAAAAAAGAGTTTAAAGTATAGAGGAGCCAAAGTCTTTGCCAAGGAGGGGGAAAAGTCCAATATTTTCTGGTTAAAAGTAGCTTATATATAAAAAGGTAGCATTTCTTTTGGGAGAAAAAAAAGTTACCCTTGTCATCTATTTAAAGTTGAGGAATGTTCTTCTCTGGAAATAGAATGTGCTTGTGTCATTACTGTTTCTAAGATGCACTACATGATATCACCATGGGGGTGTTCAACTGGCTGATGGCAAGATGGTCCCTTCTGAGGTCAAAAATAAAGCCTTCTGATTCACAAACAAAGCAGAATATAGAAAATCCTCTGGGTGCTAAGGAGAAAAAGCATCCCAGCAAGACTCATAGCTTTCTGTCAGTAGTAGAGTGAAAAATCCTATGGGTGAATAGGAAACATCATTAAAATTCACATATACCAGTGAATATCTTTTGCTTGCAATTTTTTTTTCTTTAAATAATTCCCTGGCTATTGTAAAGATTAAAGACTAAAATGCTTTACCTGCTAATCCATCTCATGGCCTCATCTTTCTCATTTTTACACAACTATTAGCTTTAAAGCTATTCACCTTTCATTAAAGTAATCTATTAAAACATATAGGGAAAATGAAGAAGACTTTTAGTGGATTGCAAATTAAAACATTTGGATATGTATACCAAAGAAAAACTAAACTGAAACAACTTTTTCATGAGAAGCAATGATTAATTATGTAAATTACATCATATTTCTAGAATTTGTTAATCCCTTGACCCTTCAAAAACATTTGTAATAAGTTTTGTGATGCTAAAATAAGTTCCTAAAGCATACAAAGAAGATTATTTTTTATAGGTTATTGTGAAATTAGCATCTGCCCAGCAGAGAAAGCATTCAGCATTTGTTTTTTGGTATTGGCTTATTTTGCTTAGCATGATATCCTCCAGTTCCATCCACTTACTGGCAAATGCCATAATTTCATTCTTCTTTATGGGTGAGTAAAATTCCATTATATATATATATATATATATATATATATATATATATATATATATATATCACATTTTCTTTATCCATTCATCTGTTGAAGGGCACCTAAGTTGGTTCCAAGTTTAGCTATTGAGCTGCTATAAACATTGATGTGGCTGCCTTACTATAGTATGCTAACTTAAAGTTCTTTAGGTATAAAACAAAGCTTCTTTTGATAACTCAGTTTGGTTCTCAGTAATCTTTTTTTTCCTGAGTGCTTACAAAATAATTTAAATAATGTGATATGCAATCAGATTCACATTTCTCCATGTTTTTGTATTTAAACATTTAAACTTCTTTCAGAATTTGAATATTAGAATGGATTTGTTAGAATAAACTCATTTAGAGATCTTGCTGAGGTTGGGTATATGAAAATATAAGGTCATAACTGCTCTCAGGGTATGTTCATGTGTGTGGCAAGCAACTCTAATGGATGAGGTGATGTCTTCTGGGACAAAGAGCAGGCTTGGTTGATGAGTACTGTAGAGTAGTTTCTGTAAGCTCAGGGTCCTCCCATGTAACATAACTCACTGTGTGAATCATGTCCATCAAGCTGCATTTTCATCACTGCTTTTGAAAATGCACCTTGGGAAACTTAGCTGGGCATACCTTGTGTTGTAACCAAGTCTTTTGTTTTTGACCCATGAAGCATGCAAGAAACTCTGACAGAGAAACATGGTAGCTTATGAACAGGTTAAACCTCAGACCCATTAATATATTTGGCATTCATATTTTCACATCAGTTCTTTCTGTTTAGGCCACTTTCACCATTTTCCAAAGTGGTTAATAAAAGTAATTAGTAGACTTTCACACAAAATAATTGTTCACCAATACTTTGTTTTTCTAGAAAATCACCTAAATGAAACAAGAAAATTTATAAAATAAAACTGTAATTTTTATTTGGGTAAAAGTAGCAGGCACATATATGTACAATCTCCAAAACACAGGTAAACTACCAAAACCAGCTTTCTTTTAAATAAAAAAAAGATAAAATGTTTAGGAATACCTAGCACTATGCAAATCCCACAGGAGAAAATGTTTAAGAACTAGAAAAGATTTTAAAAATGAAGACTGCCATGCACTTTGGAAAGGAAGATTGGCTTGGTAAAAGTAATAATATGCTATGAGTTAATTAAAAATAAATCTAATCTCAATAAAATTATTTTAGAACTAAATAAGTTTATTTTAATATTTACACAAAATAATAGGAACACTAAAAATCTGTAAGCACCGTTAACACTTGTGCTTGTTCTACACATATTAAAACATACCATAAAGTTCTGAAACTCTTCAGTGTACTTCTTATGTGTGAATAAACAAAAAAATTGAAATGGAGTAAGAAGCTTAGAAATACATGCCAAGACATCCAGGAATTTGGTGTAAACTTTGTGAGAGAAAAATAACTATTTAAGGAAGAGTATATGTGTAACTATCTTTAAAAAGTGAATTGGAATTTTATCATACCGACACAGAATGAATTCCAAGTGAATCAAAGACACAAATGTCTAGTTCTATAGGAAACTGCAAAGATTCCTCCATAAACTTAGATAGTGGAAATTCTTCATAACTGTAGCTAAAATTTCAACTAGTTTAGAACCAAAACCCCAATATTGTAAAAAGCACAGAAGCAAATTCAATATATATATTTTTAAAAATTTTAAATGTTTTCAACACATGTCAAAGGTCAAAGGATGATCATCCTAATTTTTAGAGTTTCTGAACATCTGCATATTGAAGAAAACACTAATCAAATAAAAATAAAGTATATAAAGAGTTCAGAAAAAAGGAAACATATTTCAGTTCAAATATATAAAAATGTTCAGAATCACTTGAATAATATAATTGAATTTGTATATTGTATTTAATAACTATTTTGCCAGTTTTATTGAGAGGAAGGACCCAAAAGTCTGGTAATATATTATTTTGGCACAGTCATAGGGTAAACATGCTTTCTTGTGAATCTGTCAAGGAACATTAAACAGGTACAACTTCTATGTGGGGCAATTGGCAATGTTCTACAAAATTAAAAATGTGTATATCATTGTAGTTAGTGATTATACTCTGGGGAAATTATTCTTTTTTTATGTTTCAAGGTTTATTAGTGTACCAAAAGTAAAGGGTAAAAAAAATTTAAAAAATGAAAGAACTTGAATAACTATGAAAGTATATGCATTTACTGTATATTATTCTATGAAACATAAAGAAAATATTTAAGAAATGAATTAGATACATATTAACCTAATTCAAGAGGGCTATTCTTAGGATATTTTTATGTGAGGAAATCACAACTTGTGTGTTATTGATCCTATTTTTTAAACCTAACAAAAATATTTATTGGGGGTAGATGTCTGTAAAAGCATAGAAAAAGGCATGAAAAAAAAACATATGAAACATATTACAGACTGTTAACACTAATTGTATTTTAAAAATATGTATTTATTTTGTTTGAATGCCTTCATTTCTTTAAAGTGAAATTATTGAATACCTAAAACATGACATGTATTTTTAAATGTAAACTCAATCTATGATGTTTTATGACTATGTAACTTCATAGTTGCCTCAAGAATTTCTTTTATTTTTAATTTTACGTATTCTAATTCATTATATATGACAGCAGAATGTGATTCAATTCATGTTACACATATAGAGCACAATTTTTCATGTCTCTGGTTATACACAAAGTAGAGTCACACCATTCGTGTTTTCATACATACATATACAGCCATATCAAAGTTTATAGCAGCACAATTCACAATAGCTAAATTGTGAAACCAACCTAGATGTCCTTCAGTAGATGAATGGATAAAGAAAATGTGGCATATATATACAATGGAATATTACTCAGCATTAAAAGAGAATAAAATCTTGACATTTACAGGTAAATGGATGGAGCTAGAGAATATAATACTGAGTGAAGTAAGCCAATCCCCCAAAAAACAAATGCCAATGTTTTCTCTGATATAAGGATGCTGTTTCATAATGGATTGGGGCAGGGGGTCATGGGAGGAATAGACAAATTTTAGATAGGGCAAAGGGAAGGGAGTGGTAGGGGGGTGAGGGTAGGGAAGACAGTGGAATGAGATGGACATCATTACCCTGGGAAGTTATTCTAAGCATGTATTTGCATGTGATAAACAATATACCTGGGGTCATTTATTACAGTGAACATGCACTAGCTGAAAATTAGAAGTAATCAAGATGCTTATCAATATGTTGGTTAAACAAATGGCATGCACACAAGATAATAATATTTTTTAAACAAATAAAATTTCTTTTTTAAATAAAGTCAAGGTGCAAAGAAAAGTAGAGATACTATAGATTAGACAGAGACATTTCAGCCAATGCAAAATGTAGATCTCTTTGAATAGTGATTCAAGTAAACTAGCTGTAAGATTAATTTTGAACAAAAGTAAGGAGGTTCTTGAGTAGGACCTGAGTTTTAGATTTTATATGAGTTATTTATTAATTTAGCTAGATGTGATAATGGTATTGTGGTTATGCATGTATAATATATATTTACATATATATGTATATATTATTCTTTTCCATTAACAATATATACCAAAACTATTTATTGGTGAAATAAAATACCTGATTTGTTTTAAAATAGTTCAAGAAAAATTAAAGTGCAGAGTATATAAAACAAGAATGGCAGAAAATTGTGTAATGGTCATTTAATTTGTTTTGAAAATTTTCATACGAAAATGCAAAATACAAAAAAGAAATCTCATTGTGTGTGTGTGTGTGTGTGTGTGTGTGTGTGTGTGTGTGTAAAGATTAGAAAACAGAATGGAATTGGATAGGACAATTTGGAGAAAAGTGTACTATGGTATGTTACAAATTTTACAAGAAAAGTAAAGAAAACAATGTAAATTGGCATTAGTGTACAGAAATGTAAATGAACTGTGGAAGACTACATAAAATCCTAATAGCACCAGTCAGCTAAAATGAAGAACAATTCAGGAGTTTGCAAATGGAAGACCAAAATCTAGGGGCTTTTTTATATATAACATGAATTTTATTTATGTCACAAAAATAGAAAAAAAATAGTAAATTCTTGACATGAACAATTTTGGAAATGTGAGAATAGTTAAAAAGTAATCAAAAACATGAAATTTAACAAGTACATATTAATTATATATTTTGCACATTTGATTTTTTAACTATATTCATGTAATATCTATCAAAAAATTGGAAAATGCATAGAAAAATGGCAATTTGAAATTTAATTCTTCAAGTTTTCTTAAGCACTTCAATTACATTCAATCAAGACAAGTGTATTATATTTAATCTCTCCTTTCTGAATTCAAGGAAATTTCCTTTTCACCTACTTTAGAATTTTCTAAAATATCATTTTAAAAATTATGTAATAATCGCAAAAGCATTTTAAAGCATATGTATTTTAAGAAATCTATTTTTTATGACAGTGTTGCTACTCCGATATTCCTTCTTTTCATTGATTCAATGGAGGCTTAATGAGTTTCTGCTTTTTATACTATACTCTGGTAACATCAAAATGAATCAGAGTAGATTTCTGTCTTCGATTTAGCAAGGAAGACAGATGTAAAGCAAATGATGACACATAAAAAAAAGAAGAAAAGCAGGAGTTGAGTTATCTGGCTTCTTTCCGAAGGCTGTAAGCAATATAACATGTGCTTCACAAAATAATCTACACTTATGGGCCTCTGTCTTTCTGGTTTTGCAGTTTCCTGGCTTTTTTCCAAAATAAGCAGGCCATATGTGCATCTCTCTTCATGTCTCTTCGTGTCTCTTTCTGCAGATTCCTCCTCAGCCCGATGTGCTTGCAGCTACAGCTGTCTTAGGAATCACATGTGATTCCACCGAGTGCTTCTCCTTTAACTGCCTTTCATTTAGAGACTTGGGCCAAGAATGCGCCCGATGTTCTGCCTATGTTTTAAAATCTAGCTTCCCACAATCTAGGCTGCCAATATGTCTGTGTTTAGATTACCCTCATTTCCATAGCCCTAAAATAGCTAACTATAATTCTCCAGTGCCCTATTATTTCCAATTCATCCATCAATTGGTTCTTCCATAAAGATAAAAATTAGAGCAGTAGTAATAAAACTTCTTGTCATTTGTTCTTCCTTCTTGGTGGTAAAATTGACATGAACCCATTAATTAGAATGAAAAATTTATCAGCTGTCCTGCTTTAACAGTGAACTATCTAGAAACTATTTCCCTGATGAAAATTTCCCTGAACTATACTTCTCTCTGATCTAATTCAGTTCTCTCTAATATGATCATACAAGTTATCTTTTCTTTGCCTTTATTTTTACCAATTTGTCAATTCATTTCTGTTTTCATGTAAATGGACTTTCATGAAAACACGTGACATAAAATGCTACCCAAAGTTCTTTCATAGACTTTTCCCAGACATCTACTGTGCTAATGCTTCTAAAATTTTGGAGTATGATTTTCAACACAAAACATATGGAGTAAAAACACTTTTGGTGTTTTGGAAAGGTATTTTTGATTCTAGTGTGATCTATTTATCATTCTTAGGATGAGGAGTAGAAAACATTTCAGTACCATTCCCGTTTTGCAGATTTAAGTATTGAAAAGGAAGTTGAAGCAAGCATCTATGTGCTTGGTGCTATTTTGGTTACTGCTTACAATGAACTGTAATCATCTGGTTACTGAAAATGTGTTTCTAAACTTTCACTGTCTATGTTTTTGCTTTAGTGAATTCTAATTTCTAATTTTAAAAATTTAAGTTACTATTTTCCTATAATGTACTAAGAATTGAACCCAGAGCCTTGCACATACTAGGCAAGCACTCTAGCAATGAACTGCAGTTTCAGCCCTTTGCTAAATTTTAATTAACTTTATTTTTTAAGCTGATACATAAAAATATAAAATGAATGGGCTAGCATGTGATGTTTCCAATATAATATAACAATATGTTTATATTTTATAATGTTTAAATCAGGGCAAATATATCTATCCTCATTTATCATTTCATTATGGTAAAAATATCCAAAATTATTTCTTCTAGGTTTCTGAAATATAGAGTATGTTATCATCCTGCTAAAAGCCACTTCTAGAATGAGGAACAGCAAATCTCAATTTGATCCACTTTTCTATCTAATGGTGCAGAATGTAATGGGTAATGGAATCAAACGGAGATCTTAAAATGCTGAGTCTAATTCAGTAGATCAGGAAGGGGCTGATATACTGCATTTCTAACAAGTTTCAAGGTGGTTTTGGTGCTCTTGGGTCATAGATCTGTTTTTTGTACAAAGACTCTTCTTCACATTACTGGATGTATATTAAATACAATGATTACACTAAAACTCTAAAATAACATAAAGTTTACCCTAAAAATTTAGAGGAATATACAAATTATGACATTGGTTTTTTATGTGCCAAGGACAAATTTGTTCCAAATTGATACACACTTCTAACACATTGATGTTAATATTTGATCAATAGATCAAAAAGTATTTGAATGCTAGAAATTGCAAAAATGACACCTGAATATCTTAAATCTTTAATTTTAGCTTTAAACTTATAGATGCACATACAGGCAATATTTTCATGAAGGTCCAAGGATTTGTGTGTGTGTGTGTGTGTGTGTGTGTGTGTGTGTTTGTGTATTAGGTAGTTAGCATTCCCCTATTCTTTCTTATTCAACTACACCCTAAGCTATCAATTAAATATTTAATCCATTTCTTTAAAGAGGATTAAAAACTTAAAGGAAAATGGAATGCAAACTGTTCTAGATATTCGTTTTTATAATTGTCTCATTAACAATTAATCCAGCAATAGTGTGTTTTGGTAATTATTTATTATTGCATAGAAATGACAATTCTACTTTCACTCTTTTCATTGGTTTACCATTTGGTGTCTACTGCTAGCCCAATCAGATTCCCATTTCAGGGAAGACAGGAAGAACAAGTTAAGTCACAGTCAGAAAAGCATTTTAAAAGACAGTCAAAAATTATCAGACATGTAAAGAAAGCATATAGAATAAAATAAAAGGCCAAAATAAAGACAACACCTCAGCTGAGAAGAAATAGATGTGTCAGGGAATATGAGAATAACAAGTAAGTTTGACAGGTAGATATGAAATGATCTAGATATAACATCAAGGAAAATCAAGAAGATATTGCTTTCACAAAACATGAATATGATTATACAAAGAGGAAAAATGACAGAAAGTGAAAATGCTTAGAAATTTGTAATATGATTCTATATTTAAAAAATCTGCAAAACAACCACAGCATAAAGTTTAAAGAAATCTTTCAGAGCAAAAAGTAAAACATAAAGAAGTGGAACATATAAAAGACAAGATGAAACATACATCAATCCAATAAAAAATAAGCAGCGAAACAAAAGGGAAACATAGATTTTAGTATCCTAGAGACAAAGCTACTGAAGTTGTCTTCAGAAGGAAAGCACCCATAAAATATTCAGCATAACGAATGTTGTAACAGTGATAATAATAGCAAAGATCCACTAGATATTTATTGTTCGCCATTTTGGTGCCAATTGTTAAGTCCTATATTCTAATAAAAAAACACAACTGAGTCTTATAGAGGTTAAATCATTTCCTTAAGGTTTCATGGCTAATAAGGAATACAGTTGGGATTTATACTACATTCAGAACACATCAATAAAAAGTAATTTGTTGCCTAATCTTACATTCTATGTAGATTGTCTAGTTAACCATAATTTTGTATATCATGAGTTCTCATGGAAAACTAAAGCGTTCATATTGGCTCAAGCCAAAACACACCTTGGTCCATGTTTTCTGTGAAATGAGTTATTTAATAAGGCCCTCCTTTGGGCTGGAGATATGGCTCAGTTGGTAGAGTGCTTGCTTTGCATGCACAAGGCCCTGGGTTCAATCCCCAGCACCATTAATAATAATGATGATGAAAATGATAATGATGATGAAAATGATAACGATGATGATAATAATAATAATAATGCCCTCCTTCATCTGTCTACAAGCTAGTCAGTCACACATAGTCCATGAGAGCCACAATATATACCATGGTCTCAAATTTAAATAATTTTTGTCATTTTTATGATTGATACTTATGACAATTTATAGATTACTAAAGTATTTATTAAACATTTCAAAGTCCATATTAGTACTAGCTCATAAAAACAGTAAAGAATGTCATCTCTACTTGGAACTTCAATATTCTAGGATCTAGTTCTAGAATAGAACTTTGTATCATAACAGAAATAGTTAATATCTATTTTTCTTTGTATCATAACAGAAATAGTTAATATCTATTGAGTTCCTGTTATACCAGCCAAGATGCTAATTTCTATATTTATTTTTCATATTTAAATCTATAAAATTTAATCTCATCATTATCCTGTATAATGTAGATTTCATTTCACTTCCATTTTATACATAAAGAAATTGAGACTTTAGTCAAATATGTTTTCTAAAGTCATCCCAGTTATAAATTACTCCAACTTCTACTCTTTGAGCACCAGTTGTTATTGCCTCCAGTAAGGTGATATTTCTTGTTATATGAATATCCCAACATTAGGTGGAGGACTAGAAACAGAAGCTTGAAGGAAAGACTGTAGATAATGCTATTTACCCTGGAAGAAACAGATGATCATTTGTACCTCTTTTTAAGTAGGGATGATATAAATTGTTCTTTCTTCAGTTGTCTTTTCTCTTGCTTCTTTCGATTATCTTTACCACTCTCAGATCTCTTATTATATTTGTTAAGGTTTATCATATATTTATCTCTACTACCTCTCACCCCTGACCTTTAGCCCATAGAGCCGCCCATCTCTTGCATAACTACTTGTATTTTTCACATAGTCCCATACTTATCATATTTGGTGTCCTTCATCTTTCACTCCAAACCTCCAAATCCACAATATTCATGTGAAACACTGTTCTTTGATCAAAGAAATCTAGGTTTGATCTTTGTTGATCTCTTCATTCTCTTTCTCTTTCCCCCTTCTCCTCACATTGCAGAATCAATCAAATAACAATCTTCTTTAATTATCACTTAATATATCCTAATTTGTTCATTTATTCCCATTTTGAAAGTAAAATGTTCTAGATGTAGACTGTTTTCTGTCTTAAAGGTAATTCATCTGTTTATTTCTTGCAGAAACTGAGAGGGACTCTTCTAAAATACAAATGTTATACAAAAGTCTTACGATGGCTCTCCAGTCCTAAAAACACAGACATAACTCCTCAGGAGGCAAGACAAAACAAAACATCATAATTCAGTCACCTCCTCCCTACACTTTGCTAGACATCACTCTATAATCCTAGGTGCTCCAGTGTACACACTAGTATCCTTTGTCATAGAAAAGATTGGATTATTCAAGCAGGCAGTGCTTTTACCTCTTGGGTTCCTGTATTAGTTTAGATTCTCTGAGAACTAGTTACCAAGGTAGACTGAGATAAAAAGATACTCAGTGGAGGAAATGCCTATGAAGTATAAAGGACAAGAAGCAAGAATAGTATGCATGGAGAGAGTAACTAGATCTGAAATCTGAGGAATAAAACTATTAAGGAAGAAGAATTGAACATGAAGATTCTTGGCCCACAGCGCAGTTCAATCATTTTTCAACCTAAAGCCAGTGGGCAGGCCTTGATCCAAAGACATCTATTAGAGTAGTCTGGAGACTATTGAGAATGAAAATACACTCATAACCATGTTGTTCTCATTGATTGTCTGGGAATAAGATAGGTAAAGTGCAGTCTTGGTGGGGACATGAAGGTTGATCCATCAGGGACCAGCCGGACTATCAGTCAAGTATGTTCAGCAGTGGAAGATAAGCATTGTATGGCTGCCACAGTAAGTGACTTATATTATACACTATTTCATCTAATGATTTAGGAGTTAGCTCCTCTATTCTTCTTTCATTACTTCCATGGATCCATGGTTTTTCATTAAGAGAACTCTGAAGTGGAAGATTAGTGGGACAAATTCAAGCCACTATTACTGAAGTTAATCACAAGTCTATAACTGATATTGATTTCTTCCTTCAGAGCTATTCTAAATTCCCTGAGAAGACCTTGTTAGTTCACATGGTTGCATGGCCCAAAATTATTATTTCTGAGGGTCCAAGAAAGTCCAAATGAATCACATGGGGTCCCTATGTATTCTTCCCTATCCACATTGTGTAAAAGAGCCTATTACCTCATTTGTAATCAGTCAATTACCCCTGCTAGGACAGTTATCCTTCTCTCCTGCTGATCTCTATATCCAAGGAGTCTATCATGTCTTAGAAACATACAAATGTTGTAGTTCAACAAGTAACTTTCTGGAAAAAAATTCTTACAGCCCTGAAAAAATAAGAATTATGAATAAAAGAATAAAGTGACCCATCATTGGGAATGATATTAAGTGCGTTCATTCCTGTTTCTACCTCTTGAGTCCTAGACCTGTGCATAAGTTCTATTAGAGATAAACAGCACATATAAGGTTCTGATTACATTTATGAGCCAAATCCTGAATGATGCTATCATATGTTTTTGGTATTCTTCTACCAACCTGTCACTTCAATTATGCTTTAGAAGACATTCTTGGGCTCTGAAGCCCACTGATCAATGAATAGTAATGACTGGAGCACTTTGTGGTACAACAAATTGATACCATCATCACTGTGCCACCTCCTTTGTTGTAAAGTAAGTCCATGTTCAGATGTTTTATTATATGAAACTTTATGCCAAACAAATCAGTTATTCCAAACTTCTTCAGATACATAACAGGCCAGGAACCCAGAATGGAAGTGACTCCAATTGGATATCATGTTAATCCAAATTATATGCTTGGACACTAGGGAAATTGCACTTGACAGGTCCATGGACATAGTGGGGCTATTTAAACCAGTGCTGTACGCATTTTCTAGACCCTGTAATGACACATTATGACAAGAGATACTTGGTCATATTTTGAGTCTCCAGGTAAATGTCAACTCAGACAATTTCTTCAGCAGTCCTTTGAAATGTAGAAAATTGCCCTGTTTCTAACATATAGCTACCCAACTAAATGGGCATAGTTTCCTTTGAAGGAAGAATGGGTGGAATCAAGCATATGTATCACCACAGCCCAGCAGAATATTTCCACTTATGAACATACTCCTTCTTTAATCAATGAGTTTCAGGTCTAAAAATTTCCTTTAACCTGGAAATTCAGTAACATTGACTTATTTTCTTAAGGTGATTGCCCTCAATCCATGCTCTTCCATTCTTGCCTTTTTTTGTTGTTGTAGATATTCATTATCATTCATTTTAGTTGCCTGTCTATTTTGTCCCAAATGCATTTGCTCTATTGAACATCTCCAGCACTCCTTTGGGTCAAATGTCTTTTTGCCATTGCAGTTCATTATAGTAATGGCTGACTCCCCAAATCTGACAGTTATGTACTACCTACTTTCTATTACAGGAAAAAAAGGATTATCCCCAGGGATGTTAATGATCCCAGCTCTGTGACTGTCTCTCTTATCATTATCCCTGGGCTGCAGAACAAAGTTATGATTAAACCCTTTTCTAGGCTATCTAAGGCATTCTTGTGGTTTAGGGGAATTCTGGGTCCTCCAGGAATGTAGAAAAAAAAATCTCTGTTGTATCTTTTGAACACATACAATTTGTCTATTTCAACATGTTAATGCACCAAGCCTCTTTACTCATTCTTTACTATCTTCAAGTGAAACAAACTTTCCTCTTTGCTCAACATATGGCATCTATTTCTTAGGCCTTTTAGGGCCACCCAGCAGTTAAATTGCCTTGTCCTCTGAAATAATGTCAGGATTCTCTAAGAAATTCTATTCTCTAAATCAGTACCCCATCCAAATTAATTCTTGAATACCTAAACTTACAATTTCCTCTCATCAATTAATCATTTTAAATTCAATCCTGGATTTATTTTTTATTATTCAAAAAATATTTATCAGTATTTATCAAGGTCTAAGCAAAATTCCTTTTTTTATTAGTTGCTCAAGACAATACAATGATCTTGACAAACCATACATTTGATTCAAATGGGGTATGAATTCTTATTTTTCCACGTGTACACCTTGCAGGATCACATTGGTTATACAGCCATGTTTATACATACAGCAATACTAGTGTCTGTTGTATTCTGCTGCCCTTCCTATCCCCCCTCTCCCATCACCTCTCTCTACCCAATCTACTGTGACACATTTCTCTCTCTCTCTCTCTCTCTCTCTCTCTCTCTCTCTCTCTCTCTCTCTCTTCCCCCCTCACACCACCCTATATGTAATTTTGTATAACAATGAGAGTCTCCATCCTGGATTTATTCTCTTTGTTCCTTTTAGTGCATGCTAACTAATGCTACATATCTCTCAGTGTATATCTTTCTTCCCTGAGTCATATCTTCACCTGGATGGTGTTGGTATTCAACTCTAGTTGTCAACTGGAAAGGGAAGTGAAAACAGCCCCTAGAAATTGTACCTGTTGTCTTCTGGTGATACCTCTACAGTATCTTACCATAGGTAACTTAATACTTAATAATACTTAATAACTTCTCCTCTTCTTAATAATTAAGAAGAGGAGAAGCAAAGAGGACAACAGAAGTCTTACCTATTACTAAGAAGAGGTGTCATCTCTGTAAGCTCTGATGATTCAGAAGATTCTTCAGTGCCAACATCCTCAAGGACATTAATCCAGATGTGTTCATTACACATTAAAGAGTCCCAGGTTTTCCCAGGTAGAGCCCTTACCTTCACAAAAAGGGCTTGCTTTTTGCACAGCATTTGAGCTTCTGTGAGGCTTTATGAATCTAAATATCAAGCCACAGTTATTGCCTCAGCCGGGTCCACTCTTCCATGCAGGAGAAACACATGCCTCTTTAAGCTGCCATAAAGAACATTTGGTTCTCACACTTAGCCTTTTATTGCCTGATAATATCCCTGAATTTCATGATCCTCTGCAAGAAGCTGATTCAATGTGACAATAACCAGCCAACTGCAGTCTTGTAGTCATTGCTGCACAAGATGTTTACAATTCCTCAATCTTCTCATCTGCATGGGAGTTTCTCTGTACTAGGACATTTTACTGTGTTACTTCCAATGAAATATTCAGCAATTGGGCCACTAACTTTGCCAGAGGCTGTTCATACTCAAATATTACTCAGGTTGTCACTCTCTTTACTTGCTGGGAAACAAAAAAGCCCTCCTCAAACCCCATTTTCCTCACAATACCTTTAATATCACCTATATTAGTTTAGTTTCTCTGAGAATCAGATATCAATGTAGAGATTATAAAAGAGATATTAGGGGGAAAACAAATGTGAAGGACAGAGGGGAGGAAGGAAAAAATACAGACACCATTTAATGATATGAAATTTGAAACCCGAGGAAAGAAAATGGAAGAGAAGGATATGGAATGAAGATTTTCAGAGAGAAGTAAAACTTTCAACCAGGACAATAAAAATCAGAGCTAAAGGTGCGCATTAGAAGAGTCTCACACCCCATAGGAATGGGCCCAAGTCAGTACCCCAGTGGTACTCAGATTAGAGCTTGAAGCAAGGTCAAAGAATCATGGCTGATCTTCCTGCAAATGCAGAGGTGGTCGACAGGGTTGATATTGGAGCTGTCAGTCAACTCCTTTGTGCAGCAAAATATCTAAGCAGCATATTTTCTTAGCCAACAGAGACCTAAAGGGCCATTCCCATCACTTGCTGACATTTGCGGATAGTTTAAAATTTAGCTTAGTGTTTATTTCCATTGGGAAAACATCCCTCCCCACTTCCTATCCCTTTTCTGTATCCTTATAACATGCAAAACTTTAATCCATCCCCCAGGATCTCAGTGTATACCAAATGTCTGCTTGCTTTCATCTTTGATATGAGCACCTGGAAGGCAGGGATTTTTTTTCCCTTTTTTAATCTTCGAGTTCTGACTGCTTAGTACAGTTCTAAAGGACATAGTAAATGCTGAACAAGTGTTTGCTGAATGAATAAATGCATGCCCAAGAGACCAGAGGAGGTCTACTTAGGTTGAAAAACTTACATACCATAGCAATGAAACAAAGAACCAAGAAAACGAATATCACACTGTGAATATGCACCAAAATGAACTCAGTGGGATAATTTAGAGATTTAAAACTTTGTAAGAGGTAGACAACAACTCAGGTGTCATTCAATCCCTGCTGTTAATGAAATTTGAGAGTCAACCTTTTAAAATTGTACTTTAATAACACATTGTGCATTCTTATTCGAGGAAGTGACACCAATAATAATACTATGAATGAAAAAGGTCAGCAGATGAAATAAGTTATAACAGAGAGGGTAAAGAATGGATATTGTCATTTTGAAGGGTATGAATTTAAGAAAAATATAAATATAAAGAGACTTGACCTCTTTGCTATAAATCTAATCTCTGGCATAGTATGATTGTTAAGAATTTTGTCTTCATTAAAGAAGAAAATCAAAATGAAAAAGAACAAGGCAATAAAGTAAATGTCATACATACCTAATTAGCTAGCTAGGGTTAAGACCTTCAGTCTGGAATTTCAACTCAAGATTTGCAGTGTTTGCATTCATTGTTTTACTCAGAGGTAGCAATGTGGTCAGAATATTTTTTTATTGATTAAAGCAAGTTTAATTTCAAAAAGATTTCCATACTCTTGCATTTTTATTAATAAAACATTTGGTAAAAATATCAGGAAATGAGTTAGATACTCCCAGGGTTATGAATTCCTAAAGTTATTACACTTTCCCTTTCTGAAAAAAATGTCACATTTTTATGAACACATTAAAACCTTAGATACATTTTATAGCAGTCATCTGTATTGCTAGCCTAAGTGCTTTTATTTGTAGCAAGATGATTCTTTAAAAGCTTATATTTTTATTTTCTAGTTTTCATTAAGCTTAGAGTATGACTCAAATGTAACGTTATCTTTTAGGAGTTGAATGGTAATGTCAGTCATTCTTTGAGTCATAATCAAGACCATAATCAAAAACTGTGTGCTCTGATCAACTTGTTTCCATCTAAATTAGAGCATTTGTTCCAATCCAAAGATTTTCATGAAGTTTGTGAAAATTGAAAGTGAAAAGAGAAATCCAGGATGGGGAAGGAAATTTATCTCAGTGATCTGGATATTTCAGACCAAAGTGGATTAATGGAAATTGTAATTTCTTAAATAGTAAATAATAATATGTTTACACAGTGTTTAAGCATTCAAATAATAATGCAACATAAATAATAAACCACTTATGAATAAAATATAGTCTAAGTTTATTTCCTTCTACCATTAATAAAGACCCTGGATCACTATCTAATCATTTAAAAATGAACTAAGATGTGTGTATATGTATATGCTGTATATTACCTTTTATATACAATATGAAACATATAATTTTTGTATTATATATTCTAACTGGAAGGTTCTTTTTTATTATGATTTCTTGCTGGTGGGAATCAAGTCTATTTTGAAATGTATAGTTCCAAGTATTTCTTTTTTCTTTATATTTTATGGCTTCCTGTCTTACTTCATAATTATTTTTTCACTCTGTGATATATTTAATGTGTTCTCACACTGTTTTACTCAAAAAACTAGGGCTGGGGTTTTGGCTCAGTGGTAGAACACTCGCCTAGCACATATGAGCCCCCGGGTTTGATCCTCAGCACCACATAAAAAATAAACAAAATAAAGGTATTGTGTCCAACTACAACTAAAAATATAAATATTAAAAATGAAAACTAATATCATAATTTCTATACTTTAACTTATATATAAAATCTTATTTCAAAATACAGTTATTAATTAGTAATTAGAAAAATATGTCATTACACTGGTCTTCGAAATGTGTTTCTTGGAGTAGATTGGCAGAGGAGGATCATGTTAATAGGTCTCCAGGTCTTCTATACTTCTTCTAGCACTTTGGGACTCACTCCAGGCTACAAGTCAGAACAACTGGGAAGATAATTATTTTTAATTTTCTGTGAGGAGATCTAATTTCCTTGTTTTTAGAACTTTATATGTGATTTTTATGCGTAATCATTTGGCATCCATCATTTTAGAAAAGCTGTGCTTTCAGATGAGTTATATAATGAGATTACTTACAAGAGTTTGTTTGAATAAGTAGTCCCACTGCAAAGAAAGTTGAATGTTAACCTTTATTGCTCTATTTGAAATGCAATTCCTTTGTAAATAACTTCTGAAAACAAATATAGTATTTGAAAAAATATTGGTGTTATAACTATTTTCCAGTTATATTCTGATACCTGTGTTCCCAAAGGGTGATATTAATTTAATAATATCACTGTACTTGCAAAATTTTTTATTAGTCATATTAAACTTTAAATGCCTTACTCTTGTAAAATTACTTTCAAGTTCCATTTCCTTTTATTTTTAAATGGATTGTTTCTAAAATTTCTTGAAAATTTTCTTTTAAACTGGCACAATACCTTTATTTTATTTATTTACTTTTATATGGGGCTGAGGATGGAACCCAGAGCCTCACACAGGCTGAGCAGGCACTCTACTACTGAGCTACAACCACAATGTCACTTTCACTAAAATTCACATACTAAATAATGGAATCCTCAGCCAGTATACATTCTAATTGAGTATCAGCAGCCATTTTGAGACTGCAAGCAGAAAACTGCACCAGTCTCAGGACAGACTAAAAGACCTTGTTCAAAAGAAAAAAGTCCAACCATGAAAAACATCCAATGGAAGCCCACACTTAACACCAAGGTACCTCTTTTTCACTCTACAGTAAACTTACAGGTCCAAGTTTCACTCACAAGCTTCTGATCCATTTTCATCACCAGCCAAAAATCACTAGACATTTGAGGAAAATAAACACAAATGACAGATACTGCAACAACAGGGGGGAAAGATAAGAAAGAAAACTTCAATATCATCAATAATTTTTCTGAAGGAAGTAGAATATATTGTATCTATAAAAGAGCAGAATATGATACTTTTTAAAAGGCAGGGAAGACAGAGTACAGAGTTTTTCAGAAACTAAAAATTTGACACCTTAAGTAAAATTCAACAGAAATATTAGAATGTAAAGTAAAAGAAATTATACAATGTAGAATAATGTCAGAGCAATGATTTTTTTTTTAAGCACAAAGCTCACAAGCCTTCAGATGCACTTCTGTCTCTGATTTCTTAAGCTTTAGCAAGTTTTAGAAATGAATGTCTGGGGTGGGGATTTAGCTCAGTGGTAGATTGCACATCTAGCATCTGTGAGGACCTAAATTCAATTCCCACCACTATCGCCTACCCCCCAAACTAGTGACTGCCTATCTTTTATTCTAGTTCCTTCTTAACTACTAATAATATTTTCTTTCCACATTTTATATATAGAAAAGGTTATTCTGTGAATGGGAATTCCCTTAAATTACTAGCTAGAGATATTGATTAGTAGTAAAACTAGAGCTGAAGTATAAGAAGAGAATTAATTCTGTCTTTAGATTACATATATTAGTTCTTTACTAGAAATGGATGCTTTATGTAAAATGGGATACTTGAAATGCTTTTCTTATATTGAATGTCAAGGGGTAACACAACATTACTGTTGTATAGATTAAATGATTTTGATCTAGTGATGAAATATCTATTAAACTTGCTGTAAATGAAGCAAAAAAAATTCTTGACATTTTAAAAATAATTATATGAATACATCTGCACAATTAGCACAAACCTTATTTTTCAGATTTATTTTCTGTATGTCATATTAATACCTTTTAATTTTGAAAGTTATTATCCGTACAAATGAGAGGTTTAAATATATGATAAAAAATAAACTTTTTTTTTAAAGAGAGAGAATTTTTAACTTTTCATTTTTTAGTTTTCGGCAGACATAACATCTTTGTTTGTATGTGGTGCTGAGGATCGAACCCGGGCCGCACACATGCCAAGAGAGCGCACTACCGCTTGAGCCACATCTCCAGCCCCCAAAAATAAACTGTTAATAACTTAATCACTATTAAGATATTAATGACCACTAGAGTAGTTTGCAATGCTTGAAGAATTTTTCAAAGCAATTCTAACATCCCATTATCATGGTTTTATCATAGGCCCTTCATTTTATTCTCTTAAAACATATTGAAGTAGCATATTTTTAATTTTGCAGTTATCAATAATTTATTGTATATTATAAAATATCAACAAAAACATTTTTCATGTTCTTGACAAAGACACAATAAATGTTTGAGGTTCATAGATATGCAAATACCTTGATTTGATTAATATACATCACAAGCTTGTATAAAAATATCACACTCTACTCCAACATATAGAAAGTTTTTGCATGCATGTCAATTTGAAGTTTTAAGAATACTAAAATAAAGTGTTTTTTTAAAAAAGGACAGAAAGCAAGAATCCACCAAAATGACAGAGCAAAAGAGAGCAAAGAGACTTTCATGGAAGAGATGAATATCCTTTTCATCTTTCCTAACTTTCCTCCTTCCATTTTTCAAATCCTTGATCCTTCTCTGTTATTCTTTATTCCATTTAAACTTCAAGTTTCCCATTTTATTTTTTTATTACTAGAGATTTATGGTTATATGTAGTATTTGGGTTCATACTGACAAATTCATACATGCATGGAAATCAATTTCAGTACATGATCCCCCTTTCCCACCCATCTTTTCTCCCCTCTCCTATTCCCCTTCCTCTTAAAGCAGATTATTTCTATGAATATCAGAATAATAATATGTAAAATTGTGGGGGCATGCATATTTGGGGTTACTGAGGCAAGCACATAAACCTATTCTTCATGTAAGGAATTTGGGCTCCATGTGGTTCTTTTAAAACTTTTCATGTAAAATGAATAATTCAATATCATAACAAATGAAAGCAGATGAACTGAGAATAATATTTGTATATATGTGAAATACTTTATTAAATGGTGTTTAGTGTTATTTTATATATTAATTTATTTTATTAGCCAAAAACATATATTAAGTGACAAGATGCTTCCATTTTTATAGATAAGAAAACTGAATCTTAAAATAGTTGAACCACCCCAAATTATGCAGCAAATAAGCAACATAGCAGGAGTTTGAATCAACATGTGCTGGCTTCAGTTCCTTATTTCTTAACCATGGCACAATGCTACCACTCAGGAATCACAATGAGTCCAAAAAGATAAACTTAAAAAAATTATAAACAGATAAACCCTAGGAAGAGACTAAAAAAAAATGACTATGAGATCGGTGGAAAATGCCTCCTTTACTAGTACTCAAATAATTATGAGTTAAAATATCAGTATCTTTTTCTTGAAATATTTCTAACAAATATCAAAAATAATGATGTTCAATGGTGGCAAATAGTGAAATGAGTTCTCATATATAGGTGATAGGACAATGAACTGGTAAAAAACTTTGCTGGAAAGTCCTTTGATACTTAAAAATGCGTTTTTACTCTTACATCAACTATACTAGTTTAAGTATATTGAATATTATAATAAAAATCTATTCAAAATAGTTCTATTTAAAGTATCAAGCTTTAAAATAACAAATATCCAACAGTAAATTGATATGTACTCTATATAAAACTTGTATTACTTTCCATCTCTTATTAATTTCTCAACACAAACATACATTTTATTATTAAGTGCAGATAAGCAACTTACACCTCAAGATAGTTTGTTATCAGAAAACCTTTAAAATGTCAATGACATAGGAAAACATTATGAATGTTCTTATTCATGATATGAGATTGAACATAAGGAATTATCTTAGGTCTAAGAAAGTATAAGATAATCTGTAATGACTACAATTGCTGAACTTGCAATTATACCAAAATATTATTAGGCATTACTATTTCTAAATGTTGAGATTATCGATGACATCTCTTGTATTACCTAATATTTTTGTTTCAGTGTTTTTTCAATGAGTTTTATCTATTTATGGCAGAAAAATAGCAAGGTAATGAAGTAAAATTTTCAATGAATGAAAGTGAATGTTAGAAAAATAAGGAAAGTATCCCAAACAATTTTGTTTTGTGTATAGAAATAATTTAAATACTCTTTCCCCTTATTTTCTGAATCCCAAATAATTAATGAGTCAGCTACACAAGGTTTGACAATTTCTTATGAAACAGAATGAAGTGTTAAGTGAAAAATTTGAATTTCTTGCTTTGCTAACTGCATTGTTAAAATGTTCTCCTATTTATACATTTCTTGACTGAGGATTATGTTTCAATGAAATCACCTTATCATCATTATCATTTTCCCAACTGTTAATAAAATACAAAAAGGCCTTAAAAATTGAGTATGCTTTTTAAAAGTGAGTATAAACTTTTTGATATATGCTTTATGTGTATCTTGTTCTCATCAATATCTGTAAAGATTATAATTACTTAAATAACCATTAAAGTTCATGAATTGTGGATATTTGCATTATCCTACATTTTTATATTAAATGTTTTGCCCAAAAATTCTTTTCAGGGCAAAGTTAGTCTTAAAATATTTTTTTCCACTATTGAAGCATAATATAATTATCAATGAGAAAAAAAATCCCTTCTTGCTTTTCTTTATCTTTCATTTTACACATAGTAAATAAAGGATAATAAATATTATTTATCATTTAAATGTTAAATATATAGTCCTCACTATCTTTATACTAATGTTCTGCACTGCAATCTTAGTGATTTATGGATATTTGTTAGAGGTATAATACTCATGAATCTAAATGTTTTAGCCTTGACTATTCTAGTAGTGAAATCCAGAAGATTAAAAGCATCAATAATCATTAAAGAATTGTGGGTACAGTTCTATATAAACACTGAATAAATTTATATAGGGACCATTTAATAAAGTAGTTTAGTCAAATTACTACAAATAAAACACACCAAATGTACTGACAGGTATAATCAAATTTCTATTCATAACTGGAGATTGAAACAAAGCACCAAATGGTTTCCCTAACAAAAATTATATTCAGCACAGATACGTTAATTCTTTAAACCACTTTTATGTAATACTTTTCAAGGCATCATTTGGTGTATTATTTGATTTAAGCTTGACAAAAATCCAATTTGGAAGATGTACACACAGCCACCTACACTCTCTAAAAGAAGGGCCTGTCATAAAATAAAGACAACTCTTTAGAGCTGCAATGAATTTAATTTTGGCAAGGTACAACCTTACTTTTGAACTATGAGAAAAAATGTATTTTCCTCAGTGGCTATACTTTCCTTGTTTATAAAACACTCTATTTTTCCTTTTGTCACCTCTTCATTTGTTCAGTTATTACTCATTCATTCAACAGAGTTTGAAATAGGCCCTGCACTCTGCTAGGAACACAGGTTAAGAAGTCAGAGAACCTCAGAACACTGGATTCAGAGGCAACCAACTCAAGGAAACATAATTATGAGCTGAGAGACATGGTAATTTACAGAGAAAAGAAAAATGTGCATATGTAGAGGGAATCAAGGATGACTTGTCATTCTTTTTGTTAAATGGTTGATGTAGGAGGATTTCAAACAAATAGAGAAATATGCGGGGAAAAAATCTCTCACACACAAAAAAAATTGTGCCATGCAGAGAATTGGAGAAGGGAAGGAGTAGAAATGGTAAAAGTTGAAATTCACAGACCAGGAAGACTTTCAGGAAACTTGTGCAATGTCACAATGCTTGTGCTTTTTTTCCCTTGTAGGTGATTAAGAGAAAGAAAAAAAAAAGAAAAGCCAGGTGTGATAGTGCATATTTATAATCTCAGTGACTTGGGAGGCTGAGGCAGGAGAATCGCAAGTTCAAGGCCAGACTCAGCAATTTAGTGAGGCCCTAAGCAACATTGTGACACCCTGTCTTAAAAACTAAAACAGATTTGGGATGTAGCTCAGTGATTAGGCACCCCTGGATTCAATCCCTCATATTAGAAAAAAAGAAACAGAAGGAAGGAAGAAAAAAATTTCTGTATTATATTGGAATTTACAATCTTATATACCTGCTAATTTTAAATTGTACCAATATTAGAAGGTGATTTGACAATACGTATTTAAATTAAATAGGCTTGTCACCAACTGATTTCACATATGCACAAATATACACTAGAAACTAATGAGCCACAAAGCTTCAATATACATACTTAATAACCTTTAATAACCTTAATGACATTGGAAACAATTTAAATATTAAATATTAATCAAATATTAATCAATAAGTGAATGATAGATATGAAATGATATGTCCTATAAAATGGATTGCTATGTATAGCAATGAATTAGACTAAAGGATTACCACATTTGTTTCAATATATTTGAAAAGCATTTTGTAGTATTCAATCGAAATTTAATATTTCTATAATTAAGCCAACTGAACAGAAAAGACTTTTCTAAATTTCTATAACATGGTATAATAAAAACTAAAGCAAATATTTTCCTTGATGATGAATATTAAATAAAATACCTATAAGAGGTGGAAAATAATATGCTGCCTTGTCTGCTACTTAATATAGTGGTGTAAACTTAGTTCGCTGATCTTATAGAGTAAGAAACATAAATCCACAGTAAGAATTAGAAATAAATGAAAAGACTATTATTTCCTGATGATCTGTTCATATAATTAAAAATATCAGTAGGCTCAACAAGTAAACCAATACAACTAGTAAGAGTTCAACAAAATTTCTATTTACAATATCAATCTGTAATATATTTTCTCTATGGCAGCTATAAACAATAAGAAAATACATAATAAAAAGATGTTCACAATACAAAAAATCTATAAAGTATCTAGTAATTAATTTCAACTAGAATATATTACACAGGATTTCTGTGAAAAAAATTTAGAATTCAAATATGTCAAGGATAAAAAGATAATCTGAATAAAATGGAGAGATGTGCTCAGTTCTGGATTAGGTACAAATGTCAATTATTTACTAATAAAATTATAAGTTCAATATGATCTAAATAAAAATTTAGATATGATTTTGAGGGCCTATAATTTACTAAAAAATAGAAGCTCAAAACCATATGTATATATTTCTAAGCAATTCTATTTAAAAATATCAGAAATATCCTATCATACATTAATATTTATTTTACCACAGAGTTGATAATAGAAATCAGCAAGATAGTTGGAGTTTTTATGGCTTATATCTGTTTCTGTTCCTCACACATCTATTTTGATTGGTTTATGTGTGTACCAAGATGATTTTGAACATTGCAAATATATTTACTCCTATCAAGCACAATAATGAAGGTAGCAGAGCATGGAGAATTTGGGGATTACATAGATGTAAACCTAAAAAATCCACCATGTCTAGAATTGTTCTTTTGTTTAATCACTTTTAAAGTCAATCTAATTTTCTTACTCCTAAGTACTCAAATAAAACCCACCTTACTATGGTTTTACCACTGTGATAGATTCAAAACTATAACATTGCTTAAAACTATGGCTCTTCATGCTACAATTTCTTAAAGATATTTCACTTGCCTTTTGTTAATTCCTAAATTAGCAGATCTCTAGCTGAGAAAGTATGACTTCCAGAAATTGAATTTATTTATAATAGTTAGTGATACTAAATGCTTTTCAAAATGTATCCTTGTAAACAAAAAACACATTTGCTTAGCTTTCATCTACAAATTGATTTAATTTTTATGAAGTAAATGCAATGTAAATTGTGAAGCCAATACTGACAATAATAGTCAACTTTCAAATATTCTACTAATCACTAATGGAAAATTAATCCATCATTAAATTATTTTATTAAGCAACTTCTATGCATGTAGTACCCTGATAAGTGATATAAAAGATACAAAGTCACAGAAAGTTTGGTCCTTACTCTCAAATATCATATAATTCAAGAGAAAATGTACACATTAGAAGAGTTACACAAGACAGAGCATGATGCAGTGTTCATAGACTGACCCAGGTATGTAATTCTGTGTATTTATTGCAGAAAGATTCTTTGTATGCCAATGAAGTTGGGAAAAAAAAGGAAAGGAAGACCTTGATGCTTATAGTATAAATAAATGACCTTAGAAAACAAATCCCTGAGTCATTTCAGTAAGGACTCTTAGCCATGTACTATAGTTACTCAGACAGAGTACTTGAAACACTCAGGACTCCACTCTCTCTAGGAAAAAAAAAACATATATATATATATATATATATATATATATATATATATGTTTATCAAAAACACATGATTAGGTATGGAAACAAAAAAAAGTCTCCTGATTTGGTCTGCCTGCCTACAAACATTAAGGAGAAAAAAAGAAAAAGAAAAGAACCTTAAAGAGAAAGAAGTCTCAGCAACACAGGATTCAAAAATTCAGCTTCTTGAGGGCTGGGGTTGTGGCTCAGTGGTAGAGCACTCACCTCACACATGCAATGCCCTGAGTTTGATCCTCAGCACCACATAAAAATAAATAGAAAAATAAAATGTATAAAATATTTTTTTTCTTTAAAAAATCAGCTTCTGTAATCCCTCAGAATTTCTACACATTTATCTAAAAATGACAGCATTTTTAGAAAGAGACTTTGGGCAAGTTGGTTTATAGGTTAAGAAGCATCAGAAATTTTAAATGGTTTTTCTAAATTTACAAAAGTATTAATATCAATTTAGTATTACTTTAGTAAGTATTAAGTGGCAAAGTTTGAGCTTTATTTTGATATTAGTTTTCTCTCTGGGTAACAAATTACCTACATGCATGGATTACAATAGTGATCATTAAAAAAAAAAAGTATTATTCCTTCCTTGTTATGTATTTCTATCTTTCTGTCTCTCTCAAAAAACAAACATACAACCAGGCAACCTGTTGGGAGAATTTTTATATTAAATCTATTGTCCAATTTGTGAGAATTGACACATTTATAATATTGTATCTTCCACAATATGAACTTGTTATACATCTTCTTATATTTAGGGATTCAGTAATTTCAATGGAGCTTTCTGTTTCTCATACACCTTTGCTAGATTTATTTCAATGTATTCAGTGGTTTTAATGCCATTGTCAATTGATGTAAATGTAAATTTCATCTTCTAATTGTTTGGAAATTGTTAGTATATAGTATATTGATGTTTGGCATATCTAGGGAAATTCCTAAATTCTAGAATTTTATATATAGATTTGTTTATATTTTTACAAATACAATGTAATTTTCTATAAAAATATTATATTTTTATCCATGTAAAAAATACTTATTTTTTACCTGAAGGTGCTGATTAGAAGCCCAAGTATTATATCATATAGATGTAGCAAAATGATCTGTATATATATCTTACTCCTGAACTCACAAGTAGGGTTCAATATTTTACCATTAAATATGGCAGTTGTGATGGATTTTCTTGTAAATACTCTCAATTAACTTATGTTGGTTGGTTATTCAATTTCATTTGCTAAAGCTTGTAATATAAATGGGGCTAAGTTTTGTTAAAAAAACAAAAACACACAATTTTCTTTTTATCTCATAAATTTTATCCACTATAATGAATAATATTTTAATGTTAAATTACCATATGATCCCCCTAATAATCTTTATTTAGGAGTAGTTATTATTTTTAAAGTATATTTTAGCATATACATATTTTTGTCCTACTCACTATTTTCATTGGTTAAAGACTAAGTATTTTTTTTTTGTTTCCCTGTAAATAATAGTAGCCTTGGCTTTCCTTTCCATATCTTCTTGAATTCACATGTTTCTGTCTGCAACAATTTTCATTAACCTGAAGAATTCCTCTTAGTATTATTGTGATGTTGACTGAGAGTTAAAAATTCTAATAATTTTTTTTTCCTGGGAGGGATTTTTTGGAGATTTTTTAAAAATTTTCTTTCTGTTTTGAAAAATATTCTTCCTTTATATTGAATTCTAGGGTGGTATATTATTTTCTTTCAGCACTTTAAAGATATTATTCCATTGATTTCTAGTTTTATTGTTTTGTTGAGGTTAGCTCCAAACTTTCTGCTTAGTCTTTTAAAGTAAGCTATTTTTTTTTCTTCTCTAGCTTAATTTAAAATTTGCCTTTGGTTTTCACTAGTATTATTTTGATATTACTTGTATCCTTGCATAGAGAAAAAGTGAAGTAGGCTCTCTGGACTCTTCTTATCCCAGTCATGAAGGCTCAATAATCATGATTTAATTATCTCCCACAGGCCCCCAACTCCAAATATTATCACATTAGGTGTTAGATCACAATAGGTGAATTTGCAGGGGAGGAGGTACTTTCAATTTACAACATTGTGTTTCAGTTACATAAATGATAGACATAGACTGTGCTTAGGAGATATTCTATACTTCTGTTAGTTATATTCTCTGTGCCTCATTCAGATGATTTTCTATTATTCCATATTTTTTCAGCAAAACTTCAATACTATCAAATATTCTATTTGAGTTATTAAATTCAGTTAGTATGTTGTCCTGTTATAGAATTTCCATTTAATTCCTTTATATAGATGCCAGTTTTCTTTTGAATTTTGAGTTAAAATAATTATTTTATATTTTAGTCTGATGATTTTAATATTATAACATCTAGATCACTCATGTCTATTTCTATGATATGCTTGTTTTCCTTCTCCTTATAGTTTTGCTTGATATTCCCTTATGTTTTATTGAATTTTGGACATCTTATTAAGAAAATCATAGTGTTTCTGAGTGAGGCTGTCTTAGTTCAGAAAGGATTCTCTATTCTTCAGCAAGCAGGAAAAGAAAAAGTTAATCTCATTAGATCATTCATTAAAGCCTTGGGTGGGATTTCAATCCCCATTCTGTGTCTTGAAATCAAATTACTACCTAATTAGTACTATAAGAGATCAACAAACTTGGCTCTCCATGTATTCTTCTGAAAAGCTTGAGCCTAAGGGAGATTCCTTTGGCATAATGCAGGACACTTTTGAGTCTCAAAATTATAAGCACCAGTAATGGTACAAGCTGAACTCATGTGCTCCCAATGCAATAAACTGAGAAAGACACATGATGCTAATGAAGCATTGCAAAAATTTATGACTTTAGGGCTGGGATTGTGGCTTAGCTGTAGAGGGCTTGCCTAGCAGGTTTGAGGTCTTGAGTTCCATCCTCAGCACCACATTAAAAATAAATAAATAAAATAAAAGTATTGTGTCCAACTACAATTAAAAAATAAATATTATCAAAAAAATTTATGACTTGAGTTGACTATGCATAAAAGGATAAGAAAGGAAAGCAGGTGTAGTGATGTTAAAAATTGCTGGATCTTGGTGAAGTATGACCAAAACTTTTTGTAGTATTTTTTTTAATTTCTGTAGGCCTGAAACTATTCAAAATAAAATTGAAAAGTCAAATAATAATAATAATCAATACAAAAGCTGGAAAATAAAGTTAAACTTACTTCTGTTTATCTTACTTTTCCTGTTTATCATTCTTTTCCTCCCATGATTTTGGCATGAAATTCTGTTTGTTTTGGTGTTCCTGGACCCTATTTCTTTCCTCTTTAATATTAAAAAAATTGCTGAAATCCCACTGGTCTTTCTCCATATTGCTGGATTCTTGTCTCAATCTAATACTGGGCAAGTACTCGTAGGAAAAGGTAGCATGCAAACTTTTGGGCTCTTCTCAATGAATTTTGTTTTCTTTCTCTCTTTCCAGCTTTTTCTCCTCACTTCTATCTGTTTGGAAGCTGTGGGGTCTTCAATATGGACCTTTTTAAAAAAAAAAATCTCTTAATTGTTCTAAGTAATTATACTTACTGGGGAAAGCTCTGCCATCTTGTTCCAAAACTGAAGTGCTTTTGAGTTGTAAATGTGTTTGTTTTTTTGTAATGCTAGGGATTGAACCCAGGGCTTCCTGTATAATAGGAAAGTACTCTACCACTGACCAACATCCCAACCACGTGTTTTATTTTTAATTCTTTTTCATATTTAATTGACTAATGAATGAAAGCCAAAAGTTTTATTTAGTGATGAAAATTACTAGATATCTGTTACTTATGGATTATAAAAAATGTGTTAAGGAAGAGAATACAATAGTTTGTATTTCTTGAGCAATTGTCTGTTTTGTGAATCTAATTTACAAATAATGAATTGTTAACCAGAAAAATAAATGCACACAACTAAGAAATTCATAATTTTGCTGGCTCTTTACTCAATTCAAAATCTATTAAAACTTTTTCATGAATCCTAAGTATATAGTCTCTTTGTCCATATAATAAAAATCCTTAGCAAAGGCACCACCTTTTCACATCTGCAATAAAGAAAATCAGAATATTTGAATTCATTTTGCCCTTTACTCTGATATTTATAATGGAAAATTGATTTTAGAAAGGCTAAATCTCTTCAAAGTACCAGTAGCTTTTAACAAAAGAAAGAACCACAGTTAGAAGCCAAATGAAAAATGAGAGTGTGAATTAAAGTAAAAGTAGTGATGGAAACTTTACTGTAGAAAGTGTCCTGCTGGGAGTCCCTGATGAACATAGTAGTCAGTTTTGCTTCAGCTACAGCTGCTATTTACAAGATGAAGGATTTAAGATTTCACATTCCCTCAGGCTTTGATTTGGGAGAGACTATCTCAGGAATGAGTTTTGAATGCTGGCTGAGTTGTTACACATTATGGTTATATGGAACTTTTTTTCCACTTCAACACATGAAATTTCAACAGCATCTGTCTTACTCATCCGAGACAGTACATTACTTGCTTTGGAAGCCAGTAGCCTATCTACTTGAGTTTTTGCTTTCTTATGGTTCTTAATGTGACTATGGGTCACATAACTACCGAAAACCTGGACTATTATTTTAAAGAAGGTGTGTTTTAGCTGCTGAATAAGGCTATGCATAATCCAATGATTTAGATGGGATTTTAGTAATCATCCCACTAGGGTCTCCAGAATGCATGGTTATTGCAGACTTAAATGATAGTTAGATGAAATCTATGAGCATGGGGACTATAATTAATATACACTTGAAGGTTTTAAGCATAATAAATGCAATTATCTCCAAAGGAGACCAACATGATGGGAAAACTCAAAATATGAAAAGTAAATTATGTTCCTAGGAAGCCACAACAAGTCAAAATGATGTAAGTCAAATATTATTTAGGCATAGAATTTTTGGAATGGTTAATATGGACTTGATAACACCAAACAAGGGGTGGTAGTCTAAAGGAAGAGAAGTTCTTGATTTGCTTCCTATAGGTCATTTTACCAGAGAAAACTTGGGGACTGTGTGATAAACCAAAGATAAGGAAAGTGCAAATTTTAATGAAACCAGAAGGAAAAAAAGGGGGAAATAGCGATAAGTACTGCAAACAGGAAAAGTGGAATGGGTCAGGAATTTTATTATGAACATTCAGCATCTGACAGATTTTTTTTTTTATTTGGTATGACTGTTTTTGCTTCTGTCAGAGGGGAAGAAGCTCAAAGAAAATATACAGGAGTCACAAGAATGGCCTTCCATTGCTTCTAATAATAGGTTCTAATACATAATTTGGATTTCAAACCTCCCCAATATATACACAAGGATTTTTTCCCCAAAATTTTCACAATTCATCATCACACTCCCCGGCCATAAACCAAACTGCACTGTTTAATCTGTTCAGGGAAAATTTCTAGTGCCCTCCTCTCTTGAAACCACATCTATCTTAAACTGTTCATTCCTTTCCTCTTCACACATTCATGACCTTGTCCCCTTTTTAGTCCCAATTCAAATCTTACCTCATCTACCCTCATCTACCAGTGAGCATTTTTCTATCTCACTCTAGCCAGAAAAAATCTGTCACTTCTTAAAACTTGTGAGACACTATTTTTTCTTTCTTTCTTTCTTTTTTTTTTTTTTTTTTTTTTTGATGACCCTCTGGATGATTAGGTAGATAGTACAGTCTTTCTCTGTAATTTGCCTTTGGGAAGGAAATGTTGACAAAACTCTCAGGTTAGAATCGATTTCTGGAAAAGTTGTTATAACAGCCTCTTACTGTAAAGAGATCCTTTTTATTTGATTGTATTTTAAGTGTTTAGGAAAACTTGAGGTTATCATTTTATTGCTAAGAAATGAAAACTAGGGTGACTGCTATAAGCTAAGAATACAAAGTCACTTTGGAAAAAAAGACAAGCAAGACATAAACCCTTTCCTCAAGGATACTACTTTCTAGTAGAGAAAATTACTAAATTAAACTACAATGGGGTATCACAGTTCATCGCAAAAGCAGCCCTGGCGACTAACTGTTCATATTCTCCTTTTATGTACTAAGAAAATTGAACCTCTCAAAATCTGCTTCCTTGTTCTCTATTAAAAATTACTGATAGAGTTTCTTCTATTTTAACATGTTATTAGTATGTAGAAATTTATCACAGGTAAATTTTTGTTGGAGAGAGATGGTACTTCCATCTCTGTCTAGTCCAATTAAAATCTATTGGTTTTATGTTTTATTTATTAAATGCATTTCTCTGATAGCATAGTATACAGGTAGAGTAGGAAATAAAGATGTCTTTTATGCTATTAATTCACTGTGTCATGTGAGTGACTCACTCAACATCTATTCAATCCAAATGTCCAAAAGGATTAATGTGAACCAGGGAGTCTACAAGATCACTTTTTGTACTACAGTACTTAGCATTTCCTTTTGTGAATCTACTATATCATAGTACTTTTGAATTTGTAAAAGGGTTCTTTATTTATTTATGAATAGCAAGGCCAGACAGGAAATTAGAATAAATTGGGAGAGATGCAGACAGGGAAGGCACATACACCACTAATAAAACAAAATGAGCACTTTGATCAAAAAGCCATTCTTGAATTATTGATAGTGGAAACTAGATTTTTCTTTCTTCAGTCCTAAAAAAAATAAAATCATTGTTTCTACTCTGAAACCCACATTACCTGTTCATCAGAGATGAAAAATGGATCAGATAAAACTATTCTTAAAAGATCTGACATAAAATGTCTCCATTTAATTTAAGCTTAGTAAATTTCATGTGGAGATAGGTGTTCAAAAATAAGAACAAACTTTCTTTAGGCAGTGTTCTGGCCTACCTAGTAACACACTGAGATTCTTTGTGGAACACTCAGATGAAACAGGGTGATTAATGCGTGGCTCAGAAAGAAATGCTACCCTCAATATTCCTGCTCTGACAACACACTACCTCTCCCATTCCTATACCTCCTGTGTCCGTTAATTAATTATTATCGTATTTATATCATTGCAATGCTTTTATGCATCTAACTCTCATTTTTAAGTTATATTTTTTTTCTATACCATGCCTCCTATTTCAGCTATAAAAGTGGCAGGAATCCAAACCTTACTGTAACATGGGCATACTGAACTTTTAATAACCGACATGATTATTTACTTTCATTCTGTTTATCTGTGTGTTTATTTGTATGCATGTGCTGTGTGTTTCATACATAACTTTATTCTTCTTCATTTGACAATATATGGTGGTTACATATGATATTTAATGTTTCAATTCATCATTTGACATCTAGGTCTTTCCTTATTGGTATTCTTTTAAGTCTAATCTTCCTGAGGACAGGGTCCAAGTCATTTGTTTTTATTAATCTCTCTATATAAGTATCTTGCACAAAGCCAGCTATGACATAAGTATCTAATAGAAATAGAATGGTGACTTCTATGTGTCTGCAAACTAAGTTAAATTATACCTTTAGATACAAATCGTTCTTTTGTTATATGCAATGTGGGGGGAAAAGTTTTGTACCAAAACACTTGCTTATTTCATTATGCATGGGTACCTCATACCAATTTTGATAATTTGTCATGTTTTACTCAAAGTAATTCTGCAGGGTAAAAGGATCATTAAACATTTAATTTGTAACTTTCAATTACTGCCTTTTGACATCTTAAATTTCTCTTAGCTCTCAAAATATCAATCAGCAAAAGTGCATTTTGCTCAAGACATGTTCATAATGATAACAATTTAGAAGCATCAAATGTTCTTGGCAAGGAGCAGGCTAAGTGAAGAGACATTAAAAACTTTGATATTTTGAATAGTTTCTTGAAATAATACTTCAGTCTGTAATGGTCTATCTTATGGCTCAAGAATTATGTTTTTTTTTTCTTTAGAAACTTTCCTAAATGTATTGGGAATACTGTTGCAATATTTTATACATTCAATTGTAAGACTAATTTAGTTGTGAGACTAAAATTCAATGATAAAATGTCCTCTTAAAGTTTGATCAGACGGCCAACACAATATTTTGCATTGACTGCCTTCAAAATTACACAAGCATATTTTATTGCAAGTTCACCTTAAAATATACAATTTGCAGACAACTATGTAAACTGTGCCTCTATTCTAACATAGTTGATTTTTTACATTAATTTCAATAGATATCTTGAAGTTTTTGATCATTGATAATTCTTTGAAGGAAGGCTCTAAGCATCTTAATACCTTACAAAGGCAATTATTAGAAAAAGAAACTGACCCCCTAGTGGTTAACATATTTTGAGGTCAATGAAATCAGAACCAAATTTTATTGAAATTTTTATTTACTTTACCATAAAGTAACTTCTAATGGCAAGATAATGCATGTGATTTGTTACTGCCAATTAAAAAAAGTCCCTCTCTCTCCTCATATTTTTGTGCTTATGGAATCTCAAAATAAAATTATCTGAACTTATCCATTCATTAAAATACATTATTATGAGCCATGTTACAGTAGGTTTTGTTGCATAGAAAACCGTTCCAAACCTTGTTATTAAAACAGCAGCCATTTATTTAGCTCACAATCCTGTGCATTAGAAGTTTGATTGGAGTTAGCTGTAGAGTTCTTCTTATGTCTCAGCTCAGCTGGTTTCATTCATGGATCTGCTGTCCTGAGAGGAGAGTAGTTATAGTAGAGTCTGAAATGCTTTTAAACTTTAGACAGCTTCTATTTTTAAGTCCTTTTCATCATACTTTATATGTTTTGTTTTGAAATCTCTTTCTTAACCATGCTGCAGACAACAAAGACAAACTCTGTTCATTTTGGATGAGAACTGTAAAAATATTAATGAGTAAAAATGAAAACAAACAAACAAAAAAAAAAACCACTGGGGAGTACGTAAAATTGGAGACATTAGGATTCAGGAGGAACAGATGTGGAGTAATTCACCCCAACTGCTTCTCCCTACCTGGTGATTGTCCTTCTGGAGGTAAAACATTAAAAACTTTTTATGTTTGCTTAATGAAAGAGGTTATCCCTCTAAGAGGAATTTTATCAAGGATATTGTATAGATCACTTCACTTAATAAAATTATAACATAATATTCATTTTCATAGATATAAATGTAGAAGAATTTATATTTCATTTGCTGGAAATTATCAGATGTGATACTGAAAAGCTGTTTGCCTCAGCGAGTAAAAATATACCCTTCCTGGCTAAAAATATAAAGCAATGGTGTATGCTCAGTTACAAATCTATATATTGTATCTAATATTAGGAAATCCAACAAAATGAACAGATCCAAAATGCAATTTTAGTTAGCTAAATAAATGTATGGGGATGAAAAGGAACAATTTTAGTAAAAAAAAAAAAAAAGAAAAAAAGAAAAAGAAAAGAAAAGAAACCAAAGGGAAAAAAAGTGGTTAATTTATAATCCAAAAATCACAAACTGACATCACACTAGACTGTAGTCATATTCTTGTTTTCCATGTATCTTTTGTAGGGGATAACATAAAATTTTACCCAACATCTTATCCTAGACACTCCAGGATTCAATTTTACGTAGAATGCATTAACACATCAAACATTTACAAATTCAAATTAGACCTAATTTTATAATTATACTATCTACCACAGGCCCTTTCTTCATACATATATCAAACTCAATAAATATGTTTTCTTTCATCTTAATTTATTTTTCCTTACCAACTTTCATTTTTAAAAAGGCAAGATATTTCTTAATATGGACATAATAAAAATTAGTAAAGTTCTCCTTATAGACAGCACAAATCTTAACTGGATTAGAAGTATTTTGATATGAAATGTAAGCAGCAGCTAGGGTGGCATTTAGGAAAGAAATTGAGTACGGAACTGAGCGCAGATTTGTTGCTGGGCATGGACTTAGAACTCACAGGGGAGAAATAAAAGAGGGCAATCTTCTCATTTCCTGCTAGAAGCCTGAAGTTATAAAATCAATGCTGGAACATAAATGTGAAATTACTTTTTTATGGATACATTTCTGTTGATTGATTTAAGTGGTTACTTGTTCATTTCTGTGTTATCTCTCAATATATTGAAAGTCCCAATACATATCTCTAGATAGTGAAATTTAAATTTAAAGTTTAAATTGATAGTATGAGAGTCGAAGTTTCTTTCTAAATAAATATTAGTTAACGTAAACTCGGTTTTCTCTACATTTCCCTCGCCTACAACCTTCTCCGGGAGATACTATAACAGTGATTTGACTCCAGTCTCCACTGGTAATCATTTTGCTTATAATCATATGAAACCTTAGTGAACTCGGGTCAGCTGCTTAATACTGCTGGATGTGTTTCCTGACCTATATAAGAATAATAGCAACAAGACCATCACATACGTTTGTTTGTTTAGAATAGAAAGATAATATAGGTGTAACCATGTTTTGGCTAAATGAGTAGGATACATGTTCATCATGAAGACAGCTCCTTGAGATCCTTCATGACTGCTTTCATTTTTTCATAAAGGAAAGAGAGATTTGGATGCCTAATTGAGGATGGGTGAAAATACCTGATGGCACTCAGACCAGGGTAAGACAGGGCCATGATACCTCTCAAGCCCTTTGATCTAGACTTGTGCTCCTGTGAATGGAAGAGTGAGCAAAAATTGATATAATTTTCTTGGAAATTTGTTTGATCTTGGGCAGTTTAACCTTTTGTTTTCCCATCTGTGAAGTCATGATCGTAGTACTATCTCAGAGTTGATGTGTGTATTAAATGAAAAGTATAGATAGAAAGTAAAGCACATGGCCAACCATTACTAAATATTCCTTAATGTTGTCATCATTATCATCTCTGAGAATCTCTGGACAGATTGATCTGTTTCTGGACTCAGAAAAAGGCAAGAAAAGGAATTGGGTAGGAAGCTGTTTTTCCTGCAATGCTTGGACATCCCAAACCAAGGAGTCTCTGGGACCACTGGGAGACAGCATTCCCATTGTACCAAGTGGATTTGTATGCACAGGCATAAATAAGTGGAGCCAAAACAGAAATGTCATCATGCCTTCTCCAGATGGCTGTCTTTGATAGGCACACAATGCAAAAGTCTGGCACGTGAGCCTTAACACAGTGCAGTGAGCTTTCAGTAAACCATGACTATAAGTATTATCATTGGGTCCATTTTCTTCTTATTGCAAGGCCCAGGCAGCTGAGGGGAAAATGTACTCCTGAAACAGCTTCAATCATTTACAATAGCAGTTTTCTTGGCACATCCACAGTTTACAATCACTTGGGCTTAAAATAATAATACAGTGTTGTAGTTCTGGCTAGTTAATGAAAATAGAGAGAATCATAAATCCTGGGTGATTTTCTGCTTGATCAGAAGCAAAGAAATATAAGCCAAAACATATTAGAAATGCAGGGTACCTTTATCACTTTGCTCAATACTCAACATCTTGAAGGATGTGTAGGATTTCAACGTGCAGAAGGGAATTCATATTACAGAAAGAAATAAAAACATGAGTAAACCATAGGAAAAAAACAAAATGAAAAATACTATGTAAGAAATATGAATAGATCAAATTATCTTGGAGCAAGACTTTCCTTTATACATATTTCAGTTATTTGTTGCTGCATAAAAATATCTTGTGATTCAGTAGGCTGACTGGTCATATCCTCTGATTCAAATGGTTTTGGCTGGAGTGAATGAGATGTCTGTGTTCTTTTGGGAGTCCAGCTAGAGTGTTCATTTCTCCTTCTCAACTTGTGGAGTCTTATCCTCCAATGCCTGTTCCTGTGACCTCTGTCCAGTAGAATAGCTTGGAACGTTTTACAGCTGGGCCTCTTGGTTCCAAGAAGAATCATTTCAAACATATAAGTTTCAATGCAAAAATATAAAACATCCCTCTGCTTGAATCCTGAGGGTAATTCCCCATTGACCAAAGTGAATCATGTGTCCAGGCCTAGAATTCATGTGAGAAAATCATAAATACCAGGAGGCATGACATGTGGAAATATTAGGAACAGGGGAATTAGTTGGTTCTAATAGAATTGAACCCAGCTAGAGTCATTTAATTTCATCACTGTAGCAACCTTTGGTTGACAGAGCTTATGCATTTACCTTAGTTTCAACAATCCCAGAAAATGATGAAAAAGATATTTGAAAATATAACAACAAAAAAATTCATTATACAAAGGGTAAATAACTGTAAATTTTAAAGTTAATAGAACTTAACTAGAAGGTATAACTCTGAATAGGGTTAGACTGACTTATGGAGAAAACTATGCTCAAAAGACATGGAAACAGCTCTCTGCAAAGGAAATTCCATAAAACCAGATTTCAAAAGAACAAACAATATTAACAGAATTAATTTTGAGGACAATGTTAATGAAAAAATATCCTCTCTCGCCTACATAGAACCCAAATGGAATAAGCAACAGGCAGCAGTGGCATTTTGACAAAGGGGACCATATACCGAGGGATCCCACTATGTGGTAGATTGTTACAGTGGAGACCTCCTATGAAAAATCCCCAGGAATTCACACCTCTCCACCGAATCTGACTTCATCTGTGTTGTTATGCTTGCTCAATGAGACATCAGCAAGCAGAAAGTTTCTGTTAGGACCCTGCTGCCATGTAGAGACCTCTGGTTATCAGTATCGAATGATAAGTAAACATGTAGAGAAAAGCCTTGGAGAATTAGTGAACATCTTAGATATTTCCCTCACAGCTGAACTGTCAGCTAAATGTGCCCAAATGAGTGATCCTAGCTCACATTGAAATAAACAAGCTACCAAATTCTGCCCAAATTATAAAATTTCTAGAAAATATATGCTTTTTTATTAATCACTAAAACTTGAGATTACTTGCTACAGAGTAGTAGATAAGTAAAAAACATGACTAGAGGATAAAGCAACCATAAATTTATGTAATTCCATATATATGACACATACATGGGGTAGGGTATAAAAGAAAAGCAGACAAAGGTAACTTGTATCTATTAGGTAAAAACATTAAAATACCCACCATCTTTATTAGGTGACAATTTGCCAAGAGTGTTATTTCCATGCCTTAATTCCACAGTTAAAAAGCATTCTTCTCACAACTCTTGCCTCCTGACAAGCAAGCCACCAAAAAAGGAAAGCATTTTCTCCTATGTTTTCTTCTAGATGTTTTGTTCTTTTACTTCTTACATTTGTGATTTATTTGGAGACATATTTTGTATCTACACAGTGAAATCCATTCTTTTATGAAAATGTCCAACTGGCAAGGCACCATTTGTTGGAAATCTGCATCTAATTTTCTTGGAACTTTTCAAAAATCTATTGACCATAAAAGTGTGATTCTCTTATTATATTATATGAATATATGTTGTTAAATTTATCCCCAATTATTTTACAATTTAAATAATTCAAAATAGAAAACTTTCTTTCAATTTCCAATTGTTGCATGTGTATAGAAATAAAATTGGTTTTTGTATACTGATCTTGTATCTTGAGATCATACTTAACTCATAAATCAGCTTTGTAGATATTTCATGAACTAAAGATTTGCTAGATGAACAATTATGTTATTTGTGAATAAACAGAATTCCATTCCTTTTTCTCTGATCTGTATTCCTTTTATTTGTTTTGCCTTTGCCTGAGGTTTGATATCCAACAGAATGTGTGATAAAGGTAATGGATCAAGAAATCTTGCCTTTTTTCTGATTTTAGGGAGAAAGCACCTAGCATTATCATTAATGGTAATATTATTGTACATGCCATTCACCTCATTTGTTTGGAATTGTGTTTTGAATTGCATCCCCCAAAAGATAGGTTGAAATTCTTATCCCCAGCATCTATAGATGTAGTCTTGTTTAGAAATAGGGTCTTTATAGTTGCAATCAAGTTAAGATAAGTCCATTCTGTATTTAGGTGGACTTTAGTCCAATAATGTTGATATCTTTTTAAAAGAAAGGGACAGAGATAATACTTGGGAAGTCCACTTGCAGATGAAAGCAGAAATTGGAGCGCTACATCTATGAGCCGAATGATGTCAAGGATCTCTGGCAGCCACCAAAACAATGTCAGTGACAGGAAAGGAATAGTTTCCCTTAGAGCCTCAGAAAGACCAGTGCCTGGGTCAAAAACTTTACTTTGGGTTTCTAACTTCCAAAATACTAAAACAACAAATTTATGTTGTTTTAAGCTACTCATGTTGCCATTTGTTATGGCAGCCACAGAAAACGTATATACTCAATTTTGTGATAAAACCTCATTAAATATCTTTCAATTATTTTTCTGCATCTATTGAGAGGATTATATTTTCTTCTTTCATGACCTGATAATAGATTGAATTACTTTAACTGATTTTTAAATGTTAAGCTAGTCCTATGCTAATTGCATACATCATTTTCCAACTCTGCATTCAGTGATCTGAATAGTGATGGGTAGAACAGAATTGGCAAGACCAGAGAAATACCAGGAGAAATAGAATAGAAATACCAAGACCAGAGAAATTGAAAAGGTTTGCAAGACAAGTCTTTCTTAACCCTCTCCCTGGAGCCAGTTGTTAAACATTTAACAGCACACCTCTCTGTTTAATCAACTTAGTATCTCTGGGAATCTCAGTCATGATGTACTATTCATTTTATATTTTCTGAAATTGATTTGCTCTAATTTTGTTAAAGAGTTTTGTTTGTTTTCCTTGTTCTTGAGGGATATTATACTACAGTATGACTGTTATTTAATTGTCTGGTTTTGATAACAAGTAATATAGGAATTATAATATGAAATGGGAATGCTTCTTCTTGAATTTCTGGAGAAGATTGTATAAAGTTGATATTATTTCTAACTTAAATATTTGCAGTATTTCTCCAGTGAAGACCTCTGGGCCTTAGGTTTTGTTTTTGTATGTTTATTGTGTGTGTCAGGGGGAATTGCTTGCCAACACATGTATTCTTTAATTATTTTTATTGATTTTTTAAATATATGACAGCAGAAAGCATTACAATTCATATTGCTCTTTTTTGATGACATTTTTTTTCTTATCTCTGGTTCTATATAAAGTGTATTCACACCAATTTGTGTCTTCATCCATGTACTTTGGATAATGATGACCATCACATTCTACCATCATTTCTAATCCCATGCCCTCTTCCTTTCCCTCCCAGCCCTCTTCCCTATCTAGAGTTCCTCTATTCCTTCCATGCTCCCCCTTCCTCCCCCACTATGAATTAGAATCTTTATATCAGAGAAAACATTCAGAGTTTGTGCATGGTGAGAGATAGAGTTGGTGAGAGATAGAATTGGTTTTGTGCATGGTGAGAGAGGTGTTGGTGAGAGATAGGATCCACTAACTTTAGTTAGCATTATCTTCTCCAAAGCGATTAATTTACCAGCAAATGCCATGATTTTATTCTCTTTTACAGCTGAGTAATATCCCATTGTGTATATAGGCCACATTTTTTCCCCTTCATCTACTGAAGGGCATCTAGGTTGGTTCCACAGTTTGGCTATTGTTAATTGTGCTAAACATTGATATAGCTGTGTTCCTGTAGTATGCTGTTTTTAAGTCCTTTGGGTATAGACCAAGGAGAGGGATAGCTGGGTCAAATGGTAGTTCCATTCCAAGTTTTCCAAGAAATCTCAATATTACTTTCCATATTGGCTGCATCAATTTGCAGTCCCACCAGAATGTATGAGTGTACCTTTTTCCCCACATTCTCGCCAACACTTATCGTTATTTGTCTTTATTTGCCATTCTGACTGGAATGAGATGAAATCTTAGAGTGATTTTAATTTGCATTTTTCTAATTGCTAGTGATGATGAACATTTTTTCATGTATTAGTTGATTGATTGTATATCCTCTTCTGAGAAGTGTCTGTGCAGGTCCTTGGTCCATTTATTGTTTGGGTTTTGTTGTTGTTGTTGTTGTTGTTATTCATTTCTTTTGGTGTTCAGCTTTTTTAGTTCTTTATATATCCTAGAGATTAGTGCTTTATCTGATGTTTGAGGGGGTGAAGATTTGCTCCCAAGATGTAGGCTATCTATTCAATTGACAGATTATTTCTTTTGCTGAGAAAAAAAAAACTTTTTAGTTTGAATCCACCCTATTTATTGATTTTTTATTTTAATTCTTGAGCTATAGGAGTCTTATTAAGAAAGTGGGGCCTAATCCAATATGATAAAGATTTGGGCCTACCTTTTCTTCTATTAGATGAAGGGTCTCTGGTTTAATTCCTAGGTACTTGATACACTTTGAGTTGAGTTTTTTTGCATGGTGAATGATAGGAGGTTAATTTCATTTTGTTGCATATGGATTTCCAGTTTTACTAGCATCATTTGTTGAAGAGGCTATATTTTCTTCAATGCATGTTTTGGCATCTTTGTCTAATATAACTGTAATTTTGTGGGTTAATCTCTGTGTCCTCTATGCTGTACCATTGGTCTACTAGTCTATTTTGGTGTCAATACCCTGCTATTTTTGTTACTATTGCTCTGTAGTATAGTTTAAGTTGTGGTTTAGCGATGCCACCTGCTTCACTCTTCCTGCTAAGGATTGCTTTAGCTATTCTAGGTCTGTTATTTTTCCAGATGAATTTCATGATTGCTTTTTCTATTTCTAAGAGGAATGTCACTAGGATATTGATCAGAATCGCATTAAATTAGTATAGTGGCTTTGGAAGTATGGTCATTTTGATAATATGAATTCTACGTGAATTCTACATATTCAAGAGCAAGGTAGACCTTTCCAACTTCTAAGGTCTTCTTTGATTTCTTTCTTTAGGGTTCTGTAGTTTTCATTGTATAGAGCTTTCACCTCTTTCATTAAGTTGATTCCCAAGGTTTTTTGTTTTTGATTTTGTAAATTTTTTTTTGTTTTGTTTTGTTTGTTTTTGTGTGTGTGGCTATTGAGAATGTGGTAGTTTTCCTCATTTCATTTTATGAGGATTTGTCACTGATATACAGAAATGCCTTTGACTTTTGGTTTTGATTTTAAATCCTGCTACTTTGCTGAATCAATTTACTATTTCCAGAAGTTTTCTCAAGGAACTTTTTGGGTCTTCTAGTTATAGAATCATATCATCAGCAAATAGTGCTAATTTAAGTTCTTCTTTTCCTATGTGTGTCCCTTTAATTTCTTTCATCTGTCTAATTGCTCTGGCCAGCATTTCAAGAACTATGTTAACTGGAAGTGGTGAACAGTGAAAATGGTAAGAAACCATGAGCAGAACATTCAAGAAATATGAAATAGCAAAAAAAGACCAAATTTATTGGGATAGAGGAAAACTTAGAGTTCTAAACCAAAGAATTAATAATATATTTAATGAAACAATATCAAAAAAACTTTTCAAACACGAAGAATGAATTGGAAAACCAAATTCAAGAAGCCTTCAGGATGCCGAATATACAAAAATCACAATAGATCCACATCAAGGCACATTATAATGAAAATGCCCAACATACAGAATAAGCAGAGAAATTAAAAGCCATGAGAGAAAGGAATCAAATTACATATGGGGGAAACCAATTAGGATAATGGAAGATTTTTCAACACAGACCCCGAAAGCTAAAAGATCCTGAAAAAACATATATCAAACTCTGCTACCAGATTGGCTTAAAAAAAAATGACTCAACAATATGCTGCCTTCAGGAGATTAATCTCATAGGAAAAGACATAAACAGACTGAAGGTGAAAGGTTGGGAAAAATCATACCACTCGAAGGGAAGCAAGCAGGGGTTTCCATCCTCATGTCAAATAAAGTAGACTTCAAGCCAAAATTAATCAGAAGGGATAAAGATGAACATTACATACTGTTCAAGGGACCATAAACCAACAAGACATAACAATTATAAATATATATGCCCCAAACAATGGAGCAACTATGTTCATAAAACAAATTCTTCTCAAGTTCAAGAGTCAAATTGACCACAACACAATAATCTTGGGTGACTTTAACATACATTTCTCACTACTGGATAGATCTTCCAAACTAAAGTTGAATAAAGAAACTATAGATCTCAATAATACAATCAATAACTTTGACTTAACTGACATATATAGAATATTTCATTCTTCATCAAGCAAATACACTTTCTTCTCAGTAGCACATTGCTCCTTCTCTAAAAAATACCGTATAATATGCCACAAAGCAACTCTTAGCAAATACAAAAAAGTAGATATACTACCCTGCGTTTTATCAGATCATAATGGAATGAAATTAGAAATTAATGACAAAATAAAAAATAAAATCTGCCCCAACACCTGGAGATTCAACAAGATGCTACTGAATGAACAATAGGTTGCAAAAGACATGAAAGAGGAGATCAAAAAATTCTTAGAGGTAAATGAGAATATAGATACAATATATCAAAATCTCTGGGACACCATGAAAGCAGAACCAAGAGGAAAGTTCATTGTATGGAGTTCATTCCTTAAAAGAAGAAAAAGTCAACAAATGAATGACCTAAACAGTTCATATCAAAGCTGTAGATAAGAAAAACAAATCAACACCAAAAGCAGTAGAAGGCAGAAAATAATTAAAATTAGAGCTAAAATCAATGAATTCAAAACAAAAGAAACATTTGAAAAAATTGATAAAACAAAAAAAAAAACAAAATAAATAAAATTGACAGACCCTTAACTATGCTAATGAAGAGAAGGAGAGAGAAAAGTCAAGTTACTAACACACATGATAAAAAAAGGTAAAACCAAAACAAACACTACAGAAATACAGAGGATAATTAGAAATTATTTTGAAAACTTATACTCCAATAAAATAGAAGATATTGAAGGCATCAGTAAATTTCTTAAGTCATATGATTTGCACAAATTAAATCAGGATTATATATACAATTTAAACAGACTAATATCAAGTGATGAAATAGAAGATGCCATCAATAGCCTACAAACCAAGAAAAGCCCAGGACTATATGGATACACAGCCGAGTTCTACGAGACCTTTAAAGAATAACTAATACCAATACTCTTCAATTTATTTCAAGAAATAGAAAAAGAGGGAGCACTTTCAAACACATTCTTTTTAAAAATTTTTTATTCATATATGACAGAAGAATGCATTACAATTCTTATTATTCATATACAGCACAATTTTTCATATCTCTGGTTATATACAAATATATTCACACCAAATCATGTCTGCATCCATGTACTTTGGATAATAATGTCCATCACATTCCACCATCATTTCTAACCCCATGCCCCCTCCTTTTTCCTCCCAGCCCTCTGCCCTATCTAGAGTTTGTCTATTCTTCCAAGCACATTCTATAAGTCTAATATCACCCTGATTCCAAAACTAGGCAAAGACACATTAAAGAAAGAAAACTTCAGACCAATATCTCTAATGAACAGAGCAGCAGAGATTTTTAATAAAATTCTGGCAAATCGAATACAGAAACATATCAAAAAGATCGTGCACCACAATCAAGTGGGATTCATCCCAGGGATGCAAAGTTGGTTCAACATATGGAAATCAATAAATGTAATTCATCAAATCAATAGACTCAAAGTTAAGAATCATATGATCACCTCAATAGATGCAGGAAAAGCATTTGACAAAATACAGCACCCCTTCATGTTCAAAACACTAGAAAAATTAGGGATAACAGGAACATATCTCAACATTGTAAAAGCTATCTATGCTAAGCTCCAGGACAACATCATTCTAAATGGAGAAAAATTGAAGGCATCTTCTATTCTTTAATTCTTTATCTTTTCCTCTTGAGTGAGTTTGTAGTTGGTGACATTCATAAAATCCATGCATTTAATTTCACTTGAATTCATGGACACACAAGTCCTGAATAATGCCTAACAGAGAGATATTGATATTTTTGTAATTGGCATTATCTTTTTATTTTCTTGATCAGTCTGGCCAGATTTATCCACTTTATTGATCTTTTTAAAGCTCTTTTGGATTTATTAATTTTCATTGAATTGATTTCTGCTCTTTTCATTTAATTGATTTCTGCTCTTATCACCACTGTTTTTCATTTTCCTTATTTTGAATTTAAATTTATTTTCTTTTTCTACTTTGTAGATAAATACTTCCAACATCAATTCAAGACCAAACTTATTCAAATATAAGCATTTATTGATCTGCATTTCACTTAAAAACTACTCTAGCTAAAATATAAAATAATATTTTTATTTTCAATATTCAAAATATTTTCTATTTTTCTTGTATTAGTCTTTATTCTCAAATTGTTGTTTAATGCCAGGCACAGTAGCACATACCTCTAATTGCAGTGACTTGAAAGATTCAGGTGAGAGGATTACAAGTTCAAGGCCAACCTCAGCAACTTAGCAAGGTCCTCACTAACTTAGTGAGCATTTAGTCAAGAGAAGAGAATTAAAGGGATACAAATAGGAAAAGAAGTCAAATTATGTCTATTTGTAGATTATTAGATACTCCACTTTGAAGTTATAAAAAGTATACCACAGGACTTATAGAGCTGGTAAACAAATTCAGCAAAATAGCAGAATATAAAATCAAAATTAAAACATCAATAGCTTTTATATATATCAATAATGAAACCAAAGAAAAAGAAGTCAAGAAAACAATTTCCTTCACAATAGCCTTATTAAAAACATAAAGTACCTGGAAATATATCTAATCAAGGAGTCAAAGGACCTCTACAACAAAAATTATAGTTCAGGTCATTGAAGAAAGAAATTGAAGAGGACATTATAAAATGGAAAGACTTCCATTGTTCTTAGTTAGAAAGAATTAGTATTGTCAAAATAGTTATACTGGGCTTGGGATGTGGCTCAAGCTGTAGCACACTTGCCTGGCATGCGCGGGGCGCTGGGTTGGATCCTCAGCACTACATAAAAATAAAATAAAATAAAAGATGTGTCCTCCAAAAACTAAAATAAATAAATATTAAAAATTCTCTCTCTCTCTCTCTCTCTCTCTCTCTCTCTCTCTCTCTCTCTCTTTAAAAAAAAAATAGTTATACTGCCAAAAGAAAGCCACAGACTCAATGCAAATCCCATCAAAATACCAATGACATTCTTCATAGACCTAGAAAAAAATAAGCCTACAATTTATATGGAAGAATTAAAGCCCCCAAATAGCCAAAGTAATCCTGAGCAATAAGAAAAATGCTGGAGGCATCATAATACTGAACCTCAAGTTTTACTACAGAGCTATAGTAACAAAACGAAACCAGTATGATATTGACCTAAAAACAAACATGAAGACCAATGGAAAAAATAGAAGACACAAAGGCAAACCTGCACAGACACTCTCATCTGGTTCTGGATAGAGTCACCAGAAACATGTTGGAGAAATGATAGCCTCTTTAACAAATGGTACTGGAAAAACTGGATATACAGGTGTAAAATGAACCAAGCTCTATCTCTCACCCAGCATAAACATCAACTCAAAATGAATCGAAAACTAGGAATTAGAACAGAAATTGCAATTGCTAGAAATAAATGTATGGTCAACACTCCAACACATTGGTGCAGGCAGTAACTTCCTTAATAAAACTCCTGAAGCTCAAGAAATAAATCCAATAATCAATAAACAAGATAGCATCAAATATAAAAGCTTTTGCACAGCAAAAAGATAAGAGCACAAAGAGAGAGCCTACAGAAAGGAAGTAAATCCTTGCCAGCCACTCCTCTGAAAGGGAATTAATATCCCAAATATAGAAGAACAGAAAAGGCTTAACACCAAAAAACACAAATAACCCAATCAATACAGACATTTCTCAAAAGAAGAAATGCAAATGGCCAAAAATTGCATGAAAAAAATGGATTGATTTCTTTTGGTTGCTATTGTCATTATTTAATTTTAATGATTCTTTAATCATATTGGGTATTTATCACTTGTCAAATGATTTGTAAATATTTTCTAACATTCCATGTGTTGAATGTTCGTTTTATTGTGTTCTTTAATGCATCAAAAATACTTCTTAAATCCAAATTAGCCCAATTTTTCTATTTTTGTAGTTGTTATTGGTCATGATTTTGGTGTCATAGGCAAATCCAATGTCATACTCATTATCTTGTCAAAAGTCTTTTAAATGCAACAAATGGTTTTTGTGCTTAACCACAAATTTATTCTTTGGACTCATTTTTTCTTTATGTTGAACAAAATTTCCATCTGCTGTTTTTTGTTTTGTTTTGTTTTGTTTTGTCTAAAGAACTGATTATAGCATTTTTTCTTATGCATTCTCCCAGATGATGCATTTTCTGAGCTTTTAGAGGGCTCAAAGTGATTCCATTTTTCATTATTTTTGGAAGCCGTTTTCACTGGTTAAAGGAATCAATGCCAACAGGTTTGTTTACTTGTTTTCTTCAGTACATTTACAATATTTCTCCACTGTGTCTCACATTCCCAATATTTAAATAGGTATATTGACATATATTAAATAATTGCTTTTGTATACAATAACTGTCAACTATCTCAAAGGAAATGAGGAAAATGATCCCATTTACAATAGCATGAAAAATAATAACATTCTCAGTTGTAAACATAACCAAAAGGTAAAAAAAAAATATATATGCTGAAAACTACAAAATATTGAAGAAAGATTCAATAAGATGCAAACAAATGAAAAGATGCCTTTGATAAGGGTGCCAAGAATAGAAAGTGGGGAGAAAATAGCCTCTTCAACAAATGCTGGAAAAACTCTATATCCTTATACAAAATTGATTAAGTTGGACCTTATCTTGTTTTTATTAGTGATTTATAATAATACATAATAGTGTGGTTTATTGTGACATATTTATATAGGTACATTATATTATTTGTTTTATCTCATTCCCTGATATTTTCCCTTTCCCTCCCTCCTTCTACCCCTGATCACCTTACTCTACCCTACTCTACTAGTTACGATTTTTTTGATAGCTTACTTTTTTGTTGTTGCTGTTGTTGTTGTTTAATATTTCACTTCAGTCTAACTTTGGCATATGAGAGACAACATTACAATATTTATTATATTTTGCTGTTTAATTAGTCTTTGGGTTTTTCTTAATATAACAGTGTTCTCAGCTAACATGGATAAATTTACTCTTCTTCCTCTCCAAATTGGATGCAATTTATTCCTTTTTCTTGTCTAAAAAATCTGTCTAGGACTTCTTTACAATGGGCAATAGAAATGCCATAAACGTGGACCCTTGCTTTTTCCTGATTTGAGAGGAAATTTAATGGTTTTTTACCTTTGACAATGATGCTAACTGGAGTTTTCATATGTGGTCCTTTTTTATTTGCAGTGTTTTCCTGATATTCCTGATATGTTGAGGGCTTTTATCATGAAGTATTGTTGAATTCTGTGAACTGCTTTTCCTGCATCTATTTAAATGATTATTTAATTTTTATTCTTTATTCTAGTGACATGGTACATTTTTTGATTTTCAAAAAATATAGTTTCATTGAGGCATAATTAATATATAAAGTCAGCATATATTTGGCATATATAAGTTAATGAGTTTGAACCATGCAATTATCACCATGATTATAATAATAAACATATTCATCACATCCAAAACTTTGTGGGTATTATTTTCTTTTTTGGATAAGAACAGTAAATATAAGACTTAACTTCTTAATTTTTTATTTGTTCTTTTAGTTATACATGACAGTAGAGTACATTTTGACATATTTATGTATACATGGAGTACTACTTATCCTAATTAGAATCCCAGTCTTGTGGTTATACATGATGTGGAGAGTCACTGTGGTTTATTCATATATGTACATAGGAAAAGTTTTGTCAGATTTATCCCACTGTCCTTCCTTTTCTTGACCCTGTTCTCCTTCCTTTAGTCCCCTTTTTATAATCCACTGAACTATTCTCCCCCTTCCTCTTGTTTTGTGTCAGCATCCACATATCATAGTGAACATTTGACTTTTATTTTGGGGACTTGTCTTATTTTGCTTAACATAACAGTCTCCAGATCCATCATTTACCAACAAATGTCATAAATTCATTCTTTTTTTCTGGCTGAGTAATATCCTATTGTTATGGTTTGGATGTGAGGTGTCTCCCAAAAGCTCATGTGCCAGACAACGCAAGAAGCTTCAGAGAAGAAATAATTGGGTAATGAGAGCCTTAACCCAATCAGTGAATTAATCCCCTGATTGAATGGCAACTGAAAGCAGGTGGGATGTAGGTGGAAAAGATGGGGCATTGGGGGTGTGTATTTGTGATATATATTTGTATCTGGCAAGTGGAGATCTCTCTCTCTCTCTCTCTCTCTCTCTCTCTCTCTCTCTCTCTCTCTCTCTCTCTCTCTCCTTCCTGATCATCATGTGGGCTGCTTCCCTCGCCATACTCCACCATGGTGTTCAGCCTCCCCTGGAGCCTTAAGAAATGGAGATGACTTCTATGGACTGAGACCTCTGAAACCACGAGCCCTCAAGTAAAATTTTCCTCATCTACAATTGTTCTGGTCAGGAATTTTAGTCACAATGGCAAAAAAAAAAACAAAAAAACACCTGACTAAAACACCCATTGTGCACATAACACCATTTTCTGTAACATTTATCTGTTGAAGGGCACCTAGGTTTGTTCCATAGCTTAGCTATTAAGAATTAAGATGCTATAAATATTGCTATAAATATTCTAATTAGGAAAATATGCTGATTTTAACTCCCTTGGATATAGCTGAGGAGTAGTATAACTTGTTCAAACGACAGTCCATTCCAAGTTTTTTTGAGGGATCGCCATACTGCTTTCCAGAGCCTTTGCACCAATTGGCATTCCCACCAACAAAATGTGAGTATACTGTTTTCTCCACATCCTGGCCAACATTTTTTGTTACTTGTATTTTTTATTGTTGCCTTCCTCATTGGAAAGAGAGAAAATCTCTGTGTAGTTTTAATTTGCATTTCTCTGATTGCTAGAGATGTTGAACATTTTTTCATGTATTTGTTGACCATTCATATTTCTTCTGTGAAGTGTCTGTTCAGTTCCTTTGACCATTTATTTATTGGGTTATTTTGGTTTTTTGATTGTTTGTTTTCTTTTGAGTTTTTGGAATTCTTTATATATCCTGGATATTAATGCTCTCTCTGAGGTACAGGTGGCAAAGATTTCCTCCCATTTTGTAGGCTCTCTCTTCATGGTCTTGACTGTTTCCTTTGCTGTGAAGAAAATTTTTAGTTTGATACCATCCAATTTATTGATTCTTGATTTTACTTCTTGCAGTTTAGGAGTCCCGTTGGGGAAGTCAATTCTTAAGCTGACATAATGGAGTGTTGGGCCTATATTTTCTTCTGGAAGGTATAGGGTTTCTGGTCTAATGCCCCTATATCTTTCATCCACTCTGAATTGAGTTTTGTGTAGAGTGAGAGATAAGAGTTAAATTTCATTCCACTATATATGGATCTCCAGTTTTCCCAGCACCATTTGTTGAAGAGGCTATCTCCTTTCCAAAGTATGTTTATGGCACCTTCGACTAATCTGAGTTAATTGTATTTGTGTAGGTTCGAATCTGTGTCCTCTATTATGCTCCATTGGTCTTCATGTCTGTTTTGATAACAATAAAGAAACAATACAGTACAAAAACTATAGGCACTAATTTGTTCATCAGGTCTCCAGAATTTATATATCTAGTATATCTTAAACTTTATACTCACTGTGCAACACCATCTCACTTTCCTTTCCCCATTCCCACTCAATAATGTTCTATTCTTAGCTTCTACAATCATTTTAGATAGCTCATGTAAGTAGAATCATAAATATTTCTCTAATGAAGACCAAAATGGTCAATTGGTATATGAAAATATGTTCAAGATCACAAGGGAAAAACCATCAACTACAATGAAATATCCCCTCCTGTTGAAATAGCTACTGTGAAAAAAAAACAAAAGGTAAATGTTGCCAAGGATGTAGAGAAATTGGAGTACTGTATACTTTTGGTGGGAAAGTAAAATAGAGCTACTGCTAAGGAAAATAGTATAGCAGTTCCTAAAAAAGCAGATCTTTGAATTATTATGTGATTCAGCATTCCCACTTTGGTTACATATCCAAAAAAAAAAAAACTGGGTGCAGATCAAGGAAATGGGTCTGCACTCTCAAGTTCATTGTATCATTACACAAAATAGCCAAGATGTATAAACAAATTAAATGTCTACCAATGAATAAATGGAGAAAGAAAAGGTGGATATATATAATGGTCCTCCAGAAAAACAGAGTCAATAAGATACATTTATAAGTATAATTATTAAAAGGGGATTCATTAGATTGTTGAGAAGGTCAGAAACAGGATTGTCCCACAATGTCAATCTGCAGCCTGGAGAATCAGTAGAATTACTAGCTGCCTATTCCAAAAAGTTGAAGTCTCAGAAGAACCAATGATGTAGCCCCAGTCTAGTTCTGAAGGCTTAGAATCTCCTGGTAGAATTGCTGGTCAGAGTCTGCTTTGGAAGAGTGAAGGAGCTGGAGTCCAGTATCCTCAGCTGATCACAGCAGCAATAGAGGCATCAGGTCAAGAAGAATGGAGTCCCATCCCTGTCCCCATACATAGAAAGTCTCCTCACGCCATTTACTGTAGCTCCTGTGATGCAATTTTGGAAACACCCTGATCAACCCTCTCAAGTAGTTCCCTAATTTTAGGCATTTCTTAATCCAATCAATTTGGAATTCTGATTAGCGATCACAATACACAATGAAATATTACTGAGCATTAAAAAATAAGAAAATCCTGCTATATGTGACAATATGAATGAGCCTACGGGACACTATATAAACTGAAATAAACCAGTCATAGACATAGAAAATGATAAGAAATCTGTGATAATACTTGTCTTTGTCCTTGGTTGATAATATATCTCTGTTCCTCTTGTTCCTTTTTTTAATTGCTGGATTTTAGCATTTTTATGATGATATACTTTGTGGTAGTTTTAATATGTTTAATCTGTTAAACATCATTGAGTTCATTCAATGTATAACTTTATAGTTTTTATAAATTTAAATTTTTAGCCATTGTTTCTTCAAATAGGTGTTCCACCTTTCTTCTTTTTATGTTCTTTTCTGAGACTTCAATAACATGTATCTTTGATTGCTTTATAGTTCCAAATTCCCTGATAGCCTACTTATTTTTCCAATAATTTGTTCTCCATTGATTTATTTTTAATATCTCCTATTACTGTGTCTCCAGGTTCACTGATCTTTTATTGTTCATGTAATGATTAATTTGCTGTTACTACCAATCAGTATATATTTTTTATTTTATGTTACATTTTTTATTGATAAAATTTTCTTTCTTCCATTTCTCTTTCTTGAACTCATGTTTTCCTCTACCACCTTAAAGATACAGGTATGTTTAATATATGTTTTGAAACAATGAAGACACATTAATAGTAAGTCACTACTTCAATGTCTAGGAATTGTTTTTAGGGATTCATTCTCAGGCTTTGTAGAGTTAGTTTTCTTTATCCATGTGCAGATCATAACTCAGCCAAGGACTTGAAAGACTTTTTGCATATCTCTGGAATTCTCTATGTGCTTTCCAGAGCACTGTTCTCATAAGTTTGGAAAATTCTCAGCTAATATTTTTTAGTTTCTTGCTGCCCGTTCTCTCTCTACTGTGTCTGAGACTTCACTCTAAGTTATGTGGTCTTTTTAACTTTTTTCTACATGTCTCAAACACTCTTCTTCCTTTTCCATTTTTTTCCTCTTTAAAGTGAAATTTGCATATCATGTTAGTTTGTTTGAAGCAAAGAGGCTCTGTCACATGATAGGCAATCACACTAGTACTGAGCTACATCCCCAGTCCCAATTTTCATATTCTTATATCCTATGATACAATTCACTAATCCTATCTCAATATGTTGCTTAAATTACTTTAAAATGTCTTATTTGAGATGTTCACTTTCAAATTTTTCTTTAGATGCTTTTGTCTGGAAAAAATATAGATCTTTGTTCTACAAGGACTTACTTTCTATTATACCAGATTTTCCCTTCTAGTTGTTTGGTAGAGTGGTAGTTGATCACCTAGAAGCTGGTGATCAACCCTACCATGCTTTCTCTCTGCTTTATCTGTGGTCCTCCCTACAGCACTTTATTTAATTAATTATTTATTAATTTGTTTATTATTTTTTTATTTATATATGAGAGTGAAATGCATTACAATTCTTATTACACATACAGAGCACACTTTTTTTCACATCTTTGATTGTATACAAAGTATATTCACAACAATTCGTGTCTTCATACATGTATTTTGGATAATAATGATCATCATGTTCCAACATCATTTCTAACCCCATATCCCCTCCCTTCTCCTCCCCTCTGCTGTATCTAGATTTGTTCAATTCCTCCCATGGTCTCTCTCCCGATCTCCCTATGAATCAGCCTCCTTTTCAATCAAGAACATTTATTAACTGTGTATCTACTTGTCCCACACATTGACTTTTGTTTCCAAAAGTTCTTCTCTGCTCTTCAGACACTTTCTACTCATATTTTTAGTCTCCCATTCCATTCATCTGCAGCATTTGGAAAGTCTGGAAAATACTAGCCCTGTATAGTATTTGCTGTCTCCCACACTCTATAGTCCCCCCGCTCCCTGAACACACACATATGCACACAAACACATGCATGCATGCATACACACATATTCTCTTCATGCTTTGACTTGGATCCTCGATTTGCTGCCCATGCTCAGAACTGTCTTATCACAAAACATAAGGTGACAAAATTTAGCTTAATTCACTTTTTGTCCTTTTAGCCTTGCTATTTTTTATTACTTATATAATTTTCAGTGTTCTTTGAAAAGATGATCTCCATATTTTATTTAACTTTCTCAGTTTTTCTAGGAAGGACTGTTGTTCTGATGACTACCTTAACCCACTGAAGAAAGATTTCATAAAAACGGTTTAATAATTAAGTAAAAATTTATCAGCTGAACCTCCACAATCTGATCTAAATCCATATCTAATCACATTCCAACCACATTCCCTAGTGAATTTATTGATTCAGTCCTAACTTGTTGAATCTTTCAAATATTTTCTCAGCATTCAGCCTGGAATTCCTTCACCTTGTCTCTTTACTTATAGAAGTTAGATCTATTTAACTCTTCTCCACTGTCAGATGCTCCTTGATGTTATGGACTGAGTTTTTCTTGGATTTCCATTCCCCATGTATCATAGCTGAGGGCTTTACAAATAGCAGGAACCCAATAAATATTTGATGATCTTAGTTTGGCACCCTTTGCCTTTTTATATGACCTCCTAATCTAGGAAAGTTCAGTTCCAGATAACTCTTTTATTAGTTAGGTTTTTCCTGGCAAAACAACAAATTCCAAGCTACCTGACCTTCAGGTGAGCCATATAGAACCATATAAACAAAAAAACTGACATCTAAATGAATTTTAGTCACTGAACAAGCTAGTAAAATTGAAATCTTTATCTTTACCATATTCTGAATTTAATGACTGAGTACAGTTTGGGATTTAATACTCAGATACATCATTTTTTAAAATAACCATAGGACCCCAGATGACTCTTATCACTCAATAAAAATAGTCCTTCTTATCCTTTTTATCTGTTCTTTTGTTTTATGAGTTTTTGTTATAGGATCTAACAATATGTCTATTGACATAAAGCCCACCATTAGATTTACACTGGGGCCAGTGAGGTATAGGGAAGGTGGTTTTATCCATGATTTGGGCATATTTCTTTAAGCAACAAGTTCATCTTGATGCCTTTGTTAAATTGATTTAGAAGGAATAGACATGTTATAGAAACAATGTGCAGAAGCAGTAAGTATTGCTCATTGAGTGCTTACATCATTATACCAAGCATTTTTACAGATTATTATTTTTATTTTACTATCATTATTGTTGTTAATTCTTATTAGTTTATGCTACTGGGAATTGAACCCAGAGCCTCACACATGATAGACAAGGCAAGTGCTCTCCCACTGAGTTATACCCTCAGCCCCTACAGATTGTATTGCATTTAAAATTCACAACATTATGAGGTAAGTACTATTATCATCCTCATTTTGTAATTAAGTCCTAAAAATTTAAGTAGTCTGCCCAAGGTAAATATCTAACTGGTGTCAGGATGAGGGTTTTATCAACTTCTGTTTGAATTCCAAAGTCTATGCATTTAACTGTGGATGTTATTATTTCTCAATAAAAACAGTAAACATCACCAGTAATGATCTATTTGAATACAAGTCAAAACAAATACAGTGTGAACATGTATGACTTAAATTTTGGAACTGTATTCACTTAACAGAATATGAATTAACCTTGACTATAAACTGGTCTTAATGGCAACATGTTATTTAGAAAAACTTAGAAGTTAACAAAATTGAAGCATTTTACTGAAACTATCTCCATTCAGAAAAGGTCATTATTAGGAAGTAATGTAAATCAAAAATAAAAGAATTCCAGGAGAAGCCTCGTGTATGTATTCTGTTATAGTCTCAACATACTTGAGCACCCAGGTTAATAGGAGAGAATGCTCTTAGCTTATTTTCCTTCAGAACTAAACTATATTATGGGAGCAAACTTGTAGGGGAAGCTTAGTCTCAGGTTAACATTCTCTAAAGGTAAAGTGATTCTGACAGAGGTGATAGAGTTGGTTCTGTCATCCAGATTCATTTCCTGACTTACTTTCTCAACTATTTCCATCTGTAAGTAAAATTTTAAGTAGCTATTGAACTGTGTAAGGCAGCAAAACAAAATATAAGACAGACCTATCTACCCTCTTTCTGGTGAAGCCAGTGTGCCTTCTGAGTCAGGGCAGCTGCTAAGTACAGCATTTGGCTAGTGTCAGGTTTTGGTAGGAGTCTCAGGAGAAAATGAACCCTCAGCTATTCTCAAAGGATATAGGATTTGAGGCGGGGACATCAACATCATAAGTGTGTACCACATGCAGAACTGTCAACACCATAAGCTGGTGAGGTGCCACAGTCTGGCTGGGCACAAATCACGAGCCACTGAAGCAGGAACAAACTTTATTTTTTTAAACTGCAAGAAAAAACCTCACACACGCTCCTGGGGAATTCTCCCGAATGCCACGTGGCTCGTCCAGGAACCCCCAGCCGGAAATATCTCTCCCGGAAATCCCTCCTCCTGCACTTCCCCAACCAATGGGAACTCTCGGGGAATCCCCGGAAATCCCCATGAGAACTCCAAAATAGTGGGAGAACTCAAAAGTAGCAGAGGACGGGAACAGTAATGCCTCGCCTGTCAATCAATACTGTTAGCAAAATGCCAGGGGCCATACAGACTCAGCTGTGGCTCTCAGGATCTCCTCCCTTCTGTTTAATTAAACAACAAGCAATGTGGCTTAGGGACCGTGCCTGTTAGATAGTCCAATTCAACATATGGTCCTTACCTGTCATTGGATGAACTGACCTCTAGGCATCAGACTCCTGTCTTAGGTTGGTACCACTGCAATTGGGTCATACCCATCACTGACTACCAGTCCAACATACAGCCATACTTGTGGATAGGCCTTTGCACCAGTGGGGGGGGTTAGGTTCTTTGCCTCACCTCTGTTGGCCCCCAAATTTGGCCTTGGTGCCAGTGGGGGGGTGAGGTTCTTTGCCTCACCTCTGTTGGCCCCCAAATTTTAGACCATCACTAGTAGAAGGGAGGAGGATGCAAAATGCCATGACACTAAGCCAATTGAGGGCTCCTTTGAAAAATTGTACCACCGGTGACACCATCAGCAAAAATACTCCAGCACTACCACAATTCGCTGCACCAACAGATAGTTCACAATGCATACAAGTGATACATAATCCAGGCAAGTTCTGCAAGCAGTTCAAAGCAGAGGAATCTGTCAATATGTCCATTTCCTCCCAAAGTAAATCGACTCCTTTATTGAGCATTACTTGTTGAGTTATTATTCATTGATGTATCAGTTTATACAGTTTGTTGTGATAACTATCGAAGAAGCTGTAGTTTGGTTTTATCTTTGTCTTCACTGGCACTGGGATGAAGATAGGAATTCTGGCAATGATGCTAAGAAAAAAATTATGTAACATTCCAACAGGCACTAAGAAAACAATTTTTGAACAATTTACATTATCCTGAACAGAATTATTAAATATAATGAGAAGGAAAGGTGAAAGTAAACAAACAGATCTGTTAACCTCCTTATTTGTTCACATATTAAAACAATTTTCAACAGTTGTTTACCCAATCTAAATTAAACCATTAAAATCACGTGAATAAAAAAATTCGGATCCATTTATTCATGAGTGCTCCTCATATATGATATATGGACATACGCACATACAGACATACAACACAAAACAGAAATGTGCACACATAACATACAACACATAAGACAATAGTAAAGGCCTTGTAGCTTTACCTAGGTGAAATCTCCATTGCAATGTTTAAAAACTCCACAGTCAAAAAATAAAACTGATCAGAAAAACATTAATCTAGGTCTGTATGAGCTCAAAAATAAAATAGAACTTTATGATGTGGGAAAAGGCAATAATAAAATAAATATTGAAAAAAGCATCCTGGTTAATCACTGCCGCAGATGTAAGAATAGCCAAACTGGAGCTCTGGATATCAGCTGTTATGGATTTGAGTCAAATCACCTTTTTTTTTTTTTTTTTTTTTGGTCCATAGAATTCGCTTTGGTTAGTTTCTCTGGAATCCAAATGGGCTGTTGTTCTCCCTGTGGAAACACACAAACAGAACCCCAACTCCAGACAATCACTGGGTCAGGACCTTTGTTAATCTCTCTGGAATCCAAATCGGCTGTTGTTCTCCCTGTGGAAATACACAAACAGACCCCCGATTCCAGACAATCACTGGGTCAGGACCTTTCCATTGTCCTTTTAGAATATCCTTCCAAAGTTCCTTAGGCTTATGTACATTTTTTGGACACATATGCCTTTCTGCAGCACTAAGCCCTGATGAATCCAAATTTTAAAAGTTTAGAGTAAAAAGGGTTATTTTAAGTTCATCTTTGGGGGATATATACACCTTTCCAATTCCCTATTTTTGCTTTAATAAGTACATCTTAAAAGTTTGATGAGCTCTTTCAACTATGCCTTGTCCCTGAGGATTGTATGGGATTCCTGTTATATGAGTAATGCCAAATGATGAGCAAAATTGTTTAAAAGAGGTAGAAGTATAACCGAGACCATTATCTGTTTTTAACTGTTTTGGAACACCCACAGTGGCAAAATTTTGTAAGCAATGAGCTATAACATCTTTAGTTTTTTCTCCGGCATGAAGGGAGCCCATCAAAAATCCGGAAGAAGTATCAACTGTAACATGCAAATATTTTAATTTTCCAAATTCTGGCAAGTGTGTGATGTCCATCTGCCAAATATGGTTAGGTATCAGTCCTCTAGGATTGACTCCAAGATTAACATGTGGTAAAAAGGTCACACAATTTTCACATTGTTTTATTATTTGTCTAGCTTGTTCCTTAGTTATCTTAAAACGCTTTTGTAAAGTATTAGCATTGACCTGGAACCTTTTATGAAAATGTGTAGCTTCTTCTAGTGTAGAGAAAATATGTATGTCATGTGTAGTTTTATCTACTAAATCGTTGCCCAAACTAAGGGCTCCAGGCAATCCTGTATGTTCTCTGATATGTTCTACAAATAATGGATCTTTTCTGTCCCAGATTAGACTTTGTATAGCAGAAAACAAAGAGAAAACAGTAGAGGAAGGGGAAATCCTACCAGCATCTTCAAGGGATACTATAGCATTAACTATATACTGACTATCAGAAAATAAATTAAATACAGAATCTTTAAATATCACAAAAGCTTGTAAAACTGCATTAAGCTCTAACTTTTGAGCTGATTGTTTGGGTACTAAAAATTTTAAAGTTTGATCAGGGGTAACTACTCCTGCTTTACCATTATTTGACCCATCAGTGAATATATTTGGAGCATTCATAATAGGGGATTTTCTTGTCATTTTTGGAAAAACTACAGGATGTGAAAACCAAAAAGACAACAAAGGATTAGATGATAAGTGATTATCAAATGAAACATTAGATTTACACATGATTATTGCCCAAGTATTTAACTCATTAGCTAACTCATCAATTTGATCCATAGTATATGGAGTAATAATTTTATTGGGAGAAATTCCAAACACTCCCTTTGCTGCTTTTATTCCTTTGAGTATTAATTGTCCTACAGCCTCAGGATACCTAGTAAGAATAGTGTTAGGAGAATAAGATAAATGTATCCACAATAATGGACCTTCTTGCCAAAATACTTCTGTAGGAATATTTTTTGTTGGTATTACAATAAATAATAAAGGCAAAGTTATATCAGTTCTATCCAAATGCATATTTTCCATATATGTTTCAATAATTTTTAATGCCTTTCTTGCTTCAGGCGTTAACATGCCGATCTGATGGACCTTTTAGGGTATCAAATAAAGGTCCCAACTCTCTTGTTGGTATGTCTAGATAAGGCCTTATCCAATTCATGTCTCCTAATAACTTTTGAAAGTCGTTAAGTGATTTGAGTTGATCTACTCGTATTTGAATTTTTGGTGGACGGACCATGGTTGAGGATAACAGAACTCCTAAATAATTAATTGGAAAATTTAATTGTACTTTATCTATTGCTATCTCTAGATTTTATTTTTTTAATAAATTTGTAAGTGTGGCATAACATTCTAGCAATGTGTTTTTATCTTTGTGTGCTAACAATACATCATCCATATAGTGAAATATTTGTAGTACAGGATTTTGATTTCTAAGTGGCTGGATTGCTTTGTTAACATAAATTTGACACATAGGGGCTGGGGATGTGGCTCAAGCGGTAGCGCGCTCACCTGGCATGCGTGCGGCCCAGGTTTGATCCTCAGCACCACATACCAACAAAGATGTTGTATCTGCCGAGAACTAAAAAATAAATATTAAAAAAAATTCTCTCTCTCTCTCTCTCTCTCTCTCTCTCTCTCTCTCTCTCTCCTCTCTCACTCTCTCTTTAAAAAAAAAATTTGATACATAGTTGGGCTGTTAGCCATCCCTTGAGGGAGTACTTTCCATTCATATCTCTGATAAGGACCTTCATGATTCAGTGCAGAGATAGTAAATGCAAAACATGGACTATCCTCAGGATGAATTGGAATTGAAAAAAAAAAACAATCTTTAATATCTATAGCTAAAACATACCAGGCTTTTGGCAAAGCAGACAATTGAGGAATCCCCGATTGAGCAGGTCCCATAATAACCATCTCATTAGTAATGGCTCTTAAATCTTGCAATAATCTCCATTTACCATATTTCTTTTTAATGACAAAAATAGGAGTATTATAGGAAGATACGGAAGGTTGTATTTGTCCCTCCGCTAATTGTTGTTTGACCAGATCATGGGCTGCTTGTATCTTTTCTTTAGTCAGGGGCCACTGAGGAACGCATACTGGTCTATCTGATTTCCAAGTAATTTTTATTGCCTCAGTGACCCCTTCTGAAAACCCAGTCCATGTCTATTTATTCCTTGATCTATTCGAATTGGTGCTGCTATACCTTGTTCTCCTAATCTTTTTTCTTTCCTGAAACCTTGTCTAGCCCTAATAGTGGGCGCATTTGAATTGATGTTATTTGTTAATGTCAAACCTAATTGATCTAGGACATCTCATCCCCATAAATTTATAGGAAGATGATCCAATACATATGGCTGTATAGTTCCTTCATATCCTTCAGGATCCTTCCAATCTAATACCATCGCACTTCTATGGGGATTAGTTGCCACTCCTAGGCCTTGAAGCGTTTGGGTGGCTTGTTGTAACAACCAATGTTTTGGCCATTCTGGACGAGATATGATGCTAAGGTCTGCACCTGTATCCAGTAGCCCATTAAATTTATTTCCTTGAATATTTAATTTTAGCATTGGGAGAGAATCTAAATTCAAAGACAGGATAGCCCAATCTATACCTGTGGAGCCTAATCCCCTGGAAACTCTTTCCATAGTACTACTGGAAAATTTATCATGCAGTCTGGGTATTATTAATAACTGTGCTATTCTATCTCCTGGTGAAATTACTGATATATCCTTTGGAGAACTAGCTATAATTTTTATTTCACCTTCATAATCGGGATCAATTACCCTGGGACTTATCATAAGTCCTTTTAGCGTAGAAGAACTGTGTCCTAACAATAAGCCTACTGTTCCTTGGGGAAGAGGTCCTTTTACTCCTGTGGGAATGATTTGAACTCCCATCTCTGGAGTTAATACTGCTCTAGTGGAGGCGCAGATGCCCAAACCTGTGCTCCCTCTGGTTCATCTGAAGAGAGATCTGATGGATAATGTGTCCTGGGCACTACCCTGATGGTGTTGCTGGGTTCCTCCATGGTGTTTCTGGGTTCCTCCAGTGCCCCGTATATTTGTGGTCATGGGCCCTGGAGCATTGGACCCCCTGTCCGATTTTTGGCAATGGAGCCCGATGCTTTTCTCCACGATATCGTGGGTAAACACCTGGTCCTTGTCCATTTTTTGATAATGGAGTACCCTCTATGGTGGTTTGAGAACGCATTAATTAGCCCAATGTCTCCCTCTATGGCATCGTGGGCAAGTACTCGGTATTCTATTCCTTTGATACCTAGCTTTGTTAAACCTTCCTCCTATGGGGCAACTCTTTTTAAAATGTCCTGTTTGTTCACAGTTATAGCATGTTTTTGGCCTGGCATCTAAAGCCTGTTGTACTGCTGCCAAGACTTGTCCTTGTTCATTAATGTCTCTACATAATTTAATATATGTGTTTAAATCTTCATGTCTCCATGGTCTAATGACCTCTCTGCAGCAACGATTTGCTTGGTCATAAGCCAGTTGTTTTATAAATGGCATTGCTTGTTCTGTATCCCCCAAAATTCTGGAAGCTGCTTGAATAAGCCTGTCTACAAATTCAGCGTAAGGTTCATTAGTTCCTTGTATTACCTTAGATAATTGACCTTGTAAATCTCCATGCCCCTGTAAAGTTTTCCATGCCCTAACTGCATCTACAGCAATTTGTGCGTATACTCCAGGATCATATTCAATTTGTTGCCATTGACCCTCATAAGGTCCTTTTCCTAACAACATATCTAGATTTCTTTGAGGGTAACCGGCTGCTGCATTTCGCCTAGCTGTCTCCCTGCAAAATTCCTCATTGGCAACCTTCCATAACAAATATTGTCCTCCATTTAGCACAGATTTACACATACTAGCCCAATCTGCTGGTGTCATGTTCAAGTTGGTAATGGATTCGACCATGCTTACAGTGAAGGGTGCTTGAGGACCATAGGTTGTTACAGCCTCCTTTAACTGCTTCACTGTTTTGAAATCTAAAGCACGGTGAATTCGCTGCCCTCCTGCCTGCTCAAATACAGGGCATGCTAATCTTTGAGGTCCTGTCTCAGGATCCCATCTATCAACTATGGGGGTTGAGGGCCACTCAGCTATCTCCATAGGTGGAGCTGTTGGTTGAATTACACCCTCTGGTGATAGAACGGTGTTAGTAGCAGCCTCCTGTTGTAGCTTTTCCCCTAATAGCTGTTTCTCCTCTAACCTATCTTCCTTTAAATTTTCTTCCTCTGTCTGACTAGCTTGAGAGACCTTCTCTTTTGCTTGATCTAAAATGTCTCTCTCCATGGTCTGAACCTCTAACAATTTACTTAACACTCTTTCAGTTTGTTTTTTACTAATTTCTAATCTGTTATAAAGATAACCACAACCCAATAAGATAACACAAAACAAAACAGAAACAGAATGAAACAAAAAGGGAACAAAAAATCGTTTTTTGTTTCTTATTTTCTTCACATGTGCATTTGTGGTCTATTTCTATCTCTTCCTCAGGGGCAAACAACTTCAAACCTTGAGCCAACCATTTTTCCCAGTATGCCTGAGAAAATTCTAGGGATAGGCACCTTGAAACAAACACAAAACAAATCAAAACAAGAACACATTGTTGCATGGAAATGGAAGGCGATCCTCAGGGTTATACAAAATGTCATATAAGAGGTAAGGAGGGGTAAGTCAAGAGAATACAAATGGAAGACATGATTTACAGTAGAAGGGGTAGAGAGAGAAAAGGGGAGGGGAGGGGAGGGGGGATAGTAGACAATAGGACAGACAGCAGAATACATCAGACACTAGAAAGGCAATATGTTAATCAATGGAAGGGTAACTGATGTGATACAGCAATTTGTATATGGGGTAAAAGCGGGAGTTCATAATCCACTTGAATCAAACCGTGTAATATGATGTATTAAGAACTATGTAATGTTATGAACGACCAATAAAAAAAAAAAAAAAAAAAAAGAACACATTGTTTTTTAAAATGGTCACCCATTCTCTCGCCTTCCCTTAAGGGCAAGCAATTTCACTTACCCCGAAGCTTCAGACGTTCCCCATACGGGCCACCAATTGTCGCAGTCTGGCTGGGCACAAATCACGAGCCACTGAAGCAGGAACAAACTTTATTTTTGAACTGCAAGAAAAAATCTCACACATGCTCCTGGGGAATTCTCCCTAATGCCACATGGCTCGTCCAGGAACCCCCAGCTGGAAATATCTCTCCCGGAAATCCCTCCTCCTGCACTTCCCCAACCAATGGGAACTCTCGGGGAATCCCCGGAAATCCCCATGAGAACTCCAAAATAGTGCGAGAACTCAAAAGTAGCAGCAGAGGCAGATAGTAATGCCTCGCCTGTCAATCAATACTGTTGGCAAAATGCCAGGAGCCATACAGACTCGGCTGTGGCTCTCAGCAGTGAGGGACCTTACTCAATTTTACATGAGAAGCATTAATCTTAGAAATGATCAGAACCAGAGGGAGCACAGGTTTGGGCATCTGCTCATACTATAAACCACACACAGAATGCAGTGTTAAAAACAATGGCCATTTAATGTGAGAATATAGTGAGAGAGTTATTCTTTAAATATATAATATAGATATATGTAATGTGAATGTATTATATATGTATATAGTATGTGGTATAAATGTGTGTGTGCATGTTTGACTACATACGTACATATTTTCCTATACATAGGAAGTAATTTTGCTGCTTAAAAATTGTTTTATGTATAGAATATTTTATAAGAAAGAAAGTATATATATATATGTATAGTATATACATAAAGTATATATATATGTATATGTTTTATGTATAGAATATTTTATAAGAAAGAAAGTATATATATATATATATATATATATATATATATACTAATATATATATGTATAAAGTATATATACACATATATCAGTCATTTACATACTATGGTTTTTTGTTGTTGTTTTGGGAGTCTTTTTTTTTCGTACTGGGGATTGAATTCAGGGGCACTCAATGATTCAGCCACATCCCCAGCCCTACTTAGTATTTTATTTATGGGATAAGGTCTCACTGAATTGCTTAGTATCTCACTTTTGCTAAGGCTGGCTTTAAACTCTAGATCTTCCTGCCACAGCTTCCTAAGACACTGGGATTATAGGCATACACCACCATATCTAGCTATTACTGTGTTTTATATAATGTTTTAAACAAAAATTATAGGCCCAAATTTATGATATTAAATTAATAAATATGCAGTCCTTTATTAGATTGTCCTTTCTGCCTGGCTGAATGTACTTTGTTAACATGGCCTTCTCTGTTGTACAGGCCACATCAGTCTCTGTGCTGTAGGATCCTCTGGTGCTCTGATTTCCTTTGTCATATCAATGATGGCATACTTTTAGTTTGACAAGACCTGTGTCATATTATTCAACATATATACTATGATTATATGTTATTCTTTATTCTCAGCCCAAGCAGGGTCATCAAGAACCTTTGAATTCTGGGATATCCCTAACAAAGCTTTCTTTATAGTAGTATTTAACAATATACTAATATGGATATTGGGTCACCTTCCCAATCAGTATTTATATTGTGAACATTATTGTTCGTATGAAAATGTTTAAGCTCAGGTTAAATTTTCCATCATATGTGCACAAAGGAAAAATTGGGTGGAATCAACAAACCACTCCCAAGCCTCCTCAGTTAAACCACACAGAGAGTCACATATTCTGTATAAATTGTACTTTTCTTAGCATGATTTTAAGTAGAAATTCTTTGAAACATTCTGCATGTTCTATTTTATTTTACCTGCTAACCAAAAGGAAAAAGATAAAAGAAAAAACTTCAAAACAATCATGATTCTTTTAGTCAGCTAAAATAATTATTTTGAAGATGAATTAAAGATTGTTAGAACAAGTTCTTTTAAACGCCTTTCAAATAATCATTAATTCCAACATTTTGAATTTGAATTTTTTGTTCAAAAATGGTTTATCTTTTTCCCTGAATCATGTTCAATTATGTTTCATACTTGACCTTTGCTCTTCAAGTTTTTCCATCCTACAATTTCTCTAGCAAGTAATTACTTGATAAGACAATACTTAAAAGGCATGAGACCTTTTTTAAAAATGTGAAAAAATATCCTTTTGAATATAAATAACAATCATTTATTTTACCTTCTATTACATAGTGGAAATACTATTAAACATATAGACTTGCATCCATGTAAAAGGTATGTCCCTGTTTTGTAAAAGAATCTGACAGACACCTTTTGATTTTTACTTGTCCTTTTGATCTACTTTTTGAGGTCTGTCGCTTACCTTTATTTCAGTCTTTGTCTAGAGCTTTGAAGTCTTGGCAACCAGATATCAGTGTCATCACATTTATTATTTAGTACCTCGTTATGATTCAATCCTTCCTTTCTGAAAATGTCTACTGCCTAAACCTACTGGTGGAATTAGAGGCTGGAGTAAGGAACAAGTCGGTGAATTAAATTTAGAAAATTCTTCACTTGAATCTATCAGTCAAAATCTCCTAATTTTCATAAATAGAAACTACTTTGATGTCAATGGAGCCCTAACTAGAGGGGCCTGTTTTCTGTTGTATTTCTAAAACTAAATAATGTCTTTCATGTGAAGTAGAAACAAAACATAAAAGTGTGAATAGCAAACACCTTAGATTTAGAACCTCATCTTTGAATGTCAAAGCAAGTCTACGTTTTTAATCGTGTTTCAGTTCAGGGCCTTTAAAATTATTTCTTCACTCTAAGCTTGCATTTAGCCATTTAGTTAAAAGCCTTGTTCTTGTCTCACAAATATGTGTTTGATACTCCATTAGATCCTGTTGTACTGACTGCAGAAACTTGAGGTAGAATCAGGTAGGCAGGGAGGAAAAGCGTTGGAGCCAAGCAGGTCTGAATTTGTACATTGATTTTCTTTTCTAGAGGGTGGACTTTGGCAAGTAATTAACTTTTCTGTCTTTATTTACTTATCCATAACTCTGACTTATCAATACTTACCTCATAATGTCTGGGGATTGAATGAGAAATATGTGTGACATACAATATATATTCATTTAGTAGCAATCATTATTTTATCTGTCTTCAGGGTTGATTCTGTCTTTCATTCATTTTTTGTAGTCAATCATTTCACTGACTTTAAAGAATGTTTGAAAATCAGAATCTCCTGATGTGTAATATTCAGTAATGAATAATGTAGAGTTATTTTCCTTACATAACATTCTTGGCTCAATTTTTCATTAATGAAGTCATCCAGTTTTAAAAACGATCACAAATTGCTTGCTGTATTTGTATATTTTTAAATCACAAGGAACCATTTTTATGAAAGTCAACATGATTTAGAAGAAAATGGATTAGACCAGGCATCATAAGTCCTAATTTCAATTATCACATTTTCATCATATAATTCAAAGAATGATCTCGGATACTTTTTAAGTTTTTGGTACTGGGGATTGGATTCAGATCCTTGTAAATGCTAAGCATGCTCTCTGCTACCAAGCTATACCTCCATCCCATAAACATTTAATTTTAAGAGGCTTAAAACCATCAACTATAAAATATATCCTGCATAAATTATCATCAAGTTTGCTCCCAGCTTTAATGACTACTGTGTGTGTGTGTGTGTGTGTGTGTATGTTTACTCAATATAAATCCTGTTAATCATTTTTTACTTTTAGAGCCTAGAACACTCTCTGGTCCCTAGTGAAAATGCATATATTATTTGTTTATTAAAGAAGAGAGGAGAAAAATGCAGAAAAGGAGGGAGAAGAAAGGAGAATAGGTAAGAAAGAAGGAAAAAGGGAGGGAGGGAGGGAGGGATGAAGGAAAGAAGGAATAAGAAGGAAAGTGTGTTTTGAAATCTTGCATAACAAAGACTCTTGCCTGTTTTCTAGGACTTTCACTTAGGCAAATAATGTCAAAGGAAGATTTGGGCAGCTATTTGCTTTTTCCAATTTAGTCCCTTTTCCTTACATATGGAACAATTAATTTACATCAAGGTGCATCATTTCTAACCATTTCATAGCTGTTTGATCTAGGTTTTGCCATAATTTCTAAGCAATAACCAAAATTTTGTTAAATAGCTAAAGGTTTTGTTTCTTACTGTTTTATTTTCTTGGTCCATTGTTTAAAGAGATTATATAATTTAGGGCCAAAATTTCTGAAGATGTTTATGAGTTCTGTTCTCTTTTAGAAAGACTTGGTCTTTCAGTAAGATTAAGTGAATATCTGATTCACCCATCTTGCAGAATGGACAGTCCTTTAGTGGAGTTCCCTCCAAAGGGACAATGGGTTCCCAGAATGCAAACTTCATTGCATGCAAAGCATGGTGTCACCAGAGTGGGTGACAGATGTTTGCTAACTATGACAGAATATGATGGCACCTTCTCTAACTTCTATTTTTCAGAAATTTAAATAATCTTAAATCATTAGGTGAAAGTTAAGGCAACATTTCCAAAGAAATTTAGAAGAAATGTATATGGTATCCAGGCAATTTCTCCTCCATGGTATACTCAATCTTGTATTTTAATTCTGATACCTCTAACCGAAAGCCTTTCCGTTGCTATTGAAGTTAGAATAACACAACAAAGGGAGGTAATAAATACTTATTAAAATGATGAATTTTCAGAAAATAGTACATGATAAACTAAGTAAGAACATGAATTTATAAAATGAATCAAGAAAAGAAGGAGACAACTAACGCACAGGAAAATGAATGCAGGCTGGAAAAGGAAGACTTTCTTCGAGATAAACATCCTCTTCCTTAATAGCTGTTAGAAACTTCAGAAATATTCTTTCTTTATAATAGTTTGTTAGAATTTAGGTTGACTGTTCTATGTGAATTGGTTACATGTACAAATTGGGGAAAATTTTTTAAAGAATCCACTGTGTTGATAAGAATTTAGTATATTTACATTGATTTTGCAGGGAAGAAGAGTGCTGAGAAAATGTTTTTCCAACTTCAGGAACCACTGCCATGGTTATTTGTTTATTTTTATTTTGTTTTTCTACATTATTTAGGAGACCTTTGCCCAGTTATTTTTAAAAGCTGATATTTCAATCATTTCCAGGGAAGTGTATGCTTTTCTAATGTTACAATAATCATCTCTCTTTCTTGGTGTCTATGTTGGATGATTTATCCAACAAACATCTAATATGTAGCAACTATTAGTGCAGACACTGAAGGAGGAAAAGTAAAAATAAAGGCCAAATTCCCACAATTTAACAGCTGATTTCTATGTGGAGAGACAAAAAATCAATAAATACATACACAGCATTCCCTAAGTGCCATAAAGAAAGAACATTGAAAGGAAAGGGCATAGGAACTGGAGGAATTAGTGAAGGATGGTTACTTTAAGGAGCATGATGCAAAAAGTTATGACATATAGCTAAACAAATATCTGAAACTGTGAGGAGGAAGCCATGTGGGCCCTGGGAAAAGAGTGGTTCAGCCACACAGAGAAGCAATTGCTGAGGCCTAGAGGGAGAGGCATGCTTGAGGTACCAGGGGAAGGACCTGTGGGCCACACTCAGAGATTGGCTTTTGTCCAAAGTGAAAGGGAAGCTATGAAAAGTCTTGAATAGGGAAGTAACAATCTATTTTCAGATTTGATGTCCTGTCAAAAATGGAATGTTGCTGTCCAAGAGCAACAAAAAGTAGGTGAGTTAGGAGGCTATTGCCATAATCTTGGCAAAACAAGACACTAGCTTAGACCAAGGTGATAGTTTTGGGGGAAAAGGTACAAAGAGGCTAAATTTGGGCTATGATGTTTTTTGCTGTAATCAGGGCCTGGGTTATTTAGAACCACTCAAAAACAAGAATGTGGGAGAAAAAGGAAAAAAATCATTTCATAGAAGGTACTAAGAACTGGCCAGATAGTGAGGAATTTCAGAATAAGTCCTCAGAGAAAGCAAAATCCCCAAGACTTGAAACAGGCCATTTATATTGCTTTGGCTCAGGGCATGTGTGGGGCCAGTGAGACCAACTGACATGGTGATGGACTCCCAAGCACAGGGTAGAAACTAATGCCAGGGGCATCAAAAGACTAGAGTAAAATGAGATAATGCACATAATTAGTAGAACCCAGGCATATTACTCTAGGCATATTTTTACCTAGGCATAATACTATAAACTTGGCCCAGAAGTAAATTCAACGCCTCTCACTCCCAGGGGATGAAGCATAACAGAGAAAAAAAGGAAGGTGGATAATCCCAAGTCTCACTTGAGGTGTTAAAAATAAATATACATTTTTAACTAAAAGGATTAACTCATGATTTTGTTTATCATATGGATATTAGTTGAAACTTTGGAGTTCTGGGAAGAAATAATTTCTTCCTCTAAATTAGAATTCCAATGGAAATTTTCCCTATATGAAAAAAAAATTTCTGAGGAAAATATGGCTATTTCAGTGATCAAAAAAAATTTTAACTCTTATTTACTTAACATTTTAACTAACATGATATTTAGTTTAATATGATACTTTGGAAATGTTTTATAATTTTAAAATATTGCATATGACAATTTTGAAGGTTTTGGAAGAATAATATGTGACATATTATTCTAATCTAAGTATGTATTGTTCAATTTTATTATTTTTAAATAAAATAAGTTAATTTATACAAGAATTTATATAAGATTTGCTATTAAATCTACTTTTTAAATTTATATAAGGAGAAAATATTTAAATTTCTAAATGAATAGCTACATATAATTATGATCACTTAATATTGTTAAAATTTTTTTTATCCATTCATCTATTGAAGGGCATCTAGGTTGATTCCACAGTGTAGCTATTGTGAATTGTGCTGCTATAAACGTTGATGTGGCTGTGTCCCTGTAGTATGCTGTTTTTAAGTCTTTTGGGTATAGACCAAGAAGAGGAATAACTGGGTTAAATGGTGGTGGAATTCCCAATTTTCCAAGGAATTTCCATACTGCTTTCCATCTTGGCTGCACCAATTTGCATTCCCACCAGCAGTGTATGAGTGTGCCTTTTTTCCCACATCCTGTCTGACATTCTGGCTTCCCATTTGTTCTCAGTGTAACCAACTTTCTAATTTCAGACAAGATGATTTTATTTTAAATGTTCATCTAAACATGATCAAGCCCAGCTTTGAAGCCTCAATACATTTGCATTATTTTAGGATAAAGTTCAAAATCCCTAATGTTGCTCCTAACATTCTCCAGCCCTTATGGAAACCAAACACTTCTCTATGCTCTAGGCTGCTACCCCTTGTTCTCTGTGCTCCAGGATACTGGCTTCCTTCATTCTTAGTATGTGTTTCTTGCTTCCTCATAGCTGCAGCTCATTCACATTAGTCATCTTTCTGGACACTCTTCCCCATCCTTTATCCTGGCCAACAAGATCTTACTCATGCTTCAGCTTTAGCTTATACTTCACGTTCTCTTAAAAAAGCATTCACGACACCCCCAAGAATAGAACACATTTCCTCATGCCTGTAGTTACAAATTCATTCTCTGTCTTTTCTATTACACTTTAACATCTCAGAGATGAGGGACTTCACCATTTTCAGCAGTCTGAATATTGATAAATAAATTAATGATCTCATAAAAATTGAGTAATAATTCTTGTACTATCATCTTAGTATACCAGCAAGGTATCATTTAGGATGAAAAGTTTCCCATAACCCCTTATTAGGTTTCCTTTCATGTCTTATTGACTGGTATACCAAATTTCAAAATCTGAATAACCATAGTCCATCTGTTAGTTATTCTTTCATGTTACATTCTTTCATGTTACATGAAGAAGTAATTAATTCAGCTCATGACCAACACAATCACATCAGTGTATTTCCTCAAGACAATCACAATACTTCAGTAGGGTAGACCAACACAATGCTTTGAGATTACTTTCCATTATGTCACAAAGGGTTTTAGTCAGCTTTTCACTGCTTTAACCAAAAGACCTGATCATTTTAAGGAGGAAAAGTTTATTTAGGGGCTCATGGTTTCAGAGGTCTCATTCTGTAGATGGCTGATTTCTTTCCTGGGGGCTTGAGGTAAAGCAGAACATCATGATGGAAGAATGTAATGGAGGAAAGCAGCTCAGGACACCACACCAGGAAGCAGAAAAAGAGAGAGACTCCCCGCACCATGGATAAAATATACAGTCTAAAGGCATGCCCCTAATAACCCACCTCCTCCAGGCACACTATACCTGCCTATAGGTACAACCCAGTTAATCCCCATCAGGGATTAATATACTGATTAGATTAAGGCTCTCATAACCAAGTCTTTTCATCTCTAAACTTTATTGCATTGTCTCACACATAAGATTTTGGGGGACACCTTATATCTAAACTTAACACAAAGAATACAATAAAATGTATTCTTCAGGGTCAAAATTTAGTAAAGTTAATAATTCAACAGCTTCAGCCAGTGCATTTTTAAAATATTTTTTAGTTGTAGTTGACACAGTACCTTAATTTTACTTGTTTATTTATGTGTGGTGCTTAGCATCACACCCAGCACCTCACATGTTAGATGATCACTCTACCGCTGAGTCACAACCTCAGCCCCATCAGCCAGTGCATTTTTAAGTAAAGTATATCTCCATGTGTTTTTACTCTAAGTTTCTGACATAGAAGGAATCAGCAAACTGTAGCTCAAAGGTCAACTCTATCCCTCAGACACATTTCTTCAAATAAAGTTTTACTGGAACACAGACATGTCCATTTATTAATGTGTTGTATCTACATGTATTTACTCTTCAAATGCAGAATTTCATAGTTAATACAGAGAATTTATGGCCTCCAAACTACAAAATATTCCCTATCTAGACATATATATATATATATATATATATATATATATATATATATATATATATTAAAAAAAACAAACCAGAAATACTGACTCCAGCTAGTATAGTTTGGGGTAATACTTTGATTTTGGCAAACAACTCAGTTGTTTTGCTCACCAGGGCTTCTGCATAATCAGATCAAGGGCCAGTTCAGTGAAAAGGTCATTAGTGCCTTAATGTTACTAAGAAAATAGTTCTGTTTTTAGAATTCACTGCAAGAGTCTTGGGAACCCCTTAGACTCATGGGCCTCACTTTGAAAACAGCTCTCAAGATTATGATATGCATAATCTCAAAATCTAAGATAAATTATAGTTTTAAATCTTTCAGACAATGCCAAAAGTTTAGAATTCTTTAATTCTACCTAGTCTGTTCATAATTTATAACATCTTGAATTATGCAGATTCTCTCTACACTTAAACCCTACAACACATTATTATTTTTATGTAAAGAAGTTATTATTATCCAATTACCTCTTCAAATGTTGTTTCCTGCCTCTTAAAATTTCTGTCATGGATCACTTTCCATTTCCCCTAAAGGATATTTTATAGTATCTTAACTTATCTGTAAGTGAATGCTTTTAGTTTTTATTTGTTTGAAAATATTTTTATTTTACTTTCATGTTGAACAAAGTTACTTTTCTGGGCAAACAATGATATCATCATTTCTGAAAGAAATATATTTCTGAAATAAAACCTTTTAATCCCTAGATGTTATTCCATTGTTGGTTGGCTAGCATGGGTTCTGATGAGAAGTTAACTGAAAGTCTTATTATTATTCCTTTGAATGTGATTCAACTGATTCTTCTTTGTCATTGACTTCTAGTCATTTTTATATGATTGTTTCTAAGTACCATTTTCCTTATATTTATCACTGTTGGTATTATATAATTTGTTTGCCCCTGTGACATGATTTCTTTATTAGTTTGGAAAAATTGATCAATTATCTGTTTAAACTGTTTTTGTTTTCCTCCCTCTCCCTTCCCCTTCTGTGACTCCAGTTATACATATTAGAGACAAATCATAGTGTCCCTCCTTTACTTATCTGACTTCACAAGAATGAGAAATTAACTATAGAAAGCTGTTGTCTGTATTTCAGTTTTATATATTTTATGACCTACAATCCATTAATTTCCTATGTAAATGTTTCTAATATAATTTAAACCACCATATTAAATTTTTAACTATAAGTACAGCATTTTTCTATGATTTCTATTTGGCTCATTTATAAAAATATGAACTTATCTCCTGAATTTTTTTTTGTACCAGTGATTTTTTTACCCAGGGGCACTTAACCATTGAGTCACATCCCCAGCCTTTTTCAAAAGTATTTTATTTAGAGACAAAGTCTCCCTGAGTTACTTATGGATTTGCTAAGTTGCTGAAGCTGGTTTTGAACTCATTATCTTCCTGCCCTGCTTCCTGAGCCACTGGGATTATAGGCTCACACCACTCCATGCCCAGCCCTCTCCTGAAATTTTAATCTTGTTTTTTTTTAATTTTTCTTGAAGATATTTAAATAATAGTTTGAAGTCTATATCTAATATGCTAAAATTTCTATTGCCTCTTGCCCTCTTGGTGTTGTAGCTATATAGCCTCATGTTTCTGTTTCTTTCTAGTGTTAGATGTATTTGACATTATATTGAGCATTGCATATGAAAAATAATGGAGATACAGGTAAGGATGTTTTCATTTGCAAGAATGAATTGGCAATTACTCCTGGAAGACTACTGTATATGTTAGGTGTCCCAGACCATCATAACCCTGTCAGAGACTGAAATCATTTTCAAGACCTGTCAATTGTTGGTTCACCTTCCTTTGGGGGTATGGCAGAACAGGGTCCAATCTCAAAGCCTGCAATATTTATCATATTCTCTGTACTCAGGGAAATGTTAATTCCAATTAATTGTTCCTTACCTCCACATTCTGTTAATGGTTCCTCTCCATTTCATAGTCTCCAGGGACCAACAGTTAACTCCAGGAGAAAAGGTGAGGTTCACCATTTGGGTCCCTGTCTTCTCTTGGATCTTGTACCTATAAGACAACACTACTTTTAAAATTCTCCAGTGTCTTCAAACAACTTTTAATTACCTTATCAAACTTTGAAATTTTTACTGCTTGGAGAGTTGAACATAACCACCTAGTTGACCATTAAACTTCTGAAAGTAACTTCTGAATTGGTAGATCTGTGTCACACAGCCCACTCTGTATCTCACAATTATTTTGTTCATTTTGTACACTCTTTACACAATGCACAGATCATATCCTACAATATTTTAATTTGTTCTGTTTCAAAATCATGATAATTGCAAAGTTTTCGCAATTAAACTTCTCTATTTCTAGAGTACCCTGATTCTGGTTACTCAGAGCTGCACAACAGCAATACTGTAAACAAAACATCTTTTAAAAGATATCCTATGAAGTAATGCAGTATTTAGAAGAAAGATTTTTTATTATGTTTTCATCAGTGCATTATAATCATACATACTAGTGAAATTCATTGTGATGTGTTCATACATACACATTGCATAGTTCTGTCAATTTCACTCACTTGGAGCTCTCCTTTCTTTTCCATCCTCCTTCCTTACTCAATCCTCTTCCTCTTCCTAGGAAGCTTTGCAGCATACTATGACCAGTGTTTCATGCTGAATTTAGTTTCCATTTTTAATCTAACAATACATTCTTAAATGTATCATTTCTTGAACATTGCAATAGATCTTGCCAATTACCATACAGACTGTTTTGACTACATCATGTATAAATTACACAGGTAAATCCAATCTGCCAAAGTCAGAGGCCCACTGTGGTTTATTCAGGGATTGGCTTTGAGAAATAAACATAGTAGTAGAATATGATAGTTATTGTGATTTGCAGACAGAGATTTACCTTCCAAATTCTACAAAGAATAGTCCCATTACTGAAAAAAAGTGAACTTAAACTGAAATATTAAAAAATAAAACAACAGCAAATTTAAAAAAAGAAAAAATAATAATTTTACATATTACCTATAAAAGTAACCAGGGTTAAATGCTTTTTAAATTTCTCTCAGTAATGTGATTGTATGACAGATATTAAATAAAAACATATTTATCAAAATAGGTATGAAAATGAAAAATTTTTCTGGATCTAGTACACTAACTTAACTTATACCAGAATTTTTGACATTAGATATATTATCAATTCTGCCTTTTAATTAGTATAACAATATAGTAAAATTGATGTGTATAACAAAAAATATTAATTAATAACAGTATTAAATAAATAATAGATATTAAATATACATTTGTTCTTATATGTCAAGATGTATGTGAATTAGTTTTTTTAACACAAACAAAACTCTTGTCTAGATTATGCCATTTACTCCTTAAAAGAACACTGAGAAAAACTGAAACCAAGAGAAACTTGCAGAAATAGCTAAACCAGTGAATAGAGAATTGAGATATGAATCCAAGATAATCTAATATTCTAAACTGTGCAATTTCCACTATACTGTAGTCTAATTAAAAAAAAAAAACTTGAATATGATGCAAGCATTCTGAGCATGCATAAGTTACACAATATTTTTTTCATGGCTTTTGGTTATGCCTATAATGATTTACTAGTAAAACATTGTTTGAGAAATGTTTACTTCTTTAGAATTCTTTCATATCATTTTTCAGGTTGCATAAAATTGAAGAGTTCAACATCTACATGGGTAGTAAATAATATAACCTTTTCATAGAAATTGAGACAAATGCTATATTAGCCTGTCTAAGATCAGTGTCCTAGGGAGATGCTTTGTCATCCAGTACTACCAATTTCTCCCCATACAAGCAGATCACTAAAATCTAAGTAGTACTCCCCTTAGCCAGGAGAGAAGCTACCCATATTGTTAATATTTTCAGTGCAAATCTTTAGCAATTTCAGTCTAGGATCACATGTGGGACTGAGTTTATGTTGTGTGGAATTAGCATTTGTCCTTCCAGATTAAAAGTAAGTAAGCATCTTGCCTGAAGTAATCACTCAGGAAACGCTGATTTACATAAAATCAGAGTACTTTCTCTTGTCTGGTCTCCTGTTTTACTGGGATCTTCTGGCCTCTATGTCCCCACTACTCCTTCTACCACTAATAATTCCCAGATCCAAAGTCTCTGGATGGAGTCATGTTTTAACAAATCTCTTCATTACTTGCCACAGAATGTTATTGAAAGCAAAAAACAGAAGTGTACATTGTAAAGTATCAAATGTAGAAAAGGATTTCTTTTCCTACTTTATTTTTCACCTTTGTTGTTTTTCTTGATGCTGTTTTCCTAATCTCTTTACCCATGTGCTCAAGGTTACTTGAGTACTAAGAGAAAAAAAAATCCTTTGAACACTTTGACCTTGTAAGTTTACAAATCTGAGATTTATCTTACTCATTTCCTCCCTTTACACTAATTCTGAAAGCACAATGCAAAAAATATTTTATATTTCATATATTGAAATAATATTCAGTTGTGGAAGAGTAATGTGATGATATCATGATTTACAAGATGTATTAAGTAAAAATTAAAGTATAGGACCATATATAAGAGCTAATCATACTTATAAAATAGAGAAATTATTTTAATGGCTATATGTGTTTTCTATAAATTGACTATTAGTGGGAAGATAAATACAAGAGAATATTTTCTCATTTTTCTCCTTAAGAAGAGAATTTGCTGCACCACTTTGCAGTCCCACCAGCAGTGTATGAGTGCATCTTTTCCCCCCACATCCTCACCAACACTTATTGTTGTTTGTATGCATAATAGCTGCCATTCTGACTGGAGTGAGATGTAATCTTAGAGTGGTTTTAATTTGCATTTCTCTAATTGCTAGTGATGATGAACATTTTTTCATGTATTTTTTGATTGATTGTGCATCATCTTCTGAGAAGTATCTCTAAGGTCCTTGGCCCATTTATTGATTGGGCTGTTTTTTGTTTTGTTTTGTTTTTTTGTTTTTGATGTTTAGCTTTTTGAGTTCTTTATATGCCCTAGAGATTAGTGCTCTATCTGATGTGTGAATGGTAAAGATTAGCTCCCAAGATGTAGGCTCTCTATTCACCTCACAGATTGTTTTTTTGGCTGAGAAGAAACGGAGATTTCTTGGAAATTTGAGAATGGAACCACCATTTGACCCAGCTATCTCTCTCCTTTGTCTATACACAAGGGTCTTGAAAACACCATACTTTAGGTACACAGCTACTTCAATGTTTATTGCAGCACAATTCGAAATAGCTCAACTGTGGAACCAATCTAGGTGCCCTTCAATAGATGAATGGATTAAAAATGTGGCATATATACACAATGGAATATTATTCAGCAATAAAAGAGAATAAAACCATGTCATTTGCAGGTAAATGGATGGAGTTAGAGAAGATAATGCTAAGTGAAGTTAGCTAGTCCCCCCCCAAAAAAATGCCAAATGTTTTCTTTGATATAAGGAGGCTGATTCATAGTGGGATAGAAAACGGGAGCATGGGAGGAATAGACGAACTCTAGATAGGGCAGAGTTGTTGGAGGAGAAGGGAGGGGGAATGGGGTTATTAATGATTGTGGAATGTGAGTATCATTATTATCCAAAGTACATGTATAAAGACATTAATTGGTGTGAATATATTCTGTAGACAACCAGAGACATGAAAAATTGTGTTCTATATGTGTAATAAGAATTGTAATGCATTCCACTGTTATATATAAATAAAAAAAATTTTTAAAAAGAAGAGAGAATTGTTATTCACACACTCCTTTGTACCATTCAAAAATTTTATTATATGGTCAAGGTAATTTCAACTAAAATTTAAAGTGACACAATTCATGGTTTCTCAAAGTGTGACTCTATAGGATACAATACACCCTCACATTCATCCCAGAATCATGACTGGTTTAACCTCTATAACGTATTACCAAATTAAACTTGAGCTTCTGTCAGGAAGGAGTGTGGGGAGCAGGGGAGCCAGTGACATTTCAGGGCATAACTAAAAGGGGAGACAATGTGGATGTCACAGAAAGTTCAGTGAGGAACCTTCCAACCAAGACAAATGTCACACTGCCTGTCCAGGTTTCCCTAGTGCCTAGTGGTCTTCAATTGAGGTTTAATTGCAAGCATCGGAGATTATGTGGTTGTCCCTAGAGAATTTGTTTCGACATTGATGACAGCTGCTTGATTTGGATGATCAAGGACACCAATTTACAAGGAACAAACTATAGATTATGGAGACAGGGTTGTCAAAATGGAAGACCTGGAGAAGCATTGCAGATTGTTGATGCAGACAGGTATAATTAAAGTCCTGAAGCAAAATCACCTACCTACACAAAAAGGAACTTGGGTTTGTGACTTGTAAATCTCATCCTTTCTCACTGGCCATCTTTACAGGCCTTAACATCGCCTGTGCCAGCCATTTTATGTTGAAAATAAATGCAAAAATATGCATACTGGCTTTCATATAACCAAATCAACGTACAAGTGAACATTGTAGAAAAGCAATTTGTTTCAAGACACTTAGGAATTATATTTGAAAACACTCTGAAAACTTACATTTACTAAATTGCTAACCTAGATATTTTGCTATGAAGTTTCACTGTAAATATAGCATTTAAAATGGTTATTATACATTGTTTTTAAATAGAACAAACATTGTAATATATGTTCTCATTAATCTTCATCAAAGAACTGCCTTCAGAAAGATCAAAAGCTGTAGAGATCATAAGCTCAGATTTCACTGCATACATAGCTTGCATCTGCACATGGTCTTATCAGTTTGTAGTGTCACCTTTGTTCTCCCTATTTTCTATCTCCCTATGGGGTAGGGATACTTCATTGGTAGCAGATTTTTAGTTCTATCACCAGGCAGTTTCCAAGTGACTATTTTTTTTTCCTTTGAGATTTAGCTCTTATTCTTTTCTCTTGGGAAATTTTATCAAAATATATTTTTTCTTACCTGTCAGACAAGAGATTAATTCCTGGGAATAAACAGAACTTTTTAGATCTTCCTAATGCAATCTACCAGACTAACTTTATCAATAGTAGTAGTACTAGCAGTAATAATATTAGTAGTAGTGATAGCAATAGTAGTATTTACAAAAAAACAAATTGTTTCTTTCTTGGAGAATTAGCATTTTTTTCTCTCCCAAACTGACAAGCTTTAGCTATGATTTTCCATGAGGATCATGGCCTACCACCAACAAACCTTGCTTCAGTTTTTTTTCCTAGCCACTGTTCTTTGGGTTTGGCTTTTTCTGATTTTTCACAGTGACCCACAGCAACTATTCCTGCACATCTCAAGATTTAGGAAATCACATACTGCTTCCAGGAAGTTTATGATGTCCAAGCCCAGCAAACAGACTTAGCCAATATTACAGCAAAGCTTGGGGCTAGAGGAAAGCTGTTGTTATTTGACCAAATGTTGTTACAGAGTTGAAAAATAGATTACTCTTTACATTTTGGTTCTACAGAAACCTTTTATAAAGTAGTTATACCTAAGGAAAAAAAAAAGAAATCTGATTGTTAGAAAATACTTTAGCTAAATGGAGTCAAACACTAGCTGGTATGTCTTTGCCCACATTGTGAAAACCCATGCTTAAGTCTTCTCTTTATAGGGGGAGTGGGTAAGATACCAAAGCCAAACAATAACTAATTTTAAATGCAGCTACTTTTATCACTATGCTTATTAAGCTACTGCATTTATTGCCAGCACCAATGATTTGTTTCTCTCTCCCAATCTCTACTTATTACGTTGGAAGTGTTGGCCGTCAATCTCAGTGAGGACTTGCACTCTGCAGTTGCTATTAGGCTCCTTTAGAATTGTTCTTAGCAAAGCGTTCACTCAGGTTTTGTGTAAGAACAAAAACTTAGCTACTAGCGTATAAGAGTGATATGAGCCAGTGCTCTTCTATGATTAATTCTCCTTAACAAGAAATTACTGTCTTTTATTCTCTTGGTTTTTCTCATGAAGGATTTTAGTTTTTATACTTGGTTAGCATAATCATGTCTTTGTAATAGCATTTATCAAATATTTTTCATGTTGCATTTCTATTTCCCCATTTTATTCTTGTCTAAATAAATACAAAGGAAACAAGTAATAAAAAAATGTGAAGGTGCCAACATATATCCAATAAAACTTTAAATTTTACTTTGTACTCCCATGAACCCTACATAGGAATTTGATCTCATCCCCTCAGATAATCACTACCCCCACAGAATATTCTCAAATTGCCCTCACAAGTTTGAATTTTCCATTTCTAACACATTGAATAACCAAAGTATTTGAATCTTTTTCTTTAAAATTAAATAAAATATGATCTAAACTGAATGCTTATGCTTTATTACATGAAAGTGATATTAGTGATACTTCTTTACTTCTTAGAAGGAGTTATTTGTTTTATGTGCTTTTTTATTCTCAAGGGTTATAGCTGCCGAATAAGAAACCTCTGAATAAATTACACACTAGTATCCTTATTTCAGTACTGTTAGTTCCATTTCTTCTTGTGTAAAACTGAACTGTTTAATGTTTTTCTTTTCCTATCATTAGGAGTGTTAGACACATGAGAATGAAATCAGATGATCCACAGCCATAGACTTGACAGCTTTGGATCAGCAAAGCTTCTTGCAGTTTGCTTTCTGGATCATTCACAATATCTGTTAATAATAATGTCCAATTTCCTCATTCTGCACATTCCTTTTATTTTCATTTGAGATGCTCATTCAGAAGAACAGATCATCTAATGTAAATGTTTTCTAAAAGTAAAACCAACTTCTCAAACAAAATTGCTTTTCTTCTAAATTGATTATGAATTAAAAGTTGAATTAATATAGTGAAGGGTAAAATCTACTTGTGATTAAAAATTAGTGAATGGATTAGTAGGTTTGTTTTTTTTTCATCAAAACTTTTATTTTGAGATAATTTCAGATTCACACAGATTTGTAAGAAATGATAGAAACCCTACTCACCCTTTCACCCCATTGGTAACACCTTGCAAAGCTAAAGATAATACCACAACTAATGTTGAATATTGATAACCATCAAGATACCTAACTCTAGGGTTTGAGTTGTGGCCCAGTGGTAGAACACTTGTCTAGCATGTGTGAGGCACTGGGTTTGATCCCCAGCACCACATTAAAAAAAAAAAAAAAAACTAATTAAACAAAATAAAGGTATTGTGTCCATCTACAATTAAAAATATTTTTAAAAAATACCTAACTCTAGGTAATGAAGAATCATCCTGTGCTCTTTCCTAAGAGTTTTATAGTTTTACAGTTTATACTTAAGCCTGTAATCCATTTTGAATTAATTTTTGTGTTTGGTTTACGTTGAGTATTTTTTGTGTTTTTGCCAATGGATGTCAAATTCTCTAGGGATTGTTGAAAAAAACTAAAGGAATACTACTCTTCACTGAATTTCTTTTGTATTTTTGTTAAAAATCTTTTTTTCAGGTACCATGTTCTCAATCATAGAGTTAATTCCCCAGAGTCTTGAAATTGTAGCTGTGTAGTAATTATTAAAATTGGATTGATTTATTCCTCCCATGTTGATTTTTACAAAATATTTAAGCTATTCTAGTTCATTTGCTTTCCATATAAATTTTGAAAAATCTTGTTTAAACCTACAAAAATGGTATTTTATAGACTTAAAAATTTGTATATATTTCATTATATACATTTTCAATGTAGACAGTTATAATTTGATTCATGCATACAATGTATAATGCTCAAATCAGAGTAAATAACATTTCCATCCCCTTAAACATCTACCATTTCTTTGTTTTGAAGGTATCAAAATCTTCTCTCCAGTTCTCTCTTAAATATATAAGTTGTTGTTAACTATAGTCACCCTAGCATGTTATAAAACTCTAACCCTTACCCCTCTTACTAATTGTACCCAATCACCAAACTCTATTTCCCCCCACACACTTCTGAGTTTCTACTGACCATTATTCTACTAAGTCCACTTTTTTTTAGCTTCTGCATAGGACAGAAACAAATGTGATATTTATTATTTAATATGTATACCTTAGTATTATATTTTAAAAGCAATTATGAATGTTTTAATATGTCCCAGTGTTCATATGTTTACTGTTAGCATAAAGGAATTATTTTACATCCTTTGACATTTCTGAACACCTTTGTTCATTCTAGGAAGTGCATTGGAGATTACTCAGAAGTTTTTAAGAGTACAATCATGTCACCTGTAAATAGGACGTTTTCTTTCTTCCATTCCAATATGTATGCTTTTGCATCCTTTCCTTTTGTTGTTGCACTGGCTCTACCTTTCAGTCCTGAAAGTTATTTCAGTATGGAATGACTGATTAGAATGGACATCCTTGCTTTGTCCCAAATTTTATGGGAGAAATGTTCAGACTGCCATTAAGGATCATGTTAGCTGTGTATCAAGTTGAGGATATTCCCTTCAATTACACCTTTCAGAGACATTTTGTTGTACATTACAGCTAAATTTCATCCACTACTTTTCTATAGGAAATCCTATGATCCTATGATCTTTCTTCTTTCTCCTACTAGTATAGTGGGTTTCATTTAATGATTTTGAAATCTTGATCTAGCCTTGCTTTCCTGTAATAAACCCCATTTGTTCATGATTTTTTATATGCAAAAATTCTATTTGTTAACACTTTGTTATGAGTTTTTGCCTCAGTTTTATAAAGGATATTGGTTTATAAATTTTTTTAAAAAAATGTTTTTGGTTTTGTTTTGTTTAGTACTACTTTTGTCTAGGTTTGGTATCAGTGTACTACCTACTTCATAAAACTAATTGGGGAGTGTTAGTCCCTATTATTTTTTTTCTGGGAGAAATTCTGTAACATTTGTGGTAATTATTCTGAAAATATTTGGTAGAATTCTCTAGTGAAAGAATTTGTGTTTGAATATATCCTTTTGGGCATTTTTAAATTACAGATGTGATTTTCTTAATGGTTTATAGGGTCTTGCAAATTATCTACCACATATTGCATGAGTTTTTGTGTTAATTGCATTTCCAGGAATCAGTCCTTTTCATCCAAGCTCTCATATAATGTGCAAAAAAGGTTCACAACATTCCTTTCTTATCCTTTCAGTGTCTACAAGGTATGTAATGATATACTTTGCTCATTTCCTTTATTGGTAATTTTGTATCTTCTTTTTCATTATCAATCATGCTAGAAGTTTGTCAATTTTACTATTCTTACAACCAGCCAGGCTTTTTGGTTCACCATTTATCTGTTTCAACTTTATAGAATTCTTTTCTTATCTATATTATCATCTTCCTTCTGTTTGATCTGAGTTTATTTGTTCTTTAATTTGGTGAGATTAAAGTATTAAGTTTTCTCTTCTAATAATCAACCAATGTTATAAACTTTTCTCTTGAGACATATGTGTTCTTGATATGCTGTTGATCCATTTTCATTCAGTTTGTTCATTCAGTTCAGTGTAATTTTTATGTTTTCTTTAAGACTTCCTTTTGGATTCAAAGATTGTTTTGATTTATATTGTTTAGTTCCCAAGTATTTGCAGATTTTCCTGCTATCTTTCTGGTCTTGATCTCCAGATGGATTTCACTGTGTTCATAAAATCATACTCTGTGTGATATATTTCTTTTACATTTTTTGAGGCTTTTTTATGGCCTATAATCTTGTCTATCTTGTTATACATTCCAAGAAAACTTGAAAAGAATGTTTACTCTGTTCCTATTGGGTCAGATATCCTTGAAATGCAAATTAGATGTTGTTGGTAGATGGTGGGGATGAGTTCTTCTATATCCTTAATTTTTTTCAGCCTAATTATTCTATCTATTGTTGAAATAGAGGTGCTAACCATTATAGAAATGAGTGTGAATGTTGCTCAAAAGACTAGGAATAAACCCACCCTATGAAGCTGGGTGTGGTGGAGCATGCCTATAATCCCAGCAGCTTGGAAGGCTGAGGAAGGAGGGTCACAAATTCAAGGCCAGCCTCAGCAACTTAGGGAGGGCCTAAGAAATTTAGTGTGACCATGTCTGGGGGGGGGGGGGAAAGGGGGCTGGTGATGTGACTTATCATTAAAACACCCCTGGGTTAAATTCCCAGTACCTCTAGTACCAAGAAAACAAAAAAAAAAAATTTAACCCAGCAATGCCTCTCCTTGGTATTTATCCAAAAAAAATTTAAGTCATTGCACTATAGCCATAGGTTCTTACCTATGTTTATCATGGCACAATTCAAAATATCAAATATATGGAACCAGACTGAGTGCTCATCAACAGGTAAAAATGTGGATAAAAAATGTGATATATATGGAATTTTACTTAGGCATAAAAAATAAAATTGTTTCATTTGCAGGAAAATCGATGGAATTCAAGAGTAGCATGTTAAGCTAAATAACTTTAACTCAGAAAATCAAGGATTGTATTTTTTTTTCTCATTTGTGAAAGCTAGAGAGGAACAAGGATCTCATGGAAATAGAAGGCAAACCAGTATGATAGATGTAGGGTGTCAACAGATGTGAGAATACGAAGTTAAGGGGAAATACTAGAGAATAAATGTAACAAATTATGCTATGTCCAAGCATGAATATATCTCAATTAATCCCACTATTATACACCAATACAAAGAAATAAAGGGGTGTTATGGTCTTAATTATAATTGTGGATTTGTCAATTTCTCTATTGATTTCTATTGTTGCTTTACATAGTTTTCATCTGTTATTTTATATATACAGATATGGTATTGCTAAATCCTCTTAAGGTATTGGACCCTTTGTATGGTAATATAATATCCTTCTCCATCTCTGGTAATAATTTTTGATACAAGGTCTACTTTATATAATAAAATACTACAGATTTATATACTGTACCATTTTCAATCTTTTCTTTCAAACTACCTATGTCATTATACTCAAAGTAATTCTCTCAGAGATAGCATATAGTTGGGTTGTGATTTTTTATTCACTCTGCCAAACTCTATAGTTTTAATTGGTACAGCATATTTATATTTAGTGTAATTATTGATATGTTAGACTTCAAGTTCAAAATTTTCTCCTTTTTTCATTTTTGTTCTTTCATCTTGTATTAATTAATGTAATATTTAAACTAAATTATGTAATTACTTTAATAAGTAAGATATATTTAGTTTGTAAGTAAATAATAGCCTTTTGGAGAGGATACAATTTAAGTTGTGTCAGCAGAAGAGTTAAGTGGACCAGAAATTAGTCAATGAACCATGAAGATTCACAGTGCCATGGCCATTACATGGCCAAACATTACCATGTTTTATGTAGGAGATTTGGGGCATCAATCTAACAAAATGCATATAAGTGGTCTTTGCTTAAGAGAAATGTGATTTAGTACACAAAAGAAAATATAAAATTACCTTGCCAAAACTACACTAGTCCTATAACTTCTTATCAAGGACTATTAAATGATAGGAGTAAAAGAATATATCTAGAAATAATTTGGGTTAGAACTGAGGAGAATTAAATAAAAATAAGACAGGAAAGTCATTACCTGTTTGATAGAGCTGTAATATAATTGTAGTAATCACTTGACAGGTGGCTCAATACTCTGTGTTTTATAAGGTAATTTTGCCTGTTGCTTGAATATCCTATCCCCCATTCCCTAGTTCAGGAAATAAAATCTCTAGTTGGGCATTTATAACTCTCCTTTACCCTTCCCACATACATGCACAGAACACACATAAACACAATGTTTCCACATCTGGTTCTGTATTTCAGCCTCTTTTCCTTGGAATATTTTATTATTTGCAGAAAACTGTTTAAGATTCGCTTAAAGAAAACTCAAACACAATCTTCCTTTAGTCCACAAGAAAAATTACAATCCTAAACTTCCCTTCTGAGGATACCTAGATTGTAATCTTATGGAACTGCTTGTATTCTGATTTATTTAAGCAAGCTCAGTCCCTGTGCTTTGTAAATCTGAGGAGGTAATGTTATCATCTCTCAAGAATCTTCCTAAACTCTCTGGGGGTGACTTCACATCACATGGAGCTGTGGTATTCTGCAGTGTAGCCCACACTTAGCTGAGATGATTCAATTGCAGACTTCCTTATCCACCATGGAGTGATGAGACAAGTACCTCCCTATTCTTCTATGTGTGCATTTGAGATACAGTACTCTAGCAAGCTTTTACCTTTCCTGTCTTATAAATTTTTATCATAAAATCCTGATTTCATTTCATGTTAGATAAGTCATCTGCTAAGGTGTGGAGGACAATTTTATGTTTTTGTTACCCTCTACCCAAGTTCTGCATAAATGGTCTGGAACATTTGGATATATGTGTGTATTGTTTCTTACACACTTTCTTCTCAGCTTTGGAATCTTGACCAAAATTCTGAGCCCATTTAACATTCTATTTCATATACATAGGGATTTTAGAAATCAATAGGAAGTTTTACTAAATAAACTATACCGGGGATTTTTTTTCTTATATTTCACACTAGATAAACATTGACATCTTGGAATATCCTTCCCTTGGGAAGAATCCAGAAACTAGGAAGAAGTTAAAAGTGCTTAAAGTATAATTTTCACAAATAAATCACATCTCTCAAATACAAATATAAAATATTTTGTCTAAGTCATTAATTAATGAGCAAAGCAGTGTAATATTATGACTTTTTTCTGTAGCATCTGAGAAACTAAGATAATCATAGGCAATTCAACAAAGATATATTAGAATAAGGCTACTGGGTTAGATGTAAAATCTGTTACTCCCCAACAGATTATAAATCACTGGGGTTATCGGTTCCACCAGTCAGACATTCTTTGCATCTCTACTGGAAAAAAAAAAATCCTACCCACCAACATCTAAGTCTTCCCAAGTCTTATAATTTGCACCTCAGTTCAGTAGTAAACATGGAAAATGAAGTAAGTACATTCCCCAAGAAAAGGCTTATGTGGTTTCAGCACCCACAGGATATTAAAAGAATGTGTCACCCTCCTTTTTTTTCTGTATTTCCTAGTTTTGAGTAATCTTTCTGATAATGTATGTGAGAGATATTGGATAACTGTAGAGTAAGGTGCCTAAGAAGACACTGTTCTTCCCCTGGCTGTAAAAGGGAATTCTCTGGGAGAGTTGTAAAAACATTAAGCCCAAAAAGAGGGATTCAAAATTAATTAGTGAAGTATGGGACACCAGCAATAGCCAGAGAAGAATGCTAGAGTGTGGGAATCAGAAGAGAAAGAGAATTGATCATAGAGAAAAGGATACCTCTTGGTCTATATAAAAGGAGAAAGGATGGCCCACTGATGCAAGCTTATAGAGTTGAAAGAAATATTAGAATGTCTCCTGTCACACTTGACCTAGTTGTGAGGAACTCAGTGATGTTGAATATGCAATTTCTTTGGACTGGATTTACACATGAATTGGGGTGAGTATAATTACCTCTCCTTTTTAGTTTCCTTACTCACTTAGATAAGAACAATATTTAAAGATAAATCTTGTAGTCTTCATAGAATCATAGCTGTGAAATTCACCCTTTCATTTACCTTCAGTGTTCTCCATTTTACAAACATCTATTCTTAAACAACAGCCAGTATTGAAAGTGAAATGTCCACTGACATATGATTGCTTCATCTCTTTGATGTGAAACTTGGTAGATTCTGTAGGCTGATTTCTAAATGCATGTGATAGATAGCAGTCATAGAACAACACATTCCCCAAAGTGTTCTCATGGTTTTTTGCTGCAGTGGTTGAATTTGTACTCCTTTCTCAATTAAGATATTCTGAAATGCAAGCAAACATGAATGAAAAATGATAGGAATCACCATGCAACTCAGCAAAAAAGAATACATGTGACTCCTTTGCAAACTTCAGCACTTGAACATGATCTCATGACTCATTAGCCTCTGAGAACCATTGTGATAGCCTGCAGGTGTTTCCACTAGCTCTTGATGGACAAGCTCTTGATTGTTCATCTCTTTCAAATTTCATTATTTGATAGTTTCCAGCATTTGATAGGTACTATTAAGTTTTCTATATAAACAAATAGATTATGGTTTATGTCCACAATTGTTCCAAAGGCCACAGAAATAATTACAATTCAAAGAACATAGTTTTCAGAGTTAAGAAGATTGAAATTTTCTTAATATGGCACATGCTAAAGTTCAGCAGTTTATTTATAGGACGATTTTGTTCCTGCTCCTCTCCCTCATTGCTGCAAATGTTAAACATCAGTCTGTCACGCATGCAAAGTGCTGATCTAATTGGCCTAGAAGAACAGTCCTCTTCCCTTTCAGTATCATAAAGATGTTATATGGTTATCCACTTAGAGACTCCCCTTCTGTGCTACTATATTTAAAATAGCTTGTTTTGTTGTTCATAGGGATTTATAATATGAGTTCCTGAGAGAAGAGAAATCATACAGGGCTAGTACTTCCACTTTTCACTGAGCCTTTGTAAGAATTCCCCTCAGTCACAGAGGGGCTGATGTCCATCAATGTTTTGACTGTCTACAGTCCAGTAATGCAGAAACAGGTACTCTCTCAGGAAAAGCTTAAGAAGAGATTCACTTCTTCAGTGCCACTCCATGAACTTCTTCTCTTGGGGGCCGTATCTGGCTTGCTAAAGCTCCACATTGTTATTTCTAGCAAAAAGCACAATCCCCAAGGAGAAAGGATTCGAGCAAGCTTTCCTTGCCAGATGTTCCTCTGTGGCATTGAGTGTTATGTCCTGTAAGAGCACCAAATAACTGCATCAGAATGTGCAGTACCCTCACAGTCTCTGTATTTCTACCTCTTGATTCCTAACAATTCTGATTGAATGATAGCATGTGACCTTCAGGACATTTATGGCATTGTACAGGCATCGTTTAAAATAATTATTCTAACTATCTCTATAGTAGGTCTGAATTATCATTACCCTCAATTCATGGTAGAGAAAAGGAGTTCTGTGGAATTTATGATATATCCATGTCCTCATAGCTCCTGAGAGATGAAAGCAGATAAAAGTCCCCTTTTTTTAATAACTAGAAGACTATCTTCTATAAAACATGGACGATCAGAACTTCATAAGATCGTGTATCTCAGGCTTTTAACAGAATCTCAGCAAGGCATAATTAGCTCATGAATATAAATATTCATACCTTACGAGGTTCACATTTTGCCTGAATATTCAATGCAGTGTCAAGTAGAGAGTTCCTAGCCAGAAATCAAATACACTACTCAAGGAATCTCTAAAGTGTCTCTTTGAATTTAGCAAATTCTTCCCATCTTAGAATTTAATTGATGATTGTTACAACTCTGTATTGAAACATCTATGGAGTCACTATCAGGTATTGAATTCCTACATTACCAAATGTCATATTTAATATCACTTGAAAACTATCATTACAATTTTATAGGTAAAGAAATAGAATCCAATTGAAGTGAAATATCTGTCATGTTCACTGAGCAGGAAAATGGTGAATCCAGAATTAAACCCAGAAGTGACCAGTTTCTAGCTGTTTTCACCTCGTGTTGTGTGGATACAACATGATGTGTGAATACTCTGTTAAGAACTTCAAGTTCCTCAGAGAGTCAGCACTTTCTGCTTCAGTATTCGTAGATCACCATTCACACCAATATATACATATATTTTTCACTTTATCCTTTTGCATATTTTACTATGATAGTTTGAATGCAGAAATTTGTTTTTTGCTTATTTATGCTTCTCTAGGGAATATCATTGGGTTATCTCATTTCCAAAAAGTTAAGGGAAATGAAATAAAAATTGGATGTAAGAATAGAGAAAGAAGGGGGCTGGGGATGTGGCTCAAGCGGTATCGCGCTCGCCTGGCATGCGTGCGGCCCGGGTTCGATCCTCAGCACCACATACCAACAAAGATGTTGTGTCCGCCGAGAACTAAAAAAAAAAAATTAAAAAAAAAAAAGAATAGAGAAAGAAAACACTTTACATGCCAACACCCAAATCTCAACTGGCACATCAGCTTTAAAATGTATTAAAGCAGATTAGCTTTAAAAGGTTTAGCCATTAGGGATTTTTTTTTCCATTGCCAATAATATGGTCAATTGAAACTAGTTAAAATATTTTAATAGAAGTTTTCTTTTCACTGGAATTCTTTTAAGACTGGATATAGTCTCCAACTAATAAAGATAATCATAAAATTCTTTAGGGCCCTATTTAAGAAAATGAGAGTGACTGGGGCAAGTTGCAGAATTTTATTCTTGACTGAGAAGGAAAAGAAGGCAGTATATCTGCTTTATGTAGAAAATTAATTGCCTAAATATGGTGCCAGCATGAAAATAAGGGTACATGGCAGTAAGAAAAAAAAATCTGCATCTCATGGGGAATTTATATTTAGTATTCCCTGAGCATAAAAGCCTACAGGTTGTATTAGATACACAGCAAAGTCAAATGAACCTGGCCTAATAAGGAGGTAACATAATGATACCTTCGAATATCATTATGGACATAATGATTAAGGGACATAATAATATCTTTTAATCAAAACTCAAATAGCAACATGCAGTTTTGCACATAGTGCAAACTTCAAGCCATAGTGAACTTCAAGCCATCCTTCCTTCAATTTCACAGCATTCTTTCAGTTACGTCAGTAACAAATAGCAAAGTAATCATGCACATGCCCAGGTTCTGATGAAATCATTAAATTTAAGGAAATTAGGCAACATGCCCACAATCACTGAATCAAGCTTTTCCACTTGAAAGTATCTTTCTTCTGAGAATATTAAATAGTGATGCACACACACGTGCAGAATATTTTTCTTTAAAATGTTTAGACATACAAGTTTTAACATTGGGCCCAACCAAAAATGGGGTCTTAAAGAGGACTAGAAGTACAACTTATCTATGCTTAGCTTCCTTCACCTATAAAATCTAATTGACAATTTAAGGAACAACATAAGATTTTTGCATCCAGAAGGTGAATGTGCTTTCATTTATTTTCTACCCCATTTGCATATTCTGCAGAGAAAGAACAGGCATGGGAAACTTTGAAGGTCTACTCTTAGTTGACGGTGACATGGTTTACAGATCTAGGACTGAAGAATGTGTGGCAGCACTGACTTGGAAGTCCAGCCACTCTAGCTCTCTGGCAGAGCACAGGTACCAGACAATATCACCTGAGGGACTTGATTCTGCTAACTGGAAAACCTGAGAGCCCCCTGGCTGAGCTCCATGAGGACCAGAGCTCGTGGTTGCCCACTAGCTGCATTTGTGAGCATAAGGGTTCTGAGTGAAAACATTTATCAAGTTCTTTGATTCATAGATGTCTCTCATGGAACAATCTAGAAACTCAAGAAATGGTCTTTTATTTTAAGAACTCTTATGGTGCATTCCTTCCCATTCCTCGCCATCTACAGAGCCCAAAAAGGGAAAGCAGAAGACAGAGGAGACATCACCTTTTTCCTGACAACCATAGTATCTATTTCAGGAGTTCTGAAGAAATGTCACGGAAAACAGTGGTGCACATCTCAGGTTTAGGGATAATGTGCCAAACGGATAAAATAGCAGCTTATCTTTATGTCATCAGAGAACTAGTGTCAAGGTGAGGAAGGACCTCAGATGGTGAATCTAGATTTAAATAAGTTAAATGGAATATAAAATATAATATAGGGAATGACCTTGAGGGTCAATGCCATTACATCTTTTAAAGTTTGTTTATTGTTTGGGGTCTTTATGCCAGGGACTTTTAAGGGACTCTGTCCCTTACTTTGTGCTGATGTGTCAAAAGCAGATAGGGCTTGCAATCTTTTCAGCTGAGAACCTAAAAATCTGTCAGTATTTAATAGAGTTGACTGGAGTGCAGCAGAGTGTGGTGGCTTGTCTCAAATGTAGAGCCAGCATACCTTGTGTCACATGAAAGCCTTATACCCAACAGAAAACAAATGTAGTGATGCAAATAGGCATTCAAATATTACATGAGTATACAGCTATTTTTATGGTTACTTGATTTAATTCCCCTATTAGGGAAAGGGAAGGAAAGTGATAGTTACTAAGGAGTTCTCTGCCTATATAGACAAAACTAGTAGAGACACAACTAGTTAAATAAATCTATTATTTTTAAGCTACTGATGGACTTAATTTTATAGATATGTTTAATAGCCAGTTATATCTTCTTCCCCCAGATTTTAATGTAGTATATTAATTTTATAGGGTTGACAAAATAAAATACCAGAGACTGGATGGCTTAAACAATAGGGATCAATGTTCTCACAGTTCTGCAGACTGGAAACACAGGATGAAGGTGTCAGCAGGTTGACTCCCTCTGCGGCCATAGGACCTATTCCAGGCCTCTCCACTATGGCTTGAAGAGGATTGTTCTCTTCCTCTCACTTCACATGGTCATTCATCTACCTAGGCATATCTCTGGTATCTCTTTATGTGTCCAAATTAATTTTCTTATAAAAACACGAGTCATGCTGGGTTCTTCACATAAGGAAACCTGTCAGCCTTGTCACCCAAATGGCTTCTTGTTAACCAGACCACCAGTCTAATCACACAGGCCCATCTAAGGTCCTGGGGATTAGCAATCTGGGAATTCACAATTCAGCCCACAGAAGTAGTAAGTGAAATGAATGAATTAACCTGGATGATGTGCTATCTGAGGGCTTGGGAGTAGAACAGGAGGCTGTGATGCCCAGGAATAGACACCCACAGGAGTGACATGGGTGCTGGTACTAGATGGCAGTCAGTCAGGACTGATAATAGCAGTTTGAAAGCCATAAAAAGAATTGATACTCTTTCTTCCCTTGAAGAAATGATAACTTTTGTATTGTTATTTAATATTTAAATCCATTTTGGAAGGAATAGAAGAAATTTCATGAGAATTGATGTTCTATTAAAAAAAGAACTTTTTTAATATGGGGGAAAAAACATGTCTTCCTCCTTATAGACAATAACTTTAGCACTCTTATTACTTCACTCATGTACCCTGGAATTTTCAGAAAATTTAGGTGCTGATTTCTGTCTAAAGGAAGGTTTTTAAACTATTAGCAGTAAAGCTTTGGTTCATCATGTGTAAGGATAGAAATGTTTTCCATCCTCCCCCAGGCAGATACCCTGTTCTCTCTGACTGCCTCCTTTGATTCTATGTCTTCACCATCATTGGATGTTTCTAGAGTACATTTTCCTCTGAATATTTATGTGAGTATAAAACTCACAGTGTATTTAAGTCCAGTTAATGAACATTTAGTTAGTAACTATGAAGTTCAAAGAAAGGAGCATGTTAGATTCCAGATGGGCAGTAAAGATGCACAAAGAATTTCCTGGACTAACAGAGCAATGGGGAAATGAAATTTATAAAAAATGATTAGGGTATAAAGCAGAATGGGAAAAAATGATACTTAAAAAGACTGCAAATACTGGAAGGACTCTGACACAGGCATGCTTACTTTAGCGAGACCATCCACAGAAGCTTTCTAAAATAAGGAGAGTTAGAATTTCTATAGAAAAAGTTTGCAACTGGAGGCACACCAGAGGGTGTTCTTTAGACACACACTTTATGAATACAGATGGAGAAGCAGAAAGTGCACAGATGATCAGGGGACACCGAGTGTTGTCCCTTTGAGATACCTTGAAGAACCCCCCCAACATGGGCTGTCGGACCCAGTCAAATCATGTTAAATGCTTCTGAGTGTCAAAGTACTGAAAAGCTATTGGGGAGTCAAGCAGCTGAGTTACCAACTACTAAACCTAACATCTGAATCCTTTTCCAAAGTGTGGCTAAGTTAGCAGCAAGCCAGATGGTTTCTTTTGGCCCTTCTAGACTGATGTGTGTGGTAGAATATGATCCTGTTGTGACAATCAAGATGATTTCTCCATCCAATTATTGAATCTTCCTATTTTTCTTGCTTCTGTTTTTACATTGTATGTGAATTTAAAATGTCATGAGACTTTGAAAATTCAACTCAATATTTATTAAGTGCCTGCAGCGTATGTGGCATAATTTGCAATAAGCATAAGGAGGAGCAAGAAATATAACTACTCGGAGGGGAGGGGAGGGGGGATAGTAGAGAATAGGACAGACAGCAGAATACATCAGACACTAGAAAGGCAATATGTCAATCAATGGAAGGGTAACTGATGTGATACAGCAATCTGTATACGGGGTAAAATTGGGAGTTCATAACCCACTTGAATCAAACTGTGAAATATGATGTATTAAGAACTATGTAATGTTTTGAACTACCAACAATAAAAAAAAAAGAAAAAAAAAGAGCTGACACTTTATTGGCATCCCATTCCATCCCATTATATACTATATTATCGATAAATAAATTATACTCAGGATATAAGATTAAATATATCAACTGAAAATCAGACTGAAATAGGTGTACCACTTCCTACCTGTGTGCCCCTGGGCAAGTTATTTAAGCTCCTAAACTCTCTGTCCTCAGTTTCTTCACTGTATGATAGAGTTAGCTGCCTTGTTAGCATTATTCAATGCAGTAGACAAAAAGGAGGTATGTGGAGCACAGCACATGGCATGAAGTGGTACTCAAGAAATGGTGGCCTATAGGATATCTTGATTATTGATTCCTGCCAATGGCCCTGACCTACATGTAAATGACCTCCTAAAGTTGTTCAAGCTTCTTGTACTATATTTATCCTAAGAACTACTAATTTTGTACCTAATTATTAAAATGTATTCTCTTTACTCTCCTCCTCACTATCCTGGTGTTTTCTATCTCTCACCTGGAAATTTTAATATACTCCTTACTATACTATGTAAGATGGTACCATCTTATTCTACTATTTTATATTTTGACACAGCTGACAGATACATCCCTGTAAAGTATAAATCTGACCTTGTCACCTCTATTCAGCTTGCTTTCAAAGATTCTTATTACGTGCAGGATTGAATTCAGCAGCTGCTCATGATTCAGCTCTAGCACACCGGCTGCAGGAGGCTTGTTCTAACCTCACCTTCTGAGAACCTTCCCCTGTGTCCAGGAGGCCCACCTTTGCTTCTGATCACACAGTGCTTTTTATAACAACTCTCTGTTGATGTCTCTCTCCCTGTCATTATTCTTCAAGCTACTTGAGGACACAACTTGCTTCTTTGTATTCTTGGTTCCTAGAGCACTTCTTATTTAAAAACTTTGAATTAATGAAAGGTGAATGTAGAGTAGAATGGTCATAGAGGCTTCATAGAGGACATTGCACTGATTTATGAAAAAATAAATACTTTTAATACACAGGGAAGGAGGTAAAGCCTTCCAGGAAAAGGGATCTGTAAAGGAATGATAAAAATTCGAAGGTGTGAATGAACAGTAGGATTTGTTGAAAGCAGGTAAGACAATCCAATGAAATTCATATGAGAAGGTTTCTTCTCTTCCCTTATATTTTGGTTATTTCCATTTATTTCCATTTTCCTCTTCATGTCTGTATAAAGTACATTTATGTTTATTTCAATATTTTCATTTATCTAAAAGCAAGAACCTGCTGAGTCCGGGGGATGATACAAGCTAGTTAAGCACTGAAAATACAGACAAGTCTAAACACTTTCTTCTTATCCATCCAGGTGCATCTTTCTTTTCCTAATGAACTTTCATTCCTGTGCCCACACTGATAGGGAAACATATAAAGCAGTAAGGTGACCCAATCTCTTTTCAAATCGTTGGGATGTTCTGACAGTCTTTGGTAGTCCTATATCCATGGTGTCTTGTGACATAGACTTTGATTGTAGTAAAGGTTGGTATTTCTCACTGTTGCATTTAAAAATAGATATTTAATCTTCTAGGGTTATAATTACACATTCTATTAAAGAAATAAATGTACACAAATAACAAAGTTGTATCTTATTCTAAATTTTACCTGTTTTCATTCAAATATTCTAGAAACTAGAAAATATTGTAGACATCAAGAGGGGCTTTATTTATTTCATATTATATAAGCCAGAGTTACCACCAGTGTCTCTGGAACTGACTCAGCATATTTGGCATCTCCTCTGTACCCTCAACCCCTTCTCCAAAGGCTCCCTCAACTTCTTGCCTTAACAGAGAAGATACTTCCCCCAAAACCACTCTCTTTGGATCCTCCTGCAGTAACCTGAGGTCGGTTTTCTTCCTGACCACTCCCTTCTTTACACCCTTTTCCCATGAGGCTCACTCCCTCAGGAAGGTGCACCTCCCACCCCATACCCACTACTCTTAATCACTGTTACTAAATTTCAGTTAAGCTTCCCTGGTTCATCAGGGATATGAACTCTTAACTGGCAGCCTCTCTCTGCAGTACAGGTACTTGCATTACCTGAGACACTGTTGTAGCCTCCCGATTCCCAGATTTTCTTCTCTTAGTGACTTTCTTTTCCTTTACTCAACTCCAGTTTTCATCTTCCTGGTCACATCTGGATCCTCACAAGTGTGGCTGCACTGAAGCCAACATCTTGGTCACCCTTGTAACAAATCACTTATCCAAACATTTGCACTACATAGTTTCTTTAAACTGACCAAGACCTCTAGCTTGTTGATACTTTTCTTCCCTCCCAAACCAGCCCTCTTCACTTAATGGTGTCACATTCCATTTAGTTGTATACACCAGAACGAAAATGGTATTCTTTCTCATTCCCTCTGTCTCTTCTCAGATTCAATCCATTATATAGCTTGTCAGTTTTACATCCTAAATAACTTTCAAATTAGTTCGCTTCTTTCCACCTCTATCAGCACCCAAATATTGTCCTCAATTTCCTGGAATACAGTCAGTCCTCTGTATCCTTGTGTTCCACATCTGAGGATTCAACTAACCACAGATTAATATATATATATATATATATATATATATATATATATATATATATATAATATATTTTTAAATATATATGGAAAAAATCAATAAATATAAGTCAATTAACAAATACAATATAACCCCTATTTATATAGTACCTACATTTTGGAAGGTATTATAAGTAACTTCCCATGTGGCTGAGACCAGAATAGTCTAAGATGGCTTAAAATACAGAGCAGGATGTGCATTTATTCTATCCAAATATTATACCATTTCTATAAGGTTTATGAGCAGATGTGGGTTTTGGTATTGTCTGGGAGGTTCTAGAATTAATTCCCAACACATACCAAGGGGCAATTGTACTATCACACAAAAGATCCTAAGTAATCTTCCATATATATTTCCATATATATTTTGACTTTTCTCCAATCTAGCCTACTCTAGAATGGTTGATTTCTACCATGGGTACCTTGGTTCCCCATGGAAGATTTGGCAGTGTCTAAATACACTTTAATTGCTATAACTGGGGAGCAGAGAAGGGGCCCAAACAAAGAATTATGTGGTTCAAAATGCCAAGTGCAAGGGCTGAGAAACCCTGCTCTGAGCTCCTCACACTGCAGACCTGATTGTTGTGTGTGTTATCTGTATACACACACACACACACACACACACACACACACACACACACACACATTCACAAACCCGCTCAAAAACCTTCAGCAACTTCCCATGTGGCTGGGACCAGAATAGTCAATCTGACCCTCCAGGTCCTTCATGACCCTGCCTCCACCTGCCTCCTGCACCGTGTTCTCTCCCAGGCTCCCTCCAACCACATTTCTATCCACTACTTCCTGCCAGCTCAGGACATCTGGCACATTGTCATTTCTTCTATCTGCAAAATTCCTCACCTAATGAAGCCCCATTTACTCTTCAAATATCAGCTGAAGATCTTTTTGCCTGGGCAACTTTATATGACTTCCCCATTAAACTAATTCCTCTATTTAGACATTCAGAGTTAGTTTATTAGGTCTTCTTCCTGGGCAGTAGTTCCCAAAAAATTAAATCTAATTTTATAAATAATTTTATATTTATGGTGTACTGTGTGCTTTATTATATTTGACTGGAAGCCACAAAAAGTGAATAATATTTTTTATTTTGTCTTTATTTTAAATAAAGTTAGATTACAAATAGTCAGTTGTGTCCAACAACTGTTGGACAGTTCAGTAGTCATTCCCACAAATATCAAGTGACTCAATTTAGGTTACATAGCTAATTAGTAGCCAAGACAAGGCATAAATCTAATTTTCCCATTATCTAGTGCTACATTTATTCTTTCTAAACTGGTGTTTTATGCATTTAAGCCCATAGATTTTAACTCAAACTAAATCTTTTGTAGAAGTACAGTATATAAAACAGATTAAAAGAGACCAAAGCAGATCACTTCTCTGATTGGACACCACTCAATTCAACCTCATCTCTGAAGCTCTTTATGTTTCCTTATATGATCCTCCATACCCTTTTCCAGGGCCCTGAAGAACTTGGATCAGATAATCGAGGCCTAGAAACAGTCCACTACATTCAATTATGAATTGTTTATGGTATTTCTTACTGTCTCAACATATATGAACTCTTTTTAAAAAATTTTTAATTGTAGATGGACACAATACCTTATTTTTTTAATTTTTATGTGGTGCTGAGGAACGAAGCCAGTGCCTCACATATGCCAGGCAAGTGCTCCACCACTGAGCTACAACCCCAGTCCCCTACATGTACTCTTGATATTTACAAATTCCAGATTGCAAATACCAATACAGTATATATTAATATCAAAACTGGCTGAAATATTCACTTAAGCAATTTCACTAAATTACATTAACAATTTTCTATATGAAATGGAAATCTTTTTTCATGTCATCAGTCTTTGTCCATGTATCATGTTCAGTATTTTAATCTTTACCAAATTGTCTGAACAGAATCATGACTTTTTAGGCATCTTTATTTTCTCTTTATTTATTTTGGTTTTGCCAGTTCTAGAAGTTGTATTAAATTGGGGAAACATAAACAGACCAATACACTGTATCATAACATTGCAGCCATGTTCCATGGCAGTGGGACAGGAACCAGAATGGAATGACAGGAGGAGGCTATGCTTCTTCACTAACCAAGGAGCTCATGACAGGTCACACATTACATCTCATCAGCATAATACATCACGACATGTTAGGAACCGTGGGGTTTTGATAAGTGAGGTAGATGTTAAAGGCAATGCCTTGAAAAAAAAAATGGAAACTTCTATATCAGTCCCTCTTTCCTTACTGTGAGTAAAATACCTGACCAGAACAACTAAGAGGTGGAAATGTTTATTCTGGTTTATGGTTTCAGAGATTCACTCCATAATTGGCCTACTGCACTGCTCTAGGCCTGAATGAGGCAGAAGATTATGGTGAAAGGGAATGGTGGAGGAGAGCTATGTAGTTCCTGACAGATAGAAAGTAGTAAGAGAACCCTGGGTGCCAGGGATAAGATATAATCTCCAAGGGCACTTTCCCAGTGATCTACTTCCTTCAGCCACACCTCACCAGCCTACAGTTAGCACCCAGTTAGACCATTCAAATTATTAATCCACCAAATGGATTAGGTTACAGCTGTCATAATCTCATCATTTTAATTCCAGCATTAACACAGGAAGTTTTCAGGGACACTGTCTATCCAAACTGTAACAACTTCTTTTCCTATTTTCTCCTGTGTTTTCATTCTGCTTAAAGGGGGACACAGTGATGAAGAGAGTACATATCATATATTTGGGGAGTATGTAGAAAGTGAATAAGTCAATACCAATGGTAGTTCTATAATGAAAATATGCACACATGTATAATGAGCATATTAAATATAATCATATATATACATATATGTGTATGTGTGTGTGTATATATATATATATATATATATATATATATATATATATACCTGCTAAGGAGTTATTTTTGCAGGAGGTTTTCCTTTTCCAAACAATATTATAGACAGAAAATATAGCTACTCTAAGAATGTTTTAAAGCTTTTAACTATCTGTCATACTTGACTCTCTCATGCCAATGTATTTCAAAAGTAAAAAGCAATTACATCATTGTCTGAATGGCTATTGTTTAGAAAATACAGCCTCCTGTGCAAAAATATAACGCTTATGATTAGCTATTGAAAATATTTTCAGCATATCACTTGATTTCTTAAAAAGACATTCTTTGGCATTTTGAGCTGTCTTGGCTCATTTACTTGCATTTTATAATTTTTATTCAAAATATTTAATATTATTGGCTTGGCTTGATTGATTATTTTACTCAACCTGCAAAGTATAGAAGGCTAGATAGTATATTTTAAATATTCTCTATGCTTCTTTGGTTTGGGATAACTTTTATTTCTCCATTTTTGATTACTATCTCAAAGAAGTAATTTCATCATCTTTATAAATTGACAAACTGTATTCACTATATGGTAGTTGCAGGGGCTTGTAATTTTGGAGCTCTATAATTGCTAAGATTATCATCGTAGGGTGAGCATAACATTAAAAAAACCATTTCCTTCTGTCTTTAGCATATAATGTTGATATATTGCTCTTTTCTGAAAATCCCTCATTGACATTTCTCAGGCCTAGGGAGTTGCATCTATTAACATATATTACCTTGTATTGTGACCCTTATTTCCACTTTCTCTCTTTTATGAGGGGGGAAAACACACATGAAAGAAAAGCTAATTCAGAAGTGGAACCAGTGGCAGAGAAGTAAACTAAGCATCAGATGTGTGTTTGCAGTTCTTGGCAAAGTTATCAAAATTTTCCCCGAAGCATATTGGAAAACATCACTCATGATAGAAACCCCCCTCCCTCTCTCACTCTTGCCTTCTAAACCCCTGAAAACCACATCTGTTTCCCACTGATAGCTTTTAACACACTTCCCTTTAATGTCTTCTAACAGGAAGTGGAAATTGAGCGAAGTTTGTGTTCACCAACATTTAAGAGTCACCCTGGGAACCAGTCAGATGATGTTGTGAAAGATTCAGACAAGAAAGGCACAGAAACATCTTTGGACAAGATGTCACCTGAGAGTGGTCATGGCCACATCTTTGAAGGTTAGCATAAGATCTTGATGTGATTTCTTAAGATCCTACCTTGTACAACAAGAGTGGTTAATAAGTAAAATGTATGAGAGGTTCGTTTAAAAATTGTTGAGAAATGATAACTTATTGCTGAGGAAACACAATTTAGGAAAACTGGTATCTTTAAATGCTTCAATTCTATTATATTTGACTTTGATTTTTAAAACTACATAAAATATATTTTAATTTACTATAAACCAGTACAACATACATTTTCATCATTCAAAACCATACATTTGAATATTATCTGACTCATCCTTTTGCAAAAATAATCATATTTGTCTGTAGTGGATAATAAAAGGGTAAAATATAAGTAACTGTCAGTAGTAAAATAAAACAATGAGCAAAAATGTGTTGAGCATCTCCTTTTAAGCAATTAAACTAAATGTGCTTAATGAATTTGAAATAAAAAGTCACATGAGAGCATCATACTTTTAGGGAGAAACATTATAAATTTGATTAATGTTTTACAAATGTCATTAAAAAGTTAGTAGCTCATATATTAGAAATTTCACTATCAATATAATTTTCAACAATGACAGAAGTGCAAAGTATAAATAATTTATTAGAAAATACAGATATCATTAATCAGTTCTGATTAGTCACATACTGGGGATTTTTCCATTTTAATCAAGTAATGCATATTATAGTATTTGCAATGTTTATTAAAGATCATAATTAGGACAGTTTTTGGGTTATCATTTGGAATATATATAACAAAATGTCAAGTTGCCAGTCAACATGAGCAATGTGCATAAGTCTGTGGAATATTACATTTTACAGTTTTGGAAAGCAAATGTTACTCTGCCTTAAAACTTTGGTATTCAAAGTGTCATCTGTGGATGGGAATGTCAGCATCACCTGGAGGCTTATTAGAAATGCAGAACCTTGGTCTCCACATCAGTCCTACTGAACCCGAATCTGCATTCTAACAAGATCCTCCCATGATTCATGTGCACATTAAAGTTTGAGAAGCTATTCTTCATGACAGTACAGACTGATCTTCAGGGTAATTTACATATGGCTCAGCCCATACTGAGTCCATTTGTCTAAGTACATAATTTGGAGTGGGAGGTGGGCGTGGGAAAAGTAAAAGGGAGTTTGCTAATGATAGGCTGAGTATAGATTTTTAAATGCTTGTAAATTGGTACCTCAATCTCTGTTTTTCATTTTCAGTTCATTATTCTATGCCCAATTGATATCCTAATATGATTAGCATCAGTCTCGAGGAAGACTCCACATATTTTTGGCTTGTGATTATATTTTAAGTGTACTTGGTTGAATGTAAAAGAGTTAGATCAGCAGAGGCCCCAAAAAGAGAAGCTTTAGGGAATGATTTGTATTCTGATGATGCTTGCCTATGCAGATTATTAACATTGCAAAATTTAGGTTGCAAACTGATCAAATTTTATGATAATTAAGTGTACTTATCTTATTACTCTTTATCATTGTTTTCTCTGACTTATATGTAAAGGTTTTTAAAACTTCTTTTTTTTTATTTATTTTTTTTTTATTGGTCGTTCATAACATTACATAGTTCTTAATACATCATATTACACGGTTTGATTCACGTGGATTATGAACTCCCCCTTTTACCCCGTATACAAATTGCTGTATCACATCAGTTTCCCTTCCATTGATTGACATATTGCCTTTCTAGTGTCTGATGTATTCTGATGTCTGTCCTATTCTCTACTATCCCCCCTCCCCTCCCCTCCCCTCCCCTCCCCTCCCCTTTTCTCTCTCTACCCCTTCTACTGTAAATCATTTCTTCCATTTGTATTATCTTGTCTTACCCCTCCTTTCCTCTTGTATGACATTTTGTATATCCCTGAGGATCGCCTTCCATTTCCATGCAATTTCCCTTCTCACTCCCTTTCCCTCCCACCTCTCATCCCTGTTTAATGTAAATCTTCTTCTCAAGCTCTTCGTCCCTACCCTATCTCTCGCCGTGCACAAAAGTTAACTCAAAATGGATCAAGGAGCTTGATATTAAATCAGAGACATGGCATCTGATAGAAGAAAAAGTTGGTTATGATCTACACGCTGTGGGATCGGGCTCCAAATTCCTCAATAGGACACCCATAGCGCTAGAGTTAACAACTAGAATCAACAAATGGGACTTACTCAAACTAAAAAGCTTTTTCTCAGCAAAAGAAACAATAAGAGAGATAAACAGGGAGCCTACATCCTGGGAACAAATCTTTACTCCACACACTTCAGATAGAGCCCTAATAACCAGAATATACAAAGAACTCAAAAAATTAGACAATAAGATAACAAATAACCCAATCAATAAATGGGCCAAGGACCTGAACAGACACTTCTCAGAGGAGGACATACAATCAATCAACACGTACATGAAAAAATGCTCACCATCGCTAGCAGTCAGAGAAATGCAAATCAAAACTACCCTAAGATACCATCTCACTCCAGTAAGACTGGCAGCCATTAGGAAGTCAAACAACAATAAGTGCTGGAGAGGATGCGGGGAAAAGGGCACTCTTGTTCATTGCTGGTGGGACTGCAAATTGGTGCAGCCAATTTGGAAAGCAGTATGGAGATTTCTCGGAAAGCTGGGAATGGAACCACCATTCGACCCAGCTATTCCCCTTCTCGGTCTATTCCCTAAAGCCCTAACAAGAGCATGCTACAGGGACACTGCTACATCGATGTTCATAGCAGCTCAATTCACGATAGCAAGACTGTGGAACCAGCCTAGATGCCCTTCAATAGATGAATGGATAAAAAAAATGTGGCATTTATATACTATGGAGTATTATTCTGCATTAAAAAATGACAAAATCATAGAATTTGGAGGGAAATGGATGGCATTAGAGCAGATTATGCTAAGTGAAGCTAGTCAATCTTTAAAAAACTTCTTTATTGTACAACCTTTGAAAAAGTATTCTGGAAAATAATCATTATTTAATTTTAAAAAATCTGATTTAAGCATTGGCAGTGGGCATACCTTTGTTCCAGTGACTTTGGAGGTTGAGGCAGAAGGGTTTCAAGTTTGAGGTCAACTTTAATGACTTTATGAGACCCTGTCTCAAAATTTTAAAAAAAGTTAGAAAAGACTGGGGATGTAGCCCAGTGGTAGAGCACCTCTGGGTCTGAACACTAGTATTGAAGGAAAAAAAAAGATGTAACTTAAATTTTTAGATTTTAATTTCCAGATACATTGAAAATTTCAAGAGCTAAACATTAAAACATAGAAAGGAAAATTATGCTAAGGATGAGCATAGCAGTTAATTTAATTTTCTCTCTCCACTGCACATTGCAGAACTCTAACTCTTATATATCACTACTTTTAAGAGAAAGAAAATTCATTATATGATCCTTTGAATTCTCTCCTGCTGCCCCAAATTTCTACTTCTCATGTTTTAGTACTTAACTCAGTTTAACTGGGCAAACTTTGTATAAGCATGACAAAATCTACACAACTAAAGCATATCAATATAATGCTGTCCTGCCATAAGAATTTATTTTATTCCAAGAAGATAAATATGTGTCTGAATAAAGTGATATATCTTAAAGATTTCAGAGTTTTTCTGATTATACAAGTGAGGAGAGGGCCTTTCATACTAGTTAAACACCTACTAGCCACAAGACTTTTATACTTGAGGCAATACTTCTTATTACTCCTTCATAAAGCATAGAATTTTTTAAAAATTTCTACTCATTTTAGAGCATTAAAAAGCAGCTACGTAGTTTCCTGCATTTTTAGAATCTAGTAAACAAAGTAAATTGATAACTTCATCCCAGAACTACCAAATGCATTTTGAACTGTTTTCCACCCTTATCCCAACCTCAGGTCCAGGGTGGAACAAGCAGTACTGATTTACCCCAGCCTTCTTTTTCATGCCTGATGGGGCACTCCTAGATTCCCAGGTTGAGTTTAATTTCTCCAACATTTGTTCCACTTTCTTCACTTCCACATTGGTGTCCAATAAATCGTAATACTTCCATGTGCTTATTGGTGAATTCCATGCACATATCCTTTGGGATAGATATTAACAGTTTGTGCCAATGATTCTAAGAAGACTTGGCTAATAGAAATTGATATGTCAAAGGTGGCAAATCCATTATTTGACAAATTTGGCTGACATAATGCATATGCGAGAAAACAAATAAATCACTAAAATGATTTTGACTAGCAGTACAGGTTGAGTATCCCTAATCCAAAAATCCAAAATGCTCTACAATTTAAAATATTTGAGTGTCAACATGATACTTCAAGTGGAAAATTCCATACCTGACCTCAGGTGATAGGTTGCAATCAAGATACAGGTGCATTATATTGTATAAAATTACTTTCAGCCTATGTTAATAAAGTATATATAAAATATAAATGAAGATATCTAATTATGTATAAGAAAATATTCCAAAATCTGAAAAAGTCTAAAATCCAAAGCACTTCAGATCCCAAATTATTCAGAAAGGTACACTTAGCTAGTTGGGAGGCTGAGGCAGGAGGATTACTTGGAACTTGAAGTTAGAGTCAGCCTGAGCAATACCATCTTAAAAAAAATATTTTTTTCTATTGAAAAACTCCAGTTCTAGGGATAATTCAAATAGCATAGGTAATTGGATAGTGTTCATCAAGTTTATATTACTTGGGTTTATTTATATGACAGTTTTTTTTTTAATCTCTCCACTGCACATTGCAGAACTCTAACTCTTATATATCACGACCTTAAAGAGAAAGAAAATTCACTGATTTGCATTTTTATTCATTATACCGCAATTTTAATTTTCTAAGTCATCAATATGTGAAATGCTGACAGATAAAATACATATTCAAAGTCATTCATTCACAGTTTATATAATAAACCTTGGAATTTATTCATTGTATTTCGCCTTTTAATCTGCTCCCTTAAAGCTAAATTCATTCTTTATTCTAATAATGACCATTCATCTCCTCTGAAAGATTTTACAAAACAGAAAATTCTATTCTCAATTTTCTTTCTTTTTTTATTAGTTACACATGACAGTACAATGATCTTGACATACCATACATTTGAATCAAATGGGGTATAAATTCTCATTTTTTCTGATTGTACAGGTTGCAGAATCACATTGGTCATACAGTCACATATATACATAATAAAATAGACATTATTTTTGCTGTATGTATATTCTCAATTTTCTACTACTTTTCACGTAGCTGGATCCTTCCAGTTAGTAATGTTTCTTAAATAGTGAAGTATATGTAATATATGGTTTTGTGTAAGTGCTTTTTATTTAAAGATCTTATTTTTTATTTAAAATCAGATATTTTAGTGTTATACTTTCCTGAATAAATTTCTCCAATAATGATACTAGAAGTGTTCTGTGTCTGTGCTATCCAGCTGGTGACCACTAGCCACATGTGACTCTTCAGCAGTTGAAACATGGCTAGTGCACTAACCAATATAATTGTTAATTCCATAGAATTTTTGTTAGTGTTCATGTAAATAGCATTGTGTTGGATGGCTCAGACAACATTTCTCCAAGGAACTCATTGTCTACCCTTCTCATAGGAAGTGATTTATATGCTAGTTAATCATTTTAAGCTATCCTTTACCTGCAAATTTACCTTTATCAAAGTATATATGGATAAGTGCAAAAAAAAATTCACTTCAGCAAGATACATAAACAAATAAGTGAAAATAATTCACATATCAAAACTTGCCTTCAAGAGCTATTGACAGTCTTTTCTCTGTAATATTTTCTAATGATAAATTTAAGAAAAAATAACATTATCTGATTTTATTTTCAATGCACTGAAAAGCAGTGGTTTTATCATACAAAAAGGACTATCTCCTATGAGGCTCTGCATTTTTCTGTACCATCTATTCTACAGTTTAATTGTCTTGAATCTCTGAATCCTCTCAGGCCATGAAGCAAATAATTCTCTAAATACCTAAGGTCAACAAAGTTAAATGAAATGAAGTAACAGGATACTTTAAAATTAATAACATCATTCCTTTATTGAAAAAGTCTTCATTTGAAAACTTATAAATAAATTTAGTCATGAGAAGCTTCAGCAAAGATCACTAACACCATGTACCTTCTCTGACTTGTTCCCTCCAATGACACTCAGAGGAGAGGTTTTACAACCTAATCTTCAGACACAGCATGGTGGACCCAGCACCCCCATACTGTCTCCTGCTTCTAGACTTGCTTCCGCCCCTGCCCATACCTTATTTCATGCCTCAATTTCCTGTAAAACATCCATGCTATTTCATTAGGGAACATATTGCCAGTGGATCATCATTTACAAAAATCCTTTAGTAGCACACTTTGTAAGGAATTTCTTTTTTCATATCAGCAGTCAGCTGTAATTGATCAGTGTACCCCAGTTTTTCTTTTTTTATCCCCCTGGTCTATATTCACATATATTATTTTGTTTTAGAACAGGGTCTAACTAAGTTACTGAGGATAGCTTTAAACTTGTGACCCACCTGCCTTATCTCCCACATTACTGGGATTGAAAGCAAGCACCACCATGCCTAGCCAGTTTTTTGCCTTCTTAACTGCAGGGTTCACCTGCAGTTTTTCAATAGCTATCGCATGTTCTTTTTAGTTGCTATTATAGTCAGTGAGTCAAAACAAATTCCAGAGTTAAATCATGGGCCCAGTAGGAAGGGGAGCTAGGAGATAGCTATTCTCAGAAATATGTAATGAAAGGTCTATTCATGAGGTTGTTCACATGGTAACTATAAGTCAGCACCTTGGAATGCTGGAAAACTTCCATTGATTAATAACAAAATCCCAGAACACATTTGGACTTTGTGCATGGTCATACTTAATTTTAAAACATGATGCCATCAAAGAAAGAGAACAACAAATATAAATAACCCTCTTTAAAACAGTTCATTCATCTTACTCCCTTGAAACTGGAAAGAACTAAATACGACTTTTAAATATTCTGATTGTAGAAGGTCAAAAAATTTTATCTATTTCTAAAGAGTATTTTTGAGCTGATGTTGTCATTTATTAATTTACTTATTTCTACAGTTAATGGTTATTGAGTGCCTATATATGCCAAGTACTAGTCTAGGTGCCTGTAGACATGAATGAATAAAACAGACAATGAAAGAATTAAAAAGAAAACGAACAAACACACACCTACCTGTAGGCAGCTTGGATGCTAACAGACAGGTATACACAATGAGCAACAAAAAATAAGGAAGAAATAAATTATATTTAAGTAAATGATATATATGTGTCAGAGAATACAGACCAGGTAGGGTATGGTAGGTATCCATAATTCAGTTAGAATATTTATAATTTCAGTTAGGATCAGTCATATTTAGAAAGTGACATTTAAGCAAAGACTTTAATAAAGTATTTTTGGTTTCCTTAATTTTAAAAAGTAAACATAAATTAGAGATTTTGCTAAAGACAAGATTTGAGGAAGATCACTATTGTCTGAATGATCCCATGCCCCACTGTTGGAATGAGTATTTGCTGGGTTCTATATAGTCCCTTGGGGGTAGAGGAAAAATGAATGGAAGTGAAATCCTAATAGAGAACATTATTAGCAACACAAAGTTTGTGGAACTGCTCCTTCCCTGGCTTTTCACCTGCATCTGCATCTGGTGCATTTGGGGTATTGTTCTACTCTGGTATGCAGAGAACAGGCCTAGGCAGGACAGCTGAGGGCAGGGAGCTCAGGCAGAATAACAGGACTGGCTGATGATTTGGAGCCCGCACATGGGAACCAAATCAGGAATCAGTTATTCTAGGGAAGGTACAAAGGGATCATATTACCTAATAGTTTTGAAATTAGAATGTCAGTACAAAGGTGAAACATAAGAACCCCTAAGAACAGAGTGTATGACTCCATGTGACTAGGCAGGTTGGTATGGCTCATGTGACTGTCAGTGTTCCAAAAGGAAGACATCTTTAGAGATTCACCAGTGTGGTCCCTCTGCACAGATAAGCCTAATGATATACACTGGTGATGCAATCTTAGAAAGGCCAGGCTTAAAAGTAAGAAACAGAGTCACTGAGGACTAGAGCATAGCTCAGAAAATTCACTACTATGAGGCAGTGATTTCAAAAGAATGAAAAGAAGGAAAGTAAGAAGAGAAGAAGGAAGGTAGGGAAAAAAAGATCAAAAGATACAGAGAGACAGCAATAAGAATGGAAGAAGAAAAGAAGAGAAAAATAAATCCATCATGCAAAGCTTTTAAGAAATAACTAAAATTTAGAATTGTTTTGGTGTCAGAAAGAAACACAGGATGCATCCTCTAGCACATCCATAAATTCAGCAGGCTTTCACTGAACATGTCTTATGGACCTGCCCCTGTGCTTGGAATTGGTGAAGCCGGTGTGGGAAGACATTGACCCTTTTGTTGAGTAGTTCATGGTTTAAGGAAGGTGGCAGGCTCTTGAAAAAATAGCAAGCAGTGTATGCTATAGTAGGACACACACACAAGCAGCAACTACTTCTCTCCTTGGAAACAGAGATGCTCAATAGAAATCCTGATTTTTTTTTTTCAGGTGATTTTGAACTATGAGTGAGAACTGACCAAAAAGAGACAGAAGGGATGGGTGAGGGTAAAAGAATAGGAGGAACAATGAAAATTCTAACTAGAATCAGAAAAATCATGCAGGGGCATCAAAAGTGAGGAATTTGAGGGGAACTGGAACACACCCATGTGTTCGAGCCTTAGCAACTCATTTCAGTACATGTCAATAAATCCTCATGATCTGGGGCCAGAGTGAGTGGTAGATTCCAAGCTAGGGGTGAAACACTTTAGGTTGACATTTATTTAAACTTAGCTGCCAAATTAATAAGACTGATTTGAGTGATAAGGGAAGACTATATTTTTGTGCTTTCTAAATTGGTTGAAATGTTCATTGATATAATTTAATAATTTTTAAAAATTGAAAGTAGGATTTTGACTATTTCACATATGGTTAAAAAACAAACAAACAAACAAACAAAAAAACACTAATATTTCAGCCATAGGGAGTGGGAAAAAATTCACTGTGTATGTGAGCTAAAGAATGTTGCTTTTTAAATTTAATTTCAAAAGTATTTTAAATTTTGAATGCATTTATATTTTAAAGAGTTAAGTCAAATACTTTTATTAAAATATCTATTTTCTCCAGGTAATATGGCATGGACATTTACTATTAAAAATATCTTGTTCATTTTAATCAAAGCAAATCATAAAAATTTAATTTTTGAATAAGATATATTATTTCTTTTTATGCAGCTTCACGTGCCCTTTAAAATATATAATGTTTAAAATTTGTTATAAGAATAATAACTTATTAATAACAAACATAAAATACAAATAATAATAGCATATAAACCTGTCTCTTTGTGAAGTTACATTTGCAAAGAGTTGCATGTGTCTATAATTGGCTCTTCTTCTACATCTATAAATATGAGGATAGGGCTAAAATAATGTTCTATGAATAAAGTTCTGAATGTCAAAGTTATGATTCTTTATTTGTAACATACAAGCTTATGAAATAGCATGAGATCTCAATTAGAAGAGTACACAAAGTCCTAGCCAGAGGGTCTCAGGAATTCTTGAAGAATGCCACATATCTCCATATTTTCCAAGATCAAATGCCAGTCATTTTATGAAGATAAACATTTTTTTTTAATCAGATCCTGACAGACACAACAGGAAACTTCTTCGGTTGATAGTTTATTTGGCGTAATATTTCAGCACTTGTCGTTCTAGATAGTTCAGATTTATTATGGGATGTGTAATCATTCTCCAGTGACTAGGTAAGACCCATTGCTTTTCATAATCCTCAGGGAAGAATTTGATACACCACCTTCAAACTTATTTTATATCATCACTTCACATACTTCTGACTCATTGTTTATTTATTTATTTTTACTCTCCCTCCCAATAATGACAGATGGCCCAGTGGGAAGACAGTGTGAGACCATGCAGCCCATAGCTTTTTGTTATATTAGAAATAGGAAACATTTAAGGAACTTTAGAGTCCTTATATTCTGCTTGCAGTAATTCAGGTTAAAAACTTAGAAAATGAGTGGAAGTTCTGATGATGATACTTTTTTAATGAATAAAGTTGAGAATTCTAATGAGTCTAAATAAATATTTCATTTTGAATTGAGTTTTTTTTTACATTTTGCTCTGGATATTTTAATACCTATCCTTTCTCTGCATCAACAGATTACTTTATCATGGCTTATTCTTGACATATTTTTATTCTTCCATATACTAGAATGATCTATTCTATTCATTTCTAAATAATACTATTTTTTGTAGAACAATAACAAAGAACACTATATACAATTATGTTTTCTGTCAGTATGAGTGTAAAACATGAAAATACTCTTTCATTTGTGTAGTTTGGTTGCCTATAACCCTTGCCCCTACAATAAAAATGTTTTTGTAGGCAATGTTAGTTTCAAAGCAAAGGTAGAAGACAGAATCAATCGACAAAAATAAAAATAAAAATAAAAACAAAGGAAAGGCAATGGTGGATTTTATGAAAAAGTGCAATTGACAGAACAGAGTATTTGAGAAATTGCTAAAAGGTATAAGTCAATAGAAATGCCTAAGGAATGAATGGAAAGAAAAGAGGATGTGGAATTATCAAATAAGTCATTGAAAAAGAAATATTCCAGAGCTAAAAAGTGGAGGAGTCTTAAAATTTAAAGGACCTCAGTGTTCTAGTGAACTAAGTAGCAATACATGTACACATAAGATGGTGAGATTGTAGTAGGTAATCCTTCATTGATCTACTCAGGAATGGGAAATCCCAGGAACTTCCATATATGAAAACAGGGCATGCTTCAAAAAAAGAAATGAGTGTCAGATTGGCATCAAACATTATTTGGGTAACTCTGGATGCTAGAAGAAAGCAGAGCAAAAAGTCTCCTTAAAGTCTCATGTCTATATATTCACACACAATTACCCTTCCAGAAATATCCAATAACCCCCAAACTGAGAAATTAACCTAAATTATTGCAGATTTCTATGCTGCAGAATATATAGCAGAAAGAAAACAAACCATTTTCACATTTCACGGTTGCCATGGTCAAGGTTTGATCATGACCTCAAATTCCTGAATTTAAAAATATATTTTAAAAAATCCACTGTAAGTGAGAATCAATAAAGACAATTCAAACAAAAAAATAAACTTCCAAGAAATTCAGGTGATAAAATTAGCAGGAATAGGATATTGAATATGATTAAAAAGACAAAGGTATCGTGAAAACTTGCACAGATATTTTGTGTAATTATATATTGCTGAAGCGAAGCTTCATGACCTAGAAAACAAATCTGAGGAAATTATAGAAGATATAAATAAGAGCAATGAGGAGGTGAAAAAAAATGAAAGAGAGATTAAGAGACATGAGCAGCACAAGGAGTAGTCTCAGGTAAACTTAACTAAAATCAGAAAATAAGAAAATTAAAGAGAGAAAATAGTTGAGGTGTTAAGGACTGAAAACCTTGTAAAATCATTAAAGAACCAAGTAACAAAATGGAGAAATATCAAGATGTTTTAGTCAGATTTTTCACAGCTGTGTAAAAGACCCTACCAGAACAATTTTAGGGAAAGGAAAGTTTACTTAGGGGCTCATGGTTTCAGAGATCTTAGTCTATAGAAAGCCAGCTCCATTCCTGGAGCTCAAGATGAGGCAGAATATCATGGAACAGGAGTGTTGTAAAGGAAGAAGCTCACATGATGATTAGACAACAGGGAGGGAGACTTTACTCACCAGATACAAAATATATACCCCAAAGGATTTCCCCCAGTAGCAACCTCCTCCAGCCTCCCCACCCACCTTCAGTTCCACTCAGTAATTCCCATCAGGGTCATTGATTGAGTTAAGGCTCTCATAACCCAATCATTTCTCCTCTAAACCTTCTTGCATTATCTCACACATGAGCTTTTGGGGGACACCTCACATCCAAACCATAACACAAAATAAGCAAAAATAATCTATACCTTTCAACAAATGACAAACTGCATGACATTACAAAATTATAGAAAAATAGAAGCACAAATGTAGACTGAGAAGGGAACTTGTCTTTGAAAATGCACAACAAGTAAACTGATAACTGACAGCTCAATAACAAAACTAAATCTAGAAATTACATCTTTATTATAGTGAAAAAATAATTACATACTTCAAATTTTATATCAAGCTAAATTTTAGAGAACAAGAATGAGGACAAAATGCATACATTTTAAGATGAACCCAAATAGGTAGATGTTACCACTAGTAAACCCTCATTAAATAAAATTTTTAGACACAGTTAAGGAAAAAGAAATACTATCCCAGTATATTTCAAGAACAAGAAAAAAAATGCTAACCAATGCAATCCTTCAATATATGGGTAAAGCTGAACAAACACCACCTCCATAAAACGGTCATCACTTACTTAGGGGATGGGAAGGCAAAGGTTAATTCAAACCTTGCAGATCCAAAGAGTGACCTTTGTCCATCTCCTAGAAAACAGCCTCAGCACCTTTGCAGTATCTGGCCTAGTGAAAGTGTGTAAGGCCACCTGGGCATTGGACTTGGCCAGTTGGTTCAACATGATTATGGTGAGGGCCATAGGACATGCTGCATCAATTATATCTCTGAGGGATGGGAGAGGGGAAAGGAGAATGAGTAATTAATTCCTGCCACAGAGATCTTAGATGCCCCACACTTATGTGGCCAAGCCCCAATGAAAACGGTGACCTCCAGGCTTAAATGAATATCCCTTGTTGGCCACACTTCAATGGCTTTTGCTACCCATAACTGGTGAGAGAATTATGCTCTCTCCACAAGACTCCATTGGGAGAGGACATCTACAATTTCATGGTGTTTTTTCTTAGACTCTGTTCAATGTACTTTTTAAATTTGCTAATTTAATCTGCATGATTTCGATATATTAAAGTATAACTGTGAGAACAATAGCGTCTCTGTGAGTTCTGTCAGTCCCAATGAATAAGTAATCTAAGGGTAATCTAGAAGACTCCCAATAAGGGTATTTTAAAATGGTTAGAAATAAACTTCAAATGATGAGAGCATGTTAATGCAGAAGGACAGGGATGATCGAACCATGCTTAAGTTTTTGTATTGCTCTTTAAAATAAAATAGCCTTCAACTTGATGACTAAGAGTTCTATAAAGTTTTAAAATTAATGAAAAAATACAAATACAATGAATGATTTTTAAATCACAAGCACTAAATGAGAAACTGTAAACAATCCAAAAGGAAATAGGTAAAGAGGAAAAAAAATGTATAGTATAGTTAGGGTAATGGGAATCACAAAAAAAAAAAAATATCATTGAAATGAATTAAATTGTTTTAGTAATCTTTGTAAATGTAAATGCCCCAATTCTCAATTGGAAAGAAAGATTGTCATATTGAACTTTTATAAAAAATTAGGCATATACAGTTTACAAAAGATGCTCATAAAAATTTGAAGCATAGTACAGAGGGGTAAAGATTTAACAAGCAAATATTAATTAAGAAGAAAGTCAATATTTCTATCTTATTCTTTGAAGACAAATAGACTTAAGCCCTAAACAAAAGGCTTGCAATATAACAATGAAAAGAAAAAATAAACAGAAAACTACTGCAATTTTCAACTTGTTTCTATATAATAGAGCAAACACAAATATATAAAACCAATAAGAAACTGACAGAACTGCAAAATTGTATGAAAAAATAATTATGACAATGGGAGATTTTGAGACTTACTTTGAATAAATAGTGTAATCAATGAAATGAAGACATCAAACTCTGCAGCAACACAGTTAACCATTTCATCCCTTTAAACTTATATAGGATTCTTTCTCCCACAGTTAGAGAATAGAGTTTTCTTTTCAGTGCACATAGGACATTTATTAAAATTGGCATATACTAGGTTTGTGATTCTCAAACTGTAGGTTATACCAAAATCACCTGACAAGCCTGTTGTGCTGGTCCCTGCTCCCCATAAAATATTTAACTTCTCTGAAATAAAATCTGAGTTTTATTTCTACCAAGTTCCCAAGTAAAGCTAATGCTGTGGGCCTAGACCATGTTAAAAACCATTGTTACCAGCTATGAAATAAGTCTCCCAAATTTTTAAATACATATTTTAAATATCATACAGAGCATATAGCAGTTAAGATTGCTAGTTTAAATAGTGTAACGGCTGTTAAGTCCTTTAAAATAGTCTTAAAGATGTTTCTTTTCTGAAAATAACATGAGTTGGAGTTTTTGAAATTATCCAATTAAGAAACACCAAAAGTACTAATTGAAATGTGTAGAGCTAATCTTTTAGGAAAGTGAAGTCTACCAAGACAGTAAGAAAGTGAAATCACAATCCTATGGAGCTAAGCAAGCCCTGAAACTGATCAGGATGGCTAGAACTTTAATTTCATAAATGTAAGCATGCAATTGATTCAGAATGCTGTGCCCTGGACTCATGCAGTTTGGGGAATAGGATCAGTGATTACTTACAAAGCTGAAAACTGCAACCTGCTATAATGAATGGAAGGATAAACTAAAAGTATGTTTACTTCAAGCTTTCACCTGGATAGTTAGAAAATAATTGTACCTCCCAGGAATTCATTCCTAACTCAAGAATTTGTGGTTCCCAATAGAACACCACTCAGATTTGAGATATAAATTCACATATGAGAACCCAAAAACATAAATCCAACAACTTAATTTATAATGGATCCAATAAGTTCATGACAGAAGCAAAACATAAATCCTCTCTAAAGGGTGCACCTTCAGGTAGGATCTCAGTAAAGTCCTAAAATGTAACTTCAATGAACATGAACTCACAATAAAAAATTCACAATGTACACAAGAAACAAGGCTATATAATAATCAGGTAAATAAAACAGCAGAATTCTATCCACATATATATCAGAGATGAAATAGAAAATGAACTCTGTACATTATGGGAATTTAGTTCCTGAAATATGTGGCCTTTTTTGTCAATTGGAAACAATGAACTAGTATTGAGTTATTATTTTCTGTCATTAGAAAAAAAATTAGAGCCTTTCATTATGTTCAAATTTATTTCTTAAAACTAAGTATAAAATCTTAAAAACATTGAACTAGAAGAAGTATAAAAATTCAGGCAATATTGTAACTTCAACAAGGGGAAAAATATAAAAGAATCACTAGAAAGAGAAGCCTAAGTGAAAAAGATCTAAGAGATTCAAAATTATAAAAAAAAAATAGTCTCACATCAATTCTGAAATAATATGTTAGCTAATTTTAAAAGAATTGAGAAAGTAGAAAATATTTATCATTCATACAATCGGCAACAAATGCTATCAGATACATAGGAAGCATCCAACAAAGGAAGAAATAACCAAATTTAAAATTCAGCAATGTATGTTAATCAAAATAGTATCATCTCTTAGGCATACATTTTAAAAGTGTTAATTAAAATTCAAAATATCACCAAACAATTCCACACCAACTCTTACCTCTCTATCTAAATGAAATAAAGTAGAGTGGCAGAGCAGCAAGAGCTATATTCGAAGCATAAAGTAGACCACTGTTACAATTCCATATTTTATAAGAAGTACTGTTGTTTTGATTTATTTTCAATGTGGTAAAAACTTTTTTTAGATGTATGCAAGTTTAAAAAAAATAATTATGGATAAAGAATTTGTGGACAGGTTAATATAAAATCATATAACTTGAAACCTGTTTTTGGACAAAGCTTAATTTATAGCATTTCATCACCTGCAAAACAAAATGTAGATTATTTTGTAAGTTTATAAAGTGATGAATTTAGTACTTGTTAATTTACTACTGAGCAATCTGGATTGAATCCCAGTGGCCATAGGACTTTGCCTAAATTGTTTGTATTTTAACTGGCTCTTAATAGAAAACTCAGATATCTTAAGTGACACTGGAAGCTGTTAATGGCATAAAGGAGGCTCTCATTAAATGTTAGCCAATGGGATGAATTTCTATTGAGGCCAGACCTTGAAACAGAATGAGAGATAATAGGAAATGAATCCGGGGCAGAAAAAAGGTCAACAACAACAACAACAAAAAAAAAAAAAAAAAAAAAAAAAAAAAAAAAAAACGGAGATAATGGGAAAACAGATTCTCTAAGGAGCACTGGCATCTCCATTTTAAGGGGGAATGTTAACACAAATTATTTGTCAGGCAATGTAAGGATGCATAAAACATTCTCTCTGAGTGCGCAGTCTTATGGTCTGGCTCAGAGTTTCTCAAATCATCCCTTAACATGCAGATCTCTTAGTGCATTCTTTAACAACTTTAAAAACAAGGTTCTTCGGCTGGGGTTATGACTCAGTGGTAGAACGCTTGCCTAGCAAGTGCAAAGCACTGAGTTTGATTCTTAGCACCACATATAAATAAATAAAGGTCAATCAACAATTAATAAAACTTAAAAAAAAGAAAACATGGTTCCTGACCATATGGGGCTTACATGCAGGCAGCGAATGCGGGCAATAAGTACATAAATCCATATAAAAATAGGCAATTTCAAACTGAGGGAGTGAAGAAAGAAAACTCGGTGCATGGAGGTTGCTTTGGAATTACAAGGGGAAAAGGACCATTTTACCATATTTTAAAATATTCAATTTCTTACCAGGTTTCAAAGGAATTAAATCTTGTGTCTGCCAAGACATTTTCTGAGCTGTTTATATGTTAGTTTACTGTCAAGTAATCATAGCATGAGATCAACTCACTTTCCCTGTTGTCATATTTGTAAATCAACTTCAGCAGTTTCTGAAGTAGCTGTATGTGACTGACAGTTCTGTGAGAGAAATGTCCCAATTGGTTACTTTTGTCTTTGATGTGTTCAGGACACGCTATCCCAAAATGTACATCTTGGCATTTTGAATATTTTAAAAGGAAGGAGTTTCAGAAGCCTCATGTGCAAGAACTTTAAAATGTGCAAGAAGTGTGTACTAACCTTCCCCTGAATCAAGAATAGGACTTCACATAAAGGATGCCTTCCCTATACCCAAAGGAAAGGAGTATCCCTTTTCTCCTAAGGGACACAGAGAATCTGAATGAACAGTCTTTGCTAAGTTTACTTCAGTCACCACACTTAGTTCATTCCTTGTGCCATCATGTTCTCCAGGATTTTCTACTCCTCCTCAAACCAAGCAAAAAAACATTCAGGATGAGGGCTGTGGCTATACCTCAGTGATTGAATGCTTGCCTCCTACGTGTGAGAGACTGGGTTCGATCCTCAGCACCACATAAAAATAAATAAAATAAAGGCATTGTGTCCATCTACAACTAAAAATAATAAGAAACAAAACAGGTTGTACCAGTTCTTTGAGACCTTAATTTCTTTATGAAATCTCTTGTGTCAAGTAAAAATTAAATCGATGTGTGTAGTTTTTTCTTATTAATCTGTCTTTTGTTATAGAGGCCCCGACCATGAACCTACAGTAAGTAGAAGGAAAACGAATCTTTTCCTCTGCTACATCTCATTCATCTTTTGCCTTTCTCAAGACAATAAATTTGATGCGTCTTTATATTTGTCATACCCTGGACTTGAAAAGCAAGAAGATGAGTTATCATAATTAATATCATAATTAATCAGGACTTGAAAAAGAGTGGAATAGAAACCTCAGCTCTATTTATGTGGATAGCTATTTCATTAAGAGAAAGTGGTCTGTGGAGAATTGCTCACCACTTTATTGCCCCTCTCTTAATCAATTTAAGAAAGAGAAGATTTTTCAAAATAGGCAATGCTTACATGTTTCAAGAAGTTGATGTCCTGGGCTATTGCATTAAAGTAACAGATAAAATGAACTCATAAAATCTTCAGTTGCTTCAGATGCAACCCCTGTTCCCACACTGTTTGCATCTATATGATTATTCTAGCATTTTTAATACTTTTTATTCATTTGTTTATCTCGTTCATAAATAATATTTTAACTATAGGGATTATATGTTCAAAATATTTGTTGATTGATTGAATGAATGAGTTTTCCCACAGAAGAGAAATACTAAAAATCATTGAATGTAGTTAAATTTGTGCAACCTTTAAAAAGTAACTTAACCACTGTTAGTTTCAGTAATGACTACCTCAAAGGCACATTGTATTAATTGGGATACTGCATGAACATGACTTATCACACTGCTTGGTACTAGTTTTAGTATCAAATTAAAATATAGTTTTAGTTTGCCAGCTAAGGAAAGTGCATTCTTGGAAAAGTTCTATATGATATATCTGTAATTGTGGTGAACTCTTTTGAAGTATCTAAGATGTATCCAAGTTCTTTAAATTGACAAACTTTTATCTGTTGAGTCTAGTTGCTGTGCACACTCAGTGCCTAGAGTATATTGAGTGAATGTCATATCATTTGGATAACAGATGATCTCCCAATTTTGACAAAATGTGTCTGACTATGGATTGTGCTTTTCGGGAATAAATTTAAATAATATGATCTGTAAAACATTGTACCAAATAGAGTACCATATCTGTATTTTTATGATCTTTCGACAGAATAACTTTTTTAAATGACTGAGACTTGAAAAGTATGAGAAAGTTACTTATCAACCTGAAAGGACAATTGCAATAAAATGTGAATGGCTCTTTGGGTAGTTAATAAAATGGATGAGGAAATAGATACTCCTGAGCTAAGTGTTCAAAATAATGAAGTTGACTCTTCTCGGTTTCCCTCTTCCAACTTTGTTGCAACCCTTTTTACTCTTATTTTTTCATTACCTGTTTTTTTCAATTCAGCTTGAAGGCACTCATCTTAAACTATTTTTTGTACATTTTTCCAATTCTTAATACAAGGCAACCAAATATTTCTTAGAAATATTTACCATGCCTTTTTAAAATTTACAACAAAATGCATCGGGTGCATTAGAAACACAGAAAGATTTGCTGTCTATAGACCTGAAAAGCAGTTTATGACATTCAAATGATGTTCTTGAAAAAGTGGTTAAGAGAGCCTAGTGCTCTCAGTTATGCACTGGTAATCTTTATGTCACATCCTCTCAACTTTCAGGAATTAAGTAAACCAGTTTGTATTAATTGATTTACTTATCTATTGATCTACATTTTTAATCTGTAGTCCATAAATAATGATATGCTTCAGGTGTGCTTTTGACAAAATTCATCATTCTTCAAATATATCATTTAATCTAGTATGCTCACTGGAATGTTCCTGTATCTCAAAGTCAGTATCTAATTTATACAGATGTTGTTCTTCATTTACATGAAGTAAAGGGAAGGGGCCTACGAATATATAACACTGTATAAATATGCATGCATAACAGCTTGTGAGCTGTCCTCTGTCTCCAATTTTTTTGTAGAAACATCAAAACACACACACACACACACACACACACACACACACACTACACTAAAAATAAGTAGTTGTTCCAAGATTTTAGAAAAAGTTTTGGAAACCCAGAATTCTTTCCCTTTCTTTACCTCTCTCACAATCAAAGCAGGGTATGTAGTATTATTAATTTAATGCACTTTAAAAGAAACAATAAAGATCCTTGATAGGTATGCCAGGGATTATTATGAAAATGTTGTAATAGGAAAAAAAAGAATTTTATGAGTATATAAACCCAGGTATTGATGTAAAAAGAAAATATTGTGCAGTTTCATCTTGGCAATAGTAGCATACGTTAGTTTGGTATCAGTCTAGGACTTTTGGTGAAACCATTGTGGGAGAAACTATTAAGTGGGAAAAATGATCTTGATAGCTGTTTCTTTTCTACAGTAAAAACAAATCACTTGAAATATTTAGCTATTTGTCAAATTAACATGCTTTAAAAGAATGTTCTAGTTATGCTATAACATAAACCGAGTTTGCCATCAGAATAGTTTGCATTTAAAGACAACTAAAGAAGAATTGTAACCAATTGTACGATTTTTCTGGTTACAAATTGTAAAAATCCTTACAAAAAGTGCAAGTGGAATAGCCAATGCAACACTAAATTTTTATGTCTGGATCCTCTGATTTTAATCCATATTTTCCATTATTTTTCATGTAAGGTTTTGACAATATGCAAAACATTTTCATGTGCATTGTGTTATCCATGACTTATTCTTTGCAATAGTCATTATTATTTCTAGCATGTAAGTGAAATCATTGAAACTTTGAATTTTTTAAGATTAGGATTTTCAGAGATAACTCCAAGTACACATGCAGGATATTCAGCCACAAAAATAACCATTTCAATTTTGTTGTTCTTAATGATTTTTTTTAGTAAGTTTCCAATTGGGAGGCAGGAACCACATAGCAATTTGAAAAGAGAACGATGTTGTTGTTTTTTTTTTTTTTAATTACTAACTATAACAGAAATTTGGAGTAATTGGTGATTGGCTGTGAAGGGGTAAATAAAACTCTGAGGAATATAGAAATAGCAGATACAGGGAGCAGCCACTACCTCTAAGAGTAACACGGAATACTCAAGAAAGAAAAGAACCTGGCAATGAACTCCTTTTCCAAGGTACAATACAGACCTCATTGGAACAGGTCCTATCATGGCCCAATGGATGTTGCAGAAGTTCAAGGAGAAGTTGCTTGGGAAATGGACTAGGAAATCATCCTCTGGGATGCTGAGGGAGGGAACATGGAGAGGTGCCATATGCTACTGGTCACAATGCACTGCAGGAGCCTGTGAGGAGTAATGATTCACCAGAAGCCAAGAACTGTTTCTCTTCTGGTGTTCCTCCAGGGTCCTGTACTTTCTTGATGGAGCTTATCATTTTGCCAGCTAGCAAGGGAGAAATGTTCCAATATTGCAAGCAGCACTACAGAGGGTAGCTGTGGAGCTGAGAGGAGTGGAATGATAACTGGCACTTTGGTATATCAAGAACATTTAGATGCATTATATCATTTATTTGTCACAATTACATTATCAGAATGCATTTTATTCTTATTATGAATTAAGTAATTTAAAAATAATTTCATGTAACTATTCTGAAAGAGACATAACATTAAATGCTTTGCCCATTACTCCAAAGAATAAAATTTACAATCTGATAATTGAAAGAATTAAATTTGGCACCAGAGTATTTGGAAACAATTTTTAACTCTGAGACTTTGCACAAAATATGGGTAAGGAAAAATATTTGACATTCCCGTATGTCTGTTTCTTCATTAAGAAAACAAACATAAAAACAGGACTCACTCATTTATTACCTTATAGATTTCTCATGAAGTTTATATTAGATGATGATTTCAATATGATTGGAATATAACTGACACAAACATAATACTCATAATGCTCATTTCTTCATTATTGTTTTGTTCTATATTATTGAGTTATTTCTTTCATTAGAAATCTTAAATATCTAGGATAAAGAATTGAAAAAGCAAAACACATCTTGGGAAGAAAATCAGGCACATACAAAGCAGAACAAGTCAACCTGTACTCACAGTAATTCTCCAACATATGCAATGCAAAATAATAGATTGATGTGCTGGTTTGGGAAAAGGATACTACTAATGAATAATTCTACATCCTTATTTCATGCACATACAGAATATATATATATATATATATATATATATATATATATACAAATGTCTGTCCTGAAGTTCATCAAAATGTATATCATCTGGTGACAAATAACCAAGTATCTCTAATTTAAAAAATATTCTTGTGATGCTTGTTGTATTTTCTTTGTTATGAAACAAATGTATGATTCTTTGGTACTTGTGGGGGATTTGTTCCAGGTCTCACCACAATATGAAAATCTACAGGAGCTCATGTTCCTTATAGAAAATGGCACATCATTCTACATACTTAAAATCATCTCTAGATTACTTATAATACCTACTAACAGGTAAATTCTATGTAGAAATAGTAGTTATGCTGCATTTTGAGGAGTGATGATAAGCAAAAAGTCCATATATACACAGTACAGATGCAATTTATTTCAGAATATTTTTGATCTGTGGTTTGAATCTGCAAATACAGAGGGCTAATTGCATGAGAGTTTTCTATTAAAAAAATAGAAAAAAGTTTAAAGAATGTAAAAAATTTCTGTTTATCATACCCAGAGAGAAATACAGGCTCAACCCCTCCTAGTTTTTTCTCTTTGTATATACATACACCTAAGCATATAGAAGTCTATGTCCTTTAAAACTGGTACAATATTGACTTACTGGTTTTATGTTCTACTTGTTAAATGAATTTATATTTCATTCACATTTATTTATTTATTTGTTTATTTATTTATTTATTTATTTTTATGTGGTGCTGAGGATCAAACCCAGCCTCACTCATGCCAGACAAGTGTGCTACCACTAAGCCACAACCCCATTTCTCATCAACTTTTATTGAGGTATAATTTGCATAGAATAAAATGAACAACTCTTAAGTATATGATTTCATCAGTTTTACTGTCCATCAGTTCGGAATGTCAGAGTGTTATCTTGCGTCCATTCCCATTTAATCACCGAAATCTAGAAGTCAACATAATCTGAGCTAATTTTAAACATTTATATATATGTATATATGTATATATATATATATGTATTTATATTTATATACTTGGAATGTATATATATGTATACATATACATATATACTTAGAATATATATATATATATACATACATATGTATATATGTGTGTGTATGTATGTATATGTATATATATCTTTGGTTTATTCAAGAATTTTCTAAAATTCAGTCATCCAGTATGTCTTCTCTTCTTCTTTATTCTTTTCTTTTCTTTTCTTTTCTTTTTTGAGATGGGATCTGAAACCCACAATTCTACAACCTAAGCCTCCCAAGTAGCTGGATGACAATGGAATTACAGATGAGCACCATCATGCCTGGCTTACACTCTTCTTTTATTCAGCATATTTCAGAGATTCATCCATGGGAAGAAATGTTGCTGTTTGTGTCAGTAGCCGCCACCTTTTCATTGCTGAATAATATTTTGTTATGTGAACAGTTATAATTGATATAACCATTCTCTTGTTCATGGATATCTATGCTGTTTCTAGTTTGGGGATATTAACAGCAAATTTGCTCCCAGTTATCTTGCATAGACATTTTGTGGACATATATTTTCACTACTAGATAAATAACTGGGGGTGGACATATGATGGATCAATGATTAAATGTTTAAGAAAGCACCAAATTGTTTCCCAAAGTGTTTTCACCATTTGCACTCAGAGCATGAGAGTTTGGGTTACTCTACATCTTCCACATAGCATGTAATCATTGCTTTTTCAATGTAGCTATTCTAGTGAACTAGTCATATTTTGTTGTAGTTTTAATTAGCATTTCCCTGATTAATGAGGTTGAATATTTTTCATAAGTTTCAGACACTTTAATATATTTTAAAAAGTGTCTGTTTAAGTATGTTTTCTATTTCCTAGTTGCTTTATCATCTTTTTTTATCTCATAGATATTCCTTATATATTAAGAGCACAGGTTTTTTTGTTAGTTCCTGTGTCAAATACTTCATCTTTATTGCAAATTTCCTTCTTATTTTATTGATGTGGTTTAATGAGCAGAACTTGTCAGTCTCTCTCAAATCTAATTTATCATATTTTATTTTGTGGTTAGAGCTTTCTGTGATCTTTAAATCTCTTCTTGCTCTAGGATTGCAAATCTATTTCTATGTTTTCCTCTAGAAGTGTTATCATTTGGGGATTTACATGTAAATCTATAATCTATCTTGAATTAATTTGTGTCTACAGTATAATATGAATCTTAAGTTCTTTTACTCCAATATGGATAACCATTTGTTCCAACACAACGTGTTGAAAAGACTTTCCTTTCCTACATAATTGCTTTAGTGCTCTTTTTTACATAGTTTCACCATGTAATTCTGGATGCATTATTCTGTTTCATGGATCTTTTTCTTTTTATCATTCTCTCACTAACACCACATTGTCTTAATTACTAATAGCATTGTTACAGACATTAAAATCATGTAGAATATTTCTTTCAAGTTTGATCTTCTTTTTTTTCAAGATTGTTTTGTGTATATATGTGTATTGTGTCCCATCTAATTCTAAAAGAAATTATTTTGTCAATATTTTAGGAAAATAAGAAAACTAACTGAAGTTTTACTTATAATGTTACTGATAAGATACAACAACTTAAGGAGACCTGTCACTTTTAGAACAGTGAGTCTTCCCATATTTTTAATTAAATTATGTATTTATTCTAATTTGTTATACATGATGGCAGAATGCAATTCATTTCATATTACACATGTAGAGCACAATTTCTCAAGTCACTATACACAAAGTATTTTCACACCATTCATGTCTTCATACATGTACTTAGGGTATTGATTATTTTAACAAGGTTTACCTTTTCATTTGTTTAGGATGCCAAAATCTGCCTCATAAATGCTTTGTAGTTTTCAGTGGAGAGGTCACTCATGTATTTTATAATACTAATGCCAAGGATTTTATGCTTTCATAGTTCTAATAAACCTTGTGTTTTAGATAAATTTTAAGTTCAACAGCAAAGTTGAGCAGAAGCCAGAGAGATTTCTCATAAACCCCTGCCTTCACACCTGTATAGCTTCCCTGATTTGCAACATTCCCTACCAGAGTGGTGCATGTTCTTGCAGTTGATGAGTACACTGATATATGTGAATCGCCTAAATTTCCTAATTTCTTTTTGTTATTGTTGTTTTTGTTTTTGTTTTTTACTCATTATTTTTTTCTGATATAAAATACAATCCATTTTTGTACAAAATATATTTTTTAAAAAATATGTAAATTTTCAAGAAGATGGAAATGCAAATCACCCTCTCATTATACATTCTCATTATACATTAAGTACATATATCAAATTATCACACTGAACCCCATAAATATATATAATTAAAATAATTTTTAAATATAAAAATATGATCTACTATTGAAAAGTTACAGTACTAACTTAGAAAATGCACACAGTTATTTCATTTTACATTATTGAATGGGGAGTACAAAATTACTAGCTTCCAAATGTTTTTCTGCAAATGCTCCTAACAGAGTTCCACAATAAGGAAGACTAGGCAAAAGAGAATCATTCTGACATTTACTTTTATTTTTCTTCCCAAATATTTATTATTTATATTATATGTATATTTTTAGTTGTAGTTATACACAATACCTTTATTAAAAATAAATAAATAAACAAACATATTTCCTAATTTCATTAGAGTTCACTTTTGCTGTTGTACATTCTATAGGTTTGAAAAAATGTCATCCATGATGTCCAGAATGACCATCATTATGGTATCATACAGAATAGTTTCTCTCTGATAAACTTCATTACATGCAGTTGGGAAGAGGTTTGTCTGTCTGCTCTTCTGACCCATTTTCATTTCTATAAGGTCACTTCTTTATACTTAGTTTGAGAGCCCTGAGTACAGTGTGATTTCTATCTTTAGTCCCTTCCCCAATGGACCTCCTTGCAAAGTATGGAATTTCTATGGAAGTAGTTAGTAAATTGGTGAAGACTCCCATTGTGCCTGGGACTTACAGAGAACATAAAAATTCCACCCTAGCCCAAACTCCATTTTGAAGCATAATTCATAGTTTGGCTGTTTTCATTTAACCTACCACCATGGTTAGGAGCTTCCTCTTCCCAAAGATGAAAACATTAGTGGGCCCTACTCTCTCAGCCAGGGCTTTTCACTTTGTAAGTTTTAGCTCAGTAAAGATTTTTTTGGTGTTTGTTTTTGTCTGTTCCTTCATTTCTTAGATGGACTTTAAAATGTGATTTTGTAGTATCCAACTTGCTGTTATTGTTTTATAACTTCCTGCTCAGTAGGGACAGTGAGAAGTTTCATGGACATTTTAATGTGAGCCTTTTCCCATGTTATTAAGTATTTTTTGAAAATATTTTTAAATGCCCACTAAATAACCCATTCTGCAGATGTATATTAATTTACTGAACACATCTTCAATTTGTAGACATTTAGATAGCTTAAGTTTTACCCTTATGAAAATGCTGAGATTGTCTTTTAAAAATCAGTTAAATACTCTTGTGTGCCTTTGCCTGGATGCAAATTACTATACAAATTTAAATGAGACATTAAATTTACCTATAAAATTGCAAAATATCTATGTGTTTGACAGTATTCATGTACACCAATGATGGCAACCTAAATTGTTAATGAGTATAATTTTGGCCTTTGGAAGAAAATTTGGCCATGTCTATCATGTTCATTCAAGTCAAGTGCCCCTAATATGTAGCAAACATGTGTCTAAGATTATTTATTGCATCATTTTTAATAATAGAAAAATTCTGGAAGCCACCTAAACAACCACAAATGGGAAACTAAATAGAATCACTATAACCATACAGGAAAATACCAAGAAATCACTAAGATTATCTAGATTTTCATACACTGATGGAAATTGTTCTCTTAAAAGCAAGCAAATGTGGATAACAGATGCCAAAACATGGTTAAATAGGAGAAATAATCTGGAGTTCTCCAGCATAGTGGGGACAGTTTAGTTCACATTAACTTATTATACATTTTATGAAGAAGTATAAGAGAGGAGCTCAAGGGCTCTAAATGAAGAAATAACAGAAGGAAATACTGATTGACCTGATTTGACCTCCATGTACACTATATACATGTGTTGAAATGTCATGTTGAACCCCATTAATATTTACAAGTATTACATGTTTATAAAAACTTAAAATACTGAAAAAACATTAAAATGGATAAGTATGCAAACTCCATTAAAATGTGGATATGTAGCACTGTCATTCTTATAGAGTTTTGTTTCTCATATATACATATAACCATACACATACATCACACATATATAAACACATGCTTTATAAGTGGAGAACATTTCAGTATACATGAAAAGCACAGAAATCACTAGCATGAAGTACACTTTGAGGTAAAGTATAATTCAGAGCTTCAGAACAATTTTTTTCAATTATTTAGTTGGATTTCCAAATACTGTTTTAGGAAATTTATTTCATTTTATTATTCTTAACTCATTGTTTGTTTCAGAATTGTTCATTTATTCCATTAAAATAATTTAGATGTGTCTGCTGGTTCCACAGCATTTAAAATAATATGGTTCTGTAAATTGTAATTTGGGGAAAGAATAGTGGGCCATATAGGTTTATCAAGCTTTTTTCACCCCTCTAAGGAAATATGTGTGTAATTTTTGTCCTTTTAAATTTAGTTTGTTATTAGTGCATGTTAGTTATACAGAATATAATAAGACATATTCATATAAGCATATAACATACTTTGATCATTTTAACCTTCATAATCTCCTCTAATCTTCCTCTTTCCCCAAACCCCCTTGCTCTTTTCTAATGTTTTATCTTCTATATTCATGTTTGTTTGTTTGTTTTCTATTTAAATTCCATGCATGAAAGAAAAGGATACCTGTCTTTCTGAGTTGACTTATTTTACTTAACATGATAAACTTTAGTTTCATTCATTTTCCTGCAAGGGATATGAGTTTGTTCTTCTTTATGGCTAGATAATACTTTTTGGGTATATATACCATATTTTCTTTACCCATTCATCCACTGACAGATACCCTAATTTCATATTGTGGTTATTGTGAATTATGCCACAATAAACATGGGTATGCAGGTATATCTGTAGTATGCTGAGTTCAATTCCTTTTAATATATACTGAGGAATGGTTTATTGATGATAAGATAGTTCTATAATTCTATGTTTTAGTTTTTTGAGGAACCAAGATATTGACTTTCATCATGACTGTACAAATATACATTCCTACCAAAAGTGTAGGTGTTCCTTTTTCTCTGCATCCTCACCAGTGCTTATTAAAATTTGCATTCTTGATGATAGCCATTATAACTGGGGTAAAATAATGTCATTGTAGTTTTCAATTGCAATTCCCTGATAGCTGAAGAATTTGAAGATTTTTTTCATATAATTGCTGGCCATTAGTACTTTTTCTAAGCAAAATCTTAGTTCATGTGTCTATTGATCTGTTGGATTATTTGGGGAGTTTGTGTTAAGTTTTTGAATTATTTATAGAATCTGGATGCTAAGTCTCTGTTAGAAAAAAATAGTTCTGTATCCACTATGCTATTCCATTGGTCTACCTGTCTGATATATATATGTTGTGGATGGACACACTACTTTTATTTTATGTATTTATTTTTATGCAGTGCTGAGGATCCAACCCAGAGTCTCATGTGCACTAGACAAATGCTCTGCCACTGAGCTACAGCTCCAGCCTGTTTGTTATTATGTCCATACCATGCTGTTTTGTTACTATGGCTTTATATAATTTGAAATTTATATTTTGATATCTTCAGTATTGCTCATTGTGTTCAGAATTGGTTTGGCTGTTTGGGATCTTTTTTTACTTTTGCATGAGTTTTAGGAATTTTTTTTTATAATTCTGTGACAAATGTCATTGATATTTTGATGGTGATTGCATTGAATCTATAGATATTTTGGTAATGTGGTCATTTTAATAATTTTAATTCTGCCAATCCATGAATATAAGGCATCTTTCCACCTTCTAGTATCCTTTTCAATTTCTTTCTTCTGTGTTCTTTAATTTTCATTGTAGAATTCTTTCACCTCCTTGGTTAGGTTTATCCCTAGATATTTTAGCTTTTCTTTTAAAACTATTGTGAATACAATTTTCCTGATTTCTTTTTCAACAGGTTCATTATAGGTATGCAGAAAAGCTAATGATTTTTGTATGTTGATTTTATATTCTGCTACTTGGCTGAAAATGTTTATCAGATCTAAAAGTCTTCTTTTTACAGTCTTCTAAGCGTATAATCACATCATCTGTAAATAGAGATAATTTGATTTTTTCCTTTCCTATTTGTATTCTTTCATTTCTCTTACTAATTGCTCCAGCTAAAATTTCAAGTACCTTATTGAATAAGAGTGATGAGAGTGGATATCCGTGTCTCCTTGTTTTGTATGTGTTTTTAGAGGAAATGCTTTGTTTTTCACCATTAACTATGATGTTGGATTTGGGTTTGTTGTATGTAGCCTTTATGATGTTGAGATAAGATCCTTCTATACCTATTTTCTTCAGGGATCTTATCATAAGCAGATGTTGAATTTTGTTTAGTGCATCTAGTAAGATGATAATGTGATTATTGTCCTTGATTTTGTATTTGTGATGTATTATATTTATTGTTTGCAAATGTTGACCACTTTGCATCCCCAGAATGAAACCAACTTGAGCACAGTGTATGACTTTTTAATGTGTTGTTGAATTAAATTTGCAAGTATTTATTAAGGATTTTAGCATCTATGGTCATGACCAATATTGGTCTATAGTTTTCTTTTTTTGTGTCCTTATCTCTTTTGGTATTAGGCTGATGCTGGCTTTATAGAACAACTTTGGAAGCACTCCTTTCAGTTTCCTGGAAAAGTTGAAGAACATTGGTGTTAGTTCTTCTTTAAAGGTCTGGCAAATTTCATAAGTGGATCAATCTGGTTCTGAGCATTTTTTTGTGGGGGTGGAGGGGTGACAGCTTATTACTAGTTCAATCTCCTTATTTGTTATTGGTTTGTCTGGTTATTTTTAATATCCTCTTAGTTCAATTTTGGTAGGTCAGATAAGTCTAGAAATTTATCTATTTCTTCTAGATTTTTCAATTTATTAGAATAAGGTTTTGAAAATTGTCTCAATAATCCTCTGTATTTTACTGGAATCTGTTGTACTATCCCCTCTTTGTCTCTAACTTTATTAATTTGAGTTTTCTCTCTCCTTCTTTTGGTTGTTTGTATTATGGACTTACAAATCTTGTTCTTATTTTCAAAGAGCTCTTTGTTTCATGTCTCCTTTATTCTTTTAGTCTCTATTCCATTACTTTCAGCTCTGTTATTCATTATATTTTCCCTTATAGTTGTTTGGGTTTGGTTTGCTCTTGTTTTACTAAGACCTTGAGATGTAACATTAGGTAAGTTATTTAAGATCCCTAGACTTTTTAATGTAGTTATTCATAAACTTTTCTATTAGAACTGCTTTTGCTGTACCCAAAGATTCTGGTATGTTGTGTTTCCATTTTCATTAGATTCTGAAAGCTTTATAACTTTCCCTTTCCAGTTTCATCAGTGGCCCATTGATCATTCAAAAGTGTTTAATCTCCATGTGTACAGTTTCTTTGTGTCTCTTACCATTGATTGATTTCTAATTTCATTCTTTGACCGTCTGATAAGATGCAAGAAATTTTTCAGGGTGTTTGTTTGTTTGTTTGTTTTGGTATTTGTTAAGTCTTGCTTTTTGATCCAAAAATATAAATCTATTTTGGAGAAAATTCCATGAACTGCTAAAAAGATTGTGTACAATGTTGTTATCTGGGAGAGCATTCTGGAGGCATCTATAGTTCAGTTTAATGCTATTGTTCCTATTTTGATTTTTATCTAGATAACCTATCTATTTGTGAGACTGTGGTATTGAAGTCACCTATTATTATTATATTAGGCTCTCTCTCTCTCTCTCTCTCTCTCTCTCTCTCTCTCTTTAAAATCTCATTTCTTTTTATTACTTTTTTTTCAAATTTATTCTTCTGATAAAATTTAAAATTTAATTACCACTTTAATGTTATCATTCAATTAAAGAGTTTTCTTTCTCATGTCATTGACTTCTTTTTCATAAATGTATTCCATTTTACAAATATCTATTCACATGTTTATTTTTTTTTGTTTTTTTTGTTTTTCAAATTTTTTATTTATGTATTTTTTATTGGTTTTTCACAACATTACAAAGCTCTTGACATATCATATTTCATACATTAGATTGAAGTGGGTTATGAACTCCCAATTTTTACCCCAAATGCAGATTGCAGAATCATGTCGGTTACACATCCACAATTTTACATAATGCCCTATTAGTAATTGTTGTATTCTGATACTTTTCCTATCCCCTACTATCCCCCCTCCCCTTCCCTCACATCTTCTCTCTCTACCCCATCTACTGTAATTCATTTCTCTCCTTGTTTATTTTCCCATTCCCCTCAAAACCTCTTATATGTAATTTTGTACAGCAATGATGGTCTCCCTTCAATTCCATGCAATTTCCCTTTTCTCTCCCTTTCCCTCCCATCTCATGTCTCTGTTTAATGTTAATCTTTTCTTCCTGCTCTTCCTCCCTGCTCTGTTCACCGTTGCTCTCATTATATCAAAGAAGACATTTGGTATTTGTTTTTTAGGGATTGGCTAGCTTCACTATAATCTGCTCTAGTGCCATCCATTTCCCTGCAAATTCCATGATTTTGTCATTTCTATTCACATGTTTAGTAGGGCCATTGGATGTTTTGTTCATCTTATACATACCTATCTAGTGCAGAAATTGACACACAGGTGCTCAGTTAATATTTGATGACTTAATCAATAAATGCTTGATTGAATAGCTTCATCAAATCCCTTCCACACAGAAAAAAATCCATCTTGATTTTATTTTCCTTTTTTTTCAACTCATAATATTTAATTTCACCAAATTTATTTTAAACTTACTTAGAGTCCCGAATTATTACATTTCTAATATAATATTTGAAAGTTATAAATACTAATATATATTCTTTTTCACATACTTTTTTTCAGTTTTTGCACTCAAAAACTGTATATACAATAATTGTTTAATTTTCATCAAACAAGGTGTTTTTATACAGTAGATTTCCCATATTTTGGTTATAAATTTTGAATTACTTTTTGCAGTCTTGCAAATATATTTTAGTTGTTTTTTTCACATTCATCATTTTCTTCACCTAAGAGTTTTTCAATATATTGCAAGATGTGTCTCTGTAATCCTTATACATAGGTATCAGAAGCTTCTCTTTATATAGAATTCCTCATTCAAAACGATATCTCTTGCATAAACAAAATAAAAACACTTTATGCACAATATTCAAATGTATCATGGTATGTGATATCATAGTAAAAAACTCTGAGAACAGTTTTTTTTTTTCCTTTCTCATTCACAATGTTTTATTTTTAAAGCTGAAAAATTTATAAGGGCGTATCCAGGTATGTTGATGAACCTTTCATTTTCTCATCTCAGATCTTTCTTCAGCTCAAAAACTTTCTTTTCTTTCAGATTTAATTATTTATTTCCTTGCCATTTTTGCTTTCTTCCTCAGAAACAGTTTTGCTTCTTTGATCATATTTCTGTCCTTCCTACCCATCATTATCTAGGTCATCTTTTTTGTCTCATTGATTTTTGTTCCTGCAATATGGAAAAAATTCAAATATTTCCACATTTCATTGAGTGAGTTCAATTTTTTATATATGCTCTTTACTATCTTCTCAAATGCCATTTTAATTTTTCTATTGAATTTTTGTATTGAATTTCGTAGTTCTATTTTGGCCTTCATACTTTCCTTTTTTTTCATTTAATCCAATTATTCCCTTAGAAATACTTACTCCATTTTCATAGAAGCTTCTCCTCCTGAATCTCTTTGAGTACATACATATTTATAACTTGTAAAGGGTTTTTTTTTAGCTCTTTCACATTCTTTTGTAAATTTAAATTAAATGTGTTTAACTGATATGGAAATATTCAAAATTGTACACATTAGTGGAGTATCCTATAAAGTTTTCAAATCATGTAGACATAATGTTGAAATCAGGTAAAAATATATTATCTCCCTAGACATCTATCATTTTTGTGATAAAACATTCAATGCACTTCCTTTTAGCTTTTTCAAATGAATAGTTCATTATCCTCATCCATGGTCAGCCTGCTGTGGGGTTGCACAAAAGAACTTCCTCCCCCTAACTATCAAACCTGTTGATCAACCTTTCTTGATCCCTCTATAGTCTCTGGTAACCACCACTCTACTCTCAACTTAAGATTTGTCAGCTCTTTAAGCATAAACTGATTTAAGAGTTTTGCCATTGCTTTACTTCATCAAGTCAGCATCCCTTATCTTTGCCCCAAAGTGTCTTTTCATGACATCTTCATTTATTTACTCTCTTCATTGGGTTTAGACCTGGCATTTTTGATTGATTCAGACATGGTATTTTTTTTTTTCTGATAGGGTGGATAATAGTTGTTTTATTTTGCTGTCACTGAATGCTTACATCCTATAAATTCACACACACACATATGTATGTATATATGTATAATATATATATATATATATATATATAAAAATATATTTTTTTTTAAATTTATCTCCTTAAACTACACTAAAATATTGTCATCTTATACCAATTTGCTAACAGAAGTTGAAACTTTGAATCCTTTACTTTAGGTTTTCAAACACAATGTGTACACTTCCCTTTGTATGGTGCAAATCATGAATCACTATGGATTGCCACCAGGAATTCTTTAAAGCAGTTCTTAAAGAATGCAGCTCCATCTTATCTGTTCCCTTCTGTCCGGAAAGAAGCAGGGTAGAGATGAATCAGAAATGTAGTTTGGGATGGTCCAAAAGGATTTTCGCATGGATTTGGAGAAATGCCACATGATTTTGGTCATATCAGTGTAAGACTATGAGGTGATGGGGTGAATCAAAGCCTTTCTCTGTTATTTGTTCTGCTGAGCGTGGTGACACATGCCTGTAATACTAGCTACCCAGGACTGATGCAGACGGACTGTAAATTCAGGGCCAGCTATGGCAACTGAGATATACCCTGTCTTAAACTAAACTAAGCTAAAATAAAATAAAATAAAATAAAATAAAATAAAATAATTACAAAAAAGGGCTGGAAATGTAGCTCAAGAAGAGATCACTTGTCTAGGATGTACAAGATCCTAGGTTGAGTCCCCAATATCATGACAATAAAACAAAACAAAATAAAACTCTTTGTCTCTTTGTGATTCAGAGGATGCTCTTTGTAGTATGTCATCCAGAAGCACAATTCATGTTATTCCCAGTGATATCCACTATTGGAAATTCTGCACAAATCTCAGCATATCTTCTCTTAGTCCTCTTTTTCATATTTTTGTGATATATATATATATATATATATATATATATATATATACTCACTCATTATTAGCAACCCATGATATTTTGTGCTTTTATTTTTACTTATGTGATGGAAAATCAATGAGAATCTATCAGAAACGTCCATCCTCCCCCTGCTAGTTTTTAACCAAGAATCTCTCTCATTATGAAGTTACCTGTTTTTTTCTGGATAAAATTTTACATATGTGTTAAGAGTTATTTCATTCATCTCACTCTTTCTTATAAGGTTCTTGTGTAATCCATTTTATATTTATAGGATCACGGTGATCTAAACTAAAGTATCCTGTAAAGAATGTTTACATTTTTCTATTTTTCAAATTGAGAGCTAGGTCATTTGAAATCCCCCTCAACATGCATTCCCAGGCTGAGTCAAAGGGTCTGCTTATGGCTTATTAGTCAGGTGTTTGTACAACCCTCCTCACTCCAGACAACCTCGGCTTATGCTGTGTGTTGGCATAGTTATTAATAGTGCTGTTTTCATTCCCTAAAGTTGCTTGGTTTTCATACTACATTACATCATTACCCTACATAGGACTATGAGATATGATTTAAATGAGTCATATATGTATAATGGCTTTATTCATACTTTCCTAATATTGTAATGTAATTTTAATGGGATTAAACTTGAACAGGTGAAAATAATAGTTAATTAAATACAATGACAATTGAAAAGACAATTGAAAGGATCATGCCACCAAGCAGATTGCTAGATCTTAAGTGGCAGGCTAGTATTTTTTTTTATTTTACTTTTTTTTTATTGGAGATTTAATCCAGGGGTGCTTTATCACTGAGCTACATTTCTAGCCCCCCGCCCTTTTTTTGAGACAGGGTCTCACCCCTTGCTGAGACAGGCCTCAAATTGTGCTACTCCTGCCTCAGTCTTCCTAGTTGTTAGCTTTATAGACATGTCCCACCAAACCCAGCAGTAGGCCACTATTATATATATGCTAGCTAACAGTGTAAAACTAGAGCATTTATATATTTGATCTTTAATTCTAAAAATCTTGGATGGGCCTCTTTGGTCCAGAGATTAGATATCAGATTACTTTAAACCCCCAAACCATGTGTCCCAAGAGTCAGTCACTTTTCTACCATGCACTAAGAGCCTACCTACCACAGGGATACACAATGCCTTAACCTTTGTATTTATTCATATGCAAAAGAGTTGATCCCTCTCAAAACTGATCACCCAGCACACATAATCATGGATGGGACTTTTAAGTCAGGGTCAGAATAACTAATGCCTCAAATAATCCAAAGCTTTAGAATCAGCACCGTATTTGCTTATTATTAAATTTTGTCTTTAGAAAAGTTACTTAATTTCACTCAAACTCAGTTTTCTTCCTAAAAAAAATGGTTAAAGCTCCAATATCTTGGAGTTTCTGTCAGAGTAAGAGAAACTAAATGTAAATCAACTAACAAAATCTTATTATAATTCTTTTATGAAGCCCAGATATTATTACTAAAAATTAAAAGATAAAGAAAGATTCACTTATTTTCTTGGAAAGTCTTTTAATAGACATTTTTTTTTTATTTTTAGAAGAGCTTTAACTTTACAACATGTATTATCAGTAGTCTACACAAGAGTGGCACATATATTTAAATTGATGAACCTACATTGGCCCATTGTAATCACGTAAGGTTCATAACTTACATTGGGGTTCACTCTTCATACTGTATTTTATATGGGTCTGGCAAAAGTATAATCACATGAATCCACCATTATGGATTATCATAAGGGTAAATTACCATACAGAGTACTTTTACTGCCCTAAAAATCCTCTGTGTTCTGCATATTTATCCCTTTCTCTCCCTTAACCCTTGAAAACCACTTATTTTTTACTGTGTTCATTTTTTTTTTTCCTTTTCTAAAATGGCAAAGACTTGGAATAATATAGTAGTAGTCAGTAGGGGACTGGTTTTAATATGAATTTAAGTTTTCTCTATGTCTTTTCATGATTTGATAGTTCATTTCCTTGTAGCACTGAATATTATTCCATTTTCTAATGTACCAGAGTTTATTGGCCCATTTATCTACTCAAGGACAGCTTGGTTAATTCTAAATTGTGGCAAGTATGAATAAAACTGCTATGTATATCCATGTGCAGGTGTTTCTGTGAACAAAAGTTTTCAGTTCCTTCGGGTAAATACCAAGGGGCTTGATTGATGGATCAGATAGCAAAAGTATGTTTGGTTTTATTAGCAAGTACCAAGCTGTCTTCCAAAATTGGTTCCAATTTTGCATTCCCATCAGCAATGAATTAGTGTTTCCATTGCACAACATCCTGGTCAGCACTTGGTGTTGTCAATGTTCTGGATGTCAGCCTAATAAGTTGTCCTAGGACCACACTCTTGTTTTAATTTGCATTTCCTTGATGACATTTGATGTGGAACATCTTTTCATATGCTTATTAGTTATCTGTGTACCTTCTTTAGTGAGGTGTTTATTAAGGTCTTTGATCTATTCTTTTTATTTTTAGTTAAATTTATTTTCAATTTATAAATGGAAACACAAAATATACATATATCACATGGGGTACCATGTGATATTTCCACTCACATATACAATGCATAATGTTTAAATCATGTCAAACATATCCATCTCCTTAATCATCTATCATTTCTTTATTGTGAAAACTCAAAATTCTTCATTCTAGGTTTCTGAAATGCACAGAAAATTGTTATCTATAGTCATCCTACTGTACAACAGCATGCTAAAACATCTTGCTTCTGTCCAACTAAAACAAAGTACCCACTGATTAACCTTTTCTCCATCTGTCTCTGTCTCCTACTTTTCTCAGCTTCTGGTAACCTTCATTAGAGTCTCAATTTTATGAAATTAACTTTTTTAGATTCCATATATGAATGAGATTATGTGGCACTTATCTTTCAGGGCCTGGCTTATTTTACTTGACATAATGATTGATCTCCAGTTCCAAGATTTCATTTTTCATGGATTGATATATTCCATTGTGCATATGTACCATATTTTCTTTATCCATTTATTAGCTTATGGACAGTTAGATTGTGTCCAACTATTAGCTTTTGTGAATAGTGCTACAGTAAACATGGTAGTGAAGATGTCTCTTAAAAATACGAATTTCATCTTCTTTGCATATGTACCTAGGAGCAGGATGCTAGATCACGTGGCAGTTCTATTTTTAATTGTTTGAGGAAACGCCACCATGTTTTCCATAATGGATTTACTAATTTACATTCCCAACAGTCATGTTTCCATTTTCCACACCCTTGTTAGCTAGCCCATTTTTAAAATGGATCCCTTATTTTATTATTAAATTTTATGACATCTTTGTATATTTTTGGATAATAGCCATTTATCAGATTTGTGTTTTGCAACTCTTTCTCCTAGTTTATGGCTTAGCTTTTTATTCTTTTGTCATTCCTTTCACAGAAAAGAAATTTTTAATTTTAATGAAGTCTGGCTTATTAATTCTTTCTTTCTTAATTCATACCTTTGATGCTTATCTAAAAGGTCATGACCAAACACTGTAGATTCTGTCCTACATTATCTGCTAAGAGTTTTGTAGATTTGTGTTTTTTTCATTTAGGGAAATGATTCATTTTTGAGTTGTTTTGTGAAGGGTATAAAATCTGTATCTAACTTCATGTGTTTGAATCTAGATACCCAGTTCTAGTGGAAAGTTTTATTTTTTTGTGTGTCCCTGTACCCAGAGTTATTAAGGTATAATTTAAAAATAAAATTATTACATTTAGCATATATCATGTAATTTTTTCATATATGTATGTATTAATGAGCAACAACAAAAGAAAATAAACCTAGTGAATTCCTAGATGGTGAATACTTTTTTTAATGTACCTGTATTGAACCAATGAATACCCTACCATGGATCTACATCTCCAATTCTTTTTATTTTATCTTGACACAGGTCCTCACTAAGTTGCTGAGGGTCTTGCTAAGCTACCAAGGCTGGCCACGAACTTGCAGTCCTTCTGCTTTAGGCTCTCATCTTGCTGAGATTACAGGTGTGCACCACCTGGCCTGGATGACTTTTATGTCAGGAAAATAGCATCAGCCTACAAATGATAGCACCAAGAAAAGTAGAAAATAGAATAAGTTCATAATGACTGATGACCTATTAAAGATACATATAGAATTTTGAAATTCCCTGATAAGTTAAATTTTATATCAAGTTACTAAGAATACCTATAAACATGGAACTACAATCATATATCAGTGTTTTCTTAGAAGGAGATCTTTAGCAATAGTGTGACTTTGTATATGGCAAGCTGTTAAATATTTTTTTTATTATAGACTTAGATAAGGTATTGATTACAACTTATAAAGAGAATACCTAGATTGTAAAGGCAAGCTGGAATGATGAATGTCACTATTGGCATTCACTTAGACATAAATTACACAAATACAAAAGAATATAGATGTGGTTTATCAGTTTCACTTTCAAAATTACTTGAATTTTAATATATTAGAGATATACTATTTAATAATTTCATATTGCTAGAAGATTGAGTAAATACTTTTCAATATTCAACATAAAATATCTGAAATAATCTATTTCTTATATACCTATCTTCTGAATTACTAATCTTACCTTTTGATGTCTCTTATCTGCAGTTAAATTTTCCTTTGAATCTTTAATTTCTGATGTTTTTTTTCAATTGTAGAATATCCATTTCTTTCTTATTTTGTGTAAGTAAAAAATATTGTATAGTAAAAAATACCCTTGGTATAACACTGAATTTTAATTTTCTCATGAAATTCTCTTTTCATAGTTTTGTGTTTTCATATTTTCATCTTTTCATATTTTTTTGTTTCCTGTATTTTCTAAAATACTGCATATTAATCATGATCAATTTAAAGTTGTCTGCTAATTCAAATATGTATAGTATTTGCTTCCATTCTCTGTTTTTGTTGGTTATCATGGTAATGTTCTTTGTCTTCGCATGCATGAATCCTATTTTATAATTAAAAGTCAAGCATTGAATATTCAAAAACAAAACTAAGAAAGCTCCAGATGATATCAACATCATCAGGAAAGTTATCCTATCCCTGCTAGGCAGATAGAATGGAGTGAACAGAGGGGTTGCCCACCTTAATTCAGTGTTTCATTGAAAATCTGTGAGATCATTTTCTCCCTAGCACTGATACTATAGGAATCCCCACTCAACATTTTCAAGGTCCTAAGCTTAGATATTTGCTCTCATGTTCAGTGAAGATTCAGATCTTGGCACTTGTCTGAATGGGGATATTGACTGTGTTTGAGAACTCCAGTTATCCACTTTAGGATCCCAAGCCTGATGAAGAGCCAAAAATCTTTGCTGATTTATTTTCCTCCACAAACCCAGACTGTGAGTGACTTCAGGGACCAGGCAGCTGTTGAAGATGGTTTCTGAATGACTTCCCTTTTCATGTGAGGAATTTTTGTGACCTGTCCTCCTCATGCATACTTATTTGCTAAGCATCATAAAAATGTAGGCCATTACACATTCTGTGCTTGGGCTCACAATTGCATCCTGCTATCCAGTGAAATTTTAGAACTTATTGAATATATTGGAGAGAAAAAAGAATCCAAGTTCCTTCTACTTTCCAATTTTATCACTTCAGACCCATGTAACCACCCAAAGTTCTAGTTTTTCTGTCCTCTCGCAGCAAGTCTCTCCCTGGGCCAAGCCCAGATCCCCAGCTTCTAGTTCCAAACAAAATTGACAAATATTTCCTGGGTCATCCTCAAATCCTTAGCTAATATTCATAAGGCTCTTGTCTTTTTTAAAGTGTATGTATTCTCTTAGGTCCTTAGTTTGGCCTATTTCTGATACCTTTTCTATATTGTCTTCTTGAGAGATCTAGGGTTTCTAATTTTTCTCTGTGAGATCATCAGCCTGATACTAATTACTCCACACTGCAAGAAAATCTCATGTAGTTCTCAGGAGGGTACAGCACAGGCTTTCACATGTGGAGGTGAGTCAAGGCACCATCAGATTGAAGCATGTCTGTGATTTGAATTGAGAGCAAAGGTTTCCACCTCAGCGATAAGATATTTGATACATCATCTCCTTATGGATCTTTCTACCTGTGTACCTCCCTCTATCTATCATCCATCCAGCTGGCTTTCATAGTCATTTTATGGTACTGGATTAGATTATTATTAAATGAAAACTGAAATTCAGTGTCTAAAAACAGTGAAATAATGTGTGGTTTGGATCTAGTTAATAATATTGTCTTTGTGGCTGAGCTGAATAAACCAAATTATTTGATAGCTAATTAAGTTCATAATTATTTTTTTTTCTTGACCATAGAGTACTTTATATGCACTACTATAGGTACAACATTTGTTTCTCTTACTCCACTACCAATTATTTCATAATGTTACACCAAGGGTTTTTTACTGTAAAATATTTTTTTCTTTTTTCAGTGTATAGTCATTGGGGTTTGGGGACTACTATAAACATGGAAAATGTATGAGGAAAACGTGAGAACATGATTTTTCATGTGTATAAGTCTAAATCAAAGACATTTTCTTCCTGAAAAGTCAAAAAACAAAATTTGAAGAAAGATTACCAAAAGTGAAATTTAAGAAACAATTGAAAAACTAATCACTAACAGGGAAAGAGATATCAGAGAGTTTAAATAAGTAGGAAATATGAGGAAATCAGAAGTCAGATCTTTGAGTAATTAACCAAATTCTGAGAGAGCAAAAATACCCTAACTATCACTGCAACCATATGTAAATACAAAAATAAAATGGACCTTATTTATAAGATCAACCTCATAATCTAAACTACAAGGTTCCATTTCTTTGTGTTTGTAACAAAATAAAATAATAATAGTTTTCTAAGTAAATATTATATTGGCATAATTACTATCATAATAATTCTTTTATGCCCACTATCTTATTTAATATGCAACTACCATTTAAAGTTGGTAGATAGTACTATTCAGTCAGAGATGACTAAAGCAGAGCTTCATCAGTATACAAAACATGCACGGATCACAGAGAACAGTTGGTGCCAAGGCTGCATTGAAACCCTATACTAATCAGCATTATCCAACAGAACTTCCTGCAATGGTCCTCTCTGTCTGCGCTGTCTTCTGCGTACTCGAAATGTGGTTACTGAAACTGAGGAACTGTTTCATTTTATTTTAATCAATTAAAATTTAAACAGTCACATGTGCCTAATAGCTACCATACTTGGCAGTATATCACTAAGCTGTTAGAGCTTGCCAGTTCCTGGCCCTGAAAAACCTTGTGGAATATTCAGGAAGATCATTGTAGAAATTTTTTCATAGTTAATAGAGTGGAATATCACTCTTTGGTCTACTTTTTAATAGAAACCAAATTACATATGTAAAAATACATCTACTGATTGTTGTGTTTTGTTTTGGTTTTTTTGCAGAACTGGGGATTGAGCCCAGGGGTGTTCTACCACTGAGCTACATCCCAAGTCCTTTCTATTTATTCTCTATTTTGAGACAGGGTCTCCCTCCATTGCTGAAGTTGGTTTCAAACTTGCCTCATGCTTCAGCCTCCCAAGACCCTGGAGTACAGGCATGCACCAAAGCATGAGCTTATGCTGTTTTTTCTTAGTAAATAGTATGGTAAATACCTTACTTATAAGTATTTTGTATAAAATAACGAGTGTATAAACACTATACTTCCCTTCCATTGAAAGACAGTTTCCTCTTTATCTGGGTTTGTTGGAAGCCCAGCTGTATACATACTGACCACCACATGAGGAAAATTATAGTAGAAGAAGGTTGAGGGAGCCGGTTGCTATATATCTACCTAGAAGGTGTTCGATGTTGGCTTGTGCAGCTGAGTGGCAATCCTAGCTGGGTTTCTCTCCCTTCTTCGGAGTCAGGATGGCAGAGTGCTGAGTAAGGAGGCTGGCAGCAAAGGATATTTAATATGATTCTCTCAGGAGCATATGAGGTGACTGCTTTTTCCTGCCTGTTCTTCCTCATCTAGAATATTTTAAAGTTCATATTAATGAGCAGGAATCAGGATTTAAATTATTCTTTATTCTCCCCCAGAATGTCTTCTCACCCCTTTTCCTTGTCTTTTTTTTAACCAAAAAAAGCACTTTCTTTACTAAAACTAGTGTTTCACTTTATAAGCGAAGTCTCAAAAAGCAAGCTAATGTTTTACATATCTAAGAACATTTCGTGAAATGAGAGCAATGTTTCCTCTTCCCAAGAACCCTTGTTAATCATTTCACCAGGATAAGTTGGAACTTTCTTCTACCTGCTTTATTTTCATATTCTTTACTTTTAAATGATTAAAATTATTTGAAACATGCAAGTAATCTAAGACCTTGACCCCTCTACTTCCTCTTCCGTGCTGATCATTTTTTAGACTTCATTGGGAAGTTCTGAGCTGGCTGGTGGTCATGGCTGGGAAAGGGATTTTGATTGACTGCACATGTGTTAGAGCCATGCATACATTACTAGGGACACTATGAGGCAGCCTGCCCTCAGAGACATACTTCTGAAAAGAGTGCTTGACTCAGGCCCCACCTATACAGAGCTCAGTTCCTAAAAATAGGTACTAAGTTGCATCCTTTAGACTCTCGGCTAAAATAAATTCAGCCATCCTATCCACTTGCTTGATAGACCCTTCAGTGGAGCTGGCCTCCACTCTGCTGGTTGCCTTCAGGGGACTGGGAAATTTGCTGTGCACGAAACAAAGGAGGAAACTACTCAGTGAAGGACTAGAAAGACGACATTTCCACGAAATTGGGGTTAAGTCCAACTGTCACAAAAGGTATGTGTAACAGAGTCATTGATTCATGTGTGCTTCCAAGGTTGTAAAATGTTCTGGCCGGTTCCTGAAGATCCATGGAGACCATAGGTCAAGTTGTAATCAACACAAAAGAAAATTTGCAGCTGGATTTTGTTTTATGATAATATTTAGCATTGCTTTATATTTTGAAATTTAGGACTTCATATAATTATCTCTTTGCAAAAAAAAAGCATTTTTATACTCAATATTGAAGAATAATAAGCCCATCTGAATAAACAACTATGAGCTAAAATTGTACCACGACTTACAGTTTAAAATGGGTAAAAAATGAGGTTGTCTTTTATGAGTGTTAATTGAATAAATCCACTAAGAAATATAAACTGTATTTTTTGGAATTTGGTAAGAGAAAGGAAGGGTTTGAAATATTTTCAGCTGTTGTCATTTGCTTAGAGAAATGGAGGAAAATTATTCTTTCCCAGTCTTACTTTGATTTTGTAGTTCTTGCTACAGACATGGACTATCTCCTCTGGAGTTTTACTGGAGTAAGGATTAAAGAATCAGGTTCTTACATGTTTTGCAGAATTAAGAAAAGCACTGCCAGTTGGATCTGCCAGCCCTAATTATAGTAACTACAAACTTAAATAGAGAAGACTGAGATTGTACTTTAAAGGTATCGTGCCCTATATACTATTTCAAATGGATTTTTTCTGTCTCCGATTGCCTGGGAACACCTTAATTTGGACCTGTTGTGCCTTAAGTGTTTAGATGTTAAGAGACAGAAGTGATTTGGGAGGGACATTATAATAGAATCACCTAAGACACCATCTAAAAGCAAGGACACTTTAAGATTACATAATGCTGGGTTTAAATTTAGCCAGCTGGTGCTGAACTGAAAGATATTTTATTTTTACCGGAGCTCTATTTGGTCACTGACGAGCTGTAGGTTGTTTGAATTATTTTAAAATTTTATGTACAAGGTGCCAAAGGACAAGTAAAATATTTACCTCAACTACATTCAGAGCCATGAATTTTAATATGAAAGAGCACCTGTTTAGAGTCAGAATGATATTACTAGTGCATGGCAAAAAAAAAAAAAATGTCGGGGAGGAAGCAAGAAAGTCCTGAATTTTGCATTTGAGTGTTCTCCTGCTCCTCTGCCTAGTCTTTGAATATATTTTTTTCCTTTTTTTCTAATCAACACGTAAACTAGCAACTGGATCCATTTGTAAAAGTCAGTCAACATTTCAGATGTCTCCAAAATGGCAAAGTGCCGATAATATGGGGACAATGTAGTCTGGAGACCCAACTGACTGCTTCTGTTTCATCTATAGCTTGGAAACCTCAAGATACAGGTTTCCTCAGCCACCTGAAAAATGACAGTAGGCATTCTTTAATGATCATGGAGAGCTTTACTTTAGAACATGTTCTGCTAAAACACCAGCTCAGGCCTCCTGTGTCCTGTGATTGGAATGCTACCTTTCTTCAGGGATGCTTATGGGCAAAACCCCACAAAGTTCATGGATAATTTATTTATTTACAGAGATAACTGCCCACTAATCAGTCTGCATTCTGCCACATTTGCCACATTCAAAAAACTTCAGGACATCAGTGCTCTTTTTACTTAACAGGAAAACACTACTTAGATGGCAGAATTTGGAGTCAAGAGTTTTCTGACAATTTCAGTTCTATGAATTGATATTTTCTATCTGTCTCCCCTCTCTCCCCCATTCTCTCCTCTCTCTCATACACACACTCTCAACTCTGGGTATTTAAAGAGATCATCCTGTAAGTCCTGATTGAAAACTAGGAGTCATGTCTAGATTCTATAATTTATAGAGCAGGGTAGACACTTAATAAGTGCCTGACAATGTAATTGCACGATTTTTGATAGAACAAACTGTGGGGAGACAGAACTTAATTGGCAATAAGTTTTCCTTTTTATTTGCTTCCTATCCCCTCTTTTTAAAGTACTCGAGTTACACTTTGAAATTTAATTAAATTTGTAATTTGTTTTTTCCTATTTCTGAAGCACACACTTGTGCATTCAAATCACAGTTTCACTCCTTGCCGAGTGGCAGCTTCAGCCTTTTCTAATTCAGAAACGACATTTTTAGAGCACAGCTCTATTCCACGTAGGTGCTCAGTCTTTAATAAGACCAGGTAGGATGTTGTACTCCATGTTTCCTGACACTACTTCTGACACCAGAGTTTGTGTCTTTGTCAACAACAAGCAATTCAATTCTCCAATACCAACAGGTGTCCTGCCATTCAATTCAGTTCTGACAATAACTCTCAAGACTCCTCAAGACCCCGTGGGTTATAGCCTCTGTCACACAAAACTACTTAGACACCAGCCACAAATGGAGGACTAGTCCACCAACACTTCAACCCAGATTACCACTGATTCAGGAGTTTCCATAGCCCCCTCCTCCAGTTTGATAATTCAGTAGAACTGCTCACAGAACTCAGAAGGGTGCTCTGCTGACCATTACTGCTGGATTACAAAGCATGCTATCCAGCAAAAGCAAACTAGAACAAATTCATGGGACACAGCATGGGGAAGGGCAGAAGCAGAGCAACTGTGCTGGCTCTGACCCTCTGCGATGTGTTCATTATTAAACTACAGCTTTTGGGACCCAGGGACCTCTGAGATAAAGAAAGGGTCTATTGAGTTGCTCCAGGTGCTAGTTAGAAAAAAAAAGGTCAGGTCCTAAGATAAGTTTCTCCATTGCCAGCCTCAGGCTAAATATCAGCTGAAAAAGATGTCCCTTAAACCTAGAACACTTTTATATTGAAAATTTAGCAAAGGAGAAGTATAAGTTGTTTACACTGAACCTGAATTGGCTATAGAAAAAGTAGAATGACATGAGGCAGAAAAAATTTGGGGATAGGAGAGCAGCTCATAAAAAGTGGTGGTCATTTCTGTATTACTTGGGACTGCAGGGCAGGTGGATGGTACCTAGGGAGACAGCAGCCTGGGTTTTTGAGTCAAGATTTTAACGTGCGTTCAGAAATGTGGAAAAGTCCTCTGTTGGTTGATTATATAGCTGTTAACTGATAACCTTTCCCTTTCTAGCCCATCTTTCATCTTGTGGCTCTTTTAATTTAGGATATCTCAGAATTTTCTCTTATCATCACCTACCCAGAAATTCACTGAACTCTATCATTTAAGGTGTTTTAAGGAGGAACTCACCCTGTAGTCCTTCTCCCCTTCTCAGGGGTGGGGAGTGAAGCTAAAGTTCTAATTCTCTCATCTCTTGACTGGATTTTCTGGCAACCAGCCCCTATTCTGAAGCTACCTCCCCACTGCTCGCCCCTACTTGCCATGAGTCACCCTGTTAATACAAGAAAAACTGTCACTCAGGAAACTGCAGGGTGTCTGCACCAGGAACTGGGGACACAGACCAAATATTTGTTTTTTGATATACCACATATTTGCAATATGGTCTTCTTCTCTGAAACACTATCTATAAATCCCTGCTTCAAAATTTAGTACTATTTATTTTCCTAATCGTTGGAGTCCATCTTTGCAAATTTAATTAACCTGAACATCCTTCCATTTGTATAACACCATCAGTAAAAACATTTTAAAGAACATGCTATGTCAATTAGTCAAGGAAAAGAGCAAAGATTTTCTTTTGTCAAAGCAAGATCAGCAAATTCAATCAATTGTTTGTCTTAGCTGCAATTCAAGAAATGACAGTAAGTCTATATTAAATGACTCTTTGGATTTTGTGGGCCTAAGTGATGGCATGAAAATAATCTGGCAGTGAACATCACAGTACGTAATCCAAATTCTTGCTATAGTAGCTATACTTCTTAAAATACTGCCAAGGATAAAAGGAACTTCTTATGTGGATAAGATGAAGAACCTCAATGACTGTGTGGCATACCTCCTTTAAGTTCTACAGTAAGTAAACAGGCACCAGAACACCAACTAACTCATACCAAGTTTAAGCATAGAGAATAGGAATCATGGCCCTTGACTGACATTTCAGTTCTGGGAGTCTTTGTGCCATAACACCCTAGGACCTGGAATCCATTTCCAGGTGTATCTTAACAAAGCTTTATTTTTCTAACCCCAGCCTTTTCTTGCTTTTTATTTCGAATTTCATGCTTCTTTTAAAATTAGGACAAACTGTGTGAAAGGGAACATGATCCACATAGTCTTTTAAAATTCCAAAGGCAATGATGGGTTCATTTTTTAATTTCACTACACATCACTGGTCATTTGTCATTTTTCACTGCACTTTGTGGAAGATTTTCAAGTAGATATTTGCCTTCTAGTTTTTCTAGTTGTATACAGGATATTTCCTTGTTGCCTAGAAAACCAAATACTTTAACTATCTTTGATTGTACAAAAGAAAATAATTGCCAAATTACTGCAGGCATACATATGACTTAAAATAAGTGCAATGCTAAAATAGCTCATTTTGAGAAATTTCTCTTGGTCAAAGATCCAATGGCATCTTCCATTTACTAAATCTGAATATATCAGCATGTGTATTTCTAAATGAGTTAACTGGTTACAAACATAGAAAAACTAAAAAAAATATTATTTTTACATGTGCTCAAAAACCAACCACAATTTGACATTATAAATGGCTTCAAATCACATACTCAGTGTTTTTCATTAAGTTTGATAAATTGTGGACTGAACATAATGTTCAAATAATGATATTATTTTAATTTTAATTCATAGGAACTTAATTATATTGCAATAAATTGAGGATACACCTCACATTATAAAGCACTTGTGTTTTGGGAACTTGTGCTATGAACATTGAATTTTGAAAAGTGGATTCACATTTAAACCAGTTAATTACATTATAATTTCATGGGTCATTTATCAATACTTTGTTGTTGGTTTTTGTTTATTTTTAGTCAGTACTGTCATAATAAGAATTCAGATTTATGTTATCTAACTAGTAAGTCATTTAGATAAATAATTAGAAGTTTGTAAACAACTACAATAATTAAGTGCTCCAGGGAAAGAGTGAAAAATCTTTTTGTAAAGTTAAGGATCATACATTGATTTATCTATGTTGTATGGTGGAATTTTTGAATGTCTAATTAAGGTATAGTATCAAGTTGGAATATTCTGGGGAAAGAACAGAATAAAGTGAGTTTGTTGATATTATTCAAGGGTGTCTATTTCAACTACAAGCTTTATTTAAAATCCATTGCCTCTGCTTATTTTGTATCCATTTTCCTGGGCACTATATAGAACTAAAATCAGCTGTTCTGTTCTGAGATAAAGTCCAGCAGTGATCACCAATTGAACCATAGGGGATAGGGCAAGGGACTTATGAAGAAAGCAACTGGCATCAGTCAGCAACTTGATCACCTCCTTCTTTCCTCTGCACCATCCCAGGGTGCCAGAGTGGAAATGAGACTTCATTAGGGCTTGACTTCTGTAATAGAAAATATGCTACTCCTCTGGGCCCTAGGAAATATTTATTTTTAGGAATGGAACTATACAAGTATGCTGTCAATCACTGACTCATTGAGAGTGGAAATACTTTCAAGATTCATCATCCCCTCATCATCCAGAGTTGGATAACACCCACATTTTTGCCTCTGTAAAATTTCAGAGAAATGAAGTTTGGAAGACATGTGTCACATCCAACAGCCCAGTTGTGACAGGGTAGTAGAGCAGGTTGCAAAAGGCCAAAGAAAGTGCCTGGAAACAGCATGCAAGTCATGATTCACTGGGGAAAGCTTACAAGAGACCAACCAGCCAGTGCTCCAAGAAGAGTGCAATGACAATAAGCTGAACAGGTAGCACCTCTGTCCCTCAAGGTGCTTTGCTAAGCATCTCCTCCTCTCCCTCATGACATTTTGTCCACTTGTGATGGGCTAAATAAGTGACACATAACCTTTCCACAGTGCCCTCAACTTTGCACCCTTCCAAACTCAGAGAGGCATTTTATGTTAGGCTGCAGGAGCAGTGACATCTCAGCAACAGCTTGCTTAGTTTGCTTACATGACCAACATCCCAAAGAGCAACTGTCCTTGTTCATGCAAGAAAGTAGCTTTATACAGATACCACTGACCTGCGCTAGTTCCCAGTGTGCATGGAGGAAGTATACAAGCTAATGTGTATCTAGATTTTCTGGCCCTGGCCTGCTCTTATTGTTCTCTTGACTTGGATACATTTTTGGAAACAGAAAGATGGCAATCAGGGACATGCTGTTTTACTGTGCCCACTTTCTTTAGGGATGATGGGTCACGTTGTTGTATCCAAGATATACCTTTTTATTTTTCAAAAGACCTAGTGGGTCTACTGCAGTTGTCAATTCAAAACTATTTCTTTATAATTGCCAATACCACATCCTCTAAATAGAAGCAACACATTAACTCAAGCTTTAATTCTTACCTCTTTCACTTACCTCATCATTTCAACCCAACTGTGTACAGCTTCTAGACTATGTCATCACACACCATTTATTTCAGTCATGATCAATTGTTCTCACATATACACACAGATATGTATATTTAAGTGTGCCTACATGTGCATATGCATTGGCCTTCCTATAAAGCTTAGCATGACTGAAGCATTCATATAATTTCCTATTCTCAAGGTTCATTTGGATATTCAAAGAATGATGGTAGTCCTCAAATAACAGCCAATATCCACAGTATTAATCATAGTGACCCTGCTTTTATTCTTTCATGTTATTATGAATAGAAAACTTTACAAAAAAATTTGTAAATATTTGTATTGAGAAACTAAAAAGCTAAATATCAATAATATTAATAGTAAAAAGTTTCCTTTTTCTAGGGGTAGATGTCTAAAAGGAGTTCCAGGATTGAAGTCTAAAATTTTGTTACTGATGCCATCTTTACATTTGGAGAAATCCTGGAAATTTGAAAAATTTCATAAATGATGTACTGTGTTTCCCCTCTCCCTACCTCTCATTCTCTCTTCCCTTCTCTCCTTTCCTTTCTTTCTAAAATTTCCTTCGTTTTTATTTCATTTCTATGAAAGACCTCTGGAATATCTTCCCTGAGCCCAGAAATATGACCATGTTGAAATATATGAAGCTCTTTTAGTTTACCAGAATCACAAAAACATCATCTCCCAGGGCCAGAAGAGGTTCCAGATGGGCTCCACATACACTTCACTGGGAAGCCAGTGATGCTGTCAGGTTAACACTAATGGGTGGAACAGACTTTGGAACCAGCTGCCTGAGTCTGAATTCTGGCTCTTACACTTACCTACTTGTTGACCTTGGGAAAATGAAAAACTGCCTTATTTCCTCATGTGAAAATAGAAACATTAATAGTGTTTATCTCATAGGTTTGTTTTCATAGGATTAAATAAATTTGCAATATGTAAGGTGACTAAACTTTAGTACCTGGCACATAGTAAGTTCTGTGTAATATTTTGTTTAATATCACTAATATTATGTAATTATTACATGAAGTTAAAGTGACCTGGTCATCATTATTAATGTATTGCCAGGCACAAGATAAGACTATAAAGTACGAAGTTACTCTGTATGCTGAACATTCAAAATACCAACACATGAAAAACTATGTAGGAAAGAAAATTGCAATTCTGATTTAACAGGTTGTTCTGTTGTTAAAGGCATCCTTACCTTTCATAGATTCCCTCTTCACTCAGACTAAATTTCTGTCCTCTTTGGAGTAATAGAAAGCACTTTAAACATGTGAACTTTCAGTTCCTCTTGACGTTGTCTGCATCACATTATCTCAAGAAACTGAATTCTTCAACCACCTCAACCCTAATGACTCTAGTCTCTTATCTTTGCTCACAGCCTACTTTGACCTAGCTCTTGCCCTCTGATCACAGCTTTTCTTCTTAATATGTCTTCCATTCTTCCTTTCTAATGGAAAGTGTTCCTTGCCCTCAGTATTCTCTCTACATTCCCAGCATGGGCCTGCAGCCCCTTCCACCACTGTCTGCCTCATCTTGCTCTGTCTTGAATCTACTCATAGTGGCCCAGTGAACATGGAGCTGACTCTCACTAGGAGGCAGGCCCTGACCCATGAGGCTAGTGGACCAGACTTTATCATGAGGACCTAAAGTAGAAAAGGCAAAGAAGAATCTATAAGTTGAAGAGAAAGCAAATGATAATGAGCCATTGAGATGGTACAATGTTCAAGGTTCTGGGATGAAGATAAATGGTAAATAAGAACGCAAAACATAAGATCCCAAGTAAAGGGACAAGGTACGCTGGAACCTGTAGTAGACTAGGGCATCCATCTCCCAAAGGAGGCCAAGATCCATTCAGATGTCTTGGAAATTTTTTACTTCAGATTTTAGGGGTGGTTTTGGGAGCTTAAAAGAACTGTGCTAGACCCCATGCCCACTCGGCCTGGGCTTGACTGTCAGCAACAACAGCATCATTTCCATTGACCCTGTCTCCATTGCCCTCACATTTTGGGCTAAATTCACCTCACTAAACACCAATTCAATCTTTTCCCATGCTATGCTATTGTTGTTCCATTCTCAGCTGCTGCTGCTGCACATGTGTTGGAAAAGGTTCACAGGTTTGCACCTATGTGGGCACTCAGCACTCAGCGATCATTTTCTTCTCTTTTAAGTGACTCATATTGTAATATTCTCATTATTCCTGAAAACTCCAGATGTTCTCTATTTTAATAGACAAATGAGAAATTTGAGAATGAAAAAATGTGTTTGCCGCCTATATTAAGAAAAACAATCCATGTTGAATTTTAAAAGTTCTCACACCATAAGATTAACACCAAGCTACCAGAAATATACACTGGGTGAAACAGAGCCGATGGAGTACGTGCTATAAAATGAAAAGGAACACTGGGGATGCAGCCCCAGGGACTATTCATGGTTGGGTACCAGGAGTTGTGTGTTTCAGAAGGCCAGTCACAATAGATGTGTGTTGTGTCTGGTCTCAGCCACTCACCAACTTCAAACTCAGGGTAAAGATATTCTAAGGATTCCTGCAGACAGTGCTACAAAGCATCAGCATTTTGAATTCCTCCCTCTGTGATGCCCTGTCTTCTGGCAACCAAGTGTCAGTTTGGTGAGTTTATGACACTTTCCTGGGGCCCTTCACTGCTGGCAAATGGGACCTAGGGCTTTATACTACATCTGCACTCCTTGGCAGGCTTCCAACTCAAGAGTGCATGGGGACACAATGAAAACCTATTGAGGTCTCACAAAACAAGAGGGACACTGCTTCTGATTGTATAGTCTTCCAAAGAAAAATGTGTGTGTGTGTGTGTGTGTGTGTGTGTGTGTGTACTTCTATGCATGTACTAGTGCTTATGTTTTCTGTGTGTATCAGAAAACTGGGCTGAGGAGGCAAGTGAACTTCTTTTGCACTGAAATGTGATGAGGTCAAGAATGTATTTGAAATTTTTTACCTTTAACACTTTTCTAATTGAATTCTGTAACTATGTAATAACAGGAGAATTTCTGGCAGAAATTAAACTTGGCAGAAAGCCTAAAGTTGACTGGTTCACTTTCCAAGCAAACATTTTTGCACAGTTCTAATTTTTACCTGCTCATGTGGTGTCCTGCTGATCATTTTGGGTGATGAGCTGGTTTTCATTGTGGGAAACTCACAGGTTCACAGTCAAGGCATTTATTTTTGCTGTCTCCTAGAAGCTCTAATTCCAACTTTCAAATAACTTCTCTGTGTTACTTAATAAATTCTGTTGCAGAATTTAAAATTTGTTTTCTACGCTTTACCAAAAAAAAAAAAAAAAAAGACTAGAAGAGAGAAGTTAAGAAAATATGTCAACGGGAACCATTAAAATATGGATTTTGGATTTTCCAATATTATTTGAAAACAAATTCATTCAATAAATATTTAATGTACACCCACTATGTATAAGTCATCATTTTGTTAAGTGTTAACTGCTCTTGAATCTGGCCACTTTAATCTAAAATATCAATTTGCTTCTTGGAAATTTAGGAATTTTAGTTCTAGGTAAATAATAAAAATGTAATAACCAGTTGTGCAAAAATATCAGGGAAGGCTCTCCCTATCCCTAGTAGGGCAACTATACACATGTAGTTCTTAGAAATGCTTTGTATTTCTCCCACCCTCAACTGAGGGCCTATAGGAGACTCTCTGGCCACTATGTATTGGCCAACCTCAGGTGTGTGTTGCCATCATGTAAAATGATGACCTTAGATACACCTTGTCTGGAACCATTGATTTATATATTCCCATGAAGGCTCCTTGATCTGGAGATAGAAACTCACGAATGCTGAGTCACTGGAAATTGGCCAATAATCTGCAGTTATAATTAAATGTCTAAACTTTTTAAAATAACTTCAAAAACAAAGATGCTTAACTTCAAAGGCTGATTTTCAGATTTCACCCTTTAGAAACAGGAATGGAATAAGCAACATAAACTTACAGGATTAGCTTTTGGATTTGAGGCAAAAGAAACAAATGCCAAGGCCACATTTTTAAAGATAAATAACTGTAAATACATTTAGGGATGGTGCTTACTAACCATCCAGTCCATGGATATCATAAGCAGGGAAGACTATTAAATTACTTCCACTCTTTGGACTGTTTCTAGTGCCAGATATCATTAGGAATCTGACATCATCTTTTTCCTTTGAAATTACATGCTGTACTTTTATGCAAAGGATATTTAGGTCATGTTAATGTGGCAAGGAGAGTCACCCAGACCTGATTTATTCAGTTTTGATACATTAAAATTATTACAGGTTTAATTTATAAACATCCTTGGTCTAAAACTTAAAAGTCTTGTTTGGAACATATATAATGCTATCCAGTGTCTCTTCTAATGATTGGGGACAGTAATCAGAAAGCTATCTTGACCATACAAACATTTAAATAAAATGCCAATTATTTTTTTTTTATTTTAGAATACAGTAGAGGAAACCTACAGTTTGGGTAAGAAAAATAGTGTCCCCCAAGGAGCTTAATATTTCTTCTTGCCATTAGTAGTTTCATCTTATCACCTGAAATTGAATGGTTAAAGATGGTATTGTTTTGAATGTGTTTAAGGCTTTACAATTTTTCAAAGTTTATCTCCACTTTGAAAGAATAAATTTACTTCCAAAAGAGGCAGTTGTTTACCAAGTAATGTGCATTATGTAAGGATCTACTTTTCTCCTTGATTAGCTTAGTTTTTCCAGATAGTGTTCCGTAAAGTATGTGGAATTCTTATGGTTTCCCTTCTTTGACTAAGCCTACTAGCTATTAAGTTCAAAAGTAAAGAAATATCAAAGTAAAAATGCAGTTTGGGGACTTAGGCAGAGAAAACATTTTAAGTAAAGAGTTACTTAAGATCATTAAAAGAATTTGTTCAAATTCAGGAACTGGTTTTCTCTAAGACAAAATTGGATTGATTTAAATACATTTATTATTCAAAGGAAAAGTGTGATCAGCAGAAGAAAAGCTGCTGCTGCTGCCTCTTTGTCTAAGTTGGTGAGAGAATCAGAGGACTGGGGCTTTCTTTTAATATCCTTTTGTCAGAATAAATTTCTGATGCTAACAGAGAGGTGAAAGTTTGGAAGAGAGTGAAGAACTGGGAAACTGAGAAACAAATCCAAATTCTGGTTGCTCCAGAATGCTTCCAGAGCAGAAATTATTTAAAGTAATATCAGTAAATAATTAGCTTTCCTACTTCTGCCTACACTCCAACAACTTAAAGATGGGCATGCCAGGAAGCTATTTTTCAAAGCTGCAAATTATTAAAGGTTCATCTCAATTACATAACTAATACTTATTTCTGATGTGTTAAATACTAACAGCATGCTTTAAACTTAACAAAGCAGTTCAGTACACATGAACTAGTTTTATATGAAACTTGACAAAGTCTATGAAAGACAAAAGCTGACCATTTTAGGAAAAGACAGAGCGAAGGTTCTATAAGCTAATATACATGGGTTATTTCCATCTGCCAATGGCTTGATCCTGTCTCACAATGAGATCACTTTTTGTGTATTCTGGAAGCCCTGGGGGCTTTAGGCATGTTGGTAAGCATTTTGTCCAGTCTTTCAGAAGCATGCACATTTGCTATTGGTCTTAAATTGACCTTGCCAGTGGTCTCTCCATCGCTGAGGGAGTGAGCATGTTTGCTTCCTCATGCTCAAGTCTTCATGGCCAAGGTTGGGAAACAGAAATAAGATGGAATTCTCCCTCCAGGGCAATGCCCCTTAGAAACTATGACATACAGAAAGGAGCATTTGGAGGTCTGAGAATCGCAGGGAAATTGGGGAAAAGCAGAAATGAAGCTCTGGGAAAGACGGAAGGAAGGAAGGAAGGAAGGAAGGAAGGAAGGAAGGAAGGAAGGAAGGAAGGAGAAAAAAAAGGAAAAAGAAAGCAAAGCAAAGCAATATTTTCAGAAACCAAGGGGGAGAAAAAGAAATTATACTAAAAAGGCAGCAATTCAACAAATTGTAGACTAATATAGATGGATATGAAATTTTGGGATTTCTAGAATTAGCGACTTTAGACAAAGAACATGATATAAATCAATTTAAATTAAAAACTGCAAATAGAAAGAACACAATTAAAAACTAGCCAAATGTATCACCTCTTTATTTAGGAGTATATTTTCTTTACAACATGAAGTTTGCAGCACATGGGTAACCAGTGCTCAAGATCATAAATGAGGGATGCAGATTCCTTCTTTTTCTCTTTGGTAAGTAATCAGGGGGACAGCAGAGACTTGGAGGAGTGCCCAGTCATCATTACCTGGACTGGTTCAGGAAAAGGTTTATTGTACCAAGACCCTGATCAAAGGCTCCAGAGGAAAAAAAAAGAACAATTTTTTTTTTGAGTGATAGTTTTATGTTTGAACCTAAAGTACACAAAGCAGGAGAAAATATGAAGAATCATTTGGAGGAAAAAAGAAAAGATCTGTCCACCCCTAAAGTGTGGTGTCATCAGGCAATTTCATACTTCACCCTTTCAGAGGACTCTCCTGTTGCTTGCTCTTGAAAAACTGGTGGTTCATTGTCAAGTGCCAAACCACCATTAAAACAACATTTTAAATATCAAATATGTTGGCTTAGTATTTTTTTTTCTCTTTTCTTTTTCTCAATACCACAGCCACATGGGTAGGACTAGGCTAACTTCCTTGCTCCCATCTCATTTAGAAATTATCTGTTGTTTCATACTGTGTTCTCCTTCTTCCAGACATTATGTTGGAAAGTTGGCTTAGGAAGAGACTCTTTAGAGGAGAGAAAGTTCTAAGTTCAGATGGATCAGAGTCAAGTCTTATCTTTGATGCTTACTAGTTTTGAGATTTGGAGAAATATCACAACTTTTCTTATTTTCTGATTCCCCATCCATGAAATTTTTCTCTGCATAAAAATAGATACAGTGCCCCATAACACCTAAAGAGGGGTTGGAAGTTGATGAAAGCATACATTTCTTGCTTTGTGCCACTTACTATGTACAGCTCTTTACTCTCATGAGATTTCCTACATTCTTCACAGGCAACAATTTATTTGTGTTAGAAATAATATTACTTATAATTTCTAATTATAAAGCATATTACTCAATTTTTAAGTAATTTTAAAATAATTTAGAATTTAAAATATTTAAAAATTAAAATAATTTTTATATGTTGGGGGAAACAGCAGAGGGAACTATTCACTGCCTGGGTTAAATGAGGAAAACTAGAGAAAAAAAATTAGCCACTGTTAGGCTACATGCCACATTTTAATTCCTTAGTGTGTGATGGGGCTTTATTCATTTAACCTGTTTTCATCCTTATGCAAATAAGTGTAACTTGAGGGGACAGAAGGGAGATGCAGTGTGTGCCACCAAGTTCCTCAAGATACCCCACATGCATACAGTCCCAGTTGCATTGCCTTCAGAGCAGCTGGCTCCCTTAGAAGAGCAGCCATCTAGGAACTAATTTGGGTGGGAAGTCAGAAATAAAATCATACAAACTGTTTTAATTCTGGTTTTAGAGATAAGGCCAGATCAATACTTCTTAGAATACCATATTTCTGGAGGATCTCTGATACTTTTTTTCCCTCCCCTTTTTAAGTGGAACATGACTGAATTATTATAATGGTGATTAAATTGTCCCTGGCTCTGAGCACGGTCACTAGCCAACAGTAAGTGGAAAGTAGATGTTCGCTGAATGTATCATTAAAGCCTTAAGAGAAGAGTGTATACCAGGGGCAGATTTACACCAGGGGAACTTGATGGAAGCGTGTTACCATTTCCCAAACTGTTGAGAAAACGAGATCACTAGCACATGAGAGCAGTAGCCCTGATCTTGCATTTTCCATCTCTTGCAGTAAAGTTCATTCCTTTCTCTGGTCACTTGGATCTATAACTTACCCTTTTAAAAGTTTGATCTCTATAATGACCAAAGCAATAGAGCTGAACAATTTACTTTGATTTCTAACTCTAAACTCAAGCTTATAAGAATAAAAAAAAGGACCACTTAGAGCTATAGAAGTTCACTGAATTGGTTTCCATTTGATGTATCACTAGATTTCACTGAAATCAATGTCTAGGAAGGATTTATATGCAGATATTTAGGAAGCAGAAAGGAGAATTCATGACTTTAATTAAAATGTTACTCGTAAATAGAAATGTTAGATTCTAGTGAAAATATAAGAGACTTGTGGAGCTAAATTAACTTGTATGCAGAAATACCTTCAGACTGTCACTTTCTTTTTTATATTTTTTATTAATGAACTATATTTATATAATATTGGGGCTCATTTTGACATAATTATACAAGCATGCAATATAATTTGCTCTACTTCAGTTCCCAGTACTCTCCCTTTCCCTCTCCCTGTTCATCTTCCTCTATTGTAACCATCTTCATTTTATTTATAGTATTTTAATTAGTGCGTTATAGATACTTTCTATTTGATTTTATCTTTTGATCATTACGTCTTCATCAGTAAAATGGGAATGTACCACCTCCCAGATATGGTAGTTATGAGAATAAATGGTATAATACATGTAAAATTATTAATGAATAATAGATACTCATTAACTGATAGCTATAATTATTATAGTGTGATATGTCTGATTATATAGGGAAATGGCCAAGAAGAGACTTATGCTATAAAAATATGCATCACCTACAGGCATTTAATGGTTCTAATTTATTTGACTATTTCAATGAAACTTAAATCTTTTTATTCAATTATTGATTTTTTTAAATTGGCCAATTCTCCAGCCTAAGCAATTAATAAAACCATTTAATAGCAGTCTGATTAAATTTCCAAGTATGTCCAAATTGGCAATATTTTTATACTAATTATAATCAAATTTCTGATTAAAATCTTTTCATTCATTACTGCACTATCACCAGAAGTACTTCCTGTGAGATGATAACAGATGACAAGTCTATACAACAAGAACTAATTACAATTCAGAATGGCAATTCTGTTAGATTAGAACCTAAATGGACACTTAACTTCAATCTTATTTATATAAATAGGTGGATATTTCTTCTTTCAGGCACAAAGAGTAACTTCAAAGATGTTTCATCATCCAGTAGTTACTGTACATGTGTCTGTGTGATTTGCAAGAGCTAGAACTAAAATATGCCTTAAGAAGAACCTAGTGTGTTGTGATTTCTGACTTGGGCAGCTACTGTATGTGTACAGTTTCCTATTTGCGACGGCAGCAATTTACCACAAACACAGAAGATTAAATCAACACAAATTTATACTACAGCTTGGGAGGGTCAAAGTCAAATCTGGGTTTTTACTACACCAAAATTAAGATGCTGTCTGGGCCGTGCTCTTTCCAGCTCTACAGAAGAATCTGTCACCTTGCCTTTTCTAGCTCCCAGAAGATTCCAGAATTATTTCTACCTTTAAGCCCAGCAGTATAGAATACGCCTTTCTCCTACTTCTGTCATCATTTTCCCATCCTCACTGTCTACTTGTCCTGCCTCTCTCTTTCATTTATGAGGACCCAGTGATTACAGTGAGCCCACCTGGAAAATCCATCTCAAAATGCTTAACTTCTTCATATCTTCAAAATCCGTTTTGCCATATAAGGTAACACTCATAGGTTCCAGGATTTAGGATATAATCATCTTTTGGGGAACTGATTTTCTGTTTACCACAATGCTGAATCTAGACAATGGAATATACAGAATCTCTTCTAGTATCTGGTAAACTGGAAGAGTACCTGCTAGGAAAGAGTAAAGAAGCAACAACTAATTCTTTTTACCATGAGAGATATGCTTTATTAATGAAGAAAGCATAGCACAGTAATCAGATGAATGAATGAATTTGGGGATAGTGACAGGTGGTACATGCACATGTGGTGACACAATACTTTGCAGGGAACAGGATCATGGGGAGGTCAGTTTAAGAAACAGACTCTGATCCTATGCTGGAGGATGCCACAAAATAGCTGTTGCACTATGATGGCATTCCCTTCCACCCCTTTTGTTCCTTTGTCCTTCCTCTCCATGTTTTTAAGGTTTGTGAATTATGCAAAGACTGTGCTGTGCATTTGCTCTTTCATTTTATTCTCCATCTATTTCTTGGTTTTATAATATTCGAATGAGGATAAGAATATATAAAACTCAAATTGATTACAAATTTGACTTGGCAGCAACACTTTGAATGTTTAAAAGGAATGAATCTACTTATTAGCTGAGGGATATGCAAATATTAAGAATTATAGAAAAAAAAATTATTCCTGCTAATGGCTCTGATCCTATGATATGTCTGTTGGTATGATAGCCTGCACACAAATCCAAACATAGGTCATATATTTAGGTATGATAAAATTTAATTCATCTCTCTCCCAATTTAATTCTAAATCAATTTTCTGAGTACTAAACCGTTGACTTCTTCATAACACATCCAGAATAAAATAGCAAGGCTGTTGCTGTGTCACTGAAAGTGGGCTTGCCTTCCTGAAAATGACATCTAGGCTTTCTTCAGTTTTGCAGGCTCCCATAGGGCTTGCCAGTGCTTTCTGCCTGTTTCTTAACTGGGACTAAATAAAGGTTTCTTGAATTGCTTTCAGAAAATTTGAAATAAGAAATAAATTATAGTTATTCTGCCAAACAGCTTATATTGCCATTAAAACTTAGAATTTCTTTTGAGTCATAATTATACACTGGATTAGCCATTTAGGAATTTAAATTTTTCATAGCATATATAATTTGAGTCAGTTCACAACAGAAAAAGGCATCTCTTTTTGTCTGAATTTCCCTTCATTTGTTAACTGTGGAGGGTGATTTGGGGGGTGGGGGCGTGGAGGGTGGTACTTGTGCTTCTTTAGAGGTAGCATAGAATGGTGGTTAAGCCATAGCACCTGGAGCCAGACTGCCTGACTTTCCTTCCTGGGCTGAAGCTCAGCAGTCACCTGAGTTGGGGCAGCATCTCTGTTTTCTTAATTTTAAAGTGAAGATGAAAAGTCAAAATAGTCTCTAACTCATAGGGTGATTGAGATCATTAAATGGATTAATGTCTGACACATAGAAAGAACTTCCTACACATTTGCTATGATTTTTCACTTATAAATCATTCTTTCAAGTCCATTATCCATATTTCCATAATGTTAGTATTTTTTCTGATCTGTCAGTGTCCATGGAAAATTAACATTTATGCCTATTTATTATAATTGTTTTATTCCAGTTTTCCTTTTCTCCTATTTTGTTTTTTTTTTAAAAAAAAACTTCTATTTTGAATTTTTATAGTAAGAAAACCTAGTTGAAATAGTTTTATCAACTACTCATATTCTATGATTATCTATATATGTTTAAATATTTTTGTAAGATTTTCATCAATTTCCCTCCCCTTTTCCTACATTTGCAATGTACTATCCATGAGCAACTCCATTTGCTCATATATCTCTTTATCTTTTCCTTAAAATCATTACCCAATTTTCCCTATCCAATTTCTTGGTAATGCTGCAATTTCATCCTTTCTGCATCTTTTGCTCTTACACATACATATTCACATAGCCAACTCCATGATTCAATGCAGATGTCTTATCTTTCTGGATGCTTTCCCTGACACCTGCCCCATTGACATCCCAGAGGGATTGTGTCCTCCCTGTAGACTCCCAACTCACCGGGTCTGAACCCAGAAATATATTGGTCTATAACGTCCTGTTTCTCTCCAGCTCAGCTAAAAACTCTGAAGGACAGTAAATATGTCTTATGGGTTTTTTTTTACAATGTTTGTTTAATTAGAAAGAATAAATATATTAAATAAATCATATTAATTACAAAATCTCCATCATTTATTTTCGAAAAGTTTATCTGGAAAAATGGAACTAGATGTTAGTCACCCACAAATTTTTTCTCTATTGCTAATGATCATTCTGTTTCTGTACTGCACTAATTAGCATGTAGTGGTCTACCATTGCTACATCTTCATAGTGGAATGGTATCTGTTTCCAGTAGAATTCCCTCCTATCTCATTTAATATTTTTTTATATATATAATTACTTGGCCTGGGGCTGGGGATGTGGCTCAAGTGGTAGCGCTCTCGCCTGGCATGCATGCGGCCCAGGTTCAATCCTCAGCACCACATACAAACAAAAGATGTTGTGTCCACTGAAAACTAAAAAATAGATATTAAAAAAAATACTTGACCTGAAAAGAATATTGCCATGATGACTTTTCTTCATTTATATTTTCCTGATAATTTTTTAACTTCCCAATTTTATTTGTTTCTTTTATATTTTCAGTATCAGTATGAGCCAGTAATTAATGGGTTTTTAAAGCAACACTTGGAGCCGGGGTCACATGAAGTAATAGTCTTGATACTGGAGCTTCTTTGGGTTTATTTTCTACATGAACAGAGAACAATTTGGGGAACTTTCCCCTGGAAAGTTGTAATTGTTTTAGTCAGCTTTTCCAATGCTGCAATCAAAAGACCTGACAAGAACAATTTTAGAAGAGGAAAAGTCTATTCGGTGCTCACATTTTCAGAGGTCTCAGTCCATAGACAGCCACGACCATTGCTCTGTGCCAGAGATGAGGTAGAATATCATGGTGGAAGAGTATGATGGAGGAAAGCAGCTCAGGGCATGATAATCAGGAAGCAGAGACAGTTTGCCTGGTACATTCTCCCAATATTTCCTTTTCAAATTCTGTGATTTAGGCCTTTTTTCTTGCCCATATCATATAGTATGGGAAGTTTGGCCTATGATCACTATGGTTAGCAAACACATTTGTTTTAGGATCGACCTTCATGTTGAAATATTATATTTTAAGAGCCTTTGTTTTCTTTTTGCCTGTTTTGCTATTACATGGCCTGTGTTTGACTTTTTGTGCCACAGTCTGGCTGGGCAAAAAATAACCAAGCAGCCAAGAGGCACTTGTAGGTTTAAACAGGAACTCCTTTATTGCCCAAACTCTACCAGCACTCCACTCGCACTCCCCAGGAACTCTCTCTGCTCTCCACAGGGGCTCCACCGGGGCTCCAACGGAACTCAATGGGAACTCCCTAGAGAACTCAAAAGTAGCAGGCGCTCCAGGCAGCAGGAGCCACCCTATTGCCGGACAGCAGGGGTCTATATACAACTAAATACACAGCCTGTTTTAATCCAGCGTTATCCAGTCACAGTAATTATACACAGCTTAACTTAATTACCATCATCTTAATGGCTTGCTGGCATCACCTCTCAACCATTCCTTTTGGCAAAATAATAGGCGCCATCCCGACTAGGCTGTGGCTCTCAACATTTTTGCTGCCTTCTCTTAAGGAGGTCTATTTGGATTCATATAAACTCTTTGCTTCACAGAATTCAAATTTAAGTAACCAATACCAGGTTCTCTAATTACCTTTAGTGTTCAGTGTTGTAAAGGAAGTGTCTAGGAATGTCTGGATTTTGTTTCCTCATCACAGTACTCTTCATTTGCTAGATAATGGTAGAATTTTTATTATTTTGAACTTGAAATATTCACCAGGACTTGCCATTGAATATTTAAGTTTATTTACTTACATTATTTAACTTTATTTCTGGATTATGATAAATAATTTCAATCTATAAAGAATCATTTTCAACAATATAATTCTTTTGTCATAATCATATTTGTTCTGTCCACTTCCTCTCACATTGAAATGCTTGTAGCCTGGACTTTGTTCTGTTCTCTACCTTCCATATGCATTTTAATTCTTGTAAATATCTTACTGTCCCTAGTTCTTTTCTCATCTCCACAGCTCTCGTCCTCTGATTACACCTCAGCTAGTTCTCTTCTATAAATAAGAGACAGTTAACATCAACTTCCTCAGACATTGCAAGTCGTCTCCTAATAAAATAAAAAGCTCAAAGTACTTTCTACTTCATTTTTTAGACTTTTGCATAGTCAACATTCATAAGGAAACCGGGAAAGAAATGAGGTTATTCACACAAATTTAAACATTATTTGAGCAAGCCAGTTTTAAACCACCTAGTATTGAATATTTATCTTTCAACCAATAACATCCATTGTGTTGTTATATAGTCATTCTTTTCATATAACTTTATCCATATATATAGTTTGGAAATGTGCCTCCCACAGTCTAAAAGCAATAAGAAATATTTGAATTTAGAAAATGTGCTGAGATGAAAACTAACTTAAAAGTTACAGAGTGACAAACCACTTGGCCTCATGAACCTTGCCATATTAGGTATCTTCTGCTTGGACATTTTTATGCCTCTGACAGTATTTGGGGGGCAATACACTGACCTTACCTCCATGTATCAAGCTATTGACTTTGATTTCCAAATTGTGATTCCAAAAATTTTAAAATCATATTTATAATTGATTTCATATTTTTAGATAGTTGTTGGATGTGATATACAAATAGGCTTGTTATTGCTTAATATGGTATGAGCATGTCATTTTTATAAACTACTGAATTCCGAATCTCCTGAACAGCTAGATTAGGATGGTTATTAATAGATACATGACTGTCCCTTTTAAAAGGTCTCCTAATATGCATCATTGCATACTCCTAAATTTTCTTTCTTTGGTAATAGAACTTGTAAAAGCTGGAGAAAATCTCAGGGTGCATTGATTACATTGATTATTCCTCATTGTTTTCTGTCTTTAATGTATAAGAGCTATTTATCACTTCCAAGGAAACCCATAAAAGTGACCACACAATCTCTTCTGTGGCAGATTGAAGATATGTGAACAATTGGTTAAGAAAGAAGGAGTATTTTGCTTATAAACATTGTACCACTGTATTTTTTAAAGATGCTTTAAACATGAACTCTCGATAAAAAATAGAATACAGGAAGGCATAACAAATTTCTGTAATATTGGTCAAATGTATTGTTTGATTTAGTTTGTTTTCAAAAACTGTAGAAGAAAATCATATATTTGGGACTTTAGAAAACACAACTCTAGTCCTACAGTGTCCTGCAGTGTCTTGTGATTTCAGAAAATAATATAGACATAAGTGGGATTTATCTGTTATATAATTTTTATACTACAAATATTACAATGTAAGTTTTTCCCTAAGAATCTCAGAAGCCTTATAGAAGACATTGCTATATTCCTTATCTAATAGTAGTCATGATAACAGATTGTACTTTTATTATGTAAATATGTATACACCTTATTCAGTACTTCTTTCAAAGTACTTCTCTTTATGCTATTTCTCCTTTATTGGATTTATTTTATTACACAAAGAATTAATATGTTTTGGGGATTGGCAATTATGTTTACATAAGCAAACAAATAAAAGCTTTCTTTATTTAGTGTGTGATTAATTCCAAACACAGCTATGCCATTAACTCTGGAGATTCAGGAAGATTCACTACATTTCTTGGATTTTTGTTTACTCATCTTCACAATGAATTACCTGTAAACCCCAGGGACAGAAACCTTCTAACAAAATCATTTTGTGATATTAATATTTATAATGCTTTCTAATAGAAACAGACATCTGAAATTTTACTTTTCCCTTTCTCTTTTTCATAGAGCACTTTAGCCTTTCAGTCTGTTCCTTCCCTGTCCTATCTGCATACTGATCAGCTTCCTCATTGCCTATTTTTCCAGGAATACAATATGACAACAAGCATCTTTATTTGTTCATCTGTCTCCTTTCTCCTTAAAAAATATTCAGAACTCATTTTATACTGCTCTCCAAATTCAATTGCATAAAGTCTTTTGAAATAAGGTATTATGAGTTCAGATGCTTCCTGCCACTCTTTTCTTCCCCACACATCCCTAAGGAAAAGGATGTCTGGATGTCTTGCCAACCCTGGAAATTTATATCAGGTGTTATCAGCACCAAGTTAGGAGTGTATGGGTGCAATGCATTATCATATACTAAGCAAGAAGCATCACCTTGTTTTCCCAATAAAATATTGACAGACATTGACTGAGGAGACTCAGAAAACAACATGGAATACAGCCAATTGACTCACAGTGATTTTTCTACTACACCCCCGAACCTGAGTATGTTGTTACTGATGTGGGAAAGAGTGAGAGAGAGAGAGAATGAAGTGTCTATTTCATGATCTGCATGAAAAGGTATTGAACAATGGAATCTAAATCTCTTAATACTCATGCCACCAATTTCTTGGGAATATTTCAGTAGGTTGAAATGTGATAAGAATTGAATAGTTGGGGTTGGGGATGTGGCTCAAGCAGTAGCTCGCTCACCTGGCATGCGCCAGATCCTGGGTTCGATCCTCAGCACCACATAAAAATAAAATAAAGATGTTGTGTCCACCAAAAACTAAAAAATAAATATTAAAAATTCTCTCTCTCTTTAAAAAAAAGAATTGAACACTTGAAAATTAAGTACTATCTATAAATTTTACCAAAAACAAATAGGTTGAGTTTCTATTAATAATAAAAGAATGACAACATATGTAAATAGTATACAAAGTGATGTATATTTAATGTGAAAAAAATTTCATAGTGTTCATTCTCAATGAAGTAAAAATAGTACAGTACATTCATAAACTGAATGCATCTGTGAAGACAAATAATCCACATGGGGATAATCATGATACTTTTTCCTTTAGTATATAAAAGACTTTCAGCAATTGGTAGGAATTGCTTTTTGATCAGAATTGACTGGAGGAATGGACTTGTATTTGAATATGAGGATTTAGGTAACAGGTGAATTTCAAAGACAGCTGACAATTTTATGAACATATCAGTTTTATATGAACAATATTGATATAATAGAACTTGTTATTCCTTTATATTTTGTATTTTGATAGCATGTTAAATATATTTCTACAATTTTAATTAAAATATGAAAATGTTTATTTAACTAAGAAGTCTCTAGAGAACACCAAATACTCAGGGAGTCAAACCTCAAATTATGTTTTTATTTTTTCTGAGCCATAGGAGCTATTTTAACCACCACTGTCTACCTAAACCTTGAAGACACCAATTAAAAGGATTACAAATTCAACAAGTGCATGGAGTACTGCATTCATGGCATGTGTTAAGGGCGTCAGAGTGGCAGGCCACTCCCCTCATGTTGGGCCTCTGAGCAGCAGGCCACTTACCCCATAGGCATAGCCCTGGGCATGAGGCCATGTGGAGCAGTCCCTGCACTTGCTCCACAGCCCACTCCTTAATTGGCCCTGCAAGGACAATTAGCAGAAATTGCATTGGTGGCTTCCTGTAATCTGCTTAGCTACTGCCTGAGAATATATACATGGTTACTACACAATAAAATCAGACCTGCTTCCTGCTTGGTCTCTGGAGGTCTTGATTAGCAACTCCACAGCCACACTCTCCTCTACCCTGTTCTGTGGACCTTACTCACTGGACAAGAGTGAGCCCATGCAGATGCATCAATGTGGAAGCCAAAGGCTAAGGAGAAACAGGGAAAGGAAAGATTGGCTTCGCTGTTATCTGAGGTTGTTTGGACCTTGGTTCATCATGACATCAAACCAACAGAAATAATGAAGTACATCAAAAAGCCCCTCCTGTTGAGTCCCAGAAGCTTCCAGCCCTCAGAGTAAAAGGAAGGGCTGCATAAATGAGAGATGAATATACATAAACACAGAACATGCACCCATATGTGTATATATGTACATACATACCATATACAGGCACATATATGCATATACACATTTATATACCTCATTCAGTTCACTAGTCTCAAAAAGAGCCCTTGAAATGGTTTTGAAATCAAAAGCACCTACGAGTAAATAATAAACCATCAAGCAGGGTATCAGCATACCCAAGAGCACTAGATCCAATAAGATCAGCTCTGGCACATATGCCAAATATGAGGGTCTTCATGTGCCTTTCACTTAAGGAAATATTTAGGTATATGTTTCCTTATGCCTAAAAGGATTTGGTTAGATTCAGTTCGACCAGCTGATCTCTAGATCTTTCTGTTTCTCTCACCTGTCATTCTGTGGTCCTGCCATCAGTCTTGTGCTGTTTCCAGTGATTGCTACTGCCCTGCATTAAATATCAGACTCTGAAATGGGTGACAGACAAAGCTGTTTCTAATGATACTATTACTTTTTTCTTATGTAACACACTTCTCTATGAATAAAAAAAAAAACTCTACAGTCTATAATTCTCACAGCACGTGCATATTTTAGCTAGATGTATCTCCTTGAGGGTTGAGGGGTGAGGACAGAAGCAAAGAGCAATTTTTAGACTTGCTAAAGATTTAGTCTAAACATCTTCAAGTCTGCCACTTATGAATAATGTGATCCTAGGAAAGTTTTTTAACTGCTATAAAATTCTATTTTCTCATATATAAATTTTAGAAAATAATAGCACTTACCTCACTAGGTCATTAGAGGAGTAAACGAGATAATGCTCTTATAGCATTTAGCATAAATACAACACAGTGCTGGAGAAACATCAATTATTAAATACACACACACACACACACTTATCTTCAAAATAAATAAAGGAGAAGGAGGAAGGGGTAGTATTTCTTTATGCTTATAAAAGCATATACTACTATTCAGGCATTTTGTAGCATTGCTTGAAACTTGAAGAGGTTGACCATGAAATATTAAAAATATTGTGACATTGCAATGTGTTTTGTGAAGCCAAGTATTTTTTTTTTAAAGAGAGAGTGAGAGAGGAGAGAGAGAGAGAGACTTTTTCAATACCTATCTTTTAGTTCTCGGCGGACACAACATCTTTGTTGGTATGTGGTGCTGAGGATCGAACCCGGGCCGCATGCATGCCAGGCGAGCGCGCTACCGCTTGAGCCACATCACCAGCCCAAGCCAAGTATTTTAAATGCCTTCACTGTATGTAAGGTAATGCTATGTTCTTTTCAAGCCTGACACATAACTAAGGATTCTACATTTGTTTTCAGTGACTGTTGGCCCTACTAAGCCTGCAGAAGACCGTGCTGAGGGGAGTGAGGGTGTTTCGGATCTGCAGGAGGTGGTCTCCCTAAAGAAGAGGATGGCGAAGTACCAGGCAGCTGTTTCCAGGGGTGACTGCCGCAGCTTCTCAGCTAATGTAAGCTGCTTTTCTTGATTCTGTATTAGAAAATGTGCTTGCCATTGGTCCAAACCCTCTTCTTACATTTGCGAAGCAAGAATACCATTAGGCAGTGGAATAAAGTCCAAAGAAGACAAATACACTGCAAATCAAATTCAGATCATCTGAATTAAAGCTTCAGTTCTGCTATATATTGGTTGCATGAACTTGAACTACTATTTTAACCCCTTTTTGAGCTTCAGTTTCCTTAACTGGAAAATGGGAATAATCATCTACCACATAGGGTCTTAGTGAGAAATCAAGGAGATAATTTATGTGTAAGCCAGAAGGCACTGTATAAATGTGTTATTATTGTCATCATTATCACTTAACCTATAGCTATTCTCCTCAGGAAGGTTGGGAATTAATTTCAAATTTTAATAATGTGGGTTTGCATGCTGCCCTCCTTGGTCTCATATATGGTTCATTTAAATTCTCTGGCTGTATAATTTCTTTTGCTTTTCTCTGTATGCACTAAATCCATTAGGAGAGGCTTAATCAACATAGAAATGAGAGAGATTAGCAATGTAGGCACTCTGCTAAACCAATTATGATTATAGGAAACTGCAGGATTCAGTAAGACCACCAATTTTTAGAGCCAACACATAATAAAGCCATGGTCAAAAGAATTTGTTAGATTCTGAATTCTTTACTCTTCAGCTTAATGGAATATAAGAATGTTCTTTTATAATTATAATCTCCAAATTAGCCAAGTTGTGTGTGTGTGTGTGTGTGTGTGTGTGTGCGTGTGAGAGAGAGAGAGAGAGAGAGAGAGAGAGAGAGAGAGAGATTAATCCCAAAAGTAGTATTTTAAAATAGCTACTCTTAAAATTCTTTACAAATTATTTAGATACAAGGCTGACTGTGCCAAGCTCATTAACAATATTGCAATTCTAGATGACATTTAAGTTTTTACATAGTCATTAAAATACATTTTAGACACAGCATATATTTGGAATGAATGTTCAGAAATGACATAAGTAACTAGTTGGATTCCAAAACAAATAGTAGCATTACAATGCTTCCTACCAGTCTTCTTAGAGGGCGCCCCCTGCTGGATATTCAGAACTTCCATGCAAATAGTCTAAATTGGAGAAATGATTCTTGGGGAAACAGTGGATCTTGGAAGCACCTGGTTAAAGGCTGATAATTTAGTAATCAACCTTTTATTTATGAAGACTTTAATACTTCCAGGTACTCAGATAAAATAAATTGGTATCATGCATTATTTGTATTTTTTCTGGTGCTAAAAAGAGAATGTTAAAAAGGGGCGCATAGGGGGCTGGGGTTGTGCCTCAATGGTAGAGCGCTTGCCTAGCATGTGTGAGGCACTGAGTTTGAATCTCAGCACCATATATAAATAAATGACTTCCGTTGACAAGTAAATATATATATATATATATATATATATATTTTTTTTTTTTTTAAATGGGGGACACATAGGTAAATTGGTCTATTATTAATACAACAATAAAAAAAATTTAGCAACAATCTGAAAGTTGTCTATGCATAAGAAATTCAATATTCATCTTCTCTGTATATTTTACATGCCAAAATACTGGCTGATTTTTTTTTTTAGGAGATTATGCAGTTAGGTAGTAAGGAAGCCAAGGTCAGTTTGTTATTTCTTGAATCTGGTGCTTTTAATTAAATTCAACTTTCTCCTTCTGTTATTATATATATTTTTTTTTCTTTGCCCCCCATATATATATTTTTTCTTTGCCCCCCAAATACCCTATTATCAAATATTGTGATGAGAAGAGTACATACTTAGCCTTAAAGGAAACCTGATAAATATGTAAAGAAAAGCAAAATAGCTGCCTTGTTTACTCAGTTACATTATATGCTTGCTCAATCCCTTATACATATCCCCCCCACCAAAAAAAAAAAAAAAGGAAAGGAAAGGAAAAATCATGAAAACTGCCCATGACTAATGTCTACACAATACTCAAATATTTTAAGTGTAAAATCTGGAAGTCATAGATTCAGACCCAGACTGAATCCTATGCATTTCACTCATGCTTAGATAGCTAGCAATGATCAGTTTCCCTTTGTCTTACACTAAGTAAAATGGCATTTTCTGAGACTTAAATGAAAGTCATGTGTGGTCTGCAGAAACACCTAGAAAAGAATGGGGAAGTAATGTTTGTTGAGAAATGGATTAAAATGCCAGATTCTATGCTGTGTGATTTTATTTCTCTTTTCTATTTTAACACACAAAACAAATCTGTGAGAAATATATTGCTATGTCCAGTTTTTTTTAAAAGGTTCAGGAATTTTAATCCCAAGTTTTGTCAGGAGTAGGGTTAGACTCACTGTCCAACTCCCCAAATTATGTCATTTTTATCAGATTCTATAACCTATGGACCGTTCTTTGTAAACAAATTTGATAGCTATCTAGTATATTTCTCTGGGTTTGAGTGTCACATTTAAATTAACTTCTTATTATTGACATAGCTATTAGATTCCATATGTGAACTCCAAGCCAAAGAATAAGAAACATGGAAAAATTGTAAACCTAAACAATTTCAACACAGAGCAGTCTTTGTTATGTGGTCATTAATAATAACATGGGTTAGAGAGGATATTTAGAACATGGTGCTAAACAAGGCAAAGTTACAGGAGTGATCCTCAGTTGAGCAAGGAAGTGCCACTCCATGTACAGCCACAGAGACCTTCAAATATCTCATATGTGTGAACCTTCCTCCATAAACTATGATCAAGGAAACCTTAGCAGCATACTATCCACATCTCAGAGGCTTCATCTCACTTGGGTGAATGAGAAGCTGCAGTTGTGTCATATGAGTTCCTGGGCCAACAGGGGTAGGGAGAATACTTCTAATAAAAAATCATCAGCTAATTGTACTTTTGCATGGTCTAAGTCCAATGCACAATGCTGAAAGGAAAGAAATTAGTGCATATAGATCTTTATTTTATTTGGCAGATAGGAGGCAACCTATCTGGTTAGGAACTGAAATTTTTTTAATGCATTTAGTGGGAGAATATCCATTCATTCACATAAACACTAAAGTCAGACTAATTTACACATGATTTGTACGCTGTTTATAGTTACTTGAAACAGTAATGTCCTTCTTGATAATAATTACCTGAATTTCTATAATTTAATACTAATATATTACTTGTATATGATCTATGCAGAAAAGCCATGTATGTAAATTAAATAGCAGGTGGGGGGTCAAAGAAATATTGTGACCTTGACTCACTTTTCTATTTCTTTAAAATTTCAAAAGAGATGACATACCTTCTCACTTCTTTTGTGTGTATCAAACAGCAGTAATTGATTAGAACTAACATTTAAAAATTTGTCACAGAATTTGACAGCATAAATATCTAGTACATAGAAATGTAAAATCATATCTCTTCTTCTAACTGTATTCTGAAATACATGATAGGTCATGAAAGTGGGGAAATGTTATTAACTCAGCAATGCAACCACTTGAGTATTTGATGCTAATTCAGATAATACTGAATATTAACTAGTTAATTCTCCAACATTCTGGAATATGGGAAACTCAAACCCAAGATAGATGCTGTATTTTTAGTATTGAGAAGCTGTATAGTTGGGTTAAGATTCCAGGAATCCAGAGGTCCATAATATGAGAACCTCAGCTTCCCAGGCTCCAATTTCAAGGTCTTAGGGCTTTCAGGGTCATGTCAGGACTGGACCAGACCTCAGAAGACCTGCTCTAATTTGAAGTGTTGCTGAGTCTCCTCTCAGCTGCAAGCAGAACTGGAAGCTTCCTGGAGGAGGGTTGGCATGAGGTCTGTTTGCTGGAAAGTAGTCATCCCATCTGGGTTTGAGTACCTTCTGGGCTCTGGAGTGTGTTGAATCATCAAAACCAAAGACTCTGATCTACTTCTGTACTTCCTGATGAGGCTGAAGACCCAACAGGACCCTTTAGTGCTTTTTGAGTTACATCCAGTAATATGTATTGGAATCTGTTCTCTCATCTGTGGAATGGCAAGAATAGACCAAAAAACCCTTCTACTGTGAAAGCCCCCTGATCCTGACACACCAGTGCTCCTTGCTGAGACCTGGGACGTGCCAATTCTGCTGTTTTTCTGCCTGTTCTTTAAGGCTAGTGAGTAAGACAGGCAGATGTGATTCAAATGTCAGTGCTAACATTCTTGTCCTAGCTGAGAGAATTTAACAAGCTGTTTTATTTCCCAAAACCACAATTTACTTATTTTAAAATGTGGATAATAGGTGTCTGTATCTCACAGAGTATTGAGAAGCATTAACTGACAGAATACATATGATGATACAGAAAAGGCATCCTAGTGCTATGACTTAGCAGTTTTTATTATTATTGATGATAATATTTTTACATAAGACATAATCTAAGTCTCTTTGTTCTGTTCATACTTGATAATTTTTAAAAAATTTGAACTAAGGAAAAATGATTTTAATAATTATTCAGAATAATGTGTCACCTATACAGGTATTTAGGGTTTTAATGAAAAGCTTATTTTGATCAAAATTGAATTCATTATACTAATATCCACTACACTATGTATTATTAAAGAAATACATTCTTATAGGCCAAGGGGTTGGGTGTAGCTTAGTGGTAGAGCACTTACCTAGCATGCACAAGGCCCTGGATTGTACTCCTAGGGAAACAAAACAGGGCTAACCTCCAGACATTAAAATTTATCTGAAAGAAGGAGAATTAACTCCATATTTTGAAAAGTGTTCCAACTATATACTAAGACTGATCAATGAGAAAACAACTTAGACTGTGACTATTTGTATTGAAGTTTTAAGTAAAAGCCTGCTAAAATAATTGTGTGCTAATATCTTTTTAATATACCACCCTTCGATACTTGTCAACTGTTTAAAACAAAAGCATCCCAGATAGAAAGCTGAATTTGCCTTTTTTTTTTTCTCATCCTAGATGATGGAAGAATCAGAAATGTGCACAGTGCCTGGTGGTTTGGCCAAGGTGAAGAAACAATTTGAGAAGGACAAAATTTCTTCTTCCTGTAATACCTTTTCTCAGTACCAGTATCAACACCAGAACAGATCCGAGAAGGTAATGCCACTGTGGGTGATGAGTACATCATGTGTGCTTAAATTGCTCTTACCAAGGCAGGAACCCCTCATTCTTGGTGGCTGGTTTATTTTTATAACTCATTAAAAAAATTGTTATTTTAAAATGTTTTAGAAAATCGTCTTTAAAGTATATAAATGTATTGATTTAGTTATTTTAATCATTTTGCCACATGAACCATGCTGAAACATTCCCCCTTAAGACTCTCACATCTCAAACATAAATGTAGATTAAACAGCCCAGGTTGGTTGACAAGTAAACAGAACTGTTGAGAGCAGTGTTTGTATTAAGCCCCTGCTTCTAGGTTATAATTCATGACAAACTATCTGCCAGTTGTTTGCGTAGACTAAAAGTAAAGCATTATTCAGCTATTTATTATGGGGAATTTTTTGTTTTCTTTAAAATCATCAAAAATTGAGTAGTTGAACCAGATGTTACATAAAACCTCAATGCTACTTCTAAATGTTATCTTATATAAATTTTTCCCATTTCATTACTTCATTATCATATATCACCAAATATTTTCATGTGACATAATGATTTTTGAATGTGAGAATCTAAATAATAAAACTCATCAGACAGAGCTCTGCACTTGGAAAAAAATTGTAATTTCACTATAAACAGCTGTACTCAGGCCTGCATTTTCCATGAGGAAGGAAGTAACTGGGATATGAAATTTCATAATGGCTATATTTTCCTTTTTAAAATCCGCAGTAAATATAGAGTTGCCCAAATGTTTAAAAGTGAAGCAGTTGGGTGGTGTGGGTGCAGAGGGAGGAGACTGCTTCAGGTAGACTGATTAAGAACTTAACATGTGAACTACTATTTGTTTTCTTGTTCTAGCTTTGTTTGGAAAGTGAAATGTGTGCAGTATTGCTAGCTCAATAAATTTGTGACCATATTTCTTTGTAATGTTGCCTAAGGAAACATAATATACATAAGAAAGTCAGAGTGGGCCTCCCTGTAATCTACTACCTACCTGCTACAACACAGGAGTGTTGGAGTGAATCAGTTGTAGAGGTGTCTGAGTACTTCAAATTGATCAACAATACAAAATATAATTATGTTCACAGTTTAACTAACAAATTCTCTATAGAAGTATCAGTAATGTATTGACAAATCCTTTACTATATAGGGAAGCAGTGTTATAGACTCCAGAACTATGGTATTTGGAATCTGACTTCTACCAATATCTCTGGCCACTTGCCTGCCAAGTACATAGATCCAGATCACTCATGGATATGGGTTATTTGCAGTTGCATAGCCTTCCGTGCTTAGAAAGGCCTTACCTTACTTTAACACTCAACTGTTTCCATCTTGAAATTCCTCAATAACTTTTGAACTCAGGATACCACATGCTCATTTTGCACTGAATCTGGCAAATTACATAGCCAATATTGCATGGACCTAATTCATAACCCACTCAAGCCTCAGTTTCAGATAAGTTAGAGAGGGAAGTTGATCAGTGATTTACCAATCACATTGGCTGTCACGGGATCTAATATGACACAGAGAAACTTATGTGAAAGTATCTCATTATCTTTGAAGCTTGTTATCAATAAAGACTCTTTAATAGTACAAAAGACAGAAAAATCTCAGGAAAAGTGCCTTAAGTTAAAAAGGAACGTTGTTCACAATGTAAACAGACAATGCAACATGAACAAAAGTTCATAAAAATGTAATCTTATGGGAGATTGGATTGAATCCCCAGTGGTGAATCAGCTTTCTTGGACCTTTTCAATTATTACTTTGGGGAATTTTGCAAATCACATGATTTCTTCTTCTTAGCCTCCCAATCATAATTCCCCTGGATTGACCCTATTCTCACATAGCTATTTTGAAATAGTGGAATGCAAAGAAAGATTGTGTCCTTTTCATAGTAAAAGCTTAGAACATCTAACAGGCTCTGAATGGAACACATATGCTCATTCTTGAACAAACTCCTATGACCAGAGTGTGCTAATTGGTTTAGACTTCTGCATCTCGTTTACCTAAGAAGAAATTTTCCGCATACGTTTGTCAACAAAGAATATATGATGGGGGAAAACAAAGCCAAACAACAACAACAAAATATCTATACCTGATAATTTCCTGATGACTGAATGAATCTAAGCCATACTGCAATGCAATATATATACAACAGAAAGGAATCATAGCTGCACCTAAACTGGTAAACACCATTTATTGAATGCACACTATATGCAGAAGTCTGTGAGAAAATGAAAGAAAAAGAGTCACTTGAATTTTTAAGACAAAACTTTAATTTATAATCCTTATTGAAAATTTCAGATAAATGCCAAATTTTAGGAGTGAGTGTAAAAAAAAATAGTCTTTGATTATTTGCTCAGATTTTTTAAGCTATCTAAATGCATTCTAAAAATTGCTTGTTTTATTAGCAGGGATTGAGGGCATGATGTTTGCTAGTAAAGACAGGTAGTTAATTCTGTTCTTACATAAGATGCTGTTGACTCTGGCAATGTTTTCAATCTCTTTTTATATTTCAAGTCCTTGCATTCTATCTCTCTAACTCTGACCCTGGGGCGCACATATAAACATGTAAATTTTGTTGACATACTGTAATAGTTATTAATTTGGAAGTCAAGTTTGAGTAGAAAGAACATTTGTTTTGGATTTCTGACAACAATTAATGTCACAATTAGTAATAATTTCATAAGTTGTAATAATTAAGTTCAATCTCTAATTCCTTCCTAACTTATTGGAATCAGGTGTTTCACGGTAATTGGATGGCTATTTGGTAACAGGTTGTCTGGGAGATCAGTATTGGCCTAAACAAGGTTTGAAAATTAAGCTATCTCTGAGATTAAAAGCCCTTTCTGTTTGCTGATGGTTCAAATGCTTTATACTTATAGGTAAGGGGGTTCTAAAAGAGGGGGGGGATATAAGACATAGGCATCTTCACTTATGCCAGGTATTTTAAGCAGACAGATGTACCATTTATACATTCTAGATTACACTTTATGGCACCACCTCTTTAACAGCCAGCAGTATGTATCATTGTTGGCCTTTGGAGTTTCTATATGAAAGTTTTGGATTTCTGACAACATTTAACGTCACGATTAGTAATAATTTAGTAATAATAGAAACCATGCTGGAACCCCTGGAGTGATGGAGAAGTGGTGGGACCAATTCAGTCTCTTAAAAGGTTAGGTGGGGGACTCTTGACTAGGTTGCTGCTTAGTACTAGCACTTCTTGGTATTGGCAATTTATACTTTGCTTTTCAAAACAGCCATTACTACTTCCGGTAGATAGGAGTGATATCCAATAGTTTCTTAAGGTACTCAATATGTCTTCTGTTGATATTTAGATTAAAAATATCATATTAGCACTGGTTTTTATTTTGTCTTAGGATTGAATTCTCACTCTTCTGTGCCAGTGAAAACTAGAATTTTAATGCTGGAATGCAAAGGATCACTTAAGAGGGGTGTTCTTTAACCACTCACTATGGCTGACTCCATTTGGTAGGAACATTCTTGAGTCATCCATCCTATCCTCTCAGTCTCAACAGAGCCTCTTGAAATATCCTGGAGCAGATATTAGAATAAATGTGTTGTGGATGTAAAACTGCCATTGTCTCTCTCCTGAGTTTATTTTCACTAGCCCACTCTGTGGCTTCTATCTGGTATATTTACGAATTTTTTTTTTCCTTATTTAGCAGCATGGTTAAGATACAATTTGCACACCATAAAATGCACCTACTTTATGAATACAATTCAACTTCTTAGTGTGTTTCCATACCAAGATTGACATATTAATTGCAATGTCATCACAATCTACTTTTAATACATTTCTACCCCCCCCCCCCAAAAAAAAAGGAACGTTGAACCCATTAGTAGTCTAGGACTTTCTTTGTGCCTTATTCCCACACACAAGTTTGGACTCTCATCTTATGTGAATTTTCTCTTGGATTTCCTTCCCCCAACCTTAGGCAGTACTGAGGAGCTCTTTGCGTATTAATTGTGAAGCCCTGGCAGCCTCTTCTTTTCTGAAGTTACTTTTTTTTTTTCTTTTTAAGTGGCTTAAGTAGGAAAGAGCAGATGGAGATCCAAACATTTTGAAAGTAATCAGTGCAATCCAGCGCTTAGGTAATTGCTTTCATGTGAAATTGCTGCACTGAATCCATGTCAAGAGTCAAAAGCATCCCTGACCTTCACCCTGCTGCCCACACTGATGTGCTGGGTGACAATGTGTATCTTTTTACCTGCATCTGCTGTTACAAAAATCCGAATGTAAATATTCGTACTCTGAAAGATTATGTGGATTTGGAACAATCCCTAGACAATTTTAGGTTGATAGAAAACATTTTTGACAGCTTGTGACAGGTATAATCTGACATCTGTGTGTTTTAGACTCTTTAAAGGTGACCTATAATTATTTTCTAGCAATCTAAATATATTTTATCAACTAATTGTAAAGTGTTTCTTATATGCATTTTAAACCTACCTTTAGGTTCTGCCACACACATCTCTGTTCAAGGTCATATATTGCTATTAACAGTTCCAATCTGATCTAGATTGCTATCAACACACAAGTTACAAACCAGAATGTGTCTAATCCACAGCTAGTATCTCATGGATTGTATAGTATGTTGATTGTGGACACTGTTTAAAAATTACCATTATAAATTATAGGAAGAGCACTCAAAATGAGTCAGTCTAGAATAATGGTTAGGCCACTAGTTCCAGAGTCACACAGCCTGAGTTAGTCACCTATCTTAGTGTTTTGTGGTACTATAACAGAATAGCACAGACTGGGTAATTTAAAATGAACAAAAATTTATTGGCTTACAGTTCTGGCAATGGGAAAGTCCAATGTCAAGCTTCTGACTAGGTTATTCATGCTGTATTATAACGTGACAGAAAGGATGGGAGATAGAGATAGAGATGGATGGATGGATGGATGGATGGATGGATAGATAGATAGATAGATAGATAGATAGATAGATAGATAGATAGATAGATAGATATCTCCACTTCATTCACAAAGGTAAATCCTTTATGAGCTAAACACTTCATGGAGGTCCCATCTGCCAATGTCATCATGATGGCAGTTAAATTCAACATGTGTTTGGTGGGGACAAATATTCAAACAAGGGCACCACCTATTCTCTTCTGTAAAATGATGAAGCAATAGGGTCACTTTGCTAATAAAAAGATATGGTCCATGAAAACTCTTAGTATAACATCTGGCATGTATTAGTTATTCAGCAAACACTGGCTATTGTCATCAGTAGTATTGCCATTAAAATCAAGAAAGGATATAATCAAGTGGTACCTACTCTCAGGTTAAAATATGATTCACAGGCACTTTATGTATATGTAAAAATACAAAGAAGGACTGCATTGTTATGTGCCTCACACCTTAGAATTCTTTCCAGTTCTTTCTTTAGCTCTGGGAGACAATAATTTCTTAGAAGCTTCATAAATAATTAGAAATTTGCTTAAAATGAACATACCTTTAGACATAGGTCACTCTGGAGTAGTCAGTAACTAGTACGTATTTTAAAAATTTTGATAGCAGGTCTTCTTTTGAGGGAAACATCCTTAACTTCATCTCTAAGAATGAGAAGATAAGTTGGACCTTTAAGAAGGTTGAGGAGAGGAATATGCATAAACATACACTGCACAGATATACAGGGTCCTGTTTGCCACTGTGAAAGCAAGTTTGTGTTTTTCAAGTGTAAGCATATGAATTATGCAGCATTTGCTTCTGCAGACTGCTTTACTCATAGTATTGTAACAAGATGTACTGAGAATAACATAATTAATATATAAACTGAATCAAGCAGAAGAGGCTATACAATAAATGAGGAAAAGAGGAAGAGTTGAGAGTGGTTTATTTATTTATTTATTTCTACTAGTGTTAAAGCTAGTGTCTTGTGAATTGTGATTTCTCAGCACATTTTAGTTGAAGTATGGAAGAAAAAGAAAAGAATTTGTAAGGGGAAGAAACTACCTCATGACATTTTATGCTTTGTGCAGTTGCAATAGTGAAGACAGATATATTTCTACAATTGTCTTAAAAAAATACAGCAAGTGTTTGTTCAATATACAAGACCATTATGTACAAATGCTAAGATATAAGGGCTTCTATTTGCCAGAGAACTGTTTCTTTTCATTTGACACAGGCAAGAGAATCTTCCTGAACTTTCTCCAGATCGGTCAGAGCCAGTCGCAGCTCTTTCTCAGGAAAACAGAAACAGCACACCCTTGTCCTCAAGAGGCGTATAAATAAGGCTTATAGACAGGCTACATATAACAGGCTTACTATGTAAAAAATTAAAACTCTAATAACAATCTTTCACCATTTTTTTCTTCCAGACCCAGTCCTTTAATCTGTTTATCCTCCATAGCTCTTTCTCAGTGCCTGTGGCTGAGTGGACCTTGGCAATGAAAAGAACACAATAAGATTAACTTTTTAATGCTGACTCAGAAACAGAACTCAAAGAGTTTGCTAAATAAAGCACAATGGCCTCAGCCAATGATTATCTGCAACACACTCAGTACCAGATTGGTAGGGGCTGATTTATGAAGAATTTAGTTGACTGAATTTGTTTAACTGAGCATTTCAGTTCCTGGCTATGCCACAGAGCTAACCATCTGGTTCTCGGAATTTTTTTCAATTTAGAAAGAAATGCAAACTCTGATACCTTTGTGGGTTTGTAGATGCATGTTAGGTGAACTGACTTTTTTCTTCCACTTTTACATCCAGAACTATCCCTGTTGTGATCATGAAGGCCCACATCACTACTGCCTCTCCAATGTGTGTTCATGATCCTGCTATCTGAACACTTTGAGGCTGGTTGTTTCTAGCTTCTTAATCTCTGTGTCTCTGCCTTCTTACCCACATCCACCTTCCTATAGCTCTTCAGGATTAAATAATATGGTAAAATCCCATATTATTTTTATAGAAATTGAATACACAGAATTATATTTTGTGAAAATTTTCCTTGCTTGAGCTGTGAAACAAATTAGCTGAACTTACTATGGGGAAAACAGAAGCAAAACCACAAACCTAACTCCACGAGAGCTTGTATTTCTCATGATGAAAGGTAAAAAGACATTCTCTACAAAATCAGCAAACTACAGACTCTTCCCTTAGCCTATATGGAACTCATCTGTCTAGAAATGCAGCTCACCCTCCTTACACAACCCTTCAACCTCCTTTGCTGCAGGTTCCCTAGGGTTGAAACACAGGGAAATTGGTAGTGGGTTCCAATGAGTTCTGTCTTTGGGTTTCTACATCTCTCAGGCCCAGACGCAGGGCATCTTTTCAGACTACCTGACACATCTCCTCCTGCTCATACCCTGACAGTGCAGGAATTTAGAATTAAATCATTGTTCCCATTCCCATTGGGCTGGGTCATGGAATCTGGGTGGGAGCTCTGAGTATCTAAGTCTGTTTCCACCTGAGCAGCCCAGGTATTTCTGGTTTAATTGATCAGAGAGCAGGGAATTTTAAAGCTCTCCAGGTGATTCTAATGTTTAGCAATGATGATGGCTGTATGTGTTCCTCCGTCCCTGGTGTGGTTGATGGTCACTCGGCTACCTCAGTTGCAGGGTGGGGGGCTGGAGACGTAGTGTCAAAGCAACACATGGACATCGGGAGCTGGTGAGAGCTGGCAGGTGACAACCTCAGTCAACCTCCAAGCAAGCTCCCTTATTTTTGGAATGCATACAGCTATTATAGGGTTCAGATAGGGCGTGCCTGCCAATCACACATAAGCACCTTAACATCTATAAGCCAATCATCTTATGCCTATTGTAATCCTTATGCCTATTGTTACCACACTATGAGAAAGCACTAAATATTACTGTTGTGATGGAAGGTAGTCTGGAAGGGTCTTTGTCCCTAAGGGAGGGGGGCTATGTGTTGGGGGGTTACATGCCCTGAAGCACTTGACTCTGGGTTTCCTGACCTGGTAGTCTGGTAGTTTGGCAACACTGACCACGGCTTGCTAGAGCAGAGTGCCCCGTCTTGTCATAGGTTTTCCTAGCACTCTGAGCTGCTCGTAGCTACTAGCTGTGAACCAAAAGTTATTCCAACAGATGGCAATGTGAATCTGAGCTAAGATTTGTTACTCCCAAACTGACCACTCTCCTCTTAGTTCTGGTCTGAGGCTTGTCCCCTATGCAATTCCCTCTGTCCTTGTCACTGCAGGGCTTCTTTGTTTATGTGGTCATTTCTCCCCCCCTTTTTTTTTGGTACCAGGAATTAAACTCAGGGGCACTTTACCACTGAGCCACATCCCTGCCCTATTTTATATTTTATTTAGAGACAGGGTCTCACTGCGTTGTTTAGCACCTTGCTTTTGCTGAGGCTAGCTTTGAACTTGCAATCTTCCTGCCTCAGCCTCCTAAGGTACTGGGATTACAAACATGCACCACCATGCCCAGCCATGTGGTCATTTCTCTTGAGATGAATACTGCAATCAAGGATAGAGCACAAGACTGGGAAGAATACTAAGAAAGCAGGGGCTTAAATAAATCATAGTGAAAATCATGAATATCAATCAAACAATCACTTCATGGATACCAAACTCCAGTTACTTTTGTTAATGATAGACTATGTTGAAATAGTGGATTTATGCATATATATGATATATTAGGAGATTAAAAATAAATTAAATATTTAACTGCTTCAAATTAACTAGATATATGTTAAAACATTATAATAAACTAGCTAATTAGAATAAAAATAACTAATGAAATTGGTATATTTTAGTTTATTATATTGATACTCCAGTAATCAATTAAAACAGATTTCATGCATTCATTTTGCAATAGTTTAATTCAAAATTGTTTTAACAGAATTTTACAGTCTATATACTTAATGTCTCTTGTTTGTACCTTTGATATTTCTTTATCAATAATATTTTGTGATAGACACAGAGTTTTACATAATTATAAAGTGAAAAACCTTATTAAATGATGTAGTAAAGATTCTCATAGCCACCTGGCTCTTTACATAACTAAGCTAATGTGTGATCTTTCCCTGGGTTACAAGGTGTGCTCATGAAATGTAAGACTGTCTTCTGTTATCCACTAACATCAATCACGTTACTTTACGGTCACACACTGTAACTCTCAACCTCTTCTGTCCTCAAATGAGGTTGGTGGTAATTGCTTACTGTCTGCTAAGGTGTGACTATAAAGTCTTAGTCATGTCCCTTTGCAATTTGCCCTTTCAGCTTCTTGTTACAGAACCTGTTGGCTTATGAGTTACTCTGCTGGTGCATAGAGGGTTCACTCCTCCCTCCCCTGAAGGAACACTGCAGGCCATTCTAGTACATCATTATAAAGGGAAACTCATTTCCATCCCCACACTGTGCAGACAAGGGCAACCATTGTCCTGGGTCTTTTGTGAAAATTTCATCTTCTTGGTTAATAGTGCAGTCTGTATAATACATTGATTCAGCATCAGTTCCTTTTCTGCTTTGATAAAACTAAGTGAACTAATGTTCTTGGTGACTTCAATGGATTTAGGAATATTAACATAGGAAGAGTGTCCTGGCCCTGTTTCTCAGGAAATCAGGGCCTCAGGGGATAGTCCTAACACCAGTAAGTAAGACTTATTTCAAGTGCTTTTAAAACATCTTGGATTGGTTGCATTTTTCCCCTATAATTCATCTTACTCATTCTCCAAAATAGAATTTGTGGGAGTAAGGTTTACCCCAGTTATTGGAGCTCCATTACAACAACCTCTCTTCTTCTTAATGGTATTTTGGGGTCTGCTGTTTCCATAGACCTATTTGTTCTTAGAAAATACCTTTTCAATTTCATTTAGAGAAGACAATGCACTTACATTTATATCTTTCATTCCTTTAAAGTAAAATGAATGGAGATTGCTTTAGGAAAGGAGTGTTGTGTTCTCATATCAGGGCCAAGCTGTTGAGGAAGTGATAACCAATTCCTTTCCCAAAGAAATAAGATCAGAGGGCTGGGGATGTGGCTCAAGCGGTAGCGCGCTCGCCTGGCATGCGTGCGGCCCAGGTTCGATCCTCAGCACCACGTACCAACAAAGATGTTGTGTCCGCCGAGAACTAAAAAATAAATATTGAAAATTCTCTCTCTCTCCTCTCTCACTCTCTCTTTAAAAAAAAAAAAAAAAAGAAAAAAAAAAAAGAAAGAAGATCAGAGAAGAGCAGTTCCTCCATACTTGTGCAGGTGGTTTTAAAAAGTATTTCATGTGGATAAAGAGGTGAAATACATTTTTTTTTACATAATGGAATTTTGTATCTTTTATAAGAAGGGGTGAACATTGAGAAAAAGTTGAAATAGAAGAAAAAATTTTGCATTGCCCTTTCTGTCTAAAGGTTCATATTAACTTAGAAATATAAATAATATTTTTGTATAATTCATAATTCCCAAGTGTATAGATAATATTTTCCAATATGCTAATTAAATTTACTATATTTTCAAGTTTTATAATCAAATAGCTACAGAACTTTCCATTCTTAGATTTTGTTATTTTGTGAGAAGCGAGGAAATACATAACAAAAGAAACCATTAACATTATATAATCATTACACTAGTAGGACTTAGTAAAATCTATAAAATGTCTTTTCCATATAGTTACTTTTATGAAAATAGATGTTTTCCATAAGTACTTGACATCAGAGGATATTATTAGCTCTTTCCGCTTCTTCTGGGTCTGTATTTCTCAAAATAATTCCTTCCTCATAGGTCTTTGAAAATGATTGGATTGAGTCAAGCTCATCTATTCTTTTGGATGTTCATTTGGTTATTAATTTGCATAATTACAAACAAATTAGCATGCTAAAAAAAAAAACTGAAAGTACACAAGGCCTGAGAAAAGGAAGCAGCGGCGCTAAGAGGTTCTGTCCTTAGAACCACACTATTATAGAGAGATGTTTGAGAAACTGTTCATTTTTTCCAGCTTCTTCACAAAACTCAACACTACAGGGCAATGAGCAAGATTATATCTTCTGACTGCCCTTCCTTGATTCTTTCTCCTTCTCGCCTGAGTGATCTACCTGGACATAATAAAGAGAGAATTGTTCATCTCCTTAGAATGATGAATGAGGGGAGGTGACTTCATTTCCCACCCCATCAGGAGAACAGGGCACTTTACATACCAGCCACTAGATCAATTCCAAAAGGAGAAGCCAAGTGCTCAATCGACCTTTCTTATCCTGAGGTAAATACCAGTGCCCTCTGGAGACATAATACACTACAATTTATTCCTTGTCTTTAGGGTACAAATTATAATAATCTAAGGTAGCAATTTGACATATTGCAATGTTTAGATACATTTTGGGGAGTGTATTAGGCTGGGTTTTTATTCATGAGTCTTTTATCTTAAGCACTTTATATCATGATTCTAAAAATAGAAACAAATAGAAGCCATCCAAATCATATTTTCTTTTCTTTCTTTTCCTTTCCTTTCTCATTCTCTCCCGCCTCCTTTCTTCCCTCCCTTTATCCTTCCCTCCCTCCCTTTCTTTCTTTCCTTTTAATAAATTTAATTAATTTTAATTAATTTAATTAATATTCTTCTCTCTTCCCTTTTTAATTTGAAAATCAAGAAAGTTTTCCTCTTTCTCCCATGAGTATAATCCCTTCTTTTCCTCACAATGTAAGCATTTCCTTACTGTGTAGGGATTATGATTATGAGGAAGTATACCATTGAGCTTATATTCTACATCCTGAAAAATAAATATTGAATACCTCACTTACTGCTTTAAAAAAAAAACAAACCTTGGTTCAAATATCTGATTGATGGGATTCTAGTCAATACACTATGATCATGGCATATCATGTTATTTTGTAAATTGTGGATAGCATTACCCCTTAAACCCCTCTTACTGGTTATGTTGTTGTGTAGTCATGTGTAAAAAGCTAGTTGTCAAATTTTAAAGAAATTTTATGTTATTCAGTGCAATGGGCCTTGTATATTTTCCGATAATTATCAATAATCAATGTAGCCCTTTCAGTTTCTTTCGGTGCTTCCCCAACTTTTGTCTCAGCAGCTTACCAATGAAGACACTGAGATTGAAATTAGTTATGACTTGTTTACCTGATATCTCACTTTAACTGATGACAAATTCTAGCCAACACCCAACACTCCTATCTGCCTCACTAATCACTTTCCAGTTCCCAGATTGCTTGTAGATACATTCGCCAATAGAATTACAACTTAGTACCCTTTTAGATATCCCCATATTTCCTTGTTTTTTTTAAAAAAAACTAACTGATCAAACTATTTATTTTTAGTCATAGTTAAGATTTTCCCTAAAATGTCTTGTTTGCACAGACAACATTGTAATGCTTAGATCAAAGCCAAATCTAATTTATTCTTCCTCCTTGTTAGGATTTTATATAGGGATTAAATATGTCATCCCTCCCATCCCCCAAAAAAGACTGAGGCCATAAAGACTCAGAGTGATAGAAAATAAAAGGAGTCACGCTTGTATAATAAGAACTTGTGACACTTAGCAGGCAAATTGTGTTGCCTCAAAGTCTTCCTATGTGTCTTTGTATAATCACATGAAACTCATATTAACCCAATAAAAATAAGAAAGAAGCCTAAATCAGATTGGAAGTGCTTTCTACTATGTTATAAATTGTTGAAAATGATGGGAACTTATTTTGTGTTTTTAACTGGTCTCCATTTGGTTAAAAAGCTGTTAGTGTTCATGACCGATACTTTCTTAACAAGGGTTAATTTTTGATGCCTGAACCTCCTTCTATTCCACCACCAAATGAGGCAGAACCAGTCACCACTAGAAGCTGAAAATAGGCACTTCCTCTCCTAGCCTTCCTGGTATCTAGGATCCAGATCTGTGAACTAGACTGCACTAATAGGGCACCTCCAGCTAAGAATATATATAAGAAATTAGTGAGATTAGAAACTGGGACCTCCCCAACAGAATCAGTTTTGGTGATGGCCGTGGCAGAGAATCACAACATCCAATTCCAATAATAACAATTCCAGAAATAAGACACAGCATGCACTATTAATGTTGCTGGCAATGAGCCTGGTCTGGTTCATGTGGCAGTAGCAAGGGTGGGCTCACCTTATAGTTTCACAATTGTATTCTGCACTGTTACTGGTTACAAACCCTCCAGTCCTGGGGAATCTTTGAGAGGCACTACAACATCTCTTCAATAAAATCAGTTTTTTGTTTAAATTAGTCAAATTCCAATGCTTCTAACTAGAAGTTGTGACTGATCAAAAAGATCTAACACCAAAGTTAACATTCTTTATTATTGAGATGAGAGTCATATAAGAGTGTCTTTTAGGAAAAGGATAAGTGTGGAAAGAATTATACAATAGTATAAATAAATAACTATGAACTGACCATTCACAAGGTATTAGTTCATAAAAGAACCATAGAGTAACTAAATAGTGATCATGAACCCACACTTAGCCATGTCTCCAGGGAATACTTCCATGTTCCAGAGAGCAGAATGGTTTTGAAGGATCATAATATGTACATTCTTCTTTTTGCTTCTCTCTGTTTTAGTTAAACCCCTGATTCACTACTTTTCTAATACAGAAAAAAAATGCATGCATTAGGAAATGCTTCTTTTTAGTTTCTGGAATGAATTATACCATGAGATTATCTGATTCATTAACATCACCTTACTCTCATTAAATCTCTGCCCACACCCACCTTTGACTTTGTTTACTACAGAGGGAATACTGAACTATTACAAAAATGTTTGATGTAAATAAGTGTGTGATAAATAAGTAAAGATAGTAAATATGGCTGTGGCATTCATTAGACAGAGTTTTGTATATGTTAATTTATTTAATCCTCACAATAACCTTCAAAGATAGGTACTATTATTTTTTCCTATTTTTTTTCCAACAAGAAACAAACACATAGATGTAGATGGTCTAACTAATGTTCCCAAGGAATGCAAACAAATGTGATACTCATCCTGGAAGGCTGATTCCAGACCTGTCCTGTACATTTACTTACTTATTTTTATTCAGCTGGTTATCACTAAGGACTCACCATATGTCAATAACAAAAAAATCAATAATGAATATGACATTATTTTGCCCTCAAGGAGCTTACTCTATCAGAAAGACAGACATAAAACAGATAATTACAAATGCAGTATGGTAGATGCTATGATAGAAAATATAAATGAGGCTCACTGGGAAACATGGACACTATGATAAACTTTAGTCTGAGTGAAAGATAATCAAGAAGGACATCTAAAGGCAAAAAATGCTTCAGCTGAAACTTGGAATAATTTTCTAGGAATACAGAATGTATTCCAGGCAAAGAGATAACTGGTACAAAAGGTAAAATTCTTTGATATACTTGTGAATACATTGATAAAGAATTGAAGCATGTAGGTGGAGATGTAGGCAACAGATTATTGAGAAAAGTATATGCCATGTTGAAGAATTTTTACTGCATTCTCAGGAGGTCAAGAGCCATCAAAGAAATACAGAACTAAACTAAATAGATATGCCTTTAAGTAAGATTATTCTGACTCTGTTATAGAGTTGATATAAAGGAAGTTAAGATTAGATGGAAGAAGACAAATTAGGAGACTATCAAAATAGTCCAGGTTAAACATCTGAGGACTTCAAAGGGTCAGAAGCTCTAGGGCAAAGAAGGCCCTGGCTCAAGGGGCATACAAACAGCATTAAGTAGCATAGGTGTACTCTTAAACTTTGCTCTCATTTGTTATACTTTTATGTTTATATCCTAGTCTTATGTATATATAAACATATACAAATATATATACATATATATTTATATACACATCTATATATGTATTTATGTGTGAATTGAAAGTACATATATTTCTATAATGGATTGAAAAAAATATATATATATATACACATTTAACATACATCAACATAAAACTTCTAGAAAATACCTTTTATTTATTGTAAATAGAATGTTTTTATGTAAGCTTCTTTTTAGTTGATCAAATAAATATTGTCATGTATATAACTAATATGATATGTTTGGGGACCTGATTAAGAGTACATCTTTCATGTGTTCTTTTCATGAATCTTCATCTGTATTTAACTCTGGGATATGGCTCCTTAAGTGATACTTTTAGATAAGAAGAGAACAGTAAGGGTTCTAGCAGCTAAAACTGGCATCGCTTCCACAGAATTCTCCCTTCTGGAAGACAAACATTTTTTTTTAAACTTTTAAACTGTTATGATTTAGATATAAGGTATCCCCCAAAAGCTCATATGTGAGATAATACTAGAACATTCAGAAGTGAAATGACTGGGTTATGAGAGCCTTTAACTCATCAGTACATTAATTCACTGGTAGGGATTAACTGGCTGGTAATTATAGGTAGGTAGGGTGTGGTTGGAGGAGGTGGGTTACTGGGAATGTGACTTTGAGGAATGTTTGTTGTCCGTCGTGAAAAATGCTTTCTCTGCTTCCTGACTTTCATATCCTGAACTGCATTCTTTCTCCACACCCTTCCACCATGATGATCTGCCTCACTTTGGGCCCAGAGCTGTGGAGTTGAATGTCTACAGAGTCTATATCTCTGAAACTGAGTACCAAACAAAGTTTTCCTCCTCTAAAATTGTTCTTGTCAGTTCTTTTTGTCATGATAGAGAAGAAGCTGTCTAAAATATAAACTAAGTAAACTTTATTAAAAATGACATTTGCTCTTTATAGTTAAATATGACCAAATCTCAACTGTTAAGGAATCAGTCATAAAAGAGGTGTGATTATTTGAAAAACAATTATCTGAAAAACTAATGCAATAAACTTGCATAATTCATCAACTACATATATTTAGAATTCATATTTCAAGGGAATATCAAGCTAACTGAGCCTACACCATTAAATATATGTGTATATGTATATGTACATCATAGATGTAGAGGCAGATGAAGATATGTTCACTTATTTAAAAATGCTGACAATATTTAGCATAATGCATGAAATAGCCAATGTTCAATAACTGTTGGTTGAATAATTAAATGCATAGGTCAGTCAATATGAGTCATTCATATTTAAAGATGCAGTGTTCTCACTACTTAAATTGTTTCAGATGTTTTGCATCAAATTAGTCTGTTTAGGTCCAATAATACAGCTAGTGCAATCCCCAAATCATAGACAGAACTGCTATTGAATCAAGTAAAACTAAAGGCTTCACTTCTATATTTATTTTTTTTATTTTTTATTTGTTTTAATTAGTTACACATGACAGTACAATGACCTTGACATATCATACATTTGAATCAGATGGGATATAATATCTCATTTTCCTGAGTTTATTATCATACAAAGAATTAGGACTTAAAATTGCCTTGACTCTCCTTTGCCATTGATGGGTTTAAATGCTTTTTTATTGTTGTATTATTCCTATACATAATAATGGGGTTCATTTTGACATATTCATAAATGCATATAGCATAATGATTAATTTCAATTCCCAGTACTTCTCTTTTTTCTCCCTTCCTCTCCATCCCAATACCCTTTTTCTACTCTGCTGGTCTCACTTCTATATATTTATTGTTCTTTTTAATTGGTACATGAGAGTTATACATAAACGTGTTATATTCATACATGCATGTGCATAATTTGTTCAGTATTTTCCCCAGTCCCTTCCCTCCTCCTTCTTCCTTGATCCCCTTCTTCTACTAAACTGTTCTCTCTTCTACTTTTAAGACACCTACCTTTTTAAAAATTTCTCATTTCTCTCTGGGTTCTGTAAATGAGGGAAAACATTCAATACTTGATTTTTCTGAGTCTTAATGTTCTCCAGTTTCATCCATTTGCCAACAAATGACATAATTTACGTCTTCTTATAACTGAGTAGAACTCCATTGTACATTTATAGCACACTTCCTTTATCCACTTACTTGTTAACAGGTATCTAGGTTGGTTCCACAATTTGCCTATTGTGAATTGCACTGCTATAGACATTGGTCTGCATATATCACTATAGTATACTGATTTTAGTTTTTGGATAAATCCTAAAAAGTGGGATGGCTGGGTAATATGGGGGTTATAGACTTTAAGGATTCTCCAAACTGCTTTTCAGAGTTTTTGTACTAATTTGCAGTCCCACCAAAAATTCATGAGTATATCTTTTTCCCTACATTTTCACCAGAACTTATTATTATTTCTATTCTTAATGATTGCCATTCTGACCGGAGTGAGGAGAAATCTCAGTATAGTTGACCAGAGTAAGGGAAAAATCTGTGTATAGATTCAATTTTCATTTCCCTCATTGCTAAGGATGTTGAACATATTTTCATATATTCATTGGCCATTTGGATTTCTTATTTTAAAAAAAGCCTGCTTAGTTCATCTGCCCATTTATTCATTGAGGGGCTTTGGTGGTAATTTTTGAGATCTTTATGGATCTCAGATATTAATTCCCTGTTGGAAGAGTAGCTGGCAAAGATTTTTCTTCCATTGTGTAGGCTTGCTCTTCAAGTATAAATTATTTTCTTTGGTGTGCAGGAGCTTTTTAACTTGAGGCCATCCCACTTGTTTGTCCTTGGTTTTATTTATTGAGCTTTAGGAGTCTTATTAGGTGGTGCTTACACCAATATGCTCACACCATTATGTTGACCTTATGTTATCTTCAAGCAGTTACAGTATTTCTGGTCTAATCCTAATTCTTTAATTCCCTTTGAGTTGATTTTTATGCAATTTGAGAAATAGGGTTCTAGTTTCATTCTTCTATGCATGGTCACCCAGTTTTCCCAGCATCATTTGCTAAAAAAAGCTGTCTTTTATTGCTCAAGACTATGTTAGCTAATCTCAGTCCATTCATACAAATTTAAAATGAGGATAAAGCATTGCTTTTCATTGTCGTCATAAATATCTCAACTTAGTTTTTGACATTGTAGTAATTCTTCCCAATGCAATCTTCTCCTCTGATGATGCCAACTACCTTGTACAGCATCATCGCACTGCCCACATTTTTCCTTAGATGTTCTGATCCCTTGAACTATTATCAAGCACTCTCATTCTGAGCACACTCTGTAAAGTGATTGAACGCTATTGTTATACGCATCTGCTTTAGTAACTTTACCTACCAATTATGAAAATATTCAGTAACAAGATTATAAGACAAAATGCCAAAAAATAATCATAGGGCTGTATGGAAAATTCCAGAATCTCAAATTTTAAAGCAAGATAAAACCAACTATAAAATGTTCACCCCCTAAGGAGAAAAAGTGACAATTTTCCCTTGCATTCATTTATTGACATTTTATTTCCCATGTCCTATGCACTGAGAAGCTAAACATTGCAATTTGAGGACCAGTGTGAGACTCACTTCAGTTAAAGGAGAGAGTCATATTAGAAAGTGATGACTGTGAAACATGAGAGGAAAATAATAGAAATGTGTACTGATAGTCATAGGAAGAGAAAGAGAAATGAGAGAGAAGCAGGAACAGCTAACCCTGTAAAGAAAAATCAAGGAAAATTTCAAAAAGAAAATAATTTTTGAGCCAAGCTTTCAAAAGGTTATAGTGAATATGATAAACTCTAGCACAAAACCAAAGGATGTCAGATGGTATATAGCAAGTTTTAGTGTAGTATTTTCAAAAAATAGAGAAAACTTAAGCAAAAGAAAACATGTGTGTATATGCAAATCAAGATAAGCACAATGTCTCCACCACAGATTTTGTACTCATCACCTAAAAGAAATGATGACCCTTTCAAACTTTGACTCCACTGCCAATTTGGCATGATAACTAGCATGTTTTTGTAGTTTAGGTCTGTCTTGAACAAAAAAGTAAATAATGATAATACATCATATCCCTTTCTAGTTTTACTAAAAATGAGATTAGGTTCAGGAAAAAATTTTGAATAACTGGCATTGAGGTTGAACTTCTATTTTTTCCACTCTGGTGAGACAGATATCTACTATTCTTTCAGTCTTTCCTTACCTGTTTTTTCCATTGGGTATATTCCTAACAATCATTGTGAGCCACCATTAAAAATTCTTTTTTCTCACTCATTGCATCAAAATGAGTTTGCATTTTTATTGGAAAAGTTTGCAATGTCTTTTCCTATATTCATAACAACAATGACAAGTTGGGTAGGCAGAACACAAACTATTTTTTTGTGCTGGAAAAATCTCTTCCAAAGATGTGTATATCAACAATAGATTTTTTTGTAATATACTTGGCTAATATATGAGCAAATTTCAGATTGATGTGAGCCATGCAAACATTATAGGATTGCTTTGTAATTGTGTTAAAATTTCTCTTTTATATTCCAAAGTTAGATCATATATATTATTTATTTTCTTTCCTTTAGTGGATGCTTGAAATGAAAAAGCTGGATTTAAGTGTGATTTAGCTATTTGTCCAAGATTACAATAAACCGAGTTGAGGAAAGAGTTAGTACTAATCCCTGAATCCTGGTTACTGGTTAATCCACCTGTGAACAAAATAGCATGTTTGTGTCTTGCAGCCTGGTCTATATTTGAATTTAATTTTCAGCAACCAATTTCATGAATCATTTCATGTGAGTTTATCTATGGTGTTCTGACTAGAATTCTTTATTATATTTTATTTGTGTAATTTGATTTCTGCCTTAGCATTATAATGATTCATTCTTTTACTTAACTCTACACGCTATAGACACCAGAAATTGGGAAGAAAGTAAGTCAGATGTAAAATCCAAATTAAAGTTGGGAAACAGAAAAAATGATGGAAACAAAATCTTGGAATATCTTAATGACAGATTTCATGTAAGTTAAAACAACCAGGGGGGCAGTAAAATTGATGCCATGATTCTAACATACCAAACTAGGGTAGCAATTACAGTTCTATTTAATAATAGAACATAAATGCTGAAGTAGACACTTACAACTTTAAGCAAAATTTGTGTATGTTTGTATGGCTCATGTTGTGCCATTTCCTACAAGAAAATATGTTTAGAGATGATAGGCATAGATTGTTTTCACCTGATTAGATGCATTCTAAGTACAAAGTGTTTGCTCCAGAAAATGATGAATTTTAAAATATATGACAAAAATACATTTCTTTATAGTTTTTCTACTCAGATTATTTTGCATTTTTTTTCTCCACACAGAGATTCATGTCACTTTATTCTCTCAGTATGACAATTGGTGGAAGGTATTGGAACTTAAAATGTCTGTGGATATCAGAAAGGGTTTAGAAAAAACACCAACTTGGTTTTAAATTTTAGGAAGTGACAGGGATGATGACCCAAAAACTATATACCTGACCAAAAATGCCAGCCCCTCTTTGTTTCAGCCAGATACTTCTATATTGAAATATGAACCTACAGTTGTCAGATCTTCAGAGTTTTCAAAAGCAGGAAGAAATATTGATTTCTGTAGGTGTTCAGTAATCCAAAGTTTTTAAATGACAGTGTGGATCATTTGCAGATGTCATTAGGACACAGATGGCAGATAGACCTCTGGGTAGAGACATGACTCAATAAAATATCTGTGGTGCCCCTCAGTAAAGACCTTGGCTCTGGTCAGGTTTTCATTCTCTTTTGCTGCTTCACAGTCTGTTCATTACCTCTTCCAACTTCTCAGTGTCTGCAGAATAAGTCATGGGATATTTACACCCTATCTCTGTAGGCACAAGATTTGTCACTGTTGAAAAGAGTTGTCCTTTGTACCCAAGTCTTTTTTCTATCTGCCTTATTCACTGATTCTTATGGTTCCCTCCAGCACAATGCTATTAATGCCCTTAAATAAAACTTGATTATGTAAGGCATCTTATATGGAATTCTGATCCTTTGAACTTAAAGGAAAGAACATGGATTGCTTAGTTTCTATCTATAATCTTTCTCGAGAAAGTAAAGCATTTTGTTTATTATTCTGTTCCCAGTTTCTAGACCACCTTTGGAAAGTATAAGTTTCAACAGAATTAATCTACTAATTGAAAGTTCTATTTCATTCATTCATTTATTCATTATGTGAACTTTTCCTTAGCACAGTTGTGGGTCAAATATATTATCAAATATCATTTGAAATATGTAGATCACTAACAAGAGCTAGGAAGACATTATGTTCAGGAAAAAAATCTTTAGTTTACTTCAATTTAATGAATTACAACCTAAATTTTAAAGTGTAAGCCCACATTTTTACTTTATTTGCTTATAAAACTCTTGGGAGTTGTCTTTACTATGCTTCTTAATTCTCCTTCCTAGAGAAGTACAATAAAGCTGGATTGTAAGATACATCTCTAAATAAAGAATGAACTGCTCCTTGGTTAACTAGACCCTTAACCTTGTATTCCAAACACTTTTGGAGCAAATGTCATGTACTCTTAGTAGCAAGTAAAGGACTGGTCAAGATCTGATTAATTAAATATTTTACAGTTATTCTTGGTTTAAAAAATGTGATAGTTTAAAACTAACTCACAGTGAAAAACAAACTTTAGTGTTTCTATTTAGTTAATAATGATAACATACCTTAGCTCACTTGACTATTTTTTACTAAAACAGATTTTTTAAAATCAGATGTCAAAAAATAATATTTGTTAGTCATTTAGATATCAAGATAAAAGTAAAGTTCAAGGTTCAAATACATTCAAACACATGTGTGCTTATAAAGAGAGGGTGTCTATATCCTTATTTTTTTCATTTTAGGATTTGTACCAGTATGCTAAGTACTTTGTGATATCAACCCATATTATACTCATGTCAGAATAATATTCTATAATGAAAGCAAGGCTGGATCACCAAAATTATCAGAAGCTCAAAGTTTTCAATTCAGTTAGGGTCAACTGTTTTAACTTTACCAAAATCAAAAGTAGTTCCATGAAAAAAGATAATGAGATATACACTATCATAACATGGCCTGTGTGTATTGGCTATATTTAGCCATCAGTTTTTAATTGAACTCTTAATGAGTAATCACATTGGATGGCCAAATTGAAGAACAGAATGTGTTTTTGATAAATAAAAATGTGATTTATGATCAACAAAATATATTTCTTTTTCATCAATAATTTTTATTCTGTATAACTTTTTATTTATTGCTTTTATTTTTTAAGTTTTTTATTTTTCTAATTAGTTACACAAGACAGTAGAATGCATTTTGACACCTCATACATAAATAGAGTGTAACTTCTCATTCTTCTGGTTGTACATGATGTGGAATTACACCAGTCATATGGTCATATATGCACATAGGGTAATAATATCCAATTCATTCTACCAGCCTTCCTACCCTTATACTACCTACCCTCTCTTCACTCCCCTCAACCTAATTCTAAATATCTCTATTCTTGAAGTCCATCTTTCTCATATTGAATACAAGATGCACCACTAACATTTGTGATCTATATTCTAATCCAGAATGTGAATATATTAAATCATTTTGCAAAAGGAAATTGGGAATGCAGAAGAAATAAAAGTGCTAATTAACTGATGGTATGACAGGGATATAATTCTTGATTATCTGAATTGGTCCAATGTAATCATAAACGCCCTTAAAAGTGGAAGAAAGGATCAGACAGAAGGTAGCAGTGGGAAAAGGTCTTGGCCTGGTATGAGGGGCCAAGAACCTAGAAAGGTGGGCAGTTTCCAAAATCTGTGGAAGGCAAGGGAATGTATTCTCCTCTAAAGTCTACAGAAGGAATGCATGTCTTCTGATACCTGCTGAGGCTTCCAAACTACAAAATATAAAATAACAACATTATGCAGTTTTAAAAAATTAAATTTTTACTGCTTTGTTATAGCAGCCAATCAAATTTCAGAAACTTCATATTTTTTATAGAATCCTCTGTCAATGAAATTATATTAGTTTAGATGTTCAAACTTTTCTTAAGGCTTTTCTGTTTGTTTGCTTGCTTATTTTCAGGAGGTAATCCATAGCAGTCAGGAAATGAGAAGAAATGATCAAGAAGTTTCCAAAGCACATGGAATTGATGTTCTCCAAACAGAAATGGTAACTACTTAGAGAAACAATACTTTTCAAACAGTTTCCAAAACTCTGTGCAAGTTCTGACTTTGTTGTTTTTGTTGTAAATTTGGCTTTTATTGTCCTTTATGTATTTAATAGAAATAGATACTGATATATCAGTGTCTCTCTATTTTCAAGTTGAAATTCTTTTATAAGAATATGATTGCACTTTAGGTAGTGATTCAAATTTTTTCTAACTCAAGTTCTTTCATTAAAATAAATGATAGAAACTTAATTACCATCTCTCAATTTATACTGAAGTCTTACATAAAAATCACTAAAATGAAGAATATTATTCATAGTATTAAAATCACTGACTCCTGAAAAACAATAACTTTGTAAAAATTATTTTTAAATACAGGTGTCTCATCTTGAAAAGCACACCGAGGAACTAAAACAAGCTTCTCAGTTTCAACAGTATGTTCAAGAAACAGGTAAGGGCCTGTATTACTGGCACCAATATATCTTTTTCTGATTGTTGTGTGTGTGTGAGTTTGAATGGAGAACTTCCAAAGTCCAGTTCTCCCTACTGAGTAACTTTAGTAACTGTGACTCATGATCTTAAAGTGGGCAGGGTAGTGTTTCTACATAATTAGATTTTGCCTGTGGTAATAGATGCAATATGTTTTTAAAATAGTTCACTGCTCATTACCCCTGAACTTTAAGGTTCATCCTTAAAGTCAAAAGGTGACAAGATAGTCACTTCTGAATTCTATTTTTTACCTCTGAGATCTAGAATACAACTTGATGCCTATCAAGTTCCCTGATAATAGAATTGTCTGTGATATGTTCATTTTAGTGACAAATTTAAGTACTACTAAGCCTAGTCCTATAATGTACAAATAGGAGGTTAGAACAATTTTATTCATGTAAGAAAAGTACAGTTTTTCAGCTTATATTAGGGGAAAGACTTTTAAAGCCCAGAAGAAGTGAAAGTGAAATTCAATCCAACAGTGACCCAAACATTACTTCAATGGCTTGGCTATCTGTAATTTGGTTTTCAGTTTGAAAAAAACTTCTGATCTTCTTTCTTTTGTTTTATAACTTTTACTATTTTTTTCTAAGAAGAGAAGTGAAACCTTATTGAAAAATATTTGGAAATTTGTTTGCTTGCTTATTTTCAGGAGGTAATCCATAGCAGTCAGGAAATGAGAAGAAATGATCAAGATCCTTTCCAAATGATCCTTTCCAAATATAACTTCCAACATCTTTCTTCCTGTATTTTCTTTCTATATTTCTTGCTATATTTCTAAATTATATAACAAATCAATGGCATATGCATAAATGTATCCCTTGAATCTTTTTATTTATCTTACATTGTGATGTTTCCCATAGCACTATAATTTTTCTTTACTATAATCTTATTCATTATATAATATCCCTAATGTTCTTGTCTGTTTGTAGTTATTGATACACCTGAGGATGAAGAAGTTCCTAAGGTTTCAACTAAGTTTCTAAAAGAGCAATTTGAAAAATCTGCCCAGGAAAAGGTCCTTTCTTCTGACAAAGAGACAACAACCCCTGCCAAGCAGATGAAGGTAAGGTAATTTCTCTACATGGAGATACTTAAAATGTAAAATCAGATTTAAGTGCATAAATTTTTCAAGTTATTGGATTTTTAAGGTGTTTTTCAAAAACAACAACCTTGAACTAGGTAGCTCTTATTCTGTCCCAGAAGAAGAATACTGATCTACACAAGAAAAGAGGCAGAGTAAAAACTTTTCCCGGTACAGCAAATGAGGGAAGAAAAAGTACATAAGGCTCTAAAGTCTATAACTAAGAGCAGGTAAAGTAATTAAGTCAATTTTAAATGTCAGAGACTTACTCTCTTCTGTTTAAAATTCCAAGGAAAACAAAAACTACTCTCAAAAGTACTTCAAGACTCTCACTATTTCCCTGTGGATTGCTCTGCATAGCACATTAAGTAGAGGGTGAAAAATCAAGAATATATGTAAATATTAAAATACTTGATTGTTGATACATTGGGTGGGGAGAATGAAGCTTTCTAAGTAAAAGCATATTCTAGGATCGATAGTAACAGGCACTGAATAGCACTCCTAAGGGTGTCTTTAAGTGGAGCAGATCACCTTTTTTTCTTGTGGAGATGTCACAGCAGAGTCCTGGTTGCAGATGGGTGAATGTCAGCACTGAGGGAGCCTCCACTCTTTATAAGTTTTGTTTTTTTCTCCCCTAAAGATTGATTATAAATATGAAGACTCTATAAAGCCATCATCTGTTGTGGGTTCCTCTTCCTCCTCTTACACTTCAACTAGCCAAAGGAAGGAAACATCTGCTTCAAGACATAGTGATCACAGTATCACTTCCTCAACTCTGGCACAAGTTAATGCCACTCCTTCGGGAATGATGGAAGAATTTCCTCCTCCACCACCTGATGTACTTCAAACTCCAATAGATGTGACAGCATTTTCCCAGTCCCCTGAAGTCTCCAGCCCTCCTAAGAGACTACCAATCCCCAAAGATTTATATTCTAAGCAAAGAAATCTGTATGAATTAAACCGCTTATATAAACATATCCATCCTGAGTTAAGGAAAAATTTAGAAAAAGATTATATCAGTGAGGTTTCTGAGATTGTTACTAGAAGTCAAGTAAACTCAGGGAGCTCAGTTTCAGCAGATGTGCAGCATGCTCGGTATGTTTTTGAAAATACAAATGAGAGTTCTCAAAAAGATCTGAACTCAGAAAGAGAGTGCTTGGAATGGGATGAAATCCTGAAAGGGGAGGTGCAGTCCATGAGATGGATCTTTGAGAATCAACCATTAGATTCTATCAACCATGGCTCTCCAGATGGAGGTGACACTTCCAAGGGCATCACTGATCAAGAAATTATTGCTGGTGGTGATGTGAAGTATACCACATGGATGTTTGAAACCCAACCCATGGATACGCTAGGGGTTCATTCTTCTGTCACTGATGTAAATGTCAAGAAAGTGCCTGAGCTAGCCAGAGGAGATGTCCACACAGCCCGGTGGATGTTTGAAACAAGGCCATTAGACTTGATGAATAAAATGCATCAAAGTCAAAATGAATCGTCATTAGCGGTTATTAAGGACATAACCGGGGGAGATGTCAAGACTGTGAGATACATGTTTGAGACTCAACATCTGGATCAACTTGGGCAGCTTCATTCGGTGGATGAGGCTAACTTACTGCAACTCAGATCTGAGCTCAAAGAAATTAAGGGAAATGTTAAGAGAAGTATAAAATGTTTTGAAACTCAACCATTGTATGTTATTAGAGATGGTTCAGGTCAAATGCTAGAAATTAAAACCGTTCACAGAGAAGATGTAGAAAAGGGGGATGTGAGAACAGCCCGTTGGATGTTTGAAACACAGCGCTTAGACACAATCAACAAGGATATCACCGAAATTAAAGTTGTCAGGGGAATATCCATGGAGGAAAATGTCAAAGGCGGAGTGAGTAGGGCCAAGTGGTTATTTGAAACCCAACCTTTGGAAAAAATCAAAGAAGAGTTAGAAGAGGTCGTCACTGAAAAAGAAACAATAATAGGCACAGATGTGTCCAAAAAGTGTTGGATGTTTGAAACGCAGCCATTAGACATTCTAAAAGAAGTTCCTGATGCAGATCCTGTGCCACCTGAAGAGATCATAGGAGGCGATGTACAGACCACCAAGCACCTATTTGAAACGCTTCCAATGGAGGCCTTAAAAGACAGTCCTGATGTCGGAAAGCTTCAAAAAATCACTGCCTCTGAAGAAGAAAAAGGTGACGTCAGGCACCAGAAATGGATTTTTGAAAACCAACCACTGGAAGAGATACGAGAAGGTAAAAAACAGTACACGCGAACTGTGAAGCTTGAAGAAGTCGACAGAGGAGATGTCAGGAATTACATGCACATCTTTGAATCAAATAATCTAATCAAATTTGATGCATCACATAAAATAGAAGTGGAAGGCATCACGAGGGGTGCTGTGGAGTTAAATAAATCTCTTTTTGAGACAACACCGCTGTATGCTATTCAAGATCACCTTGGAAAATACCACCAAGTAAAGACAGTCCAGCAAGAAGAAATCCTAAGAGGTGACGTAAGAAGCTGTCGCTGGCTTTTTGAAACAAGGCCCATTGACCAGTTTGATGAAAGTCTTCACAAATTTCAGATAATTAGAGGAATATCTGCTCAAGAAATACAGGCTGGAAATGTGAAATCTGCTAAATGGTTGTTTGAAACCCAACCTCTTGATTCCATTAAATATTTCAGTAATGTGGAAGAAACAGAAAGTAAAACTGAACAAACTGCAGAGATTGTTAAGGGTGATGTCAAAACCTGTAAATGGCTATTTGAAACCCAGCCAATGGAGTCCCTTTATGAAAAGGTTTCATCAATGACTGACAGTGAAGAAATTCATAAGGGAGATGTCAAAACCTGTACTTGGCTCTTTGAAACCCAGCCACTTGATACCATAAGAGATGATTCTGAAACCACAGTCAAGTTACAGACTGTCAGACAGGAGGAGATCCAAGGTGGGGATGTTCGGACCGCATGTTTTCTTTTTGAGACAGAAAACCTGGATAACATACAAGGAGAGGAGGGCAAAGAAACCAAGCATATGGAAATGGAGATCCAACCTGGGGATGTCTCCAGCATGAGGTATAAATTTGAAAACCAATCCTTAGATTCTATAAGTTCCAGTTCAGAGGAAGTTTTGAAAAAAATCAAAACCTTAAAAAGTGAAGATATTCAGAAAGGCAATGTCTTAAACTGTAGGTGGCTTTTTGAAAACCAACCAATTGATAGGATAAAAGCAAGCCCAGAAGACAGTGGATCAGTTAAGACAGTGACAGACATACAAGGTGGGGATGTAAGAAAAGGGTGCTTCATTTTTGAGACTTTTTCTTTAGACAAGATTAAAGAGGAATCTGACTTTACCAGCACCAAGAAGACAATTACTGAAGAAGTAATAAAGGGTGATGTAAAAAGCTACAGAATGCTCTTTGAAACCCAGCCTCTGTATGCAATTCAGGATCGAGAAGGTTATTATCATGAAGTGACAACAGTTAAAAAGGAAGAAGTGATTCATGGAGATGTACGAGGAACAAGGTGGCTTTTCGAAACAAGACCATTAGACTCAATTAATGAATCACAAACTGTGTATGTGATTAAATCGGTCACACAAGAAGACATTCACAAGGGAGACGTTAGTTCTGTCAGATACAGATTTGAAACCCAGCCACTGGACCAGATTTCAGAAGAGGCACATAGTGTTGTACGCACTGTTGACTGCATTCAAGGTGGCAATGTGAAGATGAGTAAGCAGTTCTTTGAGTCTGAAAATACTGGGAAGAGCAATTACATAAGGACAGTGAGCGTCAATGAAATACAAAAGGGCAATGTGAAAACATCCACTTGGCTATTTGAAACTCACACAATAGACGAGCTAAGAGGAGAAGGGTCAGAATATGAAAATATCAAGACAGTCACCCAGGAAGATGTGCAGAAAGGTGATGTTAAGCAGGCAGTGTGGCTCTTTGAAAATCAAACTTTGGACTCTATTAAGGAGGCAGATGAAAGCCCCACCAAAATGACCAAGGAAGAAATCCCTCCTTCTGATGTCAAGACAACTACATGGCTCTTTGAAACAACACCTCTTCATGAGTTTAATGAAAATAGAATAGAAAAAGTAGAAATTATTGGCAAGAGCATTAAAGAAACCTTGAGAGATCTCTACTCTCAAAAAGTTATCGAGGCTCCTGGAATTATCATTGAATCGGATGAAGTGGGAGATGTCCGGATGGCAAAATACAAGCTAATGAACCAATCATCACCCGAGATACAGAAAGAAGAAATCGTCAGGGTGGATCTCAGTAGTATAATGATGAATTTACTTTCCAAAAGAGACTGTACCAAAAGAGAGATCTGCATTAGTGAAGAGGAGAAGGGAAATGTCAATTTCACTAAAACTCAATTATTAAACAGATCAACTGAATTTCATGCTGAAAAGGAAGAGATAGTGAGAGGTGATATACAGCAGGCGATAAAAAACCTGTTGTCAGAGGAAAGACCCGCGAAGAGAGGCATTTTAATTCAAGAAGATGAAAGAGGAGATGTCAACATGACGATCTATTGTCTTCTTCATGAAAATGCCAGTGACACAATCCAGCGTGAGGAAGTCATAGGAGGTGATGTGAGGCGTACCATCCATAATCTGTTGTCTTCCTCATCAAATAGTAAAATATCTGATAGGGCTAAAATCGATGCTTCTGAGAGGGGAAATGTTCAGTTTTTTACGACGTGCATAGAAACCGGAGCTTTGGATTATCTCAAACAACTCCAGGCAGGGTCTGATGAAACACTAATGGCTAAAAATCCAGTAGAGGAGGAAATAATTGGTGGTGATGTTGAGGGCACAAAACTTTTACTAAAGAGAAGGCAGTCTCAGGTGGAACGCACTGTTATCGAAGCTGACATCGTTCCAGGAGATGTGCACAACACTGTTAAACTGTTTATGGCAGAGCCTCAAAGTTCCTCTTATGAGACTCACAAAGAAGGAATTGCAAAAGAAGATTTGAAATCAACCCTGAATTCCCTCAGCCAGGCCATCAAAGAGAAAGTAGTGGCTAAAACAGAAGAAACTATAAAAGGTGACATGCTAGCCACACTCAGGTCACTTCAGGAGTCAAGCCACCGATGGAAAGAATCTCAACAGCCAAGTGCCATCCCGGGTAATATTGAGCAAGCTATTGAGTGCCTCGAAAAGGCTACTAACACAAGGACAGAAATCCTGAAAAAGGAGCTTATTCGAGATGACCTAGAAAATTCCCTGAGGTCTTTGAAAGAGGCACAGAGAGGTTTTAAAGAAGTCAACAAAGAGAGAATAATCAAAAAAGATAACCAAGCTGGGATGGTTGGATCCTCAGAAAGGCAGGAAACAGAGATCCATCAGGTGGCTATGCAGAGGGACAAGAAAAGTGTTCTTCAGCCAAGGCCAGGAGCATTTGAGCCGAAAGCCGGCTGGCAAGGGAGAGCAGATGCTCTCAGTACAATGAGAGGTGAATCGTATCATGGGACTTTAATAGAAGAAAGATCCGAGATTACTCTCCCAAAGGCCCCAAAAGGCACAGTAAAGATCGTTATAGATCGTGAACAAAACAATGATGCTCTTGAGAAAAGCCTCAGAAGACTATCTAATTCACACCACCAAGCTATAACAAATGTGTTGGAAACAGACAGCAGAAAGGGTGTCCAGACTGATGCTACTAAAGAGCAGGAGCTCAGTGACAAGTACATGAGCAGACAATTAACTTCCACTGTGTCAATGAAGGAAAACCTAAAGTCTACAGATTCAGAGACACTCAACTCCACCCGATCAACCGCTGGATCACTCGAGAAGCAACAGACTCAAACCTGTGAATTGAAGAATGACCATCAGAAGACTGAGGCTTTCCATGCAAAGAGTCCTAAAAAGACCCAAAACATTAAAATACCCACAGAGGCACAAAGATCCAAACCTGGTCCCACCCAGCAACCAGGCAACATGCAAATTGCAGAAATGTATGAAGTCACAAGAGACTTTCAGAAGCAAACTGTGTTAAAGCAAGAAATGCAATATTCTAATAAGGATATAAAGAAAAATAGCATGAACCTTCAGCCTTTGCCTAAAGATGAAGACATAGCGAATATAACAGGAGCGAAAGTCTCTGAGAAAAACCACAATAAATTCAAGGCAACTGACAAAAAGCAGAAAACTGATAGTTATATGGAAAGCCAGGACTTTCTAATGAAGACAAATACTTCCAAAGACTTAAAGATGGCAATGGAAAGGTCCCTTAATCCAATCAACTTTAACCCTGAGAATGATGTAAAAGAAAGTGAGGGCTCCCTTCCTCCTCCATCTCCACCTCCTCCTCCACCTTCCAATGCATCATCTGAAATTGAATTTCCTCTTCCTCCTCCACCTCCTTTAATACTATTGCCTGAAAAAAATGAGTTTCCTCCCTCACTGTCCACAGAGAAGATAAGGGCTGAATTTGAAAACTTCCCAGGCCTCCGGCTTCCTCCACCACCAGCAGATGAGAAATCTGAAAAAGAATGTCAATCAATATTTCTCCCACCTCCCTCTCCTCCAGCTCCATCTCAAAAACCAGTCCATCTTCTTTCCTCCTCAGTTCCAGAAAAGCTCAGTGAAGCATTCATACAACAATATTCCCAAAAAGATGTCTTGAGCTCTCAGCAAACTCAATCTCAGTCTAAAGTCATAAAAGGAAAATCACCACCTCCTACATTACCCAAGCCCAAATTTCCCAAGATAATTGAAAATAAAAAGAACCAGCTTTTCCCAAAAGTTGAAGTGGAAGATTCTTTGTCAGACATGGAATATAAAACTACTCCCTTAAAGCATCAGAAAAGAGTAGAGACTGCAACTAGCAGTGAACACACAGAGACAAAGCAGAACACATTCAGAAAGAGCTGTGATGAGAGGAAACAGCTATCTATTGACTCTGTAAAGTCTCTCTCACAGACAGTTCCTGAAACTTCCACACTCAAGGGAAAGCAGATGGCACCTCTCACAAAATCCCACTCATTTCCCTCAGGTTCAGGACAACAAAGTCCAAAACCATATATGAGAAAATTTAAGACACCTTTGATGATTGCTGAAGAAAAATATAGGCAACAAAGGGAAGAGCTTGAAAAACAGAGAAAAGAGATGTCTTACTGCCACATTGTAAAAACAGAAAGTCAAAATGAAGACCTGTCAGAGCTGGAAAAGGAAACACTCTTACGAAAAAGAAATAAGGACGTCCCCCTACCCAAAATGGATTCAGAGCTTCCTGTGGCCCAACCCAACCCGGACTCTCAAAGTAATGTTCAAGTTGCAAGAGCACGCTCTGATGATCAGCTTTCAATGGCATCAGCAGTGACAGTCTCAGCCACAAGGCTCCAGCCTGCACAAGCAGCCTCAGAAGAGACTAATGTGAAAAAAGATGTCTTACAGAGCTCTAGGGATATTACACAATCTAAATCCACTTGTGAAATGAACCAGAGTCACCAAGAATGTACTACACAGCGAACACAGCAGAAGTGCCTGGAGCAGTTGGACTTGCCCCAAAGCAAACCAGGTTCCCCGAGTTTCAAAGCGAAAACCATCAAACTTCCCACTGTAGATCATAGGGTGAAAGAAACAGATGCCAACTATGAAAGTCACCTAAAGCACTCTCAAGTTGATGTTCAAGCTATTACCAAACAGCAGTTTCAGGAAAGTGAGAAAACTGAAGCAAGTACAGAGTACAGTAATAAGCAATCTGTGACTGAAAAATATCACCAATTACCTAAAAAGGAGAAAAGAGTGACAATTCAACTGCCTACAGGATTTTCAGAGAAAAACCATGAAAGAAAGCCCAAGGTTATTCCTGAGAAACAAAGAGAATTTAGGGAACCTGTGAGACGAAAGCTTCTAGAGACTGAAGAAAAAAATCAGGGGGCATCAATGATGCGTTCCAAAGAAGAGAGATTGATAGTTGAAGGCAAACAAGAACATTTGAGTAATATGTCAACACCAAAGGCAGTCAAACAGAAGATTATTGATGCACACTGTGATTCACAGACTCAGAATTTTCAGCAAACACAAATACAGACTTCTGAAAGTACAGTTGAACATAAAAAATTATCCCAACAATGTGATAGTCTGCAGGAAAAAATATGCCTCAGAGACAAGGGCATCCACCAGAAGCAAGTCTCCTCCAATACTAAAGATTCAAAGCAAGAGATTACACAGAACATATCTTCATTTTCCTCTGTGAAAGAATCCCAGCAGGATAATGGAAAATGTGTTGTAAATATATTGGAATTCTTGAGAAAACGTGAAGAACTTCAACAGATTTTGTCTAGAGTAAAACAGTTTGAAACAGAGCCAAATACAAGTGGCCTTAAAACGTTTCAGACACTGTTAAATATTATTCCAGTATGGCTGATAAGTGAAGAAAAAAGAGAATATGGAGTTCACATTGCCATGGAGAATAATTTCGAAAAAGTCAAAGAAGAAATAGCACATATTAAAACTCAAGCCGAGGATATGCTTGTGTACTGTGAAAATAAAATTCAAACAGCCATGATAACCTCCAAAACAGGAACGCAAGGAAATAAGACGACCAGTCTTAATGAAGCATTCTCAAAAGCGTCTAATATTAAAACCAGCTGTAATAAAAACATGGAACAAAAAGAAAATAAAATTGTAGAAGAGAAAATAGTGCACCACCAAGAAGCAACTCATCAGGAAGCTACTTTTCGTAATCACACAAAAACCCATGAGGAAATTAAGCTGGATGACAGCAAGATCTCTCCTCCCTCTTTAAAAACTCGACCACCGTCACCTACTTTTATAACAATTGAATCTACTGCCCGAAGAACAGAAACCTCAGCTAAGGATGAGCTTTCTCAGTCCCCTAAAAAGGACAGTTGTGTTGAACCCCCACCAAGAGGGCCAATGCCACAATCATCTGGAATTCACAGAGCAAATACCTCCCCTTCTCCACCCAGGAGTCGCTCTGAACAACTTGTCAAACTCAAAGACACGACGGCAAAGTTATCCAGAGGAACCATTCCCTGTCCTCCAGCAACCCCGGTTCCAATTGTAGAGAAGAGGACTGAAATCATCAGGTCCCCAGCAACACTCCGTCGTCAAATAAAGATAGAAAGTCGGGACAGAGGCTCTCCACCGACGATCACAATACCTGTGCATGTGAATCATGCTGGAGGTGGTTCCTTCAGAGAATCCATGGAAGCTCAAGAGGAAGTTAGGAAAGTGGAGAAAAGGGCGACATATGTTCATAAAGATGGAGTGAATTCCATCAATGGCATAGGGCCAGACACCGAGAGTTACGATGCAGTTGAAATCATCCGTAAGGTAGAAGTGCCATGCCGGTCAGAGCTCATGCAGAGATATGAAACAAACAATCGAGCGGTTCAAATGGCTGAAAATTTTGTGAAGGACCATGAAAATGAAATAAACAGGTGGTTCAGGGAATTTGAAGATGGCCCAATTTTTGAAGCCAAGTCAGATAGAAGAGTTTATGCAAATGGAGAAGCAAGCCATAATATAAAACAAGAGAGTAGTACATTTTGTAAGGAGGAATTTGGATCAACATCTTTAGGAAACACTAATTTTGCAGACTTTTCTTACAAATATCCCATAGAGTTCCAAGAAAAAATTTCTGTTAAGCAGCCCAAAGTACGCTCTGAAACAAGGTCTATAAGCGAACATTTCTCAGGCATGGATGCATTTGAGAGTCTAGCTGTTGGGTCAAAGGTGACAGCTTCATCTTCACATAGCTCAGAAGCTGGCAAATCCGGCTTTGGCTTCAAGCATGCCCCACCGACCTATGAAGACGTTATCGCCGGTCATATTTTAGACATCTCTGATTCACCTAAAGAACTCAGGAGGAATTTTCAAAAAACATGGCAAGAGAGTGAAAGAGTTTTTCAAAGTCTGGGATATACAACATCAGATGCTTCTGCAACTGAGACCACCTTCCAGGAGGGATCTGCATTTATAAGTGGTAAATGAGCTTGAAAAGTGTGAACAAAAATTAACCTTGTTAAAGGCACGTGTTCCAAAGCCAACATGATTTAAAGTTAAAAGAGCAATAACCAAATAATATAACCTAAAACTAACAGCTTTCACTGTACGCTTCAGTCTTCCTAACTATGTTGGCTTTTTTACTAATTTTTGTTTACAAAACAATTTAGTGTGATGCTCCTGCACTGTGTGAAAATAAGAAATATATTGATTTCTGAAATCTATATTTGTCAAGGTAAATAAGGCTTTGTATAAGGTCACAGATACAATAATAATCATTATTGTGATTGTATTACTATAGCTATATATTTGTTAATTACAGATCATAGTACATTGTTAAAATTCCTTACCTAACATTATTTTATTTGATTGTTTTAAATTATATTAGAAAGCATCCTTTGGACTAATGTTGAATTGATGAATCTTTAATAGCTTACTTAAGTGGTCTTTACAATGAATTCGAAATAGGCTGGTAATCATCCAGGAGACTTTAGACTCTTCACATGGACTTTAAGGATTTTCCTGAATCTGTAACTCTAATAAAAGTGGAGGTGTGAAATTAGACCTTTTAATTATTTAATTATTGTTATTTCACTTGAAAGAGTTAGCTTTCTGTGATGCCATATTTTTCTATAACTGCTTTTTCACCTTTCTGAAAATTTGCTCCAAATGATAGCTCAATTGACCTCTTTCACAGATGAGCATGAACAATACATTTTTAAAAATTGATTACATTTGGAATCAGGAAAATTTAAATCATATGAACTCAATGCATGTTTTCTAACATCAGAGAGCAGCTCATTTCATTATAGTTTCCCTACTTTTCACAGTAAATGAGGTTTCATGATAAAACGATTTCACATAATTAATGTGCATCATTAATGTAGTCCATCCTTTGGATAGATTGATTTTAAAAAATGGCAAGCTTAAACATAAGAATTGTTGAAACTAATAATTATGCCTCTATCATATTTGCAACATATGTGTCTAGTTCATCAGGCTAATATGGTTTCTTAATTTGCTTGCTTCTGGCATAATTAAGCCAAAATTATGCTCAATTTCTGATAATACAGCTCAAAAGCACAGTAAATGTAAGAAAACTAGTGTTGAATCTAGAAATGTTTCTCTGCCAGAACCGAGTAGGCATTGGAGTCCTCTCAGTAGCTCAGATTGAGCATCTAAGTGCTAAAGTGTTTATTTTTCATTGTTTTTATAAAAGAACTTGAGCGTATTTGCTCTTATATGTAGCTAGTGTGAAAACTTACTCTCATAGGATTGTTGTGAGAATTAAAAGCAACACTAGAATAAAATTTCTGTATCCTATATGAACACCAGTTAGTAATGTAATCATATTATTTATAAGGATTAACATATGCATGAAAGTTTCAGAAAGTGACTGAAGGAAATAAGTAAGATAAGTAGGAAAATTTCAAAAAGTAGACATAAAATCCAAAAAGCACTAAAATCTAAAGTCATTTAGGTAAAGAACAAATGTCCCTGAGCATTTCAATAATCCAAGTCTCACTACGATACAGTTAAGAGTTGGTGTCATAGATCAAGTTGTTAAAAAAAATATTCAAATACTGTACATTGTCCTTGGCTTTAAAAATATGTATGTATTTTTAGAGATCTATGCAGAATGCTTTAAAAAATAAAAACTTTGAACCATGCTCAAAGTGGTGCTCAGCTGTAATTCCAGCAAAAAGGTAGGCTGAAGCAGGAGGTTCACAAGGTCAAGGCCAGACTTAGTAATTTAGCAAGACTCTGTTCCAAAATAAAAAAGGGATGGAGGTGTAGCTCAGTGGTAAAGCACCCCAGGGTTCAATCCCCAGTAACTAACACACACACACACACACACACACACACACACACACACACAATAAAATAAAAACTTTAGATCAAGTTAGATATCAACTTCTGTATATATGGAAAGCTCAGTTATCTGCAATGATAACTTTTCTCAGGGCTCCCCATGACAGTTTACTACAAATATCTAATATATTCGAGTTAATAAACACTTTATTTACATAAGTGTGTTTAAATAATAGAAGTCAATTTGCATCCCATATTAATAGTGGAGGAATTAGAGTGGTGTTGCTCAGTGTACCAAAGCTTAGAACCTGTTGATAGCATAGACTATGTTCAGAAGCAACATAAAGATAAGTCTTATAATTTTCCACCTTAACTGCATGGCCAGCACATATGTTGTTGTGCATTTTGTTATGTTTCTACAGTTGATTGAAGGTAATACTATTTAAGCCTTTATACATTTTTATTTTTAGAAGCTGCTGCTCCAAGACAAGGAAATATGTATACTTTGTCAAAAGACAGTATATCCAATGGAGTGCTTAGTGGCAGACAAGCAGAGTTTTCATAAGGCCTGCTTCCGATGCCGCCACTGCAACAGTAAACTGAGGTAAGATGCTTTGAGGTCTTTGGCACAGATATTCAAAAAACCTGTAGTATACGTATAACATGTGTCTCTAGGAAAATGCAGATTTTTCCAGGTCTTTCTGCCATCAGTGAACACCACCACCTCAGGGGATGTGTTCATGATCTTTATGTAGTGCTCAGGTAGGCTGTGACCTTTTTCCTTTTGGAATTTTGCCTTCCAAATCAAATCAGAAGGAATACTTTTTTTTTTTCAAAGGTGGAAATCACACAGGTAAGAAATACCAAAAGTCACTGTGTAAGCCAATGTTTTTAAGTTAGTTCTTTAAAATCTATACTCTATATCAGGAATCAGTAAACGTTTCCTATAAAGGGCCTGATAGCAAATATTTTCCACTTCTCAGACCATACTATTTTCATGCCACTGAAATTTTATTGGAAGGCAAGAGCAGCCACTGGTTGCTGAACAAATAGGTGTATCTGTAATTATATCAGCCTGGCTGTGTTCCAATAAAATTCTATATATCAAAACAGATGGTGGGTTAGAGTTTGTATATGATTAACCGAGACTATATAAGTTTAAAAAAATGGAATTTAGAATAATAGCAGTGACAGGTCAGGGAAAAACTCTGTTTAGTCTCTGTAGCAATAGAGTGCCTTATTGACACAGTTACAAATGCACTCATTTTCTAAAACTCTTGAAGTTAATGCAGTTAAATGAATGTGACATTTGTTAAGACTTTCATTTAAGATGCTAAAATGGAGTTATTTTGCTGAATCTAATGTGCATCTCTCAGATTATAGCTTTCCTGACTTTAATTGACAATGTCAAACACCTTCATTGTAATGTTCTTTCCCTTGGCTCCCATGACAACACAGTATAATGGTTTTACCCCTACTTCCTGAGTGTTCCTTCTCAGCCACATGTGTGGGTGACTCACTCTTTGTCTATCAACAGTATGTTAGAGTTCTTCAGAAATCTATTATAGGAATTTGCTCTTCTCACTGTTACTATTGTTTCTGGTGAATCACATCCATTCCCATCACTTAAGTGATGATCCATCCATGTGGTAATGGTTCTGAAATTTATACCATTAGTCCAAATTTCTCCTCTATGCTTCATATGCTTCTATCTCAATGATTAGGGTATTTCTCCATAAGAACAGCAAACTGAATAAGACCTACTTTTTTTCTACCAAAATCCTTCTTAGACTCTATGGTCTGATCTGTATGCCACTGTATTAGTAAATGACATTAATGGTAACTCAGTAATCAGTACACATAATTATTTTTGAGTCCTTCCTATCTCATTTGCCACATTCAAGCCATCACCAACTGCTTTCTCAAAAGCATCTCTTGAGCTGTATACTTTTCTCCATCCCCATATCCTAGTTATCTTTCAGTGAATGTCCTCTCTTACCTGGACTAATACAAGTAGTTGATCTTCCTACCTTCAATATTTCTTACCACCACAACCAACAAGTCATCCCATGTTCCGTGGTATGGTAAAATGCAAATCTGATGTCACTTCATTATTTAAAACATATAATGGTTTCCCCATCCAAAAAAAAAAAAATCTAACATTGAAACATCAACTATGAAGCTATTCAGAATCTGGCCCTGCTTCTTTCTAACACATCTGTTGTCCCAGCTTGTCCCATTTACATATTGTTTTTTGATGCAGACTGAATTTCTTTCATTTCCCTCAAATTGTCATTCCCACTTCCTACAGGAAGTTTCCCACACACCTGCTCTGGCTCTCTACCAGGCTAATTAATGTTCACACATTCTTCAGACCTTAACCAAGACTATATCATCTATGAAGCTTGATTTGACCTCATGGATGGGTGAAGTAAGCTTCCCATTAGCTGATACAACATCTCCTTCACACTTGACACAAACTAATGTAATCACCCTCCAAAGTCAGCTGTATAAAGTTTGTTTGTCTTCCCAACATCAAGTAAAAGTTGACATTATAAAGACTCAAAATATTGAGTCAATGACTAAAATATACATTGAAATATAAAAATATACATTTTACTAAAAAAGATACAAAAATTCACATAAATCTGTGGTTAGTAATTTGTTATAAGTGAACACTTTGCAATCACTATCAAGGTCAAGATATATAGGTTTGCCAGCCACTCAAGTATCCCCTGTCATGTGCTCTGTCCTGAACACAATCTTCTCACTCACTCACTCTCTCCCATGAGTAAATAGCATCCTCTTTAATAATCACTTCTTGCTTTTTGATAGTTTTGTTATCCAAATGTGCTTTCCTAGACACCATACTTTACTTCTATCCATTTTTTAAAGTTTAATATGTGTTGAAAGCCTTTTCTTATCTTTTATTTATTTATCTATTTATTATTTTTTGTAAGGTATGTTTCCCCTTCATTTATTTTCTTCATTGAAGAATTTGTCAAGAGCCCAGGACATTCAACCCTTAGACTTGTCCAGTCTGAAACTACTGATTTGTGCAGTTCAACATGCACCTCCACCTCTGTGTTCCCACGTAGTCAGCCAGTGTAGATTCTGGATTGGGCTTACTTTTGACACCTTTCACAAGAATATAAGTAGTGTTGCCAAGGGTACTGTGAGCACATAATATTTAATTGCCTCTCCTTTTATGATCATAGCAAATATTAAGACTTAATATCTATAGTCATTCTTTCTTTTTCACTTTTTAGAATATTTTTACAAGGAAACACTTCCTGTCATCTGCTATTTGTTTATACAGAGATACATTTGGTTGAAGAAAGAGAATAAGTTCATGAATCTTTTATTTACTAATTCATATATTGGCTATCTATTCAACAGTATAATGGAATTGTTCAGTCAAATACAAGAATTACCATTACTGAAGTTGAAATCGCTCCCTAAGTTATTCCTGAGTCATTTTGCACAAGCTAAGCAGTCTGTGAGAACTTCCTCATCTAATAGGACTAAATGTTCCAGGATATCTCAAAAATGTCCTGTCCTAGGGCTAGATTTAGTTATCTCAGCAAGCGTTAGTTTATTTTAATGAGAAATGTTATTATAGGACAACAATCTTGATGCTCATTCTATTGGGTTAGTCATTATTTCTAAACAACTCTTTTAGTGGAAAGAGCTAGTAAATACTTATGTATACCATATATAAAAATATATAGTGATATTTCTAAATCAAATTCAAAATTGTACTTGTCTACTTGGCCTCTTCTCCACTACCTCTGTATCTCCTTTCTTCCACTTCAGGACTCCTAGATCTCAAAGACAATGGAGACTACAGAATTAAGTTATTCCATATTCATTTGTATGGCACTCTTAGAATAAGAAAAAAATATACTAACACTACATTATATTCCAAATATTTTTTAAAAATTACAATTGATTTTCTCATTTACCCACTCCTGACTTTTTGTTATACTGTTGTAGTACAGTGTCTGATCACACAGCCACTACATACCATATTATTTCCCTCATTGCCTTCACTTTCTCTTGGATAGTAAGAGGATATTGATGCCTACTAGCAATCCTGATGTTAATATTTCTATAATTATTCTGGTTACTGAAGCTTGTTTTCTAGCCATGTCTTCAGAAAAGGCTCATGGAAACAGTTTCCCTATGTTTTTATCTACTGATAGCAATTTGTGATCTTTACAGTGGAAAGCTAGTTTTGTTGAAATTAAATGCTTGACTTAGAATTACTTTCATTGAGTATCTTAATTGCATTTTTCTCATTTTTCTGGCATAAAGTGGTAGAATAGTCTGATAACAATCTAATTGTCTTTTCCTTATAAGACATAGTCTTCTTTTTAAGATACAAAGTACTTCCATTTTTATTTAAAGTTCAGTAATTTTACTAAAACAATTTGGTCATTCTGGGTCAATAGTGTTAATTACCTAATGTGCTCTTTCAAAATATCATTACATACTTTTCTATATCAAGAAAGTTACTTTAGCTTTCTTCTGAAGGAATTCCCATTGTGTATATATTGGCTACTTTTTTTTTCAAGTGCTAGGGATTGAATCCAGGACATTCTACATGCTAGGCAATCTACCACTGAGCTACATCCTCATTCTTACATTAGCAATATATTTTTTCTTTTTTTTATATTCGTCTCCTTCTCTGAAATCCTTTTTTTAAATCTCTTTCTTTATTCTTTTTGAGTAATGAAAATTTCACCATTTACTCTCACATTTCTCAAATAACTTTCTGTTATGTTTGTTTGTCTTTGTCTTCTATTTTATATATATATATATATATATATATATATATATATATATATATATATACATATATATATGAAAGTTTATTTTGTTTATTTATTTTTTATGTTGTGCTGAGGCTTAAATCCAGTGCCTCACATATGCAAGATAAGCACTCTACCACTGAGTCACAACCCCAGCCCTAATTGTTTGGTTTTTATTGCTGAGATTTTTTTTTTTAAATCTTCTATTGATTTTCCTAATTTCTATTTTTTTCTGATTTCTTACATCATTTATGAGTTTTTCTAATTCTGATGTATATTGTTCTTTCAGGTCTTTTATCACTATCTTAATGTCTTTTAGATCATTTTGAAATACTAGGTTAATTTTTTAAATCTCTCTTTAGAGCATGTTCTTCTGGCATGTTTTTGTTGTCTGTAGGAATAATGTAATACCCATTACCACTTTATTTTCTTATAATAACTGCATAAAATTTTACTTCAATAGATTTTTATGGTTCATTTTTGTGAGAACTTAGTTTTCCATCCTGAGAAGGAGATGACATTCAGGACAGCTTTTCCAGCTCTACTCCACTACTCCTAGGTATCTAGGCTTCTGGACTTTCCTGGCTTGTCTCCTCTCCGGATCTTGGTCCAGACATTCACCTTCGTATCTGTTGTCATTATCCCACTCAATTTTGATCTCACTCCTGTATTATCTTTCTCAGTTTGAGGTTCTGTTCTAAAAGTGCATCCTAGTGGTCAGTTTTGAGGATTTGGCTACACTAGTCTCTTCAGTCTTTCTTATCACAGGACCCTGGTAGCCACTGGCTCCCAGTTTCAGCTGTGATTCTCTCATTGACTGTGTCACTTTCCAAGAAATACTTTGTGGTCTCATATCTTCAGGCCTTTGAACTCCTTCCTCACCCCTCTGCTGTCACCCATATAGATGAGACTATCATGCTGGTCTCCTGCCTAAGGGTGATTAATCCAAAGCCCCTAAATTGTCACTTAGGGGCTGGGGATGTGGCTCAAGCAGTAGCTCGCTCGCCTGGCATGCGTGCGGCCTGGGTGCCATCCTTAGCACCACATACAAACAAAGATGTTGTGTCCACCGAAAACCAAAAAATAAATATTAAAATTCTCTCTCTCTCTCTCTTTAAAAAAATAAAATAAATAAATTGTCCCTATTTAATTTTGTTTTGAATGTTACCCATGAGTGTAAGATTTTTCTATCTAGTTTTTGTATCTGCTTTTATGTGTAAGTTCAGAGATAGTCAAAACCATGCTGTTGCCTCAAACTAAATTCAATTCTAATTTTATCAAGCACTCTATTTGTTTATCTCCCTAAAGAGACCTGATTAAAAAGATGGCATAGGCAAGCTTTCCAATTCACTCAAAATCTAGGTAACAAAGAAGTTCACATAGTTGATTCATCATGTGTGTGTGCTCTTCAATATTTATTAAGAATCATAACCCCTCACATAAATCATTAAGTTAGCACAGGTTTGGTACTGTCATTCAATAACTGCATATGAATTTCACTGTAATATCTATTATACCCAAACCTGACATACATCATCAAATTCTAAGAATTGTGGATATATATGTCTTGAGGGGTACCAGTGATCAGTGTTATCTAATAGCTATGTGTTCAATTAATAGGGTCACTTCTATTGGTAGTAAATTAATTTTATTAAGTCTCTGACTCACTGTTAAAATAAAGAATTCTCTAATTTGCTAAGAATTTACAGTAAGTATATAGAACATTAAGGTTGTTTTTTTTTCTCTTTTTGGCAGTTTGGGAAATTATGCATCACTTCATGGACAAATATATTGCAAACCTCATTTTAAACAACTTTTTAAATCTAAAGGAAATTATGATGAAGGTTTTGGACACAAACAGCATAAAGACCGATGGAATTGCAAAACTCAAAGCAGCTCAGTGGACTATATTCCCAGTGAAGAACCAAACATATGTAAAATGACTACAGCAAACACCCTCATACTTGGAGATCTGACTAAACATGTAGATACTGGTAATGGTGAATGGCAAAGGGATGATTTGAGAAAGTTGGGGGAGAGAGGAAAATTGAAAATAATTTGGCCTCCTTCCCGGGAGATGCCGAAGAAAATCTTCCCTCTTGAGGAAGAGCTCAAAATGAGTAAACCTAAATGGCCACCCGAGGTGACAGCATCTGAATCCCCTGAATTTAGAGGTGAATCACTGATTGAACATGCTAAACCTCTGGAAAATAAGGGACAAGAACAAAATAACCTTTCTCTCCTGCAGCCTTATCTGCAGTCCACCCACATGTGTCAGACAGAGGATGGTACAGGAATCAAAGAAATGAAAATGTATGAAGCAAGAAAAGAGGAGAAGAAGGAAGGAAATAAGAATGTGCAAGATAAGCTGAAGGAGGCTGAAGAGGCAGGGGATAAGAGAAAAAGTGAAATGGATCTCAACGACAACAATAATGTGGTTGTGCAGAAGGCTGAAAAGGAGAAAAATGAAAAAACGAATGAACCTGACAGTGGAGAAGTTTTACAGGTTGCTAACACCGATGATGAGGTAGTGCTGGAAAATCACAAAGAGAATTTGAATAAGAATAATAATAACAATTATGTAGCAGTCTCATATCTGAATAATTGCAGGCAGAAGACATCTATTTTAGAATTTCCTAATCTATTACCACTGTCGAATGACACTGCAAGTGAATACCAAATTAAAAAGTTAGAAAATGCGTCTAGAATCTCTGAGTTACTTGGGATATTTGAATCTGAAAAGATATATTCAAGGAATGTACTCGCACTGGCCCTCCAGAAACAGACTGACAGAGAGACTGCTGGCAGTCCTGTGCAGTCTGCTCCTACCCCAGGCCAGCAGAGGCGCTTAACTGCAAAGGGGAAAAGTTCAAGGGTCTCTTCTGATGCAAATCTCTTAAATATTAAAGGCAACCATTCACATAACAAGAATTTACACTTTTTCTTTTCTAACACTGTGAAAATCACTGCTTTTTCCAAGAAAAATGACAACATTTTTGAGCGTGATTTAATAGATTCTGTGGATCAACTGAAAAACATGCCCTGTTTGTATTTAAGGGAATTTGGAAAGAAGGCTAATCATTGGCATGGGGAAGCAGTGGCGGCAACCCACAGTAATGGAAACACAAGTTTTGACGCTCCGAGCCATGAGTGTACAGCACAGCCGCAGCTCTCCAGCTCGGAGGGCCAGTCTGAGCAGCTGACAGTGGAAGAGCAGATTAAAAGGAACAGGTGCTACAGTGACATGGAATGAAATAGCACTGGCCCTTTGCCATCCATACTCAGGTTCAGAGAGACACTGGCGTTCTGAAATAAGACTGGCTGGACTTTTGGAAAACTTGTTGTAAACGCAATGTTCAAAAATCTCATGTTTCACAATGCAATATTTCTGGTATTACACTTCATAACTTTTTTTCATAATTCATTTGACTCTATGTTTGTTCTGAATGGAATGAAGAGATAAAGCAATATGGCTATGTTTTCCTCTCAACTGCCACTTTCGTATATCACTCTGATTTCCTCTATTATATCATGGGTGAGAGTCTATACTGCTGAGATTTATCACAATTCCTCTACCTTCTCTACAATTTCTGCTGAAATAAAACTGAATCACCTGGGGTGCAAACCAAGATACTTCTGTGACTTTTTTTCCATGATACATGCTATCATTCTAAGTATTATGCTTTCCTCCAACATTTAAAAAATATTTGTCTTGGGCCAGGGATTTACATCCTCCCCACACACATATAAACAATCTTGTAAAAAATAAAACACTAAACCAAAGCCATGACGTTAATAGGAAATCCAGAATTTTCATTCTCTTTTTTGCTCTATATTTTTAAAAGGGTTGTTACGGTTCTTTAAGTAACTACATCTATTGAACTATCAAAGAATGTGTCTATAAACAAAGAAAAATGTTTTCCCCCAGAATAATATGGAGTTCATGCTCAGAAATCAACTACACTAAAAAGCTTTCAGAATTTACTCAAATAAATTATGCATATAACAATGTTATTGCTTACTCTATGGTATAAATTAGTATAAAATTGTATCACTACCATTTGTCAAATGTTTAAAAATCATATTTGATGAATGTTGGTTTTTTCTTACAAAACATTCTTTTAAAAATCTGGCTCCCAAATTATCTGCTGATTTTGCCTTTCCTCAAATACATTTGATGATTCTAACAGGAAAATTTAAAAAAAAAAACCTGCATGAATATAAATGTATGGTTTTGCATAAATTTGAAGTACACATGTATGAAACAGACCCTATCCCATATTCTCCTATGTAAACACAAATGGTTTACTTTCTATAAATATGAAACCAAAATGCAATGTTGAAAACTCTTTCATTTTAGAAAAATATAGTAAATTCCTTCTTGTGAGTTAGAATATTCTCAACAGAGGTCTAAGATCTACATTGTATTAGTTCACTAAGGCTGTCATAACAAAACACCACAGAGTGGGTAAAAAGGAATATATTTCATCATGGCTCTGTAACCTAGACGTCCAAGGTCAAGGTGGAGGCAGAGTTGGTCATCCCTGAGGCCAATTTCTGGACTCACAGGTGGCTATCTTCTCACATGTTCTTTCATCTGTGCATTCATACCCTAGTCTCTTCCTCTTCTTTAAAGGGCACCACTTGTATTTGACTATGAAACACCTGTTCTAGTCACTTTTGCATAACTGTGACCAACATACCTGATGAGAACAACATAGAAATTTTGTTTTGGCTCATGGATTTGGGCCACAGGGTTGGCTGACTCTGTAGCTCGGGGACTGAGGTGAGGCAGAACATATGGTGGAAGGGCATGATGGAGGAAAGCAGCTCAGGACATGGCCATCGGGAAACAGAACTTTGCTCACCAGGGACAAAATATAAATCCCTAAGACACACTCCCAGTACCTTCCTCCAGCCACACCCTACATGACTTCAATTACCACTCAGTTAATCCACATCAGTGGATGAATCCCCTGATTAGGTTAAAACTCTGATACTATAATTATTTCATCTCTAAACATTTTAGCATTGTCTCATACATGAGCTTTTGGGAGACACCTCATATCTAAACCATAAAACCTCCCATATTATTTCATTTAGCTTTAATCACCTCGTAAAGGCCCTATTTCCAAACAGTCATATTAAGTATTAAAGCTTCAACTTAAAAGTTTTTTAGGGATTCAATTCAGTTCATAACACTCATTTTTATCAAATATAATTGAATACGTGAAAGTCTGCCAAGAAAATGGCAAACCGTGGGGATACAACAGCAATTTTTTTTAATTTAAATTAAATTACTATACCTTGCTCTACTCTTCATGTATTCTTAGTGGCACAGAATTATTTCTACAATCATTTATGCTAAGTAACACAAAGGTTTCTATATTGGAATAAATAATTTATGAAAATTCATGACATCACATCCTAAAGTGTAGTTTCTTAATATCAGTGATCCTTTTACAAAAGAGACTATTGCTTTACAAAATTCCTCTCTTAGGACTCTAACCATTTAAATCTTAGCATCCCAGTTCTTTACTCAATTATATTAAAACTTAGCACTAAGATAAACTAATGTATAGATCAGGGAAAATAATGAAACTATTCATTGTTCTTCTGTTTAATTTATTTAAATATCAAAGTATTTTTCTTAATCTTCTAAATCAGAAATGGTATTATAACTGTTGGTTGCATCACCTTTTTAAACAACATGTAGGATTTTACAAAAATTCAAAAATGTTTTAAATATTCAAAAACATTTTATTTAGCAATGTGTTCTCTCTAATTATGACAACTCTGCTAGCTAAATAGCAAGCTTTAGGAATTGTAACAGAGTGAATAACTAAACCAAGAGAAATCTACTTTCTCACAATTCTGGAGGCTAGAAGTACAAGATTAAATACTCAACAGGGCTAGTGTGTTCTGAACCTCTCTCTTTGCCTAGTAGAGGCCATCCTCTCCCTGTATCATCACAGGTCTTCCCATGTGTCTGTGCCCAACTTTCTTCTATGATAATTCCAGTCATAATTGGTTGTTAGTACCATCCCTAATGAGCTCATTTTATCCTAATTACCTCTTTAAAAATCCCATTTCCAAATGGTGTCACATTCTGAGGTACTGTGGGTTAGGGCTTCTGCATATAAATCTTACAGGACACAGTCCATCCCATAATAGACATTAATCACACTTGATGTTTAGTGTTTTAAATACATTACTATTACTATTTTGAAATGACTCCTAATAATTTTTCACTTAAAATTTACATCACAGGGATATGTAATAAATGTACGGTGCAAAAAAAAACTATATTTCCAGGAAGAAAATTATCTTACAAAGCAATCAAGATGGGCCCATGATAGACCAAATACCATGCCAGAGGGACCTGTGATGGTAGAGTTTGGCACTTAAGGGATTTTTCGTTATTTATTCAAGACTGGATCTTCCAGTGATTCTTGTAAAGCATTATGTCTCCCAGAATATTGTGCTGAATTGTCTTTTGCAGCTTCTACACAATCAATCCTTGTGACAGATTTGGGGCTCTAGGCAACACTTTCTCGGAATTGGGACAATGGTTTTCCCACAGTGCAGTAAAACTGAAGAATGCAAACCTGCCACCCATTCCCAAATGTACAACCAAAGTATGTATCTGGCATATTCCCCCCAAACTAACAATTTTCTACAAACATCTCTAGAGTAATTTCTAAAGGCACATTAATTTTTCAAAGAACTGGAAGATAGGAAAGAATACTTGCTCTGCTGTGGTTTGTTAATTACTGACTACTGGTTACTATGCAATTGAAGAAAATGAACTTTAAAAGATAATCACAGATGTTGAAGCAAAAGAGAAATGCAATACATTTTTTCCCTCTCTCTGGAAACATTTCTGAGGAGCAGGATGATTTCCAAACCTAATGTAAAATTTTCAAAATCTGCAGGCATTAACAATAATATGAAATCTCATCTTCAAAAAGCAACTTACATAGACATTAAAAATAAGATACAGATGTGGTTTGGATTCAAAATAAAAGCTCTGAGAACACTGGAGTATTCCTGAAGAATGCTGAGCCTCAATCCTCTAGAAATTAACTCTGATGGAAGACAAGAAATATTTTTGAATAAATATAATCTAAAAGTAATTTAATCTCAGTGTGGATGCCATCCTTTGGCAAGGTTTATTTAAGGCACCTAACAATCCATTTGCTGTGAATGTTTTCCCTCTAAAATATTATTAAAATTTTTTTAAATTGTAGATGTTTGCATGCAAATGAAGTGGTCAGGGAAATACTAGTAGAATATACACAGGATGGTTATTATCCTTAACATGGTGCCTTTTATAGTAAGTAAAAATCAATGGAGAATGGGTAGAAGGCCTGACTGTGGCACCACCAGCCAATAGCTATCCCACCGACATTTATGAAGCTACAAGGTATATGTAGGCAGACTGAATAACAACAATATGCATAAGTCATGGTATCTTTCATATAAAGCTCTCCAATTAGAAAAAGACATTCAAAAAAGTTTTTAAAAGAATCTTTTCAGTGTTCCATATGGCCCAAGATACCCAGGAAAATGTGTCACCACTCAGAGTTCTGTTAAATTGAAAGACTATAGACTAAACAGGCTGAAAGTGTTTGGCTTTGAATAAAGTCTTCATTTTCTCATAACATACTTAGTTGTAATCCCATGGCTGTGGACTCTATGATGCACTGCCAAGATTCATCTTCCAAGAATGAAGGATTTACTTGCACAAATACTGCCTGCAGGAAACTCAAACTGTCAGCCCCTACAAGGATTGTTGTCCCTGCCTCTCTGTGGTGGACTATATGCAATTTGTGGTCAGTGGAAGGATAACTCAGCACATTAAGAGCTACTCCAGCTCTAAACTCCTTGTAGAGTTGGCTGGGACCTCCTTTGAGACTTTATATCAGTTCAACTTCAGTTCAATCCTGCCTCTTTTTTTTTATCCTTTTCATTGCCTTGATATCAATAGCACACCCTAATAAACCTCCTTCACATTAATCTGTAGCTCACAATCTGCTTTTTGAAGAATGCATCCTGGACCAGCTAGTTTAGAAGTAACCCAAGAACAGCAGGAACTATTTTTGGAACTAAATTATTTTCTGCCTGGCTGAAAATGGGCACAAGGTGGCAGTGCAATTGTTAAAATCCTTAGCAAGAGTACACTAGGATGTCTACACTGGTAGAAACAAATGTCCAGCTGGTACCATGCATCAAATATTTGGGGCATGTAGAGGAAATAGCAATTACATGGAAAATGAATTGGGGGGACATTGTTAAACCCTATTTAACAATGGGAGAGAAATGAAAACAAAGCTGAGCATGATTAATCAATAATTAAAAGCTGAGTGCAATTTCATTGTAAGAATAGCTGAGCCTCATGGTAAGTTAAACTATTGACCAAAATTAGGGACTTTTTTGGAGAAGAATGGGATCCAGAACATGAATGAAGATAAGTTGACCAATACAACCGAAATTAAGAAACCACAAAGTCCTCTGAACCTATTGAGCTTGCAAAAGATGGCCCATTCCTCCTTGTTAAGGATTATCACCTACACTCTTGCTCAAATATTCTGCAGATGGCTCTCTGCAGCTTAACTGCATTGTTCAGTCTTTCTTGGCTGGCTTCACTCAAGCATCAGCTCTGTAGCTGGGACTGCTCTACTCTAGGTGAGTTTCATCCTCCCCCTGCAACCAGTAAGCTATTCTGAGCATGTTCTTCCTGTAGCTCTTCCCTCAAATTGTGATCTTGCCAGCATGACCGGTACTCAACACAAGGTTCTTCTTGGGATGTTATCTGGCTGTACTTAGACCCTTCCCTCAAATTATTATTTTAACTTAGAACCTTTGCATATAAATGAAGATTTAAAAGGTTCAAACAGACACTCATTGATAATGACCATTATTATCTCTACTGTAATTCACTGCATGTTTTGTAAGAGAGTGGCAGATGTTTATTTGTAAATTTCATCCTGTTCCTATCATTCCTATTGAATCATTTGCTTAAGGAGAAGGGCAGGCTGGTAAAAGGACTGTCTGGTGAAAACATCTTATTGTCTTTGTTGGCACATTTAGAGATTTCCTGAAATAGTTAAAAAGCAAATTCTAATATAATTCATTATTTCCTGAACTCTACCTAACCTAAAATATTTATTGCTCAATAAAAGCTTCAATGATTTTGTAATTGAGATGATATATAAAACATAATTAACACTGACAATCTAAGAACAAATAATGAAAAAAATTTATTAAATGCCATGCCCTAGCTCATGGTCTTTTAAAAACCTCATCCCTGAGTTATATTACCATATGTATGTTTATAAGTGTTAATGTGGGTGTGTATGTGTTTAATAGCTAATATGCAAATTATAAAAATATCAATATCAGCAATTTTAAATGCTGTTGAGCTTGTTTCTACTCAACACATTCAAACTTCATGCCATCAAAGTCAGTAACTGTGAATACAATTCTGTTGTAAATTAATAAAAACATTAGTTGGGTAAATATATATTATCAAGTGGATACTATTTTTGTGTTACTAATTGCTAATATTTAGCTTATCCTTTTTAGTCTTCTCAGTTTAGATAATACCTGCATTGATTTGCTGCTCTTAATTGTAGTTATTTGGCTTATAAGCAAATGCATATCCATTAACATAGTTTCATATAGAGCCATACTATATGCTCAAATTGTCTTTCTAATCTGTTTTATTTTTTCAATTATTATTGTGCTTCAATTAATTTCTTAATATCAGTGGCTCCCAAATATAAATCACCTTCTCTGATCTCTTATCTGAATTCCTCTGAATCATTTAGACATCCACCTACTTAATAGTTTCTTTTGAATATTTCAATGGCACCTTAAATCCAACATGTCAAAATCAAAGCATCTCTTACTCTCAACATCAAGTTTTTTCATCTTCCAACAATTTCTGTTTCAGGCGCTATTATCCATCCAACTGTTGCAACCAGAAAATCAGGAGTCATATTTTACACCCTATTTCCTTCATCCATACCTAACTAAAATCTTTTGCCAAATCCACTTAATTTTTATTATATCTCTCAGACTCTCACTTTTCCATTCTGACACATATCACTTTTGCCATTTTGCATATTTTTGTAAATTGTTTGATTTATACCAATCACACTTCCCCTACTTCCATACTAGCTAGAAGCCTTACTAACACAGGATTTGGTCTAATTTTACTCTCCAGATTTTCCCAATTCCTACACATTTTGGCATATGGTAGGCCTTTACAAATTTTGTTGAAAAATTCAACTACCATATAAATCTAAAAATTCGAGTCATAGTACACATAATACATAGAACAGTGGATGAATGTGTAAGTTTTATTATTTCAAATAGGGATACACAGATTTCATAGGAAAACGTGTAAGGTTTCCAAAATAAATACAATATTTAAGAATAAACAATATTCACATGAACATGTATGGAATAAATACAATATTTAAGAATAAATAATATCCATATGAACATGTATGAAATCTGTGTTAATACCCATACAATAGCTTTTAAAGTAAACATTTCCCCCATGCATTTGAAATTAATATTTTTTGTACACTAACTTGTATAGAACATTCAGCTGAGTAACCAAAGACTGGATGAATAGTAAGTTTTTGACTTAGAGATCACACTTGAAAAAATATACCTACATATAAATAAAATACTGTTATAGATGGACTATTGAAGGAACTAATCTTCTTTCACTTTTTTTAAAGTATAAGAATTTATGTGGTAAATCACTATTATTTTATTGACTATAGAAATTTATATCTGAAATTTCCATAATCACATATAAAATTAGAAAACCTGTGTACTGCATAGGTTTAGAAAGATTACTAACAAGTGTTTAAAAGGAAAATAAAAGGTCTGGATTAACTATTGTTTAACCAGAGATTTGACAAAAACAGGGAACCAATTGCAGTTAGAAAATAACTATCCATGTCCATATAAAAATAATATAAAGTCAACTGATAGAGAAGTACATTGGTAGAGTGCTTGCTTAACATATGTAACCTTGGGTTCAATCCCTAGTCTCACAAAAATAATTATACACACACACATATATACATACATAGTTCACATATATACTTACACACACACACATACACATACACCAGTACATACACATGTATATACTATGGTATACAGATATACATATACACACGCACACATATATCAGTAGCATGTATTCATCTTTTGCTATGTTCCAAAAACAAAGCAAGGACAAGCATCATGGTGTAGTATGAGATAGGTTTTATTATTCCTAGTGGAGAGTCTGTAGATTAGGTAGGTTAAGTTACTTGACAAGTTTACTCAGCTTGTAAGTGCTAAGACACAGACTAACTGACCAAAAATCCACTGAAATATGGCTTTTCCATATACAAATGATCTCAACATTTTATGGTGCATATTAAACTCTATTATGTATGCAAAATGCTCACATGTGTGCATAAATATAAATATGCATAAGTAGTGTGTCTATAAATATATATACATATATTTATAATATACTGAAATCACATACATAATGTATATATACATCATATTTTGTGCATTTGCATACATATGAAACTTCATCTGTGTGCATATGTGTTTGCACATGCATACATGCCCATACAAACCTAATGGACCATAGATACAGCCAGATACCTATGCCTATATATTCTAAAGATATATTTTAAATGAATGCAAAGTAGAGAACAAAAGAAGCATTTATTCAGAATGTCATCATCTACTGAGAATGAATGTGAAGGAAATACATCAGTCTTCCTGTCTACCTTAAAGGCAAGCAGAAAACAGAACTGCTCTTTTAAAATCAATGAAATTAGCAAAAGCAATTGAATGTGGCAGAGGGATGTCAGGTAGGAAGCAGGAGAGGTTGGACGTGAAGACTGTGAATAACTCAGAGAAAGACATCAATGCCTCCACTGCTAGTGATTACCTCACTTTCCATGAGGCTGTACAACGTGGCAGCAGCAGTTGTCCCTGTGCCAGGAAATGTCAGGACTTTCACGGTTTCAGCCCTGGTTATGTGAAACAGGACAGGAACTATTTGCCCTAAAAGCTAAACCTTTTCATTTTAAAAGTTATAAAATATTTAAGCAAGAAATACTTCCAACACTGGAAAGTGTTTAAATGGCTACTTTTTTTAAGAAGAAAGGAAGAGCATGTGCCTTTTTTAATTCATAAGAAAAGTATTAAATCACTAGCTTTTCAAGGAGCCCACTTTCAATTACCACGCAGAGACTGCCTACAGAAAATGTTCAATTCCAGCCTGGCGTCTCCATCCTGCTCAGACCACTGCTTCCCTCTGCCTTCACTGGTGTCCTCGGGGAACAAGAACGAACTTCAGTATTAACAGAAGTAAAACATAATGGCCACATTTATGGGATAATTTCCACTGATATTTTTATTCCAAGGCAGAAGGAAGGGAGATGTGAGAATAACTGGCACACCTGGATTTCTGCTGCTCCTGCTGTCAACAGTAGTCTTTTATAAGATCCAGAGAAATGCTTTCCCCATGGTCCTTCTTTTCAGCTTTCTCCTGACCCTGAGGTCACTTATTCCCATGCCAGCTTTTCCAGCTTTTCTCATTAGTTCCGGCATTCTGCCTCTGGCTACCTGAACACTAGCATATGACAAGTACTCGATGAATATTGATGAATGAATGAATGTCTTAGGTTCTTGTGGGAAAGAAATGGCGGCACCTTGCCAAAAAATCTTCAGTCCTTTCTCCCTCAATGCAGATAATAATAAAGAGTAAGGGGATAAATAAGAAAGGGAGAGAAACAATACTTTTAGAATGCTTACATTTTGCCAAAGCTCAAGTTGCTTAAAAGAATAATCTACTCATATTTGTTATGGTTTGTATGAGAAATGTCCCCCAAAAGCTCACATGTGAGACAATGCAAAAGGGTTCAGAAGGGAAATGGTTAGGTTGTAAGAGCCTTAAACTAATTAATGAATTGATCCCTGATGGGATTAACTGGGTTTTGACTGCAGGCAGGTGGGGGTGTGGCTGGAGGAGGTGGGACATTGGGGTATACATTTGTATCTGGCAAGTGGAGTCAGTCTCTCTATTTTCTGATCATCATGTGAGCTGCTTCCCTCCTCCACCACACTCTTCCGCCATGAGATTTTGCCTCACCTTGAGCACTGAAAAATGGAGCCTGGTATTCTGCTGTCTATGGACTAAGACCTCTGAAACTATGAGCCCTCAAATAAACTTTTACTCCTCTACAATTCTGGTTGGGTCTTTCAGTCACAGCAGGGTAATAGCTCACTAAAACAATATTTATTTGATACTTATGTTAAAATATGTAGGATATATTTTAGTATAATTTTGTAATTGAGGTAACTGTTGTTCATTTAGTTTTGACAAGATACTTCTGAGATATTATCTCCAGCCAAAATTTGAAGTTTTGAAGAGGTTAAAACACCTTCCCAAGGTCACCCACCAAGAATGTGGCAGATCCCAGTGAGCTGTGGGAGACCATGATAGCACTGGGTAAAAATCAATATGCTTAAATCTAATATTGGGGATTGGGGAAGAGAGCTATGTGGGAAAGTCGTCTAGTGAAACAGCTTTAAAGTATACATTTTTAAAAAGTGTATATACATTTTTTTTCATTTAAATGAGAAAGGGAATGAATGAGGGAAAGTAAAGCAGCAACATTACTGGGACTTTATCAGTGAAAACAAATAAAAACAGATTGGTTCAGATTCTCAGACTGAAACCCCAGAAACAAGCACAGTTAAAGGAATGTACTGGATAGAGACAGTAACCCCAGGTAGAAGAGGTCAACCCTAAATTCCTGTGGTTTAGGATAAGAAATTTCTCATTCTTTCTCAGGGCATGGTCCAGGATGGATTAATTAAGAAGAGACTACCTCATACAGTCCTTCAGGAACTCAGTCATTCCATGTCGTGGCCCTGCCCACCTCCCAGGCCCTAAAATCATCAAATGGATAGGTAGAAGGGAAAAGAATGATGCTCACCTGAGTGAGGCTTCTATGAGCCAAGCCTCATAGAGTGCTCCTCATTTTTGCCTACATTTCATTGACCAGAATGATATGGCCATATTTATCTTTACAGGAAACTGGGAGATGTGCTAAAGTTGGGCCCAGAAAGAAAATAAAACATTCACATGGATGAACCTCTGCCACAATGAAATGGATGCCTAGACAGCCCAATCACATTTATCTTTTAGTGCCTTTTAACCAAATATTATTGTTTAAAGTTTATAACTGTATGGTTCATAGTCTTTAATTTAGCAATCCTTTTCTATGTATGGATGAAGTGAGTTCAAAACAGACATTCAGGTAACATCTTGGAGGTTAAGCAATATGCACCTGGAGGATATTCTAGGAGACCAGCAGAACTCAGCTGTAGGAGTTAAAACTGGTGCAGTAGAGACCGGGCATACAGGTACTTTAACCTAGAGAATCAAAGGTGAGTGATCAGGCAGGGGGATTTCAATAAAATCTGAGTTTCTAGAAGGTCCTAATTGTAGAAGGGTTAGTAGGCTGCCTGGTGGGACACACAGGGCTAGATATTCAAGGCAAGAGTAGTGGCAACTTGGATTAAGTCAATGCCCCAATTGGAGACTTGGGGTTGTTACTGAGTTGGCTACTTATTCCTCCCAGTCAAGAAATTTTCAAAATGTCCTGACACAGCCTGGAGAACTACTGCTGAACTATTGCTAAACTACTACAAAAATGGGGAAAGCTGAACAGTGAAGAAAATAGAGCTTATGGATGGGTTGACAAAGCTACAGCTAAAGCCTCAAATTCTGAGTTGAAAAGGGACACGTTTCAAAGTTGGTTACTAGTGTTTTCAGACAAACATGCTGGGCATGAATGGACTAACATGGGCATTATCTACTGCTTTGCATTATCTTTGACCTTTGCCCCTGACTGCAGAAGAGGATGGGAAATTGCACATATTTGGAGCCAGGCAATGACATGTGACAGACCCATGGGTCAGATAAGGTTGTTCGTGCATTACCACTTCACTGCATCTGTCTCTTCTCCCTCTGCAGGAACACATCTGGATATTTTGCTAAGACAATTTACGTTAGTCCTATACTTTTCTCTGTGTGTACCCTTATATATTTTTTCTTCTGTTTTTTGAAATTTGCTACCTATTTAAGCTTTATAAATAGAAAAATCTGGTAATGTTTTGGCAGGTGTGGTTTTAGTTTCAATCCATGTCTTCTTGCACATGGAAGGATACATATTCTGTTCCTGTGAAAACAATAGAAAAATGTTCTTTCCGAGCCTGGGTACACAGAGCAGAAATGACTAAATTATATTTTTCTTTCAAGTATTAAATGTAGTTATATTTATAGAGATACCTGGCTTTGATGCCTAGTTAGATACAGATGTTTTCTAAAGCCTATTTGAATTCTCATTGTTAAAATACACTTCAAACATATTAACTAACAAGTTAATTCAATTCTATTAGATATAAAATGACTAGAACCTACTATGAATAGTAAGTTAAAAGAGTTTAGGGAAAATAAATGAAAAAAAATCTGCCTGTAGAAGAGGACTGGGAGCTTTAATTTTCCCCATCAAATAAATGAGTGATTTATGATGCACTAAACAGGAATAGAATTAATAGAATTAATAGATTCAGTTCTCACCTTATTATAGAGTTGACTTTTTCAGTGCTGATTTTAAAAGTGCACTGTTGATCTATCACACTAAATAAGCTTATTATTTTGAACATTTTATTGCACTGTATTTAGACATATATATGTGCTTTGCATAAACTTCTCTAAATGATGAAACAAGGCTTTTATACTGTGCTGTGAAATTTTATTTTGTTTCATCATTATTATGGACAAAATGAAGCAAGTAGAAGTTCCTCTTTTCCCTAAATCAAAAGACTTTGAAGCTAAATTGTGACTAAACTTTATCTCTTCTGCCTTTCCTTCATTCTGCCTTTTCCTGAATTTTACTTCATCAATTGTGCTTTCTGTCTCCTGGGACTTTGACCTGACCCCTCCCACCACCTTACCACCCCCACCAACTCCACCACCAGCATTTTTTTAAATCATGTTCTCTTTACTTGTTTCTTAAAGGAAAACCACACTCTCTTGTTTAGAGTTTCTCCATCAAATACTCATGGTACTCTCCTTTACTGTGAAGCTGCCTGAAAACATTTTTAGTTACAGTTGATTCTAATTCATTGTTCACACACAGCTTAACCAACTGTTAACTGGAAAAAAACAGTTTACTAATGACATCCTAGTTACTGAACCCAACAATCCTATTTTAACCTTTTTGGTTCTGACTCTATAAGCTACAACATCAATACTCAGACCCTATCTAAAGTGCTTTTCCTTGTTCTCCTGGCTTTAGGACTTTATTTTCATATAGTAATTCCCTGGACCTGGTATTTGGGTTTTGTTGTTGTTGTTGTTGTTGTTTTGTTTTGTTTTGTTTTTGACTCTACCTCTCCATTTAGGGCATACTTCTTCATGTAGGAATCGCTGACATGGTCCCTCAAACTGTGGACATTCTTCCCAAAGCTAGACACATGGAAACAGATCCAGTTCATTCATTTCTATTTTCTGCAATATCTGACATCCTCACTATTCGCACCTTGAAATATTTTCTACCTTGGTTTCTATTCAACACAGAAATTGAGGGTTCTGTTTCCTCTCTAAATATCCATTCTCTTCTTTTCCCATGTGCTCCTCCTCTTCTACCCCTCTGTGGAATGTCTATTCCCCAGACTTTTCTGTTGAGCCCTCTCCCCTCCAGTCACTATGCATTCTTCCTGGACAATTTATCCACATCCATATTCACCTTGTGTGGCTAAGCCCCATGGACATGTCTCTAGCTCTGGCGACTGGACCTTCATCCTGAGCTTGGATTCTTTGTTTCTAATTGTTTACAACACAGCATGTTGAAGTGTTCTCCACAGACATCCCTCTCTTGTAAGTTTGTATGTCTGCATATTGAAGGGTGTTCATTGAATGAGACAACCACAAACTCAGTATTGCTCTTGTGCCTCTCTCCCTCCCCGTCTCCCTTTGCTGCTGCTGCTGCTGCTCTGCTATCCTTTTTCCATGGAGGCCCTTTCTCTTTCTTTGACTAAATTAACTTAAACCCCATTTGCCTCTCAACATCAATTAAAGCATCACTTCATTTTGAAAACATTTTCCCCACCCTAGTTAGACTGACTTAATGCCCGTCTGCTATGCTTCTTTAAAAATTGTCAAATATTGTCAGGCTCAACATGTATATTTATCATGTCTGTATCTTCCCTTACAAGACTAAAGGAGGTCAGGGATAGAAAACAAGGGACATAGAACTAGGATTCAGCTAAACAAAATCAATATGGATGGGGAGAAACTGCCTAGGCAGAACATACAAGGGCTGGTGACTGAAATCATCAGAAGAGTAAACGAGCACAGCAATGTATTGGGTTTAAAAGCTAAATTACTGAACTTTCTTTGTGGTACCTATGAGCCTTGGATTTTAGACAAACATCACTTAACACTGAAAAATAAATACATGACACAACCAAAAAAAAAAAAAAAACCAGAAGCATGAAAATACATGCTCAACAGGAAACATAAGTTAAAAAATAACAAGAGAAGCCAAAAGGCTTTTAGAGATTATTCTACTTTCATGCTGATAAAATAAGAAGGAGGATTTGAGTAATGATTCAGATATCAAGAATAAAAAGAGTTAGTTAAGATACTGGGGAGGGGACATGTAGTGGCAGGACTGGAATGGTGCTTATAAAAATTAGAGTAGGATAATCAGACAAAGAATAAATGTGCTAAAGTAAACATGCCAGAGTCAGGTGTGTCTGGAAAACAGTAATCAAGTTTTCAAATAGTAAAAAATAAATAAATAAATAAATAAATAATGAGATATTGTTTGTGGCATTTTTTTCTCTCATTTTTAATGTTTAGCCTCTGAGGATTGTTAGAATGTCTTAGATTCTTATAGCTACTTTAACAAATTTACCACAAATTTAGTGGCTTGAAAATAACATAAATTTATGATTTTACATTTCAGGAGGTAAGAAACTTTCAAATCAAGACATTTACTGAGTTGTGTTCTTCCTGGTGATTTTAGAAGGGAATTTTTTTCCTTGCTGTTTGCAGCTTTTAGAGGCCTCCTGCAACGTTTGGTGTCTGCATCACAGTAGCAATCAAGGGTAATCTGATGATCTCAATATCTTTAACTCAGTAACTTCTCCCTTCTGTCATATAATATATACTAATAGATTCTAGGGATGAGAAAATATCTATTATTGGAGAGAGTATTAATCTATCAGAGACAGTCAAAAGGACAATAAAATTTAGATCAATTTCTGAATTTTATTTATTCATTAACATTTGAGAGAGAGTCTTTTATACTTAAAAAAAAAATCTCTTGGGAGATTTCAAGATGGCAGAATAGAGAAGGTCTCTTTCCTGGCTGCTCCCTGACATGAAACCATGAAATTGCACAGGCAGCTTTTCAGCAAGGTGGGTGAATCAAACAAAAAAAGAAAATGTGTGTGTGTAGGGGAGTAACTAGAATTTAGAAATGGACATTCAAAGCAGATCAGCACCTCAAGAGGTTAGCTATAATAAAATAAGGAAGAAGTCTCCAGCACCACAGCTGATGCTGCAGCCAGAAGCACCACCAAGAGCAGTCCCTTCACCAGCAAAGTGGAGGGATAAGGGAATGAAAGGAACTCTACATTTAAAAAAAAAATTTAATTAGGAATATATGACAGCAGAATGCATTTTGATTCATTGTACACAATTACAGCACAATTTTACATTCCTATGGTTGTATATGATGTATATGTGTAGTCATACATGAATCCAGGGTAAGGATTTCCATCTCATTCTACCATCTTTCCTACCCCCATACCCCTCCCCACCCCTCCTTCTGCTTTGCCACATCAAAGTTCCTCCATTTTTCCCATTTCCTCCCCCAACTTCCCATGGAACATGCCCCAACTTCCTTAACAAGACTCCTAAAGCACAAGAAATAAAATCAAGAATTAATAAGTGGCATGGATTCAAACTAAAAAGCTTCTTCTCAGCAAAAGAAACAATCAATGAGGTGAAGAGAGAGCCTACATTTTGGGAGCAAATTTTTGACACACACACTTCAGATAGATCACTAATCTCCAGGGTGTATAAAGAACTCAAAAAACTTAACACCAAAAAAAACCCCAAACAAGCCAATCAATAAATGGGCTAAGGAACTGAATGGACACTTCTCAAAAGAAGATATACATTTGATCAAAAAATATATAAAAAAAATGTTCAACATCTCTAGTAACTAGAGAAATGCAAATCAAAACTACTCTAAGATTCCATCTCAAGCCAGTCAGAAGGGCAGTTATCAACAATACAGACAGCAATAAATGTTAATGAGGATGTGGGGGGGAAAGGCACACTCACACCTTGCTGTTGGGACTGCAAATTGGTGTAACCAATCTGGAAAACAGTATGGAGATTCCTTAGAAAACTTGGAATGGAACATCAGCTATCCCACTCCTTGGTCTATATCCAAAGGACTTAAAAATCATCATACTATAGTAATGCAGCTATATCAATGTTTATAGCAGCTCAATTCACAATATCTAAACTGATGAAGTAACCTAGATGTCCTTCAATAGATGAATGAATAAAGAAACTGTGGTATATATACACAATAAAATATTACTCAGCATTAAAATATCATGCTAAGTAAGCCAATCCCAAAAAACCAAAGGCTGAATGTTCTCTCTTACAAGTGGAACGTCAAATTTTTAGAAGGCCTGAGGCATGTCTGGATACGGAAAGTTTAGAAATCAAAGACACTGCCTGACTAAACTGAAAGGTGCACTGCACAATACCCTGTGTGGGAAAGAAGTCACATCTCTCCCAGTGGAAGTACATAATGGACAGAGGATGAAACCATTTGTAATCACAGAGCCTGGGCCAGCAGCTGAGGGAGCCGATTCCTGGCAAACCCATGATTAGCCCAAAATACAGGCCTAGCAATCCCAAACTGCATGACATAGAGTGTGCCTAAGTGACCAGGATAATATCAAACATGGAGAGAGGTTTACACAGGGGAGTAGACAATGTGGGAACCCACCCATCTCTCCCCCTTGGCCTCCAATTGGGCTGCTTGCAGGACCTGCTGAGAGAGACATGCCTGACCAGGAATTCAAAATGTCAGGCAGGGGCAGGAGAGATTAAGTTTGGAGACTGAACACAATACCAAGAAACATGGGGCCTGCAGGTGATGTGATAGATTAAGAATTGACTGCTCCACCATATGAATGGAACTAGGGGAAATCTCTGAGGTGCAGTCTTCCAGGGCAGATCAGCAATTGTGGGGCCCTGGAGGTATGCTGATTTAAAATTTCCAGACCAATTGCCATTCAGTGAAGAGCCTAGAGCCTACCTAAGACCAAACCCTGCCTCCAACCTCCAGGAATTCCACCTAGGGTATTACCTCTCTCACTCTAGCAATCCTGAGGATAGAGCACACACTCCAGAAGACCCCCACCTAAAACTGCTGAGAAGAGATGCTGAGAATCCTTTGAGCTTCAAAAGGAACAATTCTTTAAAATTTAATTGAGATTTTATTTTTCCTCTCTCTCTTTTTTCTTCTCTCTGTTTAACTGTGACTTTAATGGTTCATGGACATTTTATACATACTCATATTTCTTTTCTTTATGATTTCTAGCATTTTCAAAAGCCAGTTATTTTTCATTAATTGGCTTTTTGAGCACTAGGGTGAATGATTAGTATATTTCACTTATATTTTGCATTCTTTCATTTTTATTTTTTTTAATTTTATATATATATATATATATATATATATATATATATATATATATTTTACCTGTTTTCCTTGATTCCTTTCTCTCTTTTTTTACAATAATAGCCAATCACTATTGTTCTGTCTTTCACTTTTCCTTTAATTCTTTATTTCTGTCTTCTCTCCTCTACCCTCATAATCCTCACATCCTATATCGATTCTGTTCTCTCTCTGTTCATTACCTGAAATTGTAAACCCTTTTACAAACTTCCTGATTTTATTGTAGGCAATAACTTCTCATATCATTTCTGGATCTCAGCTGATGTCTTAATCCAGACCCTCAAACCTAGAAGGTCCTGGAACAACATATTCCAAGCTTTAAAAAAAAAAAAAACAATAGATGCCAGCCAAGAACACTCTACCCAGCAAAATTTAGGCTTAACTTGATGATGAAATAAAAGGCTTCCATGAGAAACAAAAGCTAAAAAAATTCACAACCAGGAAGCCTGTACTACAAAACATACTCAAAATATTTAATGGAGAAGAAATTAAAAATAAAAGTGCAAGGGGCTGTGGTTGTGGCTAAGTGGTAGAGCACTTGCCTCACACATGTGAGGCACTGGGTTTTATCATCAGCACCACGTAAAAATAAGTGAAATAAAGGTATTGTGTCCATCTACAACCAAAAAAGATATATATTAAAGAAAAATAAATAATAAAAGTGAAAACCATCAAAGGGAGGAATTACATTAGAATAATAGTTATCAAAGAAACTAATTCAAATTAAAACAAGAAATAAAATAAAATTACATGGATTAAAAATCATATGTCATTATGACATTGAATGTAAATGTCCTAAATTCATCAATCAAAAAACATAGACTGGAAAATTGGATTAAAAACCAAGACCAAAAAATATGCTGTCACCATGAGACACAGCTCATAGGCAAAAATATCCATAGACTGAAGGTAAAAGGATGGGAAAAAACATATTATTCATATTATTATTCATATTATTCACATGGATCTCATTAAAAGGTTTTTATCCTCATTTCAGATTATATGGATTTCAAGCCACAGTTAATCAGAAGGTACAAAGAAGAGCATTTCATACTGCTTAAGGGAATTATACATCAACAACACATAAAATAATTCTAAGTATTTGTGTCCCACACAATAAAGCATCTATGTACATCAAACAAACATTTCTCAATTTCAAGAATCAAATAGACCACAACACAATAATACTGTGTATTATTTAACACTTCTCTCACCACTGGATATATCCTCCAAACAAAAGCTAAATAAAAAACCTACAGAACCAAAAATATAATTAATAATTTAGATGTAACAGACATATAGAATTTTTCATCCACCAATGACTGAATAGATATTTTTTCTCAGCAGCACATGTATCCTTCTCTAAAATAGACCATATAGTAGTCCACAAAGCAACTGTTAGCAAATACAAAAAAAAAAAAACAAGAAAAAATTAGAGATACTATCCTGCATTCTATCAGATCATAATGGAATGAAACTAGAAATCAATGATAAAATAAGAAATACAAGCTACTCTAGCATATGAGACTAAATGTCAAACTATTGAATAACCAATGGAAACAGAAGAAATCAGGGATGAAATAATTTTTAAAAAATACTTAGGGGTAAATTAGAATAGCAATACAACATAGCAAAATCTCTGAGAGACTATGAAGGCAATGGTAAAAGGAAAGTTCATTGCATGGAGCTCATTCATTAAGAGAATAGAAAGTTAAAAAAAAATAACCTAATATTGCATCTCAAAGCCCTAGAACAAGAAGAAGAAATCAATACCAAAGCAGTAGAAGACATGAAATAATTAAAACCAGAGCTGAAATTAATGACATTGAAACAAAACAATCCAAAATTCAGCAAAACAAAAAGTTTATTCTTTGAAAAAAAAATTGATAAACTTTTAGCCAAAGCTAATGAAGAGAGAAAAAAAACCCAAATTACTAAAATTTGTAATGAAAAAGGAAATATCATGTCAGACACTATTGAAATACAGATGATAATAAGAAACTCTTTAGAAAATTTATAATCTAAATAAATAGAAAATCTTGAACACATCAACACATTTCAAGAGACATATGACCTATACAAATTGAATCAGAGGGACACATAAAATTTAAGCAGATAAATTTTATGTAATAAAATTGAAGATGTGATCAAAATCCTACCAACAAAGAAAAGTCCAGGACCAGAAAAAATCTCAGCTGAGTTCTATAAGATCTTCAAACAAGAACTAACACCAATTCTCCTAAAATTATTCCATAAAATAGAAAAGGAGGGAACCATTCTAAACTCATTCTATGAAGCTAGTATAACCCTGATACCAAAACTAGACAAAGACAAATCAAGGACAGAAAACTTAATACCAATATCCCTGATGAACACAGATGCAAAAATTCTTAATAAATTACTTGCAAATTACATATAAAAACATTGAAAAATAGTGCACCATGATCAAGTGGTGTTCATTCCTGGGATGCCAGGTTGGTTCAACATACAGAAATCAAGAAAACTAATTCATCACATCAGTAGACTAAAAGACAAGAATCGTATAATTATCTCAATAGATCCAAAAAAGGCATTTGACAAAATACAACATTCATTCATGTTAAAAAAACACTAGAAAAACTGAAGATAGTAGGAATATACTTCAGCATTGTAAAAGCATGCTAAACCCAAGGCCAACATCATTCTAAATGGAGAAAAATTGAAAGCATTCTCTCTAAAAACTAGAACAAGGCAGGGATGCCCTCTTTCATCATTTCTATTCAATATATTTCTGAAAATTTTAGCCAGAGAATTACAAGAAAGAAATTAAAGGGAAATGAATAGGAAAAAAGAACTCAAAATATACCTATCTTCCAATGGCATGATTCTATATTTAGAGGACCCTGAAAACTTCTAGAACTCATAAATGAATTGAGCGAAGTAGCAGGATATGAAATTAACACTCAATTGCATTCCTATACATTAGTGATGAATCAACTGAAAGAGAAATTAAGAAAACTATGTCATTCAAAATAGCCACAAAAATATTTGGGAATCAAATTAAGAAAAGTGGTGAAAGACCTCTACAAAGAAGACTACAGAACACAAAAGATAAAAATTGAAAAAGACCTTAGAAAATGAAACGATCTACGTTCTTGGGTAGATATAATTAATATTGCCAAAATGGGCATACTACCCAAAGCACTCTACAGATTCAATGTGATTGCTAGTAAAGATCTGATGATGTTCTTTAGAGAAATAGAAAAAGCAGTCATGAAATTCTTTGAGAAAAATAAGAGACTCAGAATAGACAAAGCAATCGTTAGCAAGAAAAATGAAACAGGAAGCATCACAATACAGATCTTAAATTATACTATAGAGCAATATAAACTAAAATGGCATTGTATTAGCACCAAAACAGACATGAAAACCAATGGTACATAATAGAAGATACAGAGACAAAACCACATACATACAGTTATCTCATTCTAGACAAATGCACCATAAACATATATTGGAGAAAATATAGCCTCCTCAACAAATGGTGCTGGGAAAACTGGAAATCCATATGTAATGATATGAAATTAGACCCCTATCTCTCACCTTACATAAAACTCAACTCCAAGTGGATCAAGAACCTAGGCATTAGTCCAGAGACCCTGTGCCTACTAGAAGAAAAAGTAGGTCCAACTCTTCATCATGTCGGCTTAGGAACCAAATTCTTCAACAAGACTTTTAAAGCACAAGAACTAAAATCAAGAATTAATAAATGGGATGATGTTAAATTAAAAAGATTCTTCACAGCAAAGAAAACAATCAAGAATGTGAAGAGACAGCCTACAGAGTAGTGGGAGGAAAAACTTAACCTGCACCTCAGAGCATTAATCTCCAGAATATATAGAGAACTCTAAAAACCTAATACCAAAGAAAGAGGAGGAGGAGGAGGAGGAGGAGGAGGAGGAGGAGGAGGAGGAGGAGGAGGAGGAGGAGGAGGAGGAGGGAAGAGAGAAGAGAAAAGAGAAGAGAAAAACAAATAACCCAATCAATACATGGGCAGAGGAACTGAACAGGTACTTCACAGAAGAAATAGGCAACAAATATATGAAAAAAATTTTTTTCTCCAAGCAATTAGCGAAATGTAAATTAAAACCACACTGAGATTTCATCTCACTCCAGTCATAATGGTAATTATCAAGAATACAAGTAGCAATAAATGGTGATGAGGATATGGGGGAAAGGGTACATTCATACAATGATGGTAGGATTGCAAATTGGTGCGACCACTCTAAAAACCAATATGGAGATTCCTCAGAAGACTTGGAATGGAACTACCATTTGACTCAGTTATCCCACTCCCCAACATATACTCAAAGGAGTTAAAACTAGCATAATATAGTGATGTGGCCACATCAATGTTTACAGCAGCTCAATTCACAATAACTAAGCTGTGGAATCAACCTAGATGCCTTTCAACAGATGAATGGCTAAAGAAAAGGTGGTACATATATACAACAGTACATTACTAACCCATAAAGAAGAAATAAATTATGGCATTTGAAGGTAAATGGATGGAACTGGAGACTGCCATGCTAAGTAAAATTAGCCAATTCCAAATGACCAAAGGCTGAATGTTCTCTTGCTCTCTCTGATATGTTGATGCTAGCACACAATAAGGAAGCTAAAGAGGATAAGAATAGAAGTCAATGAATTAGACAAAAAAGAATGCAGGAAAGGGAGTGGAGATGAGAATAGGAAAGACAGTAGAATGAGTCAGACATAACTTTCCTGCATTCATATATGAACACACAATCAGTGTAACTCCATATCATGTACAATCACAAAAAATGGGAAGTTATACTTCATGGATGTATGTCAAAAAAAAATTCTACTGTCATGTATAACTAAAAAGAATAAATAAATTAAAAATAAATAATCACACAAAGAGCTTCATGCTTTTTAAGACATGTTCACTTTTGGATTCAAGTAATCATACTTCAGCTTTAAAATAACTCATGAACAGAAATGGGAAGTATTTCCATTTTACATGAGTTTACACATGTGTTCATAAGAGTAGTGGTTGGCTCAGGTACACAACTATGAATATCAGACTTAAAATGCAAGGGCACGTTTTCTTTTTTATTTGATTTAAATTGATTTCTGATACATAAAAACAATGCATATTAATGGGGTAACATGTGATATACCCATATGTATATACATTATATAATGTTTCAATCAGTATAAACACATTTATCTCCTCAAATATTTATCAATTATTTATGATGAAAACTTTCAACATTGTTTTAGTATTCTGAAATGTACAATCATTATCTATCAACACCTTACTATGCAAGAGCACATCAGAACTTCTTGCTCCTAACTGTAACTCAGCACCTATTGATTATTTTTTCTCCATCCTCCCTACACCCCTGCTTTTCCCAGTCTCTGCTGAGATCCATTCTACTGTAAATTTCCATGAGATCAACTTTTTTAGATTCCACATATCAGTGAGATCATATGGTACTTGTCTTTCTGTGCCTAGCCTATTTAACCGAACATTATGATCTTTAGTCCCACTCACATTGTCAAAAAGGACAGTATTTCATTCTTTTGAGGCTGAATGTATGTATATGTACATATTTTCTTTATTAATCAGCTGATGGATACTTATGTTGTTTCCATTCTTGGCTAATGTGAATAGTGTTGGAACTAACAAGGGAATACAGAGGTCTCTTCAACATACTGATCTCATTTCACTTGGATATATACTAGGAGTGGGATTGCTGAATCCTTTGGTAGTTTTATTTTTAGTTTTTTGAGGAACCTTAATAATATTATCCATTGTGGCTGTACTAATTTAACTTCTCACCAATGATGCAAGCTTCCCACTCCCTTTTCTTAAAACCTCACTAGCACTTATTGTCTTCAGCCTTTTTGATAGTAGCCATTCATACTAGGATAAGGGGACATCTTGTCATGGGTTTGATTTGTATTTTCCTGATAACTAGTAATGTTGAGTATTTTTTCATGTACTAGCTGGTCATTTGTATTTATGTCTTCTGATTGTTTTTTTTTTTTTTAATCATGTTCCCTTGGCTGATCTTGAACTCCTGGTCTCAAGTAACACTCCTGCCTTAACTTCCTGAGTAGCTGGGGTTCCAGTCCTGGGCCACCACACCCAACCATATATCTTCTTTTTTATGTCTATTAGGTCCTGTGTCTATTTTCTATTTGGGTTATTTGTATTTTGCTATTGAGTTTTCTTAAGCCCTCGTATTATGGCTCTTAACTGTTTGTCAGATGTATAGTTGGAAAAAAACTCTCATTCTATAGCTTGTACTTTACTCTGTTGATGGTTTCCTTTGGTGTGCAGACACTTTTAACTCAGTGTCATCTATTTGTTTATATTAGCTTTTGTTTCTTATGCTTTTGGTCTTTGTCAAAAAGATCCTTGCCCATTCCAGTGTCCTAAAGCATTTCCTCTATGTTTTCTTGTAGTAATTTCATAGTTTTAGTAATATATGTAAGTCGATTCATTTTGACTTCATTTTTATAACTGGTGAGAAGAAGGAATCCAGATTCATTCTTCTACATGTGGCTATCCAGTTGGCCCAGCACCACTTATTGAAAAGCCAGTACTTTCTCCAAGGATGTTCTTAGCACTTTTGTCTAAAATCAGTTGTCTATAGATGGGCTCATTCCTAGGTTCTGAATTCTGCTCTATTGGTCTGTATATCTGTACTTATGACCAAATCATGCTGTTTTGATTACAACAGCTCAGTAGTATATTTTGCAGTCTACTAGTGCAGTGCCTCCTGCTTTGCCCTTCTCACTCAAGGTAAATTTAACTTTTTTGTTGTTCCATATAATTTTATGTTTTGAAGAATATCAACAATGTTTTGATAGAGATTGCTTTGATTCTTCAGATTTTGAATAATGTAGACATTTTAACAGTATGACTCTTCTAATTCATCAACATGGGATGTCTCCCTAATTTTTGTGTCCTACTCAAACTCTTTCTTCAATGTTTTATAACTTTCTTTGTACATATATTTTACAACTTTGGTTAAATGTATTTAGACAGTTTTGGTAACTATTGCAAATTAGAATGCTTTCTTGATTTATATTTCAAATACTTCACTATTGGCAGATAGCAATGCTACTGATTTTGTGTCCTGCAGCTTTGCTGAATTACCTTATTAGTTTGAACAGTTTTCTAGTGGAGTCTTTGGTACTTTGTATACATAAGATCAGGTTATCTGAAAACAGTGAATTTGACTTCTTCTTTTTCAATTTGAATACCCTTTAGTTTTCTTGTTGATTGTTCTGGCTAGGACTTCCAGCACTGCATTAAATAAGAGTGGTGGAATTGGGAATCCTTAAAATGATTCACATCTTAGAAGGAAAGTTTTCAGCTTTTCTGCACACAATATGATGTTAGATATTGGCTTATAAATAGCCTTGTTATGTTGAGGTACATTCCTTCTATACCTAATTTGTTCCTAATTAGTTCAGTGTTTTTATGATGAAATGATTTGAATTTTATCAATTCAACAAATGCCTTCTGTGCACCTATTGAGATGACCTATGGTTTTTGTCCTTCAGTTTATTGATATGCTGTATTATGTTTATTAATTTGTGTATTTTAAATCACCTTTATATCCCTCAGATAAATCCTACTTGATCATGACAAACACTCTTTTTGATGAGCTGTTAGATTCAGTCTGATAGAATTTAACTGACAAATTTTGCACCTATGTTAATCAAGAATATTGTCCTGTAATTTTCATTCTTTCTCCTCCCTTCCTTCCTTCCTTTCTTTCTTTCTTTCTTTCTTTCTTTCTTTCTTTCTTTCTTTCTTTCTTTCTTTCTTTTTTCTTTCTTTCTTGTCATTATATAGCTTTGGTATCAACATAATTATGACCTTAAAGAATGTGCTTGTAACTATTCCTTTCTCTTCTATTTTTTTTTAGAATAATTTAACAAGAATTGGTATTGTTTCTTTTTTAGATATTTAGTAGAACTCATGAAGCTGATCCTGAGTTTTACTTTGGTGGGAGATTTTATTACTAATTCAGTCACATTACTTGTTATTGGTCTGCTCATGTTTCCTAACTACAAATCAAGCGTTCTTTCCACTAGTCTAGAACACTTCTTTTTGATTAAAAAGGGAAAACAATTCCGAGTTTTCAGGAATTTTCTCAGCAGAAAGAAAATCAAACGGGTGATTTGGATATTTGTCCATTATTATGCCTTTCCTAAATACATTCTTCATTTTGAATGAACGTGAGAAATTTGAACACATTTTCCTTCATTCAAATTTTGGATCTAAGACTTCAGCATAGAGTGCCTGAGGAGGCAAAGAATGTAGAGACTGCTATCAATGTCAGTCATTGCTTTCCTCTCCCTTTTATGTCTGAAAATGCACATTATGGTGAGGAAATAAAAATGCCCATGAACTCAACTAAGGATTCTAAATAAGAAAAGAAGATTTGGTAGAAGAATATAAGCTTGGTCCTAAATGGTAACTAATGCTTACCTTTCAGGAGAGGGGCAGAAGGGAGTGTCATAACCTGTGTCTTAAGTCATTGGAAAGGGGAAGCTTCTTTTCAGTGCTAGATTTTTGTTACTTTTTAGAAACTGGAAACAGTTTTGGCAGGTAATCAACTTTTAAAAGAGATAAGCCAGAAATTTAAATTTTTATATTGCTAATAGCATTTTAAACAGTTGTAAGACACTGAATGGCTAGAAAAAGCATGTATGAAGACCAAAAAGAGTCAATTTGTGATTTCTAGCTGAGGGATATTGATAATACTAGACATATCCATAAAAAGGTATGGAATTAAAACAATGAGCAGATTTTGACAGGTAACTGAGGAGAAGTAGAGAGAGGAATATTGTCCAGACTAATTTTACATTTAAAAACTGACAAATGTTCATTGACTCTCTTTTTCTTGTGTTATTAATAGAAACCCTGGGTATTTTTGGCATTTAAAATTATTTCAGAACAAAACAAACAAATGGATAGTTTGCATAGATTAAGGAAGAAAGACTCGGGATTTAGGTGCAGCACTAAGACAAAAATATTTTTGTGAGTTAGTTTCTAGAAGCATACACATAAAATATATCAAAATCACCAAAATATTTTAGTCTTAAAGAGGTGGTGAGAGATTCTGGGGTAACATATCCCTCAATATAGTGAAGGGTATTCTAACATTCCAAGACAAGATCTGCATCATTTTAAAGAAGTAAGAAAAAGAGAGTCCAAAAGCTAAGAATATCCAGTATCCTATAGCCAAGCTAAAAGGACACTTAGGATTAAGTGAGATCTCCTCTGCCAAAAGCTCCTGGGCAGTCAGGATGGGTCAGAGCAGAGAGAGAGCCAGCAGCTCTGGCGCCAGCAAAAGCATAGATGGCCTTGGCAACTGCCATTTGCTGTTGTGCAGTAGGAGGAGCCTGGGAGTCTAATAAGAATGTACTTAGGAGGCTGGAGGGGAGGATAGTGGTATGAGGCAGGGAAAGTGAGCAACAGAGGAGGAAGAAGATCACTTCCTGTTTGTTGCTTGTGAAGATTTGGACAGAAATGAGAGGTGTGCTGTGCCTCTGATTGTGGAATGCCACTTTGAGTGTGTTGATCCCAGTAAGAAGTGGTGTTAAAAGAGTTAGACTTGAGTGTTTGGGGGTTGGGGAAAATCTTCCTGAGTTTTGAGTAGTAGAAGTTGTGTCGGCCAAGAAATGCTTCAAGCAGGATTTGGAATTTTGATAAGGATACTTGTTTTTCTTATTTTGAAATAATTAGAATAATTTTTCATTAAAAAGTCAATGTAATCTCTTCATCAAGAGATAATCAGTGCCACTTTCAGAATATGTAAGGAATATATAAAATATATACACATATCTTGTGTATAGTTTATATATATTGCATAACATATGATGTGCAGTTTTATATATGTAATATATACATAAAACTGTACAGACTTATATAATATATAAATAAAACTTTTATATATTCTTCATATACATATATAAATATATAGACACATACACAAATGTACACACACACACACACACACACACACACACATGTGCATATTTGCATTCTGAGATGGGCCAGACTCATAAATGATTTCATTCTAGTTTGCATAGATTAAGTCTCACTTTTTCTGTTGTAAATGTCTCTCTATGAGTTTTGAAAAAATGTATCATGTCATGTAACCAACATTGTAATTTCCTAATAGTTGCACTGCCCTAAAAAAGTGTACTGTGTTGAGCAATCCCAACCTAAATCCCTGGCAACCACTGTTTGTTTACTATTTCTATACATTTTCCTTTTCTAGAATGTCATAAATGTGGAATAACATGGTAAATAACCTTTGCAGACTGGCTTCTTTTCGTTAGCAATATGAATTTAAGATTTATCCATGTCTTCTCTAGGTTGTTTGCTTATCATCTTTATTTTTCATTTCTGAATAACGTTCCATTCTATGGGATATAACAGCTTTTTAAATGCACTCACTTATTCAAGGCCATTTTGGTCACTTTAAGTTTTTGATTATGGGTAAAGTTACTAACGATATTCATATATAGGCATGACTTTTCAACTCAGTTTGTTCAGTGTTTTTATCAGGAAGGAATGTTGAATTTTATCAAGCATATTTTGTGCATCTATTGATGGCTTTTGTCCTCTACTCTGCTGTTATGCTGTGTCATGTTTATTGATTTGTGTATGTTGAACCACCTCATATCCCCGGGATGAATTCCACTTTTATCATGGTGAATAATAGATGCCAAGGAGTGTAATTGCTAGGTCAAATGTTAAGACTATGCTTAGTTTGATTTTAAAAAATGGCCAAATATGCATTCCACAGTGGCTGCACCAGTTCATTCCCACCAGCAGTGAGTGTGAGGCCTAGTACATCTTCATCTGTCCTCAGTTCTGTGGGGTTTGGGATTTCAAGCCATTGTAACATGAGTGCAATGACATCTCACTGTTGTTTTAATTCATAATTCCCTCAGGACACACTATGCTGAATATGTTTCATGGAATTCTTTGCCCTCTAAGCATCTTCTTTGGTGAGATCTTTTGTTTGGAACTTTTGTTCATTTGAAAATTGATCTGTTTGCCTATTCAGTTTTAAGAGTTCTTTGCATATTTTGGATACAAGCCCTTTATCAAATATGTCTCTGGCAAATCTTCTTTCTGAGTACATGGCTTGTCTTCTCATTCTCTCTAGTGGATATTTATAGAGCATAAATTTTAATTTTAATGAAGTCCAACTTATCAATTTTTCTCTTTCATGGATCAAGTTTGTTTATTTCATCTTATGTTTTCTCTTAACAATGTGTTTCAAACATAAGCCCTTGCTAATAATAAATATGCATTTTTACTTTCCACAAAACAGAAAAAAAATACTTTCAGGCACAGTGAAAATTAAGTAAGAATGGGATGCTTTTAAAGCACATTTAGTATAAAAGTGAAAAAATTATTCTATAAAATAGAATTTTATAAAATTTCTATTTTATAAATAAATGTGTTATTTCAAACACAATTTACATTTTCCATATTTTTCTGATTATTTTTTCTTAAATTAATTTCTGACCTGGTATTACCATTTTCACAATTGTCATTGCAGATGTTTAAAGAAAATCAGAATTTCACTATGTCTTTGGTTAGGCTACTTAAAGGATAGCCTAGTTCTCCGTGATATAAAATAAAAAGCTTTTAAATCTAACAATGAGACTTTAGAGAGAAAAAGAGAGTGTGGAAGTGAATCTGAATAATAGAATTACTGAATTTAAAGATGAAATTTAAAATCAAATTCAAGACTATGGGTTGTTTGAGTCTTTTGGATCACCCCTGATTGATAATAATCAGGACAAGGAGCTTATTACTAATTAAAGCTTGCATTTATTATTCCACTCTGGAATTTGCACACAAACTGTTTTTCATTTCTGGTAATGTTAATCAAGTAAATTAGTATGAAATATGCACCCCCCAAAAAACAGATACCTTGCCTTGTGCCATTACTTCCTATCGTCTTCACAATTTCCCTTTGGAGGAACTAATATTACTCCACTTTACAACCGAGGAAAATGGATGCTGCAGGAAATTCAGGGATCTGACGTAATAGCTAATATGGTGGACCTTGGTTTGAATGCAGGCCTGACTGGTAGAAAAGCCCATGCTTTCTCAACAACCCTTACAGAAATATTTATCATGAAGAACCAAGGGTTCTGACACAAACATTCCTCATTTGGTTGGGACACACAGATATCTCCTGGTATGGCAGGAAACACACTTGAACCATATCATATGGTGTGATAGCAAGTGTAAGAAGAGGCCAGACAGAACTGAAATAAATCAGTAGGAAGAAGTAGTAATCTGTTCAATAAGCTGATTTCCTTTCCTTCTGGACAGCTGGACTATATATTCAGCCTCTTATAGTTAGTTATTCTGACTATAACTGCATGTAATTTCCAGGCCTGACCCATAAAAAAAAAAAACACCTAGATGATCTCCCTCTCTTTCCTCCTCTGTGCTTCTATTAGACTATATCCTTGAATATTGAGTATAGTAAGTGCTTCCAATCCTTGATCAGATCAAGAAAGGCACTTTCACTCTGCCATGCTAATAATATTTCCAGATTTATCTGTCACATCTGCTACTGTTACTTGACTAACACATAAATTGATATGAGAAGTGGGGTGCTACAAAATAACCTAAAATATGTGGACATATTTTAAATATAAAATATATGGAACAGGAGGCTGCAAGAAAATTAGTAACATGAGTTAGAAGATTATATAATGATACCATGAACAGGCAAAATGTTTGGAAAAATTGTTGTCTGCAATAAAATGAATAATACCAAGTACCTGCCAAACCTTTAGAAGTAGGAGAAGTTGGTAAATGCAATTATTAATAGTTTGTAATATTTGTTAACAGGTAAACTTAGCAAGATAATTTTTACTATTTTTAAAATAAATTTTTATTGGTGCATTATAATCATACATAATATCAGGATTCATTGTTATATATTCATGCATACACACAACAAAATTTGGCTAATTTCATTGCCCTGTGCCTCCCCTTTCCCTCCTCTCCTTTCTCCCCCAGTCCCTTTCATCTACTGTATTGATCCCTTTCCTCTACTCTATTCTCATGATATCTCCTACTTTTTTTCCTTTTTTTTTCTCTCTAGCTTCAATTTATGAAAGAAAACATATGAACTATGACTCTTTGAGTTTGGCTTAGTTCTCTAAATAATGTTCTCAAGTTCCATTCATTTTCCTGCAAATGATATAATTTTGTTACTCTTTATGGCTGAATAAAACTCCATTCTGTATATATACCATATTTTCTTTAGTCATTCATATGTGGTTGGACACCTCTGCTGGCTCCATAATCTTGCTGTTGTTAGCATGATATTGTTAAAAAGAGGGACAAATTCAGTCAAGAATTGTGGGCTTTTAGACAGTATGGATCAGGAATAAATAAAAGTTGAAACAAAAAAAGGTAAACTGTTTAAAAAAAACCACTCGTTCTAGTTCATACATGTTAAGGATTATAATTTGAAACACATCAGCACCTTGGTTAATTAAATCAGATTATTATATCTACCCTACTCGTTTCTGTTGATGTTAAAGAAGTTCCACTGGGTTGAAAGTTAGGACCAGAAGGGTAAAGATAAAAAAAAATAAACTAGGCTTAAGAATTATGTCTAGGAGAACTTCAAGTGTGAAGACTGGCATATGTGACCATGTGGAAACAAGAAAAAAGCATACTACATGTTTGACGAATTACACTGTCAGAAAAATCAGATGTTTGGGTTTTTAGAACAACCATGACAACAACAGAACTTTGACTCTCTAGAGTTTAAACAATCATCAAATTCCCAAACTTGCACCAGTAAGAAACAGGCTATAAAAAGATAGTTTATGCCTCATCAGCAGCCTCATACAGGATTACAGAAGATAATTTACAAGGAAGATGTTCTTTCAGTGGAAGGATAGAAGAAAATTCCTCCTAGAAATTGGAATAGGATCTCATAAAGGATCTTTCCCTTACTCAAGATGGGAGTTTTCTCTACTGTACAATGTTTTCTTGATTGTTATGGAACAGTGTTTCCTTGGTGTCTCCCACTATGGTCACTTCTAAGACGACCATTTTTAATTAGTACAATGCATGCTGTTGTTTGGGTATGCAAGTGTAGGAATTGTCTTTTAGTTTATAGTTTGAGGAGGCATATCAAATCTGGTAGAGAATAATAATAGAGATGTGCAGCACATCTTGATTTTGAGTGAAATAAAAAAGAAAGGGAAGACTATAAAAGAAACTCATGAGCTGTTCATTGAAAGTTTCTCTCTTTCCTCCTGCTATTTCCAGATTCCTGTCTAGTTGATGTGGAGATGTCATTGAGTTCTAGCCAATAAAAAGCTAGTCTAAATGGCACGTCACACCTGAGTGACCTTTCTTACATTCCTCAGTACTTTCATTCTCAGGATGAGTTTAAAAGCTGTGTGTTGAAAATGTAAGCGTCTGAATGACCAGGTGGAACAAACCCCTTTGTTGCCTCATCACTACACTAACAAAGCAAGAAGATGGTTTTCTATTGTATTAAAACATTGCATATTAGAATTCTTCTGTTGCAAGATAGTCACCCTAACAAATACCTTAGAAAAACTTTCCAGAAAAACAACAACAACAACAAAAATGAAATAGAACCTAAAATTCACTTGCAATGAAGAAACATATGCATATTAGCAGGAAAAAATGAGCAAAAATCCTCAGACAGAATTGAGCTTTGAAAGCATGTAAAAATACTGAGGCAAGTCAACCACCTCATCTTTATGATTATTCATGATCTTATATATTAATTAATAATGATGGTGATTGCCTACCTAACGTAAATATATTATGCATTTATCTTCAAGATACTATAGTAACTTTATTGTTACACCCATTTGACAGGTTAACAAACTGAGACAGAGATGTATGTAACTTACCTTGGTTTAACATCTCTTGTGATATAGACTTAGAATTGTATTCATATCTGTCCCCAAAATCCACATTCTTTTTAATTTTTTATATTTTTTAAATTTTTAAATGATATACAAAAGTAACCTAAATTCATAGAGCTTATTTCATTTCCATGTTTAGAAAGCAGAACAGTTTAAAATTTCCCTGCTATTACCCATTGAATATAAATGAAAATGTTTATATGATGGTTGAGGTCTTGAGGTTGAGGGTTCCAAAATGATCCAAATCATACTTCTATTAAATATAGTTTAAGTTGATCACTGAAACCAGCACTCATCTCAATGCACTACTTTTAGTAATATTCACAAAATAGATAAAATACAATATCTCATCTATATTTATATCAGTTTACACTAGACACTCTACTTCAGTGAATATAGACATAACACACGAATGATTTGATGACTAATTTTCATTTGTTTCTTGTGGGAAGTCAAGCACAAAAATGTACTTGCACACATTTTAGGTCCCCCCCCCAACTCCTTTTGGCTGATCTGAAATTGTGCTTCATATAATTATTTTGTTACTCTCTAGAAAATTATAATGTTCTTGCCCCCAGAGGCTAAAGCCCAACAAAGAGGATCTATGTTCTAGTGCCAATACCAGCTGTTGGAAATTATCTTCCAGCTCAAATTTGGTGAATTGCTTTTTAGATTTTAGGGATTCTGGTTCCATTCTTAGAAATAACATTTTTTTCAAAGGCTAAAAAGATATGAAGTAGTTATCTTAAAATTTCCGAGTATGTACTATTAAAGGATTTCCAGGTTGCCACAACTGCTTGAGACCTTATATAGAGTTTAACAGACACTCCCATTACAACATTTTTGGTATACTTAACCAGGTGCTGTGACCCTGGGGTGCTGTTAGAAGGACTTAAGATGACATGTGGCTTGGTACTGGATTTGCTCAAGGAGATTTCCACTGAAGACTTAAAAACCATAGGGCAGTGGCTCTATAAGAGCTGATCAAGCAGGAGGTGGTGGGGCAAGATACAGTCCAATACAAGAAAGATACATTGCCATCTAGTTTTCTCATACAAAATAAGATTGATTCTAATGTGACATATTTCTAGAATATCTAAAGCCTATAAAGATGTTTTAAAAATGTATCATGTTGAGAATCTGACTTATTTTACCCTATGCAGCCATATTTCACAATGTTCTTGTTATAAATATTTATAATTAATGTCTCAATTGAAAAGTGCTTGATGAGAATCTGAATTGCTTTTCTAAGAATGAGGTACTTGACTTGAATCAAGTACTATATAGGTCTAACTGTTGAGTATAATTAAGAAAAAAACTGAATACAGTGAATACACATAGAATATTTCAACCAAAACATTGAATAATACAAAAATAAAAGTTGTTATTGCAATTTTAGAAAAATAAAATTTTTGAAATAATGGGTTTTGTATTTGGAGATATTCATGTGGAACTATTAATAATTCACACCTTTAAAGAAAGAAAGATCATTTATAAAGAAAGAATTGTAAGTAATTTCAGACAGAATTGTAAAACTAGAACATGAGGATCTGGGTGATAAAATTTACAATATTCTAAATCACATAAGTCAGATTTTAAAAAAAATTCTGAAATGTGAAAGCAGATTTTCACTTTATGATTAAATGAATATTACTAAGAAAATTAGGTTTTACTGCCACTTTTTAAAAATTTACTCCCACTTTTGCTTCTAATCACAGTTAAAAGTCCTTTCTGCTAGCAGCCAGAGGCAAATGGTACATTATATGATATTAAGCTCATAAACATGCTCTCAACTTCCTAGTTTATTTTAAAGCCTCAAAGATTCTTGACATAGCAAGGGCATAAAATATTTTGTTGGGTGTTTTTATTTTAGGGCTTCAACAGGGAGATATGCAAGTCTATTACATTTTTCTTAGTGAATGTAAAAGTATTCCATGGTGCTCCCTGCGTATCTGTGTAGTCACCATGCAATAAAACAAAAGCAGCAATGGCTTTGCATGCTTCACTTACCAACTAAACAGCACAGCTTACTTCCACTAACATCACCAGGTCAACAGTCAGTACACTAGCAGACTGCAAAAAGTTTACTGAAATATTTTTTGCAACTTGGTGTTATAGATATTCAGAGACGTGAATTTAAAATATCAATCCTGTTATAAAATATCAGTCCGTTGATAAATAGACAGTACAGCTTATGGAATATAGTATAGACATGCAGTCAACTTCCATCACAATATGAAAAACAACAGCAAAAAGAAATTGCTAAAGGAGAATGTTATAGGTTTATCTTTCACTTCAGGTACAAATATTAAGGCAGGCATTCAGAGCAAATTTTTTTTTTTAAATAGAGCTTTGCAAACTTAATATCTAGAAAGTAATTATCAAGCTGCATGGCAGCATAAAGTCCTATTGATCCAAATTTCTCTTTCTGTATGAACTTCACAGACTTGCATGACTTGGCATCAGTAAAAGCTAATGATGATTCATGCTATTAGCTGCAACAGGCCCAGTCCCTAGGAACTTAGCTCTGACCTTTCATTAGCACTTTTCTCCCAAGGCAAGTAGGATCCTTCTCTAGGCATACTTCCTACTCACCCTAAAACACCTGGAGAATCACTTAAAGGCCAGACTGGGTGAGGGGCTGGGATGCTAAAGAAAAGTGAAGATTCAGTCTAAGGGGAAAAAGCACCTGACCTTGTAATCTAGTGAGCAATCCTGGAAACCCTGGAAAACAATTTACATGTTAAAATTTAAACTGTATAAAGTTAAAATAGTTAGTTACAAAAATGCATTTAAATGCTATCAGCTGGTTTTAACTTTTAGCAGCATTTACCTCTCTCCTCCCTCTAAAACCCTATTTAACATTTATGAATTCACTTTTCCTTGATCAAACATTTATTGAGCTTCTAGCACAATACTAGGCACTTAAGTAGCATTCTGTTATGGTAATACAGAAGTCATTAATTTTTTAAAATTAATGTTTTAAATGGCTCCCGAAGCAAGTATTGATTCATAAACATAAGGAATGGCTGCACAAATAACTTGAAAACACTTCTCTTTCTTACTCCTTCTCATCTCTTATTGTATCTCCTTCAATCTCCCTTCTCCTGCATGCATGGTCTCCTTTCACTTTTCCACTTCACATTGGATCAATGTAATGAGCAGGTGCTTTTAAAAATTAAGGCTAAAGGAATAAAAGCAAGTTTGAATTCTTTTAAACAAATAACCTAATTCTTAATTGTAAAAATAGAAGATGGAATCTAATAAGGCAAAGAAGCATCTTTGTTGCAATATTGGTAATGGTTTGATTTCTGTAACACTATAAACACTTACTGAAGTATTGCATTAATAATAGCAGCAGTAAAGACTGTCAGGAATTAAAGACTTTAGGTCAGATAAAGTTCTTGTATGGTATTCATTCTTCTACATAAATCATTATTCCATCTCTGTTTCAAAACAGTGAACTTAAAATAATCTCACTCTTTCCTAATATGAAATAAAATCCCATTTGAATTAGCCTTTCTTCATTCTATGTGGATCAAATGCTTTTCACCCTAATCTTTTCTACCTCAATTCTCCTTTCAAAAGAAACCAAAGGTCTTCTCACCAGTCTCATGATCTCTGGTCAATACTTATAGTCAACATGGTTAATTAAGTTAATATTGTTCACCTTCCAGAGCTTCAACAATCTTATGCCCTTTTTTGTTCTATTTTGCAATAAAAAAATTACTTTTTGTTAAATTTCAGATTAATCACCCCCCCACTCCCACAAAAATTAATACCATTCCTGCTTTCTCCCAAATATAAATTATCTCCCAGGCCTGTTCTCTGCTACACTTTGTCCTTGGATTCTTTTACTTTCTCTTGGATTCTGTGATTTCTCTCTGTTGATAGTTACCAAATCTCAAGTATGATGTGGTGATAAGAGTTTTGGGAGAGGAGTCTGAACACTTGCCTTCTGAGAGTCCTGTTTCCTGTAAAGTTTTGATGAGAAACTTGACTCCTATTCATCAGCGTGTATATGTGTGCACATATCCTAGTATAAAGCACATTTTAAAGAAAACTAATTATCATATAACCTGCAAAATCCAATTCTCTGTTAGTTTCTGTTGTCATCTTGTTTTGGTTTTGCTTTATTCTTTTCATACGCACACCAAAAACTTGAGTAGCAAGCTTATAAGCACAAGAAATACCCATTGTTACAGATATTTTGGAGTTTTAAACATGAAGTTTTCTGTTTGGAGTAGTTACATTATTTGGGAAAAAAATAGATTTATTGAAGGTGTAACTAAAACCAAATTTTAAAAAGTTTTGTACTTCATTTAAATTAAGATGCAAACCTTTAAACTTGCAAATTTCAATCATATTGGAACTTACACAGTGAAGGAACTAAGGGGAAGAAAAATCCTAGCTGGACAACATAAACAGATAAAATATACCTGATAGTCAATTTGTCATAAAACTGGCAAAAGAACCTCTTTGGAATAGCTTCATCTATAGAAATAGATATTAGCTAACCATAATGAACAGGGCTTTGAGGGAATTAAATTAATTCACAGTCAAGAGAGGGTAGTATTATCATTAAATTCCAGTTCTCCACCTTTTTAGAAGGGCTTTGCTACCAGAGCCCATTGTAGCTTGCAATTCCAATTATAAGTTAATCCTCACATCTGAGAAAAGCAGGTATAGATTTGATTTTGTTTTTAATCTCTATTTTTCAGATAAGGTATCCTGGGAAAGTTAAATGACCAGTCTGATATTACTCACCCAGACATAACCAGAAGTGAAACTTGGCTGATTTCTCTCACTCATTTCTTTTTCTGCTTGCTGAATGTAGCTTTTGTCATAACTGCCTCCAATGAAGTAACATAGTTCCTATCCTTAATCAATATAGATTTCTTGTATCAACTAATATAAAATTATTGGAAATTTTCATGATTAGTTGTTATTGATAAAAACAGTGACCAAGCAAATTTCTTCCTCTACTAACAACTGAAGTGAGTTTTCTCACTACACAGGGAGAAGAAGAGATGTGTCTAAGTAGAAAAAAATAAACAAACATTAAACAGTTATTTAATTAAATATAATTGTTTCACTAAATAGTCATATAATTAAATAACACTGGGCTTTCTGTGCAGCCCATTCCATGAAATTCTTAACAGTGCATGATCACCTAGCATCAACATGCAATCTTTTCAGCTACGTCTAAAATGTTTTATCATCTTCAATTATTTTTAAACATTTCAAATTTTGCACTGTCAGTAAGTTGTTAATTGTACAGATTTGTTTTGCTCAGAGCTGCTCATACATAGGGCCAATAGTGTGAGTTATTAGCATTATACCTATATATCAGCTGTTGATTTTCATTAGGGTCTTTCTTCTATAAGGTAGCAATGATCTTAATCACTAAGGAATATGGTTTGTAACAGGACTATCTATTTTCAGGGATAACTGTTGTAACAGATAAAATGTAAATGTATTAAAAAATACTGGAGAATAACACATTGGGCTTATAAAAATTATATAGATATTTGTGTTTGTGTATAGACATCTCTGCAAGTTTCTCACAACATTCTAATATCAAGATTAGCTTTCATTTGAAGATTATTCCAAATTTGTCTTCTATCAGGGATATTTCTAAAGTATCATTGTATTTTAATTTTCCAATATTTAGATTTAAATTTTTAGATTTGTACATTTTACAAACATCTACAGCTTCCCCTGTGAAGTTTGAACAAAGCTTACATTTATCTTTCTCTCCCAGACTTAAACGTCATTCCTATATTGGTTTCCTCATATGGTCAATGACTGTGTTGATTTTATTTCAAGTTACACAATATTAGCAAGAATTGCATAAAAATTTAAAAAAACTGAGCAAACAACAATAGTAAAACCTTCTCCAGATTTAAAATTCAAAGAGGTGTGGTCCACATCTCTATTTTTAACTTTTAAAGATGAACTTATTATCTGTATCAGTAGAGACATTTTTTAACTTTGAGTTTATTCGTTTTTTATATTTATTTTTTAGTTGTAGATGGACAAATACCTTTACTTTGTTTATATATTTGTATGTGGTGCTGAGGATCAAACCCAGTGCCTTATATGTGCAAGGCAAGCACTTTACCACTGAGCCCCAGCCCCAGCCCAAGTAGAGTTGTTTTTTAAGAAGAAATGGTCTGGTTCCAAAGCTAGATTCAAAATGACCGAAACAGTGAAAAACACAAGAAAACTGGAAAGAACAATGAAGATACACATGTATTTTTTGTTCTGTAAAAACATGGCAATATACATATATATTCCATAGTAACAGTTTTTTTATAGTGCTAAAAAATTTAGTCAAGTGTTTTAGTCAGGTGATTATTACAAAAAGGAAAAGATCATATATATATATATATATATATATATATATTTGCAATAGCTGCAGCAGCATAGCTAAAAAAAATACTAAATTCCAACTACTTGCCAGACTATGTAGCTGATTTATACACTTGATTGTTGACCCTCACATCAACCTGATAAGGGGGATATGACTCTCTACTTAAGAGGCATGTGTGTGGGGGGTCACTTGGGGAAGACCCCTTGTCTATTAACACCTTCATGTAGAACCGGATTTCTGTTTACTTTTCTCCCTAGAATGTGGAACATAGACTTTTTGGAACTCTGGATCATTCACACATATTTGCACTGAAGGGACTTAAAATGCCCCACAAGGAAAGTTCATTACAGTGTTGAGGAGAGTGGCATAGGAGAAGAGTTTGTCACTTTGGTTTTTTCTTTTCTTGCTAAAAACATAACTTTGCTACTGTTGAGTCAGACACACACTAAAAACAAAACAAATGCAAAAAAAAAAATCTATGGTATCATTGAGACTTAGTTATTGAAAGAAAAAGATAAGAGTAAACTAATTACGTTGCTTGCTTAAACTGTGTTTCTTTTTTATTTATTTGTTTTTGTTTTTTGGTTCCAGGGGGGGGTGCAGTTGTCGGAAGTTTATTTGGAGCGGAGATAAAGGAAGGTCCGCGGCTCTACCTACAACTTTAAGAACACTGCTTCCCTGGTTTCTTTCAAAGCTCGGGCACACTTCTGGGTTTATTACTAGGAGGAAGCCTGAGAAGTACCACTCTTTTCTGCTGCCGAAGGGAGGACGGGGGCGCTGTCTAGTGACTGCTTGATTCCTTCAAGGAGGAGACCACCCCATGGGATTCGCTCTCCAAGAGCGCCTTTGGTACTCGCGTCCCAAGACCGCCACACAGCGATGCCAAAGCTCTGAATCTCCGGACCGAGGCTCTGGGGACAGCGTTACCCCAGGACGCCCTTTCCTGCCAGGACGCGCGCTGCTAGCTGTCAGAGAGCGCCCCAGGCCCAGCTCGGCGGACAGGGCTTTCTCACCGCACCTCAGGCTCCAGAGCCAAGAACCCCTCACGACGCCCCTCTCCCGCTCCTCCCCCATCCCAAACCCCAACAGCACAACGCCGCCTCTCCCGGAAACAAGCCTGCTGAGCAAAGGCGGAGGAAAACCTTGGGCCTTCCGCTCTGATTGGTCTCCCCCAGCCGCGCGGGGCTAGGCAGCGATTGGCTGCCGGGCGTTGTCAGTCGCCGAGGCCAGAGCCATCGCCGGGGAAGCGCAGCCGGGCTCGGGTGCTCCGGCTGCCGCCGCGGCTGCACGACTGGTGCAGCTGAGCGAGCTCGCGCGGGCTCCTCCGCCGCCGCCTCCGCTGCTGCCCACCCCGCCGCGCCGCCGTAGCCGCCGGTCTTGCAGGAGGCCGCCGGGGAGGGGCGGCCGAGAGAGCTGAGCACGAGGAGGCGGAGGCGGCGGAGAAGTGATGCTGGCGCCGGGGATCCGGGCAAAAGCAGCGGAGCAGCAGCATCTTCGGGACCCTGGCTGCAGCGTCCCTGTGGCCCGTGGGCCAGTCCAGCGGCCAGAGACCACGCGCCGGGCGGGTAAGGTGCGGCCCCCAGGACCGCTTCTGTGATCTTTGAGGGTTACGAGACTCGTAGTGACCGGGGCATCAGAGAAAGGTGTTTGGGACCCGGACAGCGAGTCCCGACGTTAGGCGAGGCTGATGCCGGTGCCCGTGTGGCTTCAGCTTGTGTGTTCTCCCTTCCGCGTTGACAGACTTTGACAGCGCGTGGCTGGCATTGTGTGTGAGTGTATGTATGTGTATATGTGTATGCGCGCGCACACACACGCGGTTCGGGGCACTTTGCAGGGAGAGAGGTGGGTCCCCTCTGCATGGACCGATGTCCTTCAAGGATCCAGGTTGGGATGGAGTGAATAGGATGCTCTTGGCTCAGTGGGAGAAAGAATTCACAAAGCCCACCGAACAGTCTTCCGTGGATCGTAAAGATCCGGGCAAATTGAACTTTATTGCCTTAATGAAAATGAGCTGTGGATCTAGCGCGCCAGAGAAGAGGCGCGTTCACCGAGGCTCCCCAAAGTCCCACTTTGCGCCAGGGACTTGGGAGGAGAAAGGGAAAGTAATGGTTGGTTCGTCTCGCTGAAGAAAAGGAGGAAAGAAAAATTGGGGGGAGCAGTCTAGACCTGGGGAGTGGAGACTTTTAGGTGTCTGAAGCCTCTCCTTGGATGCTCACTGCACTTTCAGGAGCGCAGATTTGAGAGTGGAAAGAATCCAGCACTGAGGGACTAGCAGAGGCTCCTCCCGCCCGGTGGCGCCGTAGGGCGTAAGTGTCCGCGACCGGACAACTCAGAGGCGGAGTGGGGCTTTGGTACGCGATGACCAGGTGTCCAGGTGGACCCACTGCCCCCCCCCAACCCGCCTTAACCCGCGTGCCCTCCCGGATTGAGACCAGCCCGGAGTGCTCTGGCAGCAGTCAAATGTCAGGTGGGCAGCTCCACCCTCCAAGAAAGTTCAAACCCGCAACCAGACTTAGAGCACGTTAACCCGGTTTATGTACCCAGCTTCCTCCAGAGATATTTTGTTTTTTTTTTCGTATCACATTATTTTATCTTATAAAGCCACTGGGAATTTCACTTACGCTGCAACCCCTTCCGCAGAAGGCAACGTTTATGCGCCGCTGCTAACGAATCTTGCTGTCAGGCTAAGTCCAGTTCTCCTTGGCTAAGTGCAGTGGTTTCTGGATCCCGGTTCAGGACATACAAACTTGGTCTTGGCGATGATTTTCTATGTGGTCCTATTGTCTCCGTAGGATCTCTGGTAGGAAAACTTCTTGCTATATCTTGATACTAAGAAGCTGTCCCCTTCCTGGCTCAGATGGGAAGAATCTTCGGTCCTTCACAAAGGCAATGGGGTTGCAGGAAGGAATGGAGGTGGAGAGGGCAGCTCACTGACTGTCAGTTCTGGTAAAACGAAAATTGGCCAGATCTTGAACTGGGAACAGTACTTTACCTATATCACCTCTTAATTTCTTTTCCTGGAGCAATCATTTGTCCAGGAAACAAAACAAATCACGACACAACAAAAACACCCAAACCTAAACCACAGGAACCACTTTGGTTAGGCTCATTTTTGATTTGGGAAAACAAGATAAAATGAAAGTAAGACACCTAATAGAAATACTGTAGAAAATCAGAAGGGAGCTGTCCAAAATGTCAGGCTTTTTCGATGGTTTTGTTTGTTTGTTTAATTGGAAAGATTCTGTTTTTCCCAATTTAGTAACCAAGTTATTCTAAAGCAGATAAATAACTTATAGTAAACTAGCAGTAATGTTTGTTTGGTGTCTGAAAACTGTTGAGTGTTTTTTAATCACTTAATTGATAATTGATGAGCTGTAAATGTAATGTTTAGTATGATTTTAGTTAAACGCATTGCATTCTTAGCATTTATCATATCTGGCTAAAAAGTCTGGTTTTCTGACATAATTAAAGTGTAGAGGTTGTTAGGTTTCCATATAACATTGATCTTCTTTCACATGATATTGTTATTGTAGCAACATTTTAGTTATTGAAACGTTGTTTAGGACATTGTTAAGGTTATTAAGCACATTAAGCTCTTGATTTTGGTTTTGTGTTTCATTTATGCAGTCCGATGGGCTGGCAAAAACTATCCCCTTATGGGTTTTTAATGGGGGAAATAAGATTAAGATGTGCTATACATTATTAATAAATAATTTTTTAAAGGCTTAAGTCAAAACTAAGTTACCAATAACAGCCAACACTAAAAATGGAGCTTCTAAAGAAAATTTTAACAAATTGGCTAAAGAAGTGCTTTTCATTTTGATATCAGGTAACACCTTATAAATCTACTACATTATGTATTGGGATAAACCACAAGTCCTAAAAGGGAATGAGTCTTTGTACTCATTTTAAGGTGATCTTTTTTTAAGGCAACTTTTATTCTTAGAAATAATTTTTGCAGGTAATTAAGTATATTTTTCATGTATATAATGAAGTGTAGATAAATGTGTCAATTGGCATAAGTATTGGGATAAAAACAGGAAGTATATCTAAGTGTAAAAAGAAATAATGCAGAATGTGAGGGTCAGGGTGGGATATAGGTTTATAGGTGGTAATGCATAGTGCTAGTCACTTAGTTTATACAAGCAATTCAAGTTCTGCTGGTTCTACTAATGCTCTTCAATTTTGACTTGTTTTGCTGGGCAGCCCATGAATTTAGAGTGCCACATATCCTGGATGGATTTTAGTAACTCAAGTAAATGTCAACTTGTCAAGGCTCTAGGCCACTAAATTCGCTTTTTGACCTATACCAAATTTTAATTTCAGTACTTACTGGTCAACTTTTCTAAAAAGATCATACTTCATATGAAAAGCAATGCAATAGATAACATTGTCTTTTGAAATAGAATTTACTTGTCAAATTAGAGTTTGTACATGAATAGATATGATGATGAGTTTTGTCTTTATTTTACAGCAATTTGTTTTTATTCATGGTGAAGTCATTCTTTTTCTAAAAAGAACAATTTTAAGGGAATTACAGTCCTTACCCAGTATTAAATGAGAAACTCATTCTGAATATCTGCTTTTCTCTGCCTGCCTACCTGTCTCTCTCTCTCTCTCACACACACACACACACACAGAATGTAGCCAGAAAGTAACTACTTGTGCATTTGAAATCAATTTCCAATCCCACTCTGAATGTTAAGTGTCCATAATAGGGGAATATTTCATTGTCCTTAGTAATCATTTATTACTTAATTATGATACTGGCTTATTCAATTAAAATATAATAATTTGTACTGTGTTTCTATTCTGTGTAGGCCACTGGTCTAGTTGCTTATTATATATCACAGAATAAATCTGACAAAGAACCCTGCCCTTATGAGATTTATGTTCTACTTTTGGTAAAATAAATAATAAAATGGAATTATAACTAATATAGAATATTTATCTCCTATCAATCTATTTATTTCTAAACCCTCTATCCCATGGCTCAATCTCTTTCCATCTCATTTTCTGTCCAGCTAATGTGTACCCATCCATATATAGCTACACAAATATGCTCAAATTAATGTAAGCACTGAAAGTAATCACAATGGTAATCCAAAGCATGTTGCTCCTAAAGTTCTAAGGAGAACCATGAAAACACTGCATGAGATATGAGGCAAAAGGAGGGATTCCAAAATGATTAAGCAATGAAATGAAAATGTAACTGCCCTTTAAAATATCTTCAAAATCAAATCAAAATGTTTTTTTGGAGAAACTAGGGTGAAAGTGTTTATCCTTTAACATATCCCTCTCAAGTTAACAACATATTAAAAGGAATTTATTAATGACTATCCAAGGTCATAATTATGTAACCTCATCCAAAAGATGGATGAGTCAGTATCCATAAGGATGAATTCAAAAGCATAACTCAGTTGAGAAATATTTCTTCTTCCACACTGAAAGTGTCACATTCATGAATGTTCCTCTATAAAAGCTGATCAAAACCCCTAGTGCTTGAGGTCAGAGTTTTGTAAAGTTTATACATCAGAAAGTTATTTACCATCTGATATTCTAATAAGAAATACTATAACATTCACAAATTTTCCAGCTAAGTTAGTCTTTAGTTAAATATTAATTAGAGGGAACAGAGATGTATTTCAGGGGTAGGAGGTGTTGGGTTAGATGCCAACTACCACAAAAACAAAACAAAACAAAAGCAAAAGCAAACAGATCAATATGGTTATTCAGACAGTCCAAATATGAATAAAACTTAGCAAAATTTTACTTAGGTTCTATTCTTCCATGTATAAAAATTTTGCAATTATGGTTTCAATTTTATTTTGCTTCTATTTCTTTATTTTCTTTAGGGTCTTTAGCTTGCATATCAAAAGAATTTTTACTGGGGTGCAGTCATGCATGCCCGTAATCCCAGCAACTCCAGAGGCTGAGACAGGAGGATCACAAGTTCAAGGATAGCCTCAGCAATTTAGCAAGATCCTCAGCAAGTTAGAGAGAATCTGTCTCAAAAAAATAAAAAAGGACTAGGCACTTAGTTTGGTGGTTCAATTCCCACTAAACAACAACAACAGCAAAACAAAACAAAAAATAAACACAAGAAGAAGAAAGATAAGGAGAAAAAGAAGAAGGAAAAGAAGAAAAAAAATATTACTCAGAATGGGAACCTAGTATTGATTTTCAACAACTAATTTGTGAATGATACTTTCATATTACAGGAAAGTTGAAATTATACCAACAAAAAGCTCTACTATGTAATAAATTAATATCAACCATTTTGACCATTCTAATGTGCTAGGATTAGCACAGTTGAACATGGAGCAAGGTCTAAAAACAGTGTTTATAACTGCTAAGTATATGTGCTAATGTATAGGGCACACAATGCTGACTCATTTCTGAATGAATTTCCATCATCCAAGAAAGGACTTGAGATTGTTGTGATCCGGTACGGGCTTAAGAAATGAAGAAGTCCTTCTGACACTGTCATCTAAATAATTTATTTCTTTAGAGTTAAGAATATATAAATCACTCACTTAAATTCTTGCCTTTTTTTTAAATCTTGATATTTTTTTTCTTTTCTGTCTCCAGTGCAAAATTTTAGGAAAAAAAAATATTTTGAAAAGCAACTAAATTAAGCAAAAACATACAAGGACAACCCTGGTTTATTATGAAATTGATAAGAGCTAAGCAGGAATCAGATGTTCTGAACTGGGAAGAATCAGGTCATTGGCCCAACTTCCTCTATGTGTCAGGAAAAACATTACTCCAGGAAGTTAAATCAGTTGCCTAAAGTCAGTTGAACATGGAGCAAGGTCTAAAAACACTGTTTGTAACTGCTAAGTACATACATTTACCTGCTACCACTTACTCATTACACAGATCTATATTTTGTAAAATAGTTATGTAAGGAGAAAGGATTGCATCTACCCATTTGTGCATGTACTCTTTTAATATTTGGCATAGTGTTGCACTGTATTTGTATTAGGTTGGAAGAAAAACAACAAAAGAAAGATAAATGAGGATGCATTTAGAGATGCTGTCTTAAGATTTATATGGCTGGGGTAACTTTGCAAGTAAAACATTTCTTATGTCTATAGTGTATAGACACACATAATTCATAGAGATATATCTATATATTCTATAGAATGTAGTCTATAGATTAAAATCTTTAAACCAGAATTTCCTATTTCCTAAGGTATACAGAATTAATTCAAAGAGAATAATAGATGAGCTACAGGGACTCCAGAAATTCTCAATTTGCAAGCTTTTATAGTTCTTGAGTGCTCTAGAATAAGGAAATATGATTAAGAAAGGCTTAAAAATTATTGTTCTAGGTTCATTTTATAAAACAGCACAAACTTCACACACACATACACACTGAGCAAGAATCATCAGAGCAGAGAGGAAAAACCTATATAGATCACGAAAAGATTTAAAAGAACTAGAACTTTTCTTTTGGTACTCAATGGAAAACTATTGCTACATTCCACCAGAATACACCTCCTGCATAGATATGAAGAGGCAAATCATTGTCATGAAATGTAAATTTTTAACTGAAGAGATGGCTTAAAAATGTACTGCACTTGGTTTTGAGTACTTAGCATTTTGTTTATTCTTTAGCTATGAAGTGCTTTTATAACACATGTAGATGACATCAGGGCTATATAGAGTTACTCACTGAACAAGACTTCTAGAAAATTTTTCTAGGGTCCTAGCACTCAGTCAAGGAGAGTTTCCAGAGGCAGGTTCTTTTTTTTTTTTGTATATAGTTAGTTATAAATCTAGATGCTACTAGATATGAAAACATCATGTTAAATGTATATAAATTGCCATGGCTTCATGAATAGGGAGTATGAACTAATAGTAAGCTTCCTCAATTCTGTATGTATCTATGCCAATAGACTGGAGATTAAGCATCACAGCACATCATTACTTTAGGTTCATGTCTATAAAATGCTGGTAGCATCACTGATTGCTTCATTTCCAATTTTTGAGGAGTTAGATGAATTGAATATAAGTAATATGTCATTTTTCTGAGTGAACACAGCTACTTAACTACAGACAGGCAAGGTGCTATATTTAAAATAAGCAACAATTAACAAACAATAGATGGCATAGATAAAATTTAGTCATTATTTTGGCCTAATTTCCTTTATCAAAAAAAAATGAAAGACAATCCTTAGTTTCAAAAGTTGCTGACTAAAATACAAAATAGGCCAATCCTAAAATTGCTTGAAGTCAGCTAAAAATAGTCCTTCTTTGTTGGTTCCTTCTCTTTCTCCATATATATATATATATATTTTTTTTTTTCACACACATACACACACACACATAAACTTTTATTTTAAATGTTAAAATTATTTCAATGCTACCTGACATACTCTTCTAATTTTGTGTCATAGTAAGCCAACATATTAAAACTCAAAACTTTCGTCAGGGACATTTACAATAAATGTCAATATGTGGAGAACTTTACAAAATAAAAGTACTGAATATGTACATAAATGTCATTTTATTTTTCAGAACTGGGACTGAGCCCAGGGCCTCATGTGTTTGAGGTGATCTACCACTGAGCTAAGTATATAAATGCTTTTGCTAGGAACGACATTACTTTAATAGCCATATAAAAATCTACACTAAAACAAACAAAAGAATAATTGCAGAAATAATAGTGGGTTGGGGCTTTCAGACAGCCATGTTGGAAGTAAAACATTGGGCTAATAAATTTAATTTAAGAGAAAAAAAAGAACTAATAGTAATTATTCTATTCCACATGAAATCACTATATATCAAGTGAAATTTGACTGGTTTCCTAGTTGGATACTTTTTCTGGAGTAATTTTGGTTTTTTGCTTTTCAAGTCTATCTCAAATTAACTTAAAATGTATTTGCATTTTGGAACTCAAAAAAGAAGTATTTTTTTTGAAATAGCAAGTCTTGCAAAATAATAAAAATAATTATACATGTTTTATCAGATACCCTGATGATTTCACTATCTGAAGCTTTATTTAAGTCAGTATGAGATATTATGTCTTTTTTTTTGGTATCAGGGATTGAACCCAGAGGGGCTTAGTCACTAAGCCACATCACCTGCCCTTTTTAATATTTTCTTCAGAGACAGGGTCTCATTGAGTTGCTTAGGGGCTCCCTAAGTTACTAAGGCTGGTTTTGAACTCACTATCCTTCTGCCTCATCATTCCTAGCCACTGAGCCCAACAGGTATTATATCTTAAGAACATAAACTATTAGCTTTGTTATTTATTAAATATAGATAAAGATTCCATTAAATTATATTATAATAAAGCTGAAAACCATATTTTTATTATAGTTCAAAAATATAGATTAAGATTTTGAATATAAGTTAAAATTTTGAATGATTTTTACTTTTAGTTCATACTTATAGATCATAAATTATAACTTCTAAAGAACACCAAAGGGTTCTGGATATAGGGATGAGTGGAATTATCTGAAGAGCATAAATGTGTTGTTCTTGCATATTTTATGCTGCTCATTTGAGTTCAGTTACAACCTAAATGCCCCTAGAAAAGTCAACATATGTAATATTTACTATTATCAAGGGTATACAGTTAATAATAGCACCTAAATTAAAATTTGTTCTTAAATTAAGCAAATACATTCAAGTCAGATTTATATGGGCCAGTTGTCTGTGTTACCATGTAATTAATACTCAACATTTTTTACTGTATCTTTAGCTGTATTTCATAATCCTCTTGTAATGTATTTTTGAGCAACAATTTACTTATGTAGATTGACTGAACTCTGCACAGGATAATTTTGATTTTGATGATCTCATGAACTATTGTTGAATAAATAATGAAATTATTGTAAATGACTAGAACACAAAAAGGAATATTGTTTGATCATTGGTTCATTGTTATAGCCATTGATACCTAGTTCATTTTAATTCATACAGACCCTAGAGCAAATTGTGTTGTTAATGTTTTCCTTTGTTAAATTGATACATTTTATTTTTATAAGAGTAATATATACATGGTACCTAAAATACACAGCAAAAATTATTTTTCCTTCATCTCTATACCATATAGCAGTATCATCCCCTCAAACAGGCAACCATTCTTATAGTTTCTTGGTATTTGTGGTGATTAATTTTATGTGTCAATCTGACTGGGCTAAGGGATGCCTATAGAATTCATAAAATATTGCTGTGAGGGTGTCTCCAGAAGAGATTAACACTTGAATTGATAGACTGTATAAAGAAGACCACCCTCACCAATGTGAGTGGGCCTCACTTGATACATTGAGAGCATGAACAGAACAAAAATGTAGGGGAAGGGAAATTTACTCTTTGCTTGAGCTGAGACAATCCATTTTCTCTTGCCCTTGGACATAGGCTCTGCTAGATTTGAGGCTTTGGAACTCAGGACTTAAAACATTGTCCTCTCTCCTACAATTCTTGGAGCTTTTAGACTTTCAGTGAGTTATACAGTTGGCTTTTAAAATTTTTATTTTTTGTCATTTTCTAGATTGCAAGTTGCAGATCATGGGGCTTTTCATCCCCTAATAACTGCATGAGCCAAGCCTATAATGAATCTCTTCTCTTTGAGACATATGCAGATATACATATATATAGACATCTTTCTATATATGTATATATCCTCCTGCATATATGTGCAGAGGCCACTACTCTCTCAGGCAATGCAGAGTTAATCCCCTTGGATGGAGATGAAAAAGAAAATACCACTGGGAATGGAGAGGCTGCTTCCACTGGGAAAGAAGAACTCTCAGACTTTAGGAACTCAGTATTTCCAGTTTCATCAGGGTCTTCCTAACTTCCTTATCCCAAATTACAACTTCCCATTCTTTTCCCAGTTAATACCCTCATTTTATCAGTAGATATCAGGCAAGTTTGGGAATTTAAATTGTGTTGTAACTCAGCCAATCCCAGGATGAGGTTCTGTGTTTTATTTTTCAGCAATTTCAGTTCTGCAACCACAGAAAATAAGGCTCTACTTTAGGGCATACCTAAAAGTTTTTAGGTCTTTTACATGGTGTTTGATCTGGGAATTCAAATCTAGGAGCTCATCTTTTTCTTTCACTAATTTTCCCTGAAACATTAAGAGCAACCAACCAACACCATTATATTTCTTAGTTTTCTAAGAATTGTTTGGAAGTATCATATACAGAGTCATTTAGCTCCTTATTTCCTATAAGTGGTTAATTAGAATTATCCAATACAAATATTTGTTATTATCTCTATTGGATTTTTTGCCATGAACATCAGTACTCTCTTTCCTTCTTGAAATAGAGTCATTAACATTTTTAAATCTAATCGGATTATAGAATCAATCTCAGAAATCGAAGAACCAATCTAAATAACTCATCCTTAAAAGTTTGTTCCTCTAGATCCACTCTTAGTACCAAAATCTATGTAAGTAAGAGCTATGTATAAAAGATGCGTATACGTATAGATATTTATTTTGAGAACTGGTTCACATGAATATGGAGGCTGATGCTCTTCCATCTGCAAGCTGGAGAACCAGGAAAACCAATGATATAATCCAGACTTGAATTGAAGGTCTCAGACTCAGTGGCATAAGTCCAGTTCTGAGTCTGATTTAAGTGGAGAACAAATTCACCCTTTCTACATCTTTGTTTTTTGTTCTTGTCCTCCAAAAGTTGGATAAGGCTAATGACATTGGTAAAGGTTATCTTTATTCAGTGTACAATTCAAATTCTAATCTTTTACAGAGACATCTTAAAGGCACACTGAGTAATAATATTTTATCAGCTATCTGGGCATTCTTTAGCTCAGTCAAAAGTTGACACATGAAATCAAGCATTATAATATCTTTCCAGAGAGGGTCTTTTATCTTACTAAATACTGTTTTCACCCTCATCCCAAATTTTTATACAGATAGCAACATATAGACATGCTTTGCTTCTTGCTGTTAAAACTCAACAACCTAGGAGAAATGTCCAAGTTTATACATAATGAGCTTACTAATTTACTTTTACAATTCCATTATATACCATTTGTTAAAATACCAAAATTTATTTATTAGGTGGTCCTTTTCTAATGAACAGTTGTATTTTTTCCAATATTTGCTAAATATAGTCTTCTCTCTTAGAAGAACAAATTCAAATGCTGTGATGACTAATCTTGTATGAAAATCTGTTGGACCTAGAAAAGGAATCACTCATTTAAGATGTATATGTGCTTGTTTACATGGAAATGTATAGTTGTTCATTTTCACATTTGATTATCTTGCCTTCGTTAACTTTTGATGCATGATTATTAGTGTGAATAGGACCAAAAACCTGGTTTCATGGCCTTTCCCTAGAAACCTCCTCCCAACATAGCACTTACCTATCAACATTCCTTCTGTGTATGTAATTTATTGTGAAATAAAATCATCTGGTGATCTCCCAGCATTTATTTAACCATTTTGACCACAAAGATAGCCACTTAAGTAGAGAGCATTTGTTAAATTGTTTTTTTTTAAATTTTGGATATTCTCCTTTCTGTTCCTATGACTTACTAGACCGGATTAATAATATGAAAGATATGAGCACTAGTTATTCACCTACTAAAAATGATGATATTAAAAATAATCCTGTCCCATGTTGGCAAGCGTATGAGAATCTGGTGCTTTCAGACACTGTTCATTGCAATTAAAATTGGCACAGTCCTTTTGGAAAGCAATTTGGCAGCATATAGAGAAAGAAAACCTATAAAAATATTCATACTCTCTGATCTATTAGTATTACTTCTGGGAATCTATCCTAAAGAAATAGTACAAAATGTAGAAAAGGTCATATGTTTGAAGATGTTGATGGATATATTATGTACAATAAAATATCAGAAGTAACACAAATGGCCAACAATATACTTATGCAATACATTTGAGGATAATATACAACTATTGCAAGTAAATATGAGGATTAAAATAAGATAAAATACATAAGCTATAATGTTTCTTGTACAAAATGTGGTACAAAAATATGCAAGTCCTACTATAACTAGGTAAAACATACATATAAAAGCTGTGATTATAAATGTTCTCTGAAATGGTAGGAAAACAGATTATTCCTTCCTTATCTGTCTAGTTACTGTTTCTAGAATATTTTATGACTTTTCAAATTTTAAAAAGGAAAAGAAACCCACACCTTGATTTTTCCATTTTGTCTTTAATATTTTTGCACTGAATATTGAGCTCTTGGTGGCTCCAATTTCTTTGCCACTATTTAATGGTGTGAGGTTTTTTATCTTTTCTTTTTTAAATTTTTTATACAGCCAAGTTCATCCCAGAATTTGCAACATAACTATGTTTTTCAAAAGTGCTCTCTTACCTTTTTGTGTATATCAAAGGACATCCTAATCATGAATTTCCTGTTAATCACATTCCTCATGATATCTGTTCTCTTGAGAACAAAATCAAATATTTCCAAGTCTTGAATTTGCTTCCTACCCACTTCTCAAATAACTCTAACAGTCTTCCCTTGTGTACCAAGCTCTTTCATGCTGAGCTATCATTTCTTCAAAAACAGAATCTCATGTTTTTGTTTTTAACCTTTTAAAGAGATATTCTCTAGGAAGTGGTATTCTCAGAAAAATTCTTTGCGGAAAAAAGGCAACTGTGTACAATTAAAAAAAAAAAGGGTTCATCCAATTACCCAATTGGACTATCTTCTAATTATTTAATTCTACATATTACATTAATTTAAGCTCATAAATGTTAATAAGATAGAAAAATAACATGCATAATAATATACCCAACCTATAGAATAAATGCATAGTAGATAAGATTACCTGTGATAGTAGTAATAATAGGGGACAGACAGACTTTAGTTGTGGGGACATTGGTTTAAGGGAATAATTCTATAAACTAGGCCCACTGTGCTGATCCCCCACATGCTTCCTTTAAAAAAGCAATTCACGTGCAGTCCTGCCTGGCTTAAGTCAATAGAATAAGTTACATTCCTCAGCAAACAAGTTGTAATCTGCAGAACCACAGGCCTTATAAGAATACAAATTACCCTGAAGGGGGCGATTTTTGTGACCTTACCCATACCAGAATCCAGAACTCAGGTTGATAAAAATAATTCCCTTAACCATAAAATCTGTTAGAACCAGTTCCTATTAGAACTCATGAGCATGGGCCAAAGTGACCTAGAGTTTCCCTGGACCTTAACCATGAGCATGGGAACTTTGAAATTGGAGTAATCCTACTGTCAGTCAAAAGTCAAGAGGTGGACCTGCAGGGGACTCTGAAAAGTTCTCTGAGACCCCCAATAAAGCTGGAGGGCAGGAAGAGCAGACCAACCTTCTCTCTGAGAGAACCCACTTTCTTCCTTGAGAGTGTCCCTTTTTTCCCTTTTCCTGTCCCATCTAATGAACTTTGTTATTCTTTACTAAATTACTAAGTCTATGTCTTTGCATGGAATCCTCTCCAGCAAGAACATAAGAATCAAGGGTAGGGACCTATGCATCTCCACCAGAGGGTCTCCTCTTCCATAGTATATCTTAATAAAGAAAAAAAAGAAAAGCAAGTAATTAAAATATAGTGAGAAAAATTTCCTTTTTCACATATGAGTTAATTTGTTAACTTATAGTAAAATAGGAAGAAACAGTAAGATATATGTATCTTTCCCTACTTATTCTGGGAAATGAATGTGGTGGCATTATCTCTTTTTATTGAAATGCATTTTATAGCATAGTCTATCTTGTTATCTTTTCCAGTTGATTATCACATTATCTTCAAAGTATTAAGTTCACAGTTAATTTCCAAGAGAATACAATGAGAATAAGAGTGTCATTTCTTATTTGAAGCACTATATTTTACAGTGTTATGTACTTATCTTTCCTGTCAAATGAATTAATTTTGAAATTCTCATAATAAAGATGTTATTTTCCAAGTCAGGGCGCTAACAAGTAGATGGGCTCATTTTGAAGTCATGGTGGAAGACAGAGAGTGGGAGGTGGGGGTTGTGCTCCAGGTACTTGCTTTTGCCATAGCCTTGTTCATGGTTTACCAGGACTGACATCAGAGAACACGTTCAATTTAGAGAATCCATTTTGCTTATGGGGTGCTAAACTTCTCCCTCTCTCTGCTGTGTCCTCCAGGGACATCACTGCCAAGATCATCTTCCCCTCCTGTTTTCCTATTCAAACTCAAAAATTTCATTCTTTTCTGTTCCAAATTCTGCACCAACACTAGTTGATAGTTAAAATAGTTGTGAGTCTATTTTCATTAAAAATATTTTTAACAAGTCTGATGTCATGCTGCATGCCTATACTCCCAGGCAGGAGGATTGCAGCTTCGAGACCATCCTCAGCAATTGAGTGAGACCCTGAACAACTTAGTAGGACCCTTTCTCAAAATAAAAAATAAAAAGGGCTGGGATATGACTCAGCACCCCTGGGTTCAATCCCTAGTACCTTACTTCCCTACAGAAAAAGACTTTTAACAGCTTTATAAGTTATAGAAACATATTCATTTAAAATTCCATTTATAGTTCAGTGTTCAGTTCATTATAAGGAGTAGGAATAATATAACAAAGTTTGATAAAGGATGAGGATGTGGCTCAGTGGTTGAGAATTTGCCCAGCATGTGCAAGGCCCTAGCTTTAATCCCTAGCACTACAAAAGAATTGAAAAGAAATTAAGATGTCATTTTAATAAACAGGAAGACAATTCCTATTTTGTAAGCTTTTATTGAGAATAATAATGATAACAGTAACAGTAATTTTTAGAGTGTCAGAGTGTCATGTATTAGATATAGAATTGCTATTTTACAGGTGTTACCAATATATAGCAACACATTTAGAGGCGAATACTATTAGTAGCTCCATTTTATAGATATTGAAATGGAGAACAAGAAATAGGTTACATAACATTTCTAAAAATCCAATACCCAAACCTCAGTCAAAAAGTATACTCCTCTCATTTGTTTGCTTTTGGAATAGAGTGATTGATTTCATTCTTTTCCACTCAGCTAAACAAATCTGATAAAGGAGATGTTTCAAATACAAACACACACTCCTCATGATCACATATGTGTATGAATAGATACATGTATATCAAGTCTATCACTATAAAGCAAAGACCAATAGCAATCAAATAATTAAGGAGATCTCATATCCCTCAGGATTGGCTATAATTTCTTTGTGTGTTATTCTTGTCTTCTATGCTCATCTTCATCATATACTATGCTATTCTGTTAATTCACATTACAATTGAAAATTATGAAATAAAGTAACTGATATTTTAAAGTCAAATTTGACAAACTTTTCAAAGAGATTCCTTCCATGTAATCAGTTTAAAAATGAAATTGAGAGATTTGGGTGCAAACCAAAGCTTTTTTGAAGAAATGAGAGGTGAGGAGTTGGGTACATTTCTTGTAATAGATTTTGGTGGGGGAGGGGCTCATTTTATGTTGGTAGTTTTTCCCTCTTAATTATAATTATGATGGTTGAGCTTTTCCATCTGTATGAAATACTGAAAAATAACAAAAAATATCTAAAGCCAGAATTCCAATATTCAGAAACTCAGTGATTAACTCTTTTGAACTGGAGGCTTATACTGGAAACTTGTTCCTAGTTATTTTAAAATTGTATTCCTTGTCATATTTTTATCTTCAACTTTACCAGTTACAAAACTAATTTAGCCAGTAATATCTGGCTTAACAAGACAGCATAAATCTCAATTATGAGTACTTTTTTTAAACTAACATATTAATGATTTATTTCAAGAAATTGACTTTTCATAGCTTATGATTAAAGAAAATCATAGCAGAGACTATTAAAAGTTACTTGGTCTAAATTTGACATTAGATGCTGCAGAGCAGAAAGGTTAGATTTGGCATTAATCATTATTGCTTCAATTTTTCTTTCCCTACATTTGCTTTGCTTTCTTCCAGTTCCTTTTTATAGATTGACTGCTCATTCTAAGCTAAATTAATGTACTGCAAAATTCAAAAAAATTAGCAAGAGTTAAGAATTTCTGAGGATGAAGAAATAGTATATGAATATAGAAGAGATAAAAAGAGTTTATGAACCTTAAAATTACATACCACTTCTTTGGTATTATTTTATATTCATGAACACACTTTTCTCTATGTGGTAGAATCAGTGTATGTAACCAGAACTATCATTAGAGAACACATGCAATTTAGTTAATCCGTTATGCTTTTGTGGTACTAAACTTCTTTTTCCCTCTGCTGTAACCTTTAGGGACATTATTGCCTAGATCATCATACAATTATATGTCTTAATGGAGTTCCATAGCTACATTGATCTCACTCTTAATAATTATTGAGGGTGTTTGGTAATTTTGGACATCTAATTAGTTAGAGAATACTTAGCATCTATTTTCTTATATCTGTGAAATTATGTTATTATCCAAGAACCCATTTCAGTAACATTTAAGGGTAATATGATAAAAATAATTTGTAGAAAATTTACTACATGGATTATTTTGAAAATTTTAATTAGGAAAATACGTATTTAGTAAAACTAGTAATATGACACATTTTTATTTTTAAATAGGCCTTCAAAATTTAAAAATGCTCCTCCTTTATTATTCAGTGTTATTTTTCAGCAAATGACATCCAAAATAGGCAAAGGTCACAACTCAACTAAATTAATAAATATTAAAACAAATATTTGGATACTGCATGCATACAACACATTAGTAATTTTAATAAGAAATATGTACCTACTACAAAGGCAGTACAGAAGAATATAGAAGAATATATGAAAGATTTTCTGAGTAGATATCAAAAGCATATTATTTTCTTTTAGCAAGGTAATATTGTTTATTTTATGTGTGTGTGTGTGTGTGTGTGTGTGTGTGTGTGTGTGTGTGTATGTCTTGCTGAGTTGCTTAGTGCCCCAATTTTGCTGAGGCTAGCTTTGAGCTCATAATCCTCCTGCCTCAGCCTCCTGAGCACTGGGATTACAGGCGTTCACCACCACACCGGATTGTGATATATATATTTTAATGGGATTTTATCTGAGTAACATACATGTACTGCTGAGTTTGTATTTCACTTGTAGAGTGTCGTTTTATTGCTTATTTGGCCTATTTTAAGAATAAGTTGTGTGTGGTGACATACACCTAAAATCCCAGCTTCTCAAGAGGCTGAGGCAGGAAGATGGCAAGTTTGTGACAAGACTGGGCAACTTAATGAGATGCTCTTTTAAAATAAAATAAAAAAGGGCTAGGGAGTTACCTAGTGGTACAGCATTTGACTAGTGGAGGCCCTGGTTCCATCCCTAACACCATAAGCAAGAACAAAAACAAAACCAAATCAAAAGTATTGCCTTTTGAATTCAATATTTTTGAGTTATTATTGTAATTCAATTAATTATTAATTAAATACTCAACTATCATTTGCTTGGTGCCTTAGACATCAGGTACTACTCTAGGGTCTGGGGACATAGCATTGAGAAAACCAAAGCCCCTACTCTCCTGGGACTCACATTCTAAGACAGAGAGAGACAACCAATGGATAGACAAGACCACACCTCAGGGGTTAAATGCGGGCCAAGCCATGTGAATAGCTGGGGATGAATTCTACAGATAGTTGCTAAGAAGAGATCATTCTAGCATGTTAGAGGCACCTCACGCCATCCAGTATCCCCAGAATGGAATGAGTGAGGACTAGTGGCAGGAGATAAAGTTAGTGGGTAGCCTGAGCCCACTAATGAGCCCCTTCGTAGGCCATGGAAAGGATTTCAGTGTTTGTTCTGTTGGAGGGCTCTGAATGGGAAGGTGGAATGATGTGTTCTCTGGCTGCCATGTGTAGAATTGATAATCAGAGAAAAGGAAAGGAATTCCCTCTAGGAAATGAGTTAGAATATTCAAATACATTGAGGAGAGATGTGGCAGCTTTGGAAGCTGGGACTAAAAACTTCTCAGTTGTGTTCAAGTACTTGTGGAGGTTATTTATTTTGTTAGCTAATGTCTCACTTTTGACACAACACTTTATGTAAGGACAATGCAGAGGCCAAGGTGCTGTGGACTCATTTAAAAGCATTTTTATGCATTTATCATGTATGTGCATTTTACTTTTCCTAAGGCTACTTATCAATAATTAAAATGTTAAAAGATTTGACTACATAAAAATTAAATGTGCTGATTAACATTTCTGACTTTTCTCCATAGAATTAATTCTGATTCTACTATTTATCATTTTATATGCCTTCTCTTCTCTTCCTCATTTGATTATTGCTTGCTAGCCTGCAACTATTGAAAGGAGAGAAATGCTATATATTATGCACAGAACTTTTTTGTCTACAGAGTTTTAAACTTTTAGATCAGTTCAGAATCCAAGTGGCAAAAAATAGAAGTCTAATTCAAAATAGCTTAGAAGAATGTATTGGTTTGCAAAGCTGGGCAATCCACAGAGTACATTCAAGCATATTAGGATCAAGGGCTTAGGTATATATCCATCAGAATCTAATGATAAAGGAGGTATCTCTCGAGATAAATTCAGATACCCTGAATTTCTATATTCTTCTTACTTCTCCTTGACTTAATTCTCAGATATATATTATTTGCAATATAATACCTACTATATAATGACCATAAATAGAATGGTAAAGCCAAGGGGGAAAGTGTTAACAATATTTGGAACAAGGGAAGGTTATGTAAATGTTATATCTACTAGTGTTCTCTTGTAAAGTTTTTATCACTTAGAATTTTTTCCAAATAATAAATTAAAAAGAAAAAATAGACCCATTAAAACTTAAAATATTGAAATTATCAGATGTAAGCTATAATAAACTATGATAAAAATAAATATTTATTTAGTATTTTTATTGAGGGTAAAACCCAAATTTGATATATAAAAGTAACAAGTAGTTTTGTAAAAGAATCATATTGAAATTCCAAATTTAAAATACAATAATTGAAACTATGACTAACAGCAAATTAGACACAATAGCAAAGAGAATTAGTGAGCTGGAAGAGGGGCAGACAGAACAACAATGATTGTAGCATGAACATCTAAACCAAAAATAAGGAAAGAAACAGTGAGAGGATATTAATTCAGGTTTCAGAAGGAGAGGAAGGAAGAGGCAGAAATAATGTGTGAGAAAATAATGCTTGAAAAATGACCAGAACTATTTTTAAAAACTCAAAAGAGTTAACAAGTACATAGAATCATAGTTTATTTAAAAATAATAAAGCGAAAGCAAAGTATACTGAGGCACATCATACTTAAATTTCAAAAACAGAAATAAAAAAGAAAATTAGACAAATTTGAATAACCATGTTGATCATAGTCAAGAATAGTCTTTTAGGTTTTTTTTAGGTAAGATTATTTAATGATGCTTAGTTATTTACTTAATGATGGATTAAGAATTGGGATATGGACATCAAAATATGCCTTTTGATAGTTGATATTAAAATCCAACTGTTATATTTTAACATCAAGAATATTAGTGGAAGCCAGGATACAGTGAAATGTTATGCTCAGAGTTCTGAATGAAAATTTCTAGTAAACTAAGAATTTCTAGTTAGTAGAAATGTTCTTAAAGCAAAAAGAAAAACAAACAAAGAAACACCACTACCAGCAAAAAAAGGAATATAATCAATCTTAGACAAAAATAAAAACAAAAAACAAAACACCCATTTGTCACTGGTGAACCTATGCTAAATAGCTACTTTATAGGACTGTTATACCAGAGAGAAAGCAAGCAATGAAGAGCAAAGAGGGTTACAGATATGCGAATAAATCTAAATGAAATTTGGCCTCATAAAATAATGTTGAAATGGAATAACTTGAGTTAAGGGAACTGAAATACATAACAAAAATAATATGAGTCAAAGGGAAGCTAAATGACATTAAGTTAGTTGGTTCTTGGGTCTTTGAATTGTCTGATGGGGACATAAGTATTTGATAAGTTAAGGATGCATACTGTTTTCTAGAATAAATTGAAGAGAAAACAGAAAAATGCTAGAGATAAAGTGAAATGATAATTAAATATAATAGTTAAAAATAAACTGGATTTAGATACCTAAAATACCCTTAATCGTTCTTTATATTTAGTGATACATTTATGTTTAAATTAAAACTTTTATTAATCATTAACCATGTTGATCATAGTCAAGAATAGTCTGTCAATTTTTTGTTTAGGTAAGATTATTTAAACCATGCTTGGTTATTTACTTAGTGATGGATTAAGAATTGGGATATGGACATCAAAATATGCCTTTTGATATTTGATATTAAAATTCAAGATGATATTCAGTCTAAAAATAGACCAAAATTATGAGAGAAACTGTAAGGCAGAACTACAGAGACTAATAGGAATCAACTATGTTGATAATGACGTAAAATGTAAACTGATTAAATGCTCTTGTTTAAAGTTAAACGTTGCATTTGGCAGTATTTTAAATATTTAATATTTTAGACATGGTTAATTGGGAGGATTACAAAACTATAAATCAGAGAGAAATGACCTGCCAGTATAATATTTTTAAAGTCAGTAGTGATAAAACATAAGATTTAGTTCACATAGTATATATTGAGTAATTTTACAATAAAGTTCTATGAAGTTTTATTCTGTTTGTCTGGATTTTTTTTCCCCTTCTCTTTCACTCTCTCAAAGTGCACTCAATTGCATTAGGCAGTTTCTCACTATGATAATCTGGCAGAGTATTTAGTTTGCTAAATGTCATGGCTTTTTCACATTCTGATTTTCCTTTCATTCATGGAAAAGCCAGTTACCATCACTTTGGCTCTTTTCTATGGATAAGTTCTAGAACTAACCCTCCCCTTGGACTGACCTGTTACACATTTTTGCTTACCTTTTCCCTACTTTTTTACAAAGTGAAAAAAAAGGGCATATTTTGATGTCCATATCTCAATACTTAATCCATCATTAAGTAAATGACTAAGCATGTTTTAAATAATCTTACCTAAAAAAAAATTGACAGACTATTCTTGACTATGATCAACATGGTTAATGATTAATAAAAGTTTTAATTTAAACATAAATGTATTGCTAAATATACAGAAAAGTTAAAGGTATTTTGGGTATCTAAATCCAAGCTGAATCTTCCAGTTCAAGGGGACTGTGTGCACTCTGGTCCTTTGAAGACCCTAGTTGCAGGGATCAGACAACCCAGTTTGCATTTTGACCTGGTTAAGGCAGGAACTACAGAGAAGTTTGATAATGACATAAAATGTAATTGTTTCTCTGCCCACTGTTTGGGTACTGTCATATGGCTTCACTTGATTTGGGGCTGTCTGTCTGTGATCTCTGGTCCTATTTCTGCTCATCAGTTATCTTTTCCATCATTGTGATTCTAATGGATACACAGCAAGTTAGCTTTCCTAACAGAAAATGTCCTCCTTATGCAGACCTGCCAAAGCTCAGGTTACTTGCCCTCACTTACCCTATCCCATTGTTTCTCTTAATTGAAGTGTTTGAATGCTGCCATATTAGAGTTATCTATTCTCACTGTGCACTCACTAATGGTAACGTGGCTTGTCATTAGGTTAACATGCTCAGCCTATTATATTGTATTATGAGCTTCACTGGGTAGGAGATGGAGGGTCTTAATTCTTCATGCACAAAAAACATTGTCAACAATATTAGAGCGAGGGGCTTTTGAACTGAGTTTAACAGTGACCGTTTTAAAATGTTCTGTACTCATGTATATATAAATGCTGATGGGTACTTGTTTCCACATTTAAAATATTTAAAAAAGAAATTTTTAAAAAGGAAATTTGGCTAGCTGCTAAAAAAGTAGAGTGTCTTGGGAAGGAAGAGAAAATTGCTCAAACGATATCTTTGCCCTATAATAATTTAACCTGGCTTCCTACCAGCAGCACACTTGAGCCAGTCACTGTGACTAGCATATGCAATTTTTCTTTGACTTGTATGAACATTCTAAGCTAATCGGTATGTGCCACTGTGTTCTTTAATAAATGTTCCTCTGATTGTTCTTCTAATAAAGACATAATTTGTTCAGGAGTTGATGTACTACTCATGGTTTTGCCAAATTAATTGTTTGTGTGGAATCAAACTATGGATTTATTTTGTTGTTTTCAAAATCCAAAATACTCAAAACTGTGAATAGCTATTTATTTACTATTTTAACTCAGCATTTTTATTAAAATTCATATGTTGTCTCAGTTTGCATATAAACAGGACACATTTTTCTATGGAAAAAAAATAGTTTTTAGTACTGGGAATGAAACTCAGGGGTGCTTTGCATCTGAGCTACATCCCCAGCCCTTTTAATTTTTTATTTCAAGACAAGGTCTCTATAAATTGCCCAAATTTACCATCCACCTTCCTTAGCTTCTGGAGTAGCACCAGGCTTTTTTTCCTGAGTGAAAAGGCTGTTAACTTGGGTTGTTGAAATATTCTAGGACATTTATGTTGACTAAATCATAGTTATATATTGTATCTTAGAGCCTTTCAAGATTCTGGACTTCCTCCTTCTCACAAATAAAGGCCACAGAAAGGATATTTTGCATGAATTATATGAATATATAAGCTCATATCCTAATAAAACTCTCTTACATATACATAAGTGGGTTGTTACATGTTGACTCTTCATTTTTAATTACAGAGATGTTTCATGACTCAAGTGTGTCCATTAGATTGCAAAATATCTCCAAAACAGGAACACTTAATGAATTATATCTCGGGCTGGGGATGTGGCTCAAGTGCTAACACGCTTGCCTGGCATGCGTGGGGCTGCTGGGTTCGATCCTCAGCACCACATAAAAATCAAATAAAGATGTTGTGTCCACCGAGAACTAAAAAAAAATAAATATTAAAAAAATTCTCTCTCTCTCTTTAAATAAATAAACTATATCTCTTAAATATTATAAGAATAAGTTATGCATATTTATCAACAGTTTGGTGTGATATATCTCTTTTGATTCTTGACACTTCATTGAAATATTTAATAGCTATTTTTTTTTAAATGAGAAGCTTGTTCTACAAAATAAAATATAAACCAGCAAATAATAAATGAACTTCTTCTCAAGGTCAACTCCTATTTAAAATCTCTCTTTAGTATCCATGACTAAGTGTATTTGCACATATTATTGAAGAAGCTCCTGGGAGAGTTGTTAATGTGGAGCCAAAATGAAGTGAAAATTTATTTGTTTTAGACATATTATGTTTGTTTATATGTCAAAGGAAAATGCTGAACCTTTTCAGTGGGGTTGGTCTCTTTAAGAGTCCATTAACCTGTGGCCCACGATATTTGGTTTTCTGTGACAAAGATAGGGTAAGCAATATCAACTGTCTCCAGCTTCATCACCCTCTGCTTTATAGTTGATGCTTTTCAGGGCTAGCATGGAGATCTTCACTGTTCATAAAAAAATTTCTATCTGGAAAATGGCTGGAAGCAGGACCTTCTCTGGCTCAGAGAAGCTTTAAGAGTCAAATGAGATATTTGCACTTTGAAAGCTTAGAGTGGTGGAATACTTTATAATTACTATGAATTCAAAATGTCTTTCCTCCCCCTTTTCTGCCTCTGCTGCTAAACATAATGCCATTCGACTTGGCAAGTCGAGCAGAATTAACTCCATCTCACAGACCTGACTTCACCGTCTTCATGCTTGCTTCTGAGGCACCAAGTTATGCTGGGAGAAGAGCTTTCAAGAAAGCTAATGATAGTTTTACTTCCACATAGGTAGAAAAATGATCCAATTGGCCTAACATGGTAGGATAGGTTTTGAAGCATTTCTATCCATTATATCATGTGTCAAAGTATATTTTATATAATTTATTTAATAAGAAAATGTAAATGTTTTTTAACATTCAGTCCTTTACACATTTATATAACTCTTCATAGTATGAGAAGTATCTTCTTTCACATTTAACCAGGACTTGAACATGAAACTTTGAAGAATTTGTATCAGAGTTATGCTTTTTGCCAACATTTTGTGAACTGAAAGAGATGGGGGAGAGAATAGTTAGGTTATTTTGTGCAAAAGATGCCATACCAACTTCATTATAACTTTTCCCCCCTTGGTAGGAGATCCTAAGAAACTAATACCTAAAATATAAAAATGCTTGTATTATGAGGAAAACAAAACTAAAGTGGGACATGGGCATTTTATTCACAAAAAAACTTTACCATAGGATTTTCACATATCATCATGTTTCATGACCTACAACTGATAATTACAAAATAATTATTGGATAAATATTGCTCTTGCTTATTTCATTTAAAGAATAGCTTCAAATTTCTAGCCATCACAGATGTGCCATACCTGCTATGTACCAAATCTGAGGTATCCACTTTTTTTCCAAACTATTTTTTTTATTTATATATGAAAGTGGAATGTATTACAACTCTTATTACATATATAGAGCTCAATTTCTCATATCTCTGGTTGTATACATAGTATACTCATACCAATTCGTGTCCTCATACATGTACTTTGAATAATAATGATCATCACATTCCACCATCATTAATTACCCCATGCCCCCTCTCTTCCCCTCCCACCCCTCTGCCCTATCTAGAGTTGGTCTATTCCTCCCATGCTTCCCCTCCCTATCCCACTATGAATCAGCTTCCTTATATCAAATAAAATACTCAACATTTGTTTTTTGGGGATTGGCTAACTTCATTTAGCATTATCTTCTCTAACTCCATCCATTTACCTGAAAATGCCATGATTTTATTCTCTTTTATTGCTGAGTAATATTCCATTGTGTATATATGTCACATTTTTTTATCCATTCATCTATAGAAGGGCATCTATGTTGGTTCCACAGTTTAGCTATTGTGAATTGTAGTGCTATAAACATTGATGTGGCTGTGTCCCTGTAGTATGCTGTTTTTAAGTCCTTTGGATGTAGACCTAGGAAAGGGATTGCTGGGTCAAATGGTGGTTCCATTCCCAGATTTCCAAGAAATCTCCATACTGTTTTTTATATTGGCTGCACTAATTTGTAGTCCCATGAGCAGTGTATAAGTGCACCTTTTCCCCCATATACTCACCAACACTTATTGTTGTTTGTCTTCATAATAGCTGCCATTCTGACTGCCATTTCATTTAGATGAAATCTTAGAGTGATTTTGATTTGCATTTCTCTAATTGCTAGTGATAATGAACATTTTTTCATGTGTTTGTTGATTGTACATCAACTTCTGAGAAGTGTCTGTTCAGGTCCTTGGCCCATTTATTGATTGGGTTATTTGGTTTTTTTGGTGTCTAGATTTTTAGTTCTTTATATACCTAAGTGATTAGTGCTCTATCTGATGTGTGAGGGGTAAAGATTTGCTCCCAAGATGTAGGCTCTCTATTCACCTCACAGATTGTTTCTTTTGCTGAGAAGAAAGTTTTTACTTTGAGTCCATCCCATTTATTGATTCTTGATTTTAATTCTTGTGTCACAGGAGTCTTATTAAGGCAGTTGGGGCCTAATCCCACATGATGGAGATTAGGACCTACTTTTTCTTCTACTATACTCAGGGTCTCTGGTTGTATTCTTAAGTCCTTGATCCACTTTTTTAGATTGAGTTTTGTGCATGCTGAGAGATAGGGGTTTAATTTCATTTTGTTGCATATGGATTTCCAGTTTTCCCAGCACCATTTATTCAAGAGGCCATCTTTTCTCCAATGCATGTTCTTGGCACCTTTGTCTAATATAAGATAATTGTAGTTTTGTGGGGTAGTCTCTGTGTCCTCTATTCTCACCTTTTATGTTATGTCTGCCTATAACACACTTAACATTGACCAAGTCATCATTATATTATTAGGGCACGTCTTGTCACTCTCCATCAGAAGGCTGTTCCTCAGAGGTGACTACATGATAACATGATGAAGTTGAAGATAAAGATTCAGCTTCCTTACTCCAAGTCGGGGTGACTCTGAGGCACATTCTCTATGCCTGCATTCTCCAGCTAGACACAAGCCCAAAGCAGTAACCTACTCAATAACACTCTTTGTTGGCTCCCACTCTTCTTCTTCTCCCTTTTACATTACTTATTGGTGCTTGATGAGGTCAGCTCCTGAATAAGCTACTTGCACTCAAATTCTCATCTCCATGTCTGATTCTGGCAGATTCCGAATTAAGATGCACTCCTTCCACACAACTCTGAGGGTACTTACATGGGGGAAGTCACAGTACTCATACCAATGGGATCTACTGGCTAAGTTTTGTTTTGCATGTGTTTTCTAAATGGTTTTCAATGTTTTTCAAGACTTTGAGTGTTGGTAATGTAGCTATTCCACTTTCCTGGATCACTAAGAATTGAATGGGGTGCAAATATTAGGTTAGATTGAAAGGAATAAATAGTAATGTGAACAGCTCTAATTATTTCATTGTGAAGCACAAGAGGAATTTAGTGGGCTACATAAATAACTTGCTTATGTCAGATGATGGACTGAAGCATGTGGGCTGTGATAGAATTGATTGAAAAATACATGATCATTACAGATGATCTTAGAGAATCAAGATAATCAGTGCAGCTACCTGAGGTGGCAGTGGAACAGACATGAGTGGGCATTTCAAGCTTTAAAGGGAAGTGTGTGCTAATGGGATTCAGCCAGCCTTCAGTGGTTGGAGAAGGAAACGTCAGCTTGCTTTAACTCTGCCAACACAATATAGTCACATTTTCTCTTTGTGGTAGTTTTAGGAAACACATAAAGGCATGAGAACTTTCAGAGTATCCAGAACAAGATGGTCACTGAGCTTCCTACAAACACACTTATTTGACTTCCAAAAGAAACCTTTATGTTTTCCATGGGAGCATGGTCACAAATTTAAGTGGGCATATATTTCTTGTTCATGATCTAACATATTTCCTTAAAGATCAAAATTCAGATAAATAAGAACAACTTTCATCATAGAACTTACAAAGGAATCAATGTTTCATATGGTATTTACTCAAAAAGTTGCTGTTTCTGGTGCGTGAATGGAATGGAAGTTGTGGGGGAAATTCTGTATCTTAGTTTGGATTCTAACAGAATCAGGCACTTGCTAGGGGAATGGAATTTACTTTCAGAACTCTTGGAAGATGAGCTTTCACACTGCAAATAGAATGAATTTTAACATGAAAATATAAAATTCATTATTACAAGATGAACAAACTTTGACTTTTTGATTTTTGCTAGTGTAAATATCAGCTGGTTAATTAGCACACCCAATATCAAAAAGTATTCATGTGATTGAATTTTGTGTACCTTTAATGTTCTGCTGCTTTCATGAACAAAACACTAGTTGTTTTTAGTCAGCTTTTTTTGAGGCTGTGACTAAAAGACATGACCAGAACAATTTTAGAGTAGGAAAAGTTTATTTGGTGACTCACATTCTCAGAAGTCTCAGTCCATAGACAGCCACATCATTCCTCAAGGCTCTAAGTGAGGCAGAACATGATGGTGGAAGAGTGTGGTGAAGGAAAGTGGCCCAGGATACCACACCAGGAAGAAGCAAGAGAGCTCTCCTCACTGTGACAAAATATAAACCCCAAAGGCATGCCCTCAGTGACCCTATATCCTCCAGACACACTCTACCTGCCTCAGTTACCACCCAGTTAAGCCCTATCGGGGGCCTAGTTCAGATTGAGTTAAGACTCTCATAACCCAATCATTTCACTTCTAAGCCTTTTTGCACTATCTCACACCTGAGCTTTTGAGGGACACCTCATATCTAAACCATAACACTATTGAAGTCCAAATAGTAGCAAGCATTTACCCACTTCTATTCCCTAAAGCTGCCTAGATGTAAAATAAAATATGTGTATCATTATTTTCATAACACAATGAATGAGCAAAATTCCTATCTTCTATAGCTATCTATAATTAGGGCCATATCCAATTAGGAAATTTGATGTTTAGCAAGGGGAGGAAAAAAAAATCCAGCTAATGTTTCTGTACTTGTTTTTTATTTAAGGTTAAGATATTTTTTAAAGTTTATTAAGATTTCATAATTATTTAAGGTTAACTTTGTTGATCTTAATTACCCTCTTTGGGTTCAGGAATGTAAGCCAACTGTGCTCCTAGCCTAAGGAGAGGAAAAAACTTCTCTAACATCCTGGATTCCCTGAGATGCCTGGGCTTTTGGCCAGCCTCCCTAGGAGAAAGGCTCATCTGTCGTGGCCTGTAGACTCTGTTGTGTACAGAGGCTGAGAAAAGTCTCTCTGACAAGCTGAAAATCAGCCATAGAAAGCCAGTTGCAAACAGGACAGGAGGGTCCAGGAAACTCATAGAGACCAGCCGGTGAGAGCCTTCAGGGTGCCCTTGACTATCCAGAACGCTTTTTTTTTTTTTGTTTTTGTTTTTGTTTTTTACTTTTGCTCTCAGAGGAACCCTAGCCACTTCTATTTATAGCCATGAAGAAAGAGGCTGACTTCCAAACAGACAGGTCAAATGGGCATTAGAGAACTTCAGCATTAGAAGCCATTGTCTTACTCTGTTATGGCTTTAGGACTCTTTGTGAAGAATAATAATGGCCAGGGCATGCTGAAGATTGACCTCCTTTTGCTCATGATGCCCATTTAGAGCACATTCGGAGTGAAGCCAATATTAATCTCCATGTCCTTGATTTCAATAGGCAGCTCTACATGAAAACATCTCTATATTTCTTTTTTTATTTAAATATATTTTATTTATTTTTATTTCTTATATACATGGCAATAGTGGAATGCATTACAATCATAATTATCCATTCACAGCACAATTTTTCGTGACTCTGTATATAAAGTATGTTCATGCCAAATTATGCTATTATACATGAGCTCTCTTATTATTTTTTTGCATTACAATTCTTAATACACCTTTATACCACAGTTTATCACATCTCTGTTTGTATGTCTTCTCTGATATAAAGGGGGTGACTCAAAGTGGTGTAGAGAGGGGGAGCATGAGAAGAAGATTACCTCTAGATAGGGAAGAGAGGTGAGAGGGAAAGGGAGGGAGAAGGGGAATAGCATGGGTGGTGAAAGAGACCTTCATCAGCTCTTAGTTGTCAAATACCTGAGCAAAGATGCAAGGGATGACAAACTTTCTATAAATGATGGCCTATGCATTTAAACACAAAGTGGGGGAGTATAGAGAAGACTTTATGAGCTATTTGTTGGACTTTCTAAGAATCCTCTTACAGGAATTTTTTTTTTTTTGCATTACAATTGTTAGTTCATTTTTTTTTTTGCATTACACTTCCTAGTTAATTCTTGACATGAAAAATCAACAAATAAAGCAAAATACTTTATCCTCAGTTGGACCTTACATTAAAAAAAAAACCCACAAACACACACTTATATACTTTAAAAGAGAAGCATAAAATGTTATCATGTATATGATGTCTGTGATTACTCAGAGGTGGTTATGTGGTTATTAAGTATGAGCAAAACAGCCTATCAATGATTATTAAAAGCAGTTAATGCCACTGAGTGTTTACTCCTCTCCAAGGTCCTGTGCTAATCCTTTTGTTTTGATTCTCCCTCTGAATCTTCCCAATAGGCCAGAGCATTAGCTCCATTGTCAGAGGAAAACACTGGCTCAATGGTTAAGCCCTTACTTACCACACACCTCAGGTTCCACATCTTAAAAGTGATGAAGACATTGTTTGAACCCATATCTGTTAGAATCATCTGTTGGCGTGATTAATTGCTGTCTTCTTTTTGAAATATAATAATGTGCTTTTTACAGTTAGGTTGAAGAATGTTCTGATAGTGTGATTTTTTTTCAGTATTTCTCCATTTATGCAACTCAATACCCTGAGCTATTTTTGAGACTCTGCCTTTGGGCTTTAGATATGTGCTTTCAGATTCATCATAGAACTGGACATTACCATACACGTGTAAAAAAGAGTAAAATCCATTGTTTGCTGTTATCTTTTTTATATTCCTCTCTCACAATGCCCTCTCCAACACACAGATGCCTAAAACCATTTTAAAAGCACTTTGAGTAATGTCTCTGATATAGATTATAAACTGATACTATTTGGCTATATTTTTAGAATATGGCATGTTTTTATTTAAAAAAAAGTCAATTGAAAACATTTAAGTGAATAAGTGACACTCAAACAATTTCAGGAAAGGACACTGTAGTTGACTCTTTAAGAAAAATGCTCACTTAATGTCTGTTTTTAATTTAAAAGGAAAATTTCTAAGTTTAATTTCTTTAGTCACCTTGACAAAGCTACCTTCCCCTGAAATATGCTAAACAAATAAATACCAAGTAAAATATTTTTAGGCAATTCTGGTAAATGGAGCAGAAAGGAAATCATTAAGAAGGTTTGAAAAAAATAAACTTAAATCAAAAAGTTTATATGCATTAGAAATTAAGAAAAAGCAAAAGTACAGCAATAAAGTTAAGCCAAGGCCTCTGTGTTATTCTCTTGAAATATTTACTCTTCCGTGTTAGTTCATACATGATAATGTGGCCCTCAAAATCTATTGTTGTATATTATACTCATAAAGTAAAAGTAAAATACTAAGAAATTATATTTTTTTGAGATGAAATGCATAAATGCAAGAAGTGTAGTACTTAAAAGCTATTGGAGAAAGTAGATCTTTGAACACTTTCATTTATACAGTAACTAATTTTATATAAAAAAAAAAGTTCTACCACATTATTGGTTTTAGAATGTAATCCAACAATTAGACTATTCGTCTTAAGTCATGAAGCTAAATATTTACTAAATATGATGTTATTCTTTTCTCCTGTGTCACCTGCATAAACAACTTTGAATTCCATCTCTTTGCCATTCTCACCTTATAACATCTCCTGTCAATGCACAGAGAAAGTAAAATACAGGCAGCAGAGGGGTTCCCTCAGTAAACAAGCATCACCTCTAATGAGACACCTGCATTCCACCAACCCATTGATCCTTTAACCACACCAAGGTGGGGAAAACATCTCTCACTTTGTGCTACCAAGATTTTCCCCTTCTTATTTGCTCAAAAATTTTATATCCTTCTCCATTTGAACTTCTTTAAATGCTTTTACATATTTACTTTTTATCTTTAAAACAACCAAGAAAAAGTGCCTCTTTATTCCATACACCATTTTAACGTCCACTCTTTCATTTCTGTTGCCAACTTGTCAAAGTGGTAATTTAACTCATGTCTCTTTTCCTAGCTCCCATTCTCTCCTCAACCATTTCTATTCCAACTTCTGTGCTTATCACTCCCATGAAATGCTTTCAGTGAGGTCACTAGAAACATCTCAGGGGCTTAATATACTGGATACTTGTTGGTTCATTTTATTTGCTTGACATTTTGGCAGCACTCAATACCTCTGGCTACTTCTTTACTCAGAAACTTTTCCTTGGTGTGTTAGACACTGCACTATCCTGGCTTTCCTTCTTGGATTTAGTTACTTAATCACAGTTTTTTTTTTTTATTTTTTTTTATGGCTTCTCTTCCACTGTCAATTCTTTATACAGCACAAGATGTATTTTCATTTGTTCATTCTTTCAGTCATTCTAGTGATCTTTCAGAGCATGTCTCATAAGCAGGTACTTTTCTGGGACTATGACCTGCATGTTCCTTGAAGCATGGAAAAAATGCCTTTCCTTTTCTTTACCATGTCTTAAATGGGGCATCTGACTCAAAATCTGACTTTAAAATAATGTAAATTAATCAATGTGCTCTATTTTTTTGTTAATATGATAGATAATTTTACATTGTTTATATACACATTAACATTGATTAGATTGTAGAAGGTTAAAGAAATAACAGATCAAACATGTAAAAATTGAAGTTGTATCCTTGTGTTTCTAAGGACATGGTCCTTCTATTTCTCTTTTTATATTTTTACGGCAAGCATTTATGTTGTTGAAGAATGTTAATATAATATGATTACAGTTTCTGCAAGAGGGCTGTCATGCAAAGCAATTAATTTATTAATGTTAATATCTATTATTTTTTCTTAGAACAGACTTAGAAACAATAAAAAACAATTTCAGAATGAATGATTTATTTATTTTTCACTTTTTAAACTTTAGATTGCATTGTTTCAATTTAACTTTTGTTGTACTAAGTTAAAAAAAAATCTACTTTGTATCTCTACACTCTGAATCCTGAGAAGTTATATTTTAAAAAAGGATGATTATCTGAAGCAATCCATAAGGAACTAGGCATGTCTTTCAAAGGCTTCAGTGTAACAAAGAATCATAATAAATTCCACTAGGTTGAGTTATCTGGGGATAACTTAATGCATTTAACAAGTTCAAAAATATATGTAATCTAATATTTATAAGACATCTAATGAGAGAATAGTAATGTTGAATAAGGGTTACAACAAGAGTATTTCATTTGAGAATTAATTATCTATTAGTATGTATAGTGTAATTTTTTAAATATTAAAATTTTGAATGGCTCCAGGAATACTGGCAATGACGTAGTTGACCCTAGCAAGGTAATAAAGAGAGACTTTCCCCTCTTGTGTGTTACTTATGTGAAATGAGGGCACATATTCTCAGAAAACTTAGATTCATGTTATTTTAAAACTTAAATTAGCTGACACTTAAATGTATTGCCTAATTTCTGTGAAAATAAATACTTGGGAAATGTTCTTTAATAACATATTTTGAAAGGAATTATCCTGACACAAGCTATCCCTTCTTTTCAATTAAAATATTTCTGAATATATAATGAATAGTTGAATTTTTGAGAGAAAAAAAATATAATGCTATCACCAATGGAATTCAATTCCCAGGAAATTAGAAAGAGATAAAACTCCTAGTCATTTTACAAATACTGAAATTTTATGATATCTGGTTTATAATCCTTTGAAAATCTACTGCTGATTTAAATATTAAATATGAAATATAGAGAAATTCATGTCTAAAGTAATATTTTACCTGGAACATTTCTCCAAACAAATATGAATGTGATATATTTTTCCTATAAGGGACTAGAAAATTATACAGCTTACCTGAGTGATATTTAGGAAAATTAAAATAAGTGATTGGTATGTTGAGAAGTACTCAGTGGTAATTTTGCAAGGGAAAGAATAAGAGATCATGATAATTACTACCATGAATTCCTATCGGTTCCCTTGAAGAGTTTGACAAAAGAAATGTGAGTTCCAAGTGTACTCTCAGTACCAATAGTGCAGCTACTATGCTATGGCACTATGAAGCCTTCTCTGAATCTGAATTACTAGTGATCTTTTAGATCTAGACATTTTAAAACTTACAATTTAAAAATGCTAGTTTATTTTGTTCATCACTAAATAGGGGCTTTCAGACAAAATCTTCAGTGATAGAAATCTGGCACTTTATTTTTATGAGTTTAAATTGTGTTATTTTTCCTCATAATCAAAAACAGAGCCAATCAGCTTAGGATCCATCCACTTTTGGCATGACTAATCATTTTCATTTTGTCTCAATTGCAGTATATCCAAAACAATGACTTTCATTTTCCATTTTCTGGTCATTTTTTTCTCTAAAATGGTGGCAAAGCACAATAAAACATTATTATGGTTGCTCAAACAATCATTGCCTCATAGATAAAAATGTGTTTTATATGAAATCATCACCATGTAAAACAGAAAGGCAGGTAGTCCCTGTGTTCCATCACTTGAAATATTTCTTTTTCTTAGCTGAAGATATAAGGTTATGATTTTGCAAAGGAAAGAAAACTCAAGCATGTGAGTATGTTAGGTTCTGTGTGACATGCTTGTTCAAATACCTGAAAGATGTATTTTTGATGATAAAGTATATCCTAAATTCGAGTCAGCTTTTATACTATAAAATCCTTGGTCAAGGCCTGTATATTCTTGTTTGTTCAAATGACAGACTTATTCAATCACTTTGAGTAGGTTGATTTTCAGCAAAATGTTTATTTAATGTATGTATGATTAAACAAATGAATGAATGTTTTTTTTTTTTTTAACATCTCAACTTATTTGGAAACTCAGTAACTAAGCAAGGTTACTATGTTAATCTTAGAAAATGCAGAGAGGATACTAAAAGTGAGCATGTATACTCTGAGCATAGAATTGTGATGGAACACTTTAGGAGAGAATGCAGCAAAAAAGAGCATACTTTGCAGTGATACACATCTGCGATCAGATTGTACTTACAACATTGAGAGCTGAGCATTTCAATAAGTCACTTGCACTCCCTCTTTTCTCATTCACAAAACTGAGGCTTAGTTTTTCATTCATAAAATAAGAATTGTTATTTTTTTCTCAGTAAGTTTTATGTGAAAAATATTTACTAGCTTTGTGTTTCCTGTTTGGTAGACATTCAGAAACTCAAGGTCCCTTTTTTTCTTAATTTGAGAAGTTATACTTGTTTTATACTTATGTTATCTGTGACCTAGTGCTCTGAATGTTACTGAGTCTGAAACCTAACTTTGGCTCCATTGTCTGATTCCTTTTAAAAAATTTGGTGAATAATATTGTCTTGCTGGCAAGAGCTTGATAGATACAATCTAGACCACCATCACTCTTCATGGTGGATTATTGGTTACAGGTGCATATGATGCCTTGATTGCCAAGTGGTCTTTCAGCAGGTGCGAGATTTGACTGTTAGTTGACTGGAAATACACCAGCACTCTGTTTCAGAGTGAACAGTACTATTGCTTCAAAGTGCAATTCAAGTTATCAAAATGGGTTTTGAAATTCCTGTAGGATATTGTCCAAAATTAGCATACTTGTAATGCTTTTTCCTTTTTATTAGCTAGTAGGCGAAATTGACAATAATATTTCTGAAAAAAATTTCCAGGTATGTAGATGGAAAATCTAAATCTCTGAGAATCTCAGAGATTTTAACTACCTCGGTTTATGACATCAATTCACAGTGCAAGGAACATTACTTTATAATAGACGATAGGGTGTCAGGTTGACACTGATGAATATTTATAGGTTGTACACATGAAAAACATATTTAGCATTTTTCCCTTGTGCTGGCTTAGATTTGTCATTGTTTTAAAAGTTTTTGTTTTGAAATTACTCAATAGTATATTTTAATCATACCTGGGGCTTTTATTTTAGTGGGATCTGAAAATAATGAGAATGATTTTTACCTCATAATACACTAGTTTCTTAGAAGCACTATTATGAAAATGTACGATTATGTGGTTACCTATTGTGGTAACAGTGGCAGTTAAGTGTTAGATTGTTAAAGACGACTCGGGATCACAAATGACAGTGTGACTAAATTTATATAGTTCATTGCCTGAAATATGATACAATATAGCACCAGCATTTCATTAAAAATATGCATTACATCTAATGCTATTTAACAGTAAGGGGTCAATGAAAATGAGGAGCAAGTTTCTGTTACCCTCATTAGTAAAGTCTATGCTTTACTTTTAGATATGCTTTTTCTGTTTTCAGACCAGGAACCACAGGCGTGTACATGAAACACCTTGGAACTGGGGATCCAAAAGTGGAGTTCTATGGAGTCCTGGCCAAATGACTGCTGGTTATATAGGCAGACTTTGCTACATAGTCAGCCCTACAGGAAACCCTCTAGGGGTCTCATGGAGATCACAATGGAAATGGAAATCACCAAACCACTTTATAAATAGGCAAATGCTGATTAGCTGGTGCAAAACTCCCCAAACTACTTGGACCCATGCTTACAAAGCAACATTGTAATCAGTATATTTCTTGTCTTAATCTAAGGTGTCAGTGCTAGACAGGTACATTTCTTGTTTTAGTAACACAGCTCAAGCCAGTTCCAGATATGTTAGAATTAGTTTATATGGAATGCCTTTCCTGAAACACATTTAAGTAAAAGTAATCCTAGGTTAATAATACAAAACTGGACGTGTGCATTTACTTTCATTATTTTCTGAAAACCTGTTAAAATGGTACTAAGGGGAATATTTACAAAGACATAAACTCACAAGAACAAAAATCAAGAGGAAACAAGAGCAATCCAATTTGGGGCACCAAAATGTGAATGGGCAAGTAGTAGCTAAATATCCCAAAAAGTCAAATCTCATTACACTAACAGCCAAGAAGCTTCATAACTTACATCATAGATTCCCGTTAGTTCTTGGGGGGTAGCTTTGGAATCAGGTATGAAGTAGGGCTAAAACCAGGAGAATTGGTCAAAATTCTGTTTTACAGTAAGTTAAATCCCCAATTCTCATATTACTTTTGCCTGCCAGAGCACTGTACAGAGAGGCAAGATTTAACAGTAATCACACTGGTATTTGCATGATGAGTCTAAGATCCTTGAACTTGCAGAGCTAATTAGTGATGAAGTTTCATTAGGATTTTGTTTGAGTTAGTTGCTGCTCATATTGAACCTAGCCAATATCCCAGGATGGTTCTACAAGGTCATTACAGAGGAAATAGGACAAGGCAATTCAATATTTGGAGGTGGACAATTCCTTGAGAAATTACTGGGTTAGGGGGTTTGTGGAATGTACTAGGTCAGACTTAGTAATAGGGGAAATCACAGAGGATTTGATATTAGGGAAGAATCAAACTAGACTCACTCATATTGAGGGGAAGTTCCTGAAAATGGAATCACAAGGCAAATTTAAAAGACTTAAAGAAAAAACAACCCCTCTTCTTAGAATTGTTTGGTGGCCCTGGAAATTTTTCTTTTTGGATTTAAGGAACTTTTTCTTTTTTTTTTAACTTTGCAGTGTGAAAGCATTACAATTTTTCTCTTACCATTTTCTTACCTTCCGGATAATATCTAACTATAATTTTTATTTGGGTCCTTTTCAAATTACTTGTGTCAATTAGCATCAATTATTATATTATATTATATTATATTATTATATTTGAATACACTTTAGCACATGACCCTGTTTATACTGGATAATAAATGTAACACTGGGATTCAAATAATTCAGGTACTTATAATAGTTAGTTTACTAGTGACCCTTAAAAATGACTCATACACTACACAAAAGGACTTAGTGAGAGCATGGACCATTAGGCATTGGAATGCTTTTAAGATTAGTATGGATGGACAACTAACCATCTGGTATCTTTTCCTAATCGTCTTCTAAGAGGAATAATAAGTTGGAAAGTTAAAGGCACTATGTTCACTTTTAAATAATCCCTGCAAGGTAATTTAATCATGCTTTATAATTCATTACGTTAAAGACAGTTGATGAAGCATGAAGCAGTTATTTCTTGAGTTAGTTTTAAAGGAGGTCATGAGCTGATTTTCAGGTTTTTAATTCCCTCTGAAATTGGCTTTGAACTAAACATATTTTGGGGTATAAATACATATAAATGTGCATCACTGTTATGCACACATATACATACCTTATATGCCCATGCACATGCATGTATATTGCATTTAAGAGTAAAGCATATTTATATTCCCTCTTGGGGATCTATGATGTAAGATATGTAGCTTCTTGACACATGCATGTAGGTATGTATATGTGTTAATAGGGATATATATATATATATATATACACATATACATGACATACACATATATACATATATTGGTATGTGTTCATATACTGAGATGTTTTAACAACTGAGAGTATTTGAATATAACAAAAATTTATTTGCACAAACTAATTTAGTAATAATCTCTTACAAATTTTATGTTACAGGTGGGATTGCTTTTCTTTGTGGTAAAATAATTTTCTTAGGACTATTTTCTCTGTAAGTTTCAAGTGATTGGATTCTAAAATTTTATTTCCTTAGTAGTTGCCCTTAGTTCATATTCTCATTTTATTAGATTTTTCTACTGAAGCTCTACTACTGTTGCTGTCCTGCTAGGGAACTCTTGCTTTTTATTTCCTGCTATATTTTTCAGCTTTAGGTATAATTTGTGATTGGGTCTCTATGTCAAGCTCTATTCCCTTTAAGTAGCCTCAAATACTTCTCATTGCTTCTTAGTTTTTGGCTGTGTACCCAGAGCCTTCTCAAAAAGGGTGGGGGAGATCCACCACCACCACCAACATGTCTAATTTTATTCTAAAAAGTGAACTGCTTACAAATATAGTTTTAATAGATAGACATACATTTATACAAAGAAGTATAAATTCCAGGTTATCTTGTAGAATAATAGGAGTTCAGTTCTGCAATAATTTTTAGAAGTTTAATAATTGATACCTTCATTTTAGAGATGAGAAAATGAGGATCCAGAAGTTTAAAATTTTAACAGAGATTCTCAGCTAAGTGGTTGCAGATACTGATTCATTTGCTCATTTGTTGCAGACTAAAAATTGGAAAATAATTTTTTTTTATTAAAGAAGTTGCTGCTTTACAAGAATTCTTGCTTGTTCTCATCTTATCTCATTTATATTTGTCAGATAATGAATGGACAGTTTGCTCATATCTTGGTAGGAAAGCCAAAAGGAAACCTGATGTGGGTCTACTCTATGGCTATAGAGACTCACAAATTGAAGTAGTTTCTGTATGTCAACCTGAATACTGTTTTATGCCTTCTAAAGTGATATAAAATCTTGGTAACCACACACATTCTGCCTATCCATTGACAGAGTGGGTTTTGGAACCTCATGATTGGTGGGTCCTCAAAGGTTTACCCAGAAAGACAAGTTTGCCATCTAGAGGCAATTGTTCTAATGCTTATCAACAAAGATGCTGATCTGACTAGGTGGTGAATTGGCATTCAAGCTCACCTCCAGAACACCTTGCTCAGATCCATGAGCTCAGTGTCATAGCCAGGGCACTTTCACATGAAAGTAGATCAGATAAGTCTGAAAGACAGGCTATTCATCACCCACAATTAATTGATGATTATTGCTTCTATTCCTTTTTTCAAAAAAATTTGTTGGTGCATTTTAATCATATATAACAATGGAGTTCGTTATGCCATATTCATCCATGCATGTAAAATAATTTGATCATTCTCTTTCCTTTTTTTTTCAGGTATAGAAATGTTTAGGTATTTTCATTTCCATGATAATTCTTTATATCTCTTTTTAAAGTATAGATAATTTGTTATTAATCGTATCCATTTTTTAGCTCCTTACTAGTCTACTCAAAATCCATAAACTCGTAGATGCTCATGACATAGTAATTTTAGTTTCCCTTAAAGCAATAAATGACCTGCAATAATTTCTTTTCTATTCTAAGTCTTTTCCTTCAAGAGCTCACAATCAGGAATTTTGTCCTGAAATCAGCCTAAGAGTTCCAGCCAGTTATGAATTCAGTTTGTAGCCACAATTGAGCCAGCATTCCACCTGGAAATTCCTTCCTCAGGCAGTAGAGCTGAATCTTGCAGTTTTCCTCAGCTCACTATGGTTTGCTCCCTTCCTTATTTCTTCAAATCCCTTCTATGGATAGGACATGTGGAAATGCCAGGACTAGTTAGAATTGGATCAGAATAACACTCTCCCATGAATTCTGGATGAAAACTACAGTTGGATGTTGAACAGTTCTTCAATTTTAACTACAAAATAAGCTCTACTACCTTGACTATATATAATCTTTTGGTATATATATATATATATACATATATATATATATATATATATATATATATATATATACACATACACACATACACACACACACATACACACATACATACCCACATACACACACATAAATCATATATATATATAATATATATTATATATATATATAGTCTGTGGCTCCATATAAAGCAAATACTTAGCAGGAGATATAGGTAAATATAGGTAATATGCTATAAGAATTTTAGTATATAAAATTGTTTCTGGAGAGAATATTCATCCATCATTCTTTCCTTCACTATACTCTCCACACACACAAATATATACACACCCAAGCCAGACACACATATTCATACACACACTCTACAAGAAAACTTTTCCTAAAATACATCTGCTTTGTGAAGAAATATCTGCCCATCTGGGTTTCCTGTATAATTTATTTTCTAGCAATAACTTTAGCATTTGGTGTGCATAATTAATTCTGACTGCTGAAATAGATTTGTGTATTCACTTGCTGTCATCCTAACAACTTAGGAAATAACAAAGAATGTATCCCTTTAGTTTCAAATATCCTTTCCCTTAGTAATTTATCCTGAGATGATGTTTCCACTTCCTTAGTTGCTGCATGGGATGTCTGTTTTTAAATTCTCTGCTTTAGGTACTCATTTATAGTTAAGTAAAACTAACATCTCTTTGTATTCTATGGCTTTTTAGGATTTTTTTATGGTAAAAGCATTAAAAAGTAGTCTACTAAGGAAGCAATTGTTCATATTCATTTGTTTTATCAAGTTATTATTAATAAAGAACAATCAATGTTATTACTCTCATTGGGCTGAATTCTCCGAATTCCCAGAAACCAATTAGAGGTGCCTGCTAAAGTATACACTGCCTTTCTTTTACTGCCACATAAGAAACTGAAACCCAAGCAGAGAATGGGTCTTGCGATTTCATTATATTCTCCTAAGTGAAAGAAACACTGAATGTGATGGACTGAAAAGTGATTAGGATTGCATAGTTTCAAGATATTTTTAAAGAAGTGGCCTAATTTCCAATTTTAGGAAATTTTAATAAGGTGAAAATGATTATACATAGTAATCTATTATGTTCTCTAATGTGGAAAGGTATAAAAAAAAATCTTAAATAAAGATTTGTAGTCATGTTAGTTTTTGGTCCATGGCATATAGAGCTTCGCAGATATTAGGTAAACTGTCAAAGTTTGTGGTGTGAATGCATCAACATAATAATCAAATCACTATTGAACATAGCTTTGCCTATCTTGATTAAGAAAACTGTTCATATATGAAAATCAGAAAAATGCCAATAATAATTTTGAAGACAAGTAGATATAAAATGAAAGAACAATTAGATATGACATTGAACAGATTTTCCAGGAAAAAAAAATCTAAAAACTCACAACGTAGGTATCATTACAAATCAATGGAGGGGGGGGAAAAAGTATACTTACCTTATACCTTATACCGTGAGCCCTCAAATAAACTTTTTCCTCTACAGTTGTGCTGGTCGGATCCTTTGGTCACAGTAGCAAAAATAGCCGACTAAAACAACTTGTAATCAAGACATTTTGCACATATAAAAATCCTTTAATAAATCAAATACCAAAATATAACAAAATGAGATACCAGTTAATATCATTAGATTGGCAAAATTATAAATGCTGATTAATATAAGTATTAGGGAGGCTGTAGAAGAACAGAAACTCCCTTAATATGTGGATAGCATTTAAATTGTATTATATTGTTAGCAATTTGCTGAAATTGAAGATGTACATAATTTCCCCTAGCAATTCTCCTTCTAGGTATAAATACAATAGAGAAATTCTTACATATGTGAAAAAAGAAACTCCTATGAAGGTATTCACACTATCATTAACTGCAGAGGCAAAAGAACTAAAAATTTTCAAATGTTCTTTGAATGTGTGTAACAAAAACTACACGTATCAACACAATTAAGTTTCAAGTAAGAATGTTGAAGTTTTAAAAAGCCAGTTGCACAAGGCATACAATGTATAATATCATTTGTAAAAAATTTGAAGACATAAAAACACTAAATAGTTAACTATAAATCCAAGTGCATAGACGTGGAGATGAGGTGAGGATGAGAATTTAAGATGTATATAAGAATGGTAAATATTGAATTCAAGATAATGAATAATTTGCAGTGAGGGACTTATATTCAGGGGATTCCCAGTGTACTTATAGTGGTTTATTAAGTTGGGAAGTGGGATGATTTACAAACATTTGCTTTTTAAAGCATGTGGAGGATACAATGGTGTTTGTTATATGATTTTATCTATGTGTTTTGCTGGTCTCAAATACTGCATAACCAAATAAATTTTCAGTTATGTGCTGGAAATCCAAAACTGTGGGAGTCTCTCCTTTCCAAGAAGGATCAAATAATTCACAGTAGGCCAAAGGGTTTACTAAAAACAAACAGAGAAAACAATTACAAAAATATCAGAGAGAAAGGATCAAGAGTGAGCTGATGATCTACTCAGCCTGGGGGCAGTTATTGAATCTGTACACAGACTACAAGTTATAAATATGGGCTAGGCCTAGACAAAGGGTCACTGCTAGGAACAAAGAAGCAAGCACAGCTCCTTACAGCCCCAGAGGCTGGAGAAATGAGAATGAAACTTGAAGGTTCCCACACATAATGAGAGCCTTAACCTAACCAGTGAATTAATCCCTGATGGTATTAACCTAGTGGTAATTGAAGGCAGGTGGGGTGTGGCTGGAGGAGGTACGTCCCTAGGGGTGTGCCTTTGGGTTATGTATTTTGTCTTTGTTGAACAGAGCTCTCTCTCTCTCTCTCTCTCTGCTTCCTGGTGTGATGTCTTGAGCCACTTCCCTCCACCACATTCATAAGGTTCTACCTCATGTGGTATTCAGGAAACAAACACCTGAGCACGTTGGGTACAAGGAAAGGTGCATGAGAACATCAGGTGAGAATTGAAAGTTACCTGTGAGGGTGGCAAACCAACCTTGAGGATCTACTCAACCTCTCTTTCCCCAGAGTCATTGAAATAGGTGGACATATCAAGAAACTAATATTCCAAGCTTGACCCTTGAGGGAAGACCATGGCTGTGGGACAGGATAAAAGCAGTATAATAGGGCAAGTGTAATAGGGCAAGTATGACAGAATCAGAGACTTGATTGGCTACATGCAATCTTTCCCTCAAAACACTTGTCAAAATCTGAAGTTACTCGAGGCAAGAACTAAGGTCAAAAGAAGTCTCACAAATATTAAATATTTTCAGTCCATCAGTGTTCAGGAAACAAATTTACAAGGATTTCCAAAGAGTCATGAAGGTTCTTTCCTTATAAGAAAAAAGGCAAGAGAGAAGTAGGCTGAGTCCTATCAAAGTGGCCACCTGTCCTAACATAATACACCACATTACTGCATTAAGTTTATCCTTACCTCACATCTATCCTACATGACTTGTCAACCAGAAAAAGTACCACAAATCTTCTGAAGTTGAAGATATCATCTTCTGGAGCCTCTAACATTTGATGTTTTAAATGTACAACAGCTACCATTCAAACAAAAGTTAACAGTTATGGAAAGGAAAGAGAACCATGAAATTTATTTTGAGGAGGAAAAAAAAAACTCTAGCTATCAATGGTTGATGTTGGTGGGCATTCATTTAAAAATATCTATGATTATTATATTCAAGATAGCAGAGGAAAATAGGAGAGAAATGAAGTGATGGAAAACTATAACTCAAAGGAGGAATCTATAAAGAATATCATTTGGAAACTGTAACTGAAAATTGACATGAAAAACTCAATGGATGGCCGATGTGATGGCGCACACCTGTAATCCCAGCAGCTCAGCAGGCTGAGGCAGGAGGATCACCAGGTCAAAGCCAGCCTTAGCAATGGCAAGTCATTAAGCAACTCAGTGAGACCCTGTTCCTGAATAAAATACAAAAATAGGGTTGGAGATGTGGCTCAGTGGTCAAGAGCCTCTGAGTTCAATCATGGATTTAACAAAATGCAACAGAAGACAGAATCACACAGTTTGAGACAGGGCAATAGAAACTATCCAAACTACATCACAGATAAGAAGCAAAGGCAATTTGGAATATGAAGACAAGGACAACTTCCCAAAACTATTCATCTAAGGCAAAAAAAAAAAAAAAAAAATGTCTTGCTAGAGTGCTTTACTGCAGGGCCTCAGTAAGATGTGAAGGTATTCTGATTAGGCTTGGAACCTCATGCACTTCAAATGTTTGTTCACCTTTTTTTGTTTGTTCTTTAGAAGATAGGGTGATACCAGAAAAAGATAAAAACATGGATCTCTGCTGTGCCTTTACTCTTTCAGTGAACAATTGAGCTTTGTCCCCAAATACGCATTCATCACTTGGCCTTGTAAATGTCCTTCATCAGACTCACTTTCTTTAGCAAATTATTCAGCCATCTGTGTTTTCACCTGAGTATGACTTTATTGATTTCACTCTTTATACATGAAAATTTTAAAGATATTTCAACTACATGGAGCATTCTTTCAGAGTAATTCTGGTAATTACAGTTTCCCTCATATTACGTACCCAGTAATTTGGGGAATTTTAAATAAATTGGTGGACATTGCTTGCCTGCCTAGATCATCACCTCTTGGCCAATGTATCTTAAATTCAGTGTTATGTGGTAAAGTCACATGAAAATTATATGAAAACTTGCCTGAAATAACTGAAATAATCAAAGTGAAAAAGTCTTTGAAAGCATCTGAAGATAGTGTTTTAAGCAATAAAATAAGTAGTAAATTCTTTAAAACTGAAGACTCTGTGAGGTAATAAAGTAAATAGCATTAAGTAAAAATTAAATAAAAACAGCAAACTAGATATATTTTGAAAATATCTAAGTAAAGGCAAAAGACTTTGGAAACAATACTTCTTAATAAGCTATGTACCTTAATAGATGAAAAACCTTGTAAAATGGTGCTGAAAATGAGTCCATGGTGCATTTTCTGAATAATTTACTTTCCCCTTTTCTCCCTCTTCTGAATTTTCTGAAAACTGAACCTTTAAATGCACTTCCAACTTCAGTGAGTATACTTATGCTGGTAAGACTGTGACTGGTCACAGGGACACCTTTTTCTGTGGACATTATCACAGCGTGTAACACCTGCATTTACTGATTTTTTTTTTCCACTATGCTTCTGGGCTCTTAAAAATTTGCTCAAAGGAGAAAACAAAAGAAAACAAAAAAAACCCCCCAAAACACAAATGTGCTCTTATGGTGGCCCAAACATATGCCACCTCATGGGGGCATTCAGAATCCGTTCATTGTTCTTTCTCAAAACAAGTTTCTTGTCTTGCTTCTGAAATTGAATTTCTGTGCATATTGTAAAATTCAAAAATTCTTAGTGATTCAGTCCTTTCCCAGATAATATATAAATCAAAACACTTGAAGTGTGAAACAGATTCAGTAAAAAATTGAATCCGCTTCCAGTGAAGGAGCAAAAGAGGAAACTTACTTTATATTACACAAGCTTGGGGCTAATATAGTTATATTATTTTTTGAAACATGCTAAGAATTATTTCTTCTGATGAAAGTTAAAAGGATTATTTTCATTTTAAAGCAATAAAGTGATAAAATCAATGTTAAATAAAATATTTTTTCACTTTTAATGTGTTGTTCTAAGTTTAGCAGTCTGAAACAATAGTAAAATGTCTTTGGTTATGAATGTCAGAAAATAGTCAACAATAGATTAAACAGGGATTTCATTTTAAGCAGTCCTGGATGGATATGATGGCTCATCAGTGTCAGAAGGAATTGGACTCCTTCTGTTTCCTGAGCAGCTATTTTTATGATCATAGAGAAAGGAAAAGCTTTATTTCCAACTTAGTCTGACAGTCTGCTCTTCACCGATGTAAGTTAATACCTCTCTCCAAATTGTTTCCATTGTCCTCATATTCATCTCCCCAGAACCCCAACCTTAATTTAATTTCAGGATTTTTTTTATTATCAAAGAAGGAAGAAAATACGATATAGATTTTGAGTATATGGCCATCATTACGTCTTTCATCACTATGATTATAAGATGACTTCTGTGTCTTCAGGTGTCAGTTTTCTTCCTTGGGCTGAATTAGAAATGGGGGAGATAAAATGATCTTAAAGGCAAAAGATGAAAGAAGATATGCTTTAAAAACTGTTTGTCCAAATACTACCCCCACATATACTCTGTGATTTCTATTTAGTTAGCATTAGCCAAAGCTGGATAGCATTTCCAAATGTACCCTGTACAATAGAAGAAAAGGGAAAAGGCATTAGTGGGTGGCTTTGGGACAGTTTATGACTACCAGTTATTTCCATCTGTTTCTTGTTTATTTCTAAATCATGAAAAAATAAAACTAGATAAAATTCTGATTAAAGAATATAAATGAATAAATAAATAAAAATGTAACATGTGGAGAAAATAATTTAGGACTTTAATTGAAATAAAACAAATAGAATATTACCTACAAAAATGGGATGAGTTATTGAGTCACAGTTTCATCCTGTATTTTTAAAAGGAACCTTATCCACTTTCCCCTAAATGGATTTGTCTTCCCTTCTAAGAGTGAAGAGAAAGGGTAAGTAAAGCTGCATGATTGTAGAAATAGTTTGTGTCATTTAAATTCATTTAACATACTGTTATGCTGATAGTTTATTTTGATCATATGCTCATAATCAACATCTTCTTTCTCACTTCTTTTGCTAATCAAACACTCTGAAATTAAATTAAACATGGGGCTTTGGGTGGATGAATGAAATGACAACTGAGAAACTCTCCTTGGGGATATTATCTGTGTAGGTGCAGAACAACATGCCATGTTAAAAATAAAAAGCAAGTTTTTAGAAATAATGTCATCATGGCTATTGTAGTAAATATAAAAATAGACTCTGAAATAAGGAAAAGAGAACCTCTGTAATGAAAGGTAGACAGAGAGGGAGAATACTTTTCATGCTCTTCAGAAAATCAGATTGTGCTAAGGTTATGGAAAAGGGTAATTATTTTGCTACACAGTATTTACCGTCTGAATAATTTTATGTATTCACTATTAACTGTAATCAATTCCTTAGTTTTACTTGGTATCTTGATCTAAAAAACAACTAAACAATAACTTGTTAAAATAAAAAAATGTCCAAAACAATGCATAGAGTTACTTTAAGTCTCTAACAGTTGAAATTTTTTTAAAAAATTGACACTATAATCAGTGACACAAATCACATTTGATGATAAAAATACCCATACTGATTCTGGGATTGGAGAATATTTTCCTGATTTTACAGTCACCAAAAAGGAGAGAGAGAGTTACTGATTGGCTGCCTGTGGGGAGGACAGCATAAGGGACCCACTTCCACAATCTCACTTAATCTTTTAAGTAAGCAGAGAAGATTGCATTTTATCCTATTTGGGTGATGATACATGTGAGACTTAGAAAATATCAGACCATAGTCAAAGGCTGTGTTGCTAGTCAGTGGCAGAGCCAAGTTCTTTTTAAAAAAATTGTTTTCCAATCATATGATTATGTGGGCTAATAATATTAAGGAAGAAAAGTGAGTATTTTCAGCACTGATTTTATACAAATATAAAATATTTTTAATCAGGAGATGTCTAATATGGGCTTTTGCTAAAGGATGAGAAATTAATGATCCTAATGAAATATTTTAATTTTTATATATTTCACACTTTCTATGTGCTAATAATTGTGGGATGTTAATGAAGGTCACCAGTCATGAATCAAGGATAATTGACTCTGAGGATGGAGGAACTGTCTGTCCTTATAAGCGTCTGTCCTTACAAGTATCTCTCACACACTTTTTTTCTTTAAGTTGGGTCACTGATAAGGAATGAAGTTTAGCATTCTTACAAGAACAAGGATACTCTACATTACAGATGGATACTAGATTTAAACAGTATGGACACATGAAGTCTAGGTGACATGGTTAATTTTCATTTGTGAAAGTCTTGAAATCTGAGATTAGCCATATTCATACATATTATTGCAACATCTTTTAAGCAGAGATTGGTCCTGACCACCCTAAAAGGATGGCCAAGATATTTTCTAAAAAATAGATTTTGATCTAGTCAAGTGTGTGAATAAGTGCTTGATTGAAACCCTGGAGGCGCACATGATGGGGCCCAGCAAGAAGTACATAATCATACCATTTTTCCTCTGGATTTTTTGGTTTTGAGTATCACTGTCTCATATTGAGCCAACCAGGAGTAATCAGCCACAAAATGTATTTCCTCTGGTAGTACTGATTGAATTGAACTGCTGAAGAGTCGTATAGACAGTTTGAATTTGAATTTTGGAATGATATTTTTTTTCAAAGTTGATACTGAGCTGTCCTATGTAAGAGTTATTAAGATGATGCTTTCCAGATGTGATTCAGTTGACTAAAGCTGTTTGTATTGTTTTATATCTGACTTCTTGCAAATTTCTTAAATGGTAGTTATAGTTCACCGTTTCTCCTTCTCTGTTTCTCCTTTTTGGAGTAAATTTGGATACACAGATCGTTTATATAGTAAATTTTGGTTGGAAAATTTAAAATTAAATAGATCAGTTGTTTCTTTGGTCCACTTCTTTTTCTGATCTTTGTAATATCATATCCTCAGCACAAAGGGGAATGTTTGTCTTGCTATTTTATAATGGGGATGGAATGCATCCAAGGCATCTAAAAAATGTTGGAAGGTTTTCAGACAACATGACAAGCAGTAGTCCAGTTTCTGAGACTGTATCTGACCACATTGATAAATAACCTAAGAACTATGCAGAATTTACACAACTTGGCACACTGTTAATTTTGGTTTATGAACTCAAAGGCCGTAATGTAATTTTTCACCAATGTGAAAAAAATACAGCAACAAGCAATGATATAATAATAGTGTGTCAAAATATGTCTTTTCTTAGAAGATACTTCATTGAAATTCTTAGAAGTAAGCTAATTAACCACAAAACTGGTGCAATTTTGATTGAATAAGCAAGTAAATACACCTGGTATGTTTCTTGTCCAAAAAGAGGTATACTTCCTACAATCATTTATAAAGAAAAACAAGAATTAATTAGCATCTTGACTTCGGTAAGATCAGGACCACTACTTGAAATAGAATTTTTGAGGTTTTGATGACCAAAATTAACAAAATTATTTTTAATATCTTTGTTGATGAATCAGGTAAGTTTTGAACTAAGTTACCAGAGCCTGCCTAGAAGAGTCAGAGGGTCTATGTATTTTGAAAGAATTATTCCTATAGTGCAAGACCTGAGTGTTCGTTAGCAAATGTTTATTGCACAAATATTTGCTAGATATCATATCAGTTGATGAAGATAAAATACAGTAGTCTCATGGATTGATTAGTCATCTGGTAGAGAATCATTATCTGTAAAAATGTAGTATACTATGGTAGTTCCTATAATAAATACATATCTTAAGGGCTTTAGAACAGCAGAGGAGAATGTGTACAATTATGCCAGTTGCCTGGCAAATGGCTTCACTGAGGGGAGTCTTATGAAACAATGTATGTTGTCCTTGTTTTCCCTCCTTATCATCTCTGAAAACAAAGTTAAATGGTCTCTGTATATTTTCATTGATGGAAGCCTGATTTGTGGCATTTTTTTCTAGCTTAATTTAGCACACAAGCAGAGAGCCATAACTAACCTACGCTTATGGATATTTTTTGTTTTCAGAAATGTATCTGTGAGGGCTGGGGTTGTAGCTCAGTGGTAGAGCTCTTGCCTAGCATAGGTGAGGTACTGGATTTGATCCTCAGTATCAAATAAATAAATAAATAAATAAATGTCAGATTCTTTTTTAAAAACCCATTAATAATATTTAAAATATTATTCCTGTAGATATTTTAGCTAAATACTTTGTTTTGTTCTCCCACCTCCACAACAATTTCAATACAAAAGTAAAACTATTTGTGATTTGTGGGGAGGAAGGAGTATTTATCAAGTGGCTATATTTCATGAAAGGCAAAATTGACTATAATTCAGTTCTCCTATTGACTTCCACCACATACACACATTCTAACCATGACATCCTTGGGCTCAGAAAAATCAATGTGGGATAGGTGCTTTCAGTCACTTATGCGTTTGCATTTGTGTAGTGTATTGCCTACAATGTACTTGTCTTCTGATTTACTTAGTGATCCCAAACCAAAACATCAATTTTTTTTTCCTTGCAGTTCCCTAAGAATCACCTGATCCCAACTTGCAGAGCCAATTCTAAACTGATCTTTCATGTCAGTTGAATACACAATTGTAAACTCCTTTAGTAGAAAGAATTAGGCACAATTAGGGAGATTCTGGAATTAAGCAATTTATTTGTACAATACTAAGACTCTTGGAAATGTTGCTTCATTAGTCACAGAGATAAGAAATATTAAGGTTATCATAGTTGATTAAATATCTTGAAGATTCATTTGCTTTGGGTACATAGAAACGTGATTATACACAGAATATCAACTTTGCTGTCATTAATTACTCGGGTATTTTTTTAGAAAAATGCAACTTTGGGGTTTGCTTTAACCAAATCATTTTACATATGAAAAGGAAATCAATATTTTTATCCATAACTCAAAATTAATGATCAGATATATATCAGGCATTATGAGTAAGGCCCTGATGTGTCTTTCATTATGTTAGTCAAACAATTGTGATAGTAAAAGAACTTGATAATCTAGTCATATGGAAAGTACTGCAGATACTTTAGGACCTTAATATTTAACCAACTTTTGATGGTGCCTCATGGACCTGACATAAAGCCACCTCATGTAGGTTATTATCTCACTGATGAACTTCAGCTCTTGTGTATTGGGTCACAAGTGTCCTCTCCAATGGACTTATAACTCACTAGTCCTGACTTAGAGTAGCTGATGCCTATAAATGAAGAGGGTGAAACTAACCAGAAGAAACCATGTGAAACCACTTTTACCTCATGGCTTTGAGGAATTCCATCATTGAATTCAGTTCTGCAAGTATTGTCCTTTGACACAGAATCTTATGACCAGTGTTGTCTCTCTGATTATCAGATTATATTTCCACCTTGTTTGTAGACAGTGTGTTTGAGATCCTGCATCAGCAGGTTTCTGTTATTATCTAAAATGTAGGAAAATTAAATTATATGCACACTGGATCGCCCTTCAGGCTCTATGTAATTTAGGATTTACTAGAACTGCTTATCTTTGAAGTGGCTTGACGTTTTTCAATATCTCAGTCACTGCCATTAGAGTTTGTATAATAAGGTGAGTTGGATGGATTCCTAATAAATCTGCAATTCTGTCTTCAGTTTTGCCTTTGCAACAGTATCAATGGGTTTTCTGCTTTTCCATTTAGACATAATTTTAATTTCTTAACCCAGAAAAGCTGAATTGGTTTCTATGAAACCTAAATGTATCTTCCAAAAGAAAAACATTTACCTTTAGAGAGAGACCCTAGTTTTGTAGTTTGGCTGAACTGGGTTATCCTCCCATATCCAAAAGTTACTGTGTGGCTTTGGATCTTTCTGATTCGTAGTTTTATCTTCTGTAGAATAGTCATTCTCAAATTATAGCACTATTTTGTGGGTCAAAGATAGTATATACAAACCCAAATTGAGCATAGCACCTGGCATGTAATATATATTCAGTGAAAATTGACTCTTAGAATATTACTCTAAACAAAAAAATTTCAGTCAATACAAGTTTTAATTCATCTATCATGCATACTTAACATTTAGTCAGTTTTTCAAAACTTTTTATTATTTCATCTATATTACGTGAAACATGAAATTTTATTGAGGCCATGTTTTCACAATGCATTCATTTTCTTTATATTATTTTTTAAAAATATTTTTTTCAGTTGTATATGGACACAATACCTTTATGTTATTTATTTATTTTTATGAGGTGCTGAGGATTGAACCCAGTGCTCCACACATGCCAGGCAAGCACTCTACCCCTGAGCCACAACCCCAGCCCCATTTTCTTTATGTTCTTAATAGATATTACCAACTTTAATTGCATGGACTATTTTCATGCGTACATAGAACTTCATAAGAAATTATATTGATGAAAATCTTAGGGCTTAAGAGTTGCCAGAAAATTGAAGCAGTTGATAGGACTTGGGATACTTAATCAGATTAAGTGAACCTAAATCCAAACTTGTTGTCAAGGTATTCTGTGAGCTGGTTTCATTGTTCTGCTTCAAACTTATCTTCTACTAATTCACTCCTTCTTGTGTAGGGCAAACTTCACTTTCTGACATTATAAGTTTTTTTTTTCATTTAGGTTGTCAAAGCATTTCCATTCCTCAACATGTTTACATCTCCATTCTAAAAGACATAATTCTTAAGTTACCTGGTATAGGAAGTCTTCTTAGATTCCTCCAGCTAAAAGCACTTGCCTTTCCTCTGAACCCCAGTGTTATCTCTGTGAAGGTTTTATAGTATCTAGCTTTTCTTATTGTAGTATAATCATAACCCCAATCTCATTTTGCCTAATGTATTCAAAGCTCCTTAAAGTGTGATCCATGCTTAATCCCTCTGTGTCTCTGCAGTGGTAAGCAGAGGGTTTTGCACCTACTAGCAAACCATATATATTTGTTGTGAAATTGGTTGAAATTCACATTTTTCAGTTCAGGATATTGGTACTGAAATAGCTATTTAAATGATAAGTGATGAGAGAGATAATTATATACTTAGTAGTCTAAAAAATGCAGTTTCTATCTCCTTCCTATAGGAATGTTCAATGGAGCATACTCATGTTCATAGCAGTTTATACTTAAGAATAACTTTTTTTCATTTTCCTCTATAAGTTATGTTGGAGAACTGAAATTTGCAATTAAAACACAATCTTCAAGTATATATATATATATATATATATATATATATATATATATATATACACACACACACATACTATAAATGGAATATAAAAATAGAACTCCAATTATAAAATACTTCTATAAAAGGTCTGATACCAATGCAAAGAATTGTAAAAGTATTTCTGTATTTCTAGTTGCCAATTAAGAACTAATCAGCCTTTTCACCGGGATAGGAAAAATATTTTTTATTTTCAATCTTTAAATCTTAAGTAAAATATGGTAATTGAACAATATTTAAGTGCTTTTCAAACTGACCAGAATCATATTATGTTAAGTAATTATACCACTCATTTACAATGAGTTTTTTGGTAGACCCCAACATCTCTTTGAATTACAGTTCAATCATCATTTGAAAATGAGAATAACAGCACATGGATAGCTCACCCTGTGTGTTTCTGGAAAAATGAACTGTGATTATATAAATAAGCAAAGGGAACTTTAATCTCTGAATTGCTTATGAAATATGAACATTAGAACTGATTAAAATGCTTGCTTGTAGATCTTTAAGAAAAATGGTTCATTTATCTTCCAGAAGGGTTCATACAGAGCCCAACATCTTCCCAAGAAGAACCTTGTACTGAGTATAGGATGTTCTGGAAATCCCACAAATCTACATGCAAAGATACCAGGGCACAGATAGCATATTCCTGTTCCTTTTGTACCTGGCACATATAAACTTTTCTTAAAAATGTTTTAGCTATATGCATTTTGATGGTTTGGGGGTGCCACCTCTCTTTCACCAGCATTCTGTGTTTCAGCCCCTACAGGTCAAGTGTTGAGGTCACTTAACTGTAATAGAAAACAGATGCATTCATACCCTATTTGAATCAAATGTATGATATGTCAAGATCATTGTATTGTCTTGAGCAACTAATAAAAAATAAAATAAATATACGTATATGTATGTATATATGTATATATATATACATAATAAATGTATGTATATGCAAAAAACAGAAAACAAATACATACATCCTCATGGCCTTCAGGGGTTCACTAGCCATGCAAAGAGGCCAACCCATCTCAAGTGCCTGGACCTTGTATGTTCTCTCTCCCCTTGTTCTAAATAGATGCTCTACCACTCAGGCCTGTTGGGCATGTTTCCTTTTCTCAGCAATCTTGAATCATATACTGGTTCCTTTCCTGAATGGCCTTCCCTGCCCTCACTTGACATTCTCTCATACAACATAGCTGACCATCTAGTGAAATGCTGTCATTTTCAGTTTTGTCACACTGGATATGTTTTTCTGGTCTATGTTACAACTTCTTCATTATATTGTAGATATAGATGGTACTCATATAGTTTCCTCTACAGCAAAAATAAAATGTCTCTCATGACAACAAAAATGAGATTTTATAATTTTGTATTAATTCTTATTTATAGCATAAAAAACAAAAAGCTCTTCTGCCTCAGAACGTAAATTAGGCTTTGTGCAAAAAGATTGGGTGTGACAAATTAAATAAAGCACAAATATATGTGTGGAGAGATGGTCAAGATGCAAGATTTTTTTAGTGTCTAGTGATATTTTTGCAATTCCTGAATTTTACATGTGTAATGAACAATAAACTTGTGAAAGAAAATAAGATGGAGATTGAAGGGGCTAAAAGCTTTAAGGAATGTGAAAGATCCACTTTTCTTTCTCCCTTAATTTGAAAACTATGAAATGAAAAGCTTCTTTTTGATCTTTTAAAAGTCCATTGCTATTTATTTTCACTGCATTCTCAATTATTAAGTGATATGTGGTTTCTTTCTCTATATGGCATAGTCCTGTATATGAAGTGTGTCTGTCTATTCTGTGAATATCTGGAAATTGTCCAGAGAACAAAGACTAATGGAATGATAAATGTCCATGGTCAAGACTCAGAAGAGAGTCAGAAAATGGTGATAGTGGTGGATTAATCTATACTATAGTCACAGAAGTAGAATATAAATATCTATGCCATCTATATCCTGTTCTGATAAGGACATATAATACTGTAAATAGTAAACCTGGTGGAATTTTGAACATCACAAAATTGGATTATTGATAATAAAGAATTTTTTAAAAGAAGTTCTCTGGGGAAAAACCTAAGAATGAGGAAGTGGAAAAGATAGAGACTATAGTCTTTATTTTATGTATGTCTAATTTTCATTGGTTTATTCTATTTTGACCAAGCTATGAAATAACTAGATTTACTTTGGAGGGTCACTCAAATGGTAATAAGACAGAAATGATTCCTCCTTCTTTGTTTTCTTTTTCTATTGGTAAAGAATACCAATTGCATATTGGATGACTGAGAAACAATTATTTCCTAGGGGTTGGTGATTTGAGGTCTGCAGGTAGTATATTTTGAGTGCAAGATTATTATTAGTCATGGTTCCAAGTGGAGAGTCAACAATTTATTTAATAGTATCCACTGCAATTCAAGCCATTCCTAAGTTAATTGATCTATGACTTACTGTTTCATAGCTTTTCAAATAACACTTTATTTCAAATGGTCTCTTGGCTGCTATTTTATACATGAACATTCCTTAATATTTTTTTTAAGGTCTTGGGGTCTCTAACCTATATAATACAACTCAGCTAACAGACCACAAGTATCATGAGGTATAGCATGTTTTATTATTTTAGTTTACATCATTGTCAATTTCTAACATAGACAAATAATAGTATAGTATTTATGTTAAAGTCTAAAATCAGATTAAAATAAATTAAATAAAATGAATAAAATAAGTGAAATGAAATCAGTTTAGGAGATTACTGCATGATTTTCCAATTCTATGTATTTTTCACTGTATTGTATCTGGCTGAATAACTAGCACTACCTAATACCTGTGTAAAAGGTGCTATGTTTGTTAATTATCTGATACCTCTTATAGGTTTGGGGGTGAAACTTGATGTTGGAAATTTGAGTGATGAAGTGTCATTCTTCCTTTTATTTCCTGTGGTAATAAATTGTATAAATATGGTTTATCTGTGATATTAGTGAAATCGTAAGTACTTAGTTCAATTCATAAATCATGCAATGTGGATACTAATAACAGTTTTCCATGTTTTGGGAAGACGCTACCATTTTGGCACATTGTCTTACCTACAGTATGCTGTGAGCTAGGGGAACCTTTCCATTACTGGTGGGTCAACTTCTTTGATAGGGACATTCTAGAATAATATCCTGCACAGGTTGCAAAGTTATAGAATAGCTTTCAGGTTTGTATAATTCTTTTCTTGACTTATAATCAAGGTATAATGCCATGATCTCTCTAAAATACCTGACGGCTCAAGTTGTTGCCACCTTTCCTTATTTCCTTGCCTTTCAGTATCCAAAAGAATAGTCGCATCTTCCTTTGGTAAATCTTTCATATGTCCTTTTCTTTCTACTTCCTTTGATACTGCTTAAGCCAAAACCCTGATTACTTGCTACCCAGTTTATTAAGAGCCCTTGAATGGGACTTTATCCTTTAGTCTATCACAATAATTGTTAGCCCCTGCCTGAAAATCTTTGAACTATCTTCCATTGCTTACACCACATAGAATGTCAACCTACCCACGATACTTCTTATTTATTCCATTTTTGTCACTCTAGTGTCACATCAACCATCAATTCCTAGCAAATTGGTTCACTGCATGGATTACAGAGTCTTGATTCCACCATACTTCTCATTAAACTTTCTCTTCTTCCTAAAATATCTCCATTCTTCCCAGTCCTTCATAGCTAGGTTCAAGTTTTATCATCTCCGTAACTGAGGGCTCAACAAAAGCAACAAGCACAATAGGTTTTAAATAAAATAATGTAGGAGACCAGTTGTATTTGTTACCTAGAAAGGGGTTAATAAGCGCGAGTTTCATTACCTCTTCCTCTTTCAACACATCTCAAAATGATGATGTATTTCCAACTTAACCTTGACAGTAACTATTTCATGAACTCTCATGAATGTTCTGAGAGTCCTAACAGTAATTTGAAAGTTACTTAATTAATCTACAGTTAATCTACAGAGAGTAAAGCTAACCTTTCTGGATCATTAGTGTGGAACCTGGTTTGATTAGAACTGCATTCTGTGTCAGAGCTTTCATGGGCCAAGCTGGTGATCCTGATTGAGAAAGCAGAATATGATCTGTAACTCTCAAATACAAAAGTGTGTCTATATATTTAACAACTTTACAGGTTTAATAAATACAGTATATTTTCTAGAAATATCAGTCTTTTGCTTTTAAAAAATCGATAGTTAAACATATTTCCATTATGTATATACACTCCTAGATTTGTTGTTCAATATTAGTCTTCCAGTCTTTATCTTTCACGAAACATATTTGTTAAAACTAGTTCTTGTCCATCTCTTTTATATTTCTGAAATTAATAGTACCTTTTAAAAAATCCAATGTGGGTTCTTTCTTTTTTATTTTAATTTGTTATATATGACAACAGAATGCACTACAGTTCACACTACACATATAGAGCACAATTTTTCATATCTCTGATTATAGACAAAGTAGAGTCACACCATTTGTGTCTTCACATGTACTTAGGGTAATGAAGTCCATCTCATTCCACTGTCTTTTCTACCCCCATTCTCCCTCCCTTCCTCTTCCTCCCCTTTGCCCTAGCTAGAGTTCATCTTATCTTCCCATGCTCACCCCCACCACCAGCAACCACGTTATAAATCAGCATCCTTAAATCAGAGAAAACATTCTGGCATTTGGTTTTTTGGGATTCGCTAACTTCACTTAGCATAATATTCTTTAATTCATCCATTTACCTGCAAATGCCATGATTTTATTCTCTTTTAGTACTGGATAATATTCCATTATGTATATGTACCACATTTTCTCTATCCAATCATCTAATGAAGGGCATCTAGGTTGGTTCTGCAGTTTATCTATTGTGAATAGTGCTGCTACAAATATTGATGTGGCTGTGTCCCTGTAGTATGCTGTTTTTAGTCCTTTGGGTATAGACCAAGGAGTGGGATAGCCGGGTCAATCGTTCCATTCCCAGTTTTCTAAGGATTCTCCATACTGCTTTTCATATTGGCTGCACCAATTTGTAGTCCCACCAGCAATGTAAGAGTGTGCCTTTTTCCAATGTGGGTTCTTTTTAATACTAAATTACTGATTTCCTCAACTATTAAGTTTGAGATGTGTGCAATTAATTTGAACATTTTTACTGAATACCAGATGTCAGTGATGGGCATTCTGTTTTATTTCCTTTTAAAATTTTTTTGGAAAATTTTATTAGTGCATTATATGTTATAGTGTGGTTCATATGCATCATCATACATTCATGGAATACAATTTATACCACTTCAGTCCCAAGTTTTTCCTCTATCTATTCCTTTTCCCTCCCTCTACTCTACTGGTTTTCTTTCTTTCTTTTCTTTTTCTTTTTTTATTTGGTGCTTTATAAGTGTCATAGGTCTAATTCACTGTGGTACATTCATATATGTGCATAGGATGGTTTGGTCAATTTTATTCCACAGTTCCTCTCTTTTCTTGTCCCTCCTCCTTCTCAATCCTCTCCCTCTCCTCCATTGACCTCCTTTTCTATTTTCATACTGCATGCCCCATTTTCCTCCCTTAATTTGCTCTAGCTTTTGCCTATGAAAGAAAATATTTGACTTTTGACTTTCTGAGTCTGGCTTATTTCACTTAGTATATAATATTCTCCCCTTCCATTCATTTTATGGCAATATTCAAAATACACAGCATTTTTTTAATGGCTGAGTAAAACTCCATTGCTTATATATCTCATTTTCTTTATCTAGTCATCTGTTGACAGTCACCTGGGCTGGTTCCATAATTTTGTTATTGTGAATTGTGCTGCTATACATATTGATGTAGCTGTATCACTGTTGTGTGCTGACTTTAGTTATTTTGGATAAATACCAAGGAGTAAGGTAGCTAGGTCGTATGATGGGTCTATTCTGAGTCCTTTGAAGAATCTCCATACTGCTTTTCAAAGTAGTTGTACTAAATTGTAGTCCTATCATTAGTATATGAGTGTACTTTTCCCCAACATCCTCCCCAGCATTTATTATTATTTTTATTCTTGTTGATTGCCATTCAGAGTGAGATAAAATCTCAATGTAGTTTTAATTTGCATTTCCCTGATTGCTATTGATGTTGAACATATTTCCATATAATTGTTAGCCATTTGTGTTTCTTCTTTTGAGGAATATATATTCAGTTCTTTTGATCATATATTGATTGGGTTATTTGTGGGGTTTTTTTTTTTTTGGTGTTAGGTATTTTGAGTTCTGTATGTATTCTGGATATTAACCTCCTGTTATTTGAGTAACTGGCAAAGATTTTCTACCATTCTGTAGACTTTCTCTTATGGTACTTAGTTGTTTCCTTTGCTATTTTGAAGCTGTTTAATTTGGTGCCATCCCACGTATTGGTTCTTGGTATTATTTCTTGAGATTTAGGTGTGTTTTATAGGAAATTGGTGCCTGCAAGATTATGTTAGAGTGTTGATCCTATGTTTTCTTCTAACAGTTGCTAAGTTCATGTTCTAATTTCTAGATCTTTCATCCATTTTGAATTGACTTTCAAGCAGAGTGTAAGATAGGAATCTAGTTTCTTTCTTGTAGATTTCCAGTTTCTCTGGGACTATTTCTTAAAATGGATATCTTTTCTCCATTGTGTTTTCGATACCTTTGTTGAATATCAAATGACTGTATCTATGTGGATTTTCCTTGTATCTTCTATTCCATGCCATTGGTCTCATGTCTGCTTTGTTGTTAATACCATGCTTATTTTTGTTACTATAACTCCATACTATATTTTGAGGTCTGGTATTTTGATGCCTCTAGCATTGCTCTTCTTGCTCAAGATTGCTTTGTTATTCTGGGCCTCTTATTTGTGTGCAGAATGTCATTGGTATTTTGATAAGGATTGCATTGAATCTGTATAACACTTTTGGTAGCATGGTCATTTTGATAATATTTAATCTGCCTATTCAAGAACATAGGAGGTCTTTCTATTTTCTAAGGTATTTTTTCCTTCTGTTTTCATTGTTCCAGCATTTTCATTGTAGAGCTCTTTTACCTCTTTGGTTATAGATTTATTTCCAAATATTTTATTTTTCAAAAGGTAATTGTGAACAGGATAGTTTTCCTGATTTCGTTCTCAGAAGGTTTACTTTTGGAGTATAAGAAAACTTAATTTTTTATATGTTGATCTAGTATCCTGCTACTTAGCTGAGTTTGTTTATCAACTCTAGAAGTCTTCTTGTGAAATTTTGGTGGTCTTCTAGATACAGAATCATGTCATCAGCAGTCAGAAATAATTTGACTTCTTCTTTTCCTCTTTGTGTTCCTTTAATTTTCTTCTTTTGCCTGATTGCTCTGGGTAGTCTCAATAACTATATTGAAGAGGAGTGGTGAAAGTGGACATCCTTAGCTTATTCCTGATTTTAAAGGAAATTTTCTCTGTTCAGTATGATGTTGGCTTTTGAGATTATCATATTTAGTCTTATAATGTTGAGATAAATTCTTTTTATCCATAGTTTATCCAGGTTTTTGACATAAATATCTACTGGCTATTGTGAAAGGCTTTTTCTGCATTTATTGAAATAATCATGTGATTCTTGTCCTTAATTTTATTCATGTGGTGAATGATGTTTATTGATTTGCATATATTGAATCAACCTTGCATCCCTGTGATAAAACTCATTTGATCATGGGGTATTGTCTTCTTAATGTGTTTTTAAATGTGGGTTGACAATATTTTATTAAGGACTTTTGCATCTATGTTGATCAGATATCTTGGCCTAAAGTTTTCTTTCCTTGATGTGTCTGTCTCTGGTTTTGGTATCAGAGTGACACTGGCTTCATTGAATGAATTTGGTATTTTTCGTTTCTGTTCTATTTCATGGAACAATTTGAGGAAGATTAACATGAGCTCTTTAAATGTTTGAGAGAAAAAGCTGAAAAGCCATCTGGTCCTAGATTTCTCTTTGTTGGAATGCTTTTAATTGTCACTTCAATATCATTGCTTGATAATAGACTACTTAGGTTTTGTTTTGTTCTGTTTTTTTGTTCTAATTAGTTACACATGACATCAGAATGCATTTCAATTCATTGTACATAAATGGAGCACAACTTCTCATTTTTCTGACTGTATACAATGCATAGTCATATGGTTTGTGCAATCATACATGTACATAGGGTGATAATGTCTGTCTCATCACCACCCTTCCTACCCCTGCACCCCCCTCCTCTCACTCTCCTTTGCCCAATCCATACTTTCTCCATTCTTCCCAAGCCGCCCCCCCCCATTATGGATAAGCATTCACTTATCAGAGCAAATATTTGGCCTATATTTGGGGGGGGGGATTGGCTTATTTCAAGCAGAATGGTACTCTTTAACTCTCTGCATTTACCAGCAAATGACATAATTTCATTCTTTAAGGCTGAGTAATATTCACTTGTGTGTGTGTGTGTGTGTGTGTGTATCACATTTTCTTTATCCACTCATCTGTTTAGCTACTGTGAATTGAGCTGCTATAAACATTGATATGGCTGTGTCACTGTAGTATGCTAATTTTAAGTCATTTGGGTATAAAGCAAGGACTGGGGTAGCTGGGTCAAGTGGTGATTCCATTCCAAGTTTTCTAAGGAATCTCTATATTGATTTTCAAAGCGGTTGCACCAATTTTCAGTCCTACCAGCAATATTTGATTGTACATTTCCTCCCATACCCTCTTCAACATTTATTGTTGCTTGTATTCTTGACAATTGCCCTTTTGAGTGGAGTGAGATGAAATCTTAAGAATAGTTTTGATTTACATTACTCTAATTGCTAGAGATGTTGAATTTTTTTTTAGTTTTTTTGATAAATTGTATATTTTCTTCTGTGAAGTCTCTGTTCAGTTCCTTATCCCATTTAATGATTCAGTCATTTTGTTTTTGGTGTTAAGTTTTTTTGAGTTCTTTATATATCCTGGAGATTAGCACTCTATCTGATATGTGTGTGTGGGGGTCAAGATCTTCTCCCATGATTCAAACTAAGAAGCTTCTTCTCAGCAAAGAAAACAATCAATAACAGGAAGAAGGAGCCTATAGAATGGGAGACAAATCTTTACCACACCATATCAGATAGAGTACTAAGTTTTTTTTCTATTCTCTTTATTCAATTTGGGTAAATTATATGTGTCCAGAAATTTGTTAATACCTCTACATTTTTCTGTTTGTTGGCTCATACATTTTCAAAATAATTTCTAATAATCCTCTGAATTTCAGAAGTGTTATTAGTTATATATCCTTTTTGTTCTTTGAATTTGTTAATTTGATTTTTTTTCTCTCTTGATTAGTTTGGTGTAGGATTTGTCAACATTGTTTATATTCTCAGAAAATGAATTCTGTTGCTTTGAACTTTTGTATGTTTTTTATTCTCAACTTCATTAATTTTGGCTCTTAATTCTTTCTGATGTTCTGCTGATTTGTGAATTAATTTGTTATTCCTATTCTAGGGCCTTGAAGTATAACACTAGATATTTATTTGGGATCTATTTTTTTTTTTTAATGAAGGCACTCAATACTGTAAGTCTTTCCTGTTAGAACTGCTCTCATATTGTCCCAGTGATTTTGAAATGTTGTATCTCTGTTCTCAATTGTTTCTAAGGATTTTTTTTTTTTAGTTTTTTCCCTAATTTCTTCTGTAATCCATTCCTCATTCAAAAGCATATTGCTTATTCTTTTTTATGCAAAAATAGTTTGTTTTTATTTTGTTGTTGTTTTCAATTTTATTCAATTATTATCTGATGAGATTCAACAGGTTATCTCCATTTTTTGTTATTTGCTAAAATTTGCAGTGTTTTCTAAAAATAACTTATTTTAGAAAAGGTTCCTTGTGCAGTTGAGAAGAAAGTTAATGCAGTTGTTGATGAATGGAATATTTGATAAATGCCTGTCAGTTTAGATGTGGATGACCTAACTATTGGTGAAAGAGGTATGTTGAAATCATTATTATATGGAGGAATATTTGATTTTTGTCATCAAGCAGGGTTTGTTTCATAAATGTAGGTGTTCTAACACCTACATAATATTTAAAATCATTATATCATCTGGTTTATTTCTTTAACCAGTAAGAAGTGACCTTCCTTGTCTGTTTTGATTATTTTTGGTCTGAGACCACTTCGTCAGATATGAGAATAGATCTCACTGCTTGCCTTCTGTCTCTATTTGCATGGTATATATTTTTTCATCCTTCACCATCAGCCTGTGAATTTATTTGCCTGGAAGGTAAATATCCTGTATACAACATATGGTTGGGACTTATTTTTTGATTTCTGCCAATCTGTGTCTTTTGATTGGAGAATTTAGACCATCTATATTCAATGTCATTATAGAGTGATGATTTGCATTCATTTCTGTTGCTTAGTATAGACTTGATTCTCTGTTATTTAACTACTGTTCTATTGAGATTTATCTGTACATTGGCTCTGTTTGTTTTTATTTCTTCTGCATGAAATATATCATTAAATATTTTGTAGTGCTGGCTTAGTGATTATGAATTATTTTTGTTTCTACTTATCATGGAAAGTTTTTATTTCATCAATCCGCAGGGTAGTTTTGATGGAGATAGCAATTTTGGTTGGAAACCCTAATCATACAGGGCTTGGTATATATTATTTCAAACCCTCTTTGCTAGAGTCTGGGTTGAGATTTTAGGGACAAATTCTAGCTGGCTCACCCTTAAATTGACCTTTTAATTTTATTCTTGCAACTTTTAGAATTCTGTCTTTGTTTTATATATTAGGCATTTTATTAGGCATTTTGTTACAATGTGTCTTGGAGAGTTTTTTTTTTCTAATTTTGATAATTTAGGTTTCTCAATATCTTTTGTATTTGGATTTCTATTTCATTTCTAAGGTTTGGAAATTTTTGTGGTATTCTTTTGCTTAAAAAGTTGTGCATTTCTTTAGTTTGTATTTTTAGGACTTCATCTATGCCAAGGTTTCCTACATTTGGTCTCTTAATGTTTTCTCAGATTGAATTCAAGTCCTGGTTTCTTAACATATTCTCTTTATGGTCTACTTTATTTTCAAAATTTTATACTTTGTCTTTAAGGCATGTCTTCAGTGGGTCTATTCTATTAGTGGTGCTTTCAACTGAACTTTTGATGTTCTGGGTTTTTCTTTCCAGGATTTCTTTTTAAATTTTTTTTTAGTTATATCCATATCTTTATATCTTTATTTTATTTATTTATTTTTATTTGGTGCTGAGGATCGAACCCAGTGGCTCACACATGCAAGGCCATCGTTCTGCCACTGAGCCCTAACCCCAGCCCTCTTTCCAGGATTTCTGTTTGGTTCTGTTTCAGAAACTTTATTTACTAAAATGTTCTTTCACTTTCTTTATATTCTCTCTTAGTTCATCCTTTAGGTCTTTTTTCAATTCACTAAACATTTTAATTATCAATTTTCTACATTCTTTTTCCGGCATATCCTCCATGATGGTGTCAATTAATAGGTCAGTGGTATTATGAGGTATTTGGAGTGGGTTGTTTTCTTGATTTTTCATATTGATAGTACTTCTACCCGTCTTCTGAGATCATTGTCCTTTCTACTTTTGACTGACTAACTTTTTAGCGAATTGTTTTTTCTTTAGTGTATATCCTGGGTTGTGCCAATGTCTTCGTGTCAATATTTTCACTTAATTTAATTCACTACTATGTCCAGTCTCTAACACCACATGGAGAGGAGATGCGAAAGTTATAGCCACTTTGGAACAAAGCATTTTGCTAATAAATGTTTTAGATGACTTATTAACAATGTTCTTCAGCAGCCAACTGATCTATTATTTTTGGTCAGATTTTTGAAATAAACTGTTTTCTTTCTGGGTTTCAGTTATTATGCAGTTTGTTCATTCTCAAGTGGTCAAACTTGCTATAGGAGTACGTGTGCAGAGATTCACTGCAGGGGTTTCCCTTCTTGGCTGGCCAGCTCTGATGCCTCCCTCTTTCTGGGAGTCTCAGATTATGTGTAGGGTGGAGAACAGTGGAATGCCTCAGAGTATCAGGGATCCGGTTTTAATTTAATTGGTCTCAGTTCCCAGCCTCACACTTCCCAGTGTCAGTCAGGCTCCTAATCTCAGCATTCAGATAACCCCTTTCAAGTGAAGAAATTCTTTGCTCTTCTCAGCTTTGTGGACTCAATTTGTCAGTGCTGAATGGCTGTTTTGATTCACTCTTGGGAAGCTGCTGTGATAGTGTGGCTTTCTCTTTATCATTTATTCCATTCCCCAAAGGCATAAACTCTTCATGAAACCATCTTCCTTCCATTTATATTCCAAACAGCAGAGAAGCAGGGAAGTGCCTCTTTCCTCTATTCCACTGTCTTGTAATCCAGTTCATGTGATCTTTTGAGTACTATCCTCATCATATACAACACAGTTCAGGTCTTTCATTCCCATTGTGCTGCAAGTTCCTACAAAGCAGAGGTGTCTCTTTTTCAATTTGTATCCTGAGCATGTAGCACAGGATCTGGCATAAAACCTATGCTCCATGCCTGTTTATCTGTATCGATGATGGCATTTTAACTAAAATGTAGAAAAGTGAACACCACAGCCTTCCTTTTCTTCAAAAACATGATTAATAGTTAACACCCTGAGACATGCAATTGAGGTAGAAAGGGTGGGAGAATATTTCTGTTTTTAGTGTGGAAGAAAGAGATCAAATTCTAGTACTAAAGATGATTCATACAGAACAGTGTTTCCAAGTGCTCTACTGTAATGTTTACAGCAACTGAGTATATCAACTTCTTCAAGGAAAATGAGAAACTAAGCACAACTGGTGGAGTGTGAAGCCTAAGATTGGTTAATCTCCTCTGGCAAGAGAGTTACTGCCCTGACTCCTCTGTTCTGTACACTGCAGGAATTGTTCTCGATTTGAGGGGTAGGTCGATACCTCATTTATAATACATTATGAATAGTGATGTCTGCAATGGAGATATTTGCATGTATCTCAGTACCTATTTTTACTTTGCTTTAAAACTGACCACATGAATGAAAATCACATAGACTTCAAAATACACATGTGTCTTTGGCCAAAAGTTGGAAAATGAAGGATGGATGAAGGAATAAACTAGAGTGATATATTTGACTTTTTAAAGTATCATTATCTTGAAACTGTAACATAAGGTGAACTATTTTTCATAGAGATAAAAATGTGGCAGTGCAGTTGTGCTAAATTATGTCTCTTGCTTCTATCACTCTGATTTTCAATTTCTACATCTGCAACACTGAATAAATTGTCAAGTATGAACAAACACTATATATTTTGGATCATGGATATTTAATGAAAGCTAGTTGCATATCCTTTTTAGGATAAAATTTTAGGTAATTTAAAGATTTAAGTTTTATTTAGTGTGTTCTAAAATTTCAGACCTTTCTAAAATGTTTGCTCCAAACTTGGCTTTAAAGTAATTCCTAAAATTTGGTTTTAATAAAATTTAAATACCTATGTATATGGTTAAATGCATATAGTTATTAAATACATATGTATTTAGGTGGCAACATGTTGCTAGTTTCCAAAGAATAATTGATCTATCATTAGGGTGGTATTTTGGTTCAGAGCTATGGGCAAAACAAATAACTCTGACATTCAACAATAATTTAAATGTAAACAAAGAAACTACAAAAATACATAAAATGGACAAATTATTAACCTTATTTTTAACAAAACTTGTGATAGCATTCTCAGTTTATGTGCATATATGTATGTATGATGGTGTGCATACACAGGTGAGTCTACACCTATACTGAATCATTTTTCTAGTGGTTCTAACACTTTGCATTGCAGACAAGTTGTATAAAAAGTGTATAAGAAATATTTTATATATAAAAATGATTCTAAGTTTATAACAAACATAATCATATTAATACCATTTTAGTTATATATTTTAATTTTTTGACATTCTTATTTTTTCCATTTTTTTAGTTAATTTTTTATAATAATAAGTTTTTTGAAGTTAAATAGTCATGGAATGTTTAATTCATGTTGCAAATCTAGGGGGTAAATCTATGATTATAAAGCCACATTGAATTAATTCTTAAAACTTTTATTCTTTTGAAAGACCATATCAGTATTTTTGATAGCATTACCACAAACATACCTAAAAAGAGTAGTACTGATTATTTGTCAGTTTTACTAAGAATAGAACATTTGGTATACTGAGTTACATTTGGATATAATTTGTCATTTGGATAGTTTGTTAAAGAGAAATTTTCTTCTTCCTTTTTAAAGTCTCTGCCACTATAACTTTGTGTCAAAAAGCCAATCAATTCTGTCAGGGACCAAGATGGTGCTTAAGAAACTGAAAACATTTCTGCTGGCAGGTTCACTATTCATTTCTGACACTGGCTGGTACAATATTGAGCACTTTAATTTATTGAAGTTGCTATTCAGAAAATAAAAGCCATACATTCTCCTACATGAAACTTATTTTAACATTTCTTTATATCTGTTTGGACACAGTTCGTAGCTTTTTAATAAAACATTGCACATTAATCTTTTTAAACTGCAATATAAATGATAGGTAAAACTATAAGCTAATTTGAATTCAAGATTCATTTTTAACATTTACAAAAATTATGGAAAATCAAACTAAGAGCATTTTGGATGTGAGGTAAAGTGAATTTCTATTTTGTTCTGTTTGGTTATATTTTCACAGTTGGGTATTTTTAAAATAGGATTAAAAATATTGATGCCTGTTTTTAAAAAGCCCACTTTACTTCTTTTTTTCAAAGTTACTAACAACCTCTTTTTGAAAGGGATGAGGTAAAACCTACAGATGTGCTGATTACTTGGATTGATGCTAATAACTAGAATTAAGATGGTGAGAAACCAAATATTAGCCAGTTACCTTAGATGGAGCTGAGGGTCAAAGCAGAGGAACTAACAAAAGTCCATAAGACCCAAGTCCTAGAGATAGAAACATGGGTGTGGAGAAGTACATTAAAAAAAAAAAAAAAAGATTAAGAAGTCTCCTGGGTGCTTTCAGTGAATGCCATTGAAGTTCAAGATTTCCCTTCGTGGGCTATTGATTAGAGTGCTATGGGCAGATTAAGTTGGCATAACAGTAGATCATCAGACACACTCTATTTGGTAGATCTATTTGATGGATCTTATTTTGTCTTGTTGGAAACAGCTATACACAAAGATTTTTTCATTAGTTTTCTATATATAAATAAAGCTTTTTTAAAAAAATCTATCCTATATTTAGAGTATGTTTGTGAATTTCTTTTCAGTTAATAACTTGAGTATTTTACAAAAAAACTCAACTTGATTGTTAAATCTTGTATTCATTAAATACTGATATTAATAATCCTTTGTTGTATTATTAGTGCATACTATATACAACATTGGATTTATTAACACTATATAGTATAATGTGACAAGATTTTTATAAATTTACCCTATGCGAGCAGCCTGCAGCAGGGCCCGGAGAGCCAGGCCAACTGATTCGCGTGGCCTGCCCCGCGGCTACAGAAGGCGTGGCGCCTCAGTGAAGCCATTAATTGGCAAGCAGGGAGGTTAGGGAAGGCCATTAGGTGGAATCCCACCAGCCAAGCCCACACGGACCCTTGGGCCGAGCACGGGTTCTCAGAAGGGGAAGGAAGCGGTACAGTCCCATCCCCCACAGCGGACACCCCGCCGAGGCAGTCAGCGGCCAGCATCCGGGAAAGCTGAAGGATACACCGCCACTCTCCTTCAGAGTGCGACATCAAAACAGGTCGGTGTCATTCAGCTCACCCCCCAGACAGCGGGAATTCGCATAAAATCTCTCCTAGGCTTGCCGGGAGAGGGAGTATCAAGCTGAGCCTCCATACAGGCCAGGGGGAAACCAGAGACACCTGACCTCCAACCCCTCCTCCCAGTAGCAGCCAAAAGGAAACCTGGCTAGCCAGCGCTGGGGGAGGGGCAAGCAGAAAAAATCAAAGTGATAGAGTGCCAGGGATCCCAGCAGCCTGCAGCAGGGCCCCGGAGATCCAGGCCAACTGATTCGCGTGGCCTGCCCTGTGGCTACAGAAGGCGTGGCGCCTCAGTGAAGCCATTAATTGGCAAGCAGGGAGGTTAGGGAAGGCCATTAGGTGGAATCCCACCAGCCAAGCCCACACGGACCCTTGGGCCGAGCACGGGTTCTCAGAAGGGGAAGGAAGCGGTACAGTCCCATCCCCCACAGCGGACACTCCACCGAGGCAGTCAGCGGCCAGCATCCGGGAAAGCTGAAGGATACACCGCCACTCTCCTTCAGAGTGCAACATCAAAACAGCGGACACTCCATCCAGGCAGTCAGTGGACACCATCCGGGAAAGCTGAAGAATACACCACCACTCTCCAACAGCTTGCAACATCAAAACAGCCAGCAGCAGGACCCCGGAGATCCAGGCCAACTGATTCGCGCGGCCTGCCCCGCAGCTACAGAAGGCGTGGCGCCTCAGAGAAGCCATTAATTAGCAAGCAGGGAGGTTAGGGACTGCCATTAGGTGGAATCCCGCCAGCCAAGCCCACCGCCCACGCCCGGAACAGGCCCAGCGATCTGCCAGCATTGTAGTCACGACACCCCAATTGGAATAGGGACAGAGCAGAGCCGCCTTCCACTCCCGGAACAGGCCCAGAGAGCCGCCAGCGTGGTAGACACGTCACCCCAATTGGAGTAGGGGCACAGCCGCCGCCCGCACCTGCAAGGGAGACTTTTCAAGTATACAAGAGCAACATAAATAAATAGGGGGTAAATTTCAAAACACAACAGTTGCACCAAGCAGAAAGAAACGCGAGCAGTATGAAAAGACAAGGAAAGAAAGGTCCACAAGCAATGCAGGTCAACTCAACTTTAGAAGAGGTAATAGCTGCAACAGATGGAATATCAGATAAAGAGTTCAGGATATATATGCTTCAGATGATCTGGAGTCTCAAGGAAGACATGAGACAGCAAAATCAGACAATGAAAGATCACATTGACAAACAAATCCAGGAAGTAAAAGATCAATTTCACAGGGAGATAGAGGTAATAAAAAACAAACAAATTGAAATTCTAGAAATGCAGGAAACAATAAACCAACTTAAAAACTCAATTGAGAATACTACCAGCAGAGTAGATCACTTAGAAGAGAGAACATCAGACAATGAAGACAAAGTATTTCAACTGGAAAAGAACATAGACAGCTCAGCAAGTCTGCTAAGAAACCATGAGCAGAACATCCAAGAATTATGGGACAATATCAAAAGACCAAATTTAAGAGTCATTGGGATACAGGAAGGCACAGAGCTCCATTCCAAAGGAATAAACAGTCTATTCAGTGAAATAATACGAGAAAACTTCCCAGAATTGAAGATTGAGACAGAATCCCAAATCCTAGAAGCCTACAGGACGCCGAATGTGCAAAATCATAAGAGATCCACACCTAGACACATTATAATGAAGATGTCCAACATACAGAATAAGGAGAGAATTTTAAAAGCTGCAAGAGAAAGAAAGCAGATTACATTTAGGGGTAAACCAATCAGGATAACAGCTGATCTCTCAACACAGACTCTGAAAGCTAGAAGATCCTGGAATAACATATTTCAAACACTGAAAGACAATGGGCTCCAACCAAGAATCGTGTATCCGGCGAAATTAAGCTTCAGGTTAGAAGATGAAATTAAAACCTTCCACAATAAACAAAAGTTAAAAGAATTCGCAGCTAGAAAACCATCTCTTCAAAAAATCCTTGGCAAAACATTACAGGAAGAGGAAATGGAAAACAACATTGAAAACCAACAATGGGAGGTAGGACAGTAAAGGGGGGAAAGTAGTCAAAGAGGATAACAAATCAGGTTTAGTAACATCAATAAACAAATATGGATAGAAGAACAAACCATATCTCAATAATAACCCTAAATGTTAATGGTTTAAACTCACCAATTAAGAGACATAGGCTAGTAGAATGGATCAAAAACCAAGACCCAACAATATGCTGTCTACAGGAGACGCATTTGATAGGAAAAGATATACATAGACTGAAGGTGAAAGGTTGGGAAAAATCATATCACTCATATGGACCGCGGAAACAAGCAGGAGTGTCCATACTCATATCTAATAAAATAGATTTCAAGCCAAAGCTAATCAAAAGGGATATAGAAGGACACTTCATACTGCTCAAGGGAACCATACACCAACAAGACATAACAATCATAAATATATATGCCCCAAATAATGGTGCAGCTGTATTCATCAAGCAAACTCTTCTCAAGTTCAAGAGTCTAATAGACCAACATACAATAATCATGGGAGACTTCAACACACCTCTCTCACCACTGGACAGATCTTCCAAACAAAAGTTAAATAAGGAAACTATAGAACTCAATAACACAATTAACAACCTAGACTTAATTGACATATACAGACTATACCACCCAACATCAAGTAGCTACACTTTTTTCTCAGCAGCACATGGAACCTTCTCAAAAATAGACCATATACTATGTCACAGGGCAACTCTTAGACAATACAAAGGGGTAGAGATAATACCATGCATCTTATCTGATCATAATGGAATGAAACTGAAAATCAATGATAAAAGAAGAAAGGAAAAAGCAAGCATCACCTGGAGAATGAACAATAGGTTGCTGAGTGATCAATGGGTTTTAGAAGACATCAAGGAGGAAATTAAAAAATTCCTAGAGTTAAATGAAAACACAGACACAACATATCGGAATCTATGGGACACATTGAAAGCAGTTCTAAGAGGAAAATTCATTGCTTGGAGTTCATTCCTCAAAAAAAGAAAAAACCAACAAATAAATGATCTCATACTTCATCTCAAAATCCTAGAAAAAGAAGAGCAAAACAACAGCAAAAGAAGTAGAAGGCAAGAAATAATTAAAATCAGAGCTGAAATTAATGAAATTGAAACAAAAGAAACAATTGAAAAAATTGACAAAACTAAAAGCTGGTTCTTTGAAAAAATAAATAAAATTGACAGACCCTTAGCCATGCTAACGAAGAGAAGAAGAGAGAGAACCCAAATTACTAGCATACGGGATGAAAAAGACAATATCACAACAGACACTTCAGAAATACAGAAGATAATCAGAAATTACTTTGAATCCTTATACTCCAATAAAATAGAAGATAGTGAAGGCATAGATAAATTCCTTGAGTCCTATGATCTGCCCAGATTGAGCCAGGAGGATATAGACAACCTAAACAGACCAATAACAATAGAGGAAATAGAAGAAACCATCAAAAGACTACCAACTAAGAAAAGCCCAGGACCGGATGGGTATACAGCAGAGTTTTACAAAACCTTTAAAGAGGAACTAACACCAATACTTTTCAAGCTATTTCAGGAAATAGAAAAAGAGGGAGAACTTCCAAATTCATTCTACGAGGCCAACATCACCCTGATTCCGAAACCAGACAAAGACACATCAAAGAAGGAAAACTACAGACCAATATCTCTAATGAACCTTGACGCAAAAATCCTCAATAAAATTCTGGCGAATCGGATTCAAATACATATCAAAAAAATTATACATCATGATCAAGTAGGATTCATCCCTGGGATGCAAGGCTGGTTTAATATACGGAAATCAATAAATGTTATTCACCACATCAATAGACTTAAAAATAAGAACCATATGATCATCTCAATAGATGCAGAAAAAGCATTTGACAAAGTACAGCATCCCTTTATGTTCAAAACGCTAGAAAAATTAGGGATAACAGGATCATACCTCAACATTGTAAAAGCAATCTATGATAAGCCACAGGCCAGCATCATTCTGAATGGAGAAAAATTGAAGGCATTCCCTCTAAGATCTGGTACAAGACAGGGATGCCCTCTCTCACCACTTCTGTTCAACATAGTCCTCGAAACACTGGCCAGAGCAATTAGACAGTCAAAAGAAATTAAAGGCATAAAAATAGGAAAAGAAGAACTTAAATTATCACTATTTGCAGATGATATGATTCTATACCTAGCAGACCCAAAAGGGTCTACAAAGAAGCTATTAGAGCTAATAAATGAATTCAGCAAAGTGGCAGGATATAAGATCAACACGCATAAATCAAAGGCGTTCCTGTATATGAGCGACAAATCCTCTGAAACGGAAATGAGGACAACTACTCCATTCACAATATCCCCCCAAAAAATAAAATACTTGGGAATCAACCTAACAAAAGAGGTGAAAGATTTATACAATGAAAATTACAGAACCCTAAAGAAAGACATAGAAGAAGACCTTAGAAGATGGAAAAACATACCCTGCTCATGGATAGGCAGAACTAACATCATCAAAATGGCGATATTACCAAAAGTTCTCTATAAGTTCAATGCAATGCCAATCAAAATCCCAACAGCATATCTTGTAGAAATAGATAAAAGAATCATGAAATTCATATGGAATAATAAAAGACCCAGAATAGCAAAAACAATACTAAGCAGGAAGTGTGAATCAGGCGGTATAGCGATACCAGACTTCAAACTATACTACAGAGCAATAGTAACAAAAACAGCATGGTACTGGTACCAAAACAGGCGGGTGGACCAATGGTACAGAATAGAGGACACAGCAACCAATCCACAAAACTACAACTATCTTATTTTTGATAAAGGGGCTAAAAGCATGCAATGGAGGAAGGATAGCATCTTCAACAAATGGTGCTGGGAAAACTGGAAATCCATTTGCACCAAAATGAATCTGAATCCCTATCTCTCGCCGTGCACAAAAGTTAACTCAAAATGGATCAAGGAGCTTGATATTAAATCTGAGACACGGCATCTGATAGAAGAAAAAGTTGGTTATGATCTACACGCTGTGGGATCGGGCTCCAAATTCCTCAATAGGACACCCATAGCGCTAGAGTTAACAAATAGAATCAACAAATGGGACTTACTCAAACTAAAAAGTTTTTTCTCAGCAAAAGAAACAATAAGAGAGATAAATAGGGAGCCTACATCCTGGGAACAAATCTTTACTCCACACACTTCAGATAGAGCCCTAATAACCAGAATATACAAAGAACTCAAAAAATTAGACAATAAGATAACAAATAACCCAATCAATAAATGGGCCAAGGACCTGAACAGACACTTCTCAGAGGATGACATACAATCAATCAACAAGTACATGAAAAAATGCTCACCATCGCTAGCAGTCAGAGAAATGCAAATCAAAACTACCCTAAGATACCATCTCACTCCAGTAAGACTGGCAGCCTTTAGGAAGTCAAACAACAATAAGTGCTGGAGAGGATGCGGGGAAAAGGGCACTCTTGTTCATTGCTGGTGGGACTGCAAATTGGTGCAGCCAATTTGGAAAGCAGTATGGAGATTTCTCGGAAAGCTGGGAATGGAACCACCATTTGACCCAGCTATTCCCCTTCTCGGTCTATTCCCTAAAGCCCTAACAAGAGCATGCTACAGGGACACTGCTACATCGATGTTCATAGCAGCTCAATTCACGATAGCAAGACTGTGGAACCAGCCTAGATGCCCTTCAATAGATGAATGGATAAAAAAAATGTGGCATTTATACACTATGGAGTATTACTCTGCATTAAAAAATGACAAAATTATAGAATTTGGAGGGAAATGGATGGCATTAGAGCAGATTATGCTAAGTGAAGCTAGTCAATCTTTAAAAAACAAATACCAAATGACTCCTTTGATATAAGGGGTGTAAACAAGGACAGGGTAGGGACGAAGAGCTTGAGAAGAATATTTACAGTAAACAGGGATGAGAGGTGGGAGGGAAAGGGAGTGAGAAGGGAAATTGCATGGAAATGGAAGGCGATCCTCAGGGTTATACAAAATGTCATATAAGAGGTAAGGAGGGGTAAGTCAAGAGAATACAAATGGAAGACATGATTTACAGTAGAAGGGGTAGAGAGAGAAAAGGGGAGGGGAGGGGAGGGGAGGGGGGATAGTAGAGAATAGGACAGACAGCAGAATACATCAGACACTAGAAAGGCAATATGTCAATCAATGGAAGGGTAACTGATGTGATACAGCAATTTGTATACGGGGTAAAAGCGGGAGTTCATAATCCACTTGAATCAAACCGTGTAATATGATGTATTAAGAACTATGTAATGTTATGAACGACCAATAAAAAAAAAAATAAAAAAATAAACAACACTGCTCCACAGCAACATGCGTTAGCATGAACCAACTTCAAACATCTAGTACTGACAAAAATAAGAAAATTATTTAAAATAAAAAAGTTTCACAGAAAGGACAAATACATGCTAAAAAATGCACAGCCATATGAAATAATGGGCATGGTAATTTGTTTCACTACTACATGATAATTTGTTTTACTATCTGTATGTCTCTGGTACCTTGTGCTAAAAACTTTAAATATACACAGTAAAATTTATTTTAAAAATAAAAATGCATACCCAGATAAAAAAAAAAATAAATTTACCCTATGCATTTGCTAATTTCAGGTGTTAGATTAGATGTTCATTCTCATCTAATTAGATGCTCATCGTTAACTCTTGTTAACAGTGTAAGGCAAAAAAGGAGTTTTTAAAGCCATAATCAGATTTTTATAATACATACTACATGTGGTATCTTTAGAAAATATCATCCTTGTAAATGAAAGAAATAAAATCTCAGAAAGTTCGGTTGTTTTTGAAGGCACAGCTGGGTCCTTAGAGTTCAGAATATGTGAGGGCAAACTTCAATCTGATTAGGGTTAGGCTGTAGTTCAGTGGTAGAGTGCTTTCTTAACATGCATGAAGGAAAAAAAAAAAAAACAGAAGATTCTGTTGTTTTGTATTTAACACATTCCCCAAATACAAATTACTAGGTGCATGTTATTCCCTTTTGCATTACCCACACCTACTGTGATTCTAAAATTTGAGGGTGTGAGCTCTCAGATATAGTATAATATTGCCTATTCCTGGTATCGTAGGTCTTATTAATAGACATTTTTTACATATAGGAGATCCACAGAGAACCTTATGAGAAGAGCATCACAGAACTGCCTACAGATGGCAATAGAACTGTCCTGTGCCAACAGTGTCTCCTAGTAGCTAACGATGGGAAATTTGCAACTTCGGGATGAACGCTTAGCACCTTGTTCTTTCGCTCCTTCAGGAAGAACATCTGCACGCACTCACAGAAGCATTTGGCTAAATCCATCTTAACAAATACAGTTATTGGTTTTTGTTGTTTTCACTGTAACATTTGTCTAACTGGGCCAAGAAAATATTACCTTCTCCTAATTGCAGTGAGGAAGAAAGAAGAAACCCTTAGCACAGTTAAAAAGCATAAGTACTGTTAGTATTAACATTTTTATTAGGGGAAAAATAAAGCCTTACATTTTGAAATGAATTAAGATACCCCAATCAAGTACTATCACTGAAGAAACACTCAAAATTGTCTATCAAATTTCAAAGAAAGTTTCTGTCTACTTTCTCCTTGTATATCTGGTTTTCTTTTAAATATACATGATAGGAAATAATGGCTAAAATATTGAGATAATAATTCATATTTAACATATAAAAGGTGTTTTCTTATTTAAATCTTACTATAATGTAACAGGATCATATAAGGAGAAATGTATTACAAACTATTGATTTTTTTATATACATATTTCAACATAGGACTTTGTAGGTTAGAAATTATTTTGTTCTTCCAGATATAATTAAGTATGTATTAAAAACTATTCTGCCATTAATAGTGACGGTGACTATTTCAAACATGCTTTCCAATTAAGGATATGAGCAGAGAACATCATTATAATAGAGGGACTAAGTCCTTGAAAAGATCTAGTTAGGGGTAATGATCACATCAGTATTTCATGAAGTATAGTCCTCAGACAAGCATCCTCAGTTTCACCTTTAAACTTATCAGAAATGCAAATTCCTGGGCCTCATATTCAGAGTTACTGAATCAGAAACTGTAGCTGAAGTCCAGCTTTCGTCTTTTAACAAGTCCTGAAGGTGATCCTAATGCATATTTATTTTCAGTTTGAAAACTACTGATCTGCATAAATGGAGGCATCACTTATGAAGGGATTGTATGACCAGTTGTTCCATAAGAAAGCAAGAAAATTCTCCAGTGAGTCATCTCTCCTTAATGATTCCGAGAAAATTCTTCCTAAGGAAACAATCAGCAAAAGCTGTTGATGCACAGGAATGTGGAACCCACCAGAGAGAAGAAAACCAAGATGAAAGTCAGGTGTTGCTCAAGGTCCTGGCGATTACAATTGCACACAATTGCATTACACAGCTGATTGGGATCCATGAACAAAGACTCAAAAGAATAAGTGGAAAAGAAAAATCCCTGCTTTTCCTTTGTCAGATCCTCTGACTGCTTAGCATTCGTGGTGACTGTTCATCTGTTTCCTTCTTGTCAGCCTGCTGACAACCAGCACCAATCAACACTTATTCCTATTTCCTTGTTTATCTCCCTCCTCTGCTTTTCATCCTAAAGCCTTCTTTGTCCCAAATCAGAATTTTAGATTCTAAGAAAATTACCTGTCACACTGTAGCAGAGATGTTTTTAAAAACACATATTCCACATTTCAAAGATAGATGATATTTGCTAAATCCTCCTGAAACACCTTATTGCTTTTTTTTTTTATCTCTTTTACTTTTGACTTTAATAAGTCCTCCTCCGGCATTCTGTAAATGACAAAGATATGGTGATGCATAAAATTATTAATAAAATATAAATAGTGCCATGAAATGTAACTATATTTCCCTCTCTTTTCCTATGTAGGGGGGGCACCTTTTTTCACTTTTCTCACTTTCCTTGTTTGTGATTTTCTACACATTTATATCTTCTATCTCTGGGATGTTACCTTCCATTTTCACTTCATCTTGTATCCTTAGTCTCCTCACCCTTTCAAACTTTTCTGCTTGAATAAGAACAGCTTCCCTAAGTCTCTAGCATAAGATCCTTTTTTTTTTTAGTCATTGTTCCATTTACTTATTTGAATGTTCATTTAAAAAAAAATTCTCTACCTTCACTATTCTCACACCCTTCTTTCATCTACATCTTTTAGTCTCTTCCTGCTGGAGACTACCCTCTTTCTGCTGGGTCTAACTTAACTGCTATATTTTGTTCTCACCTCCCTGAGAAAAAAAATTCTATTTCTTAATTTTTTTCTCTTACTTGCCTTCTTTTCACTCTTTTTCAATAAGATTGTCAATGCTCTGAGCAAAATGCATATTGTGTGCAAAGCTTCCAACAGTACTCTTCATAGCAAGATGAGTAAGGTCTGTTCTTGCCCACAGAGAAAGCAGCATTCATTTTTTAAAAAAAAGTTTTAATAATTTTTTAATTTATATATGACAGTGGAATGTGTTATAATTCTTATTCCACCTATAGAGCACAATTTTTCATATCTCTGATTGTATGCAAAGTATATTCACACCAATTCATGTCTTTATACATGTACTCTGGATAATAATGTCCGTCACATTCCACCATCATTTCTAATCCCATACCTCCTGCTTTTCCTTTGTCAGAGCCTCTGACTGCTTAGCACCTCCCACCCTGCCCTACCTAGAGTTCCTCTATTCCTCCCACACTCCCCCTCCCTGCCCCACCATGAATCAGCCTCCTTATATCAGAGAAAACATTTGGCATTTGGTTTTTTGGGACTGGCTAATTTTACTTAGCATAATCCTCTCTAACTCCATCCATTTACCTGAAAATGCCATGATTTTATTGTCTTTTATTGCTGAGTAATATTCCGTTGTGTATATATGCCACATTTTTTTATCCATTTATCTATTGAAGGGCATCAAGGTTGGTTCCACAGTTTAGCTATTGTGAATTGTGCTGCTATAAACATCAATGTGGCTATGTACCTGTAGATGCTGTTTTTAAATCCCTTGGGTATAGACTGAGGAGAGGGATAGCTGGGTCAAATGGTGGTTCCATTTCCAATTTTCCAAGAAATCTCCATACTGCTTTCCATATTGGCTGCACCAATTTGCAGTCCCACCAGCAATGTTTGAGTGTACCTTTTCCCCCTACATCCTCGCCAACATTTACTGTTGTTTGTATTTATAATAGCTGCCATTCTGACTGGAGTGAGATGACATCTTAGATTAGTTTTGATTTGCATTTCTCTAATTGCTAGCGATGATGGACATTTTTTCATATATTTGTTCTGAGAAGTGTCTGTTCAGGTCCTTGACCCATTTATTGACTGTTTTGTGTGTGTGTGTGTGTGTGTGTGTGTGTGTTTGTGTGTGTGTGCTTAGCTTTTTGAATTCTTTATGTACACTAGAGATTAGTGCTGTATCTAATGTGTGAGGGGTAAAGATTTGCTCCCAAGATGTAGGCTCTCTATTTACCTCACAGATTGTTTCTTTTGCTTAGAAGAAACTTTTTACTTTGAGTCCATCCCATTTATTGATTCTTGATTTTAATTCTTGTGCCAAAGGAGTCTTATTAAGAAATTTGGGGCCTAATCCCACATGATGGAGATTAGGGCCCACTTTTTCTTCTATTAGACACAGGGTCTCAAAACAGCATGGTATTGGCACCAAAACAGACTGGTAGACCAATGGTACAGAATAGAGGACACAAAGAGTAACTCACAGAATTACAATTATCTTATATTAGACAAAGGCACCAAAAACATGCATTGGAGAAAAGATAGCCTCTAACAAATGATGCTGGGAAAACTGGAAATCCAAGTGAAATTAAACCCCTATTTCTCACCATGCACAAAATTCAACTCAGAAAGCAGCATTCTTAATAACTTCAGACTTTAGCTTTCTGGATACATCACCTCCATCGTTGACTGAGCACTCAATACTTGGAGATAATCATTTTACTCATCTCTCTTTCGCACTTGGAAATTTTATTTTCTTTGCGGAAGACATACATCAGTCTCTCTTGTTGTTAAAAGATGGCCTGCCTGTAGATTCACACACAAAAAATAGGAACCATTGGTCATATATTTTCTGAATTTTTCAATTTCCTCTCCTTCTCTCATTTCAAGCCTGCACTTCACCTGGTAAATCCTCAAGTTCATCTGAAGTTAAAGAAATCCCTACTTTGTTTTGGGGAGCTTCACAAGGAGTGGCCCTCCTTCCCTGTGCCATGCTGGGGTTTCTATGCCCAGCACCTGGTCACAAGAGGAACTGAAGTGTTTATGGAACCAAATTAACCACCTTTTCTCACTCATAGTTTTGATGTGATGTCTTCCCACCCCACATGCCCTAGGTATTTATTATTGCATGCTTTTGTTTCCTTGATTCTTGGTTTCCTCTGTGTTTAAGTGAAGGGTTTCCATCTGTGATTCCCCACATCTTAGTACCTAGTACACAGCTGAAGTTCTCAAAAACAGTTTTGCTAAGGGAAAGGGGCCCTCACTTGGCGAATCCATCATTTTGCCTATTGTGAAAACTGAAGGACTCCCTACCCTACTCTGTTTCTAGCTCTTCTGCCATTCTGCACATTTATGCTAAGACTTTAGGAGTGATGCTGAGGTGAAGGTAACATAGGCCTGATCCCACGTGCACCCACAGCTGGGTGTTCTTTTACTGTTTTCACACACACTCAGGTACACTTGGACAGAAGTTGTGCTTTTACATTGAGCATAATGTGATATGAGCTCATCTCTTCATTTCACTGTGTCTTTTCCAGTATTGCTAGAATAGGTAGAATCACAATATACATATGAGACTTTCCTAAAATCCACTGTAATTTCGGGGATATTAGGTATTATTTTCATAAACAACATAGAGGGCCTTAAAGTGCTTCTTAAGAATGACTTGTTAGTAGGTGGGAAATTTCCCCTGGACTTTAAATATATGAATGTAACAACAACTAGAAAAATGTGTGCTTTGGAATCTCATTTTCTGATAGGCATTGCATTCTATCTTTTTACTGGTATTAGCTTAATAACAGACTCCAGAACAGTTTGGGGGCTTCTAGACTACAAGTAGTTCCCTGAGTATTACAGAATGAATTATAGTCTAGGAGATGAAACTACAGACTTGCATTTAGGATCTTTGCCCACTTCTCTTCATAGATCAGGAGCTGAAGTCTAAGAACAGTCTCAGAATGGGAAAAGATCAGAAAGAATTATGTTCTTCCTGCCCTTTCAGTTTGAGCATTTGGTAAAGCTGCCTAGAAATCTGGCTTCAAAAACTAGGCATATACTGCAGGTTATGTTCCATTTATTCTCACTAAAATATGAAGAGCTTGTTCCACTGTGAAAGAATCAAAGATACTGGCTTGAGAATGTCTGTTCTTCTTGTTACTGCTGCTGCCATCATATTGTAGTTTTCTTAATCACCTCTAGTTTGCAAGATGCTGAACAAAAGATATAAGAAGACATTATCTCTTTCTTTAGGGAGCACATTCATAAGAGAGATATAAATACATGAACACAAACACAAATAGAGAAAGAATTGCGTGAGAGAGAGAGAGAGAGAGAGAGAGAGAGAGAAGGAGAGTGTGAGAGAGAGAGAAGGAGAGTGAGAGAGAGAGGGAGGGAAGGAGGGGGAAGGAGAGAGAGAAATGTTCTTTCCTGAATTCTCAGTGAGAAAAAAAAGTGCCTCATTTTTGCTATTTTTAAAATTTTTGGTTTCTTCCATTATATTTCTTGTGAGTGAGGATATATAATCAGATTGTCCTAAAATCTCTAAACCAGAAAAATGAAGACATACCTACTAAAACAGTACATTAAATAAATCAGGATGATAATAATGATGATAATTATTGACTGCCATTCATTGAATGCCTTTGTAGTGACTCCAACAGCAAATATATATATGTAGGACACCAAGGCAGAAGTAGTTATCTTTAATTTATATAGAATGAAAATGAATCTCAGCATGATTAAATGACTGCCAAAAAACTACACAAGTGCAAGATACCTGTGCTCTGTTTTGGAGAATATTAGAATTTAAAAAGCAGAATTGTTTGCAGAGAACAATATTGGGAAATGTGTTATCAAAGGTGAATTGTAAAATTTAAGAAAAACATTTTGAGAGACTTTGAAATGCCTATAATTGCTTCTCCAAAGTTGAAAGTGGCCCACTGTGTGTACAAGTCAGCATACCAACACCTTGTTTATTAAGTGCATTTAATTCTGGCTCACTGACTTGAAATCACATACACAAAAATCAAGAAAGATATCTGTTTGGCTCTAAAAATTTACCTTTATATTATGGCTCCAATGTCTGAAAGCACTGAAATGTGTTTTGTGTCACTCAATCCATGTGACAACCCTGTGATAATTGGGTAGAAGTAGTTTATGAGGAAATGGAGGGATGGGTATCTGAGCAACCAGACCATGAGTGGTTAATCTGGAACTATAAATTGTGTCTTCCGGAGGTCTCTTATGTTTTTCAAAAGCTCTGAGGATCATGAATCATTAACAATGATCAAGTACACTTTCAGTTGTCTGATATCCTAAAACATAGTGGCTTAGAACAATAATGATCATTTGTTTTCTCTTTTGTCTGTAGCTTGGAAAGGACTCTGGGGATTACTCAAGATGAGCTGGCATATCAGCTGCCTCAGCTCAATTGGGATGGGTGATCCACTCAAAAGGTGGTTCACTTGGCCAATTTAGCTCTGGCTGTTGGCTGGGAGGTCAATTAGGGTTGTTGGTCAGAAACTTCAGACACCCTTATCATGGGACTCTCCACGAAGTTCAGGAAAATTGCACTCTTTACAGTCTTCTGGTGGAGCACAAAGACAAAAGTTGCCAGATCTGAAGTCTAAGGCCTAGACCTGGCAGTGTCAAGTTCATACCAGTCTATTGGTTAAAGCTAGTTAGGGATAATACAGACATGGGAGTAAAGTACACAAGTGGGAAGAAATGGAAGGTGGGGGCTGTTGGAAGCCACTGATGTAACAAACCAGTATATTACACTAATCTTAAAATATTCACATTAAGAAGGACAGACATAATATACACTTTTGAAAGTTTTCCAACAAATCACATATATGAGGATAAATTTTATCTAATGAGAAATATTATTTACTTCCTTTAATTAGCCTAGAAAAAGAATCAAAAGTCTCTACTGCAATTTGAAAGGAGTTCTAAAATAATGCAATTACACTTTTCCTTTTAAACTTTAGGCAATAGAGGCAAAATTTGATTATCTACCTTCAACTAGATATTTTCAGTGAGGGCCTGATGGATGATCCATTGCTTACCTTTGGATCTTTTTTAGGATAATGTTCAGTGTTCCCTGATAATTCTCCTGGATAGAAATCCAGGAGAATAGTCTATCATTCATGTTATTATATTACCTTGGATAAATCAAGTATAGTTCATAGAGGACACATTTTTGAGGACTATCAGCTTATTAAACTAATTAGATCCATTAGAAATGATATATAGGTTTGTGTGATGTGTATTCACCTCTATTCAGCAAGAGGAATCTGTGATTCTATTAAGAATCAAAAAAATCAACCATAGTCACCAATTTTGTGTATGAGAAGCTATAAAATATCTGGCAACAAGGTTCTTTTCACTTAAACATATAGACAAACCCTGAGAGAGTATTATCAAGAATTTGAACAATTACTTACAAACTAAATAAAAAATCACCCTTCTCTCCCATGAGCAAGAGTAGCCTCCTTCATGAGATATTTAGCAAGTGTTATATCTCCCTTGCTAATATCCCCTTATGCTTGTCTAGTCATTCTTTAAATCATAAATAAGAATCTCTGGAGTGTTTCAGGGCATGGCAAATCAAATATAGCAGGACTTCAAAAGCAAGAATTTTCCCATTTATTCTTCTACCAATCTTGTGAGCAGGAAAGAGAATTTCTGTCAGTTCACACTAAACTGTGGCTCTCTGCTATGAATGCTTTTTCCTATACAGCTGGGCTAAAAAGCAAGAGGATCAAATAGCTATAAGGGACACTTTTTTTTCTAAGAATAAGAAAAGTGTGACACCTTCATCTCAAATAATCTATAGACCAGAAAATGTAGAGATTCTGGAAGTACTTAAATGGGAGCCAAGAAAAAAAACTAATTTGAGAGAAAAACTGTCTTCTGGAGTATGTGACCAGAGTGCTCAAGTTCACTCAAGTTGTATCCTTGGTTGGCTTGAAGTTTTACCCCAATTTTTTTTCACTTTTATCCCTTTACTTCAAAAGAAATGGGTAGTTTAAATCCAGAAACTAGTATGAAAAATTGTGTTGAGTCATTACTTGTGATGAGACATAAATCCTGAGGGTTATATTTAAAATTTGGAAACCTTAAGTCCCAGTGCCTCCTACCCATAATTTCCTTGTACCTTGTCCTTATTCCCTGTGCTTGGTTCCCTCAACAGCAGGAGTTGCAAAGATTACTGTGAGCACTTCATGGTGATACAAAGATTATGTAAGTAAAATGAAATTCTTAGCCAGCACTTACTGTGCAACCCTTGTTTTGTAGTTCTGCATAGATCTAGTATTTCTGTTTCATTACTTTATGCAGTTTATAGAGAGAAATCATGCTCACCTGAAACATCTCATTAGGGAATGTTAATTAAGACTTTATGCCATACACAATTAAGTCTCTAAATTTAATCTACCTTTGATAGACTTCCTATGAATCCATGCTCTTTTAAATCTTAGCATCCATGCAACTCCTCTGTCTCAATGCAAATGCTGCAGTATTTTAGTGTGTCTATTAGCTACTGCTTTTCCCTCCTCTATGTCTTGGTATTCCTAAGATGGTAGATGGGATGTAAAAGCAACTGGTTTAAAATAAGGAATTTAATCATTAATTTAGTAATAATCTTGACTATTTTATCACAAAAATTTACTTTTTGAACACAGATTAATATTTTTGTATTTTTATAGGTACAACTCCTATCTTTGTGCATGTGTGTTTTGTGTTAGCATGTGTATTTGTGTGTGTGTTCCATATTTTTGAGTAAGGAAGGGATCACTCATGTATCCATGTATCATGTATACATGTATCATGTATCAGGTATGTCCTGGCCTTGCACACAGTGAAGCCTCTGTGTGTTGCTGGGTGCCTGACAGAAAGTGATGAAGCTGTTTTGGAGGCCTTGCCTTTTACCTTCTCCATCATCAGAATAGTGGGAGAGAGTAAGGGACAAAATAGTCCACGATTTTGAACCATAGTGTGATCAAAGCAGAAGTTGCTAAGAATGATAGGGTTTGCAATATTTTTATTTACCAGATGTGTAAAAGATGAAAATTTCTTTTTTCAGGAAGAGGTTATAACATAGATATTTTATTTTGAATGATAACAGACAAGATTAAAGTTTGAAGTATTGCATTGAGTAAACTAGGAATCAGAAATATTTTACATCAACTCACTACCAAATCAACTGAGCTGTGAAATAGTTGAGCAAAAATGTGTACCTTACAAAGGTTGTGATGGTAATACTCGATTTTGTTTTAACCATTCAAGCATAGATTGGAGTACATTAAGTGGAGGAAATGAGGCTAGGGTGATTTTGTATTTCTGGAAGAAGATTGCTTTTAGCTTCAATACAGTATGTGCTGCAGCCAACACTAAAATGGATATGTGGTATAAAGTATAATAGTAGTTATGATTAAATAAAAACCAAGTTTTAGAGAGCATCTTAGCAGGATCACATTGGACTAAGGAGCAAAGTGAAATTCAGCATAGTGTGGAGGAAAAAAAAAAGATCCATCAAGGCAATTCTTTATATTCATTTATTTATTTTTGAAAGGTGCTAAAGTTCTTTTCTTATTGTTCCGGTTCAGTTAAAAAGTACATTTGGTCCCAGGTTTTGGCACCAAAATAAATAAATAAAAAAGAAGAAACTTAGTTTCATTACAAAGGCTTGGTTTTGCCTTATTTGTGTTGTGTTTGTCTGTTTTTTAGTAATGGATGCAGTGATGGTTGAAATTAACTGTAATTGAAAGTAACTGCAAAGCAAGTTACTTGTGGGTTTTTAAGCCAAAGTTTCTATTGCTATACAAATGTTAGCACATTCTCATAGCTTGTATTATGAGATTTTAATATACTTTACAATAAGTATGTAAATACTTCATTACTGTGCCTACATAGGAGTTTAGTTTGGATTCTAGTCTCTTAAAAGGCCAAGACTGTGTCCATTTATCTCCTGGGCCTGTATATACAATGAATCATTTTGCTGAGCACATTTCTTGCAGTGACACATATACCTGATGGCAATATCAGCAAGGACTGGATGACACGCCAAGAGTTCCTTTAACGATTTCATTGAACAAACATTTGCTGAACATATGCTTTCAGCCACACATACAGGAGTAGGCCCTAAAGAAAGAAACATAAGGAATCATGCCTGCCCTCAGTAGACGGTACAGAGACTTGTGCTCCATTTTGGTGATTATAAGATGGAAAGATTAGTCTACTGAATGAATTAGGGAGTTAAAGGATGACTACTTTTGATGAAAGACCATCAAAATGGAGGAAGGGAGTAGAAAATTCAGGTATGTAATTAAGTAGTAATATTCTAATTATTTGTTTGGGTTCTGTCTCTGTGATGTTTGTTGTTTTTTAAAAATAAAAGACCTTTTGATCAATTGTGTAAAATAATTTTTTAAATCACATCATGAATCATGAATTACAAAGTTGAAATTATGTGCACCTAAAATTCTTATCTGGAATAGGAGCCACAATGATGTAGTAGAAGTTGATCCTTAGAAGAAACAAGAAAGAATAGCAATCAATGGAAACAGCTATTGCAAAACTTCTGTGAATCAGGGGTATCAGAGTTAATTTAGTGGTCATGTTCTTCTTGGTGTTCACAAAAGATTCTATGAGGGCAAGGCATATGTGTGTATTTTTGTTAAATTCCTAATTCCTTATAGATAGGGTGCTCAAAAATAGTTCATGAATATTGACACAGTATGTCATAGAATTATCTTTATAAGTCACACATCTTTAAATTTTTGAAAGTTTAATAAATATGCACCTGTACTAAAGAGTGTATATATTAAAAGGGCTACATTTAGAACTTAAAGATCTAACTTGGGTATTAATAGCAATATGATTAAATAGATAATACTGAATCTTAAGTCCTACATAATGAGAAATTTCAAAAGTGCCTAAAATATTCTTAGGAAATACTTTACAAACTCTCAAAAATAGATTGCATTAAGATTATTGGAAAACTAAATTTATTCAGATTTTAGGTAAAACCTTTAACACCTTATCTGAGGAAGGTAGTAATGTAACTTAGAATCATTAAGTTATTGCGTTTGGATGAATTCTTAGAGACTATGCAATATATTCCCTTTATTTCATAAATTAAGAAATAGAACAGGAAGGAAGAAATTATCAGTTACCAAATTATACATTTTGTAGTGTAGAAAATGAGTTGATTTTCATATTCTTATGACTCAATTCTGAATCTCTAATAAGAAGATAAGTATATAGACAATATTTTGCTGCATTAATTTTAAAATTCCTAATCAAACATGAAATTTTTGTAAAATTAGGTATTTTATAAAATACTTGCTAACATAAAATAAAAGAGCTGTATCATTTTCACTATAAATATATTTGCAATAAGTTTTCTTAAAGTTAAGAGTAATCTGCTGTAAAAATGTGGCTGAATGATATATTTGGAGTTTCTACTATTTGTTGACTATATTATAGAAAATAATTTCAGAATAAAAATATTCCCATAAATGTTGGGTCTTTTCATTGGTTAATTATCTTTAAAGAAGAAATAATACTAATTTTGTACAAACTTACTCTTTTCTAAAGACTGCATAAGCCTCATAGCAATCATGATCAAGTCATTAGAGGGGAAAACAAATCTAACTGGTATTTACATGATCTGTTACACTGCTCCCTCTAGGTTTAAGAAAATATTATGTAAACCACAATGAATATAAACCATGAAAATCTGGATTACCATTGCCAACTTCATGAAGACATTAGGTGTCATACAACAGAAACCTATAGGGAACCAATACCACCAACAGTTAACTGGAGAGGGACTGTTCTTTCAAGAATTTTATAAAAAGCCTTTGTGGTACTGAGGCTGCAACATTGGCAACCAAGATCTCATTTAAGGGCTTGTTTTACCTAAAGTTTTGAATGACTTATCTTTCTTACTCTGATGATGTAGATAGCAGAATCCTCTTTAATTTGGATCAAATACAAGGGGAATAGCCCATTACTTCAGTCACCAGTGCCTCCAGTTGTGTTTTATTGGAGGTTAGTGTGAGCCAAAGGTGGCTGGTTATAGCAACACTAGCAGACGTGTTATGGGGCTTAAATTGAGACTATACACTTTATAGTTGCAGGATGTCATCTTCTCATGTCTTCATTTATAGTCCCTTCAAACCTCCTTTAAAATTGCATTTATATGTCAGTGATTCACTGTTAAATAATTTTTCTCTCACATGGCAAGACTTCATTGGTTTAGAATCAATGATCCAATCACAGTTTTAGCATTACAGATCTTCTCATTTCCATTCTAACCCGTGGTATGTGTTCTTCCTTCCTTTGTTCTCCTTTCTTAAAGGTTACATTCTCTCTTACTCTCTTCATTACTTTTTCATTACTTCTTTAGTTGATGATGTTGATAATGGTTAAAAAATTGTTTGAGGACTTGGTCCCTCCTCTTCTTGTCTCCCTTCTGACCTCCCTCAATCTCTCCCTTTCTCCCTTTTCTTTTTCCTCCACCTCCCCCATATACTTCTCAAGTGCTTCCTTATGAGAATTACTCAAAAACTAATTTTCCTTTTAACTTAGAATGGAAATTAGTGCCTTCAAAAACAATCACTGTTAGAAATACAGTAGACACAAGAAACTGCAGTAAATTACATACCATAAAATTAAACTCGGTGACCTTCTTTGCAAGGGAAGTAAATGAAGGAAAAGTTACGATAGTAGGGGAGGTAGGCATGGAAAGTCACATCTGCAAACTTGCATTGGTGCTAAATATTACTTTTATCATCAGGGAGGATTTTACCTATCTTGACCTTAGAGTCTACGCTCACTATATACGGTATTTGTAAATACTTCCTTGGTTCCTTATATTTTCACTAAAAGGGTTAGATTCAATTCCTTTCCTGATCTAGCATTTTATAATCCTATGTGCAGTGTTTTGTTTTGACTGAAATATATTTAGTACCCTTCAAACAAGATTTGCTTCCAAAGGCCGGAAGCAACTATGGTGCAATTCTGAGTGGTTTTTAATCATAAGAGAAATAGCTATTCAAGAAAGAAGTTCCAAAAGTCAAGATGAGGGGTCAAATGAAAGATCAGTTCTGGAAATAGGAAGTTTGCAAGGAATGGGACATGGCCCTTGACTGCTCCACTGTTTGAAATATACTTGTCCAAATTTCATCTTGCTTAACTCCTGCAGCACCTGCAGTCTTGGGACACCTACCTTCCTTAGCTCTAGGAAGGATGAAGATTCTCCATCATAACAAGAGACGTGGTGTTATAATTTCTTGAGATACTTTTCTGACGTCTCCACTGAGTTGGGATCAGGGATCATATGTTTTAGCTCTGAAACACCAGCATCTAAGAAAGTATGAAACATGTTGTAAATGCTCAGTAATTTTTTTAATTACTGGTATCTATTTTTAATATCTGGAGTAACTATCCATGTTTACTTGTGCATGTGGCTGCATAATACTAGTTAGATACATATTTCACATGCCCTCAGCAATAAAAGCTTTCAGTCATCCACATTGTCTAAGTTTTTCCACAATATTTTCCTAATGAAGCTTCTTCCAGGCTCAAAGTTTTCAGATGAAAAACTTTTTTTATATTTTATGGTTAAAACTTTTATTGCACATTTTAAAATGTAGTGTAACATGCAATAACATTTTCTAAAGTTGATGTCATACTTTTTTAAATGTAAAATATGTTTATATACCTGTACATAAATGTTAAAATACAGGTAGGGCTAGAAACAATATGGACTTCCTTAACAAGCTGTTTATGCTGGAGCAAACTTTTCCATTGTAGTTAGAAATAATATCCATAAAAGCTGATCCCTTTAATGGATATGATGTGATACAACTTGCATGAGATAATGAATTTGAAAGAGTTTAAGAACTGTAATGATGAAGGTGTTAACTATTAGTAAAATGGTGCCATCTGATTACCTTTTCTGGATTCTTCAGGATTTAAAGCTGTCCTAGAAAACATTCTTTTTTCCCGAATGGCAGAGAGATGTGGTAGACAAACCTTGCTTATTGACACTGCATTTCTCCCTGGAAACTAACAAATTATGTGCTGAATTTTGGTGCTCCTTAGGGTGTTCAGGGAATCCTATGGGACACTTGGGCAGCTTAAATTCTAAACTCTAATTTTTGAAGTGCTCTCCTGAACCCCATTCACTCATTCCCTAACATAGTTCCTATCTTCCCTGATTTATTTAGCAGAAATCATTATGAAGTTACCTAGAACCTTCTGACTCCTCTTCCTCCCTCCCTACATGATATCGGTCACCAGATTCTTTCTAAAGGCTTGCCATACCCTCTTGCCCTCGTTGTTCCTACCACCTCTGCCAGTGTCTCCTGCACCATTGCTGTAGCCCTGGCTGGGCTCATCTGGTCTCTCCTCTCTACACAGCCATCAATTCTGCTGCTTGGTGATGTTCTTTGGTGATCATAACACTCATCCATCTATAGAACCTCTATCATATCAGTTTCTGTACACTAAAAACCTGATCTCCTCTAATTTGCTCCAAAAATCACCCAAAGGAGGTTGACTCCCTTTCTACATGTTTAGCCCCATCTTCTTCTGAATCATCAGCAATGTCCTCAGCATCATCCCCACCACCACCCTAGCAGCAACTGACCATATGCCAAGCACTGTGCTGAGAATCAGCCATCTCATGTCATCTTTACCACAGTCATGGGCATTGGTGGTGCAGAAGAGAACACTGAAGCTTGGGAGGAGTTCACTAAAATCCAGGAAATAGTATTCCAACTCTGGGCCATGGGACCCCAGATTTAGAGCTTTTTAATACTTACTTGCCACTGATCCCAAAGAACAGGCATTCTTACTCCCACCTCTGTTTGCCCCTGCTGTTTTTTCTACCCCACATGTCCTTGCCTCCCCTCTATCTGTCTACTTTCAACACTCCCTTTTCAGGTAATGCCAAAATTTCACCATCCTCATGAACTCTTCTTATAATAACTCCCCCTCCCACAAAGAAATAATCACTTCCTAATAGCATAACTACACTTAATCTTATCATTATAATAATTTATAATGATTTACCTACATGCCTCCTTTAGACTAAATTTTATCTTACTCATCACCACCAACACTCCCCATGCCTTTTGCTTATCTCCAGCACTAATTCACTACCTGTTACTTAGTATGTGTTCCATAAATAGTTACTGAGTTTATTGTATAGGTTTTCTCTGGCCTGGAAATTCAGGCCTGGGGTGGAGTGATTTGAGCAATGAAAGTAATGATAACTAACATTCATTAATTGCTTGTTAATAAGATAATTGAGTGGCTGAGGGATTATGGAAGCTTTCAAAGGCTACATTGCTGGGAAATAACAAAATGGGGAATGGAAGTGAAACAGCATAACTTCAGAGATACAGCATTCCTCTATCAAGATGGTTGTTTTCAGGTGCACCATCAGCAAAGGTTTGGAAATCGTCCAAAGCAACCCCTTGAGAAAATAGAATTTTGTATTCCAGCCCAATCAGACTTCTTAGAGGATGACTGTTAAAAGAATTCCCCAATTTTCCAGTTTCTGAACACAATGATGATTAGAAAGAGGGCTGTTTATAAACTTTCATTTATATTTGTGAAAAACATATTTCAAGTAAAGCAAATGCCAGGTTTGTTTGTTTGTTTTTTGTTGTTGTTTTTGTTTTTTTGACCTTTTCTACCCTTTCATCTTTGTCTTGCAGGCTTCAGTGGTGAAGTGAAAATAGGTTGATTTCCTAATTAAGCATTTAGGGGCTTTTGCTAATTTATATAGATACAATTGAAGGATGTGCACAATGAGAATTCAGGTTATTTTATTTTCCTCCTGCAGGATTCTAGTACAACTGTTTCACACTAGATGCTAATGAAGTTCAGGTGGGTTTTGAAAGCATTCTCTGTACCCGAGCAGGACAATTTGTGTAAGACTGTATTGTTTCCTCTTTATATATATATGAAAAAAAAAGTAAGGATGAAAACAAAATTCTACTTCCCATAGTTGGTTAGATTACTACCAATACTAATCACACATTGAATATCCCTTATCTTACGTGCTTGTGATGAGAAGTGTTTCAGATTTTGAATTTTATTTTTAATATTTGCCTAGTCCTAATGAAATATCTTAAGGATAAAACCCAAGTCTAAACATGAAATTAATTTGTTTCATTTATACTTCCTCTACATAGCCTGAAGATAATTTTATACATTACTTTTAGTGTGCCTGAAGTTTGACTCTGACTTGCCCCATGAGATGAGAAGTGCTCCACTTGTGTCATGTTGGTACTCAAAAGGTTAGATTTCAGATTTTCAGATTAGGCGTACTCAACCTCTATTAATTATCATGGAAAATAAAACGGAAAACTATGGAATGAAAACACACAAGACAGTATTGTAAATAATGTTTTTTTTTTTAATTGAGGAACAGCAACAATGACAACAACAACAAAAGCAAGATAACCTGTTTTAGAATACCAACACACTCATCTCTCATTTTCTCCAGATTCTGACTCAGCATACCTGGGATGTTGCCAGGTATTGGATTTTACCCCCAGAAAATTTCAGGTAATTGTGGTGTACTATAATAGATTGGAAATGGGGGTGATAGTCTCAAATCATGTTACTATTAACACAGCCATTCTCTAATATTAAAGTTCTGCACTTTAGACATGTAAAATTTATTTCTGCTGACATTTAAATTGAGATTTCTAGTTAAAGGCTTACAACACAAAGCACAGGAGTTGAAATCCTATTGTTCAGTGTTTTTACATTCTAAAAATGGACAAGACCTTGGCCAATCTTCATTTTAATGGTGTTCTAAATTAGTTTTAGAAGCAACACCCTCCTTTTTATTTAATTATTTTGCAATTAAAATAACCCTAACTATAAAATAGATGAAGAGTTGGATTGAGTAAACTGAGGACTACACAACTACTTTTAAGTTTCTCTGGTTCTTGAGAAACACCTCAATTGTCCCTGAGCTGAAAGGGCACAATTATAACCACTGGCAGATAATCTAACCCATTTCACAGATGAGGAAACCAAGACCCAATGGAATGAAGTCACAGACCTTAGAAATCATTGTTAAAAAAATAAAAGGGTCCTCACTGCCTGTAAAATGTACTTTACATTGGTGTATTTAATTCTGCCAAGAAAGGACATTAAAAGATGTAATGGGCTACCCTTGTCCTCATTAATATTTTGATCAACAATATGCCATTCCTAAACTTGGATTTATGATTGCTAAAATAAATAGGAAAAATACATGTAAAATTAAATTAGTTTTATTATCCCATTAAAGGAATGATTTGATTTTGTCAGTTGGGAAAAATCTAATAAAATCAGATGTTATGTTAATTAAGTAGAGTAATATAATGAAGCTTCAAATTTGTAAAATTGGATCTGGATAAGGCTGTGTAGAGAGGCAATATGTTATGGAAGGAAATAAAATCTCATGGGGTTTCCTTTTCTGTACATTCAACAGCAAAATATAGAAGTTAGTTGAGTCTCATTCCCTTTAGCCTCAACAAACTTAAGGAGCATTACAAAATGAAATGATGGTAAAGAAAACCATTTAACTCAAATGCTATTTCCTTACTTTAGTAACCATTAGACTTACCTTCAAAGTTTCCAGAGAGACTTGTCTTAAAAACTTCAGTTTGATTTGTTAAAATTTAAAAACATGCATAGATCATTTGAAATGATCTATTAACTAGTTAAGTCATAAAATGTGTTAATTTACTTTCACTTAGTTTTAATAACTCTGAACCATATAATATTGTTATATATTTTGTTTGAACAGGAAAGAAAAAAATAGTTATTACTACTGTCAAACCCCCTCCCCCAAAAGGATTTAAGTGACTCATTTTCTTCAGCTGACACAATACAGAATATTGCATTTCAAAATTTGACTTTATTTATTTCATAATGGCATTGAAGGGTATTTGAAAGGAACATGTGTAACTTAATGGGATGCCATCTATTACATCACTAGTGGCATTTCCTAAAGAGCAAACCTTGAATAAAGATTTAAAACAAATATTGAATATTTTTGAATGGCAGGTGGCCTTGGGCAGAGAGAGTGTTTTCCTGTCAGCAGCATCAAATATCATTTTTTTTTAAAAAGAAGCATTCTAGATGAAGAAAACCACTGGAAGCATTACAATGCTAAATCCTGCATTTATTGAAAGATATAGTAAGGCATGTAGGTATCACAAAAGAAAGAGAGCACAGGGCTGCTCTGTGCAACCCACTGACAAGGGTGCAGTATGCTGTACGTGGTAGGATTTAAGATTGCCTTAAAATCTCCTTTTGGTGCGATTGCGCAATTTGAGGGAAGAATCTGGGCTCAAATCATCAAAAGAGTTAAAAATAGAAAAATGTTTTGTTAAGACAAACCATCTGTTCTAAAGCATCACAAGGAGGAGACTCAGGAAATCTCCTAGGAAGGCTCCTGGGGTTCAGGAAGAGGAAGATGGTCACTGGAATCATGCTCTTCAGGGACTCATCCAAGTTTATCAGCTATTCCAACCTCTTCAGACGTGGAAGGGATAGCCAAGAAATAGAAAGTAAACACACCCAAGATAAATATTTCATTCAGTTAGACAGAATTCTGGGTTTAATAAATGGGAAAAATAAAAGTGAAGTCACACTGACCATGTAGCTATGGTTCTCAACTGGGTAGCACAATAGACTCACCTGGGGAGCTCTAGGGGTTAAAAAAAAAAAAAAAGTTCCCAGGTCCCACCTCAGATCAATTAAATTGAAGTCCCCAGGAGATTACACACAGGCATTGGAAGGCTGTTTCTAAAAACTCAGCAGGTGATTTTACAGGCAGCCAGCCCTGAGAACTTCTAACAAGAATTGAAGAATAATATTTCCTGTAGAAGGAAGAGCCGTGTCTCTAATAAAATCATCCGATGATATTTAGCAAATTTGATTTCTAAGAAGGACATGGAGGTCTTGATCCTTAAGGGAAAATTCATCTTTTTGGGGGGTGGGGGTACTTTGTGTGGACAAAATAATTTCCTAGAGTGTAAATCATCTTTCTCTTTTCTTTTTAAATTTTGGAAGAGACATTTCCAAGAATATATCAGCTTTTTGGCTGATGGGAAGAAGTCACAATCTGGTTACAGAGAGAGCCAGTATATTATATAAGAAGAACATCTTGTCATGGACTGCATTCTGTGATTCCTATGTGCCCGTGAATATTTTTGATAATAAAGCCAAGCTTTAGCTACTGTTTCCCCCATAGCCAAAAGTGTTGCTGAAAGATTTTATGTGTGTTCAGTATCATACTTCTATTTGCAAGTCAGAGAATGAATTCAGATGCATAGACATCAGTAGGTTCATTCAGTAGAAAGCAGAAAAAATAAATAAATAAAAATGTCAATGAACCAACCTCTGATAAGAACCAAGTGACTGTCATTGTTTAGGTGCCATTTAATTATCTTCGTGTCAGTCTGAGTATCTGGAATGCCTTTAGAAACCAACTCCCCTAAAAAGAGTGCCTGCCATGGAATAAGTTGAGTTACAGCTTGCTGAGGCTACTACCTTCTGTGAGGTCAACCAAGTACATTAAGGCTTAATAGAGGGCAGCCTAAGTACCAGAAATATCCAGTCATGGAGCATAGCCCAGAAATGGGAGATTCTAGGTCATTGTAGTGAACTAGAATTGCATGGTGGTTTTAGGAAATTGGTTTATTCATAAAGTACCCTAGTCAGAAACCAGTGTATGAAAAGCAAAGTCCAGCCACCTTCAGAAAAAGAAAATGGGCAGGTAAATTATCAATTATCAAAAGAATAGTTCAATGAAGAGAGTTTCTGCAAATGGATCCTCTTTAAGAAGACCATGAGCTGTATGAAGGAAGAATAAATGCAAAACTTGAACCATACACTAGGCCATAGTGAAGGTAAGAGGAGAAAATTACTAGCTAAATAGAAACTTTGCTGAACTCCATAGGTAACGACCAAGCTCCAGTAGGTGAGACTAATGAGATTCAAAAGCTTGATGTTTCAGCTAGAATTTATCCCAGGGCCTGGACTAGTGTGCAGGTTAAACTAAATTGTTGATTCAAGTCTGGGGGTCCAGATAGATACACAAGAAACGAGGCAAGAAGTTATGAGGTTGTGGGCTGGGGATGTGGCTCAAGCGGTAGCGCGTTCGCCTGGCATGCGTGCGGCCCGGGTTCGATCCTCAGCACCACATTCCAACAAAGATGTTGTGTCTGCCGAGAACTAAAAAATAAATATTAAAAATTCTCTCTCTCTCTCTCTCCTCTCTCACTCTCTCTTTATAAAAAAAAAAAAGTTATGAGGTTGTTCCTAGTATGCATTATCCTGATCTGGCCACTTCCAGAACTTACCGTATATCTTCAACAAAAATGAACTCATTTTCATCTGCCAAAAGAATTCCCTTTTTCTTCTCCTACTTCCCCCCATTGCTGGTAGAGATAGAACACTGGACATGCTGGGGAAAAGAGGATTCTTTTTAGTAATCTCAGGCTTTGAACTAGACTCCAGGCAGAGGTTCTCAATTGGTGTATATGGGCTAGCACCAACTAGGGAGCTTTTTCTAATGAAACATACTGCTACCCTCTCTTATATCCATATTTTCCTGAAAGTCTTTAATGTCCTCTTCTTCCATCATGTGGCCTACAATCCAGAAGACTAAATGAAGCACAGGAAGCTATTATTTTATATATTTGTTCCACAACATTCATAATCCTTCTAATTATTTATTTAACATATCTTCTTTTTGAATGTAAGCTGAGCTTCTGATTTCTATGAGGAAGTGGCTGTGTCTTAATCAAAAGAGGCATTAGCGAATACATGGGTGAATGAACAAATGAATGAATCAATCAGTCTATCAATCAACTTACCTTTTGGTGTTTTATTCAAGACATTCATTGAGTTTCCTTCCTGTTAACAATCACAACATAAAGGACACTCCAAGATTTTTTATTCATTTTTAAATTATGTTAAATCTTGACCATTATTCTCAATTGAAATGACTCTAGATAAGGGGAAATAGAACAGGTTTATTTCAATCTATACAATAAAGTTTGCTCTGAAATAAAATTTTCTCTTTCACCAAAAGGAAAAGGAACATGGATATTATGTAGGATTCTAGTTTTTTTGATTCCTGAAATGATAAATGTACCCTGAGTTCTGTCATCCACTGTCCTTGGCAGGACTAAGTACTTTTATTGCATTATGGAAATTCTATCTCCTCAGAACACAGCAGTACTATGCAGATGAGTGAGTGAGCTGGATAACAGTACGCTGTGTGGCGGTTTTGATTATAGTTCCATAGTTACTGTATCATGATTACTTTTTAACTACGTGAGCTCCCTGAGGCTTGTTTTTTGTTCCTTTATTATAGTTCATTTGTTATTCAGAAACTTTTACATAACAGTTTCACTGCTTTGATAAGACTTAGAATTACCTTGTAATATTGGATTTTTAGCCCTAATAAATCTGTGATGAAGTACACTTGTATGAATCATGGGAATAACTGATGAAAGAAAAATGAATGCTTTTACACCCACTGCTGGTTGCTTTAATGATAGCTCTCATTAGGTAGGTGTAATTTTGCAAAAGCTCAATCGAGTTTAACCTAATGTAATAGATTTTTATGGCAAATGTGAGCTTTTAAAGTTTCCTTGCTTTATAGGATCAATAATGTATGAGGATTCTCCTCCCAATTATCATTAGAATTTTTTGTTATTGTTGTTCCTTGTCTATGAGAACGACATCACCATTTCCCTTCCAGTGTGTTTGTTTTACCTCCTACTATGAGTAGACTTTAACTTCTGTCAGAAAAGAGGTTCTCTACTTTGTCACAACTTTCCATCTCCTGCTTCCAAAGCAGTGCCTGGGAAAATAGAGTACTCAGTTATATCTGTTGAATTGTTAAATAATGCAACCCATTTTGTGGTTTTTTTCCACTTTTTGTTTTATTGGTACCTTATAGTTATGGGATTTGTTGTTACATCTTAAGATTCATACATACACACAATGTAACAGTGTAATATCACTCCCCAGTACTTCCCCCCTCCTCCTTGCCTCCTATCTCTTGGTCCTTTTCCTCTACTGATTGCCCTTTGATTTTTAGGAGATCCATGCCTACCTTTCCTTTTTCCTCTCTAACTTCTGCATATGAGACAAAACATATGACCTTTGACCTTCTGAGTTTGACTTATTGTACTTAATATGATGTTTTGTAGTTCCATCCATTTTCCTGGAATTGACATAATTTCATTTTTTATTTATGGTTGAATAAACTTACATTGTGTATATATACCACTTTTTCTTTTTTCATTCATTCATTGATGAATACCTAGGCTAGTTCCATAGTTTGGCTACTGTAAATCCTGCTACTATAAACATGGGTATGCATGTATCACTGGAGTAAGATAACTAATTCTTCTGGATAAATACCAAAAAGTGGTATAGCTGGGTTATACGGTAGTTTTATGTCTAGTCTTTTGAGGAACCTCCATTCTGATTTCCAGAGTGGTTGTACTAATTTACAGTCCCACTAACAGTATAAAAGTGTTTCTTTTTCTCCACAACTTCTCCAGCATTTATTATCATTTGTATTCTCAAGGACTGCCATTTTGATTTGTTTGAGATGAAATCTCAATATAGTTTTGATTTGCATTTCCTTAATTGCTAGTGATGTTGAACATTCTTTCATGTGTTTGTTGGCTATTTATATTTGTTCTTTTGAGATATGTCTGTTTAATTCATTTTTCCATTTATTATTTGCATTATTTAATTTTTGGGCATAAAGTTTTTTGATTTCTTTATATATTCTGGATATTAATCCTCTGCCAGAAGAGTAGGTAACAATGATTTTCTTCCATTCTGTAGGTTACCCCTTCACATTTCTAATTATTTCCTTTGCTGTGCAGAAGCTTTTTAATTTGGTGCTATCCCATTTATTAACTTGTAGTACTATTTCCTGAGCCTTAGAGGTCCTGTTGAGAAAGTTGTTGCCTATGCCTATATGTTGGAGTGTTAACCCTATGTTTTATTCTAGGAGTTGCACTGTCTGGTCTAATTCCTCAGTTTTTGATCCATTTTGAGTTGATTTTTGTGCAGTGTGGCAGATAGAGCTCTAGTTTCCTTCTTCTACATATGGATAACCAGGTGTGCCAACACCATTTGTTAAAAAGGCTGTGTTTTCTCCAATGTAAGTTTGTGGCTCCTTTGTCAAGGTTCAGATGACTATAGATGTGTGGATTTATCTTTGTGTCTTCTATTCTGTACCATTGTTTTATGTATCTGTTTTTATGCCAGTACTTTGCAGTTTTTATTACTATATCTCTGTATAATTTGAAGTCAGTTATTATGATGCAACCGGTATTGCTTTGTTGGCTTAGAATTGTTTTGGCTATCCTGGGTCTTTTTTTCTTCCAAGTGAATTTTTGGACTATTTTTTTCTAGTTCTATGAAAAATGTCATTGATATTTTGATAGGGATTACATTGAATCTGTATAGTGCTTGTGGTAACATAGCCATTTTACCAATTTTATTTCTCTCTATTGATGAACATGGGAGGTCTTTCCATCTTCTGAGATCTTCTTCAGTTTCTTTCTTCAGTGTTACTTTGTTTTCATTGTAGAGGTGTTTCACCTCCTTGGTTAGATTTATACCTATGTATTTTTTAATATATAATTTTTGGTTGTAGTTGGACACAATAATTTAATTTTATTTATTTAATTTTTATATAGTGTTGAGGATTGAACCCAGTTCCTCATATATTCAAGGCAAGCACTGTACCACTGAGCCACAACCCAGCCCCTCCTAGGTAGTTTGATTTATTTTTGAGGCTATTATGAATTCAATTATTTTCCTGATTTTTTTTCTCAGCAGATTCATTGTTGGTATATAGGAAGGCTATTGATTTTTGTATGTTGATTTTGTAACTTGCTACTTTGCCAAATTTGTTTATTAGCTTTGGCAGTATTTTTTGGATCTTCTAACATGTAGGATCATATCATCTGTAAACAGTGATAATTTGCCTTTTTCCTTTCCTATTTTTATCACTTTTATTTTCTTCTCTTGCCTAATTGCTCAGGCTAGAATTTCTAGCACTATATTAAATAGGAGTGGTGATTGTGGACATCCTTGGCTTGTCTCATTTTTTTTTTTTTTTGTATTGGGAATTGAACTCAGGGGCACGCAACCACTAAGCCACATCCCCAGCCCTGTTTTGTGTTTTATTTAGAAACGGGGTCTCACTGAGTTGCTTAGTGCCTTGCTAAGTTGCTGAGGCTGACTTTGAACTTGCGATCCTCCTGTCTTAGCCTCCCAAGCCTCTGGGATTACAGGCGTGTGCCACTATGCTCAGCCTTGTCCCAGATTTTAAAGGAAATGCTTTCAGCATAACCCACTTTGCATGAGATGAAGGCAAATCTGATTTGCAAATGTACACACCTTGAAATTGACCAAATGTTGAATCTATCCTGTGATGGTACTGGACTTGACTATTTGCTCTTTTGTAGGAGTCTTCAGCCTCCCTTGATTCTGTCTATATTGTTCTCTAGTGGCTTGGGCAGTATCCAAGCAGGCAGATCTCAGCTTTTATTTTTTTGTGTTCTTATTCCTCTTCTCTTCCCTTTGAATCCTACCAGTAAATAAGACAAGAAGTATCTCTTGGTCACTACACTACAAACTCTTCCTTCAGATTACTTTTATAAATTTTAATAATTATTGAACATGGGAAGTTTGCTTTCAAGGACACAATGTTGGAAATATGAAAGAATCTGAAGAAAAAGATAAGCCAAAAACAAAGAATAAAAAACAGTGCCCCAAATAGGATTGTCTCACATTTTAGGGTTATAGACTTTTTAATTTATTCACTAGATTCTTTCATAAATCTTAATTTCATGGACAAAAGAGTATACTATACATTATACCTAAAATTGCTGCATGATAGAAAGCCATGTTATAAATAGCACAGACACAAATGTAATGATTTCAGAATCATCTGTGATAGGAAGGGTTAGAGTCAACAGAATCAATATAGATTTAATTTTTGAAATTTGTCTTCAGAAGTGCTAAACTGTGTTATTACCATTTGAAAGTTGAATTCTTTTTAATATAAAGGAAAATATAATCAAAATTACTTGGTTAATAAGCAAAAGAATATTAAAAGTTAAAGGCAATAGCAGAGACAGTGTTTTAGTGCATTATTTAACATCATATCATGTCTCAGTGGATTATTGCCTCTTTTAATTCCCAGAAATCAGTCATGCCAAGAGCAATTGATATTAACAAACATATTGTAATACATTCTCCTTTAGAATAAACATTTATGAAAAAGCTGCATATTTCTGGTTATTAGTGAACTATTAAAAATATTTCTTGGAAGTGGAGCTAGACAGTGGCTGAGAAAAGTCTTCTGATAATCTCCCTGCAGGTACACCAGTTTGGACAGCTACTCATCTACCAATTTGTCTTTCAAGAGCTAAGGAAGTCAGGAAAGAAACCATAGTGCCTAGTTCTGGTATAATAACAAGAAAAGAAGCATTGAAGAAAGAACGTAGAAAGGGGAGTTGCTAGTATCACCCTTCCCCAACTCCAAGCAGCATGGAGGGAGAGGCCTCTGCTTGGGGGAGGTAGGAGGAATTAAGCCTGTGCCTTACACTGGAAAACCAGGTTTTATTTAGAGACAGGGTCACCACAATGAAAAACAGCACTGGGCAGAGCCCCATGACCCTTACCTTCAGGCTCTTGGCTTCTGGGATTGTATTAACCAAGTGGCAGAGACTGCTGCCACCTGTCCTCTAAGCTCCAGCAAACAGGGAGCAATGCTACATCACCTAAGGAATAGGGCAGGATTGCTAGCACATAATTTTGTCTTAAAGCTCAGTGCCAGGCCCATAGTGGTAAGACCCAGCACTAGGCAGGAAACAAAGGCTAGCTGTCAGAGTTAGCAGATGGAGCCTCTAGACCTATCCCAGGATCAGGAAGAGACCTGCATAGCAGTAGGACAAACTCAAGTTTTAGCCTGCATCATTGCCAGCTTTGGCCCTCTCCTCTCCCCAGACTGTTGAAGTCTCTGTGGCTGTGGGACTCAGGTGTGGGCCAGCTTAGCTTTAGTCTTTGTAGCCAAAAGACAGTCTTTACCACCTGCTCCTCAGTCTCAAGCAGCACAGCTATCCACAACCTCTGAAACAGCCCTCAAACTCGGGAGATACAGCCACAGTCAATTATTACTTCCAGATCATCCAGCACATGTGTAGCTAGTTTCAGCAGATGGGGCACAAATCCTCCTAAGCAGCCAACAGCCCATAGCAGTGTTGACCTTGGTCCTACCCCAATGCTGCACTACTCTTTGTGGAATATGATTTCAGGATAGGACACCTCTGAAGCTTTGGTGTCCAGAGGCATGACAAAGGAGCCTAAGGCTGGTCCCTCAGAATAAAAATGATTGTTCCAAGAGCCAGGCAGAATTTTTCAGTGCTCAACCCATAGGCCAGTGTCTGTGGAGGAGGCATCCGGGCCAACCCCAACCCAAGAGAAACTTTTGAGGATAGGCCCTTTAATTGCTCCTTAGGTTCATATTTGACCGTATACAAATGCAGATTTAGTACAAACTTGGGTTTGGATTGCCTGCTCAAGGGGAAACAGTAGCAGCATGCAGAGCAAGCCTGGACTTAGACATTATCCAGTGCTAAAGCAGGGAAGTAACAAGAGACTCAAAGAAAATAAGTGGCTTGCCTAGAATTTCTGGAAAGATATGCATGAAAAAAGCTAGATTGCAAAAACTGAGGTAAAAATCTAATCCTTCCATACCCAGACAGCATCGCACATCAACAAGCATAAAGAGCTTTCAGGACACTGTGATCTCATCTAATGGTCAATAAAAGGTGCTAGGAACAACTAGACAATGGCCTTTTGTGGGTAGTTCTCAGATGGAGAGTTTAAACAGTTGCTTTAAGTAAATTCAATAAGCTTCAAGAAAACACAGATAAGTGATTCAACACTAGAGTAACTTAATAGAAAGATGGAAGCAACTTTTAAAAATCAAACAGACATCCTTGGGATGAAAAATATACTAAAGAAATTTAAAATGCCATACAAGGCTTCAAATAGCCACATAGATCAAACAGAACAAGCTATTTGTAAGTTTAAAGACAGGTTTTTTTTTTTTTTTAATATGCAGTCAAATGACTAGAAAAGAAGGAAGAGGAGTACGAAGAAATGAAGAGGAATAAAGAGGAATGAAGAAAAACTATGGGAACTTTGAAAGAGCATTAAAGGAACAAGTATTTAGGTTATTGGGGATCAAGTGAGACTTAAGAATACCAGAGGCGTAGACATTTTTTTCAAAGAGATAATAACAGAAAACTCCCAAACCTAGAGGATCATACAGATATGCAGGTACAGGAAGGTCAAAAATTGACAGTTGAACTCATCCAAGGCTACTCCAAAATGCATTTTAATCAAGCTTTCGAAGGAGAAAGATGAAGAAGATTCTCAGGTACCAAGAGAAAAGAAACAACACATAAGTGTATCCCAATTCACTTGACAGCAGACTTCTTAGCAGAAACATTACAGGCCAGTAGAGAGTAGAACAATTTTCAGAGCACTGAATGAAAAGAACTGGCAGCTGAGAGTACTGTACCCAGCAAACCTGTCCTCGAGAAATGAAGGATAGAAAAAGACATTTCCAGACAAATTAAATTGGAGAGACTATATCTCCATCAGACCTGTCCCCAAAGAAATACTAAAGGGAGTTCATCAAACTGAAAGAGATATTAATGACTTAGGAGAAAACATCAAAATGTAGAACTCTTCCTGGTAAGAGTTGATACAGACAATTAATTCAGAATGCTCTAAGATTGTGAACATGGTGCTTTTAACTGTTCATATCTTAAGTATGAAGACTTAAAAAATAAAAATAATAACTCCATTAATATGTTAGGAGATAGGCGATATAGAAAAATGTAAAATGAAATATAAAAACCTAATCCTGTGGAGGAATGAAGTAGAAGTATAGGGTTTCTTAATGGCTATATCATCCCCCTCCACTTCTTTGTTTATCTTTATGATCCTATCATTTCAGAATAGCTTGTTATCATCAAAAGATGTTTCCTATAAGCCTCATGATAAGGACAAGTCTGAAATATATAAATACATAAAAAATCAGCAAGGAATTAAAACAAACTACCAGGACAGATCATTTAATCACAAAGGAAGACTGCACAAGAGGGAGAAAAAAATAAAGGAACTGCAATAAAACTAGAAAACAGTTGCAAAATGGTTATGGTTAGACTTGATTGATAAAGAGTTGTGAAAATGGGCAGATTGTCCAATTAAAAGACATAAAGTGACTCTGTTGATTGATAGAATAAGACCCGACTATATTTTGCATAAAAGAAAGAAAGTGGTCTGCAGTGAAGTGGCTATGAAGATTATGCATGGACTGAAAGGGAAGGGAGAGAGTAGACCTTCCATGCCACAGGAATCCAGAAGAAAACAGTAGCAATATTTACATCAGACAAAATAGACTTTAAATCCAAAGCAGTGAAAAGAGACAAGGGAGGCCATTATATAATGAAAAAGAGGTGAATTCAGCATGCGGAAACAGCAGTTCTGAATACATATGTCTAAGGATCAAGCATACAAATATGCAAAACAAATATTAATAGATCTAAAGGAAGAGAGTCTCTAATTCAATAATAGTTGGGGACTTAAACTCTTTATTTTCAGCAATATACAGATCCTCCAGACAGAAAATCAACAAAGGAACAGAAAAGATACAATGCACCCTAGATCTGGAAGACCTCATAGACATCTGCCGAATATTTCATTCAACAGCTGCAGACTATACATCCTTCTTATCAGCAAGTGGAACTTTCTCCAGTATAGATCATGTGATAGGCCACAAAACATGCCTCAAAAAATTTAAGGAATTGAAGTTGAGAATTCCTTCCAACCTCAGTGAAATCAAATTGGAACTCAATGGCAAGAAACTACAAATATATGGAAATTAAACAACTTACTTTTGAACAACCAGTGGATCTAGGGAGATATCAAGACAAAAATTTAAAAATTTCTTGAAACAAATAAAAATGGAGATACAACATGACAAGACCTATAAAGACTCAGCAAAAGCAGTACTTATGAGAAAGTTAATAGCAGTCAATGCCCACATCAAAAAAAAAAAAAAAAGAAAAAAAGAAAGATAGATCTCAAATAACCTTTTCCTGCAACTCTAGGAACTCAAAAACAAGAACAGATCAAACACAAAATTAGTACATGGAAAGAAATAATAAAGATTACAGTAAAGTAAACAGATTAAAAATACAAAAATCTGGTTGTTCAAAACTATAGAATTGTCAAAACTCTTAGTTTTACTAAGAAAAAGAGAGAGAAGACTTCAAGACATAAAATCAGATATGAAAAGAAACTCATTTACATCTGATATCACATAGTACTAAGTATCATAAGAGAATATTATAAATAACTATACACCAACCAATTTGATTACCTGGAAGAAATTCCTGGATACATACACAATACCAAGGTATGCAGGTACAGGAAGGTCAAAAATTGACAGTTGAACTCAACGAAGTCTACTCCAAAATGCATAATACCAAGAATGATGAAGAAATAGAAAACCTGATCAGATGATAACAAATAACAAGATCAAATTAGTAATAAAAAGTCCCCCATCAAATAAAGTCCAGGACTAGACCACTTCAGTCCAGAGTTCCAAGAAGCAAAGACTCTACCGTTTCCTCTATTTAAAAAAAAAATTCTTTATAAATTTTTCCAAAAAATTTCAGAAAATTCCTCCAAACACATTCTATTAAGGCAGCATTACCTGATAATAAAACTAGGCAAGAACACAACACACACACACACACACACACACACACACACACACAAAGACTACAGGCCGGTGTCTTTGGGGAACATAGATGCAAAAATCTTCAAAAAATACTAGCAAACTGAATCAAGTAGTATCGTAAAAAGGTTATTCACCATGATCAAATATAATTCATCCTAGGTGGGTAAGGATAGCTCAACATAAGCAAATCCATAAACATAATAAAACATATCTACTAAAAGATGGGAAAAACCCATCTGATCATCTCTACAGAAGCAGAAAATGAATTTGAGAAAACCCAACATTACTTCATAATAAAAATACTCTGAGAAAATAAGATATAGAAGAAATATGCCACAATATAATAAGCCATATGTAATAATGCAATTGCTAACATTATATTAAATGAAGAAAAGCTGAGGCCTTTTTACTTAAAAATATTTATGAATCTATTATTAGTATTATTACTACTACTATTAATATTTTAGTAGAACTGTGAATTGAGCCCAGGGCCTTACATGTGTTAAGCAAGTATTCTACCACTAAACTCCATCTCCAGCCCTTTCTATTTTATTTTGAGACGAGATCTCACTAACTTGCCCAGGGTGGGCTCAAATTTGCAAACCTGCTTCCTCAGCCTCATGAGTAGCTGTGTTTATTGGCAGGCATCACTATGCCCAGCTCTGCAAGCTTTTTCTTTAACATGAAGAACAAGAAAGGGATGCCCAGTTTTACCACTTCAATGAAGTCCTAGCCATAGCAATTGGGGAGACAAAGAAATGAAGGACATCCAAATAGGAAAAGAAGTCAAGTTACTACTACTAGTAAATGAAATGATTTTATGTGTAGAAAACTCAAAAATCAACTGGAAAACTATTTGAACTAGTTAATGAATTTATCAGAATTACCGGAAACAAAATTAACAAGCAAAACTTGGTTGCATTGCTATATGCTGATTCTGAATATCTGAAACAAAAATCAAGAAAGCAATCACATTTATGCACATAGCATGATTTAGTCAATTTTATTCCACCATTCCTTCTCTTTCTTTACCTCTCCTTTTTCTTCCTCGATCCCCTTTCTCTATTATTTTTCCTTGTATTTTAATCCCCATTTTTATTCCTAATTTCTAATTTCTGCATATGAGAGAAAATAATCAACCCTAACTTTCTAAGTCTGGCTTATTTCACTTAGCATGATCTTCAGTTGTACCCATTAATCAGCAATTGACATAATTTCATACTTCTTTATGGCTGAGTAGAACTCTATGGTGTATAAATGTCACATTTTCTTTATCCATTCATCTGTTAATGGATACTTTTTTATGAATTATAACTGACCAATTAAAAATAAATAAGACCAATATAATAGAAGAAGTGGGTCCCAGGGAGGAAGAGGGAATGTATATTCACCTTGTTGTGCAACCATCACAATTAATTTCTAAACTTTTTTCATCTCAAACTGAAACTCCATAACCATTAATCAGTGATTTTTTTCTCTCTCCAGTTCCTGGGAACCACGATTCTACTTTCCATCTTTGTGAAATTCAGTCCTATAAATTGAAATACATATAGGATTCAGGTTGTCATCCCCACAATCAGGATGCAGAGGACAACCATTCCTTCCCAGTGTTGTGTATTGTTTTGTGATTTGACAAATTCCCTCCTCAGCACCAAAGTTTGTGAAAGTGTAATTGGGCAACACCAGATGGTCAAGTACAGGGATAGTGTGGATGCCAATAGAAACAATTCTGAGTTAGAGAGGTTGGGCAGTTAGGGCAGTATGTGTCTCCCCTAATAGAAATAGAGCCTCAAACAAAGGTATGTTAGAACACAGAAAAACTAAGGTCTATGTGTAAACCTCTTAATTCTCTTTCATAAAATAAATTTTATGCATACTTTTGAAAGGATTAATTATTATGATAAATTTGACTTCCTACTTTCCTCCTTTTGAAATAAAGTTTTATTATCTCTTGGGGAAAATATTCTACCTTCAATGACATGCTTCTCTACCATGTGACATTGTGGAGGTCATCTCAACATAATCTTTCGACATAATGTAGTTTTTTTAACTGAAGTCCTACATATGTCATGTCCTAATACTCATCGCCTATGGCAGAAGTTAAAGGCAATAAGTAGACCAGTGCATTTCTCATCTTTTAGAACCTTGTTCTATTTGTCATTGGACATGGTATAAACATTAATGCCCAATACTATTATATTTAAATTAAATAATATTTCTCAGTGTATTGCTCTGCATATACTATCTGGACAAATTTCTTCTTCCATTTTTAGAGTTAACTTGTTGAATTAGAAGTGGAGATGGTTCACATTCCAGAGACATCACTTTATTCCAATGAGAATTCTTATCTAAAATAAACTATTCTTCATCCTCAATTTCAGCTGTGAGATTAATCCAAAGTAAACGGCAAAATAAATTCCTGCCTTAGTGTGTACCTTTTAACCATGAAACCTCTATCTACCTCTGGGATATGAAGATTTTTCAATGAAGTTATATAAAACACATAAGAAAAAAACTTTAATGCTAAGTATTCCCTCCACTAGTTGGAATATTCGTAGTTTTGGACAATATATTCACTTTATTTTGGTTATCTATGCAGAAGAGTTTCCAAAGTAATCATTGTGCTTCTATCAGAAACAAAACTCCCCTATCCCAATTTTCAATTGCACAAGATGTACTCTGCTGTATTTCTGAAGTAACAGATCATTGTACCAATGGAAGTTTTTACGTATTATTACAGATTTGTACATGATATTTTGATGTTGCAGTTTTGATGCTAAACTAGTAAAGCTGGGCCCCTTTTTTTATGTTGGTGATCCTTGAAGTGGTCCTTTTACTGGGAGCAATTTGATGTGAGGACATTTTTATGTAAATTTTTTTTATAAAAAGCATTTTGTTCAGCATTTCATTACTAAGGGATAGGCAAAACAGACATTTCCCTCTACCCCTGAATACTCTTTCTGGTACTCCCCACTTCTCTCTATTGGAACTGGAAAGGTGGGTTATGAGTGGAATAAGGACACAGCAGACAAAACTGAAATTCTCAAGAGTATTACTCTCAGCCACTGAAACTTAGTAGAGTTTGAGTTTGACCATTGGATTTGAAATTGCTTAGGAACAGTTATTTCTTTCAGCTTTGTCCCTTAAGGATGGGAATGTTGGAAACTATTATCCTATGCTGTTTCACCACTGGAATTTGGGGAAGAGTTCATTCATTCTCTAATTTCATAAGTCTGCTTATGGAGAGGCATTTTACCTCAGGATGGCTCATACACAGAATATCATACATCTGCTCTATGTCTTCTTGATGACACTAGGCCTTTTCAGTAGACAATACATACATGAAATTTTTTTCTTTGAATTGCTGCTGTGATAGACACTTTAGAAGATGAATGCCTTTTCATTTGGGTGGATAATAATCGTTGGGAGTCACAGGGTGGCTGAATAGTAGCTCTCCAGAGATATGTGTGTCCTAGTCCCTGCAACTTGTGAAGTTTCTCCTCCTCCCCCCCCCCTTTTTTTAGGAATTGGGGGTTGAATCCAGAAGCACTTTACCACTGAGCTACATCCCCAACACCTTATTTTTTTTGAGACTTCTCACTAAGTTGCTTAGCACCTCCTAAATTGCTGAGGCTGGTCTCAAACTTGTGATCCTCCAGTTTCAACCTCCCTGAGTGGTTGGAATTACAGACTAGTGTTACCATACCCACCTATGAAATATTACTCTTAAAGGAACTTTTGAATGTAATCAAGTTAAGGATCATGAGGTGGAGAGATTATCCTGGATTGCCTGGAGAGGCCTGATATAATCACAATAGTCCATACAAATGGACACAGGAGGAATCAGAGGAGAAAGTGATGTGTGTTGAAGGCAGAAATTGGGATGAAGGTGGGGTCAGGAGCCACAAGCCAAGGAGTGTGATGACCTCTACTAGTTGGACAACCCTACAAGTTCCAGAAAGAATCCAGCCCACTGACAGATTGTAACTTCAGAGTGAAATTTATTTCAGACTTCTGACCTTCAGAATTCTAATAGACTTACGTTGTTTTAAGTCAGTAGTTTGTTACAACAGCAATGGGGAACTAATGCAGGAGGTCCACAATTTGTGATGGGTTCTGGTCGAAAACTGATGCCCCTTGGATATTAACTCGTGTCTTGAAAAAAAATTAAAAATGTAAAAGCAAAAAACTATGTAATGTGGTTTGGAAATTGAGATGAAGGAAAGGTCAGGAATATCTATTGTATACATTGCTAGTTCATAACTAAGAGGAATTCTACAGCTGGACTAGGTTTTTTTTTGACTCTTTTCCAAAAAACTGCATCAAACCATTTCTTACTTCAGTCTCACCCTTCCAGAAGATTTCAAGTTGGACCTGCAGAGACTCTTTTGAAGGTTAAATCAAGTTCAAGGGCTTCAATTCTTAGTCTCCCTGCTGAGACAAAAGATGCACTAATTAATGGCTTTTATAAAGACTTGGCTTTACTGGAAATAAAAGCAAATAATTCCTCTGAAGGGTTCATAACTAATTGCTACTTAGCATAATTTGATTTGAATTTCGTATGGAAAACAGCTGAATGGAAACAGAGTTGGTTATTATGAACCCAAAGGTTCCTTCATTTTTGGATTAGTCATGGTATAAAAGGGATATATCCTTCTAAAATTCTGTACTGCAATGTATTTTCTGTTTTTTTATACTATGTGGAAATGCTTATTAAATAGGGTGAGCCTTAGAAGGAACAAAGGGGCTTGTTTCATTAAGTAGAATAATAGTTTCTACCTGGAACTCTCAGAAAAGTAAAAATCTTTAAATTGGAACATTTTCTGGACAGAATTCTTTAAATGAAAATCCCTACATATACTTTTATGTAGTTGTGAGTGTTTTTCCTCATTTTAAAATGTTTCTATTAGTACATTATGATTTTATACTATTGTGGGATTCATAATTTGCTGCTTTTTAATCCCCCGCAGTACCTCATTTCTTCCCATTCTCCAAACCACTAATCCCCTATCTCTACTCTATTGATCTTCTATCAATGCATTGATTTTAATCTGTCCATTATAGTTATACATAAAAAGAGAATTTACTGTGGTATATTCATGTATGCACAAAGCTTAATTAGGAAAAATTCATTCAGCCATTCTTCCCCATTCCCATCCCTCCTACTTTCCCCTACCCCATCCCCTTTTCCTGAATTCCACTGTTCTCTTCTCTATTTTCATGAGATCCTTTTAAAAAATCCTTTTTGTCTTTAGCTTCCACATACAAGAAAAACATTCTGAATTTCTGAGTCATGGCATTTTTCAGATATGACAGTAACTACTCTTGCCTTTTGCTTTTTAACCTCCATTTGCATGGTATATTTTTTCAATCCTATCACCTTGAATGAGTCTTTTATTTAAAACATATCATTAGGTCTGGGTTTTTGATCATTCTGCCAAACTATATCTTTTGATTGAAGAGTTTAAACTTTTTACATTCAGTGTTATTAAAGAGAGATGATTTTTATTTCCTGTCATTTTGATTCATTTCTGATACTTAATTCAGACTCTTTTAATTGACTATTCTTCTAGTGAGTTTCGTCATCTCTGGCTCTGAAATTTATTTTTAATTTCTTCTTATGAAATATTTCATTGAAAATGTTTTGTAGTTTTGGGCTTTGTATTTGTGAATTGTTTTAGTTTCTTCTTATCCTTGAAAGATTTTATTTCATCTTCACTTCTAAAGTGTGGTTTTGCTAGATATAGAAAACTTTGTTGGCACGTGTTATCTTTCACCTGGCTTTTGGAGTCTGAGATGAGAAATCAAAGAAATTCTAATTGGGTTACCTCTAAATGTGGACTGCTGTTTTTCTCTTGTGACTTCTAAAATTCCATTTTTGCTCTGTATATTATACATTTTAATTATAATATGTCTTAGAGAGGATCTTTTTCAAAAAATCTTGTCTGCTTGGGTTCTAAATGCATCTTGTATTTGGATTTTCATCTCATTCCTAAGGTTTATAAAATTTTCTGATAGCCCTTCATTGAAAAGTTTCCATATTCCTTTAGTTTGTATGTTAGTTCATTTTTTTTCCACCAGTGATTGTTAGATTTAGTCTCTTAATGTTATCTCAGGTTTCTTGAATTGTGGTCATGGTCTCTTAACATGTTTTCTTTATTAATAACTTTATTTTCAAGATTATATACTTTTTCTTCAAGATCTGAAAATCTGTCTTCTATGTAGTCTGGTCTGTTGGTGATGATTTCAACTGAATTTTAATTAGATTTATTGATTCTTTCATTTCCAGGATTTCTGTTTGCTTCCACTTCCACTATTTATTGAAATATTTTCTCCACTTCCTGTATTTTCACTCTTAGGAATTCATTCATCTTCTTTTATTTTATTGAAATTTTAACTACAAATGTTCACAGTTCTTTATGGGACATTTTCTCCATTGTGGTGTTAACAGAATCCATTTTTAAAGTGTTGTGGAGTCTTTGGGATGACTTGTTCCCTTGATTTTTCATCTTATTTGTATTTCTGTCCATCTGTGGGGATTATTATCTACTTTTATACAAAGAACTTCTTAGTGAGCTTCTTTATCTTAAGTGCCCCTGGCTAGGTGAATATCTCAATATTGATACTCCCACTGAAGTATACCTGCTACTGTGCCCAGTATCCAGCACCACTTTGAGAGAAGATACTAAATGCTATTAACTGCAATAACTTCAGAGAAAAGCCATTGATAAACATGGAGGGGTTGGGGAATGTATTAAAAATGTTCTCCCAGATTCCTCTAATTCAAGAATAAAATTGCTGTAATGTTCTTGAAAAGGTTGAGGAACTAGTTTTTAAAGACAATAAAATTAGTATTAAGCTCTCAGGGGTTACACGGGGAAAAGAGGGAAACTGGGGAGATGAAGAAAAAAAATTAAAAAAAAAATAATGCAAACTAAGATAAAAATAAGAAAAAAATGGGGAGTGGGATTTGAGACAGGAGCAAATGATGTGAGAGTGAAAAAGAAAGACTAAGATGGGCAAGTGCAAATCTGAGCTAAGACAGCAAAGTTAGAATGAATGATTCCAGTTAATGTTTTAAAACAGTAGAAGAAATATACAATCAGTTGGGTTAAAGATTGTAATATCAAATTTAAGGGAACAGTTTTGATCCAATATGAAAAGTAATATCTGTAAAGGCAAAACTGACATCACAGCTATTTATGAAATTCCATGTCAAGCTATTTGTGGTGGGAAGATTTGTTATTGAGTTTTCCTGATTTAGAGTTCATCAGGATTTGGGACCTTTAGAAAATTCCCACCACTCCTTGGCTTTACCTCTAAGTTGGAGGTGGGGATAGTTATCACACCAGCTTACCTCTGATACAATTTTAGGAACCTCCCTACAGCCTAAGGGTTGTACAGGTACTCACTAGATTTCTGATGATTCAGAGGAAATGTGACTTAGCAGTCAGGTTACTCGATGTTAGTAGGTGCAGTCTTCAGAGGTGCCCTCCTGAAGAAAAGCTCCCCTGTAGATATTTCATAGTGTGCCAGGCATGGTGGTCTAAAGTTGAGGTACTATGGTCTGGCTGATGTGATGTTGGGTGGCTTAAAGGAGGTGCAAGTCTTCCCCCTCTGGAGTTGCAGATAACAGGTTGGTGGGCTTGAATCTGGGCACACTGGGTGGAGCCTGGTATCCATGGGATGTTCCTGCATTAGCTCCTTTGTGGAATGTGCTGTGTTGTGTATACACAAGGTTCTCTGCTGACTGCTTAGGTTTATCCTCAGAAAATGCCTTTCTGTGTGCATCTAAATGAAAATTGATTTAAGTGGCAACTCTGGGACTTGCAACTGTGGAGCCTCCAAGAGGTGCTGGGTCATAGGAGCTGCTTCCATGGTTGCTACAGTTGGTTCTCTCCCAAGCCAATGTTTGTTAGTCAGAGCAGAGGCCCAAATCTGCATCTTTAGGGGGTGCTGTGTCTGCTGGCTATGTCTGTGGATGTGGGGGTAATAGGATGCAGGGCTCAGAGATGTTGCTGGCTGCTGTGGTTCACTAAACACCTGTTCCCCTCTGCTGGGATTTGTTTGCAATGGCCCTAAGTGCTTGGTGGCATCTGCAGAACTAGCACAGAAGCCTCCACGTTACCGGCTGCATATCACTGGGGTATTACCTGTCACCATCAGCTAGGAAGGGTGTCTGTTGGCCAGTCTTTCCCTGAGCTCCTGTGACTGGCAGCTATGAATCACTGAGTGCCCACTCCCTTCCATTGATGTTTGTTTAAGCCACTTGTGTGTTGTGTGTGTTTGTTTTTTAAACATTTTTTATTGGAAAGCCTTATGATGTATAAATCATTTTTTGAGAGAGAGAGAGAGAGAGAATTTTTAATATTTTTATATTTTAGTTTTCAGTGGACACAACATCTTTATTTTATTTTTATGTGGTCCTGAGGATGGAACCCAGTGCCCCGCGCATGCCAGGTGAGCGTGTTACCACTTAAGCCATATGCCCAGCCCAAATCATTTTTATTTATGCTTTATTTCCAGTGCTGGGGATTGAACCCAGAAGTGCCCTACATCCCCATCCTTTACTGTTTTGTTTTGTTTGAAACATAGTCTTGTTAAATTGCCATTATCTTGCCTCATCTTGTTCAATTGGCCTCCAACTCCTGCCTGATCCTCCCAATTCATTGGGATTACAGGCATGTGCTACCACACCTAACTTAATTGTGATTGTTAAACAATATATGGACTAAAAATTAAACTTTCCTCAGTGATACCAAATTAGCAATAACAAGTAAAATCACAAAATCCCCTGCCTGTTGAACTATGTAAATCCTATATTACATAAAGTCTAAGACTTGCTCAAAAGACAGATACAACTGTAACCTTTCCCATATCTAGTATAAAAATGTATAATACTACTTATGTGGTGTTAAAAAAAAAAAAGAAAAAAATGCAACTGGCCTTGTTCTTGCCAAATGAAGAAATTTCTTCAGACAGTCCTCATGAAAATGGCATACACAGGGCTGGGGATGTGGCTCAAGCGGTAGCATGCTCGCCTGGCATGCGTGGGGACCGGGTTCGATCCTCAGCACCACATACAAACAAAGATGTTATGTCTGCCGAAAAAATAAACATTAAAATATTCTCTCTCTCTCTCTCTCTCTCTCTCTCTCTCTCTCTCTCTTTAAAAAAGAAAAAGAAAATGGCGTACACAAATGCAGTGGATAAAATTCTCAGAGAAGCCTCCTCATGATTATTACAAAAATCACTTTCTAGGAATTTTTCAAATAATATTCCTAATGGCTAATGTAGTAAGGTCTGAATAAAATAATTGAATTTTTTTGAAATTATAACTTCTTAAATGCAATATAATTTCAAAATAATATTTGTATTTATTACAATCTTTAGGGAAATTTGATTTTTTAATTCTAATTAGTAATATATGACAATAGAATGCATTGTGACACATCATACATAAATGTTATATAACTTCTCATTCTTCTCATTGTACATAATGTAGAATCACACCAGTGATGTAGTGATATGTGTACACAGAGTAAATAATGGCCAATTTATTCTACTATCCTTGCTATTCTCAAACACCCTCCCCTGCCATCACCCCCCTCTGCCTAATGCAGAGTACCTCTATTTTTCCCTAACCACCCTGCCTCCCCTCCATTGTGAATTAGCATCTGTATAGCAGAGAAAACATTTGGCCTTTGGCTTTATGGGATTGGCTTATTTTCCTTAGCATGATGTTCTCTAGTTCCATCCATTTACTTGCAAATGCCATAATTTCATTTCTCTTCATGGCTGAGCAGTATTTCATTGTGCAAATGTACCATATTTTCTTTATCCATCTATCTGTTGAAGGGCACCTAGATTGGTTCCATAGTTTGGCTATGGTGAATTGAGCTGCTTGTGCACCTTGATGTGGCTGTGTCACTGTAGTATGCTATTATTAAGTTCATTGGGTATAAACTAAGGAGTGGGACAGCTGGTCAAATGGTGGTTCTATTCCAAGTTTTCTGATAAATCTCCATACCAGTTTCCACAATGGTTACACCAATTTGCAGCTTCACCAGCAGTGTATGTGTGTATCCTTTTCCCCTCATCCTCACCAACATTTATTGTTGCTTGTATTCTTGATAAATGTCATGCTGACTGGAGTGAGATGAGAGATAAAATCTTAGAGAAGTTTTGATTTGCATTTCTCTAATTGCTAGAGATATTGAATATTTTTTTCATATATTTGTTGATCGATTATATTTCTTCTTCTGTGAAGTATCTGTTCGGTTCCTTAGCCAATTTATTGATTAGGTTATTTGTGGTTTTGGTGTTGAGTTTTTTGAGTTCCTCATATGTCCTGGAGATTAATACATTATCTGAGGTGCATGGGGTAAAGATTTTCTCCCATTCTGTGGGCACTCTGTTCATATTAATGATTGTTTCCTTTGCTGAGAAGAAGCTTTTTAGATTCATTTCATCCCATTTATTGATTCTTGATTTTACGAATTGCATTTTAGGGGTCTTATTAAGGAAGTCAGTTCCTAAGCCGACATGGTGAAGATTTGGGTCTACTTTTTCTTCTATTAGGTGCACGGTTTCTATTCTAGTACCTAAATCCTTGATCCTCTTTGAGTTGATTTTTGTGTAGGCTAAGAATTAGGGGTTTAATTTCATTTTGCTACATATGGATTTCCAGTTTTCCCAGCACCATTGTTGAAGAGGCTATCTTTACTCCAATGAATTTTGGTGTCTTTGTCTTTTATGAGATAACTATATTTATGTGGGTTTCTCCCTGTGTCTTCTATTCTGTTACATTGGTCTTCATGTCTGTTTTGGTGCCAAAACCATGCTATATTTGTTACTTTAGCTTTGTAGTCAAATTTAAGATCTGGTATTGTGATGCTTCCTGCTTTAGTTTTCTTGCTAAGGATTGCTTTGGCTATTCTGGGTCTCCTGTTTTTCCAAATGAATTTCATGATTGCTTTTCCCATTTCCATGAAGAATGTCATTGGGATTTTAATGGGAATTGTATTATAGTTGTGTAGTGCTTTTGGTAGTATAGCCATTTTGACAATATTCATTCTGCTTATCCAAGAGCTTTGGAGATCTTTCCATCTTCTAAGGTCTTCTTTAATTTCTTTCTTTAGTGTTCTGTAGTTTTCATTGTAGATGGCTTTCACCTCTTTTAGATTGATTTAGTTAGAATGATTCCCAACATTTTTGTTTGTTTGTTTGATTGTTTTGATGTATGTGTGTGTGTGTGTGTGTGTAACTATTGTGAATGGGGTAGTTTTCTAGTTTCACTTTAAGTGGATTCATCACTAATGTATAGGAGCATGTTTGATTTATGGGTGTTGATTTTTCTAAACTGCTACTTCAATGAATTAATTTATTAGTTCTAGAAGTTTTCTGGTGGAATTTTTTGGATCTTCTAAATATAAATTAATGTCATTGGCAAATAGTGATAGTTTGAGTTTTTCTTTTCCTATTCATATTCCTTTAATTTCTTTCATCTGTCTAATTATTCTGGCTAGAGTTTCTAGGACCATCTTGAGTAGAAGTGGTGATAGAGGGAATCCTTGTCTTCTTTCAGTTTTTAGAGGTAGTGCTTTCATTGTTTCTCCATTTAGAATGATTTTGGCCTTGGATTTAACATAGATAGCTTTTACAATGTTGAGGTATGTCCCTACTATCCTTAGTTTTTCTAGTGTTTTGAACATGAATGGATGTTGCATTTTGTCAAATTATTTTTCTGCACCTATTGAGATGATCATACAATTCTTGTCTTTAAGTCTATTGATGTGATGAGTTACGTGTATTGATTTCTGTATATTGAACCAACCTTGCATCCCTGGGGTGAAACCCACTTGATCATGGTGCACCATCTTTTTAATATGTTTTTGTATGTGATTTGGCAATATTTTCTTAAAATTTTTATTTTTGTTTATTGGGGATGTTGGTGTGAAGTTTTCTTTCCTTGATGTGTCTTTGGTTTTGGTATCAGTTTGATGCTAGCCTCATAGAATGAGTTTGGAAGGGTCCTTTTCCATTTCAGGGAATAATTTGATATTGGTGATAATTCTTCTTTGAAAGTATGGGAGAACTCAGCTGAGAATCCTTCTGGCCCTGGGGTTTTCTTAATTGGTAGGCTCTTGATTGTGTCTTATATTTCATTGCATGGAAATTATCTGCTTATATTTTCTATGCCCTGCTTATTTATGTGGTCCATGTGCATGATATGTTTTTACCCATCCTTTCACCTTCAGTCTGTGGATGTCTTTGCCTATGAGGTAAGTTTCTTGAAGAAAGCATATTGTTGGTTCTTGTTTCCTCATCCATTCTACCAGTCTGTGTCTTTTGATTGATGAGTTTAGGCCATTCAAATTCAGGGTTATTATTGACTTAGTTTGATTGTCTTTTACTTTAGTGAAGTTCCTCCCTTTGCTGTTTTTCACTTTTTTTTCTTTCATTTCCTCCTCATGAAATATTTTGCTAAGAATCTATTAAGACATCAGGCACATCTCTCCCACGCAGTCCTGAGGGCCCAAAGCAGATACCTGTGTGCCTATCACAGAGAGCTGTTCTGTGATAGGCAGATCAGGACCAGGCAATGAAAGCTGTGGGCCAGCCATGTAGCTATGAGCACTGAACTGGGTTGGTGGCTAGGGAAGAATTGGGAGTTTGGAAGTTGGGGAACCAGAGGGCCCTGTTGGCTTCTGAACTGATGCCAGATCTGGTGTGACCAGGGGATTGGTGGATGTCAGACTGCACTAGGGCTAAGGCTCAGAGAGTGCTGGCCCAAGTGTGTCCTGGGAACCTGGTGGGTACCAGACCAGCTGCCTAGGTGAACTAAGAGCAAGCTGCTTGCCTACCCTCTTCCAACCTTCCAACTGTTTATAGCCAGCCCTGTCTGTCCCCTGCACTTCAGGATTTGCAAAGCTGGGGAGGGACTGGCTCTCTCCTGCCTCTGCAACAAGATGGTGGCTATTAGCACACCCAGCAGGAAGACCTCAGGTGCAACCAAACCTGCAAGCCCTTAATATTGGGCTTCAAGGCCCTGGCGGCTGTCCCAAGATGAAGGCGGCTGTGTTCCAAGATGGGTCAGTATCTGAGAAATTTTATTTTTTGCATTATCATTGATCTAGTTTGAAATTTCTTCCTGCAATTATTTATTCCTCTTCCCTCTCTTCCTACATTTTCCCCTCCCTCTTTCTTTTCTTTCTTCTTTCTTTCCTCCCTATTTTTGTTCTTCTTCATTTCCTTTCCTTCCTTCTATGCCTTCCTCTATCATTCCTTTCTATTTAGGATTCTTTTTTAGATTCATTTGAATCTAAATGCTGAGTACAGTTTTCTGGTGCAATAATGAAGAAACTATATTTAGATGATCCTAATGTCATTGAAAAGGTGAGGTAAAAATCTTCTCTCTCTCAACTCAGAAGATGCTGCATTAAAATATCATTAATATAATTTAAACCCATCTTGAAACTGCCTCCCTAGTTGCATTCTCCAGCCCTGAGTGCAACCAGATCTCTAGCCAGTTAGGAAAGGGAATGGGAGAGAATTGATAAGAGTAACCATATTCCATTTAATATTTCATATTGTGTAACAAGGGAGTTAGTGAGAAATGGAATGGTGTCTTTTTTTTTTCTTTCTTGGCATTATAGTCACCTATAGGATGAAAAGTTGTCTCTTCCTATATACTTTTGTGCTCTCAGGTTCTGCATTTCTTGTCCTGTGTGTAAATGGGATTAACTTTTATTCAATTCAAAGAACAACTAAGTCAATCTTAAAGACAAGAGAGCAATGAGTAGAATGTCCTCTATTTCCCCTTAAATTCTTCTGCAACAAACAAGCAGGGACTAAGAGTGTAGCTCAGTGATAGAGTAATTTCTATCATATACAAGGTCCTGGGTTTCACCACAGTGTTGCAAATTTTAAATAAATAAATAGATAGTCAGTCTAGGCTTTTCTCACTCTCAGTTTAGATCTAATGATACAAATCACATTGAGATACAAGATTGGATTTGATTTTACCCCTCTCATCTCTTCTTCCTCCCTTCCCCATCCCTTTATTGCTAATACTATGCTTATGTTTCTAGCTGTCTTTGTCTTTATCACTAATCTCTTATTCTCCAACTTCTAAAATGATAGCTGGTCATAGGTATTCTTTATTGAATACTCTCTGTGTGCCAGCTGTAAATCTTGCATTCATCATTCTTACTTAGATTTGGAAGTGTGGTGAAATAAAACTCCAAGAAATTATTGTACTTTAAAATGTTACAAAAGATAAACTTTAATACATATTTTAGAGTGTTAGACATTCAATGAGAAGAATAAGTACTAAGGATATTCATGAGAGAAATATTCACTACATTTATAGATCTAACTAGAACAACTGGTGAGAATATCATTCACTCATCGTATATATCCAAAAGAATGGGGTCCTAATTACAATAAGACATAATCTGTGAATGTATACTTTATCAACAGTTGCTACTGTCATGTATAACTAAAAAAAATAGAAAATAAGAAAAATGTATTTACTTAATCATTCAATGAATTTATTTCTTCCACCCTTCATTCATCAAGTATGTGTTAGGTGCCCACTCAATATCAGGGGTTGCACCAGTAGATGTAGGTACAAAGCAAGGAAAATTTAGTTGTCATCCACCATCATCTGCCAGTGTCCTATAAAATATCTTGCGTGTCCCTGCTGGAGCTACATCTCCAGAGATCTCTGTTCTGATGCTAGTACATCTAAGGTGACATCTCAGCACAGACCTTTACGTGTCAAGACCTTACAGCATTCACATCTCTCAGGAAGATGGAGAAGCTCTTCATATGGCAAATTGCCCTGACAATGTTTGGCAGAAACATTTTTACAGTCATTACAAAGCAGGCTTCTCATTTCATTGAGATGCCTTGGATAGCAATGGAGCAGGTGGCTTGATTAGATGTGTAACAGAAGGCAGTCAACCACAGCCCTCTGAATTTCTAGAAATGCAGGGCTAGCAGGGCGAAACATCAGTAATTAAGTTGGGAGTCACCAGTCCCTGCCCCAGGAATCATTTTCAAAATACATGTCAGGTTTCTCTTAGAATGCATTAAATGTGATCTATTTCTTTGATCTCTAAACAATTGTTAATTTATATAATTAATAGAAATGAATGCAATAAAATAAAAATTTCATTTTCCCCATAAAGTCTGAATGCAGCAAATATAAGTGTAATATAATGACACTTTTGCCACTGCAAATTATAGTTTATAGCATGAAAGTTTGCACTCATTTTTCTCTTTTTCATTTCTTTTTTAAATTCTTCTTTTACTTTCAATTATATAAAAATATTGTAGAATTCTTTCAGTTCCATTTATTGTGTTGTTTTCAGTTTTTCTTGAGATATTTCTGTTGCTTTTGTTTTTGCTGGCTCATAGATACAGTATTTTAAATCCGTTATTCAGATTATTTACTTTTTTCTGTCATGCTATGTGAGGAGTCCCCTTTCAACTTAGTGAGATCCCTCCAATAGTCCTTTATCTCCTACTGTAGTAATAATTTATTTGTTTTCTGGATATGCTGCACAACATGAGACTTCTCTTGGCTGTATTTTTGTGTTACAGGCACTGTTTTCTTGGAATGTATATAGTTTTCAGTCGTGTTTTTACCCTCATTTTGCTAAAGTGTATCCTCAAGTTACTTTCTCAGAAGCAGAGATTGAAAAGTAAGGAAGTAAACATATGGCATTTGCCTGCCAGAACTTGTCTTTATCATACTGCTTTTCCTTGCTTAATAACTTTGTGAAGCATAAAGTTCTAGACCCAAAATCATTTTTCTTTATAATTTGAACATATAACTCGAGTGGTTTTTTAAAACATTTTTGCTTGTCAGAAGTCTGATACCAGACTGTTTTATTACAGGTAATATGATTTTTAATCTCTGTAGAATTTTCTCTTTCTCCTTAGAGTTATGAAATGTGTGTGTGTGTGTGTGTGTGTGTGTGTGTGTGTGTGTGTGGAGAGAGAGAGAGAGAGAGAGAGAGAGAGAGAGAGAGAGAGAGAGAAACCAGACCTTTCCTCATGCATTCTGCTTGAAACTAGGTGAGCCATTTCAATCTAAGGACTTATTTTCTTGAGTGATATGTAATTTTTTGGTCATATCTTTGATAGTGTCTCACCCTGTGTTTCCTTTGTCCTTCTTTTCTTAAAAGTTTCTTAAAAGTCTCTGACCTCTGATCTTCACTTCATTCCTTCGTAGGTTTTGTTCATATTTTCTATCTCATTTTTCATTTTTATACAGATTCTTCCATTACCTGTTATCCATAAGCACATATCTGTTCACTTTCTATCCATTCTACCCGCTAAGTGCTTAGGCTTTTTCAATCAGGAGAGCTGTGTGTTCCCAGACCTCTTCAAGATCCTGAAGGGATCTATCTTTTAGAAATATGTTGCAAATTAACTCACTGAAGATGTCCTTCTGGGTTCTGTTTTCTTCACTGGTATAGACTTGAGCTTTTCTTGTTCCTCTTTACTGTCAATTCAGTGGAGTTTGGAACGGGCTGGGGGAACAACCTGTGTAGCAATGTGATCATATTGAACTGAATAGGATGCACATTTTTAATAGTTTAATTGAGTGAGAAGCTTACTCTAAAATCTGGCTTTGTGTAAGAAATACATCCCAAAGGAACTGCCATCACAGACAGGAAACAGAAATCACAATCTAGACTTATGCAAACATGAATTTAATAGGAAGTTTTCCTTCTCAGTCCAATAGCTGGATTATCTAGCCAACTTTGTTTTCCTTCAGTAGTCTATTTTTTAGTTCCTATTTGCATGCATAGATATGTAATTAGCTTAATTGAGTATGCAGGTCTCATAGGATATGGCTCTCATAGGATATGTTTTTGTCTTCTACTGTTTCCTTAAATCTGATTGAGACTGTAGGTTTCTGTCTCTAGAAAAACTTTGGTCAAACCAGGAGTCACTTTAAGTTCTGAGACTCAGATAACTAAAATGGCTTGGCCCCAAATAATATATAAAACTTTCAATTTTTATTTAAAGTTAGTCTTCCATCTTTCTTTTCCCCTCTTCTCTCAACAGGGCAACATCAATTTTTAGCTCATCTGAAATTAGTGCAAAGCAAAAAACAAAAAGAAGGTCTTGCATTCTCGAAGTTTAGTAGACTTGTAAAACTACTTTCCTCAGTGACAACTTTTGGTGAATTTTGTGAAGAGTCCCTCATTGGTTTCTTTAGATGGACTTTGCTTCCCCTTTGCCAGATTTCTCCTGTTCTCCACTGTATAGTGCACCATAAGAGACACTTACCACTGAGCCACTCTTAGTCTGGGAGGCCACTTTCTACAGTGACCCTCTTGCATTCCCAACTGCAAAAACAGACATCAAGTTCTCTGAAAGATCCTTTAGAATTTGCTGTCCTTTTTGTTTGGACCTTTCCTTTCAGAAGATAGATTTTTGAGACCAGTTCTCTTTAAAGAAATTTTTGTCTCAGATTTCACCATTCATGGTGATTTCCCTCAGAATTAATTGCCTAGCACCAGCCCTAGTTCTTGAGCAGCTCAGCCAAACCAAGAGAGGATGAATCACATTTTAACAGCACAGATTAGTACTTCTTAGGACACAGTATAAAGGAGTACTCATCACTCAAGTTTAAGTAACTTTTGGAAAACTGTGACTACTTAGACTTTAATTCTGTAGAAAACAGAGTAGAATCTCATTAGAAGTAAGGAATTAAATGAAAATGATGACATTTTTGCCAGAAACTGATTTGAGACAGTTTTACTAATTTAGAGTAGAAAGTTCTAAGTAAAAGCTGACGATGAACTGGCTTTTAAGAAATTCAGACAGCAAAAATTTAAGTAAGTATTTAGCAAAGTCTATACTAAAGTGTGTTACATATTACAGGCTTTCTTTATAATTAGGGTATTTTAATTAGATTGAATCCTCACCCAAATATGTAATGCATATTATTATTATTATTATTATTATTTCCATTGCCCAGATAAAGAAATAGGACATAATTAGTCTAAATAACTTCTGAAGACCACACAACCTATAAACAACAAAACTTGAATTAAAGATCAAACTGGCTGGTACCAGAGCTCTGTTCTTAATCAGTAGGCTGCTGGAAATGACCAGACCCTTGTAAGCCAATGGAAGTTAGCACAGTATTTGTTGACCAACAAATAGAGGCCATAAAGTCAGATTTCTAAAGTTCCAGAGTTTATTGTGTTCCCATTTCATGAAATTTTGGAAGATGATTTGAAGGGTTTTGGAAATTCTTCAATAACACAATACTGATAAAGCACATAATATAAAAAAAAAAATTCTTACAAGCACATGGAAATAATAGAAAGATCTTCCCCCATACACAAATGTATTTGCCTCTAAATAATCAGAAAGATTATCTAATTAGAATATTAAGGGAATAAAGTTTGCTTAAAATGAAAGGATCAGATATTTGGTTGTGCAAATATGGCTTTGGTTGACTTAGTTTGAGACCCTGGAGCTATGAGGTCAATATCATAATATGGCCAACACAATCATGGTTGGCTTATGGAAGAGTGGCAGGGACAAGGGATGGGGAATGGCCCCACTGTAATCTGCACTGATATGGTGAGACTGAAGTCTGCACACAAGTACAGACGTACTGACATTTTCATAAGGGAGAAAACTCTATATGGAAAGAACTAGAAATCAGGTTGGTAAGAAATAACTATATTCTGGGAAAGAAAATAGGAGTACATGTTTTTTTAAAAATATACAAAATATATAGTCTCTTCATGAAGAGACTTTAGCTTTTGTTTGCTTTTATGTTTGTGTTTGTTTTTACTTGATCTGAAGAAGCAAGAACAGATGGATATAAGGGCCATATAAACAAATCATTTGTCATAGTCAGAATTGACAAAAGTAAAAGGGACTACTTATGGATTAGAGAACATTTGTGTATGAAGCTGGAGAAAATTTCAGTTAATTAACAGGTTGTTTTGTTTTGTTTTGTTTCTTTACTTTTCAATATAATTTGGGACTTTGGGGCTGATAAGCTCACTTTACTGATATGAGATTGTGAAGATGCATCACAATCGGTATAAATAGGCTCACTATAATGTAAGTTCTCTTTTCATTGTAAACACTTATGTTAGATGACACAGTCATTTTTCACTTAGTATACTTCACTCAAAGATATCTCCATTAACAAAAGTTCCTTACTTTTGTATAGATTTCAAATGCTTTGGTGATTCCTACTAGGCTGAAATAAAGCACATCCTGGCATGAAAATGAATGAATGCCTCCTGGCACGGTGCACATGTATTCCTCAGAGTTTATGATAATTAGGATTCTTGTTTAATTGCTGTCTGCTTATTTCTGCTTGGTTGTGGCAGCGAAAGGGCAGCTTTCAAACCATGTGTGTTTCATACATAGGTAATTCATAAACTCATTGTTTGCTATTGTGAGCAGAGTCAAAAAATTCAAAATGCCAGTAAATCAATGTTTTAATAATTTTCTGCCCATAGTTATTGCTGATGATAGATTTGTTCTTTTTTTTTTAGTCATGAAGGATGGCTCTTTTGGGGACTGTCCTTCCGGAATCTATCATTTTTAACCCTGATGAATAAACATCATCTTACCCCAATAGTTTCTATGCAAAAGTTGTTGACACTTCTTGTAAGTGTAGCCAGTTTAAAAATGCACTTATTTAAATGTTAAGTATAAAGTAACTGCCCGTAATGTCCAGAGTAACTATTTCATTCATATCAGCCTTATTAAATAATTGTTATCATTTAAAAGGACTATGTTTTCCTAATGGCTTTCATAATCCTAAGTATACATAATTTATGTTAGGAATGTTTAAAGGATATTGAATTTCTGAGAGTTGCTAATGTTAACTATTACAATGCAATAATTATTTTCTGAATGCTATTCTTATTAGAAATCATTTTTTTTATTATGATGAGCCTAGTTTCCTGGGGTGTTATTATTGGGAGGGTTAGAAACTGAGGTGCTATTATTCCTTATAAGGAGATTATATGAAAGTTCACAGTAGAGGCAGAATGAGATCAAGATAGTATCTGAATCCCTTTATTCCATTATCAAACAAAGCATTTTCTTCATGTATATATGTTTAAAGCTGTGAAATTACTTAATCATTGAAACCCTTGTACCTTTCGTTTTTATGTGAAATATGAAATATTAAATAGAGTATGTGGTTCTATTTAATTTCACTTATCTTAAAACTTAGTTTGCTTTTGGCTGTGATTTAAATTGAACTTCTCCATAGAGAATCATAAAATAAACAAATTTGACTATTATCCAGAGAAGCTCAAAAAAAAAAAAGCCATAGAGAATTCTACACTTTAAGGACTCAAAGAGTAGAGTTATATTCAGCAAATGTGGTTGAATAAATGAAGTATGTCAACATGAATAGATAGGTAAATAGAAAGAAAAAGACTTGGAAGAAATATTAGGAAATAAAACAGCTATTGTGTAGGGATGGATGCTATGTGGGGAAATATTTGCATTTTGTAAAATATTAGCATAATTGAAATATGGAGAAGTAATCACTCAAAATGGGTGCCCAGTATACTTTCTTGACTATAAGCAGGATGGCATAAAACTCTTCAGGAAAGGAAAAGATTAGAACTAGAAGGAAAGATCTTAGCAGGGACCTGGATCAAAACCCATGCCTATTACAGCTGAGAAGACTGATGCCCAGGATCTGATTTGCTTAGCTTTTTGACTCCTGTGCCATGTGGAGGTTCAACAAGTCCCAGCCCAACATTGCAGCATGTCAGTGTTCAAAGAATAAGACTAAGAGGTGGGGATGCAGCTGAGTGGTAAGCACTTGTCTAGTGTGCATGAAGCCCTGTTTTCTGTCCCTGTACTGCCAAAACACAAAACAAAATGAAGAACACTGAATTTGATGGTTATCTTTCTAGGTTTAAGGTCTGTTTTGAAGTTATTTTTTAAAAATGTCACTATTTTAAAGGATCATCATTATTTGCTTCAAACCTGAAGGCAATACCTGAAATTATGACACAACCTCCAGAAAGGATAAACTAGGCAAGTTTGTCATGAGTCTTCTTGGTGCCTCTGTCTTTGGCTCCATTTCTCTGGGTGTAGTGAGAGCACCTCTTGAAAGAGTCTTACAACCTTCTTCAGGTAAGAAAGGTGAGAGGGAAGTGAGGCCAACTGTCTTGCTTCTGCTGTTTTTCAAACCCAAGGTGCTGTTTTGGGGGGGCAGCTTATACTGAACCCTATCCATTTTTTCCCTCTACCAAGAAAAATAGTTCAATATTTGAGGGAAAGTATTGTTTGTTGATTTAATATTGATGTATGTATGTTTTAGATTAAGATGTGAAATGTACTTTGTATTTTGGCTGATGATCAAAAGCATCGAGAGCCGCAAGTGTAATCTACAAGGTCTTTTTGGAAGTTTGCCATGCTTTTCTTAAGCCTTCGGTTTATTTCTGTTTCAGCATATTACCAAGACTTTTTTTTTTATTCAGATATTAACCTTGACACACTCCTAGTGGGGAGTGGGTCTCAGAAAGATTGAAGAGCATTCAAGTATAAAACCCACAATAGGAATGCCTCAGCAGCCCCTCTACTGCATTTCTAACTAAGTTCTGAACACACCAAGATTAAAAAAAAAAAAAAATTATTCCAATCTTTGACAATGAAGTCAAAGTACAAATGCCAAGAAAAACCAGAATCATTAAAATTGTTTTGCCTTGTGTTTTCTTTTAAGGAAAAAAAGGGGAGCAGGAGGAGGTGAAGGTGTAGCTGAGTGGTACCTGGTAGATGGTAGAATGCTCACCTGGCATGTGTGAGATTCTGAGTTCAATCTCCAATCTGAAGGTTTAAAAAAAATTTACAATTTATTGGGAGGAAATCCATATCAATCATCTGATATTCAGAAAGAAATAGCCAACCTACTTCTGTCTCATCAGTAATGGTTAATGGAAGCAAGAGGCCATGTTAGGAGGTCATGTTAATGAAAACAGACTTATAAATTTACCAGTGTTATGTAAGCACTATGTTTACATCAATTTCTTATTTTGCAACATCATTTTAAAATCGTGTATCAGGTTTGTGGGTGTAGCTCAGTAGTACAACACTTGCCTAAAATGCAGGCAGCCCTATGTTTAATCCCCAGCACTGAAAAAACAAATTATTTAATTAGTTAACAAAATCCTCTCATTATTGGTTATTGCACTACAGATAATTCACTGTCTTTAGGAATTGGAAACACCATTAAAATCTTGAAAAATATAGTTTTTATTGATAAGTACTACATTTGCTAATTCACTTCATAGTGTATTTTGATTGATTGGCACTCTTATGCACATATTTTTAAATACTTTCATTAGAGTCTGGAGTGTAGCTCACTTGGGGAGGATGCAAGATGCCTTGGGTTCAATCCTCAGCCCTGAAAAAAAAAATTAAAAAGAGAGAAAACACTTTTGATAACATAAATAAATGAAGGTTGGCTCTACAAACTTAATTTTTACAATATCCCATGACACAAGTCAAATATAACATGTATTTATCATATAGGGAAACTGAGGAAAAGGGAAAAGATTCAAATTTTCAAAAATAGCTTTGCTTTTCTTATTCATAACACAAATAGTGAAGACAAGTTCTTCTTTCCCAATTTTGGAACCCTGAGCTAAAATTTCCATGAAAACACTGAATACCACTTGCTCCCTCTAACTGCTTTTTAAAAGAGCACAATAAATGGAATAAATGTTCCCTTAAAATCAAAAAGACTTGAGCATATATCTTGACGTACAATTGTCTGACCATATAATATTGACCAAGTCACATAAACACTTGGAGATGCAAAAATTTCATTTTTTCTAATTAGCTCGAATTTATAAGGCACAAATAACCAATTAGGTTATAATGTTCACTTTATAGCAGTCATTTTTATTCACTATGTGTTACATCATTCCTAACGTAACCTATAATTAACCATTTGCCCCTGTTCTGGTTGAGTGCTTTTCATAAGACTCACCAAAAATTAAAGATAATGAATCCTAGACTTCAATAAAAAAGTAAAGTAGGTTTTTTCCATAAAAGCCATTTCTGTGAAATGTGGAATGTGTGTGTGTGTGTGTGTGTGTGTGTGCGTGCGCTCGCGCACTAGAAATTGAACTCAGGGCTTTGTGCGTGCTAAGCATAGAAACTGTAAAATGCTGCAAACATAGGTTGTATTAAAGATTCATTGCACTGGAAACAAATGCATACTTGAACTTATACTCAATCTAATGATTATACTATGACACTATTAGAAACCATCAGTAAACAACTTTTTTTGTGTGTCACCAATAAGTTGGCAGTGCTATGGATTCACTGAAATATGGTTCCATTTTTCACTAGAATTTCCAATAATTACATTAATAGTTTTGGTAGACATATTCTCTTACAACATATGCACAGCCCAAACTTATGTTTTCATTTTTTACCAAACATTTTTCAAAGTTAGTATACATTAATGCTTTTCAAGGGAGAAGAAATCATATTTACTGAGTGTTTATTAGCCATTTTCCATGTATTTTTTAAATTTTGTAACAACTCAGTGAGATAAATATACATTATTCTTCCTTTTACCCATAAGAAGTTGCATCTCAGTGTTGTTACATCATTTGTCCAGATTTATGTGATTAGTCAATTGCCAAGTTAGGATTTATGCTCTCTTAAGAAGTGAAGAAACTAGTACTGTTTATTGTTTTCATGGAAACTTCTGGATCTTATTGGCCTGTCATTCACAGATAGCTTCGGAAATAATGGTTAGTCTACAAGTGAATAGTTTCATGATTTCATTTTACCCATTAGCACAGTGCATTACAAACTAGCAGTCATGGCCATTGAAGGTATTGACTTCTCAAAGGAATATTAAGTTCTCTAGTTGTGACTCAGGTACCATAATGAGTATTATGCAGAACTTTATCAGGTAATTGCATGGAATGAATTTCATGGCATAATCAGTTCAATCTATTACAGTGGTAGCTTCTAATATTAAGCTTTACATACTGTTGCAAATTTTTCATTTTGCTCTGCAGCACAAATATTTCTTAGCTCTTGAAAATGGTCATATTTTAAATATTCACTTAGCACTTGCATTTGACTTACTTACATCTTGGACCTCTATCTTGGAGCCATTTCATGTTCATTTGATTGAAAGCAATTTCAAGAATCTTTATTATTTTCATCAGGCCACTAATCCCCAAATGACACACAGTTCCAAATTCCTGTGTTTTTCTAGCTCTTCCAGAAATCTCAGATCTTTGGAAATCTGTGAATTAACTTTCTGACTTATCCTAGTTTATTTCACTTTATCCTTTTATATGTAGGCATAAAGCAGGAATAACAGCTTGATGCAAAGCTTAGTGTTATCCTCAGTCTTGGGGGAAGCAGACATAGGGTGGAAGGTGTGAGAGTTGAGAGAAGATGATGAAAAATGAGAATTATGTTTTCCTATGGGTATTTCAAGGGAGCTCGCTAGGAGAGAGCCCTGGTGCCATAGAAAACCAATTTACCATTGTCTGAAATGCGATTGCAGAGCTTCCATAAAATCCAACAACTCTAAAGGCAATTGTAGAAGTGAGTTTGTACTCAGTCATGTGTCCAAAACCTTTCCTCACAACCAGCACTGTGATGTTATCAAAGGCTATAGAATCAGCCACTTTGCCAATCTTTCCTTTCTTCTTCTTTTTATTTTTTCCTCTTTTCTGCCTATCTGAGCAGGGAGATACAGGAGGTTTGCTGGAAAGGCCCTTACTGCATTGGAGAGTACAGAGTGTCTGCCTTTGGTCAGTGACCTCAGCACCCAGACACTAGCTAGCCCTGAGGTTAGAGGTTGCTTCCATTAGTGTCTCACTGTAGAAATGAGATTGTCCTCTGTGTTAAATGGTTTTCTTACTGCCAGAAAAAGATCATTAGAAAAATTATTCTGTGCCCTCTGGTTTAAGAATGCTACATGGAAATAAAAACAGCTTGACCACAGATCAGGAAACTATAACCAAATGAAAAGAAGATCCATCGTCTTATCGAATAAAGAACTAATAAATAAGCCTCAGAATTTCATCTACTGAGAATTACTGCACTTTCAAATATGATCACACAGAAAGGACTGCAAAATTATTTAAGGAATAGAGTAACTTATCATCAGTGAGTGAGGTTTTAGAGTTTATTCGCTTTCCTTAAAATATAATGCCCTTTAAACTCTAGTTCTTTCTTCCCAGGCATGTTTGGCATTATACATAAAACTGATGCAAAAACTTTTAGCAGCTGTTTTCTATTTATCTAGCACCATACCAGGCACTATGAAGTATATAATAAATGTATGAGGGCTGCTCCTATCCATAAGCAGAATATTTATGTGAAAGGCTATTATAGAAGACATTGTTAAACTGCCAAATTGAATCATAGCAACAAGTGCCTAGGAATTTAGAAAATATAAAAGAGTGATATGAGGTAAAGAAACTGCAGTGGTCTTCAAGGAGAAGCTAGGACGGAATCCCTTTGTTCATATTATCATTCACATACAAAGAATTGAGAATGTTAATCATACCTAAATTGATGTGTTTTAATGCATCAAGATGTATCTGGTAACCTCTTTAATTCTGAAAATGTACAAAGATAATTGGGCTTTCTATTTGCAGTGGGTATTGACTTTTTTCACCACCTTTATTCAGAAGTAGTCCCCTGGGCCTGATTGTGTCAAAACCAGTGGATCTGATAATAATGTTATTTCCCAGTAGATTCCAGTATCAGATGATGTTATCAGACTGGACTAAAGCCACTGCTATAATCAGAGTAGCTGGTGTTAAATTAAACATATTTTCTTCCTTTGGAATTTGTTATGAGTATTTAAAAGATAATTATGTATCAACTTGATGATTGTTCTTTTTTGTAACTGTTAAAATTTAACCACCCCCAATTGAAAGAATATATAGTTTTTAATTTTGTTTGCTATTTAAATCATGTCATGATGCACCTTCTTTGTTTGAAAGAGAGAGAGAGAGATTAGTTCTGGCAAACTGATTCTAGCTTCCTTCTATCCCTTGCAACGTCACTTCAAAGTGAAGTTCTAGAATTAACTGAGGATTTTGCAGCAGTTTAAGGTTCTGTGTATGTTGCCAATTTAGAAATGTCTCAAAATTCACATATGATTTCTATGCATTGGCATGAGTATTCTCTTTATGCCTCCTATAGTTTCAAATGACAAGCTTAGTAACCAACAAACTCCCAGAATGTGCTTATAACATACTCAATATCAATGACTCTTCATGTAAACTGGTAAAATGGAGACCAGGTAGATGAGTTGGCAAACTAATAAATGGGAACTACAAAGCAAAACCACAATGACAAATCCCCAAAACCCAAGAAGCATGAATATTATAAACTTATTATGATCTAAAAATGATGTGGAGGCTCTTAGTAAGCCTTGGGAATAGCTTGTTCAACGTAAAATTACCAGAGGTGGTATGGTTTTGTTTGTATCAACTCATTGTGTTCTTCAAAAAGCAATGGGAGATCAATAAATCTCAAAGACTCACAATACATGTCATTAACCCCAGAAGAGATGAGTGAGCGCTGCATGACTTAAGCATGTTCCCATTGCATCACTAGGGAATTTTGAAATAATTCTAGTTTACGTTGTGCCCAACATGACTACAGGAATGCACCATACTTTCTATGTTCATTGGCCTTGGGAACCACACCAACCATTATATTCTCATTTTTTCTATCAAGTTCACATAGACTTGGTCTCAAAATGTGTATAATCAATTTTCTAAACATTATACATGTGCCAAGAACAAACAATATACATGTGCCAAATCCTACTTTTTAAACTTACTTCATTGTGCAAAGTAAAAGGACATAGACATAGTTCTGATATCAAATAGAAAGGAGTATCATATGTATTAGAATAGTATCAAAAATAAGTGGCTTCAAAGAACAGGTTTTCTGTACCAATATCATCAATGAGATAAATATTTAAGTGTTATTTGCTGAAGTAAACTTGATGAGATTAGAGATATTCAATATTCATTGAATAGCATTATGTAATACACTAGTAGTAAGATATCATTATGGATATAATTGTATAGAGGAAAGGAACTAGAGGTCATGATGCTAATTATTTAGTAATGCTCTATCTGATATGGTAAGTACTAACCTCTTACAGCTATTTAAATTTTAAGTAAACTTCTAATTAATTAGAATGAAACAAAATTAGAAATTCTGAGCTTTAATTGCAACAGTTAAATTGCTCAGTAGCATTCACAGGGGGTGAATGTTGACTACTGTATTAGACAAGAAGGAACTCTGCATCATTATACGAGACCTGTTGGATTAGTCTAGGGCCAAGTGGTTTCTTTGCATATGTAGAAGACAGAGAACACAAATCTATCACACAAATATTAATAGTTAATATCATAGTATAAAACTAGTTAATAAACTTTTAGGCGCTACTGAGCTTAATATAATTCCTCTTTGTATGTAGTGTTTGTTCTCAAAGACTCCATCCTTCAAAGACAAATATTGGAAATTTTTTTAAATGAGATAAGTCTTACAAATGTAAGTGCTTTTTTGCATTCACATATTGAAAAAGTTCTGATGCTTCTGTTCCCTGTCAGAATTTCAACTAAATAAATCTATAGAGATGATGAAAATGAAGTGAAGTAACCCTCCAGAAAGAATTCCTAAATCACATATGCAGTTCCTCAAAACAAGTTGTCAAAAAAAGACTTTTTTTTAATGAGTGTTGGCCTATGGACCTCTGCTATGGGTTAAATTTTATAACCCTCCAAAATTTAGATGTTGAATCATTAACCCCTGTGTGATGGTGTCTGTATCGGCCACCCTTGGGAAGCAATTAGTTCATGAGGGTGGAGTCCTTGTGGTGGAATCAGTGCCCTTATGAGGAATAACTTGAGAGAATACTTTCTTTCCTTCTGCCACGTGAGGACATTAGCAAAATGAAAGGCAGTCTAAAGCCAGGAGGAGAGCCCTCACTGGGAAAGTGAATCAGTTGGCACTTGGATCCTGGGGTTTCCATCCTTTAGAACCTTGAGAAATAAATGTCTGTTGTTTAAGTCGCCCCATTTAAGGTACTTCATTTTAGCATACTGAGATGAGTAAGACAACTCTCCTTTGACTTACAGTTGATGAAACATGGCAGGATAGACAGAATTTCTTAGGAAACAAGCTGATTATCAGGCTGCACCTTATAGTCTTTCAGTGCAGGGTTCTCACCTTCACTCTTTGCCCAGTGAGACCATTACAAAGAAACTTTGAGCACACTTGACTTAAGTCATCTGAAGACTGGAGAAATGGTTCTGAATACCTGATTCAGAGTATCTTTAAAAAGTGGAGGAGAGGAAGAAAGAAGTTACAGAAATTATGTGAGAGGACTTTGGTGAGAAAGAATGTGTTGGCTTTCTGCTTACAATCCACCAGGACCAATCTATGCAACCATATGTATATACCAAAAGCATTTTCCCCAGTACAAAGAATAATTTGAAGTTGTTTAGTATAGAGACCTTGTAAAAATGAACATAATATATTGTTAAGCTAAGAATGTAAGAATGTCCATTCAAATTAGCAAGTAATTATTTCAGTTTAGGGTTTGCTGCCAGTGTTTTTTATAATTAGTATCCACCCAAAGAGGATTGTTAAGTAGCCCAGGAAACAGGAGCAGGGTCTAGAAGAGCTGATTACTAGATTTGTCTCTGTAACTGCACACAGGGGGTCAAACTTAAATTGTTACTACCTCTGTTGCCACATTTGATGATTGGAATGAAAACCTATAGAATTTAAGCCCCCCCCCACCTCCATAAAGCAGAAAGTTTCCTCCTATTTATCTTTCTACTTCTAGTGCCAATAACAGTACCTGGTGCTCAGGAGATAACAGATGTTGAATGAATGCCTTTGTTGCATTACTCTCCAAAATACTTACCCATGAGGTTGTAGATGTGACAACATGCTTGAAGTTTTACGTCCAATCCAAAAAGACTTGAGCATACTTGACTTGAGTCATCTGAAGACTGGGGAATTGGTTCTGAATACCTGATACAGAGTATCTTTAAAAAGTGGAGGAGAGGGAGAAAGAAGGTACACAAAGTATGATTACACAGGATGGAATTGATTTGAAATGCCCAGATGCTCTCCTTTCCAGTCAGACTTGACACCTCTAATCATTCAGCTATAATTTATTAAGTGCCCAATATGCTGCGTTGTTTGTTCTGACATGCCCATTCCAGTCTGTCTCTCGTACTGCATGTGCCATGAGGGAAAGGGTTCTGAAAGAAACCAAAGAAGTAATCAGGAAGAAATTTGGGGGGTGGGATATCTGCGTCAGAATAAATAGAAGGGATTTCAGGATAACTCTCAAGCTACAAAATGAGGGAAGGTTCCAGAATACCTGGTTTTTATAGGCATGTATAAATGATGGTGACAATAATGTAATTCTAGATCAGTAGACTGGCAACTAGCATAATATACAGGGAAGCGCAGATGCTGGGGCTTCATTGATCACTGAAATGCCACCTGCTCAAATGCCAGAAGGAAACATAATTAAAATTATATAATCCAAGGAAGAGCTTTTCATTTTCCAACTTGGAACTTTTAGAAGTGTTCTCGTGTGTGTGTGTGTGTGTGTGTGTGTGTGTGTGTGTGTGTGTTTGTAGTAGTAGTAGTAGCACTTTCCAAAAAGATAAAGCCTAAATAGCTAGTGAGCCGTATTTAGATTGAGACAAGTACGTAAATCCTAGAGCTCTCTCTTCTGCTCTCATTTTTTCTATAACTGACAAGGAGAATGTATACTTTTGTAACAGCCATTCCCTTTTATAGCTCAGGGGGTTGTTGTGAGGGATCATGGAGTTATGGCAATAACAGAAGACTTACATATACTACACCTGATTTTCAGCAGCAGACAGACAATGAAATTTGAAGGTATCTTGTTTGAATTCCATGCCTTGGGGTAAGCATAGGAGTAGAAAGAGAACTTTTTCCCATGATTGCGAAGTCAACATTGCATTTTAACCAAATGCACACACATATGCCTGCACTTCTTTCCCCAGCTGCTCCTTCTGGTTAATTTGTTTACTTCTACAAGCTACATCTTGCCGGTAGTTTTATCAGCCTCCCCTGCTCCCATAAATCTACCCTATTACCTAATGGGCAGCAGTAAATAATTTGTATTTGTGACTGAAAACAGTGCTGGCAGCCTCTCTGGATGATGGGCACTTGGCAAAGCCTGCAGTCTTCCTTCATCCATAGCAGACAGAACCCTGCTGTTTGTGTTCTGTATTGAGTGCAAATCCAAAAATGTGAACTTCATGCATTCCTTTGGCCATTATCCATTTACCACTTCAATTTTGAAGAATAAAACTTCTTTGATGGTTATTTTGTGCATGACTCATTCTTTTCTCATACTTTTCATGGAGTAATTCAGTTATAAGTTGCATAAAATAATCAAGAGATTCTGCACCATGGAATATTAAAGAATAAATCCCACCAAAGGGGGAAAAACATCTATCTAAAAGAAGCATTTATTTCAAATAATATTAGTTTAATGGATTAAGAACATTGCAATAATATAGTTTAGAAAAAAATCACTTTTTCATATATCTCCAGATGACATATAATTTTCCAATTGTGTGCTGTGCAGACCATTGCCTGACTTGGGTTATTGGAATTAACTCTTCTGGCAAATTAGTATGGGAATAAGAGAATTACTATGCTACACAGTCTTTTCCTTGATATTCAGTGCCAGATTTTCTCAGGTACTTTTTAATTTTCTTTTGATTTTGCATTTATGCACACAAAATGTATATTTGTGTCTTTGTACCAAAGCTATAATTATTCAGTGCATTTGTACAAAATGTATATGCAATAATTTTATAATTATAAGCATACTAGATGCATGGGTAAAACCAGAGCCACTCAGGAAAGAGTGTTGTCCATTGAATTTAAATGAAATCAGAATTCCTACTGAAAATTTGAACTGATTAAATATTATTTTAACATCATATATGACATACCGTTCTTTACTGCTTAAAAGTACCTCTTCTTTATTCCATCAGCAACTTGTCAGGGAAAGACATGTAACCTATCACCTTCAAAAAAAAATAGATTCCAGGATTATTGCTTGTTACTTAAGAGAAAATGTTATACATAAACAACACATATTTTTTGCCAAGAGAAGGGCAATTTGAGCTGCTGCTGAACATGGTCTCTAATTATTACTAGCATTATGCATTCAATTCTTGGCCTATATAGTAGGTCTCTGGAAATATCATATTCATAGTTTATTGGCCCACTAGAGTATTGATGGGTATCTGAAGCATGAGGGGTACTTAAAATTTGTGTATTATTCCTTCAGTTTATAATGGACAAAGTGAAGCAATATGTGTTGTTCTCACCTTTGTGTTCCCAGTCCCTAGGAGAGTGCCTTGGATATAGATATTCTTAATAATTATTGGATAAATGAGTGTGTAGGAATAGTCATATAAGAAACTTGACAAATCTACCGTTAGGTAGTGAGGAAGTGTCAGGGATGTTTACACACTGCTGGAAAGTATGTATACTGCCAAAACCAAAAATGACACAGCTTTATCTAATGAAATTGAAGATATGCACACTCTGTGACTTTGCATTTCACTCCTAGATATATATCCTAGAGAAATGCTCATGTATTGGAGAATACCTGGACAGATTCATTTTTTGCAGCCTTGTTTTATCTATGCTCAAGCTGGATTTAACCACTAGCAGAATATTTACATAAAGTGTGGTGTCATAGAATAGGATATTATGTTGCAGTTAAAATTAAGGAACAACTACAACTCAAAAGTTTCAAACATTACATTGAACAAAGCTGCAAAGCACAAAGGAACACAAAATGTGATTATATTTATACAAAGCTCAAAAATAGGCAAAACTAAACTATATTTTTTAGGCAAGTTACACAAAGGCAGCATAATTACCATAACAAGGAAACTAATCAATGACCAGTTAGATACCTCTATGATATGGTATTGTGATCAGGCTGGAGGGAGGCCCAGAGTGTCATTGATGTTCTGTTTTTGACCTGATTGATTTTCACACTAGTGACTACTTTAAAATATTTGATTAAACTTTCTATGAAGATTTTATATATTCTTTTGTAAATAAAACAGAAAATTCAATCCAATCATATTTAACAGAATTACCTAAAGCAGTTAGAAAACACATATTGTCATATTGTTGCCCAAACATATCAGATCACTAATAATTTCTCTTGGTAATTAACATCATACTTATGGGGTCATGATCACCTCAACTGTTAGAATCATAAAATATTGATGTCAAAAGTCAAGTAATCCAACTATTTTTTTTTTGTGTGTGTGTGTGTGTGCTAGGGATTGAACCCTGAGGTGGTTAGCCACTGGGTCACATCCCCAGCCCTCTTTATTTTATTTTGAGGTGGGGGTCTTACTAAGTTGCTTCAGGTATCACTGAGTTGCTGAGGTTAGGTTTGAACTCACAGTCCTCCTGCCTCAGCCTCCCAAGCCACTGGAATTACAGGTGTGCACCACCACACCCAGGAGTGTCCAACTCTTTATGTCACTAGCTAGATAAAGCTACTGATCCTTAAAAGAAATGGCTAAATTTAGATAAATTTTTGAGTATTAAAGGCCAGAAATAGTCACCTTCTTGTGCCATGTTTTTCCTAAATTCCCTTCTTGTGAATTAAGTTATTGGAAAAATTTCTTCTCTCTTTCTATGTCTGATTCTAGGTGACCTTGAAGGCCTGTGGCTATTCATCTTATACTTTTTATTTGAATTTTCTTCTTCCATAAACTAGCAAGAGAAGGGTGGATGGGATAAGGCTATTACTTCATCATATTTAGTGATGAGCTTAATGGTATACAAAATAAATCATCAGTGTTTTTGCACAAAAGGGTTCAAGTGAAGATTTTGATCAAAAATTGCGTTGCAGTCCGGCTGCAACAAAATAACCGGGGGTGACGAACAACTTGTGTAGATTGATACAGCAGGAGTGGAAGCTGTTTATTGTAGGACAGGATCGGTATTGATACAGTCCACACAGCTTATCTTAATTAACATAAATTCGATACAGCAATCAACCAATACAGAATCTCCACACTTAATGGCTCGATGGTGTTACTTCACAAACCACTCCCTCTGGCAATATGCCAGGCGCCATCCAGACTTGTTTACAGACTCTAACATTTGCTAGGTGCCATCCTGACTTGTTTACAGACTCTAACAAATTGAGATTGGTGAAAAAGTTCTTGATCCCATTAGACTACTAAAAGCTTAAGGTTGGAAGTGATAGTTTGAGTTTAGATCCTACAACCCAGGATCATCATGAATCAACAAAGATTCATGAGATTCTGATGCTGTGGCCCAAGGGAAATACAAATTGGGTTTAGTTGGCATGAAATTCACAGATCAGTGAACTATTGATGAATCAAAGTTTCTGTCTCTAAGTTATTTAAAAATGTACCAGATACTTTGATAAGATTAGCTCAACTAGTAGTTAGCTTTTTCTTTTTTTAGTGTGACTATTGAATTATATGTTTTTAATCTCAAAAATATAATAAGGTATAATAATATGTTAATATTTATAAACGGCACATACCATATAAACTATAAACAAAAAAAGTCATTTTCACTGCAGAAGCTCTAATGGAGCTTATAAAAGTAAGCTAGTACTATGGCACATGCCTGAAATCCCAGAAAACTGGAAGGCTGAAGGCAGGAGGATTGCAATTTCAAGGCCAGCCTCAGCAACTAAGAGACCCTAAAGAACTTAGACCATGTGTTTTAGTCGCTTTTTCACTGCCATGGTTAAAAGACCTGGCCAGAACAACTGTAGAGGAGGAAAAGTTTATTGGAGAGTTCATGGTTTCAGAGATCTTAGTCCATAGGTAGCTGGCTCTATTCATTGGAGCTTGAAGTGAGGCTGAACATTATGGGGGAAAAGTGTGGTGGAACTTACATCATCAGAAAGCAGAGAGGCAGACTCTACTCACCAGATAAAAATATATATCCTAAAGGCACCCCCACCCAATGACCCACCTCCTCTAGCCAAACCATACCTGCCTACAATTACCACCCGTTAATCCATCAAGTGGATTAATCCACTGATTAGATTAAGGTTCTCATGACCCCATTATTTCTCCTCTGAACTTTCTTGCATTGTCTCCCTCGTGTGCTTTTGGGGGACACCTCACCTCCAAACCATAATACCATGTCTCAAAATGAAAACCACTGAGAATATGGCTCAGTGGTTAAGCGTCCTTTGGTTCAATCCCCAGTACCATAAATAAATAACATAATAACTAAATAATCAAGAGAGGGCCTAAAATTTTTAGCAACTTTGGATATTTTTATATAGCTTTTATATAACATTGACTTTTTTTAGTCAGTGGTTTATATTTAAAGAAAAGAAAATTTTAAAATGACATAATCAATTCTGCCTGAAAGACTATCTATTCCAATACTCTTCGTCAATGACAAATTAACATAGGATATTTTTAAGAAGTGTCGTGACAACAGATCTGTTTCATAGGAAGAGAACTCCTAGTATACGCAAGAGTGCAGTGACATGGTACCTGCATTTTCCAATCTCATGTCCTTAAAGAGAGCCCAAGTAGCAATGGCAGATTTCCCAGGGGGCCTTGGGACAGAAATTATAGGAAAAGTAAATTTTGTTTTATCCAAGACCTTGTGTCCCAGAAATTTGCCCTTCCTTCTTTACAGAAGTCATCCAAATTTATTAGATGTAACCACTCAGGATTCTACAAGCAGTAGAGTTGAAAAGACATTAAAAAGAGCCACAGAGGGCTGGAGTTGTAACTCAGTGGTAGAGCACTTGCCTGGCATGTGTGAGGCCCTGGGCTCAATCCTCAGCACCACATATAAATAAATCAAATAAAAGATCCACTGACAACTAAAAAAATATTGAAAAAGAGCTACAGTCACCAAGCGCGGTGGTGCATGCCTGAAATCCCTTCAGCTCAGGAGGCTGAAACAGGAGGATCCTGAAACAGGAGGATCCTGAGTTCAGAGCTAGCCTTCGCCAATTAGAGAGGCCCTAAGCAACTCAGAGAAACCCTGTCTCTAAATAAAAACATAAAAAGCACTGGGGATGTGGCTCAGAGGTTAAGTCCCCCCAGGTTCAAATCCTTGGGACAAAAAAATTAAAAAAGAGCTACAGTTATTTGTAAGAACAACTTTTCCTACACATACAGGAGAGTAACATTATGTGAGCAGAGGTATTTGATAGTAAAATTTGAATTAACTTAGAACATGATTGTGATCATTACTCTTCAGTTTCCCATATGCTGTAACTCTCTATAAAACAACAAAAAAAATAACAAATGAAAGAAATGATGCTTAAGGATCATGTTTCACAATTCAGAATACAGAAGGAAAAAAAACATAATTAATATAGTAACAACTATTTAGGTTAATAAAGTTACGTGCCTTAAATTATTGGTGGTTCCTCACAACTGCATTAAGATATGTCTTTCAGGAAAGAAAATTTTGATAGGGCAGATTTTAATTCTGCCTTCAGGGTACTCAATAATGAGGCAATTTGAGTATCATTTAGAGATTACACTTTTAACCTTCACTATAATGTCATTCTAATTTCAAATTCTTTATCTTCCATTTGTATCACTTTGTTTTCTTCTTATATGTGTTGGTTTATTGTTTACTTTGTGCCATGCCTGGTCCCAAAAGGAACTTGAAGCAGCTCACATACATGTAGGGAATATGAATCTCTTTCCACCAACTCAGATTGCAAAAGTGTCACTTCGTAAAAAAAAAAAAAAAAAATTGTTTTCTAAGGCTCAACTCTATTTCTGACCTTGAAGCCTCAGAAGCTGGGAAAAATTAACATCAGTCTTTTCTGTAATCTTGCCCATCCTTAGATCATTGTCCAGCCCCAGTGTCTTTTAGAATGCTATGGCCATTCCTTTCAAGTCTTCATCTAGACAAGTGTCTGTAGGGAAGCTCTGTTCTCCTTGGCTACATAAATAACCCTCATTTCTCTGCTGCTTCAGAGCTCACCTGGGGACTCCAGGGTTTCTGTAAGGCCAGGGGGGTCCAGCCTGCCTAGACACTTCACAGAGCCTCTCTGGGGTCTGGCTACTTCCCCATGGTATTTACTGCCAGGAGCAGGGCCCATCTCTGCTCTTCTGTCCCATCAGCGATTCTCTGCTTTCTCTCATTCCTCCCTTTTGCACATAATTTTCACACCCAAATACCTTTTTTTCTTCCTTTTCCTCTTCAAAAAACAAACAAACAAACACAAAACCAACTTTCTGTGTTCTTTTTAAATCCATTAAAGCTATTGACATCTGGAAGACAAAAGTGAGAAGTACTTGGGAGCTCTTTCTCCTCATGGCCTTCTTCATGTCTTCACTGAGGCCATCGAGAACAGGTGTCACCTGCTAGAATGGGGCTAAGGGAAACAGAAAAGTTTTGCAGAAAAAGTGAGTATTTGCTGTTGAGAGCCACAACCAAGTCAAGATGGCGCCTGGCATTTTGCCAGAAGGAGTGGTTGAGAAGTAATGCCAGGGAGCCATTAAGATGATGATAATTAAGTTAAGCTGTGTATAATTATTAAGATAATGATTGATTGCTGTAACTGGATGATGCTGAATTGAAACAAGCTGTGTATTCAGTTGTGTATGTGAACCTCTGCTGTCCAGCTCCTGCTACCTCGGGTGCCCGCTACTTTTGAGTTCTCGCGGAGTTCCCGTTGAGTTCCCATTGGTTCTCGCGGAGTTTCCGTGGAGTTCTGGAGTGTTCCCATCGGATTCAGGCAATAAAGTCATTCCTGTTTGAACCTACAAGTGGCTCGTGACCTCCCAGTTATTTTTGTGCCCAGCCAGACTGCGGCAGTTTGCCACTAAAATGTCTTCCCACCACACATAAATATAGGTGATACCATATGATAAAAAAAAAAGAATGAGTAAATGATCAAAGTTGTGAAAATTGTGAGAGGCCAAGAATATGGTTCTGGAAACAAAGTCAATGCTTAAATGAAATCTTCCACAACTGTTAGAAATGAACAGAAAATGGGGCTTTGAATATGATTAAACCATACAGCTATACATGTGTATAAGAGAAAAGTTTATCACTTACTAAGAGGCCTGTGGCACCCCCGAAACTTAATGTTCTTCTTCATTCAAGGAATACTGATATGGAGTGGATAAGACCCTGGATGGCATTCCTTGTGCATATTGAATATACACAAAGCTTTAGTTTATTTGGTGTGTGTGTATGTGTATGTGGGTTTACGTGTGTGTTTATTTTTGTTTCTTGGCTGCTCCTCCTAGTATCTCACTCACAATGGAAGCTAAGAACAACACTAAAGGACAATTGAGGAAAAAGAAATTTTACAGTGGTCAAGATAATTTGCGGCAAGAATACAACTCCCTGTATTAAATCAATAAATATATCTTTCTATATTGTCATCCCATTTCAAAGGGGATTTGAAGAAGTTACAAAATACAACACTTCAAAATATAAAATAAATGAAAGAAAAACTTGGAGTGCATGTGGGTGCAGAAGCTTTTAGAAAGTTGAATAAGGCAAGAGTAAAGAAGAACACCCAAGACCACATGCTAAAACAGCTGAAAATTTCCCTCTGACTTTCCTAGTGAAGAACCTAAGTGGAAACACAAACATTTACATAGTTTACAATGTTCAAAATATAAAAAAAAAATGAAGTATCAACGAAATGTAGCTGGAGACTTGAAAGAAATTTATTCCCTGGTTCTGTATGGAGGGGAAATTATCTCAAATAGTGAAAAATGCCTTCTGCTTAAAACCATAAACACATCAAGTGCCTTATGAGTTTCTGATGAAAGCAAGTTACAGTTTTGTGATTAGGTAAGCAGAGACATTGATGATAAAGAAATGGAATTTGAATTTCAGCTCTGCCATTTCTATGAGTGACTCCAGATAAGTTTCTCCCTAGGACAGCCTCAGTTTCCTCTCATGGAGAGTAACAGCACCAAATTCAGAACAATGGGAGGTATAAATAATTCCTGTAAAGAATGATACCAGACCAATGCCAAGTGGCAATTTATGTTTGTCTTGAATGTTTGACATTTGTTGAATACTTGCTGTATTCGAGCATTATCTATTCTGCTAGAGCATGCCCTATTCTGTTCTACATACTGAACATACAGCTGTGAACAAAAATATCTCAGTCAATGATAGTTTGAGTTAAACTAGGGAGCAGCAGACAACAGACAAAATTTATAAATAAATGCATAATACAGTTGGATACCATAAGTATGTGTGGTGGGGGAGCAAGAATGAGGATGTACAGTGTCTAGGGGTGGGTGGTGTCAATTTGTAAATGAGGTTAGAGTTAGCAGTTAAGAGAGTATGCCTGATACTCTGTCAAAACAATGGACTACTTGTGAGTGTTTGAGCAAAATGATATTTTAATGGGATCATCTGATTTCTCTCTGGAGAACTAGCTGTGCATGGTAGAGAGGAGAAGGGAGTAAAAAGAAATCAAAAGGCTTTTGGTTGTGTTCAAGTGAGTACAATATTAATTTAAGTCATGGTGGTATCTGTGGGAGTGATGGAAAATACTCAGCATCCTGAATTTATTTTTTATAGTTAGAGGTAACAAGCTATGATGAAGGACTACATGTGATATCAGAGGAAAAGAGGAAGCAGTGATGACCCAAAGCTTTTGGTCTAAGCAAATGGAAGAATATGGTTGATACCAACTGCATGATCTTTCCTAGTTTGGGTGAGAATAATACTGGATTCCGCATTGTCATCATTCCTGTTTTCCTTGTAGCAAAGTGATGACATACACCTAACCTGTAATTTGGAGAATGCAGTGTAAGAGTGCTGCTTATTGATAGTCTGCACAAAGCAAGGATAGAATTTAGGGGACAGGAGAAATGAACTGCTTATCCTTCAGGCAAATTTCCTTATTATTTCTTACAATTTTGATGATATTTAAACAACAGAGATACTTCTTTGGCATGAAACCGTTGTGTCCTTTATACTACTGCCTAGGGAGAATGCAGGTGCATTGATAGTCAATTGAGTGGACAGTACAATTAATTATCTGCACTGGAAATGAAAAGCAAAGAGTCTATGTTGAATAGCTAATCACCTCACCTTTACATAGAGGAAGGTGAGGGAGCAAATGATCAGGAGTAAATAACTTTCACAAAAAAAAAATAAATAAAATAAAATCCACACATACACTTAAGCAAGTGGGAAAATCAAGTCCCTGCCATTCTTTTCCATGGAGCATTGCTCTAATAATGTTAGCCTGGCAAAATTTCAAAGCAATTTTACCAATCACCCATCATAGAAAAATGTCAATAATGGATGCATGAGAGTTTTAATTTTAAAGTAATATAACTTCTTGATGAATTCTTCAGGACTAATTAAATTGCAAAAATGCATGTCTGAATAGCTAAGTGGGTTAACCTTCTATACAGTGTTATGATTCAGTTTAGTGTTGGAAGTACTTCCTCCAAGTAGAACTTTTTTTTTTTTTTGCTTTTAGAATATTAGTTCTTAGACATATTTTTACAATAATTGGATATCTTATCTGATTGTGTATTGAGACTCCTTAGGGATAATAAATCTAGATGAATGGATAAAAAATGTGGCATTTATACACAATGGAGTATTACTCTGCATTAAGAAATGACAAGATCATAGAATTCGGAGGGAAATGGATGGCATTAGAGCAGATTATGCTAAGTGAAGCTAGCCAATCCTTAAAAAACAAATGCCAAATGACTTCTTTGATATAAGGGAAGTAACTAAGGACAGAGTAGGGACGAAGAACAGGAGAAGAAGATCAACATTAATAGAGATGAGAGGGGGGAGGGAAAGGGAGAGAGAAGGGAAATTGCATGGAAAGGGATGGTGATCCTCAGGGTTATACAAAATTACATACAAGAGGAAGTGAGGGGTAAGGAAAGAATAATACAAGTGGAAGAAGTGTTTTACAGTAAAGGGGGTTGAGAGAGAAGAGGGGAGGGGAGGGGAGGGGAGGGGAGGGGAGGGGGGATAGTAGAGAATAGGATAGAGAGCAGAATTCATCAGACACTAGAATGGCAATATGTAAATCAATGGAAATGTGATTGATGTAACTGATGTGATTCAGCAATCTGTATACGGGGTAAAAATGGGAGTTCATAACCCTTTTGAATCAAACTGTGAAATATATCAAAATAGATGTAATGTTTTGAACTACCAACAATAAAAAAAAAAAAATCTAGATCATTTGCAGTGTCCTATTTGCTCTGGTAGAGATGCAAGCATGCAAATAGTCCAAAGCCAGTTCAGGTCATTAGGATATATGTAAAGAAATGAGGGGCAAAGGATACTGCTCTTTCAGACCACTTAAAATTATTATCAGAAATTTGTTCAATCTTCTAGAAAAAGAAGCTAGCTTGAGAATTTTCTAGGGGGTTCAACTGCCTGTATTCCAATAAAATATCTAGAAAATATACAAAGAGGGAGAAATCTTCAACACAACACTGACAACTAGAGAATAAAGTCATAAAACTGCTGCTCACTCAATGTGCTTTTACACGAATCAAGGTAGATGGGACATGAATAAAGAAGGATCTTCTCTTCAGTGACTAGCCAGGAGGATTGTCTCAGAGGAACTACCCAGTGGGTATCTTGAAGAACACAAACCTTCCTGGACATGGACATGGAGGAGTGAACCCTGACACTGATCACACAAAGGCTACATAGGACCCTCTGCAGTCATGTGAATCCTGCATACTGTGGGAGCACTGGGACTGGGAGCTCAGATTAGCAAAGGATCAGAAAGCCTGCAGTAATGATGATGGCAAGGAGTTGGCACCATAGTCTACTGCCAAGATGAAACTGAATCAAGACACCAGTAGCTGTAGATCTGGAAGAGTGGTATTCTGATGCTGAGTGGGAGGTTTTGTTGACTGAAAATTAGTAAGATTTATGAAAAAGAAATAAAACGATTGATACACCTGGAAGAAGGCTGAGTCTCAACAAGTATAGCCACTGACCCAGACATTTCTACAAAGACGAGAGAAAGTTTTCAGAGCTGAAGTTGGCCTACTGTGATCATTCATTGCCCTAGCAGCTCCCCTCCCCTTAGTCACTAGGCAGGACATTAGAAGAAAGCCCTCTGGTCTGGGCTTTAAAAGAATTTCCCTAACAGCATGCAAGTAGAAAATGAGGAAGCCTAAGCAGAATCCCCTTGCCCATTTTTTTTTTTTTTTGTGGCGAAACACCAGGCATAAGATATGCTTGCCACTTTTAAAAGAAAAAAAATATCAAAGAAGAGACTCTGAAAAGATTTTACAATACAACAGAGCATAAAGTATTCAAGAGACAGAGCGAATTATATTCTATGCATGTATGACTATGTCAAAAAGAACCCTGATATTATGTATAACTCTAATGCACTAATAAAAACATTTTTTAAAAAAGATACAGGAAAAAAATTTTAAATAGACTTTATGGTTTAAGGAAATTTGGGGTTAACAGAAAAACTAAGCACAAGATAGTCTTCCTATATCCTGCCCCTACAGATGCATGGCCTCCTCCAATATTAGCATCTTAAAACAGAGTGTAATATAGGTAACAATTAATAAACCTATGATAGTGCATCATTATCACTCAAAGTCCATATTTTATATTAGGGCTCACTCATAGTGTAGAATATTTTATGGATGTAGACAAATATGCCGTGACAAATATTCACCATTATATTATGCACAGCATTTTCACTGTCCAAAAAATCGTCTGTGCCCCACATGTTCATCCCTTCCTCCTCCCAACCTCTGGCAACCAATGATTGTTTTGCAATCTCCATAGATTTGCCTTTTCCAGAATGTCCTAAAGTTGCATCATCCAGTATATACTCTTTCAGATTGTCTTCTTTCACTTAGTAATTTTTATTTAAGTTTCCCCCATTTCTTTTATGGCTTGATAGGTCATTTCTTTTTAGCCCTGGAAAATATTTCCTTGTCAGGATATGCCACAGTATGTTCATCCATCACCAAAGAACATTGTGGTTATTTCAAAATTTGGGCAGTTATGAAAAAAAGTTGCTGTAAACATCCAAATACATATTCTTGAAAAAATAATATAGGTCAGGAAATTGCAAACTCTATTTTCTTTGTCCTTTTGACAAAGGAAGAAAACAGACTATATAGGAAAGAAAAGAAAAGATAAGACAGTATTAAAATGAAATTGAGAGGCAAACAAATTTGAAGAGATCAGTGAGCAGGTAAGACTCTGAAGTCATGGCAAAATCTTAAATGTTTTAAAAGTAATTAAGCACAGAAACCGTATGACAGAAAACTGAGTTTTATTGATCTCAGAATGCAGATGATAATAATAAACCTTTAACTGAGCGGAAAAAAAAAGATATGGCATGGAAAACAACAGAAGTCTTGAATAAACCAGTACAAATTAAACAAAAATGACATTAAAACATTTAATTAATGTTTTATTAAAACATTTAATAGAAGAAATATTTCAAAGCTAAAAATAATTTTGCATGTAACAAAACAGCATTAATTTTAAAATATCAAGACATAGATGTAGGAGATATATTGAAATTTAATCAAAAGGAATCCAACACACCTTCTGGTTGGAAATATTGAATAAATAGCACTTTGCTTGCCAACAAAGCTGTATTTCTAGCTCTTTCTTCCATAGTTCTAGGAAAAAATGAACAGTCCATTTTGTATCTTGTTCCATTACAGACATTTTTAAATCTATACAAAAATAGGGAGATTTCTCTATAAACCCAAATATCCCCATTCCCAGTTTCACCATTTATTTACTTATTGCTACCTGGTTTCCTCTGTATTTCCACCCACTCTCCCACTCACAACCTTGTTAGCATTTCCAAAATAATGCATCACTACATCTATAAACTCTTCAATGTATATTATAAAATATAAAACATCTTTTTTGAAAATGTAACTGCAAATTACCTAAAAATGAATACTTATGATAAAAATACTATCATTCAATAGCTCAGAGTATAAATTTTTGCCGGCTTATATATTTACTTTTAGTTTGTTCAAATCAGGATCCCAAATACATTCACAAATTATATACATGATACCCATGATACCTCTCCCATTGAATTTCCTTGACAGTTTATTTATTGAAAAATTAAGTTATTTCTACTAGAAAATATCATGATTTGAAATTTCGTTGTTTAGTCAACTAATCATCTGTTTGTTCAGTAAAAGTATATGTATTATCCATATAAATCTCCTGAAAAGCTAGCAATGAAACATGGAAATAAAGAATCTTAAAATGAAAAAGCTGTGATATACAACTGGAAATGAAAATAAGTTTAAAAATTAATACGAACCTTACAACATAGAGTCCAAATATCCTGAGTGGTTCCACAAAGCAAAGACATATAATGTAGGAATGTGAGAGTCTCTCATCCTCAATGATTTTGAGAAAACTATACTAAACTTTTTTTTTTTTTTAACCCCAAAGGTTGTCAAACATTTCTTGTTAATTATTAAAGTGAACAATTTTAAAAAGCAGAATTTAATAAAAAGAAAGCAGATTTTATTTTGAGATGTTGGGGATTAAACCAAAGGCCTGGCATTTGCTAGGCAAATGAACTACATCCCCAGATTAATAGCGAATTTTAATATGTGTGTGTGTGTATATATATATATATATATATATATATATATATATATACACACACACATATATATATATATATAAATTTGTTCATTTTTATTTAGGTTTTTCACAAGAATTAACCTATTGAAGTGGATTTATCTTTAATTTTTATTTCTTATTACTAAATTCTGGGCTCAACATTTCTGAAAATATTATATTTTCTTTCTAGTATCTTTTTGTAATAATAGATTATTCAAGTAAAGTCTAAGTATTTTGCTCAACTGAGTACTAAAGGACTCTTTGAAAAGTTTCTTCCTAGTATGAATATACTCATGAGAACTCCAGCTACTGTCTTTTCCATTTTAATTTTAGGAATGTTCTATCCTTGGAACGATACTGAGGAATGACATTCCTTATTGAGTCATCTGAGAGTGTTATATAAAGTATGAGTCCTTATGTGTCCTACAAGTGCTGCTCTATGACTAATAGATTTACAGTGTTTATGACATTAAATTTTTTCTCCAGATAAACTATATGGTGTTCTGCAAGTGGATTCTCTTTTCTGGTAAAGAGAACTCATACAAGAGAGAAAACCTGTGTCTGTAATCACTGTGGAAGGCCCTTTAGTAACCATTCATCTTTCAAGCAACATGGGTAAAGTCACACTGGAGAGAAACCATGTGAGTCTTGTCTATATAGTAAAGTCTTTAGAACACAGGAAGAAATGTGCTAAATACAGAGGAGCCTTCAACCCAATGGTAACCTTGATACAGATCAGAGGACTCATGGGGTGTACATACAGTCTCTTTGCAACAGCCTTCAATCATATTTGTCCTTTAAAATTCATGAGCAAAATTATACTGGGTAAAAATTACATGAATGTCACTGATGTGGACAAGTCTATGTGCACATTCTGTCCTTAGACAATATCAGAGACTTCACACAGGAGAGAAAACCTATAAATGCGATAAATGAGAAAGAGCTTCCATCATGCACCTAGACTGATGCCAGCTAAAGTACACAGAGAGGGAAACTCTAAATATAATGAATGTAGAAAAGACTGAGGCCAGAGAATTAACCAAAGAGCAGAGGGTATAGAAACTATGTCTATATCCTTATAAGAAGGTAGTGTTGATAATTTATCCTTTAAAGAACACAAGCAAGTCCATGTGGGAGAGCAGCTCCAGTGCTGCTCTTAGTGTGGAGGAGCTTCAATCAAGCTTCAGACTCCTATGTGCAAACTGTGATCTGCAATGACAATAAAGTAGGAAAGAAAGCAGAAAATCTTCACCAACAGATGCACACTTCAAAAATATATGCTTCCAAAGAAGTTGTATGCTTTTAAAATAATGGGAGATGGAGTGTGAGGAGAAATCACAATAAGGCCAAGACAGAAGTAAATTTTATTCTTTGACATGTCTGAGAAATTTTTAAGCCTCTTTGTTTGGCAGCTTCACTCTGTGCCTGGGCAAATAAGAGAGCTGTGTCCTAGTTTAATAAGCACTGTCAGGTAGTAAGCTTATAATTACATAGAGAACATAAAATGTCTTCAGTGGCTTAAATTTTTCATCCAGTTTAACATAGTTCATTGTAAGTTTAGTTTCATTTTGGTTAAAAATTGTTACCTGTTTCCACTGTACTTTTTAGAACTGAGTTTTAATTAATTTCCTAGTAAGTGATTCACTTTATAAATATGATGTACTTGTTTGAAAAAGAAACATTGGCTCTATTTGATGGGTGTGAATATTTTCTGCATTGCTCCACCTCTGTCATTCATACACACAAACATACAAAAAAAAAAAAAAACCACCAAATCACCATTATCTCCCATTTTGACTACAATTAATCTAATTTCCACCCCCTTGTAATCTACATAATCAGAAAAATATTTTAGAAAATGACTGATGTCATATTCTTTATGAGAACTGTTCTTCTCAAAAATAAAATTCCAAGACCGAGAATGATAAGCATTCTGGCCACTTTGCTACTTTTCTTCTTTTTCTGTTCTACATATTCTGATGGCCTTGCTCTTCCTTCAGTGTGGCAAGAGTAACCCCATGCCAGAACTCTTGCTAATGTTGCTACTTCACTATCTCACCTTTACCAGATATGTGTAAGATTTCCTCCCTCATTACTCTCTGGTCTCTACTAATACTTGTCCTTATTAATGAGTGTTTCTTTGGCCAACCAAACAAAAATAACACCTACCTGTTCTTTTACTATGATTTAGTTTTCTTCATTGCTCTTCATCAGAACCTGGAACACTACACATTTATTAATTCATTGATAAATTTTAATTATTATCTGCCTCCCTCCATTGAATGTAAACTATGTTGTTATATTTTCAGTTCTTAAAACATCACATTGGCTGAATAAAATAATTGCTTCTTTATTCTCATCTCACACTTTGTTAACAGGTAGACCTAATAGAAGACTTGGTGTGACTTGTTAGTAGGCATCCACTTCACTCTTACCCTGCAATTTCTCAGCTCCAAGAAGTGCAGCAATTCACTTCAGCTGGGTGCCATTAGTTAAGTAGCCCAACTACTGCTGATAGAAGTATTATTCCTGAAATTTGTCCCCAAGGTTAGCTTCATACTGGTTTTAGGATATAAAATCCCAATCACACACATTACATAGATATCAATGCACAATTCACAATGTGTTTTTCTGGTGTGAAACCAGGGAGTATGTCACTGCAGTTATCGTGGCAGTTTGAAGGAAATATATCCCAAGGTCTGTCCATTCTTCTTTCCTTCCTTTCTTGGTGGGGTATTTTCTCTTTTGTTTACATTTACTTATTTATTATAAATATTAAAAAACATGAATTTTACAAATTTATGGGTTTGATTTTGATATTTCCGTACATATATGGTCATACTTTTTCATGTTTTTATGATGTTGGGGATCAAACCCACGGCCTCACTCAGACAAGTGCTCCTCTACGGAGTGACATCTCCAGCCCCATGTGTCATGTTTTGATTGTACCACTTTCTCTGTTCCTCTCACTTACCCTTCCCTGACTCCTTCTCCCCCATGCTCTCCCCTTTTGTAGTAATTTCTCACTTTTTTTTGTTGTTGTCAATGTTAGCTTCCAGAAATGAGAAAAAGAAAAAAAAAAACATGCAATACTTGTTTTTCTGTGTCTGGCTTATTTCACTTAACATGATGACTCACAAAACCCTTCATTTCCTGGAAATGAAATGATCTCATTCTTCTCTGTGGTGGAATAATACTCTACTGTGTATTATGTACCATATTTTCTTTACCCCTTCATCTCTTGACAAGCACCTAAGCTGGTTCTATCTCTTGGCTATTTTGAATAGCGCTGCAACAAACATGGACATTGGTTTTGTATGCTGACTTCATTTCCTTTGGGTTTACACTCAGGAGTGGGATAGCTGAATGATATGGCAGTTCTATTTTTAGATTAGCAGAACCTCCATAATGTTTCCCATAGTGGCTGTACTAATTTACATTCCTGACAACAGTGTATAAGGGTTCTTTTTCCCCAACATTCCTGCCATTTGGGGGAAACATTCTATGCACACATTTTCTTAGTAGATTTTCATTAAATTTCTCTTGTCAAAGGTGCCTCTGGAGATGAAAGGTGGTAGTTCTTAATTTCTGAACTTCCACTAGGTGGAGCACTTTCTATACTAAGGGTTTCTGGAAATCCTGCAGGTAGACTGGCAGATTGAGCACAGCTTTTTATTTGTTTGTTTGTTTTCTGTTTTGAGTACTAGTTTTATGCCACTGATCTTCTATAGGATAAGCTTGGGCCTAAAAGGTGACATTCATCCATGATTTCTAGCTACCCTATTTCAAGGACAAAGACCTATATACACTAATCCCAATGCTCTCTGAATTGTGTTACTCTTTGTGAGCAGAACATTGTGCTAGAAGCAGCAGACACAAGTTTTTCATTAGGATCTGATAACTTGTGCAGTGTGGTGATGGTGATGGAGAATTGCTGCCTAAATTAGTTTTAAATGTTCTTTCTCCATTGGGATATACAAAATCATGTAAAATGTTCTCAGTATCAAGGAGGTATTCATGAATTAAGGTCAATTGTACCCTCTGACCTTGAATTGAAAGAACAAACATTATTTATGAACTTACTGTTTAAGTTACATTTGGGGGCTCAGAAGTGGACCTGGTACATTTGATCTATCAGCTTAAAGTTTTACTCTTTCATTTATCACCTGAAGTGATGGAGGCAGTGCACATTTTTCCCATTGACATATATTTGTCCCTTGCAGCCACATCTTCAAATTCTCAGCAATTCCTTCATCAAGAGTGTCTTAATCAGCCATTGGATTCCAGGTTGCTTTGCCTGTCATGGAAGACAGTTTTCCATCACCTGAACTAGAGATGTTCGCATCTTCACTCTGATTTCTGATCTACCATGTATACTGGAAGATTAAAGTCCACATTAGGTGGACCCATTGTGCCCAGTGCCAAATCATTATGTAACAGAATAAAGTGTTTTTTTTTTTTTTTTTTTTTTTTTTTTTTTATTGTTGGTCGTTCAAAACATTACATAGTTCCTCATACATCATATTTCACAGTTTGATTCAAATGAGTTATGAACTCCCAATTTTATCCCGTATACAGATTGCTGCATCACATCAGTTACCCTTCCATTGATTGACATATTGCCTTTCTAGTGTCTGATGTATTCTGCTGTCTATATTATTCTCTACTATCCCCCCTCCCCTCCCCTCCCCTTTTCTCTCTCTACCCCTTCTACTGTAAATCACTTCTTCCATTTGAATTATCTTGTCTTACCCCTCCTTTCCTCTTATATGTCATTTTGTATAACCCTGAGGATCGCCTTCCATTTCCATGCGATTCCCCTTCTCGTTTCCTTTCCCTCCCACCTCTCAACCCTGTTAATGAAAATCTTCGTCTCAAGCTCTTCGTCCCTACCCTGTCCTTGTTTCCTCCCCTTATATCAGAGGAGTCATTTGGTATTTGTTTTTTAAAGATTGACTAGCTTCACTTAGCATAATCTGCTCTAATGCCATCCATTTCCCTCCAAATTCTATGATTTTGTCATTTTTAAATGCAGAGTAATACTCCATTGTGTATAAATGCCACATTTTTTTAATCCATTCATCTATTGAAGGGCATCTAGGCTGATTCCACAATCTTGCTATCGTGAATTGTGCTGCTATGAACATCGATGTAGCAGTGTCCCTGTAGCATGCTCTTATTAGGTCTTTAGGGAATAGACCGAGAAGGGGAATAGCTGGGTCAAATGGTGGTTCCATTCCCAGCTTTCCAAGAAATCTCCATACTGCTTTCCAAATTGGCTGCACCAATTTGCAGTCCCACCAGCAATGAACAAGAGTGCCCTTTTCCCCACATCCTCTCCAGCACTTATTGTTGTTTGACTTCCTAATGGCTGCCAATCTTACTGGAGTGAGATGGTATCTTAGGGTAGTTTTGATTTGCATTTCTCTGACTGCTAGCGATGGTGAGCATTTTTTCATGTACTTATTGATTGATTGTATGTCCTCTTCTGAGAAGTGTCTGTTCAGGTCCTTTGCCCATTTATTGATTGGGTTACTTGTTGTCCTATTGTCTAATTTTTTGAGTTCTTTATATATTCTGGTTATTAGGGCTCTATCTGAAGTGTGTGGAGTAAAGATTTGTTCCCAGGATGTAGGCTCCCTGTTTATCTCTCTTATTGTTTCTTTTGCTGAGAAAAAACTTTTTAGTTTGAGTAAGTCCCATTTGTTGATTCTAGTTGTTAACTCTTGCGCTATGGGTGTCCTATTGAGGAATTTGGAGCCTGCTCCCACAGTATGTAGATCATAACCAACTTTTTCTTCTATCAGATGCCGTGTCTCTGATTTGATATCAAGCTCCTTGATCCATTTTGAGTTAACTTTTGTGCAAGGCGAGAGATAGGGATTCAGATTCATTTTGATGCAAATGGATTTCCAGTTTTCCCAGCACCATTTGTTGAAGATGCTATCCTTCCTCCATTGCATGCTTTTAGCCCCTTTATCAAATATAAGATAGTTGTAGTTTTGTGGATTGGTTACTGTGTCCTCTATTCTATACCATTGGTCCACCCGCCTGTTTTGGTACCAGTACCATGCTGTTTTCGTTACTATTGCTCTGTAGTATAGTTTGAAGTCTGGTATCGCTATACCGCCTGATTCACACTTCCTGCTTAGTATTGTTTTTGCTATTCTGGGTCTTTTATTATTCCATATGAATTTCATGATTCTTTTATCTATTTCTACAAGAAATGCAGCTGGGATTTTGATTGGCATTGCATTGAACTTATAGAGAACTTTTGGTAATATCGCCATTTTGATGATGTTGGATCTGCCTATCCATGAGCAGGGTATATTTTTCCATCTTCTAAGGTCTTCTTCTATGTCTTTCTTTAGGGTTTTGTAATTTTCATTGTATAAATCTTTCACCTCTTTTGTTAGGTTGATTCCCAAGTATTTTATTTTTTGGGGGGATATTGTGAATGGAGTAGTTGTCCTCATTTCCGTTTCAGAGGATTTGTCGCTGATATACAGGAATGCCTTTGATTTATGCGTGTTGATTTTATATCCTGCCACTTTGCTGAATTCATTTATTAGCTCTAATAGCTTCTCTGTAGACCCTTTTGGGTCTGCTAGGTATAGAATCATATCATCTGCAAATAGTGATAATTTAAGTTCTTCTTTTCCAATTTTTATCCCTTTAATTTCTTTCGTCTGTCTAATTGCTCTTGCCAGTGTTTCGAGGACTATGTTGAACAGAAGTGGTGAGAGAGGGCATCCCTGTCTTGTACCAGATCTTAGAGGGAATGCCTTCAATTTTTCTCCATTCAGAATGATGCTGGCCTGTGGCTTATCATATATTGCTTTTACAATGTTGAGGTATGATCCTGTTATCCCTAATTTTTCTAGAGTTTTGAACATAAAGGGATGCTGTACTTTGTCGAATGCTTTTTCTGCATCTATCGAGACTATCATATGGTTCTTATTTTTTAGTCTATTGATGTGGTGGATAACATTTATTGATTTCCGTATATTGAACCAGCCTTGCATCCCATGGATGAATCCTACTTGATCATGGTGTATAATTTTTTTGATATGTATTTGAATCCGGTTCGCCAGAATTTTATTGAGAATTTTTGCGTCAAGGTTCATTAGAGATATTGGTCTGTAGTTTTCTTTCTTTGAAGTGTCTTTGTCTGGTTTCGGAATCAGGGTGATGTTGGCCTCGTAGAATGAATTTGGAAGTTCTCCCTCTTTTTCTATTTCCTGAAATAGCTTGAAAAGTATTGGTGTTAGTTCCTCTTTAAAGGTTTTGTAAAACTCTGCTGTATACCCATCCGGTCCTGGGCTTTTCTTAGTTGGTAGTCTTTTGATGGTTTCTTCTATTTCTTCTATTGTTATTGGTCTGTTTAGGTTGTCTATATCCTCCTGACTCAATCTGGGCAGATCATAAGACTTAAGGAATTTATCTATGCCTTCACTATCTTCTATTTTATTGGAGTATAAGGCTTCAAAATAGTCTCTGATTATCTTCTGTATTTCTGAAGTGTCTGTTGTGATATTGCCTTTTTCATCCCGTATGCTAGTAATCTGGGTTCTCTCTCTTCTTCTCTTCGTTAGCATGGCTAAGGGTCTGTCAATTTTATTTATTTTTTCAAAGAACCAGCTTTTAGTTTTGTCAATTTTTTCAATTGTTTCTTTTGTTTCAATTTCATTAATTTCAGCTCTGATTTTGATTATTTCTTGCCTTCTACTTCTTTTGGTGTTGTTTTGCTCCTCTTTTTCTAGGATTTTGAGATGAAGTATGAGATCATTTATTTGTTGGTTTTTTCTTTTTTTGAGGAATGAACTCCAAGCAATGAATTTTCCTCTTAGGACTGCTTTCAATGTGTCCCATAGATTCCGATATGTTGTGTCCGTGTTTTCATTTAACTCTAGGAATTTTTTAATTTCCTCCTTGATGTCTTCAATAACCCATATGTCACTCAGCAACCTGTTGTTCATTCTCCAAGTGATGCTTGATTTTTCCTTTCTTCTTTTATCATTGATTTTCAGTTTCATTCCATTATGATCAGATAAGATGCATGGTATTATCTCTACCCCTTTATATTGTCTAAGAGTTGCCCTGTGACATAATATATGGTCTATTTTTGAGAAGGTTCCATGTGCTGCTGAGAAAAAAGTGTAACTACTTGATGTTGGGTGGTAAAGTCTATATATGTCAATTAAGTCTAGGTTATTAATTGTGTTGTTGAGTTCTATAGTTTCCTTGTTTAACTTTTGTTTGGAAGATCTGTCCAGTGGTGAGAGAGGTGTGTTGAAGTCTCCCATGATGATTGTATGGTGGTCTATCAGACTCTTGAACTTGAGAAGAGTTTGCTTGATGAACACGGCTGCACCATTATTTGGGGCATATATATTTATGATTGTTATGTCTTGTTGGTTTATGGTTCCCTTGAGCAGTATGAAGTGTCCTTCTTTATCCCTTTTGATTAGCTTTGGCTTGAAATCTATTTTATTAGATATGAGTATGGACACGCCTGCTTGTTTCCGCTGTCCATATGAGTGGTATGATTTTTCCCAACCTTTCACCTTCAGTCTATGGATATCTTTTTCTATCAGATGCGTCTCCTGTAGACAGCATATTGTTGGGTCTTGTTTTGTGATCCATTCTACTAGCCTGTGTCTCTTAATTGGTGAGTTTAAGCCATTGACATTTAGGGTTATTATTGAGATATGGTTTGTACTTCTATCCATATTTGTTTGTTGATGTTACTAAACCTGATTTGTTATCCTCTTTGACTACTTTCCCCCCTTTACTGTCCTACCTCCCATTGTTGGTTTTCAATGTTATTTTCCATTTCCTCTTCCTGCAATGTTTTGCCAAGGATTTTTTGAAGAGATGGTTTTCTAGCTGCGAATTCTTTTAACTTTTGTTTATCATGGAAGGTTTTAATTTCATCTTCTAACCTGAAGCTTAATTTTGCCGGATACACGATTCTTGGTTGGAACCCATTTTCTTTCAGTGTTTGAAATATGTTATTCCAGGATCTTCTAGCTTTCAGAGTCTGTGTTGAGAGATCAGCTGTTATCCTGATTGGTTTACCCCTAAATGTAATCTGCTTCCTTTCCCTTGTAGCTTTTAAAATTCTTTCCTTATTCTGTATGTTGGACATCTTCACTATAATGTGTCTAGGTGTGGATCTCTTATGGTTTTGTACATTCGGCGTCCTGTAGGCTTCTAGGATTTGGGATTCTGTCTCATTCTTCAAGTCTGGGAAGTTTTCTCGTATTATTTCATTGAATAGGCTGTGTATTCCTCTGGTTTGGAGCTCTGTGCCTTCCTGTATCCCAATGACTCTTAAATTTGGTCTTTTGATATTGTCCCATATTTCTTGGATGTTCTGTTCATGGTTTCTTAGCAGACTTGCTGAGCTGTCTATGTTCTTTTCCAGTTGAAATACTTTGTCTTCATTGTCTGATGTTCTCTCTTCTAAGTGATCTACTCTGCTGGTAGTATTCTCAATTGAGTTTTTAAGTTGGTTTATTTTTTCCTGCAATTCTAGTATTTCTATTTGTTTGTTTTTTATTTCCTCTATCTCCCTGTGAAATTGATCTTTTACTTCCTGGATTTGTTTGTCAATGTGATCTTTCATTATCTGATTTTGCTGTCTCATGTCTTCCTTGAGACTCCAGATCATCTGAAGCATGTATATCCTGTCTCTCTATCTGACATTCCATCTGTTGCACCTATTACCTCTTCTAAAGTTGAGTTGACCTGCATTGCCTGTGGTCCTTTCTTTCCTTGTCTTTTCATACTGCTGGCATTTCTTTCTGCTTGGTGAAACTGTTGTGTTTTGAAATTTTCCCTCTATTTATTTATATTGCTCTTGTATAGTTGAATAATCACCCTTGCAGGGCATGTAGTGGCTGTGATCCTCCTCCAATTGGTGTGATCCGTCTACCACGCTGGGAGGCCCTAGGTCTGCTCTGCTGGTCGGTCAAAGGTCCGCCTACCCAGCAGGCACGAGGGGCACCTCTATCACTCCGCAGGTTGCTGGGCCTAACCTCCCGATGGGTCAAAGGTTCCCCTAGCTTGCAGGGGGCTGCTCCCGGAGCGAGAGCTAGGCCTCCCGGGGGAGCCCGGATGGTGTAGGCCGACTGCCGGTTCAGGCGGGGTGGGCCAAGCCGCACTGGGTGCCGGCGGCTTGCAAACGCGGCTGGTATCAGCAGGACTTAACTCCTGCACCCGCTGCGGGGGCACCTTTATCGCCGAGTAGCTGCGGTCGCGTGGTTGGGACCCGGGCGGGTGGGGCCGCTTCTCCCAGGGCGAGAGCTGGGCCTCCCGGGGGAGCCCGGATGGCGGAGGACTGCCGGTTCAGGCGGGGCGGGCCAAGCCGCTCAGGGATCCCGCGGGTTGCAAAGGTGGCTGGCGTCTGCAGGACTTAACTTCTGCACCCGCCGCCGGTTCGGGCGGGGCGGGCCAAGCCGCTCAGGGTTCCCGCGAGTTGCAAAGGCGGCTGGCGTCTGCAGGATTTAACTTCTGCACCCGCCACGTGGGCACCTTTATTGCCGAGTAGCTGTGGCTGCCTGGTTAGGAACCGGGCGGGTGGGGCCGCTTTTCCCAGGGCGAGAGCTAGGCCTCCCGGGGGAGCCCATATGGTGGAGGACTGCCGGTTCAGGCGGGGCCCAGAATAAAGTGTTAAAATGGGATTTAATCCTCTAATGAGGATAAAAAGAATCAAAAACAGGAAGTGACAGTTCTCCTGTTCTGAAGCAACATGCCACCCATCCTCGCCTAGCAAAGGAAGAGTATAACTGCTAGCTTCTGGTCACCTCTTAGAGAAGACAGAAAGGATAAAGTGGAATTAGAGATTGGAGAGAGAACTTCTTTGTAAAAAGTTGTTAGACTGATATGTCAAATCCCCACATAGACCATGAGAGGAGGAAGGAGTTTGCCTCCTGTAACCTCAAGTATATTAAAGGGAGGTTTCTAAGAGACCATTCCGAAAGCCATGCCTCCTGTAACCTCAAGTATATTAAAGGGAGGTTTCTAAGAGACCATTCCGAAAGCGAGATGTTTTCCCAGAAGCTTGAGTGGTCCACTGTTGACTGGCATCTGGCATGACTCAGAAGAACAGGGCAAGAAACTGAAGTTGCTCATGGCAGTAGGAGACGACTGTGATTGTAGAATAACTGTTTTCTAAAAGAGTGATGAAAAGTGCATGTTTTCTGTGAATACAAGCAGGGAGAACATTACTTGGCCTTGTCTTATTTGGATATTTCCTAACAGTGCAACCTGGAGATCTGATGGAATTCCAAAAGAGAAACTCTTGGATGGGCATGGATTCTTAAGAAATGAAATCTAAAGCTATTGATAGTAGTCAGCATAAACAACAAACCAGAAAGTGCAGCAAATAATTTCAGTGAGATCTCAAGTAAGGAACATTCTTCAAGGAACCCACAAAGCACACTTAGGAGTCCAAGTCAGCACTAAACGACTAACTCCAGCTAACCACTCAGCTTAGCCCAGTGTTCTCTGCTCCTTACTTCTACTACTTTTCAAACATCAAAACACATTGGCAGTCCAGTTTCATTTGCTGTTTAAGAAAACATCCAATAAATATCTATAATCTCTGCTGTGCATAAGACATTCAGCAAATTTTATCCATTTCTTCTTCCTATCTGTTTGCCTTTTGGATTTTGTAGTAATTGTTTACAAATTTAGTCCCAATATCTTCTAAGATATTTTCCCATTATTCCACTTTCATGAATCCTTTTGTAATAAAAGCAAGGTACTTCCCAGCTACTTTATAAATGGCTATTTGAAGTTAAATACACATTTTCCTAAACTCTTGGATACCTTCCCTTTATCCTTTATTTTGCTATACCTTGGGATTTTGTTTTGTTCTGTTATTTTGAAAAATATTAGTAAGGAATAGTTTTAAAGGCCCATCAGTCATCATATTTTGCAACTTTAAATATATGAATGTGAATATGAGTATAAATTAAAAATCTCATTTAACTGGGAACAAGAATGAAGGTTTGACTTAATCTTTCCTTCTGCCTTTTACGTATTGCCTTGTTTTTACTAAAATTTAATGTTTTAGATTAAAAGTTTGATACAAATTTAATTCCTATACCTGTGGAAATAACCAATCTTTATTCCTGTATGGTTTTTTAAAATACATTTCTTTATTTTAGTTCTTAATTTAACTTAGCTACATGTAAGTGTTCTCTTTGTTCTCAAAATTGCTTTTTATTTTATCTTCATTTCTTATCCCCAATAACTCTTTATCTCCTTCTTTATAAAGCCATTTTGGTTAGATATTTGATATCATAAAGTTATTCTTTCTGCCTCATATCTTATTTTTCATAAGTTTCTTTTCTCTTTCCCTTAATATTATGATCTGAGATATTTTTTGTTTTGATTTTCTAAATTGTTAATTTATTTTTTTCTCTTTTTGGATCCATCTTTTCCCCATAACCTTTATTCAATTTTAATCCTTCCTTTTGATTTTTAAAAAAATAATGATTACATTTAAATTTTGAGAATTCTTATTTAATGTGATTATTGGTTAACATGATAAAGGATAAAGTCTATGTTGATCTGTACTTATTTCTAGACTGGATTTATTTATCTCTAATGGTCTTCAGGGACAGGGTATCTAGATTCTGATTATAGGATCCCTGGATGTAACCTGTTCTAGCAGCATATGTTTTGACAAAGTGAACTCTACTAGGGTATATATGACTAGTTGAAACTCAACTTTTATGAAGAGATCCAGAAGTTGCCTTGGGCATGAATCTACTTTTGGCTTTGGTCCCAGCAACAACAGGATGGATCTTTGGTGGAAAATTGCTTTCTTTAGACAGCTGTTTTTTCATCAGTAGCTGGTACATACTCTGGAGCCAGCAATTCTGAGAGCAGGGGAACAAAACAGTTTTTCGGAGCCTTTTTATTAATGGATCCACTGATTGACCATCCTTTAGTCTTTTTCCCTGTTCCTGCTGCCTCAGGTCTGAAAGTTTATTGCAAACATCTGAGAAAGCTCACCTTTTGGCAGTTCTGTTTTTATACTGTTGTGAGTTCTTAATTTTGCAGGGGTTTTCCACCAGTGCTATATTATGTACATATTATCTTCTGGAAATTCTTTAAGATTTGATTTGCTAGCAACCTCCTCCTTAACCATTACTCTACTAGATTTATTTTTACATTTATTTATATCTAACATTTCAGCTAAGTTTGAGAAAAAATATATTCAATGCCCTCTGATTTTAATGACCTGCATTTTTGCACTTCCATATCTGATTATTTAAAAAGCAACTGTATCTTTTAAAATAAAATGTATCATAATATTTGCAAAATAAGCATTTGAGAGCCTTGGAGTTCTGATATCTAGTTCTCTGAACTATTAGACTTATAAATAGATAATGTAAGATATTTAGCTAATTTGGGTTCTTTTTCTCATATTTCTTAATTTGGGGATTTATTTTGAAAATCTGCCAAGATAGCAAATTGAGAAGCAGAGATACTCATAATAATATCAGCTGTCTTTGCTTCCTGAATTCAGATTAAAGTTTTCAGCCTTCCCAAATAAGGGAGATCCACAGAGTGTGTGAGGAAGAATCATGCTTCTTTTGTTAACTTTAGCAAACCATGGTATCATGTCTGCATTTTGTAATTCATTAAAACAAACAATATTAAACATATTATTTAAGGTGCAAGTTCTCCTGGAAAAAAATGTTATGGCATAGCATCCTATGCACCATTATTCTGTTATCAATCAATGTATTTTGGGAATCATACCTATAAAGCTCACATTCAAATAGTTCTCCAGTTACAGCTCTTTCTTTCTGAGGTACTTCATGAGTCAGGAGCCTGAATTCCTTGATGATCAGGTGTTTTTCACCATTTCCTTAAAATGACAGAAGGATTTTTCATTCTCTTGCTTTATAAGAGCATGGACATTTAGGGACTTGTTATCTACCAAAGAAAGAAAAACGAATATGCACTGGGTAATTTCAAAGCAAAAGTGCTTTGTCCTCTCCTTGGTAAAGCCTCCCAACCAAGCAACCTTCAGAATGTAAACAGAAATGAATGAATGATTTAGCAGTAATATTGTTTTCAATTTTGATGTGAGTTAAAAAGTGAAAGTTATTCAGAGTATCCTTTCATTCAAATTAATCTTCCCTGGATCCCTCATACATTATTCAGAGCTCTGTAGTGGAATGACCAATTCTGCACGAATACTGGATGGTTAATTTTCTTCTGAATAGAGCTTTTGTCCGCTGCACAAATAACCATAACTCAGTGACAGACTTTTTAATATAAAATATCTTTAAATATTTAAAAAACTTTTTAGTAACTTCTTGTGTTGTCACACTGGTTTCTTAGTGGCTAAACAACATCACAGACTCATTAAAGAGAAAATTACTACTCCACTCATATTTTTGCGTTGGATAATTAATTTAAAATTATTTTATTTTTTATAAATAACTCATCATGACGATGTTTTCTGTGTCTCTTAGGATTATTCATGGTACTTTTTGATGACAAAAGAGAAGGATGTAAGAAGGTAGTCTCAGTAGAAAGCTGGCTAGCAGCATACTGAGGGACTCTTTGTGTGCAGTCTAGGTTTAAGGCCCAAACATGTACTTTTGTAGCATCATTGAGATATTTAAGTTCAGGAATTGTATTGTGAGAAACATTGGTGCCTATTGCTTCTAAACTTTAATAGGCAAAAGAACTAATAAATATCTTGTTTAAATATAAAGATTCTTTTCAGTAAAATACAAATTCTTGGACCTGTCTTGAGATTTTGAATTTCTAAAAAATCTCCCAGATAATGCCAATGCTGCTGATTCAGAGATCACACTTCAAATTTAAAAAATGTCTAGAGAGTAGTTCTCCACTTTGCAAATTCAGAAAGTCCCAATTTTACCAGTTCACATAGAATTTGATCGTAAAACAACCAGAGACAAGAGGCTGATTGGTGTATAATTCCATTTGCCAGCTTAATAGGAAACTGGGTCTTATCCCTCAGTGTCATGAGAATCACCTCCAGAACGTCAACATTCAAGCCTAATTCCAGGGAATTCTGATTGAATTAGTCTGGAAGGGTCTGACATCGGTATGTGTTAAAATTCCCTGGGTCATTTTGAAATGCAGCCACATTAAGGATCACTGAATTATGTTCAGAATAATGCCAAGTAGATTAAATAACTAACCAGCACATTCTTTTCTTGAAGTGATGTCTATATAGGGAGCCAATATAAAATAGGTGAACTGCTTGAAGAACATGACCTCATAAGACAGAGCATTTAGTAATCTGTGGGGCTGGCCTAACCAAGCTTGATGCAAATACCTGCCTCATAGAATATCCTGGCCCAGCAGGGCCTTCTCCAGTCAATACTTTCTTGCATCTTGAACTCCAGTTTTCTGCACTGAAGTGCACAATCCTGCCTTTAATTTTTTCCTTTTTTAAAACATATTTTCACACAAAAAATGTAATTCACTTTGTCCTGTTTATTTTAATCATTTCTTTCCAGCTCCCTCAAATTCTTAGACTCCTACATGGAAATTTAAATGTTCAAAAATCTCTTCCACACTCCACCTCATAGTTCATGTTTTAGGGTGGTTTTCCTTTCCATATATAGCACTCTGTTCTATTTCCTGCTTTTAAAATTTCTTCTTAAAGAGATTAAGACTCATTTCTAACTTGTTAGATAGGCTTACTGACTTTGTACTTCCTAAATTATTTATTGCTATCAATTAGATAAATGTGTAAAATTTATATATTTATGGGTGTATGTTATATGTATGTATATGTGTATGTTATATAGTATATAATATATTACTAATTTTCGCAAGGCTAATGCAAGAGCCATAATATTTGAAAGCAAAGCTGAAATGTGGTCTATAGAAGATATCTTTATTTAGGATCAGAAAATAATCCTACACTTTTATGCTATTTGGGAAAAAAAATTGTCATAAAATTGAAATTATGTGTACACAAGCACTTTTTGTACAAAGACACTTCAACCTGAAAAATGGACAAGTGCAAATAGAGTGTTTAACTGACTTTCTGTTTTAAGTGGAGAAATGATTGACCAAGAATTTCTTATTTTTTTTCAGATGAACTTTTACTGTAATCAAACTCAGTTGCAATTTTAACAACAGAACATTTTGAAGACATGTAAAAGGAAGGAATTAGTAATCAGAATTTCTTTGTGAAGTTCTGTCAGACTAATTGAATTTTCCTCTCTGTCAGAATGATAGGACTGATATATCAGTTAAAGTAACAGCTGCAATTTACCTTGACTTTAAATGAGTTTCAGTTTCTACTTGTTTGGCATACAAATTACAGATTTTTAGGAATAGAATCTTTTATGCTTAGTGTTTTATTTATCCACACCAGAGTGTTATCCAAAGCTAACATTTTTTTGTATCTGTGCACTGAGAGTTTTTTTTTTTTAAATAGTATAACCATGTCCATGTTATATTTGTAAATATCTACACACATGGCAGATGAACCAATTATCAAATATATGAATAACAAGTGTGTGTGTGTGTGAGAGAGAGAGAGAGAGGAGAGAGAGAGAGAGAAAGGGGGGATAGGGAGGGAGGAAGGGAGAGAGAGAATATGAGAGAGGAATAAAGTACAATCTGCATATTTAATATCAGCATGGTTGGAGACTGACCTGGAGAAGCCAACACACCTCAACCTCAGTTCTCCCTAAATGTCCCTCCATTGCATTCTCTGCTGGCCTGGGAAGACCTAAAATCAACCCCATCACTTCCTAAATGGGTAGAAAGGAGGCATCTGGAGAGCTGTATGGCAGGATACATATTTTAAAAGTTCAGTCATATTTCTCCAATATAATCAATATTACAGGGAAGGTGTAGTTCAGATTATGCCTCATGCAAATCTCATCTTCTTATTTAAATATCAACCTTGTCACCTGGAAAATTGAATATACTAAAAGAAGAAAGTAATATTAGAAATAATAACCATTGTGAATAGAATTTTATAGAAATAACCAAAACAAACTTCCCATGTATCAAACATTGCTCCTCAGAATATTCCTTTGAGGTAAGATGTCCGCTGTTACTGTAATACTATGTTTTCATATGAGAAACTTAGGGCCAATGAATGTGGACCTAATCATACTAAAAACACGTAATTTAACATGCGTATATTGAATGCCTGCTGCTTTACAGGCAGTGTTCAACGCTCACCCACTGCTGGACATCCAGAGGTTCACACAGGGGCCTGCAGATTCTGCATTCTTGTGCCTAAAACCAAATAAAGAGCATCAATAGCTCAGGGATTCTCTTCCTGGAGAACATGTTTCAAAGTGCCAAGCCTTTATTTTCAATTTATCACCAATTCCATTTGCAAGAATTTCATGTACCTAAGTCCAACATTTCTGAATTGAAACTCATCCACTCAAGTGGGTCCAGACATGGGACAGTGCATACTTGTCCTATGCCCTATGATTACCCTAGATTGAAACCCTTTGAAAAATATTCTCACAAATTGGACCTTTCAGATAGATGACATTTGCTTTAGGGAAAACTGTAACTGGATTAAGTTTGGCTTTTAGTGTATCCTTAGATTTGAATCCATGTTTCACCAGATTTAGAATATATAACTAAAATCATTTTGTCACAAAATAGATGACAAAAATATGCCCAATATCATACATGTGTAGTTGATTGTGGTAAACTTGAAGGATGAGGAGTAAAGTAAAAATTCCATTATTCCATCATCTTAAAGCAAAATTCCCCATTAGTTCTAAAGGATCACTCTGAAAGCTATCTCCCCACCTCTATATATGATCACATATGTGTGTGTGTGTGAAATCACATCCTATATGGTCATAATATTTCTGATGAAGATGCCTGCAGTACAACAGGGGTAAAGAGATATTTAAATAAATGGTAAAGTGGATATAAAAGAAATGAATATGATCCCTAACATAAACTAACTACAAATAGTTTCAGATCTATATGTGATGCATTTAAAAAAACATAAAGGTTTTTTGGGAAAATACAAAAACATCTGTGCAGATTTCCTACATAAGAATAATTATTCTGAATGAAAAAGGAATAAAAAGATTAAAAACTTTAGTTCATTAAAACACTAATTATGAGAGTGAAAAGGTAGTGCAGATGCTGGAGGAAGGAGAGATGATAGATATACAGATAGATAAATGATAGATACACAGACAGATACCTACAGAGATGGATAGAGTGAGCCATTGGGTCATAGTTGGCTGACTCCTAGTCTACAAAATGGAGTAAATGAAAGGAAGACTGACTGACAGACAAAGGCATTTTGTCAACAAAGTGAGACATTTCCTTACTTAGCCTTTGAAAGCACTTCAGACTTTAGAAGGATTGACTCATCAAACATAATCGTGTCTGTTATAGGAAGGGGGAAAATAAAAAACCCACAAAATTTCCAAGGCTACCAAATTTATAGACAGAGTGTTTACGGTGGGAAAGTGGGAAATATTATTTTTTCTTTTCTGAAATAAATGCCATGTCTGCAAAGCTCAAGAAATGTCTTCAGAAATTAGCATTTTGCAAAAGTCAGTATTTAAGTCATTTTGTTAAAGTGTATATAATATTCAAGTTTTCAATTATTTTGAGGACTTCAGCTAGTGAAAACAACCTTATTATTTTTTCTATTTTCTTGATATACAAAATGTACATTTCTGATTGGAATATAATGTGTACAGTTTTCCTTAATGGCAATAAAACAAACTGAAATGTTTTGCATTTAATTATGAAGGGTCACCACAGGAATGCCTTAGTTTATAGACATTAGTTTTAAAAGCAAAATGGTCTTATACATGTGACCAGGAATACTTTGCTTCATGAAGAACATAGATATATTAGGTCAGAAGCTTGTACTGTAAGAAAAAGAAAATTCAAATCACATTATCCTTATGTAATACTGAGAATTTTAGGGCTCTCCACTGACTGAATACATCTGGAGGTGGTTCAGGGAGCAAATTCATTTCTCTGTTGTTTTTGTGCTTCTGCTCTCTCTGTCAATTTGAACTGTTTTTCATTCTCAACATTTCTGGCACCACATGTGTGGGGCTGGCTTTCCCCATACCAACCAATTATTTGACGCTAACAAAGTGTCCCTACAATTCAATTCAATGTTGACATTAACTGCCTAAAATTACTGCCAAATTCCACTGGTTTAAGACTCAGTCAGTCCCACAAGACTGTTGCCATTTCAGAAGTCCCAGGTTATCCACACTTCTTGGATAGAAGTTAAGGATTCTATTAGACTTGGATAGAAAGTCAGGGATTTCCTGACCCCTCCCTCAGGTATGGTAATTGCTTTGAATTGCTCTCAGAACTTGGGAAGTCACTTTGCTTAATATTACCAATTTATTATAAAGGATGCAACTAAAAAAAAAAAAACACCAATAGAAAAGATGCATGGGGAAAGATATTGAGGCCATAGGTGGAGCCCCCTTGCCCTCTCTAGGAATACCTCTTTCCAAACACATCCCCATGTTCACCTGTACTGTATTCTCCAAACCCTGTAGGTTAGGGCTTACTGTGAAAGTTTTATTGTGTAGGCATGATTGATATATTAGTGGTTAACTCAATCTCAGCCCCTCACTCTCCCTAGCAGTCAGGGGGTGGGGCTAAATGATCCAATTCTCTAATCATGCCTTGGTCTTTCTCATGACCAGCTCCCATTCTGATTCTGAAGCTATTTAGAACCTCCCAACTATCAGTGAGCTCACTAGCATAAAAAAAAGACACTATTATAACACCTGAAATCCCAAGGAATTTAGGGGCTATGAAGCAGAAACCAGAGACAAAGGCCAAATATACATTTCTTTTTATATCATAGTCATATCTAGATCTGGAATAAAACCCTCAAATTTCAGAGCAACTAATTAATTATAAAGAGTTGAAATGTATTGTAGATAGAGCCATAAAGTCAACCACACATAAAGCATATAAATTTTTCAAAAGCATCATGTTTTATCAAATAAACTTTGAAATATAATTTCTTGAAATACATTTTAAACAAGATAAATTCTCATTTATTTGGACTGGTTTACATCATTGTTATTCAGATTTGGAACTGTGGTCCTTTTAGGTGATTTTAGAATTACTTTAATTAAATGATTATTTTGTGTGAGTAATAGAAAATAAAGTAAACAGAGGGCTGGTGATGTAGCTCAGTGCACATACCTAGTATGTGAGACCCTGGACTCAATCCCTGGTACCACAACAAAAAAGAAAAATAAGGATAAAATAGTATATAACATTGTGGCATTTCACTTTAAATATTTATTTAAATGTATGAATATACATGTTTTACTAGATTGCAATGTAAATGTTTAACAACTATCTATCTGGAAGCAAAATGCCCTGGGTTACATAGTTTTCCAATTTCCATGGAGGAAATCATCTGCCCCTCTCCAGGAAATGTCAACCTACCAATGTGGCAGCACTGAAGAGGGAGATAGGCAAGAAGACCATGACACCATTTTGTAATGTTTGATCAGCAAACCTGTAAAAACATAGTAAATGCAAATAGCTTTAAGAGCATTTAATAAAGTATAAAAAACAATGTGGTAAGTTTTCAGTGTTTACTACCTTTACTTTTAATATAATTTATTTCATTTAAAAGTATATGATGCTTAATAATCGCCTTTCTTTAAAAACTATCTCACAGGCTTCTTGAACACTTAACAACCAGGTCCCAGGAGCTGCTATGAGCCAGCTCAAGCCCACAGTTGAACTGCACCATAAAATTTGAAAGTCACTGATTTAGGCCATTCCCTATGTTCCTTGCTGCTGACTCAAAATTTATGAGAGAAAATGACAAATGTAATAAACCATTTCAGGACCTTTATCCTTTTTTTCTGGACTCCCTAAGCTTCTCTATTAGAAGAAGAAAATCTGAGAGATGGGGACACAGTTCAGTGGGAGATGACTTGCCTGGGACACTCGAGGACCTGTGCCTGATCCCCGAGCACTGTAATAAAAAGAAAAAAAAAAAAGTAGAAAAGAAGAAAATCTGATTTCCAGCCACTGATCTTTTCAATAATCAAATTATTTTCCCCCTAAAAATTGTGAACTCTATTCATCTTTTCCCTAGTACACCTATGGATTGGATTTAGGCACTGAGGGGAAGTATGCTATCATTTCATGTCATTAGCTCAATGGAGACAGGAATAAGAATCCCGTGTAGTGGCCTTGGTAGTATGGTGCTCTTTCACCCTTCTAAGGATTACTTCAATACAGGCTCTTCTCATTGTAATCTTTAGCTCACTATAATGCATTAAATAGTTTAAAAAGCTAATGTTAATTGTACTCATTCTGTCCACATTATGTCTCAAATATTGTAGTAAAGGACATCAAAGGAAGCACTTTAATCAAGGAATTAAATTTCAAATATGGCAATTGGATAACTGCCATATGAGTTTGTTCTGTGGCACTTTCCCTCAGAGGTTTCTGAGCATGTGAATAATAACACAAAGAAGAATTTATTTGTGAATGAAATTTAATTTCCACTTCAGCTTCTAGAAAAGAGCCTGAGCTTTTCCCTCAAGGCACAACTTAAGACCCATCTTCTTTGAAAATCTTTCTAATGACTTTTCCTAGTTTATTTACTTTTTATGCTATCTATTATACTTTGTGTGTGTGTGTGTGTGTGTGTGTGTGTGAAAATTATAATTCTATTACTCTCTCACTATCATTTTACCTCAGCCAAATTTTAAGATCCAATAGAACAGAATCTTTTACTTTGTGTCCCCATAACTCATCCCAGCATTGGGGGCATCATATTGTACAGTGCCTTCTGAAGTTTACTAAAAGAAGTTTAATGTTCTGCCCATGAATCTATACAGTTATCCTCCCGATACAATTAATAATAAATTAATCACCTGTTTTGTTTAGTGCTAGCTACATATTGAGCACTATTCTAAGATTTTACATGGATTCTTCACATTATTCTCATTATGAACTTTAGGTAATAGAAAAAAAATCTTATTCTCACAGTGTATAAAATGACTCACTGGCACATAGATAGTTTGGCTTTAAAATCTGGACTCATAATTAATCATTCTATCACTTCACATGCAGATGTGATTAAGCAAGAGCAGCAAATTTCAAATGTCTCCCAACAAAATTCCTAGCATTCATAAATTTCAGTCTTCTTAAGAGTGTGTAAAATTAGAATTGAAAGTTTGTGAAGCAGCTGTGCTCTGTGGTACATGCCTGTAATCCTGGCTTCTTGGGGGGCTGAGGCAGGAAGATCTCAAGTTCAAAGCCAGCATCAATAATTTAGCAAGTCTGTGTCTCAAAAATAAAAAAAATAAAGGGCTGGAGATGTGGCTCAGTGGGCAAGCACCCCTGGTCAATCCCTGATATCAAAAAAGCAACAAAACAAAGTGAAACTTTGAGAAATAATACAAGAATAACCAAGCAAAAGATATAAAAATGCTAAGCTTAAGCCAAATGTAAGAATAGATACGAGATAAACTCAGAATAATATAGACAATTGAAACAAGCTTTTTAGAAAGTGAGAAACAATGAATGTTCTGTAATTCACTAAAATATTATAATAAAGACAGGAAGCATTTGTAAAGTCAAACCTGACATTTTGGAACTAAAGAGCTAAGACATTTGGACTGGACCAACTTTCAAGCCTCTGGCTTACTCAGCTCTGAGAAACTAAATTATTCCATGTGTAATTTCATTTCTACAGAAAGCCAATGTGAAAGAAAGAGTCTTTGACAAAACATAGTTAATTTAAAGGATTTATATTAGAAATTCATTACTAGAAACAAAAAGCAAAAAACCCTGTGTGATAATTTTTTTAAAGAACCTATTTTTATTTAAAATTATTTTGGGGGCTCGGTGGGTAACTCAGTGGCAGAGCACTTGCACAGTATGTGTGAGGCCCTGGGTTTGACCCTGAGCACTGTAAAAGAAAGAAAGACCCCCAAACATTATGGGTATAATTATATAATGTTCTTATTGCATTCTCAGGTATTTCTTAAAGAGGGGTAATTGAAATTGAGGCAATAGAAATGCAAGTTCTTTTCAGACAAGAATAGAGTTTCTACTATTTTAAGCTGACTTTTTTTCTTGTGAAGTTAAAATTGTTTTTCTCTGCATCAGAATTTATTTCATCAACTTAAAAGTTTTATATTACAATTAAGAAGAAAAATCTATCCAATCTATTTCTAGAAACAATATATGTGTATATGTTGAATGTTAATACTGACCAGTCCTTATCCTATTAGATAAATAAAATCAGAACTCATCCAGCCTACAGCAGAGCAAAGCAACACAACACAGTGATTATGAACATGAGGACTAAAGTTAGATGATTTGAAATGAAGAGTTCAGTTTTCCTTATCATTAGTTTAGTGACTTTCAGTTACCAAAAATTGCCTGTCTTTCACTTATAAATCTAGTGTCGATATGAATGGAAATGTTGACTCAAAAAATCCTGGTGAGAAATCCAGGATGTAATAGTGCAGTAAATGAAAGTTACAATGATATAAGATAAACTCAACATTCTGTGTTCCATTCATATATCATTCATGACAAAATTGAACACAAGAACATTTTTGAAATTTGTATTTGGCATTGTGGTCCATTTAGTTCAATTCTTTATGTGATGAGATAAATAAGATTCTAGCTTAAAATATCTTCAAAGAGAATCTCTTCTAATAATAAATAAAGAAGTAAATAAATACATTGTTTTTCAAGACAAGGCATTCTCATGTTATTCTGGAAATACCTACTAATTGCTTTATTGTAGTCCTTTGTATGAATCCAATTTTTTTTTCATTCTGTAGTGTAACAATGGATGTTGTTTAAGTATTAAGAGGAAAGTACTTAAGAAAGAGAAAGATCAGTCAATTAAACTTGTTTGATTATATTTTTTGTATTGCTTAAAGTGTTCATATAAATATCAAAGACTATTTCTATGTGTTCCTGATGATATAACAAAGTATCTTAGACCAGGTAATTTTGAAATAAATTTATGTCTCATATTTCTGGGGGCTGGAAAGTTCAAGATCAAGGGCCCAGCAGATTTGACTATACTTCATACATGGTGCCTTCTTGCTGTATCCTCACATGGCAGAAGGGGCGGAAGAGGCAAATAGCTCTCTCACACATTTTTTTATAAGGCCATTAATTCCATTCATGAGCCTAAACCTGCACAAATTAATCACCTCCTAAAGGCCTACCTTTTAATACTACTGCATTGGTGATGAAGTTTCAACCTATGAGTTTTGGAAGGACAACACATTTCGATATGTATCTGCTATGTATATGTATATATACATTTATGTATGTGTGTGTGTGTGTGTATATATATATATATAAACAAACACACAAATGTATTTCAAAAAGAAACCCAAGAAGCAAATATACATATAATTATCTAAAACACTCTCCAGTAATTGAGATTAAAATGTAAAACATAATGGCACCATGTGATAGAATATAACTTATTGCCTGAAGCGAAGGTGGACAATTTAATAAAGATGTGGCTGGATTTCTTTTTCTTCCCTTCAATAAGGTTATTTCTTTCCATCTCCAAGGACGTTTCTCACAATGACCTTTTTGAAAGAAGTTCAATGACATTGCCTGCAGAAATCATCTGCTGCTTCCAAGTCAGTCATAGGTTTTGCTTTAAGGCAAGAAAACACATTGCTCCCAATCAGACCCCAATGTGCTGTCTTCAGAAAGCTCACTCTATTATAAATTGCCATGCCAACTCTTACTGTGAATATTTTTAAGAGAAGAAATAAGATACTAAGATATCAAAAAAAAAAGAAGCAACAAATTTGATGATCAAATGCAGGGATATTCAGCATACATTAGGAAATTTGCATGCTATTTATGAATATCTTAAGCAGGACAGCCATGAAAAGAAGAAAAGCCACTAATTTGGTCTTAGTATGCTACGTACCATATTTATATAATTATTAACTTATCATATTCTTGTTTTTTTGTTTTGTTTTGTTTTAGAAAAAGAGAAGACACCCCTCACTGCTCTGTACCAGTAGGCTTTTGGGTGGATACAAATCCATCCACAGTTTCCCTTCTTAGCCTAATGGCTCAGGGATGGGAGGCATTCACATTTCTGCCTATGAAAATAAATTGCAGGGAAGAGCAAGCCAGAGTGCTTAGCAAAGAAAAGAGCAAAGGTGACTAATCCACTCAGGGCCTCATTAATACAAGACATCTGTATCTGAGTTTTTCTATAACTCTTTTTTTTTATTCTCCCAGGAAAAGGTAAAAACGAAATCACAGAAACCAAGTATTCTTTTGGCTTAATGCTTCGTGTAGGACCTTCCCCAGACATTATTTTTGATAACTCAAATACTTTTCTGCAACTATGTTGAGTTATAATAACATCTAGTAGAACAAACAACAAAGCACAAGAATGTTACATTCTCAAAAGAAGGCTGCCTTACTTCTTGAAGTTATTTTCCCCTTGTATTTGAAGTCCCTATGTTATAAACTGTTGGCTGGTGATTCTTTGTTTTGTCCTGTCAGACAGATCTGACATGATGACAAATGACTGGCAGGGTTGTGTTCCTTGTTGAGGGTAAGAGCAGAAAGCCATTCTGTTGAAAGATAATGAGGAGATTAATAAATCAGCTTTTAAATCAAAAGGCCATTTTGTGTATTTTGTTTCTCAAAAATATTTGTCTTTCACAACTGGAAAAAAATCAAGTAAGCAAATGAATTCATGAACTTGATAGCATATGCACATATAGATAAGATTTGGAGTATATGTTATGATATTCATATATTCATTCACTCAAAAATGTATACTAAAATGTCTGGTATATGACAAGCAATGTTTAAGACATTGAAGTAAACTAGGAACCTAACTTTATGGAGCTAGTCTAGGAGACTAAGAAAGTAGAACAACCAAATTCATTAAATGTCAGTCAGACACCATGCTTAGAAGAAGCATGAGACATAGCAAGGGAATAGGAAGGGACCCATAGTGGTGCCTTTTGTTGTTCTACAGGAGACTCTTCACAGGCTGTGGAATTGTGAAGAGTAGGTCCTTCCAAACTGATGCCAATTTGGGGAACACTCTAAGGACTACTCATTTGCAGTATCTGAAGAATTATAATGTTATAGAGCAGGATCTTATGACTTCATGTCTGTAACAATTTTTCAAGATTATTACTTTTGAGAAAAGGCTATTAAACATTTTTTTAAATTAAATCTAATCAAAATCTGACATGGACTTTACAAGAAAAGATAATCCCAGGCAAATCTGCCCCCAAAATAAATGCAAAATCTCTTACCCAAAATGTTACAAACCAAGTTCAATGGCATATAGAAAGAATAGCACATGATAGTCAAATTAGGCTTATTCTGATGAAAGATTAAAAACAATATAACTTTCTACATATTTAAAACAAAAGAAGAAATGAATGTTCATTTAAACAAATACAGTAAAGGGATGAATTCCAATTTAGCATTTTTTCATCATTTAAAAACCAACTGTGAAGTTAATAACAAAAATGCATTTTCTAAATCTGACAAAGCTTCTGATATTTCAATCAAGTATGAATTACTAAAACGTATTCCATAGGATCAGGAACACGGCAAGGATACCACCACAGACAATTTTATCCAGCATTGTACTGGAGAAATTAATTGGTGAGTAAAATTTTAAAAACTCAAATATCAAAGGATTTGAAAAAAGATAATTCATTGTATATGAAGACAAATCAAAGTAATCTGCAGAAAAACAATTAGATCATGAAGAGTATTTAGTGCTGGGTACAGTGGTACATGCCTGTAACCCCAGCAGCTCAGGAGGCTGAGGCATGAGGATCATGAGTTCAAAGCCAGCCTCAGTAACAGTGAGGCGATAAGCAATTCAGTGAGACCCTGTCTCTAAATAAATTGCAAAATAGAGCTGGGGATGTGGATCATTGGTCAAGTGTCTTTGAATTTAATCCCTCATACCAGTCCACCCCCCAAAAAAAATTCAAAACCTAACTAATTTCTCATCTTATAAGTCGGAATAATGATTATCTATTTGGAAAAAGGAAAGAAATTGTGATTTTAGGAGACAAGAGGAGTTCTTTTATGGCACTGCTAATCCTGAAATAGCCTGAAGCATTCATTCTAAAACTAAGATAATTGTAGAAGCCAAATATCTGAATGCACTACTTAGTTTTATCCTGAGAGGCAGCACTTTGTAATGGATGAAATTGTGCACTCTGGACCAAACTTACTGCTGTGCAAAAACCTCAGCCTATGCTGGCTTGGAGGTGGTAGCTCAGTGGCAGAGCAAATATCTACAATGCATGAGCTCCTGGGTTCAATCCCCAGTAACAGACACATGCACGTGCGCGCGCGCGCGCACACACACACACACACACACACACACACACCAAGTTTAACCAATTAAAGTGTATTCCTATCATTTGTAACTTTAGGAATCTTACCTTCTCTTCTTCAGTTTCTCATCTGTGAAGTGAGAATAAGTATCTATTTTCCAAGATTATTATAAATAATAAATTAATGCCAATAAAACATTTAAAATAGTACCTGATATATGTTTAGTGTACATTTATTTAATAGAGAATACTTTGGAAAATCAATCACAATTTGAACTATGGAATTTGAGTTGTTAGGTTTAGTATTTAAATGGTTTTCTTTCTTTATGCTGTCTATGTGTACTAGTCAATAAGTAGTATGTGTATAAAAATGTGTCCATGATTAAAACACATTCAAATATTAATAAAATGAGTCTTAAATCACTAGAAATAGCACTGAAGATATGATCTAACAAATACTTATCATTGTTTAATAAAAGTTAGAAGTGCTTCCTACTTAAAAGGCTTTGATTATATACTGCCAAACAATAATTGTCATCCCAGAAACATGAAACTATATTGAAAGCAGTTTTTAATTATCATTCATATTTACAATATAAATACATGATTTAATTAATATATATGATTATTAAAAATTCATGGCAGGTAAAAAAAAAGGCTGTTTTTCACACTAAAGAAATAACTAGATTTTATACTTCTAATCTTTTCAAATCATCAAGTATTCTCTATTTCCTAATAGCAAATTATATAATAAAATTTGATAAGGTTTGCAACAAAAGGCTCTTTCCCACAATGTTGATTCTCAAGAATATAATTGTCATTTGTTTCTGAACACTCACAGTTCGTCCACTTTCAAAAATGAACTGCCATCAAAAAATCTTCCCTTGAACTATAATCCTGATGTATATTCATAAACTCTGGTAACAAGGGCTCAGCAGTACATCTCACCAACTTCAAACCCCATGTTTTTCAACTTGATCCATGCTATATCACAAAGAGAATGTGTTTGATGTCATCAATTTAATAACTCCATGAAAGCTCACCAAGTTCACTGATATAATAATCCTTAAGAATGGTCCCATTAATCTTTCAGCTGTCAGATACTTTCAGGAAAACCTAAAATTATATTAACTCACTTTTGTAGGTTCTATCTACTATAAATTAAATAAAAATATTGGCCTTTATCTGTCCTATCTTACATTTCTTTACACAGGAAATATATTTTAAGTCCAACAGCCTAAAATTAAATCCTAAGTAAGAATATATATAGATCTTTTTGATTTCATCAAAATATTGTAAAGATTTGGATTTGAAGTAATACTTTAGAGAGTGCTGTGAGGCTATTTTAATAACTAATCTATATTTAGTGTTCTATTTTGATTAATTTTGGCATCTAAATTGCAGTTGGAGCTGTTCTGACACAAAATGAGGACTGGGACCCATCTTTGTTAGTTGATATTTGACCTGCCCAATAATCTCTACAGCCCACTTGTACCCTACTGTACAATTATGATCCATTTGATGCATGTTGAAGACTATTACATAGTTCATACTATGCTCACTATTTGTATAGATTTACTTTATGAGATACAATAGAGTAGTTTCTTGGAACTAATTTCTATTTAAAGCATTGAGGAATTGAAAAATTAGAAATAAGACAGACGCCTACTTTTCCACAGGGCTTGATCAATTTTACATGGCTATTATAATGGAGTAGTCATAGCCTCTGTCCAAAGCATTCATTATTCTACATAGAAAATATGCTTTTTGAATTTTGGCAGCTTGATATTTTGTTATTCAGGTAGGAAGGAGAGTGGGCTGATTGAAGAGATTGATTATAATGAAGTTCCAATTCCTTGATGCTATCCAATGGGGAAAAGTGAGGAAGAATCGGCTCAAAATAGATAAGCAGAATACAAAAAAAACAAAATGAGGAGATCGGTTTTCTTCTTTAGATTTCTTTTCTTCCATGGCCTGTTATTTGTAAATAAGACCTACAAATTAATTAGTACATATTAAACATATGTGTACTTCTAAAATAAAATTCACATTTGATTCGTTTCTAACATAAATAGAATTGAGACTTGGTGGTAGGACACATTTGTATACACAAACTGTTCTTTCGTAGAATAGTTTTATCCTTTCAAAGTTAGCTGAAAAGGAATAAAAATCTATATAATGAAACCCATCTTCTAAATTACTTGCATTGAAAATGAAAGATGGGTTTTGGAGTTGAAGATTTAAGAGAGCAGATGTAGAAACTAAAAATTTGGCAGCCTCTGTCAAAAACTAATGAGCTTTGGGGGAAACCCAGCTGATATAGAACTTGGGTAGATTACTATCAAAGCTACAGGGTGTCTAACACCTATAGTGAATCAGATTCCAGGTGGCACATGGAAACTGACCAAGTTAGCCTTTCTAATTATTTATAGGATTATTCAACATCATCAAAATCTACTTAATAAAATATCATCGATATATCTAGAATATCTAGCATTATTATATTTCCTATTAATACATACATCACACACATATTCCTTTTAAGATACTTCACAGTATCTTAAATTCTTGGTGGTGCCTTACATGGTCCATTGGTCGATAAACTTCTGAATGGTCTTTCTTTATGATTCCTATCTAGGCCAATCCTGTGGGTGGTATCCACTTCAAGAGCTCTCAATGACAGTCCTTAGAGCATTTCGCCAGGTAGTAGGAAATCAGAGCACCAACCACTGCATGAAACACTGTAGCACCAGAAGAAAGTGCTAATGGGCCATGAAAATTCAGGTTCGTACACTATGTAGCAAGGAACTCCCCTCTGTGATTGGTTCCCTGATGGTTTTGCAATTTTTTTTTTTTTTTTTTTGCCATGAATGGCTATATAATGGCAAGATCATTTCCATTTGTTGGTCCTAAGTATAATTAGTACATATTTGACAGTACTTTTCTGCACATCTGGCTTTAGGATTTATAAGGATATACAAATGAGGCAATCTCTACATGTTGATGCCGATAAGATGCTGTTGTGGGACTTCAAGTCAAAATTCATACATATACATTTTCAGTTTTCAGTTCTGCTGTACCAATGTGTGTGTTTCAAAGGGTGTGAATGAAAGTGTAAGTAGGAGATGTTAACATGAATCAGCAGGAATCCCTGTGCTAAAGATTATAGCCCTCAAGCTTATTTGGCCTTTCTAAATATTTGTAGCGTTCTACCAACATTCCAAATTTGTGGGTCTAAGCTAGTGTTCCCTAAAATATCTCACCTTACATGGGCTCTGTCCCTTAAGTCCAGCAGATCCATCTTGATGATTCACACCCTGATAAACTGCCCATTAAACTTTAGGATAAAGCTTAAATCTCTGAGCCTAATCTAAAATATCCTACAAAAGTCATCCTGTCCACCAAATCCTCTGTCTTGTCTGGAAAATACTCAGGCCTTCTTTCTCTTCTGGAATGTGCTATGTTCCTCTTGTCTCAGAGCTTTTGCCTTGTTGTTCCTCACTCTTCATTTTTATAACTGACATATAGTCTTTCTTTGGCAGCATCAAAGGAGCAGAGCTGTCAAATGTTAAGTGAAATATGGTGAAAAATGGCAACCACCTGCAGTGATATCAGTATTTCCATTTGTTTGAAATTCCTTATGACAAATTGTCATATCCATGTGGGAGTATTCTAAATGTCCTTCCCATTTTTTATGAAAAAGTGAAGGAAGGTTAAGTAATTTTCCTGTAGAACATTAAAGCTTCCCAAAGAAAATTTAACCTAAATTTGGTCCTTTAATTATATAATTTTGTTTTCAATTGTATTTTTTTAAATTCTTTTTCTTTTTTTTTCTTTTCATTTTTCCTTTTCTTACAGTGTTGGGGATCACACCCAGGGCCTCATCCAGTATAGGAAAGTGCTTTATTGTTTAACTATATCCAAAATCCCTTAATTACATAATCAATAATAAAATCTGTATTGAGTACATTTTGTATTTAGAAATTTGCAGTAACTTCTATATAGGGCATTAAAGTCTATTTGCAAAGGTTAATGATTTACAAGTTCAAGTCTTGTGAATTCATTCTTTCAATCAATAAATATTTATCGAACAATTAATATATATCTGTGTGTATATGTGTATGTATATATGTATATACATATATGTATATATATGTATATATACGTATATATACATGTGTGTGTATATATGTATGTGTATATATATACACATACATATATATATATATATATCATCCCAAATTCCAAGTTTTCATGTAGATTCTTTTTAAAATGACCTGAAAGAATAGATAGATTGGGATTAACCTGTGAAGATATTTCATTCTCTTACAGACATTACCTGAGAATGTGTTCTACATCCATCATTGGACTATCTACTGAGAATATAGAGTCCTTGATTTCATAAAAAAAGAAAAGCTCACAATCTTTGGCAGAAACAGATTTAAAGGATAATTTCAACATATTATTATAAGAACAATAACATAAACTTGTTAATGGTACAAAGTAATCATTTAATTGTTAAAAAAAAAAGTGGCAGCCGCTCACTAGAGATGTTTCCCTAGTGTATTTGAGAGTGAGTTTTGAAAACATAAGGAACACATATAATCAACATTTACCTTCCACCTGGAGCTACAGGTATTCCTTAATTTCTTTCCCTCCACAGTCCTCCTAGAAAGGTTTTGTATTTGGCTGATCAGCTCATTGATTATGAAATCAAGAGAGGTAAGAAAAGGAATACATGAGTAAACTGAGGTGCAGAGGAGTTTGTGGATAATTTAAAAAGAAGAGGAATAAAGGTTGCTATTGTGAGGAAAACAAATGGAAAATAAATGGAAGAAAAAGGTGGAAAATTAAAGTGTGGTTCTTCTAGATTATGTATCAATCTATGGCTTCAAGGACTTAACTGTCCTGGAATAATGTAGAATAATATAAACAAATATGCTCAAGCCATTACTTTGAGGTCTTAGGTTGAACCATGTGGCGCACAGAAAGATGAGAGGACACATTTACTGAGAAGACAGAGGAATAGCATACAACCTGAACAGCCTGATAGCACAAGTACCACATATGAAATTGACTTCTGCACATAAGGAGAGTGATTCTGTCTCCAAAGGATGGAGCCATTAGTAGATGAAGCCATGTCTCTGGAATACTCACTTGGAATATGGAAAATTTTCAGTAAATAAATGAGTCCATGACTTCAGTAGCTATTTTGATTTACTGTTTGCATTAAATTTCCAGATTGGTTGGCTAGGTGAATTGACTTGTTGGCAAAGTCTTACCTATTTACTTGTAGAAAGATGCTAGTATGAAAATAGAGTGGATTGATCTATGTAGAACATTTGCAATTTGCTTTTGGTATTGCCATCTATCTTTCCTCTTGTACCATGTAGTTATAAGTTTCCCTTCATCCCTGTGAAACTAGTTGCATTATTCCTGGGCTGTAGGGTGGCTGTCTTCTCTCCAGAGGTGGATTTATGGAGTAGGTAATCAAGACAAAGCTTCAGGAACTATCTTTTACATGGGCTCATTATATATGAATCTCATTTATGACAGATAATCTTTTATTCTACTTCTAAACAGGAATCACAAAGTTGTGTAAGATCCAGGCTTTATAGAACCTGGTTCTACTCCTGCATTTACCTCTGATACAAAAGATGTTGTATAAGCTAAAATAGATGTCAAGAGTACTTAAATCAGTCCTTGAAGCCACATTTTAGATTCTTTTTACACCATTTATTAGACTTCTAAATTTTGATATGACTGACTCAGATATTAAATTGAAAATTATTCAAAGTGTAGTTTGTTTTCTAAAGGTAGTACATAAACATTATTCTAAAGCGATTCTAAAATTTCTGAGTTGCTAATTCAGGTATTATTTCTGAATGATTAAAGATTTTATCTTCTCATAATAATCAACATACATGCTATGCATTGTGAATATTACATCTAATTCTATATCTCCCTAGTACTCTACAGTGTTATTAGCTCACTAGAGCTGCCATAACAAACTACCAAAAACTAGGTGACTCAATTAGCAGAAATTTATCATCTCATGGTTCTTGGAAATAAAAGTTCAAGATTGAAGCAATGGCAGAGTTGGTTCCCTTGGCAGACCATGAAAGAGAATCTATTCCAAGCACTGTTCTGCCTTGTGGTGGTTTGCTGGTGATCCTTGGTGTTCCTTGGCTACTGCCACATCATGCTGATCTCTGCCATGGTTGTCACATGATGTTCTCCAAGAGAGTATGCCTGTGTCTACTTTCTCCCTTTTTACAAAGATCCCAGTCACATTGGATTGGAGGTCTGCCTTACCCCAGTAAGACCTCATATTAACTAACTGTATTGATGACTATCTTATTTCCATAGAAGGCCATATTCTGAAATACTGGGGATTAGTATTTCAATATATGAGTTTGGTGTAGGGACAAAAATTCCAGCCATAAAAGCACAGGATAGTAAATATTTCAGGAAGAACACTGAATGTCCATGCATTTGGCTTGCTCTTGCTATGCAGTGCTTAACATTCAAGCAAGCAGTCTAGGCATTAATCGTCCATAGCGACAGCCAGAATCAGGACAGCTGAAAGTATTGAACATTTCTATAATGTCACTGGACATCATTATAAGCATTTATTATTTTTATGATCTAGAGCTCAGAAAATATCATATCTTGCCTACTTGGTTGTTGCCTCAAGTCATATCACTTTTGGGTCTTGCAATTGGAAACTAAAAAGTCACCTTATGTTGAAAGATTCAGATCATGTCCTATTAAACTGTTAATGGTTTAGTTGTCCACCAAAAGCTTATGTTTTTATAGGTATCCCCCAAAAGCTCATGTGTGAGATAATGTAGGAAATTTTAGAGGTGCAATGATTGGGTTATGAGAGCTTTAACTTAGTATGTTAATCTACTTATGGGTATTAACTGGGTGGTACCTCTAGGCAGTAGGGTGTGGCTGGAGGACATGGATATTTGGGGCATGCTTTTGGGGTATATATTTGTCCATTGTGAGGGGAGTCTCTGCTTCCTGATTGTCACATCCTGAGGTGCTTTGTTCCTCCAAATCCTTCCACCTTAATGTTATGCCTCATCTTGGGCCCAGAGCAAAGGAGTTGGCAGTCTATGGACTGAGACATCTGAAACCCTGGGTGCCAAATAGACTTTTCCTCCTTTAAAATTCTTCTTGTCATATATTTTGTTCACAGTGACCAAAAAGCTTTCCAATTTGGGGAACTTTTCCTTCAAGGGTGGAGCACTGTTATGAGCTGTGAAATTCTGTGAGTTATTTTTGGGTGTGTATACCTTCTGTTATTTTTTTTTTTAAATTGGTACTTTTTACATGACACTAGAACCCATTTGGACATAATTTTAAAAGCATGGAATGTATCTTCTTCTAATTCAGTCCCTAATACCACTTCTTCCCCTTCCCTTACCACACTCTTCCCTTCACTCTTGATTTTTCTGCCATTGAATCATAGTTAATTATTTTTTTAATTAATTTCTTGTGAATGTACACAATGGTGAGATTCACTATGGTATAATCGTATATGTGCATAGGAAAGTTATGTCAGATTCATTCCACTGTCTTTCCTTTCCCATTCCCCCTTCCTTCGCTTCAATGAAACATGCTATATAGGTGTTTACTCCCTCAATGAAAACTAGCCCATTAGAAGTAAAATTTAAGAATTCCATCCCCTACACCTCTCATTAAGATAGTAGCTTTCTTAAAATTTCAAAAGAACTTAATTAATTTAATCACCAACAAGACATTAATTTTAACAAATGAAATGGAATCATTAACAAGAAAGAAATTAAGGAGGAAGAGGCAAAGAAGAAAAAGAAGGATCATCAATATAAAGAAAACACTGTCTTTTGATTTTTCAGAAAACCTTTCTTAAATCAGTTATTATAGACTCATAAATAATTCTGTCTGCAGAATATAAAAGGAACAGATTGGCCAATTACTTTCAAACTGTTTGATCATATCCATGTTTTTTCTTAATTATCTAAGCTTTAGGAGTCATCAAAGGATCCTATTACGTAATTAAAAATGAAGATACAAAGCTCAAACCCTGGCAAATGCTTTTGTTTAAGATCCTCCCACTTATGAGCTTAGGTGCTTTGGGTGTTGGACTGATTTAAATCCTTGTACATTGGAGCGAGGTTGACAATTTAACCTTTTGGGCAAAGGGTAAGAAGGATATAAATTGAAAGTGCTTTAAAAGCCATGTTGGCCATGTGTCATTTATAAACCAGAAAACCCTCACCAGACACTGCATCTACCGGGCCTTGATCTTGATTTTCAGCCTCCTAAAATGAGAGAGGTAAACTTCTGTTGTTTATAAGGAAGAAGAAGAAAGAGAAGAAGGAGGAGGAGAGGGAGAGGGAGAGGAAGAGAGCCATATTAGCAAATAGAGCTCAAGGTACAAGTAAAATGGCATCACTGCCTAATGTACCCACTCTTGTCTCCTTGTGCCCACCCCATAGACCTGGATGCACATTTGTTGCTCCAAACTATGTAGTGACTGAGCATACAGGACAATTAGACCTGAGTCTTCAAACCAAATGTAGCAATAAAAACAGTTTAAGAAACTTAAGGAGAAGAAAATTACAGGAATATATGAAAGAAAGAAGAAGAGTGATGCAGTGAGATTCTATCATAATGGGAAAGTAAGTTCCAAAGAAACATTTTTACTAAGTCTGTAATATATTACTTCAGCTTTATCCTGATTGTAAGTTACCAGACCATTTTATGTGCACCATAATGTCACTAGAAGTGCATGTCTAACAAAATAATAGAGTGCATTACCAATTCTGCTGTGATGACCACTGCAGAGAAACTATTAGACCCATTTGTCAATGCACCGTAGTGTCTTGTGGTTTTAAAGAATGGGTAGTTGTGGAAACTATTCAACATTTTAAAGATATTATTTCTCTTCAGACATATTCCATTGAATCATCAATTTTGAGTAAGCCTATTTGTTCACAGATGCCTTTCAGTAAGCTAATTGAAAACAACAAAAACACATTTTGAATGACAGAAGAGAAAATACTAACAATGTGTGAATGGTATTTGAAAGGTCTATTAGTTGTTTCAAACAGGATTGATATTTTGTTACAGTTTGGGCATTGTGCAAGTTAGCACAGAACATTAAAATGACTTATATACAAAGTAAGTCTTCAAATTAATGAAGACTTGCCTTCCAGTGAAATTATTTGGAGAACAGAAATAGTAGTATTGGTGTCCTTATGAAAAATCTGTTCGCAATAAATATATTTTGCAAGCTTTTTAAAAGCATAGCTCAGGAAGAGTTTATACTAGTACATTTATACAAAGGGAATTACTTTAACAATTCTACCCTCAACCGTCATTCATTGATCTTCTGTTCCCAGTCCTTTATTTATTTTTCTAAATACCAATACTCTTCACCTTATAACTATTAAAAATTACTAACATGGGTAAAAAAAAAAAAAAAAAAAAAAAAGAGGAAAAAGAACAACTAAAGAGAAAAGAGAACATGAAGGTTTTCTCCTAAACAAAGTACTATTCACTAGCTATGTGCCCTTGGATAAGTCAGTGTCACCAATTGTTAAAGAAAATTCTGGACCAGACAACCTATAAAGTCCCTCCTAGATCTACCAGGTTATGATGCTAAGAGAGCACTAAAATAAAGACATTAAAGGACAAATAAAAACAAGTGGTACTGTGGAGCCAAATTTCCATAGTTTCCTTAAATATTCAAGCATTTTTTTTTAAATTAAGACTCAGTATTTCAATATTTTGGATTGTGCACTCTTCAGTCCCAAATATTCTACTTACTGTCTTTGGGATCTGGGGAAGATCACTTAGCCCCACAATCCACATTTCTTTGTGCTCCAAAATAAGAATAATAATACTACTGCATAGGAAAATGAAGATTAAATAATGTAGTATAGGCGAAGACTTATTACCAACAAAATGTTCAATAGTATTAGCATTTGTTATTATCCAGATTATAAATTCTTATCCAGATAATGATTAATTGTTCTTCAGTTACTTATTTTAAAATGTCTATGTGTGTTTTACATCACTGATTATTTTAAATGTTGGGGATCCAGCAGCTGCAGAACAATCTCTTCTGTTGTTAACTATGTGATTATTGAAATTGAATTAATAAGTACTTATGAAAGAGCATGTATTGTGTGTGTGGGGTGTGTGTGTGTGTGTGTGTGTGTGTGTGTGTGTATATATATTTATATATATATATTCGATATTATATATATATTATATATATATATATATATATATATATATTTGATGTTATTTTAAAACTGATAAAGAAATATTAAAAGCCACAGATTAAAATGGGTGAAACACAATTCTCATTTCTAAGTAGTGAGCTGTCTGGTCCTTTTTTGATTAGTAACAGAAAATTAAGTCTTTCAAGTTTCTGTAACTTAGTTACCTCCTATCTCACACTGACCCTCTTTGGATTTATTTCAAGATTTTCCACTACAACTTTTTCTTCTCTCTGCTTTCTTCCTCCTGCTGAATTCTTATGTGTTTTCCAAGACCCAAACTGTCTGGTCTGTCCTTTGTAGTCTTGGTGGTTTTCTGACATCTGTCCTGTAGGAGTGATTCCATGGGGGCTGCTCTGAGGGACCTTAGAGTACTGCCATTACAGACCTAAGCACCTACTTGACTTTTACCTACCCTGTGGTCCTTAAAGGTCAAGCAGCACCTGAAAGCCAGGGCTGCCCATCCTACCACATTGCTTATGTTTGCAGTCCCCTTATATCAAGCTGGGTGATTTTTCCAGTGAGCTGATTCTCAACTCTACACTCCCCTTTCTTCTCACGCATGGTGTTGAGAACTTATCCACTGTCTCTACACTTGTGGAAGCTGAAGAAATCTTGTGTAGGACAGGGGCCCAACTTAATGCCTCTTTTTACCCAGACCTGTCTGGCTGATGCAATTACTATCTGCTGCAGTTACTTAGATTGATGGAGGGTAACCAGCAAGGTTATCTTCTCCAATAGCTGGGTGAAGAGTCCCCTGTGAAAGAGTTATTCAATATTTGGGGAAGGGTTGTCATACAACTCCCCAGAGTTTCAACCCCAAAGAAGATTCAGGAAATAGGGCCTGAATCTTTTTGTTTTCCTTTTCCTGATTCACTTTCCTTTGTGTTGTAGGAAAATTGCTACTTTGCCATCTCTTATTTTTGCCCCTTTCACTGTGGACTAAACCCTTTGCTCTAAGTCCTCTAGGATTTGGCTCTTGATATTTAAATCCAAGCCTTTGTAATATTTTTTCTCTCTTACAGCTGGTACTTGCAATTCAAAGCCTTGGTTTTAAAGTCTATTGTCTGCACTGTTGACTTACAAAGGTCAAATTAATTGCTCAAAGGCCAAAAATGTGGTTCTTTATTCTTTCTGAATCAACCTTACCCTGAGGCATAGAGAAAGTCTTCTTTGCTACTTAAATATAATAGAAAAATAGAACTAAAATAAATTGAAAAAAAATCAGCACATACTTGAACATAGAAATACCTCAGTAAAGAGCAAAATCCATAATGGAATAAAATGATATGTCTTCTCTCTATTTATCTATTTGTCTATATGCTCAAATAATGTGAAACCAAAAAATGTGATAGTTATATTTGTCTCTAAACTACCTTAAGTAATGTTCTCCAATTACTGCTCAAATGTTTTTGCTATAGCAGAACTGTACCTACTATCACTGAGCTTGATTTTCAGAATCTTTTGAAATGAGTGTGCTGCCTTAATTCAATCCCTCTAGCTATAAACATAATTTACAATATTTGTGTACTTTGTACCAATAAGTGAAATTTAACAATGGATATATATCCCTAATCTACTAATCTACTAACTGGTGAGAATTCCTTTGTAAGCAAAGTCATCACCCAGGCAGTACAACTTCCTAAAACCTTCTTTTTCAACAAGTTCAGGACCATATCTGGAGTATTCCTCACTTGTTCAGTCTGATAGTAGTTAACTGTATATTTGTATTTTTTTCTCTACCACTAAGAAGAGCAGTCTGTGACATGCCCCAGAAAGCTATCTCAAGATATGTAGTTTTAAGGACAGGTTCTATGAAAGACTCTTCTAAGTAGAAAAAAAAATGCATATACATATATATAACTTTTTAACATAGTTAAAGCAGACTCCCATCCTAACAGTTATACTTTTTCCAAGATACAAGTTGTTTTTTAAAAGCAGGAGATGACTTCTTTAGCCTAAGCAACAAGAATTCAGTGTAAATCCTTTCTTCTTGATTTATTGATTTTAAATGGATACATCATAAATTCATGTCTACTTCAAGTCACTTGCTAATAAAATAATCTTAGAGTCTGACTCTAGTATTACTAAACTCAAATTAATAATACATCAAAAATCTAAAGAAATGAATGTTATTTTATAGCTGTATTGGGGAGATTTCCACGTTCTATTAGGTATATGCTTTTACAACAATGACATTTATTTTGAGCCTTCTTTATCCTTATAGTACATGATCTCATGAGAAGCCAATATGAATTAAAATTAAAAACAATAATGAGTTTAAAATAAATTAACTCCTTCAGAACACCAGAGTTTTATATCTTAAGCACCAGATCTTTATAAATCAAAAATTTGCAATATACATTATTCACAATCCTCTAGGTTACAGTTTCTGAATTTTGTACAATAGGTAAAGTCTTTTAAAGGCAAAAAACAAAGACAAAAACTTTCCTGGGTAAGACAGTGTAACATCAATGTTATTACAATACTAGTTAAAAATATGCAAACATAAAATGAGGCATAACCAGGAGGCTGAGGCAAGAAGATTACAAGTTCAGGCCAGCCTCTGCATCTTAGTAAGGTCCTATGGAACTTACTGAGATTCTATCTCAAAATAAAAAAATAAAAAAGCCTGGGATTGTAGCTCAGTGGTAAAGCAGTTCTGGGTTCAATCCCTGGTACCAAAACAACAAGAAAAAGAACAACAACAACCAAAAAAAAAAAAAAAAAACAGAAAAATACAGGCATAAATACTTTATACTTATACCTGCTACAAAAACTAACTACAGCACAGTGTGTTTTGAGAGGTTAATTTTCCTAATGTTTGGGGAGTCTCTCTTTGCATGGTATCATCATTGCATCAATAAGAGAGCTTATTATTAATATTTCTTGAAACCAAAATAATTATATCTACAAACATGAACACTGGGTTTATGTGGCAGTGTTTGATTAAATTATTATGGCAAATCCAAATTAAAATAAAGGATAATTTTCAAAAGACACAGAAACAAGGGTTTTTGTTTTGTTTTGTTTTGTTTTGTTAGTGGTGCTGGGGATTGAACCCAGGGCCTTGTACATGTGAGGCAAGCACTCTACCAACTGAGCTATATCAACAGCCCTGAAACTCAAGGTTTTTATATAAATATTTTAAAATTATTAAGCATTTTATTTAATCATTAATTAGGAAATTAGTACAATGTTTTCAACTGATTTAGTACAGGGTTCAGAGTAATGCACATATGTGTATGGAAAGGTTAAGAATATTGAGATGAGTTTGTAAGTAGATGGGAAGCTGGATTATCCCCCTAAATTTGGAATGGGGAGAAAAATCAATTGTCCTTCCACCAGAAGGAATTTGCATGTCTTTGGATAAGTTTCACTTAAATTGCTATTAGTTATCCACAAATTATAGTCAATTAAAAAGTTTAATCAGCCCTTATAGAATTATACCTCCTTTTTACCCAGAATCATAAGCCCTTTTCCAAAGAAGATAACCAGTGTTCTTTTGACATATTTCATCATCATCATATTTGTGTATCTTATAAATTTCAGAGGAACATGCATACCTCACAGAATGTACACATGGAACCTGCTTCCCTATGGAAGCTGTGAAGACCTTCTCTCTACTGCAGACAGCAAAGCGCCCTCAGTTCCGCTGTTTCCCTGAGAACTGACCTGTAGGCACACCAAAGGGTCCCATGAGAGCCCTTAGTCTTAAAGGAATGTGTTGTTTGCCCCTCAGATATAAGCACCAAGGAACCTATTTGTATGTGTTTCATGATTTCTCAGAGAAGAACTGGGAAAACTATTCCCAGATCTTTATACATAAAATATTTTGCCTAAGGACAGATAATTATATACATAAGTCAAGGCTTTAATAGCTAACTTGCTTGCTTCCTTCCTTTCTTATCTCTCTGCTTCCTTCCTTCCCTCCTCCTTTCCTCCCTCCCTCCTTCCCTCCCTTCCTCCTAAGGTACAGATAATTAACCACATACCAGGTACTGCACTAAACACCTCATAGATATTATTTAATTTAATATCACAATAATCCTATAAGTGTATACATTTAATGGATGAAAAAATTATGCTTGAACTAGCCATATGATAAGTATTAAAGACAATATTATTAAAACAAAAACAGGAAAAGCCAAGTGTACGAGCATTGAATGAGATTTGTCAGTAAAAATCAGGACAGTATAAGAACTGGTTTTGATAACACAAGCTGTTTTCCCAAAGTCCCATGCTCAGTTGGTATTTATGGAACCTATTCTAGTCATTCATATTTCATGTAAGAAATTGAGTGACTAGCCAACATGTTTCATAGCCCTGTTTACACATTTGTCATAGCATTTGACAAATGGCATTAAATTATCTTTGTACATGTTTATGTCTCTTTATTTTCATTGACTATGCTATGAGTTACTTTAAAGGAAGAAATGTGTGTCTCCAGTCCTTGCCGGAAAAAAAAAAATGGCACATAGTAAAAGCTCAATATAAACTTTTGAGTTTACCTAACTTATGAATATGTAGGAAAGTTGATCCCTACAATTTTAACCTCTGGGAATTCAGTCCCCACTCACCAGTTCTGAAGTTCTATTTCTGTTTTCAAAATAGGCTCACTTCTTTTAAGCAGATTTTAGTACTGGATAGATTCAGTACATTGGAGCTATTTAAAAAAAAAAATTTTTTTAAAGACACAGGAAAGGCTTATCCTACTGTATGCATAGAAGCCCTGCGGAGTAAAGGTCATGGTGTGATGTCTCTGGGAATTAGTAGAGAAAAAAATCTGTTAACTGTCTAAACATCATTAAAAATCATCCAGAATTTTGTAGCACAATTATCAACCCAGTAAGTCTTCTAACCATCAACTCTGGTTATACAAGACAAGTAAAACAGATTTTTTTTTCTTTTTTTTACAATGATACATGTGCAAATTATATACTTTTTCTTCAGTATTAAATATGCAAAACACACAAACAAGGAATGTAATTCCTAATAAGAAACAGAGAACTTCATTTCAACTTGTCACCAAAAAGAGTGAGAAAGTAAAGTGTCATTCTGCAGTATGGACTGAAACCTGACAGTATTTTCTGAGAGGGTAGAATGGGTCTCTGACATGATATAGTTATTTAGAGTCCCAGTTCTGTTGGAGTTCAAGTGGCCATTCTCAGCCTGGTGAGAAGAATGTAACACAAAACCCTGTTTGGTCAGAGATGGAGGAGATGATTAGAGACCTGTGAGAATGTGATACTGTGGATATTTGATTGACAACATTTGTGATCCATATATGTGACTTTTGTTCAAAGTAAGCTTCTAACTCCAAAGCTAATTTTTGAACCATCCTGTTACTAGTATGTGCCTCCATCTCTCCTTTTCCTTCTTCTCCTCCTTCTTTTTTGCAGTAATGGGTATTGAACCCAGGCCTTATACAAGCATCAGGGTCTTGCTAAGTTACCCTGACTGTTCTGGAACTTGTGATCCTTTTGTCTTGGCCTCCCAAGAAGGCATGAGCCACCAAATTTGTCTCTTAGGGCATTCTTTAACCAATCATTTTGCTTCCTTTGGATAGTTTCACAAAACAAACAATAGAATAGCCTTCTTTAGGAGGACTGGGAATTCCATAACCTAATTACATAGTTCACATCTTATTTAATTTTTCCCTCCTTAATTATATTCTTTTATCTGCTTAATCTTCTAAATGACTCCTCTAATTTGTAACAAATAGGTTATAAAACTGAAAAAAGAAACAAATTCTTGGGACTAGTCAGGGTGTGGAAATTTTCCATGTGCTTTCTAAGTGGGTTTGCCCGAAGAGAGATTTCATTTGAAAGTGTGGGCCTGGGTGATGGTAAAGAAGATGTATTTACCTGAAAGTATTTTATATTGAAATGCTAGTTTATAGAAATTTGTAATTGGTTTGTATATCAAATACTGCACCTGTTACAAGCTTGGATTTATTGAAAACATGCGTAATGTTGTTGTTAGGAGGATGCACAAATCCCTCATTGGCAGCAGACTCACCAAAAGTAGATGCACCTGTCTTCCCAGCTGGGACTTGCTCATGGGAAAGAAGGTCAGTTAACACCATTTTATCCCCATAGACAGCTGCCATGAGTGGAGAAAACCTAAATTCTGTTAAAAAAAAATCAATCCCTGAATAAAATTTGATTCAAAATATTTTGATTCATTACATCTATAGAATATCCAAGATTGGTTTAATAGAAATGTGTTTTTTGTTTTACTTTGGTCTGAATATCAGCTTTTAATGACTCAGTGAACAGCCATGTTTTTATCTCTGATTAGCTTGGGGTTTAGAATAGAGTAGTTCTTTTTTGATTCAAGCTCTTGGTTAAAATGTGGGCCTTCTCTCAAGGCTGACATCATAACTCTGTTTTTGCCCATTTCAGCTGCATATTTTGCCCCAACAGATTCCTTGATCTGCAAAAGTGGGGCTACTTCTGTTTCGTTTACCACTACTTTCCCTAGCACTCTGTCCCTGTGCTAATTGCAGTTATATTTATACTTAGTGAAATCTTTCTTAAATATCTGAATAAATGAAAAATGAAAAATATATTTTCACTGGTCAGGAAGGACGTAAAGACTTCATGATTGAAAATCATTCTAAAAACCAAGAAGTGCCTTTGAGTCTCATTGTTTATTTTTAAATTTTTTTTAAATTTTTATTTGTTATATATGACAACAGAATGAATTAGAATTCATATTACATATATAGAGCACAATTTTTCATGCCTCTGGTTGTACACAAAGTAGAGTCACATCCTTCATGTCTTCATACATGTACTTAGGGTAATGATGACCATCTCATTCCGCCGACTTTCCTACCCCTATACCGCCTTCCTTCCCCTCCATCCCCTTTTCCCCTTTGCCCTATCTAGAGTTCATTTAACTGAGGTATAAACTAATTACACTACAATGTATAGATTTCAAGGGCATAGTGCCATGACTTTTGTCCAGTGAATGCACCCAAATAACCAGTAAGATACAGAATTTTTCCATTATGATAGAAAGTTTTCTCTATATTGTGTTCCTGTTAATTCCCTACAGTAGCTATTGTTTTGATGTTCTGATTATCATTATTGCTTATTTTTGTCTTTTCTAGAGTTTATATATAGTGTATATTTAATAGATATTTAATTAGAGTCAAGAAATTACCTATGTTGCAAATAACACAATTTATAATGAAAGACTATGTTATTTATTTAAAAGGGTAGAAAAGCTATACTTCTTCTTGGAGGATTTATTGATCTCATCTTTCCCAGTCTCCAACAATTTGCTCTTAATTACTCCAAAGATAAACAGAATGATTATTCCTAGTAGAGTTTGGGAAGGCCATCAATCTCACGTCTTATACTATAAGCCTCCAAAAGCAGAGGACTTTACCAACCAAGCAGATCAAGAGTGGCCACTTTAGAGCAGGTGTCATGGCCTGGGATTCCTGACCTTTCCAGCTATGTGCATCCCTACACCATTGTTATCCCTTTTCCTCCAGACACGTCTGTGGATGGTGACATATGTGTAACAGGTTTTAAAGAAGAGCTCCAAAATTAGGTATTCCACGGAAAGTCTTCTTTAAGCTGTATTTTCCATAGCACAGAACTTTGGGGGTGTAAATGGTGATGTTTGGGTAGAATTGCTAAAGAGGTTTACAAAGAACTGTAGTCAGTTTGCAGGCAGTGGAAAGAGGCTAGCTAAGGAAAGCCTGTGGATAATGGATTCATTGAATTAGAGCAGTCTGTGATCCACTGCCAAAGCCAGCTTATTTTCTTTGCTAGTTCCAAAAAAAAAGGATACCTGGAACTTTGAGTTGATGGAAGGCTATCTTATAGAAGAAGCTGGCAGAGCACAGTTTTTCACTATCTTAGGTCAGCATTATTATAGACTTGATGGGGTACTTAGGGCTCTGGTAGGGATTTTTAGGTCAGAAAAAAGTTAGGCATAGGAGATTAGGGACTAAAATGTGTCCGTTTATCTCGTAGAAGAGTACAGCAATAAAACAGTCTTAGAAAAGCCACAGACAAGGACTGTGTAAGCCTAACCATATTCTACTTCTCTTGTAGAATGTCTTGCTATTATTAACAAGACCACAGAATAAAATTATGTCTAGGAAAAGTAAGCAAATAATTGTGGAAAATATTTAAACTAACTTTGTAACATGTAAAGACACCATTCAATCAAAAGTGTATAAGCGGGAGATTATGTAAAGGAAGAAAATTCCCCTTCAAACTATGTGTTTAACAAATGCTTATTATTTTGCACACATAGTTTGATGCAAGATATATGGAAATTTCACGAAGTGACAAAACAACAACAACAACAACAACTGGACAACTTGCAACAAAGTGCTAATATTCTCTGATGCTCTCCAGGGTTACTTACATATTTTTCTTTCTTAGGTCAGTTAGAGACACTTCGAGAATTGCTCAATCCAGGAGTGAAAGGGTTCTGTGAACACATGGACTCTTTACCTTGAGAGGAGTGCAGAAGATTTCTTCAGAAGGTAACAGCCAATTCCTTCCTTTGGTTTTATAGTCTTCAAAATGGAATTAAACTATGGTATAAAATAGACAATATTATAGGAAATATTAAGTATACTTTGCATTTGTTTCTAGTCTTATAGTATTTCATGACTTACCCCTTTTATGTGAAGTATGTTTAGCAATAATTGCTCAGCAAATATCCTTCTTACCTTTGAAGTAGGATAATATCCAGAAGCAAGTGTAATTGCAGAACACCAATCTGGCCACTTTGGAATAGAAGCACCATTAGCAAAAATTATGATAATGTTCCTATAATACACTAGAGAAGTTGCTCACAAGCTGAGATTCCCGGCACTGCTGAGCATCTCCAGGATGCTGGAGTGATCAGGCTTTAGTATATCCATGAACCATTGTGTGAGGAGGCTCTCTTGGGAAGCAGTGGATGCTGTTCTTTGAAAGCCTCACAGGATTTCCTGCTTTTTATGCATCTCTATGATTGAAGTCTGGTTTCAGGGGAGCATTTTGGACAAGAATAATACTTTGAATTCTACATTTTCTTGTGAAGCTAGATTTGAGGTACTCTTAGACATTTTGTGATTTGAGGTACTCTTAGACACTTAGGCCTCTCTTTGACAGTTGTGTAAACCTGGGTGAATCCTGATTCTGCATGAAAGCTTCAAAGATTTGAGGCCTTATTCCAATGTTGACTGAATACTGCAGAATGGTAGGTTTCAGATTTGTAGGACCTGGACGCTGGTGTTTCCTGTGTATGATTCCAGTGTTGTTGAAGGTTCCATCTCAGAGATGAGAGGTATCAAGTGGGATGCCTCATGCTGTCAACGTGAAAGATGCCAAAAATGCTGTCTTGTCACAATTCTAGAAACTGTTCTGTCTTACTAGGATAATTGTCTTATATTGGTTTGGTTTTCCAAGATTTTGTTTCTCAGATTTTGCTTTATTATTATTATTAACAGATTCTCTTTTCTTAGAGCAGTTTTAGGTTTGCAGGAAAATTCATTGGAAAGTACAAAGAATTATTCTATAATGCTTTCTCCCAACTCACACAGTTTCCTCCATTATTAACTCCCTGTATGGTGTGGTTCATTTATTGTATTCAGGACCCAATATTGATATGTTCTTATAAAGTCCATGGCTACATTAAGTGTTCACTCTGTTGCATATTCTGTGGGTGTTAACAAATGTATAGTGATAAAGATCCATTATTACTGTTTCGTGGAGAATAGTTTTACTTCTCTTAAAATTCCCTCTGTTCCCCATATTCACCCTTTCTCTCTTGGCTGAAGCCCTGGTTATGACCACTCTATTTCCTCCATAGTTTGCTTTTCCAGAATGTCATGATTGGAAGCATACTGGATAAAGCCTTTTGAGATTGGCTTCTTTCACTTAACAATATGCTTTTAAGGTCCATCCAGGTCTTTTGGCAGTTTGGTAGCTCATTTCTTTGTGTCAGTGAATAATATTCTATTGTATGGATATACCACAATTTGTTCATCCCTTCACTTACTGAATTATTTGGTTGCTTCCAAGTTTAAGAATTATTTTTTCTTCAAAAAACACTATAAACTTGTCTATATACTTTTCTATGGAAATCAGTTTTCAACTCAGTTGTGTGTAAAGGAGGGAACATGTTTACTGGCTCAGGTAGAAAGAATACTAATAAGAAACTGCCAAACTATATTTCAGAGTGGCTATAACATTTTACACTCCCTCTACCAATGAATTTTCCTGTTGTTCTTCATCCACAAACATTTGGATCAATATTTTCCTTTTAGTCATTCAAATAGATGAATAGTGTTTTTTCATTGCCTTTTATTTATTTATGATGTTAATTTTTTGTGGTGTTGGGTATTGAACACAGGTCCTCATGCATGCTAGGTAAGTGCTCTACCATGGAGCTATATCCCTAGTCCTGTCTTATGTTATAATATAATTAATCATAAGTCAATTGTATTAAAACAATTATAACAGCCCCCAAGACTCTGGTTCTTAGATACCAGCTGCTTCTTGAGTATAAATTTAATAATATCTTTGAGTTTTAATTTTGGTAATATCTTGGACTAAAAATATGAACTTTTCCCTGGCAGTATCAATCACTGTAAGGTGATTTTGTGGAATAAGCATCTGTGTGTATATATGTGTGTGTACCTACTCTTCTCTGTTATAATAGACAATGATTCCCCTAATAGTACGTCATGGAAATAAAACATACAGAGCATATCAAAGTTGTTTTCGTTTCTAAAAATGAAATGCGCACATTCTATAGATGGTACGAAAATAAGCCATGTCTGATTCTGTTCAAAGCTGGCTTTCTGCCAGGAGTACTGTTATATATAAGCCACATCAAATTAGCCATTCCTAATTTTTGTACAAGTAGTCTCTTATTTACACTAGCTAAATTTATAAATTTTGCACATTATGAGGGTGTGAAAGTGATTTGTGTTCAGTTTCTTGTATTCATTCATCTCTTTGCATTTAGATTTGAACAACCTCCATGATGATAAGACTGGAAGTGGTGAGATAGTGACACCTCAGAATATTTAGTGGTGGTATAAAAGGGTAGTACCATTTGGGAATGCCAGCTTTTATTAAAAGTATAAACCCCACATCTCTTCTGCAGACTCAGGTTCTTCTCCAGGCTGTTCATCGAAGTTGAACCCTGATTTTGAGGCAAGGGGTACCTCCTAGGAGAAGATGCCACACAGAAATTTGGATAAGAAGGCACATGTAACACACATATTATTTGTTTCTTATATTGAGAGGAAGGGAGATGAGGAAAGGCACATCAGAATATTGTGGAAAGAGGTAGGCATGGTGCTGCATGCCTGAAATCATTGTCACTCAGGAAGCTGAGACAAGAAGATCACAAATTGGAGGCCAGCCTCAGCAACTTAATGAGATCCTGTCTCAAAATCTCAAAAATAAAAAGGACTAGGGATATATTGCCCCTGCTACTCAATCCCCAGAGCCACAAAGAAACAATATGTGTAAAAAGGCAAAATCTTTGTTAATTGTGATGGTTAAGAGGAATTGTGCCCTTTAAAATGCATAGAATCAACCAGAATAAATTAAACTTGGACTTTTAAATGTAGACATGAATTGTTTGCTTGGAACTTAAAAGTGGATGTAGAAGGCATTTCAGTAATGGAACTGTCACTAAATGGAAGTTCAAAGAGTTCTCCAGGAATGGAAGGGTTCTCTACTCTGGCCTTCCAGATTCTTGATCTGCCACAGAAAAGAATTTAAGGACACATGAGTAAAATTGCAGAGAAGTTTATTATAAATAGAAGGTACATATCCAAGAATGAGATTGTCTGTGATCATAAAGAGAATTATGCATCTAAATCATGGTCCTAATTTTTATACTGGGATAGTACCTACAGGGCTACACTAAGGATAAAGTCACTGGGGCTTTACAGTTTGGGGCCTGTGTTCCTTGCATTTGAACATTGCCTGCATGAATCATTGCATATTTCCTGCATGCTGTGTTTCATTAGCACCTTACATCTCTATTCAGGGGTGTGTATCTTACTATTATGCTGAGGCTAGGGTCATTTCTCACTTGCCAAAGTCTTTAATGTTTAAACTCCTAAAAGGAATATTCCCTCCAGATGCCTTGCAGTTTTATTGCTTTTCAGCCAATCCACAAGCTTGGGTGAGGATGAGGTGCTGGGGTGCAAGGCCTTAGGCTAGGATGGTTCTCTGGAGTTCCTGGATCTCCATGCCAGGGGTTCATGGGAATTTCCTGCATTCCTGTGGTTCATGGACATTTCTTTTTTGAGACTCAGTGTTTTCTCTGTACCCCTAAATTCCTATCTCAGGACCATATATGCCTAACTAAATAAGCCAAATATCTTTCTTCTATGATAGCAGTTTCTTAATACAAGTGTTATTAAAATTTTCATTTTTTTTTTCAATTCAATTTGTCTAAACTCACAATAAATTATTTTTACCACAAGTAGGACCTAGGACCAGGAAGTCAACAAATATTTCTTACATGAAAAAAAAAAAATACAGAAAAACAAACCACTGTACCAGCTTGTTAAAATTGAGGAATGGACAGATAAGGTTGTATGTGACTGGTAGCCATATTGAGCAAAGCCTTAAATTCCAGAATAAGGAATTTGACTTACAATGAAGGGTTCTAAGAAGGATAATAAGATGATAAAATTTGGTTTTGAAGTAGAAAATTAGCCAACAGTAAAGGAGATAACAGTAAAGGAGTAAAGAGACAAGGAGCAAGAATTGCAATTAGCATGCTAATTAGCTAATTAGCATGAGAAAAAAGTGGACTAGGCTTTTGGCTCTGAAAAGGGAAAGGAGGTAGCAGATAATAGAAAGTTTTTGTTTTGTTTTGTTTTGTTTTTTTCTAACTCAATTAGGGCAATACTGGTTGATAACCTACTAAGTGCTAGTCTTTATTCCAGGCCATTTTAATGAACAAGTGGCAGAATATATTCTATCAGCATGCTATGAACTAAATGTGTGTGTTTCCCCTAGAATGAATATGTCAAAGCCCTAATCTCCAATGTGATGGTATTAGGAGATGGGTCCTTTGCAAGACATTGAGAATAGTGCTCTAGTAAGAAGAGGACAGGTAGCCAGCTCACTCTTTTTCTGCCACTTCTGCCACTTGAGGGTACAAGGCAAGGCATGTGTTCCATAACTCAGAAGAACCTGATATATTGGAACCCTGATCTCAGACTTCCAATCTCCAGAACTGTATAAAAAATAGATTTCTGTCATTTATAAGCCACTTACTTCAGTGGACAGAGTAATAAATAATAAACATAACTAAAACGTTTATAATATGTTGAAATTTGAAAATGTTAGCAAAAAAAAAAAAATGCAGATTTGATCAGAGTAGGTCTATGAGAAGAGACCTGAGAAGGAGAGATCTGGGCAAATAGCTCACCTTTGAGAAGGTAAGCTAGTGAGCTTGTACACTTAGGGAGAATATTCCAGGCAGGAGGAAAAGGAAGTACCAAGAGGCTGTTGTAGGAGCTTGTGATAATGGCCCAGGAACAACCTCACTTTGAATTTAAAATCTTTTTCTGGCCAAAATGGTTAATTATACCAATTGCAGAATGCTGAAATGAAGACTAAAGTTTTTCTTTGGAAGTTCTGCTTCAGGCCAGTCATTCAATTTCTAAAGGACAAAAGAGATAGAAGATGATTGAATTAAGAGGTCAGCTTCAGGGCATACCCAGAGATAAAGTCAGTTAGAGAAAGTGGGGGAGATGTGAAAGCCAGGAAAAATCAGAAAACATACCTGCCCTTGAAGCTATGTCCAGAGACTTGACTGAGAAAAGGAGGATACAGAGTTTCAAATGCAGCAAAAGGTTAAGGAAAATAAAGATGAGAGAATTGAAAAATCAATAGGGGCTCATGCCTGGAATTCCAGCAACTTGGGAGGCTGAGACAAGAGGATCACAAATTTGAGGCCAGCCGGGGCATTCAGTGAGACCCTGTATCAAAATAAAAGATAAAAAGACTTGAGATGTAGTTCAGTGTCAGAGTTTCCCTAGGCTCAAAAACAAATAAGAGTGGGACTGGGAAATGAAGGGTTGAGGTTATGAAGGTCATTGTGTTAGCTGGCATCAAGGAACCTGTGCACAATCCTGTTGTGTCTCTCTGCTGTTGTATTCTTGCAGAAAATTTTAAGCAAGACACAAAACACAGGAAAAGTATAGTAAAGTTTACTAGAGGAGAAAGGAAAATGACCTCAAGGGAGGTGGTGGGTCATCTCAAAGAGTACAGCAACAATGCACCCCTTTATTCCGTAGTTTTTAAATCAGTCTTAGGGCAGTTTCTAGAGACTTCCACTCCCCCAGGTAGGAGCTCAACTCTTGACACACAGTAGCTTTAAGTCCATACTGCATGCAATTTTCCCACAGATTCTCAAGCAAAAGCAAAATCCATTGGGGGTGGGGGAGATTTTACTAATACAATGCAATTAAAATGTCATACTAAAGATCTAAAGGCAGTTCTTGGTCAGTAATTAGAACTTGTTTTCATACATTTTTATGTTTTTGGAGGTTTGCTTTTAATTATCCTGTCTTCCTGAATCTTGGAATACTTGTTCTGTATAAAGGTCACAAAAGTCCCCTTTCAGGGTAATTTGTGCTCTTATCAGCAGGGAGGAACCTTAACATTCCTTAACCCTGAGAGAATAGCCCTGAAGATAACAGATGTTTGTCCAGGAATGTAACATATCCTTTTGACTTAAGCCAGAACAGGGCCTTAATGGCTTTGGGTAAACAACTTTTGAAAAGAAAACATTGCAGAGGGCCAGCACATAGGCTAGTTTATGGAATTATCCCCTTAACTTCATGTTCCTAATCTACTACCTATCAATTAATGGCTCTATAATAGAGATCCGTTTCAGTTAGTTGAGAGCATAGGATTCTGAAATATCCAACAGTCATATTTCCTATACTAGATACAATGAGCTTGAAGAATTAGTCATACTTTAGACAAGAACTGTATGAGTTTTTAACTTACATTAAAGATATTTTAATAACATTTTGAAATCGGGCTTTGGTAAAAAGTGTTGACAAGTTTGAAAGACTAAAATTAAATGTGTTAGGCTTCAGACTGGGGTGTGTGCAACTCCTGCTTCCCCTTTGCTCTTCCCCTCTGCTCTGATGTCATAACAAGGCACAGTATTGACATGCTCAAGAACTGAGGTCTCCCTGTACTTGGTGGAGTGATATTGCTGTATTGCTCAGTTTGCAGAAAATCCTTGGCCTAAAGTATAGCCTTCTTCAGTTCATCACCAAAGCTTGCATTTTATTAATGCATGAAGCTTTTTTATAAGACATGTTAATTTTTTTTTCTTCAAAAAGCCTGAAGAAACACAGTTATAATAGGATTAAGAGTGCAGCCTGTCAATATTTGATAGTCTTCTCAATAGCTTCTTATTAGATTTTTTTTAAGTTGGTGGGAATTAAGACACAGCAATAAGTAATGACTGAATACATTCCCGTTAGAATGTTAATAAAAAGGTATATGGAAATCAGGGATTTATAAAATCGGTACATTCAGCTGTGGTTTTTGCTGTCTCTATGACCTAGAATTTATATTTAAATGACATCTCTCTATGATATATAGCAAGCCTATCAGAAAAAGTGTTCTGAATGAAGTAAGGGTTTATATATTTTTAAAATGGGACGACATAAGAAAAGGATGGGCTTATTTTTCTGGGAATCAAATTGAGAAAGTGTGTTCAGGTTGACAAGAATAGACAGCAGTAGTTATTTGGAATTTCAGGGTTGGTCATAAGGAACTATCTGAAGAAGATCAAACTCTTATTCAAGGTCAAGCCCTTTCCCCTTTGCTTTTTCCTTCACAGCCCCATCATCATCCTATCCCTAAGAAAACTCCCTGACAAGAAAAGGCCCACTATCAGTCTTTTATAATTTCATAACTCTGTAACAATTTAAAACAGTTCGTTATTTCTCCAAAGAGTATTTACATTTTAAACAGGGAAAGAGGGTGGTATCCCCATTTAGGATAATTATAAAACAGCCTGCTCAGTCTGTATGCAAGACCTGAGGAATTTATTGGTTATATTTTTTATTTGGTGGTTGCACTTTTATATTTATTTTTGCTTCCATTTTGCATTAAAGGAACAGTGTAGTTCCCATAATTACAACATGATGAGATTCTCATTGCTTTTAATTAACCTGCTTTTTTCTTTCTCAGCTCCACAATTTATTTTGCTGTGTTTATTAGCAAGTGAAAAACTCCAACTGCACTAGTTGCATGCTGTTTTTACTATTTACTACTTCCATTATTATGTTTTGAATGCAAAAAAAAAATAAGATCTAGGCTTTTTTATTCTGATAAAAATCACCATTTTATTCTTGAAGGCATTGTCTCAGGATTTTTTTTATAAAAAGGGTATTGGTTTTAGTTCATCAGAAGGAAGAAAATGTCAATCAGGATAGTGAGATAGTAATCTAGTATATTCAGTATTATGAGTCGTAAGGGTTTAGCAGTAAAAATAGATCTTTGTTAAAGAAAAAAATTTGCATATTATATTAAGAGGAAGAGACTTGAATTGTATCTGGCAACAAATCTGGCAATACTAGAAGCAGTTACTTAAAATAAAGACTTTTTAAATGCTTTTTATTTCAATTTCTCATTGCAGTTTCATCAGAAACAGAATTCTTCATTTCTATAAGTACAGAAATATGCATGAGTTTTTCTCCATCATTATTACAAAAACCTTAAGCTTTACAGAAGCAGATTTAGGAAGGAAAAAACATCTATCAAACATCTCAAAGTCCTACATGAAAGTCTGAAATAAATTATGTTTTCCCTTTCCTGGCAAAGAGCAACAAAAGAACAATTTGGTGGAGGAAATAAGTGAATCATATGAGTGTGTGTGGCTGGTCTGCAATATGGGGATACCATAGTGAATTTAACCTGATTATCTATTTTACCAATAGAATCAGCAGAATCCTGGGATGGGGAGAGCATGTCCACACGCATGTGTGTTTCTGCATAGAAGAGACAGTCCAAGAGACAGGCAAAATGGCTTTTGTTGCTTTGGAAACATCATTTTACCTTCTTGCATTTGAATTTTTCTGAGAAAAAACATCCACTTAATGTCACAATAGCCTCACAGGAACAATTTAATTGTTCCTGCTAAAAGCCTCTAAGGACTCTCAGGATGTTGGGTGCATTGTTGTTGTTGTTTTTTTTTTTTTTTTTTTCCTTCCCACAAAGACATTCTCAGTCTCTATCAATCTTAAGTAATTGAAAACCTGATGGGTGTATCTACCAAGCCACCAGTGGCAAAGAAGAGACGGCAAGAATAATTCTTTGGAAATTGTGAAAATGTTAGTCAAATAATGACTAGATAATTTCAGGTTGCCTTTGTTCAGTGGTGATTTTTAAAATAATGGGTTCTATATGATCACTTTTACCTTACCATGTTATGTGATAATAAGAATTCCCTTGGGGTGTCATTGAAATGAACTTTTCAACAAATTATCTTCCTTTGTATTTCTTTTTTTTTTTTTTTTATTGTTGGTCGTTCAAAATATTACATAGTTCTTAATACATCATATTTCACAATTTGATTCAAGTGGGTTATGAACTCCCAATTTTACCCCGTATACAGATTGCTGTATCACATCAGTTACCCTTCCATTGATTGACAAATTGCCTTTCTAGTGTCTGATGTATTCTGCTGTCTGTCCTATTCTCTACTATCCCCCCTCCCCTCCCCTCCCCTCCCCTCCCCTTTTCTCTCTCTACCCCTTCTACTGTAAATCATTTCTTCAATTTGTATTATCTTGTCTTACCCCTCCTTTCCTCTTATATGTCATTATGTATAACCCTGAGGATCGCCTTCCATTTCCATGCCATTTCCCTTCTCACTCGCTTTCCCCCCCACCTCTCATCCCTGTTTAATGTAAATCTTCTTCTCAAGCTCTTTGTCCCTACCCTGTCCTTGTTTACTCCCCTTATATCAAAGGGGTCATTTGGTATTTGTTTTTTAAAGATTGACTAGCTTCACTTAGCATAATCTGCTCTAATGCCATCCATTTCCCTCCAAATTCTATGATTTTGTCATTTTTTAATGCAGAGTAATACTCCATTGTGTATAAATGCCACATTTTTTTTATCCATTCATCTATTGAAGGGCATCTAGGCTGATTCCACAATCTTGCTATCGTGAATTGTGCTGCTATGAACATCGATGTAGCAGTGTCCCTGTAGCATGCTCTTATTAGGTCTTTAGGGAATAGACCGAGAAGGGGAATAGCTGGGTCAAATGGTGGTTCCATTCCCAGCTTTCCAAGAAATCTCCATACTGCTTTCCAAATTGGCTGCACCAATTTGCAGTCCCACCAGCAATGAACAAGAGTGCCCTTTTCCCCACATCCTCTCCAGCACTTATTGTTGTTTGACTTCCTAATGGCTTCCAATCTTACTGGAGTGAGATGGTATCTTAGGGTAGTTTTGATTTGCATTTCTCTGACTGCTAGCGATGGTGAGCATTTTTTCATGTACTTATTGATTGATTGCATGTCCTCCACTGAGAAGTATCTGTTCAGGTGGAGACCAGTACAAACACTCTTCTCAGTTTGTCCGTACCTGGAATTTCTGGTTTTATCCTCCACTAGAGTAGCCACAAGGATCAAAGAGACTCTGTGCTATGGTAGGAACTTAGATAGTACTTTACTTCAGAAGAAAAAAAAATGCTCATATTATGCTTGATATTCCGGCAAAGGGGTTTTCCCATTATACATTTTTATAAGCCTCATTAACTCTTAAATATCTCACTAATACCTGGACACAAAGACAAATATAGCTGACCATCTTTGGGCTAATGACATTAGAACTTTAATTCACTTGCTGATACTAACTTCCTCCTGAGGTGAGCAGCAATATCTTTTGAAAAATGAGTCATGGGAAGAGATTGATCTCAATGGTGTAATTAAAGTTGATGTTAGAACCATAGTCCGGGGCTGGGGATGTGGCTCAAGCGGTAGCACGCTCGCCTGGCATGCGTGCGGCCCGGGTTCGATCCTCAGCACCACATACCAACAAAGATGTTGTGTCCACCAAAAAAATAAATAAATAAATATTAAAAAAAAAAAAAAAAAACCATAGTCCTTTTTTGATAACAGGTCTTTCATGCTATCTGGGACAGTGAGACCCTTAACTTTGAATCATTCAGAGTATATTACAGGTTTGCTGATAAATCCCTAGACTAAAACAGGGCACCTGTTAAAAATAGACATTTTGGGAGCCAATGAGGTAATCAGTTTCAGGGTATATGTTAATAAATTAAAATATATCCATCAGGTTAAACAAGAATCTTTTTAACTAACTGTATAAGAAATTGTGTTGTAGAAATAAACAGAAATAGACTTGAATTTACAAAATTAGAAAACTCTCTAAAGTGAATATTTTGAATTCCTTATTGATTTTTATTGTCATTATTGAAGCCAAATTTATTATTATTATTATTATTATTATTATTATTATTATTATGTTTGTTTCTGGTTTTCAGTTCTCAAGTTTTCATTTTTTCCACTGATGAGTTCAAATAATTTTTTTTTTCTAGTTTTTGGTTTAAACTTAAAAAGAAAAACACAAAACCAAAATTAAAAATAATCAATACACTTTATTTATAAAAAGAAAAAAGGAGCTTAAATAATATGAAGCAGTTTATATCTGCCTTGAAGTTATAATGTAAATATTAAATCAATTTGATTTTTTTCCACATATTGAAAATTTTTGCTTCTGAAAATAGGACTCAGACATGTTAATTTACATATCTGTAACTGCAAAAAAAAAAAGAAAATTGATGAGGCTGAGTCATGACCAGACAGCATTTGTAGTATTTAAATATCTTGGACTTTACTTTTAGTACCTATTTCCTTTTTTTTTTTTTATGGCTGCAGGTTGCCAGGAATTGAACTCAGGGACACTCCATCACTGAGACACATCACCAGCCCTATTTTGTATTTTATTTAAAGATACGGTCTCACTGAGTTGCTTAGTGCCTCGCTTTTCTGAGGCTGGTATTGAACTTGAGATCCTTCTGTCTTAGCCTCCTGAGCCACTGGGATTATAGGCAAGTGCCACAGCTTCTAGTGCCTATGGAGTTTTTGACATTTAGCTTTCAAAGTAAGGTTGAGTTTGAGACAAATACATGAATGAATTGCATATGACAATTTATGACAAGACTAGAGTGTCATTTCTGTTCTAAACTCCACCCCCCCTTTAAAATTTGTTCTTTTTAGATATACATGACAGTAGGATGTATTTTGACATATTATACATACATAGAGTATAACTCTAATTAGGAATTTCACTGGTGGTATGTTGATAAATGAACAGGGAAATTATGATTGATTCAGTCAACTATCTTTCCAACTCTGATTCCTCTTCCTTCCCTTCATTCCCATTTGTCTAATCTAATGAAATTCTGTTATTTCCACTCTCTGATATTTCCTTTTTCATCACAAATTTTATTGATTTTTCTCTTTCTAAGTTAACTTGGCTAAGGGTTTATCAATTTTATTTATTTATTCAAAGAACCAAGTTTTTATTTTCTTGATTTTTAAAATTTTGTTATTTGTTTATTTGGAATAATTTCAGCTGTGATTTTTTTTTTCTGTTTGAAGTGATTTCAGATCTCATTTTAATTATTTCATGTTTTCTACTGCTTCTGGTGATTTCTTTTTTTTTTTTCCTGCAACTTTCAGATGTAATGGTAGGTTACTTATTTGGTAACTTTCTATTCTTTTAATGAATGATTTCAATGCAATAAACTTTCCTCTTAGAACTGCTTTCAGAGTTTACCAGAGATTTTGATAAGTTGTTTTGCTATTCTCATTTAATTCTTAAGTTTTTTTTTTTTTTTAATTTCTACCTTGATTTCTTCTACTATCCATTGGACAATCAAGAGCATATTATTTTAGACTCCAAGTGGTATGGTAACTTCTATTTTTAATTTTTTCATTGATTTCTAATTTTATTCAATTATGATCTGATAGAATGGAAGGCATTATCTCTATATTTTTTGTATTTGCTAATAGTTGCTTTGTGGCTGAAGATAGTGTCTATTTTAGAGAAGGATCCTTGTGCTGCTGAGAAGAAAGGATATTTGGTCATTGATAGATGTAAATTCTATATATGTTAAGCATAAATTATTAATTATATTTTTATTTCTATACTTTTTAATTTAGTTTTTGTTTGGAGAGTCTATCCAGTGATGAGAGAGGCATGTTCAAGTCACCAATATTATTGTGTTGTGGTCTATTTGATTCTTGAAATTGAGCAGGGTTTGTTTGATGTATGTAATGCTCCACTGTTTGGGGGCATAAATATTTATGATTGTTAGGATGTATAATTCTCTTAAGCAGTATGAAATGCCTTCTTGGTCCCTTCTGACTAACTTTGACTTGTAATCTAGTTGATCTTATCTGAGGATAGAAACATGTTATGGTTTGGTCTCCCAAAGCTCATGTATGAGACGATGCAAGAAGGTTTAGAGGAGAAATTATTGGATTATGAGTGTTTTGATCCAAGCAGTGAATGAATCAGACTGCTGGGATTAACTGAGTGGTAACTGAAAGCACATATGGTGTGGATGGAGGATTTGTGTCATTGGGGTATATGTTTGGTATCTGCTGAGTGGACTCTCTCTGCTCTCTGATCATCCTGTGAGCTACTTTACTGTACCATACTCTTCTGCCATGTTGTTCTGCCTCACCTCAAGCCCCAGAAATGGAAGGGACTGTCTATGGTCTGTGACCTCTGAAACCATGAGTCCCATATAAATTTTTCTTCCTCTACTATTGCTCTGTTCAGAACTTTTAGTCACAGCAGTGAAAAATCTAACTAAAACAAAACCCCTGATTGTTTATGTGATCCATGTGAATGATATATTTCTCAGTCCTTTTATTTTCAGTCTGTGGATGTCTTCAATTATGAAGTGAATTTCGTGGAGACAGCATATTGTTCTGTCTTGTTTTTTAATCCAATCTGCCTATCCATGTCTTTTGATAGATGCCTTTTAGGCCCTGTATATTCAATGTTATTATTGAGAAATGATTTTTATTCCCTGTCATTTTGATTTATTCATGGCTTTTAATTTGAATTAGTTTCTCATTTGATTGTATATTCTTCTAATGTAGTTCCTCACTTTGCTTTTGTTCACTTTTATTTTTCATCTTCATGAAATATTTTATTGAGTGTGTTTTATAGTGCAGAGTTTCTGGTTTTTTAAAACTAGAATTCTTTTAACTTTTGTTTATCTTGGAAAGCTTTTTTTTATCATAAATTCTGAAGCTTAATTTTGGGTGTTCTTGGCTTGCATCCATTTTCTTTCAGAGCTTGATATATATTTTTCCTAGATCTTTTAGTCTTGAGGTTCTGGATTGAGAAATCAGCTGAGATCCAGATTGGTTTTCCTCTACATGCTACTGGTCATTTTTATATTGTAGCCTTTAAAATCCTATCCTTATTTTATATGTGAGTCATTTTCATAGTCATTTCATAGTAATGTGCCTTAGTATGGGTATGATGTAATTTTGTATATTTGGGGTCCTGAAAGCCTCCTGTATTTGATTTCCCATTTTATTCTTATGTTTTGGGAAATTTTCAGATATTATTTCATTGAAAAAATTGTTCATTCCTTTGGTTTGTGTCTATGAGCCTTCATCTATCCCAATAAGTCTTAAATTTGGTCTGTAAGTTCTGTTCATGGTATCTTAACTGAAACTCTTGTCTTTCACATGTTCTAGTCTGCTGCTGCTGCTTTCCAATGAATTTTTACTTTGGTTTATTAATTACTTTATTTGGAGGATTTCTGCTTTTTTTTTTTTTATCTGAATCTCAATCTCTGTGTTGGTATGATCTTTCACTTCCTGGATTTTCTCTCTGGTTTCACTCCTTACATCATTCTTTTCCTTGCATATCAGTTTATGCACATTCTAAACTCCTTTTCTTATATTTAGTCCACTGTGGTGTTGAATATATATAATTATTTTGGTTTGTTTCTGGTGATTTGTTCCCTTGATTTTTTTTTTTTGTTGTTGTTGTTCTTTATATGTCTACCCATCTAACACTATGGATCTGAGGGAGTAGAGTTTCTACCCTGTGTACTTATAGTATCCCTGAAGGTTTCCAGTACCTTCCCACCTTACCATTTATGGAGAAACAAATAATAAAAACATTCAATGAAAACAATACAGCCTAGAACTAAATAGTTCCTGCTATGATATCTACAATGTTAATTGTCACAATAAACATAAATGATGTGAATTTTTCTTGCCCACAGTAATAACAGTAAGTATGCAACAGGGTTTATAATTTTATATACAGGACAGGGAGAATAGAAATGATGTAGGATGTGATGTTTATAAGAGAGGATAAGCAAATAGAAGTAAAAAAATTAAAATAAGCATGAAAGAACAATAGAGATTGACTGTTAGCAGAGGAAAAGAGAGAAGGAGAATCAAGGGAAAAAGACTACTGAGAGAAAATATAAATAAATATATAGTAAAAATTTAAAATAAAAATAAAAGAATAAAGAACAAAACCTAAATATATAAATTAAATATCTTAGCCTCCAAATACTGATCCATGAAAAATAACTGCCTTCAAAAAATATTAGAAATGATAAAGAAGAAACAAATATTAATAAGTATACCTGTTCATGAATGTTTCAGGTCACAGTTGAACAGAGAAAAGAAAAAAGGGGGAAAAAAAGTTTAGAAGAGAAAATATCTTATTGTTAAAAGAATTGTTTCTGTAGGAGTACACAAGATTCTCATCTGCCCTTCTCAGCAGTGTTAGGTGGGGTTGCTGGAGTGTGAGAGGAAATCCTGTTGGTGGAGCTCCTGGAGGGAGCTTAGGTAGACTTGGTCTTTTTGACAAAATGCTTATCTGCTTTCTTGGATTTCCCAGGAAGCAGATATGAAAGTGTCTATCTTTATTCCACCATCCTGAAAACCCTGAACTATAAAAGTGTTAATACCTTTGAAGTTTTGAGATTTTTACTGAAATTCATGTATTTTACTGAAATATGTGGAAATGAAATGTCTCATTACTTCTACATTCCATTTTTCTCTCTGTTTACAATTGAAACAAATGATAAAAGACCATGGACAGTTCATTCGTTCATTCAACAAATATTTATTAGAAGTCTTCTGCATGCTAGGCATAAGGCAGGTTTTGAAGGCTTACATTTTACTAAGGAAGATAGACATTAAAGAAAACATTTCGTATGGCAATATGTAAATCAGTGGATGTGTAACCGATGTGATTCTGCAATCTGTATACGAGGTAAAAATGGGAGTTCATAACCCACTTGAATCAAAATGTGAAATATGATATATCAAGAACTATGTAATGTTTTGAACAACCAACAATAAAAATGAAAAAAAATAGAATACAATGTCATTCTTTTTTTTTTTTAAAAAAAGAAAACATTTCACCAATATCTTCATAGTTACAATTATAAGAAGTTATAAACAGAAAAGAATAGAATTAGACGTGTTGATGTAACACAGTGCTCTAACATAGAGGATTGAGAAATCTCTATGGGAAAGGCAGGTGAAGCTAAGAGAAATATCACAGGACAAACAACCCATGTGGTTCTAGGACTATATTCATATTTGCTGACGAAGAGTAGAGCCGCAATGTAGTCTTATGCGATACTAATTCATAATTTTTGACATAAAAAATATTTCATGATATTTTGAAATTTAAGAGTATTGGCACACTACCCACTAAAACTCCTTAAATGTTCTCTTCATAATTCTTCTTAGTAACCAATCATGGACTGACTGAACTATCACTGATGCTGTCACCAGCAGTGCATGAGCCTAGAAAGTATTTAGGGGTGATTATTTGTTAAAAGCTCAGGGGCATGGATAGGTCAAGACCTACAGAGTGTCCTCTTCCCTCCACTTGACTATCAGGAAGGTTCCTACTGGTTCCTGAACATTTGACAAAAAGAAAAAAAAAAAATTATCACATTAAACTCTTTAAAGCCTCCTATAGCTGATGTACTTTGTGACATAATGTCAAAATAGAGTAACTTGTCCCTTAAAACTCTTTAAAGTGATCTCTAACCTACATTTTCAGCAGCAGCATCTACTACCATCCAACACAATTTGTATGGCTTTGATCAAACTACCTATGTATGTATGTATGAATATGTAACAATAATCCCACTAATATCTGTAATCATAATGGACCAATAAAAACATTTTTTAAGAGAGTACAATGTCCACTCCATTTTTCTTCTTCAAAAACCTATTCAGTCTTCATGATATCACTGGCCATCTCATTTCAAAGTGCACTTGTTTTCACTGAATATACTTTGTACACTTTGTATCTTCTAAATTCTGAACCATATGAGTATATTAACTACTGAAATTGAATTTGAATTTTAAAAATTATACAGTTTCTCTAATGCCATCCCCTATACCTGGATGTCCATCAACTTGGTAATGGATGTCTTTCACTTGGTGTGAAACTGTTGTTGTTTTCAGTGTATTATAATTTCAAGTGCACTTTCTTCTTATTCTTATGTACACAGGTTCCATTTACACAGTGGATCCATATATTTTCTTGTATTCTAGTAGTCTAAGTGTCAAATTTATCATTCTACCATTTTTATTTGTTTGTTTGCACTTAGAATTGAACCCAGAGATTTTTACCACTGAGCCACATCCCCAGCCCTGTCAATACTTTATTTGAGACAGGGTTTCACTAAATTGCTTAGGACCTTACTAAGTTCCTGAGGCTGGCTTGCAATTTGAGATACTCTTTCCTCAGCCTCCTGAGCTGCTGAGATTACAGGCCTATGACATGACACCCAGCTACCCAGCTTCTACCATGTTTTTATTTATTTTTTTTAGAGAATTTTTAATATTTATTTATTTTTTTTAGTTTTTCAGCAGACACAACATCTTTGTTTGTATGTGGTGCTGAGGATCAAACCCGGGCCGCACGCATGCCAGGCGAGCTCTACCATGTTTTTAAATGCTTAAGTCAGAGTGCTCTCAATGCTGAATTAATTCATGCTGCCAGCTTAATGAAAGAGAACACAGACTTAGCCATACACATCAACGACCATAAGCCACAGAACCACAGCACAGTCACCAGGAACTTCCTGGCTCCCTCAGTTAATATGCAGTGAGTACAATTCCATAAGAGATTGATTGTCACCAATTATGAAGAAGGTAAAATTCTCTCACAACAGAGAAGCTACACTTTGAATCATAATGAAGATTTTTTTTTAAACTTCTGTGTCAAGTCTGTAGATTGAATGTCTACTATTATTTAGTTGCCATATTTGTTTAGGGATAATCATTTCCTGAGGCTATGTGGATCATTGAACTGGAATGGATACAATTCTAGCTTAAAGTTTATATCCTAAAATTAGTTATAACTAACTCAGTATTAGATATTTTAGGCAGTTATATGTCAATTATTAGAATAAACACTAGCCAAGTTTCAGAATCTCAAAATAAATCATCTCAAACATAAACTACTTTTATGTTTCCATTGTGATTGGTTTACATGGAAAAGCAAATTATAAGACTATTTGGTAGATAAAAATGCCTATATTCTCTTAGAGTAATGATAAAGAAAGAATTGAAAGAAAATGGCTTATCAGAAAGGAAATTACTTCCTTCAATTTCTGTTGATTGCTGAATAATTTATTTATACTTCTATGCAACATAATAATACAACCATAGAGAGAATAAGTTTGTGTATGTGTGTGTGTGTGTGTGTGTGTGTGTGTGTGTGTGTATACATATACATACATACACTGAAATAGAGAGGTCTCCAAAACATATTGAGTGAACAAAACAAGGTGCAGATCATGTGTATTATGTGCTACTATCTGTATAAATGTAAGTAAAAAGAAAAATGGGGGATCTGTGTATGAGAAAAGGATGTGTTGAGAAGATTATTAAATTAGCTGATTATTCTAGATGCTTTTCAAAGGGAGAGGAGATCTTTAAAATGAAGATGAGAAAGAAACTTTTCACTGAATATTCTTTGTGCACTTTGTATCTTCTGAATTCTGAACCATGTGAATACATTAGCTACTAAAAAATATCATTAAAAATAAAAGAGGAGGAACGAAAGAAAGGAATAACTTTTTAAGTATGATGAAGTCAATGAAAGTTTTCTGAAATAGACTTCATATCAAGCCTATAAGAATCTAAAATATCATCTTCAAAACCGTATTCTTGATATTGCTGACATTCAAAAGTTTTGCTATGTTGGACTCTGGAAGTGGGATTGGTGACACCAAGGAAAAGAGCAATGGAATAAAATGTCCTGATTATATATGGGAGAGCATTGGCATACACATTTGTACAGCTGATGCACTTGATTGTGAGGTGTCCAATCTATGCCAAGATGAGTACATATTTGAGTCATGACAGTAAGCTCCATTTAGAGCTCACCAGTTCTCTTTCATGAGGTCCAATTGGGCAAAAAATAAAAAGAATACAGCTAGAACAAAAAACCCAAGTAGACTGTATCTCTACTGAGCAAATCTTAGGGACACAAAGAATAATTCTATTCTTTCCTAAAGTTCACACACCAACTTAAGGAGTATCCCTCTATGACGTCTTTTCCAGTAGCCATAAGCATATATAGATTCTCCATCCTCCATACACCAATAGCAAGCACCACATACCTGTTTCAACATTTAGACACATCTTTCTGCCCAACTGCAGGTCTGTTTTTCCATGACTGCTACCCTCAAAGAGTCTTCTTTTTCATCTTTTATCAGTGGCATATGATACAGTGCAATGTGTAGCGATTTCATATTTGTTAAATGAATGAATGATTTCGAAAGAAAGAGGAGACTAGGCAAAATGAAAGATTGCCTAGAAAGATTTAATATATAGTTTGGTTTTCTGGTAAATGAATCGCCAGGATTCAAAGCAAAAATAGAAATTAGAAAAAAGAAAATCAAATTTCAGAAATGCTTAGGGTAAGAAACTTGATGAGCTGATAAGGAAAAGATTGAATTAAACAAATGAAACTTCATGTGTTGAAAAAAGATGTAAAACCATACAGTGTGAGGTATGGTAGACACAATATATGCTGAATTATTCATGAATGTAAGAGCTAGGAGTTTTAGTAGGTGAATAAGACTTGTAATTTACCAAGACTTTATTTCTTAATATGGGAGATGATCATACAAATAAATATCTACAATACAAGAAACATGGCAAAATAGGAATATAAAAAAGAGCCATATTACTTGACCTTAATATATGGGTTGGATTTGATTGTGGAGAAGGCTATGCCAGGTAGACAAATGAGAACAAGTGCAAGGGCTTATGCTCTTGGCCTATATCAGAAACATCAGATTTCCTTGACCTGAGTGTGGAATGCCTAAAGAAAATGAGTAGATGATCAACCTAGAATGATTAGGCAGGGCAAGAATGAAAGTGTACATGTCCTCCTATCACACTATGACTGTATTTAGTAGTAAATGTAGAACCTTTAGTAATTGAGGGGCATGGTTATAATGTGCTTTAGCAAGACTCATAATTTCAACATAAAAAGGAACAGTGATAGAGATGACTACATACTGCTTAAAGAAAAATAATTTGTCATTAAAAGACTATAGTTCTGTCCCAAGAACAGAAACATCAGTGGAACAGAAGAGAAATTCCAATAACATACCTTGGCAAATTTTAAAAAATAGAATAAATTAAGGATAATATTTAAAAAAACACACAGGAGGATTGATAAAACTTACTAGATCAGACATTTATTAGGGAAGAACTTCCATTACTATCTTATAAGATAGTATCTAACTAGCACCAGCAGAGGCAAATATATTTAAGGGTTCATAAAACTATGTACACAAAGCCTTTGATTTCTATGTTTAGAGATGGTAAATATTAAGTAATTCAGAATTACTTCATTTGTCTTATTATTATAATACAGTATACAAACATCTTACTAATGACATGATTGGATAGTTAGAAGATATCTTACTTTAGGCTTACAAAAAAAATAACCATAGACTGATTGGATTATCATTAACAGAAATTTATTTCTCACAGCCCAAGTGTTTGGATTTCTCAGATGGAGTAGGAGCATGATCAGACCCTTTCAGCTTGACACTACCAACTTCTCCTGTTCTTCACATGACAATGAGAGCAACAGAGATCTCTGTGGTCCCTTTTACAAGGATACTAGTCTCATTCGAGAAGGCTGTACACTCAAGAGCTAATTAACTCCCCAAAACCCTATAGCCTAATACATTGGAGGTTTGGATTAAACCAAGGATCTGTGCTGGAGGAGATACTAACATTTAGTCCATGATAATAAAAGTCATTTTCATTCAAAATATACCTTAAATGAGAGAACTAGAGATGTTCTTTAATAATGTTTTCCCACCAGTGGATATTAGAAGTTCTGTTCTAAAGAGAAACTTTTTTTTTTTTTTCAGGGCTCCTAATGCTCAAAATTTGGAAATGACTGACATGTAGCAACATATATTGTATAAAGCATTAAATAGTTTAATATAAAAATAGTTACTAAATGTTTGGAAGATAACGTGGTAATATTTATTTTCTAAACTTAAAGAAATCACAAAGGAAAGTTTTGGTGGAATCTAGTTAACACCCATTAAATTTTCTTATACCAAGTACATTGAAATAGATTCAAAGGTAAATGACAGCAATAAAATGCAATTTCAATAAAAACACAATTTCAAGGATTGTCCGTGACATATTTACATAGGGATTGAATGAGGTTATATATATATATATATATATATATATATATATATATATATATATATATTTTTTTTTTTTTTTCCAAGATGGATTAAGGGAGATAACAAATTACAGGTTTACTGTTAAACCTTCCATTCCCAGAGAGTCAAAGGTGAATTTCAGGTTTGTTTTTTTTTTTCCTCCTACTTTAAGCACTGGCAGGATGGATAGCATTTAAATGAAATGAGGAAGACAATGTGAAGAGCAGTTCTCTTGAGATAAAAATGTAGCAACTTAAGAAAGATTTAATAGCTGCAATCTGTATTTGGGGTAAAATTGGGAGTTCATAACCAACTTGATTCTAATGTATGAAATATGATATGTCAAGAGCTTTGTAATGTTTTGAACAACCAATAAAAAAAAGAAAGATTTAATAGCATTCACATGCAGAGAGTTCCTGCAAATCAAAACTAAAAAGATCAACACCCCAGAAGAAAAATGAGATAAATTATAAATAATTAATTTAGAACATAGTAAAATAGCTAAAAGTCATATAAAATTCAGTCTCCCTTATAATAAAATTCAAATTAAGCACCACATAATTACTCCACACTTATACTAAATGCCAGGCATTTTTCTAGAATCTGAAAATAATGAATAGCAAGCAACAAATAACTAAAATCCCTTAAGCTTACATTGCAATGGAGGGAGAGAGATAACAAATATAATAAATAAGTAAAAGATATTATATTAAATAATGAAGATTATTAGCAGAAAAAAAAATGAATAGAAAATATTTGAGGTGGAATTGGAATTTTATTAAGACAACAACAGAAGACCTTCTCAGAAAGAGATTAAGTAAAGTCTTACATAAAATGAAATTAAGTAACATGCATAAATCTAGCTAGAAGCATTAGCAAGTGCAGAGACCTTAATAGGAGAGAATGCCTGGCATGGTCCATGAATAAGACCAGTATGGCTGGAGTAGTGCAAGGTGGGGGAGAGGAATGGAGGATGAGGTGGAAAAGTTAAGAGGAGATGGAATTACAAATCACCTAGATTTGCAAATCTTTGAAAGGATCTTGGCTTTTACTCAAGGGGATAGGAATGATTTGGAATATTTAGAACCAAAGGTTGACATGATCTCCTTATATTTTTTTTTAAGGATTAATTATTCCAGCTGCTCTAAAATAGAATGAAAGAGGTCAAGAGCAGAACTAGGAATGTCAGTTAGAAAACTCATGAAACAGTCCAAGAAAGAGATGGTAGTAGTATGCTGGGAATGGGAGGTAAGTACAGGAATAGCAGACACATTTTTAAAGGGAGGGTGTGCTAACTCATCACACATGCACATGAGATAAAATCAAGGGCTAGATTGTCAAAGCAGAATCAAGATCAATTATAGATCTTGCCAGCTTTGCCCATAAATCATAGATAAAAGTAATAGTCAAACACAAACTAAGCATTTTTCCCTTGGAAAGGTGTGAAACTGCCATGTGTAGCTTTCTATTACACGTTCTTTTCTTACATATAGATAGGTTCTGGTTCAGATTGAAACATTTAAGTAATGTATGTGATGTACTGCTTGCACAGAAGTTATTTCAGTTATAATTCACCATCTTTATCTCTTTAATTACATGACTTCTGTGATCTTTTTCAAGGTACCACATCTTGTAAATCCATAGGCATGTGTTATTGTTTTGTTGGGTATGTCTTACCATAAGGTATTCTTTTTTCTTTTTTTTTTATTGGTTGTTCAAAACATCAAAAAGCTCATGTCTTCTTTGATATAAGGAGAGCAACTAAGAACAGAGCAGGGAGGAAGAGCATGAGGAAAAGATTAACATTAAACAGAGACAAGTGGTGGGAGGGAAAGAGAGAGAGAAGGGAAATTGCATGGTAATGGAAGGAGACCCTCATTGTTACACAAAATTACATATAAGAGGTTGTGAGGGGGAAGGGGGAAAAAAAACAAGGGAGAGAATCAAATAACAGCAGATGGGGTAGAGAGAGAACATAAGGGATTCTTGATAGACCAGACATATCCCACTAGAAGTACTCCATAGATAAGGACTCAGTAGTAAATACCATTTGTGTTTCTATAGGATTGTCATTGGCATGTTTACAAAGGGATCTGATTAGGTCATTCATCTGTTCATTTCCAGATGAGTTAAAGGGGAAAACAGATAGCAAGGCTGTTTCTAACCCTTGCTTTCCTATACAACCAATGATATTTAAGAGTTTTCACCTGAACAACTAGAAGGACAAAGTTTCTGTTAACTGTGATAGGAAAGACAGTAAGGAGCAGTCCCTGTGGAGTGAAAGTGTAGGAGCTCAGCTTTGAACAGTCTGAATTTTATATGCAAATTAGACATTCAGGTGTAAATGTCAGTTAGACAATTGGCTATATGCATCTGGGATTCAGGAACAATCAGGAATGTAGGTATAAATTTGGGAATCATTAGCATATAAGTAGTATTTAAAGCCATGAGATAGGATGTGATAATCAAGAGAATGTGGATTAAGAAAACAACTTAAAATAGAAGCAGAACAAATAAAAAAGGGAGGGATAAGATATTATAAATCATGAGTCTTAAAAGATGCATGCAATTTCATTTAGAAATTTGGGGTTTTATAAATTTTCTAATGGAAAATAGAAATAACAAGTAAAATAGATTCAAAGTTCACTTAATTTTGCATACACCAAAAGCATATAGTTTTGCATATTTTTCTTTTATTAGTGCATCATAGTTGTGCATAATAGTTGGGTTCTTTTTGGCATAATCATACAGGCATGGAATTTAATTTACTTCATTTCAGTCCCCAGGTTCCTCACTTCCTTCCTCTTTATTCCCCTGGCTCTATTTTACTGATCTTCCTTCCACCCATTGATTTATTTTTAATTGGTACTTTATAGATATTCATAAAGGTAAGAATTCACTGTGGTATATTTATACATGCACATAGTGTCATTGTATCAAATTCATTCTGCATTTCCTCCCCTTTCCTGTCCCCTCCTCCCTCCCTCTCTATTTCCTTCTTCTATTCCACTGACCTCCTTTCTATCTTTATGATATTAGAATCTGAACCTTTTGTTTCCTGTACTTTGCTCTAGAAAACATTTGACAATTGATTTTCTGAGTCTGGCTTACTTCACTTAGCATGATGTTCTTCAGTTTCATCCAATTACCAGAAAATGATATAATTTTGTTCTTCTTTATAGCTGAGTAAAACTCTATTGTGTTTATATATCACATTTTCTTAATCCTTTTTTTTTTTTTATTGACAAGCACCTGGCCTTGTTCCATATTTTAGCTATTGTGAGATGAAAGGTTATAAGCATTCATGTGGCAGTACCACAATAGTTTGGGGGAAAATATTGAGTGGGATAGCTGGGTCATATGGTGGTTTCATTCCTAGATTTTTGAGGAATCTCTATGCCACTTTCCAGAGTGGTTGGTTATACTAATTTTAAATCCCCTCAACAATGTGTGAGTGTACTTTTTTCCCCCATATCCTCACCAGCATTTATCATTGTTTGTGTCCTTGATTACCATTTTGATTGGAGTAAGATGAAATTTCAGAGGAGTTTTGATTTGCATTTCCATGCTATGAATGTTGAATACTTTTTTCCTATTTTGTTGGCCATTTATATTTCATCTTTTGAGAACTGTGTGTTTAGTTGTTTTACCCAGTTCTTGATTGGGTTATTTTAATTTTTATTTATTGATTCATTCATTTATTTATGTGGTGTTAAGCCTTTTGAGTTCTTTATGTATTCAGGATATTAATGCCCTGTCATAGGAGGTGCTGGAAAACATTTTCTCATATTCTATAGTCTCTCTTTTCACGCACTTAATTGGGTTTTTGGGGTTTTTTTGTGTTGTTGTTTTGTTTTCTTTTGTTTTTTGTTTTAATTTGAAGCTGTTTCGTTTACCTATTCTTTGTTTTACTTTGTGTATTTGGGGATCTTGTTAAGGAAGACAGTGCCTACAATAATACATTACAGTGTTGACTCTGTTTTCTTCTAGCAGTTGCAATGTTTCTAATCTAATTCCTAAGTCTCTCATCCACTTTGACTTGACTTTGTGCAGGGTGAGAGATAGGGATCTAGTTTCATTCTTCTACATATGTATTCCCTGTTTTTCCAGCACTACTTGTTGAAAAGGCTCTTTTCTCTAACATATATTTTTGGCACTTTTGTTAAGTTTTAGACGACTAAATATACGGGCTTGTCTCTCTGTCTTTTGTTCAGTTACATTTGACTTTATGTCTATTTTGATGCCAATACTATGTTGTTTTTTTACTTTAGCTTTGTAATATAATTTGAGGTCAGGTATTATGATGCTACCTACATCACTACCTCTTCTTACTCAAGATTGCTTTGGCTATTCTGGGTCGTTTATTCCTCTAGATTAATTTGAGGACTTTTTTTTTAGTTCTATGAAGAATGTAATTTTTTACATAAATTATATATTCAGAAAAAAGCCATCTGAAAAGAAAGGGAAATGCATTATGTGAAAAACATAATGCTATCTAAGAAAGTGGGTTTGAATTTTAATAAAAAATACTTTGATGGAGATTACGTTGAGTCTGTATCACACTTTTAGTAATATGGCCATTGTTCCATCTTTTAAAGTCTTCTTCAAATTTTGTTTCTTCAGTGTTTTATAGTTTTCATTGCAGAGGTCTTTTGCCTCCTTGGTTAGATTAATCCCCAAGGTGGTTGGGATATTTTTCTCAATTTCTTTCTCATTAGATCATTTTTGAAGTACAGGAAATCTAATGATTTGTCAATGTTGATTTTTTTTATTCTGCTGCTTTGCAGAATTTATTTATCATCTCTAGAAGTCTTCTTGTGTCATATTAGAATCTTGCAAATATAAGATCATGTCAATAACAAATTATTTGATTTCTTATTTTTCTATTTGTATCCATTTATTTTCCTTCTTTTGCCCGACTGCTTTGTCTAGAGTTTCAAGAACTATATTAAATAAAAGTGGGGAGAATGAGCCTCCTTGACTTGTCCCTGATTTTAGAGGAAATGCTTTCAGTTTTTCTCCATTCTGTATGATGTTGGCTTTGAGTCTGTCATGTGTAGCATTTATTATGTTGAGGTAAGTTCCTTCTATCCCTAGTTTCTCCAGTATTTATAACATGAATGGGTGCTGAATTTTATCAAATGTCCTTTCTTCATCTTTTGAGATTGTCATATGGTCCTTGTCCATGATTTCTACTTATGTTTTGAATTACATTTATTGATTTGTGTTTGTTGAAACAATTTTGCATCCCTGGGATGAAACTCACTCGATTATGGTGTACTTTGTGATTTTCAATGTGATTTGCTAATATTTTATTAAAAATTTTTGCATTTGTGTTTTTCAGGGATACTAATCTGTTCTGTCCTTTCCTTGATGTATCTCTGTCTGGTTTTGGTCTCAGGGTTATACTGGCTTCATCTGCTATTCATTCATCCAATAACTAATGGAGAAAACATGGAAAAAATAGGTAAATTAAATCCAATGTTCACTTAATTTTACATATATCAAGGCATATATATTTTTTCATATCAGAAAAGTCTTCCAAATGTTACCAAGGAGTTATTGCTGAGTGGTAGGTTTTCTTTTTCTGCTTTTCTCTATTTTCCAAGTTTTTTACATAAATTATATATTCAGGAAAAAAAGCCATCTGAAAAGAAAAGGAAATGCATTATGTGAAAAACATAATGATAGCTAAGAAAGTCGGTTTGAATTTTAATAAAAAGAACATTTGAGAACTTATTACTTTTACTCATTCAAAACACATTTATTACTAAGCACCTACCATATTCCAGACACAAAGATGCTCCCCTCATGGAGGGAAGACCCTTCCTTCATGGAACTCACATTCTGACAATAACAGAGATAAAAAAAAAAATAAAATATGCCTTTTATTTTACATATTAAGAAGTGGTTAATATTATGAAGAAAATTAAGCAGTATAGAGGGCAAATTGCCATATTAATGATCCAGTTTGAACTAAAAGTATAATTTGAAATAGGTACTATGATATCAAACATCCTTTGGGGAGAACTCACAGCACTATCTATGAACTATATGTACAATTTTAAACTAATTAAAATTTAAACTAATTTAGTTACTGGATTCCAGAAAATATGGGAGACTCAGGAATAAGTTAAATGATACATGAAGTAATCAATCACTGTAGAAAATAGCAGAAATTTTAAAAGGTAAATTGCCTGATTTGTTAATCTAATTTAATGGCAAGATATTGAAATCTTTCCATCTAATATGAGAAACATGGTAAAAGAACGTTTGCTATTATAATTTCAAATTATAGTGGGTAATCTTTAGAATAAAAAGGAAAAGAGAGGAGTAAAGACTTAAGAGACACAACAAATATATGAATAGAGAATTTTTGAATTTTAATTTAAACAAATTCATGACTAAAGCATCTTTGAGATAGTGTGGAAATTTGAATAGCAATTCACTCTTAGAAGACATTAAGAAATTATAGTTATTAAATATTATAAAGGTACTATAGTTCAAAAATTATCTTTTAGTATTATATATTGAGGGTTTTCAAGTAAAATAATAAGATTTCTGTGATTAAAACACTTCATAATTGAAGCAAATAAAGTAAAATTAAAAGTAGGAATGGGGATAAATGAACCAAAATTACTGAACTTACTGAAGTGAGTTTTTATGTAACGTACCATTATACTAATGTTTTTAATTTTTTGTAAAAAAAAAAATGTCTATCATGAAAAGTGGTAATTTTTTAAGGAAAAAAATGATTGCTAGTTTGCAGATAAATAGTGTTTGTTTCAAACTCATTTCTTCTGCAGGTATAAATTTATATTCCTGCTCTTCTGTACTATACATGGTTTGTGGATTATTTTAACCTTTAAGAAAGTTTTCAGCATCAATGATGAGCTACATTTTTTAGACATTAAACCACATTTTAAAGAGGATATCAATTATTCCATTTAATAAAATAAAGATAAAATGTTTGAAACTGAATAAGAAAGATCATTTAAGTGTTAAAATTTTGAATATCAGATAATTGTTCATAACCATATTCAGTATTCTGGAAGGAAACAGGTACATAGGTTTTCTTTCTTTTTTCCTGCTTTGTTCCAATCCCTTTTTGTCCCTATCCAAAAAAAAAAAAAAAATCTCATTGGCAGCCAAATGGCAACAGAGAAAGTTTAAAGAGCCACAGCATAACAGAGCTGACTGAGTACAACTGAGGATATTTGGAGATGAGACATAATAATAATTGCAAACTCAAGTCTCTGATTTTATGCAGTGAAATATAATATAATATAAGATTTTATTTGTAATTAAATAATGTAAACTTTATAGAATAATGATAAATATTGTTGATTTTGGAATAAAGCAGCTAATCTTGACTCCTAACTGAGGAAATAGGGGTGAATTATTGAAACTCTCCAATCCAGTCTTTTCATCCATAACATGATAATAATAATCATATCTACTTCATAATGTTGTTCTGAAGAGAAGGTGAAATATAAATTGAGCCATAGTACCTGGTTAATTAATATAAATTTTTGTATTTTCTTATCATAATAATCTTGTTATCATATTATGATTTGTATATTTTACTTTAAATCATCCAAAAGTTTAGTTAAACATAAGAATGTGAATGTTTTGTTAATTTAGACTTAAATTTGACTACTTTTGTAATTTTTATTTGCATATTTATCTTACAAGTTTTCATCTTTGATGATGCTATATTTAAACATCAAAAAAGTACTGAGCAACAAAAGTAATTAAAGGCTTCAGCCAGAATTAACCTAAAATAGACTGGAAAATCCAGAGAAAAAAAATTAAAGATTTTCCTCTAGGGGTAAAGAAATAAGTAAATTTCAGCAAGATACTTGTGGAATTGATGTGCATAACTATTTCACATTTTATTATTGCATTCAACATGCTTAAGGCTAATCAAGCATACTTTAAAAACCGAACACTTGAAATAGGAAGGTATTTACTTCAAATTGTCCTCATGTTTATGTTGGAGTTTACAAAAGAATGGTGTTAGTTAACATAGCCTTACTGATTAAGCATCAAGTCATAAGCCATAAAATTACAGTGAATCATAAATCAAAATGCTGGAAAGTGTGTCTGTGAACAGATGACTCCCTTAAGAATGATGTGCAGCTATTTATTGCTTTGTCTTTGCACTGAGAATAAAGCCACCTCCAACATTGTTTATTAGTGTGAAATATCTATATTGACTTTGTTTTTATCTTAAACTGTCTTCAATTACTTTATTTTCCTAAGGAAATTAAATGCATCATAAGGCAAGTTCAAGTACAAACTTTATTCTAAAATGCATAATGTGATAACTTCAATATTGGACCTTTTTCAGGATATGTTTACCTAGTGAATCTCCTCAACTTTATGAGCAATCAAGATATTTTCATCATCAAGTAACCTTTATATTACATAGCTTACAAATACTCTAGCCAAACAATTCCTTTTTAATTTTTTTTTCAGATTTGTAGATGTACAGAATGCCTTTATTGTATTTGTGTATTTTTTTTATGTGGTGCTAAGGATCAAACCCAGTGCCTCACAATGCTAGACAAGAGCTCTGCCACTGAACTACAGCCCCAACCCAATTACTTTTAAAACTGAGTTTTATTAAATCTTCCTAAATTCTAGGCCTGCCTATTTATTCATTTTGTGGTTGTTGTTTTTGTTGTTCTTTTTAGGTATACAAAAAGCATTAGAGTATATTTTGACATATTATACACACACATACATGGAGTATAATTTACTTGAATCGGGATCTTATTCTTGTGGTTTTACATGATGATGAGTTTCACTGGTTGTGCATTCATACTGCAACATGGGAAAATTTTGACTGGTTCATTCTGTTCTTTCCTATTCTCATCCCCTCTTCCTTGCCTTCCTTCCTCTTTGTCTAATTCATCCAATGAACTTCTATGCATACCTACCCTTTATTGTGAGTTTGTATCCACATATCAGAGAAAACATTCAGTTTTTGTTTTTTGGGGGATTGGCTTACTTAAAATCGGCATACTACAGTGATACAGCCACATCAATGTTTGTAGCAGCTCAATTCACAATAGCTAAGCTATGGAACTACCTTAGATGCCCATCAACAGATGAATGTATGAGGGAAATGTTGTACATATACACAATGGAATATCACTCTGCCTGTCTATTCTGATGCACAGGTTAAGTCAAATGGATTTTATCTTATTCTTTCCATTAATTCTCTCATTCTTTTATATTTTTCCTTTCCTCCTACATATGTCCTATGTAGACCCTCTATTTAACTCCCTGTGACACTGTACATAGCTAGTATATTCTGTTATGCTGAAAAATTTAATAGAATTTTGGGGTTAACAATAGAAATTAGTGGCCAGTGGACATTTGTCATCTGCCTTCTATCCAGACCTTGTTATTTCTTGTTTGGACTGGTGCAAGAATGTCCTTAATGATGCCCTGTCAATGTCTTGTTTCTTTCTAAGCTCTCCTCAACATATCCACCTAGAACTACCTTGTATTAGACAAAGGTGCCAAAAGCATGCACTGGAGGAAGGATAGCATCTTCAACAAATGGTGCTGGGAAAACTGGAAATCCATATGCAACAAAATGAAATTGAATCCCTCTTTCTCACCATGCACAAAAGTTAACTCAAAATGGATCAAGGATCTATGAATTAAACCAGAGACTCTGCTTCTAATAGAAGAAAAAGTAGGCCCTAATCTCCATCATGTCAGGCTATGCCCCAACTACCTTAATAAGACGCCTATAGCACAAGAATTAAAACCAATAATCAACAAATGGGATGGATTTAACTAAAAAGTTTTTTTTTTTCTCAGCAAAAGAAATAATATGTGAGGTGAATAGGGAGCCTACATTCTGGGAACAAATTTTTACCCCTCACACATCAGATAGAGCTCTAATCTCTATGATATATAAAGAGATCAACAAGATAAGCACCAAAAAAACCAAATAATTCAGTCAACAAATGGGCCAAGGACCTGAACACACACTTCTTAGAAGAGGATATACAATCAATCAACAAATATATGAAAAAAATGCTCATCATCTCTAGCAATCAGAGAAATGCAAATTAAAACTACTCTAAGATACCATCTTACTCCAGTAAGAATGTCAGCCATTATGAAGACAAACAACAACAAGTGCAGGAGAGGATGCGGGGAAAAAGGTACACTCATACGCTGCTGATGAGACTGCAAATTGTTGCAGTCAATTTGGAAAGCAGTATGGAGATTCCTTGGAAAGCTGGGAATGGAACCACCATTTGACCCAGCTATTCCTCTTCCCGAACTATACCCAAAGAACCTAAAAAGAGCATATTACAGGGACACAGCCAAATCGATGTTTATAGCAGCATAATTCACAATAGCTAAACTGTGGAGCCAATCTAGATGTCCTTCAATGGATGAATGGATAAAAATATATGTGGCATTTATACACAATGAAATATTATTCAGCACTAAAAAAGAATAAGATCATGGCATTTGCAGGGAAATGGATGGCATTAGAGGAGATTATGCTAAGTGAAGTTAGCCAATCCCCAAAAAACAAATGCTGAATGTCTTCTCTGATATAAGAGGGGTGACTCAAAATGGGATACAGAGGGAGAGCATGGAAGGAAGATTACCTCTAGATAGGTAATAGGGGTGGGAGGGAAAAGGAGGGAGAAGGGGAATAGCATGGATGGTGGAAGGAGACCCTAATCATTATACAAAATACATGTATGAAGATGTGAATTTGGAGTCAACATACCTTATATACAAAGAGATATGATAAATTGTGGTATAAAGGTGTATTAAAAATTGTAATGCAAAAAAAAATGAGAGCTCATGTATAATGGCATAATTTGGTGTGAACATACTTTATATGCAGAGTTACAAAAATTATGATGTGAATGGGTAATTATGATTGTAATGCATTCCACTATTGTCATGTATATAAGAAATAAAAAAAATTTAAAAGAGAGTTCTCTAAAATATAAATCTGAGTTTTGTTTTTGTTATTGCTAAAACTCTTTCATGCTTCTATATCACATGGTGACATACAGTAAGAGGCTTTCCCCATAATGGTCAACTCTGACCCAGCGCCTATAGGTAGGCAAGTTACATGCTTACATTGTGCCTGATACGAAGAAGAAACTAAATGAAATTTTCCACTGTTTTATTTTTGTTGCTTTTTCAGTTCTTGTTTTTTTATTGTTTTGTTTTGTTTTTTAGGTCTGAGCCCTATTCATCCCATGGACAAACATATTGTAACTGTAATGACCTGATCATACATTTTAGACACTCCTTAGTCTCTCTCACTTGATCTTCACCATTTATTTCTTTTTTAATCCCATTACCTCCCCATATAGATAACCTGCTCATCACAGATGATGTAGAATTATTTCTTCATAGTATAACATTTAATTTTCTTAAATTTCTGTATTACAAGAGTGTAATTACATTCAATATAGAAACTGAGTGGTTGTGAGTTTTTTTTTTTTTTTTTTTCATTTGCTTAAATCTATACCTCTAGCAAAAGAGAGTCTGGCATGTGCTTGATAGATATTTCAATTATTATATTTTGTAAAATGAAGGGAAAGATACAGATTGTTCTCAACTGGATTTTTCTCTTATTAAAAAAAAAGTAGTTATTACTCCTACTTTGGCATAGTATCATTGCTAGTTTTTTCTATGCATCTGGAAAGAAATCCAACACTCAGAACCTGCATTTCCCTTTAGGACTAACAGATTACTAGCAACAACCCTGGGTCATCTATATTGTGAACTTACTCTATTTGTTTATAGGAGTTAGAAAATCTTCTCAAAACAAAATAGTTTTCAGTCAAGAAAGTGTTAAAAATATTGCAAATACTATTGCTGAAGAAATTTCTACTTTAACCAATTCTAGCCAGTTAGTAAACTGCCCATGTAATGAAGAATTGGTTTTCTGAATTTTTATATATACTTTTTATTTCCTGTTTTATATGTAAGCCTCTTATTTTTTTTCATTGATTTCCATTAGAGTGAGAAGAGCAATGGTCCAGAAACAACTCACCAATTGCATGATCTAATTTAATTAAGGTGAACTGGAAGTTTCTTTAAAGATTCCACAGTCAGCAGACGACTAAAAATGAAACTTTAAACTAGCTTTGTAGTGGACATAAGCTTCTGCCATTTGCCATGATCATCCACTATTACATTCATTGACAGGTTTATGAATAATTCCACAGACACCATGCTGGATTTACATGACCAAAGCAGGTGTTCCCATGGGTTAATCTATTGCTCTGTCCTAAAGAATCCTATGAATCCTTATCTTTAATTTTATGAGCTGTACCTCTGATTGTGTGGCACTCGAGTCTATTAAAACTATTTTATTATACCAGTATAATCTCATTTGATTCTAGTATCTGCCTACTCTCCTTGCCATGGATTTTCTGGTCACAGGATGCAATGTGCTTATATCAATAGAACTTTGATCATAAGTGGCTTTCAGAGAAAAGATTAAGTTCCCAGGGCAAGGGGAGAGGTTAAGACTGTGAGAGGAGAGATCAGGCATTAACTATTTTTCTTCCAATGCATTTCTGCCAATTGACACACCTGGGAACTCCTGACAAATAGAGAATGAGAAGTTGACTGATACACTGCAGATCACAAGATTGTGTTCTAGATTTTCATCTGACTAGAGCAGACACACATCTTTCAAACAGAGATAAAACATTGTGAAAGAAGTTTCCAAGATGATGTTGGTGTCATCCACAGAATGCTGATTTCTTACCAAGTCATTTACTTTGTTACCTAGACAGAGCAAATATTCAGTTCTCAGTACATTTTTTTTTTTTTACTCTCTCACGTTACCCTAACATCCCAAAGATTTTTCTTTTTTTTTTTTTGAGTTACTCTTTAAGTCATTTTTTACATTTATTTTTTGTAATATTTTAAATTACTTGTGTAAAGGAAGGTCTGATGACTTCAATGTCTTTCATTATTAGAAATCTTTTGCTAGAAAGAATAGAAGGAATAGTGTTAATTTATACTAAGCTTAAGAAAATAATTTTCCATTTACCAATTTTGAAATAAGTAAGCAGGAGTCAGCTAAATTGGTTGGAACATGGTGCTAATGAGATTGAAATGACATGTCTGACTCCCATATAGAGTAGTCCTATGTGGAAGAAACCTAATCAAATTCCATAATTTGCATCCCCAGTGAAATTCTTATGAGATAAGATGAAATGAACTGAAAAGAGCTTGTGCCAAAGTAAGCTTTACTTCTTGAGTAAAAGAACACAGATGCAATTGTTTTAAAAAAAATTTTAAGCATGCAATTAACTGGCTAACTAATGTCATTTTATATCAAACTACATACTATCATTTAAATGGACACTTAAGTAGAATAAGGACTCAGCTCATTTCTCCTTTGCTCCACACCACTGGAAATCACTTAGAATCAGTGGGCATAGGGAGCATAGATCAGAGCTGTAGAATGCAGAGAATAATTGAGAAATGACCCCCTGCTATAACAATTACTAAAGATTAGTCCTTAATTGCTGTAAATGGTCCATCAAACTGAGTAATGCCAACTTGAAGGTATTTATATTCCTATAAGATACATATAAGAAAGTAAACAATGAAATTGAATGCAACTTCACCCTTTTTGTTTCCAATATGGCAAGCAACATAGATCTTATTAAGTGTATTTTATGTATGATATCTGTTTTCTGCATATTAGTCAATTATTGGTGTATTAAATGTTTAAAAATACAAACTCATTTTTGGCTTATTGACTGTATTAAATTACATTTTAAATACTTGATTTTTTTCTATGTAAAAAGTCTATAGTATTTTTCAATAGAAATACATGGTCATTGTGGGGAGTCTGGAAAATACATAAAAGTAGGAATAAAATGAAAATATGAACTATTCATCATTCTATTCATAACCATAATTATGTCAATATAATTCCTTGAGTTTCTTCTCTCTTCCTAAGAAAAAAATATTAAAATGAAAAGTATAATCAAATACACATGCGATTTTTTCCCCATTCCACAATTGTTTTGTCTTAGTTCTTCAAAAATACCACTTTAATGTCTATATAATATTCCACCTTAGGTACATACTATGATTTATTTAACTATTTTCCAAATCTTATTTCATTATTAGAAATAATGCTGCAGTAAATATTCTTACATCTACAAACCTGTTCAAACTTTTATTTTTTCGTTAGTCTTAGTAATGAAATTGTTAGGTTAAAAGGTTTAAATAATTTTAACTCTTTTATTGCCGATTGGCAAATTTCTTTTCTTTCTCTGAAATTGTCCTTTTTTTGTCCTGCCACTTTCCCAGTGTAAGCACACTCTGTTCTTTATAGTCTTTTGACCTCTTCTATTATTATTTTAAAATCATAAATACTATAATTTATGAGGTTCCTAGAACTTGTTTTCCATAAATGCTTTTATTTTTAGGCCAATTGATCTTGTAAAAGACATATAAGTCCATGCATTTTTAGCTCATAATAACAATCATGTAACATTATTTACAAAGATCAAGTCCAGTTACAAAGCAATATCATATATTTTTGTAAATTAATTAATATATATGAACATAAAGTCACTCTATTTGTGACATTTAGAAGGTAAAATTATTTGAACACTGCCAAAATAAATTAAGTGTTATTAATATGGACATTATAACCACAAAATGATTACAATGTGACATTAGCCAGGAGATTTGTAGAAAAGAAATAACCTAACTTCTATGAGACCAACTTTCAATATCTCTAATAAAGTGTAGTTATTAAATACTCAGACTCGGGGGCAAAGGAAGTGCACAAATTCTTTTCTAGAGTTAGTCATTCACATGTTTCTACGTTTTGCCTTCTCTTCCTCCAGCTTTGTTCTTTTACTATTTTTTCCCTTACATCTGTTATTCCCATTCTAGCCAAATGTATCAGTCACAATTAAAATCATATTCCATTGAACAGGCTTAGTTATCAGTAGGTTTGCAAATTTTCCACAGTGCCCTAGAGTTTTCCCTAACCAAAGTCTAAGATACCTGTGAAAGTCTCTGCCTCATTCTTTGACAATTTTTTTTTTTTGCTAGCCAAAGACATACTAAATTAGACAGAAGAAAGATTCCACAGTAATATATTTTCCACCACTGCCTGTGCATGTATTCATAAATTAAAAAACACTGCTGCTAACAACTTTTAACTTCCTTTCAAATGAAACTTAAGCAGTATTTTAGAATCTGAAGTATAAAAACCACAGTGTGCATTGAACAGGAAAGTTCACAGATTAAGTCACTACTGAAGCTATCTAAATTCAACATGAAACTTTTCTATCAATTGTTATCAGTGTGAAAACTTGAATGATTTCCACTGTTTTCTGATTACCTAATCTGTGCCTATATGTTCCAATTTGGTGTGTAGAAGTACTGCAAAGCATGAAAGTGCTTTCTGTAAGGAAGGAAGAGTCCTGTAAGTACCTTAAAGAGACTTCTGTCTAGGTGTCCCCTGGAGCACAGTGAAAACCAGCACCATATTGGTGATCTTATGGCACTCTTTCCCCTTAGATACTTGGAAAATCCACAACTCCCTCGATGGTACCTGCTATCCGGAGTATCCATCCCCCAATAGCTTTCATTTTTTTTTCCCAGCCATAATTCTATCCCCACTTTCATCTAACTATTAATTCCCTGCAAATAAAATTGAGATTACTTGCCTCAAGCTTTCAGAAAGTATGATTTATACAATGAGAATTGGACCAATACTTGTAACCACAAAAAAATATTGATAACATTTTAATATTATAAAATCCAAAAGAACAACAGGGTGAATAAATGAAAAGTAATTTTCTCTACCACTCTTGTCCCCAGGCAAGCCATTTCCCTTCTCAAGAGCAGCCACTGTTAGAAATTTCTTGTATATTCCTCCAGAGTTATCCCACTCATTTGTAAGCATTTAAGTGAATTCCATATGATTTTTACACAACTGTATAGACATAATATGTACATAATGCTCTATACTTTCTCTATACTTTGCTCTTTAAAATATAACGATATCAGTGATATACTTTAGTACATATGGAGCTGCCTCATTCTCTTTAGTGGACATAGTCCATTGGATAGATTTTTGTCATTTATTTAACCAGTCACTATTACTGGATATGGAGGATCTTTGTAAACTTTTAAAAACAAAATTGCAGATGAGGTCTTGAGTACACAAAAGATTTTCTTAATCATAGTATATAAACATTTTCTAAACTTTTAAAATATGGTGTCACATTGCCCTCAATAGAGATTATAACAAGTGTTCACCAAAGCATTTTGATTTTTGCCAAGGAGGAGCAAAAATTTTATCTTGTTTATAAAAGTAAATTTTTTATTAGATGTTGAATTAGTTTTTATTATACATATTTTTAGAACAGTCATAACATATGCAGCAGTTATTTTGTCTTTTACTAGAGCTTTATGGTTATATATGGTATTTGGGTTAGGATCATGCTGACAAACTCATACATGCATGGAATTCGATTTCAGTTCATGATCCTCCTCTTTTCCCTTCCAGTGTCCCTCCTCTGTCCCATCCTCCTTCCTCACTCTAATAGACTTCCTTCTGCTTGTCTATTAATTTATATTTTATTGGTTCTTTCTACCCATCCATAAAGGTGAAGTTACCTCTCATATATTTATATATGCACATAGCATGAAATTTTACTAATTCCTTCTGCATTGCCTCCCCTTACCCATCCTTGCACCATGCCTTTTAATTTTCTTCTTCCATATTACTGATCTTCACTTTATCATTGTTGTGCTATCCTTCCCTCCCCCTTTCTTTTATTTTACTCTAGTTTCTGCATATGAGAGAAAACATTTGACCTTTGAATTTCTGAGTTTGGCTTCTTTCACTTAGCATGGTATTCTCCATTTCCATCCATTTACTGGCAAATGCCATCATTTCATTCTTTTTTATGACTGAATAAAAGAGCCCCAGTGTGTGTGTGTGTGTGTGTGTGTGTGTGTGTGTGTACTTTACATATCACAATTTCCTAATCCATTCATCTATTGACAGAAATCTGGGATGATTCTATAGTTGAACTATTGTGAATTGTACTGCTATAAACATCGAGTTGACTGCATTGCTGTAGTATGCCTATTTTAGATTTTTTTTGGAAAATACCAAGGGGTGCAATAGGTGGATCATATGGTGGTTTCATCCCTAGTTGTTTTGAGGAATCTTCATAATGCTTTCAAGAGATGGTTCCTTCATTCTATCATACATATTTTTCCATTAATACTAGTAATAGTACTGATAACTAGTCTTATCTATGTACCCTTAAAAAAAAGTTATATGACCCACCCACGTCATCAACATTAACTGCCTAGTTAATGTAGATCTAATGTGCATAGCAGATTCACCACTGTTTAGTGAATTCCTTTTTGATATGAAAATACTCTTTCAACATTTTCTTTTCATTGCAAACAATTCCTTTCCCAATATCTATAAATGATAAGTTAATCTAGTTTATATTTGTAATTGGTTAAAAACCATTTTCACTTTTGAATGATTTTTAAAAATATCTACAATGTGTGAAATTGTTTAACTGCTTAGCAGAATAAAAACAAATTTTATTTTCTTCATTACATGAATTACAATTGGCAACATTATTTTATTTTTTTTCTGTCTTTGAAATAGATAATCCATTAGTATTCTACAAAATTCAAATTCAGAATTGGGTACATGAAAACAACTCATCTGTGCTCTTTGATCTACCTCCAGTCAGTTTTTCTCCCAAAAGACAACACTTAATTATCTGTTCTAGAAGACTGTGTGTGTGTGTGTGTGTGTGTGTGTGTGTGTGTATGCGCGCATGTGTGCATGAGCAAGTACAAATTGTTATCAAACCAAATACTCACACTGTCAGTGCCTTGCTTTCATTCCCCCCAGTAATATACTTTGGACAAATTTTGTATTAGTATATATAAAGCCATATCATTCTTTTTAACAGTTATGTGGTATATAGAGTAGGTATATTCTAATACATGATAGTGGACTTTTAGATTATTTGCAACATTAATTAACTAAATCATGAAAATGCTGTAGTGAATTTTCATGTAAACATGACATTTTCTCCATGTACAAGAGGATTTGTAGGATAAATTATTAGGATAATTCCTGGGTAAAAAAGTAGGTGCATTTCCTGGTAATTTCATGATGTTGAATTGCCCTCCACGGCACTTCATGTCAATTATACATCCATTCCTACACATGCCTCTGTATCAGAATGCCTATTTCCCACACCATGAACTACCTAATATACTATCAATATTTTGAAATTTGTCAGTTTTAGAGGATTAAATTGTGTTTTACTGTAGTTTTTGTTTGGGGATTTGGATTTCTTATTGTTGTTGTCTTTTTAAAACCCTTTCCTTTTGATTTTCTAAATTGGAATTATATTATCTGTTTTATTTTTTAGTCTGATTTGTTCACTTAGCAAAATATGAGGGATTTCCCCCATTTATTATATATTTTTATCAATAATATTTTACTAAACATCATTTGGGGATACTTTTTAATTCATAGAAATAAGATAGTATACTTAATATTTATTATTTAATCATTTATTTATGTCATTATGGGCAAATAATAATAAGTAATTAGTGTGTATATATATATTTATCTGTAATTATTTGTATATCTATCCTCTGTGTATATGTATATACATATGCACAATCATACAAACATGAGATCCATTTTATTTCTTTGACTCTAACCCATTCACACAAGGTTCATTCTAGTCTTCCTTTCCTATTTATTTACAACATTTCTGTCTGACAGTGTGGATAATGAGCCTCTCCATCCACCATACATTGACTTATTTATTCAACTCCAAAAAACATGTAAAGCAGTTTCAGAATTGTTAACCTGTATCCCCAGGAGAAACAATTTTAACAACTAAAATTTTTGTTGTAGTCTAAAATGATCTTTTCATATCATCCAAGAAATTGAGTGATCTTTTCATTTATATAAGAAATATTTGATTTTTGCTTTTCTTTTAAGCATTTGTTATATTCTTTGTGCATTTGAAAGTTGATTTATTATCCTGTTTTTATTCATTTGTAAGTTAGGTAAACTAGCCTTTGATCTATGATGTGAGCACATATTTTTTCAGCTTGTCATTTAACTATATGTAGTTTTTACCCATGTAAATACTTTTATTTTATGAAGTTAAATATAGCGATTTTTATATATCACTGAATAAAAGTATTTTTATTTAACTCATTTTTTTGCTACTTGGAGGACATGTTTAATATAGTCTTCTGTATGGTTGGGCAAAACAAGTACATATAATGCTTTAAAAAAAAAACAATAATGTTAAAGATGATTTCCCAATGCTATACAACTAAATCTTTGGTTTTCATGTATGTGTCCATAAATCTCACTTACATGAGATTTAGTATTTACTCAGTTCTTACTTTGATTTGTATTGACTCTATTTCTAAAAGAACTTGACCTAGTTAGTGTCTGCTTCTCTACAGAACATTTTTTTTTCCTCCTTAATGATTAATTTAATCTACAGGGGATTTCATGTAGTCACACAGGGGTTTGAAAACATTTGCTCATCTCTTACAGTCTTCCAAGAGCTCAGTCTATTTCACATTATTATAATTAAACAATTGATATTTGTGGAGAAATATCATAAATTAAAGAAATACGTATGATCAAACTATGGATGATCTAACTCGAAACAGGTAGTGAGATGGTTTCACCTTTAGAGGGAAAATATCTGACAGTTTTTATTTCTCAAGCTCTCTTCTACATGTAATTACAGTTATCCCTCCAAATACACAGGGTTTGGATCCAGGACACCCAAGGATACCCAAATCTGTGAAGGGTATATAAAGTCCCTTAAATAATATAACACTATATTCACATATAACCTGTGTAAGTCCTCCCATGTTTTTTAATCATCTCTAGATTACTTATAATACCTAATACAAGATAAAGGCTATGTAAATCATTTTTGTACTATTTTGCTAAGGGAATAATGAGAAGAAAAACTTGAATATGTTCCTTATTTTAAATGAAGTATATTCACCATAAAATTTATTTGACCCCACTTTACATACTTTTTATGGCATAATAAGAACCATAATAGTGTGCATTTGTATATGATGTTTTTAGTTATTTTTCACTCATGATCTCATACAATCCCCCTATATCCTTGTGTTTTTCTGTTAGAGTTGAAGCAATAGAGGCATTTAAAATTCAAGTGGCTTTCCTAGGATTAGCTACCTATGTAATGGCAATATCTGGTTTAAATTTGCATGTTCTAACTTGAGAAAGAATGCTTTTAATGTCATTTGAGTGAATTAGGTTATTTCTGGATTTGCTTTTTAAAAAAATAATTCAATAAATTGTTCTTTTTTTGATAAGTAAAGGAAGAAATTATATAGACGTTTAAAGGTAAATTTAGTGAGAAATGAAAATGGAACAGAAAAAGTACATTGCAATATTCCACAGAGGTGGGCCATGTGTTTTCTTTTCAGCTTCATAGAAGACAGCACAAACAAGTAAATATGATCTTTCACCTGCACTTAGGGTAAAGTCTACATTACTCACTCTTATCTATAAGGCTGGACATGATCTGGTCTCTACCTGTCAATGCAAATTTTAGTTCAATATTCTAAAAAAAAAAAAAAGTCAGCTTTTGTCACTCCTAAAGGAAGACAAAATTGATTACTGTCAAGTATATATACTCTCTAGCCAAACCTTACTTGACTACTTAAGGTTATATGACAATATGCAAGCTACTTAGCATCTTTGTGCCTTCTTTTTCTCACATATAAAATATCCTCAATGATACAGACTGACATGAATTAGAGCTAAGTACTTTATACAGGTGTTTCATTAATTCTTCCATTTTATGTGAAATAAGGCAGTGATTATGAAAATAAGTTTTTATTTTGTTTTGTTTTCAAAACAGAAATCTTAAAATGTTCAGGATTTCCAGGAGATCTCCTGTCTTTCACCTTTGTGGTCTTGACCAGTAATCTTCTCATTTCTATGCACCTCTCATAGTAAAACTCCTCACGTGGTTTTCTACTCTCCCTGCCATTTTCTTTGATGTTTTGATGCCATTCCAATTGGGTTTTCTTTCCTTCCCATTCACTGATTTACTCATTATTTCCAGTGGTCTCTGCCTCATTGAAACCCATATTATCTATCAGTTTTTGTTTCACCTGACTTACAACAGAATTTGACACTTTGATCACTTGGTTCTTCTTGAAGAAATTCTTTACCTAGCTTCAAGGATACAAACCTTCCTGGGTTTCTTTCTATCTCTCCAACTGTCTCCTTTCAGCTTTTATTGCTAATTCCTCATCATCTCCCTAACTCCAAATGCTGGAATACTTCCAGGCTAAACCTTTGATTCCTTCTGTATCTACATTCTCTTGCTACGTGATTTCTTTATCAAAAGTTTTAAAATACTGTCTATACACTAACAACATCCAATTAACTTCTCCAGTCTGGACCTTACACTGGTGCCACATCCTTGACATTTACCTTCATATTTCCAATAGGACATCTAATAGAACTCTCAAACTCAGCATATGCAAAGCTTCCCACTATCTTCCCACAAAAGTACCACCAATAGCTATCCCTACCTCCGTTGAAAGCAAATTCATCTTTTGAGTAGCTCACACTAAAATCCTTGGGATTATCCTTGTCTACTCTCTTTTTATTATGGCTCAAGTCCCATCTTTTACCAAATACTTTTGGTAATATCTTAAGATATATTGCAGAACCTAACCACTTCTCATCCTACTTTCCAGTTACCATTTTCAGCACTTTATTACCACGACTCTGGTGTAATCCATCACCCCTTCTCCCTTGGATATTTCAATAGCCTCTTAAATGGCCTCCCTGTCTCCAACCCTACCTCCAAGTCCATCCTTCATACAGAAGCCAAAACAAATCTTTTAAATTATAAAAATCATCTTCTTTCAGCTCAAGTGCAATCCCATTTAATTTTAGATAATATCCAAAATCTTTACTTTAGCCCATGAAACTTTATTTCATCCAGCCCATTTACTTCTCTGAACTCACTTCCTAGGAATCTCCCCTTGACCATTCCTTCCTTGAACACAAAAGCTCATCTCATCTGTGGCATTGATCTGTGCTTTGAACGGTCTTCCTTAAGATATTTGATGATCTTACACCCTCATTCAAGTTTCTGCTTAACTGGTGCCTTCTTAAATATTTCACAACTCTACTCTCCTGTGCTAACTAAAATGGTATTCATGTCTCCTTCTCTCTCTTTTCTGAGTATTTGTGTTTATTACTCTTTCAGTACCTGCTATATCTTTGTTTCTCCCAGTTGGATGTAATTTTCTTATAAGCATAGGCATTCTATCATTTCCCACTTCCAAAATCAGTGCTCATTAGACATCTTCTCAAGGAAAGAATGAAAGAATAAATGACATCTTTATAATTATAGTACATAGACGCACTATGCTAATTCCTTGAATCAAATTTTGCCCCTCCTTTGCAGTGGATTGGACTGAATGGTCCACTTTCTTTCATATGTCCTAAGTGGGACCATGAAATAGTGATTAGAAATATAAGGATGAAAGAGAACCAAAACACTCTTCAGAATCAGCTGCTGTCCTCCTGCAGGTAGAGCTCTGGCCACCATCTTTCTTTATTGAACATTTGTCATACTTTTATGACTCTTTCAACCTTTCACAACATTTATGGGGATACTTTTCCAAAACTTAATTATTCTTGAAGTTGAACACATATGTTTAAGTCAAATCACATTTGATAAGAAGAGTTGAAGCTCATTTCTTTTGCTGATCTTCTGGGGAAATAGAAAATTCTGCATGCAAAATGCTCAGGGAGATCAGCCTGCATGTTCAGTACAGGGGTACCTAGCAATAATGGCACTGCTGCTTGTTACATTTGTAGAATGAATTATGTGTGTGGACAGAAAAGAATATTTTTAACTATTTCAAGCACTTGAGGGTTTTGATCTTGAAACCTGTTTTTGCCTATTTGGTTTGTTTTTTAACTTTAAATACTCTGTTTCATTCTCCACCAAAGCATAGATACCAAAGTTCACCTAGCAACACTAACTTTGAAATATTAATTTCAAGTTGTTGAGTGTCAAGGTAATAATTAGTTTATCTAAATGACATGTTACAGTTTTAAATAATACACTTCTGTTTGCTTCTGGAAGTGCTCAGCATGAATCTGAGGGTTGGGGCGAAGGTAACAGAGGGAAAAGGGAGGACCACAGAGGAGAAAGAATGATAATGTCTGGAAATTGAGGATCATTATTGGCATTTGTTTCATTGAAAAGGATTGAATGGAGGTTGGCACGGCTTTGTAATCTGATCGTATTTATTTCTGCATAATGTGTTAGAGTGAATCAAATGACACGTCCACTATGTTGCACATGGGCCTGCAGTGGTGGGGAAGTACCATGGTGGGACTGCATTATTATTAAAGCTAGTCACAGAGGCATATTTCCATGATAGAAAATCTAGTCCTATTATTTTTTTCTATAAGTAGGACACAACTTCTAATTTTGTAAAAATTATATGCATTATTATAAAAAAAATACATAAATTTTAAAAGGAAAGTAAAATACCATAAGGCTACCTACCATCTAGATAGAATAATTATTAATATTTTCACACTTTCTTCTTGTCTTTGTTCTATACATATTTTTAAATCTTAATGAGAATATGGTATTATACTCTGTATATCATGACTTAATTTATATGAAAATATAAGCCTGTTCCTTACAAATATGTAATTTCAATATTGCATAATATCATCTTTAAATTTATAAAGGTCTAATTATTTTGCCATTTACCTATAGATATTTTGGTTACTTCTAGTATTAAACATCATTATTTTTTTTTCTATTTTTATTGCTTCCTCTTAGTTATGCATCACAGTAGAATCATTTTGACAAAATTATAAAAGCATGGAATATATCTTGTTATAATTCAGACCCAGTACCTCTTTTCCCTCTTCCCTCCCCCACTGCCTGCTCTCTTTCCAATAATGATTTTTATGTCATTTAACCATGGTTACTCTTTTAAATTATTTCTTTTGGATGCACATGATGGTGATATTCACTGTGGTGCATTCATATATGTACATAGGAAAGTTATGTCAGATACATTTCACTGTCCTTCCTTTTCACCTCCTCTCTGCCTTTCCTTCATTCCCCCTTATCTACTCCACTGATTTTTTTATACCTCCCTTGTTATTGTGGGTTAGCTTCCACATATTAGTGAAAACTTTCAACCTTTGGTTTGGGGGGATTGGCTTATTTCACTTAGCATGATAGTCTCCAGATCCATCCATTTACAGGCAAATGCTGTAAAGTTATTCTTTATGGCTGAGTGATACTTCAAAATTTGGTATACACATAAACACAGACACACACACACACACACACACACATTTTCTTTATCCATTCATCTATTGAAGGGCAACTAGGTTGGTTCTATAGCTTAGCTATTGTGAGTTGAGCTTCTATAAACGTTGATGTGGCTGTATCACTATAGTATTTGATTTTAATATATTTTAATATTTGGATATATGCTGAGGAGTGGGTTAAATGGATCAAATGGTGAGTCCACCTGAGTTTTTTTAGGACTTTCCATACTGCTTTCTAGAGTGGTTGTAGTACCAATCTGCAGTCCCATCAACGATGTATGAATATACATTTTTTCCAACATCCTCACCAACATTTATTTTTATTTGTATTCTTCAAAATTGCCATTCTGACTCTAGTGAGAATTAGTCTCAGTGTAGTTTTAATTTTCATTTCTCTAATTGCTAGACATGATGAACATTTTTTGTATATTTGTTGGCCATTCATATTTCTTCAACATCATTAATTTTCATACAAAGTTTAAAATTATAAGTTCCTTTTAATGAAGAAGAATCTGGATGTCTGAATACTTGTCTTAAGAGCAGTGGGTATGTTTTCCTTGTGCATTTCTCATAATTTTAAAAATTGTTTATTTAAATATGTGGTTATTTTGATTTGTTTATCTTTACTATAAATGTGGTGAAACATTTTCTTCTTTTAGTCATTGTTTTTCTTCCTTGGGGACATTTTCATACAATATGACAATCACCTGTTGGGTACAGTATTAACATGAATCCATCAATAAATAATTTCTCCCAACAAGATAAGAAAATTTATTCTCCCATCTATTATTTATTTATTTGCTATTTAATTTGTGTTAGTACTACAGAGAAATGTCAAGATCTTGGAGCACCTAACATATTAGAAAATATCTTTTGTTAGACTATATCCAAGTTTTTATAAGTAAAATGGCACAAATCATTTAATTTATAGGCAATACTGTTCTATAAATACTGGTTTATTTCATATGTTGTTACTTCAAATCAAGTAAAATACTGTTTTCTGTCTACACTGTCACATATTTACTTACGTCACTCTTTTCTACACACACACACACACATACACACACACTCACACACATGCACAAACACACAACACATAGTCATTCATTCACTATTGACCTTTAGTTTTTTTCCCTTAGTGTTGGGAAAAGGGGAAAAACAAAATAGGATTCATACTCACATACATGTTATGCATGTAAAACCTGCACATATTAATGCTTTTTTAAAAAAAAACAGGCAACAGTTCATTTTATTTTCAGATACTTTTGTTACTAATCTATACAATTCATTTTTGTATATTTCACTTGTAAACTGTTTTGAAAATTTCTTAGGGCTTTCTTATGTCTTCATATGTCTATATATGAAGAAAAGCAGTTTACTTAATCTTTTCCAATGTACATACCTTTAATTATCTACTTGCTTTATTGCACTGGCTAAAAATTCCCACATAGTGTCTACAGTAAATGTGGGCATCATTATATTGAGTCTTTCAACCTTATATTCCATGCACATTATTCTCATATATTCCTTATTTTTTAATTTGTTTTAATTATATGCACATGACAGTAGAATACATTTATGCACTTTGCTATATTATTCATAAATGGGGTATCATTTCTCATTGTACATGTTGTAGAATCACATCAGTCATACAGTCATGTATGTACATAATTTAATAATGTCTGTTTCATTCTACTATCCTTACTACTCTCATATCCTCTCCTTCCCTTCACTCCCCTCTACCTAATCTAAAGTAATTCTATTCTTCCCTAATTCTGCCCCCCACCATCATTGTGAATTAGCATCCGCATTATCAGAGAAAACATTTGGCCTTTGGTTTTTTGGGATTGGCTTATTTCGCTTAGCATGATATTCTCCAACTCCATCGTATTTTTACTCATTTTCTTCTTAATTTTTGAATACTTTATCATAAATGAGTGTTGAATTTTATCAAATACTCTTTCTGAATCTATTGGTATGACAATGTGCTTTTTCTCCTTTATTTTATCCATATGGATAAACATATGGTATATTATAATAAATATTGAATTTCAGATATTAAACCAACCTTATATTACATTGTTGAAATCCAGTTGGCATGATCTACTCTCCTCTCTTAATTCGCTGTGTTCATTTTACTAATATTTTTTTAAGAATGTTTTATCTACGTTGATAAGAAATGTAGATTCGTTGTTTTCTATTGATGCCTCTTTTATCATTAGGTAATTGTCTAGTGTTTTAGTTTTTTTATAACCTCTGAAGCTGGATGGTATTGTTTTTTGATAATCAATTGTTTAGGTACATATTTACCATTTTTTTTTTTTTTTTTGCTCATTCTTCCTCCTTACATTTCAGTCCTTCCCTTTGCAATCATTTCTTTTCTTCCTGGAGTACACTCTTTAATCATTCTAGTGAGGCATGTAGGTGATAGTATTTTCTATTTTATATTTGTCTAAAAATGTCTGTCTCTCTTTTGATTGGTTAGGCCAGCATACAATTGAAAATTAAAGTTTATAGTTTCTCTTAACCCATTAAAATTGAGATCTCTCTGTCTTCTGAATTCATTGTCACTATTGAAAAGTATGTTTTCTTATAATTATTCATGTAGTGTATTTTGCCTTTTTATCACTGATATTAAATCCATTCTTTGTCTGAGATTTTATAGTTTCCCTACAAGACAGAGGTATGATTTTTATTTATTTGTTTCAAGGCTTACAATTCTCAGAATATAGGTCTTTCATCACTTTTTAGTCCTTATCTTTGAAAGTTTTGCCCTCTTTCTTTCATTCTTGATCTGTCCAGTAGATATAGGTTGGAACTTCTTATTGTATCCACTACATCTCTTAACTTTAGTTTCCTATATTGTGCTTTTATTCTCTCTTTGTTGTGCACTAGTTAGTTACCTCAAGTCTATCATTTAGTTCACTTATTGCTTTTTAAAAATATAATGTTTTATGGGAAAGAGAATGGGCAAAGATGTTGAAATTAGAGAACTGAAAATAATTCATTCAAGATTTGCCTTGATTTATGCAAGATGTATTAGTCAGAAATACATACGTGAGTGAACATTTTTAATGAAAAGCCTTTGTAAGCTATAGATAAACAACAGTCTTGTTGTGAATTGATAAGTTACAAATTCAGTTAGTATTATAGGGAATAAACCAGAAGGAGATCCCAAGGTCATAGTTAAACCAACTCATGTGCTACTGAAAGGACCTTTAATTTCTCTGTCAAGTAATCTATGAACACTTTTAGAGAAAATAATATTTCGTTGAATTTTGTATTGGTGGAGGCAGAGCTACAGTTAAATTGGGTGATCTTAGGTAAATTTGTGAAGAGTTATTTGTATATATTTTTCTATACTTTTAGTAATCAAATTTGTACTAGTAAATGTAAGGGAGAAGGAAATTAATATTTATCAAGCATTTATGACATTCAGCATTAGGCATGATATATGTCTAATGACATGCCTTAGACATGGAGATCTTGAATCTCAGGGAAAATCAATCTTGGTCAGCTGACAGAGTTAATCTAGTGCTTCAACATTTTACTGGCAGTCAGCTCAACTGCAGAAAGAGGCAGCTTAATCCTTTGATTCTGTTCAGTCTAGAAAGAAGGCAAAAATAATAGACAAAAAGCATAAGGAGAGGAAGGGGAGGCAGGCCCTGTAATTCTTGCAAATTTAAAAAGTGCTAACATTACTTCCTAGAAATAAATGACTGGCATTAATTGTATTTTCAAAGTAATTAGATTAGGACACTTTTTTCTGTATTAAAGATTCTGTACATATTATTTCTACTGAATAACTTTGATTATAGAGAATATAATAATGAAAGCCATTATGAGTCAAACTGTATTTTGAACTTAATTAGTATACAATGTCTAAAGGTCCAGTTTCAAAAGAACCTTACTCAACAAAATATGTCCAGCGTAGCATTATTACAATTAGATATTGCGATTTGTGCTAGATATGCAGTTTCTTAAATGTTAGTCAAAAAAAAAAAGTGAGAACAGAAGATAGGAGAAAGAGATGGTAAGATAGGAAATAAAGAAGGGAAGGATAGGGGAGGGATGACAAAGGAAAGAAAAGTGAGTGGGATGGCCATGGTAAAGAATTACTTTTTTAAAACATGCTCTCAATTTTATAATCCAGGTCATGCAAAAGCACTCACACCAATTGTCAATGACATTGAAGAAATTGAGGCATATGTCACTAAAAACTATATAATTTCTTTTTTTAAATACTGATTGGAAAATATTGCTTTATATGTCCTAAGATGGTAAATGTGGAAAAAGAAGAATAAATACACAATCTCACTCATTTCAATCCTATATATAACATCTTCCAACCTATATTTGAACGTTTCTTAGGGTAACTCACTGCCCTTCTCTTTCTGCCTCCCTATCCCTTGGACTATTAACCAAAATAGTCTTTTATTAGACATTAAAATGTGTTTTCTGTTGAGAGAAGGAAGAAGAGAAATCATAATGGGCAAGAAAAGGAGAAAAAAAATAAATGCCTGGTGCATTTTATACAGGGTTTTGCACCCCTGAGGACTCCAGGTGCGGAAGGGACACTCTGCTACCCCAACTTCCAGGAAACAGGCTACAGTCATGCTGAAAGGAAAGAGCCTCCTGCCACTTGTGGAGGAATGGACTGAACAAGAAGCTAGAAACTGACCCAGTAATTTGCAGAAGTTAATGAAAAGTTTTAGCTGCCATTCCTTCCATTACTGACACTGTATTTGGGGTGGCAGACTTGATCTGCCTATACTTTGTCCAACTTGGATTTCTGAAAGCCTGCCAAATGTCCCATATACTTGGCCAATGAACTCTGATGCTACGTGGTACTGAAGAAGACAGGAAAAAGTATAATGTCTGTAGAGGCAGCATCTCTAAAAGAATTAAAGGAAAACAGAGTAGGAACGAATACAATCAAGATAAAGTCTAAAAGAGCCACAGATGATAGGTGCTATTCCTTCAGTTCCCTCTCCTCTAAAACTATAAATGGGACAATAACCCACCCACACAGGGGTCTTTCTCAGTCCCTCTCCTGCCTCACCAGCAGATTCTCTGAACTCTTCCTCAAAAACCTTCCTGGCCTGTTGTTTCCACCTTTCTAAACTGTCCCCCAGGTTCCAATCCTATTATGGTACTCCACAACCTGTGATCATTAAAGCTCTTTCTAAATGTTATCCTTTAAATTCCTGGATGCTTGTTCAGAAGTTGTCTATGCCCCCGGTGTTCTTACCTTGCTGAATGCTTCCTGTGATCCACATCATACTGATTTAGATATGCTAAGATTTATGCTGTACTAGAGAATTACTAGAGAATTCTTAAACTAAAGATTTGTTAAGGTGTAAATAAAATACTTGATTTTGCTGAGTCAGCTGTACACTCACGTGCATTCAAATATAAATATCTGTAGATATATGTTTTAAAGTGTATCATCATTGTATACATATTGTATACATGTTGTATACAACATACATGTAGATGTGTGTATGGATATACTTTTACAGTCCTGAGAATAGTTGGCTGGTTGGGATATGAAATCTGAAATGATGATGGTACATTAAGAGTGTCAGTTTAACCTTGGTGCACTCCTTTTATTATTTTGCTGCTCTCTAGTGTACTTCATTGCTGTGGACTTTAAAACATTTGTGAGCACATCTCCTTTGAGTCACCTTGGGTAGAACAGTGGATATCACACTGCTTAGAGCAAACTGCTTGGATTATTCGCCAAACTAGGTTCACTTTACTCATCAAATTGAAAAGTTAAAAAAGAGAACAACTCCATTTCACCCTTCTATAACCCAAATAAAATTTTGAAACATTATTGAAATCATTCACACTATTGAATTGAAACTGAAAGATAGGTTTTTAGTAGGAATTCCTTTGAAATATTTGAGTTTTCTTAGTTGTCATGCAAAAAAAAAAAAAAAAAAAAACAACCTATACCTGCAATACAGTTGATACTAGACTTTTAAGCATCATTTATGTATCAGGTATGATTGCACCTTAATATCTATGTGAAAGATGGTCCTTGTGCCACAAGTTATTACCTTGTTCCTTGTAAACAATCCAAAGGAAACAGATCTGATGACACTCAGTTTCTAGCAGTGTACAAATGGAAAAAATGTGAATATTCTACTTCTGTTAACTCTTAAAAGACACTATGCTAAAAATTAATGAAAAATGAAAACAGAGCAGCAAAAATAATGAAAATAGGTTCATCTTTTTAAGCTCATATGAATTTTGTCAGCCTCTAATCTTTCCTCTATAGTATAAACATGATTAGAATTTTTTAAAAAGTGCTTTAGTAAAATATAGTCATTTCTTTTTCTATTTGAAGGGGATTTAGACTAGGACAAAGTAAGCTTTGCCAATGAAAAATCTTTGTGACTCTGTACAATGCAGACTAATGAGACCCACAAAAATTCAAACTGTTAATATTTATAATTTCTCAAAGGGATAAAAGTATAGACATAAAGCAAAGTTCAGGCAAACTTTTTCATTATCCTAAAGGAGCTAAGAACCATGCTTTACTTTTCAAAAACTGATTGACCTCTTTAAACAAAGGGATACATACTTTGAACCTCAACCTGATATGATTTATGGTACTCATATATTTGGGAGATGACAAGATAGTGCTGATTATTCTTTGACATTACAGCATAAACTGTAGGTCATATAAGATGCAGAATAGAATTATGATAAAATCATTTTGGAGCTATACCATACCTTTCTCATATAAATCTGTTCATAGTTAATCAAAAATAGCCTTCATTCTATTTTCTAGAGTTTTATTTTTGAGATTATTAGAAGGTAAGATGAAGCAAAAATAATACAATTTGGTTTACACAAAATATTAATTAGACAATAAATAACTAGATACAATTTTAATATGAGTTAAATTAAATAGAAATGATTTTCTTTAATGCCTTTAATTATTGTTTTCCAAACCATGGCTAATCATCAAATCGATAGTGAATTTTTTCTTTCTCCAACAATGAAAAACACCTCTGTTATTTACAGAAGAAAAGGTATATTGAATATGATTCAGATTTTCTTTATTAAGAACAGGTAGAATCCATTAGAACTAATTGGTTTAAAGTGATTACAAAATGATCATTTCCCTTGGCTTGTGCTTGGTAGAATACTAGTAATCTTTCTTTTCTCTAAGGAATCCTGCCATCTGTATTTGTCTCCTCTGAGTGCATAGTCATTCTAGGATGCCATCAGTGGGAAGGAGAACCACCTCAGCCAGAAGTTGCCCAGATTGCCTCAGTCCTGGGTTAGTTCATTCAACCCATGCACCAAAAAAGCACACCTGCCCATGTTTCTACCTCGTGTAATAATACCCTGATACTCAGAAAGTGGCTCCTCGACCAGCAGCAATCTTGTTTCCTTGAATCCTGTAGAAGAAACAAAATTCTCAGGCCCCAACCCAGAGCAACTGAATCAGAATTTACATCTCATAGTGATTCCTGTTCACGTGAACCTGTGTAAGCTGCCCCTCTTGGCCACTGTGTGCCCTCTTCCTGGCAATAACCCTAAGGCTCGTGGGTTTTCTTATAAGTATTGGAAAATATGTATCATGCTCCTTTGGTCCAATTTATGCTAAAAATGCAAAGCTTGTTGTCTGTTATTTCTTAGAGACTAAATTAATATGAAATTACTTATGTGGGGAATTATTATTATTATTATTATTATTATTATTGCCATGCCATTGGCTCTATCAGATTGTTAAAGATATTTTACCTCACATAATTTTTTAAAGTATTATTAAATCTACTTTTATATTTTATCTCAATCCTCATGAAATCCAATGCTAGAGAATTAAATTTTTTTACCTATCAAGACGTGAAAAAAGGAGATTGGGATAATGGGAACATGAAGGCAAATTCATTCAAACAAGCCACCAACTAAATGGCAACAATGGATATTCACATTAAATACCTGGAATTGTCACTTTAAAGTTATGACATATTTTTTTTAAAGTCATTAAAATAATCTAAAACAAAAGCATACTTTATTTGAATTAATTTCTGAAATTACTTTAAAACAGAATTATTTGTTCTAGCCAACTTGTAGCATTTTTCTAATTAATGGCTCATTCTTATTTTAATTTAAATAGTCTCTTCATGCCTGTGTTTTTTCCTGAAGAGTAAGTCTGAGCCTTAGTTTTAAATATGCTACTCATTTTACTTTCTTACCATTGTATTCTTTAACACAGAAAACAGTTTTTCCTCTTATGATTTTACTCATTATATAATGAAGACAATTGTCAATTTTAGCTTCTCTGACTCACTTTGACTAAAGATAACAGTTCTTGCCCAGCCTCTATTCCTATTCTCCTTCCTCCTCCCTAATTAATGTTATAGCAACTAAATTACATATTAAACTAAATCAGATGAGAATTAAATATCCTTTATAGGTAAATTGAAGTTGGAAAATCTTTGTGAGTAGACTTTATTTTCCCACCTTTTTCTTATGTCTTACATAAGAATTTGAACTGTGTATCAATGAAGTAGATGATGAACATTTGAAATAATTCAAGATTTACAGTAATCTCAATAATTCTATTCTGAATTAGAAAAGTCTAAAATATTTAGAAATCAACTATCAGTTTATCTCCATACAGACAGAATTTTCTGGAATCACTGCAGTAGTGCCAGCAGAACATTTAAGAGCCTGTCTCCTAGATTTTTATATGTGGTGATTACATCATCCTCCATGTTTATCTCCTAGCTCAGCCCCAACTTCCAATTGTGGCTATATAGACCGCAATTATTTAACTCATTGTTCCTCATGAACCTGTCTTGAATTTCCAGAGTTTGTTCATTTCTTTAATATGACACCTTCCCTTAAACAATAAGTCATCTAGAATTGGATTCAAAGTCACAACACAAGGCTTTTGGCCCCGAAGCTGTTGCTGGTGGCTTTGGGTTTGGGAAAAGCTACCTGAACTCCACATGTCTGTGGCAGTATTAGGACTGACACTGAACTTAGAGGGCTGTGTTAAAGACATTAACTGCTTTTTATAAGTTCTTCTGAACCAATGTTTAAATAAGCCCAAACTACGAACTGTTTTCTACTGCTTTTATTAAGCCTTCTCCATTTTTCTGCACATCCTTTTAAATGTTTCTCTTGCTCTTTTCTAGAAATGATGTAAGATGACTTTTCTGCCTGCTCTGATAAAAGAGGAAAGAATCTTCCCTTCATAATTTATATTCACTTTGTGTTTTGAAAAATTTTGCTCAGATGTATCCAGTTTTCTTTTCTAAGATGTTTCCAGTTTTAAAATAAAGCTTAAGAAGTGATTCTTCTATGAGGTATCCCACAAAACACAACTCTCTACAATTGGGAACCCAAGTGGAAGTCTTTGTGGTATGCTTGTTCTGTTTTCATTGTGCTTGTTCTGTTTAAAATGTGGTCCAGTGGGGGCCTCTGATTTCCTCCTGGAAATCTCCACATTTGGAAGAGGGAGAAAAACTCAGGCACAGTTTCTGCCTAGAAACAAAAGGACAAATTGTGATTTAGAAGCTTTTATTTGTGTTTATGCCCCAAATAATATGAGATATAAATCTAGCAGAATGCTTTTACAAAGAAAGGAAGGAGTATTTGGAATGACACTGATTTCATTGTTTGAAAAGTACTTTATGCTCAAAGTGGTTAAGAATATACCCAGGATGTTGATGGAAAACAAGTCCGTAAAGTGGAATCTGCTGCTTCTATCTGGTTTTTAAATTGCATAGTTTTCATAGGATGAGCAAAATCTTTTAAGTACTACAATATCCTACAGATCTTTGTAGTATTTTACTACATATAATGTATGTAGTATATATATATGTATGTAGTATACATATATATATAGGCTTTTCCACATATTTGCCATATGTGTTAAAAAATTCTCCATGTAGAATATTTTAAACTGTGAACTTAAATCCCTTGTTGTAAAAACATAGCTTCAAATACTCTCATAGATTTCCCAGGTAAATGTGAATAATAAGGAATCAGATTTAATAGTGATTGGTTCATAGTTTGATATTTAGTTCAGACATTTTGGAGGAAACTATATGCTAATTATGCTTGCAGCTGGGTAAATAACAGAGGGAAATTATAATTTATGGACTATATGCATTAGAATGATGGGACTTATCCTCTAGAACAGGACTGACTTTTTAAAGATATAAACAGAATATAAAATATATTTAATAATCAGAAATGCAATCAGTTTAATATTTATTTAAAATCAAATAAGAAATTTATTTTGAGCAGGGACTGCCTAGATGCTCTCAGGTAGCTGAGATCAGATTGATACTTTTTTCCACATTTATGCATTATAGTTGTACATAATGGCCAGATTTGTTGTTCCATATCCATACATGCACACAAGGTGATACTTTTTTTGAAATTCTTTGAAGTCTTAATGCTCTGGCAAATGGAATAAACTGGACTTAAGGAAAAATACATATAACATGATTATGCACTGCATATGAATATATACAGTATGTTGGGATGAGAGTTGATAAATGTCCAGAAAAAAATGATGTATTAAAAATACAAGAAAATAAAAATTATTTGAAAATGAAAAGTTAAAATGTTAACCAAGTTAAATCTTTGTTTTAAGGTTCTGGTAATGGAACATTGAGCTGTATATAACTTACATAAAGTTTCTGTAACATGAACTTAATTAAGTTTGAAGAATAATGTACACGGTATTATACTTGTTGTCATTTAGAAATAAAATTAGGCCAAAAGAGGACATTGGAAAGGTGTTGGGGTAGGAATCAGGAGATGAAGCAGTTTTAGTGCAACCCATGAATGTGGGTGCTGCTTTTCTCTATTCCTTCTGTGAGGACTTTGCCTGTTTTAAGTACAGTTGGCTACAACAACAGGGAATCAGACATATATTGGCTTTAAACACATGCAGTTTTATTTTCATCATATAATAGGAAGTTTGAAAATGGGTAGCTTAAGGCTAATGCAGTGGCTTAGGAATGTCATTACTGCCCCAGGCTCAATCCAGCTCTCCTAGCAGTTGGTTTGCAACCTTATTATTGTCCTCCAGGCATTGTGTCATGTTCAAGGCAAACAAACCAGCAACAGAAGCAAAACTACTCATGTCTTATCAGGAAGGCCAAAGCTTACCCAGAATACATGTACTCCCAGAAGAAATCTATTGAGGACTCAGTAGCCAGAACTGGATCACATGTAGACTCCTTGATTAAAGGAAGAACAGAAAATGGAATTGTCATCATTGACTTTGACCAAAGTTGATCTAACACCTGGTTCAGATGGGTACAATGCTATCAGAAAAAGGAAAATGGATTTCCAATGCCCAATTAACCATCATCCACAAGGATCTTACAGCCCCTACTGAAGAAGGAGATTTTAGATAAGGAGCACCCACAGTTCAACTCAAAGTTAAAGGCACAGCCCTCCAATCACCAAGTCTGCCAACGATGTCTGACACAAACTGCAATGAATTTGCCAAATAGCAAAGCTGAGAACACAGTCTTCCACAAGACTGCCCTCACTTCAGATATGGGCCACAAGTCCAGTGGTACCCAGGGCCACCCATATATCAGACCATTCAACTACATAGATTCCTTACAGACCTCCTCAGGTTCAATAATTGTTAGGACAACTTGCATAACTCAAAAGTTCTCTAGTTTAAATTACAGTAAAAAGAAACAAACTAGAACCAATCCAAGAAAGAGACATGTAGGGCAAAGCCATGGAAGAGTCCAGATACAGAGCTGCAGCCACCTTCTCGTGTAGCATCACCTCCTGGTGACTATAAAGTGTGACACAACTCAGAGAGGGCTGCCAAGCAGGGGAGCTCACCTGAGCCTTGGTGTGTAGAGCTTTTACTGGGGCTCTGTCACATACTGCCTATGTGCTGAAGTCTGATCTCTCCTCCATCCCAGAGGTTCAGAGTTTAGTTTCTAGTTCCTCCAGAGGTCTAATTTGATGTATTCTGTTCCTAAACTCTGATCAGATATCACTTGGTTAGACTAGGGTGTCCAAAGCCTTTGGCAAGCAGTTACTCCCATCAGGTAGGATATTCCAGGGGCTTAGATATCACTACCCCCAGTCTTTGGATTAAGCTGTCTTTGGATAAAGTTAATAGTTTACTATACAAAAAGAACTGGTAACATATGTTATACTTGCACATAATTTTGGCAGCCAAATGTACCACCCACCAATTCATAGTGTGATGTTCCTGCTTAATGTAGAATATCCCTTTCCATATTCCCTATCCTGTGTGTGTGTGTGTGTGTGTGTGTGTTTTAACTTTGAAATTTTTCCTCCCGCTCCATCTTGTCCAATGGTGCAATCAAGCTTCTTAAAATACTGCCAGCATAGAGGTGTGGGAAGCATTCTTAGTACCAGAAAATAAATGCTGTTTTCACCAGTGTGTCTGCATTGAGCCAAACCTACTCAAGGTCAAGATGCATGCTCATTCTTTTGCTTTTCCTTTGCCCTACCTTGCCCCTGGCCATCTCTCAGCATTCAACAGCATAGCCTGGATTCTGCTGCTCTGCCCCCATGAGCTGGGCACAGGTCCTGGAAGGAACCTCTCTCTAGCTTGGGAAGATGAGCCATCACCTGTGCTGGCTCAGTCCTGTCACAGCAGCACATCCCTGGTCTCCTCAATACCATGAAGAGTTGCTCTGCAACAGATGCTCTCCTGCTGTTGCTGCTGCTACTACTAATAGAACCTTCCACCTGGGGCACAGCCATATGTTTCACCAGATCAGTGGTCATTTTATTTCTCAGATGGCTAGCCCGCTGGTTTACTGCTCACCTGTACATTAAAATACTTGTGAAAGCCCTTAATGAAGCAGGAGACTTGTGTGGTACATTATTTTGTTAGGATATCTACAAAAAATATTGCACTTAGTAAAACTGAGACCCAAAGAAGTTAAATAGTTTGGAAAAAGTTACAGAGGCAGTGAGTGGATGAGCCAGCATAGAAATTCCGTCTTCTTTGTCTGCTTTGCCCAGGCTCCCTGCCAGAAAAAAAAAAAAAAAAAAAAAAAACTAGGTCCAGCAGACTTTATTGCATCAGATTTTCTGTGTGCAGAAGCTTGTGAAGCATCATATCTAATAATGGCAACTTCCTGAGCTGGGAGAAAACCAAGACCAATATTGCCAAGAAAGGGGACCTCTGCCTTCATGACTCTGGACTCTAAGCCTCTGTCTGGCTCAAAGACCTAATTAATTTATTAATCTAATCACTTAAATGTTAAATTATTGAATCTTATCCATTTCATAAAGTTACTGGGTTCAGTTTTACCAGTCTGCTGTTACTCAGAATGGAATTGTAGAGTTTCAGATCAGATGAAAGGGAATCCAGCTGTCATTTTACAAATGAGAAAAATCAAGTGGAGACCCTCACCAAATAAGCAAAATAACCAGATTAGAATGAGAGTCCAGATCTGGTTCTTCATTTCCTACCATCTTCTATGGGAATGTTTTAGTTTTCTGCCTTGAGAAGGAAATAAAAAAATATATAAATCAATCTTGTCAGAGACTTTCGACCCCCTTCTACAGTCCCACCAAATACTCATGTCTATCTGCTCTAATAAATGATTAAAGACTCCAGTTTCCAAAGGTCCTAAATTTTGGTATAGCCAAATGACTAAGTTCTAACAATCAGCAGTACATATAATTTGCTATTTCTAGAGTGTCTTAGAAGAGGCAGAGTGAGTTTCATCTCCTACCTGGAATGCAGATATATTGCTGGAGCTTTAGCAGCCATTATGAACAACAAGGTTACAATGGAAATGGAAGCATCAAGATAGAGAACCTGGGGTTAGACAGCAAGAAGATGCCATTCCAGCCCTGGATTGCCTCTCTAGATGTGTTTGTCTGTTTGTGAGAAATGAAATCTTGTCCTAAATCTAAAATGAGTTTGCTTTTATTTAGATTTTCTGTCACATTCAACCAAACATATTTGACTAAATTTCTAGAAGTAAGGTAAATCTAAAAGGACTTAATCTGAGTGATCTCTGTTTTTATCTTTTGCTTCTTAATTAATAGTTAAAATTTCTTGTTCAAGAATGTGTTTGATCCAATTCATTTCCTCTCTCATTTTGTACTATTCATCATATAACTCACATTCCCCCTTATCAACATATAATTTTATACTAATACTTGTTGCTTTCTGAGCATGTCTTGAATCTCCGAATAATGGCATGCATTGCTTAGCAAGGGGACATGTTCTGAGGAATGTGTCAACAGGGGATTTCATCATTGTACAATCATCATACAACATGCTTCATGCAAACTCAGATGCCTGGGAAGTCACTGGGCAATATCATCTTGTGGGATTCGGTCTAACATTGACTGAAGGTTGGTTATTTGACACATGACTGCATGTTATAATCTATTTGGGACCAAGGTCCAATTATCTCTTAGAATAACTTATGATTTCTCATTCCTGAAAACACATACCTCTCAGTAAATACTTAGGGTATTGTATTATGAATTATTAATGTTTGTTATCAATATAAGTTATTTATAACAGCCTAAAGCAGCAGAGACAAATTTGTGAAGCAGGATAGTATACTCTCCATATAGAAACAGAATCACAGAGGTTCAGAATCTGCATTCTAACCTTCCCAGGATGCTCCCAGAGGTAGAGCCCGAACCAGACCCCAGCCTTCAGGTACATATGGAGCTTCCGTTACACATTGCTGCCTTAAATTCACAAATAGCTTTATGCTCTTTTCTTCATCCTGTATGACATACTTCAGATGGGGTCCCTGACACCTAGAGGCTGATCATTAAAACCTTTAACATAATTTTCTCATATTAGTAAATAATCCTCCCATTCCCCTGCTCTGTTCTACTGTTAGCCACATCCCATAGGGTCATGTCAACAGTGGCTTTGCTGTCCACAGCAAGCCTGCTTCCCCTTTCCTAGTGCAGGTCATCTCTGGAAGCTGTTTTGGGATGTCACCTGGTCATAAGAGTTCCATCTGAATGTTTCGATGAGTGTCACAGCAGCACACTTTGGTGCCATATAGTAAGTATTTTATCTACTCAGGGAATCTGAGTCTATTCCATCTGAAACTTAACAGAAATTACTGCCATCTCCCAATCTAATTTTGGTCCCCAGCATTATTACCATTAAAGGCCCATAATTGCATTTTCCCCTTTAGAGTTTGTATTACATTATACCAAAATGCAAGTGCTTTCAGTGGGGGAAATATAGCATAAAGTTATTATCCTTCATTCTTGCTCTTTGATCAGATAAACAGCTGTACCAGACCTATCTTGCAATTTGATATTCTCCACAATATTTTAAGGTGTTTGGTTTTCAGTACACAATTTTGTAACTCTAGTTCTTTATTATCTGTAAGAGTATTTTCTTCCTTTTTCTATTTTGTAGTGAAACTACTTTTTTACTATCATCTCAAAATTAAGTGTAACAGGTGATCCTAATCTCAAACATGAACATCCTTTCCATCCCATCTCTTCTCTAAGGAAGTGGGAAGAGACAATGAAACATGCAAGTTCATCTCAGATAATTTTGTATAGTCCATTCATTGTAAAAAATTTTGATTATATTTATTATTGTTTAGATGAAAGTCTGAATACTTGTGAAGAAAGCCCGTAAAGTTTAAGGATCCACCCTGGATTTTTTATCTAAAGTGTAACAAATCTCTGCAACTTAGTTTGAAAGATAGACCAGTGGCAGTATGACTAAGATAAAATAAGTTACATGTGTTATTCCCAGGTAACCCTGAAGGTATCTCAAGACCAAAAACCTAAGTCAGTTATTTCACAGCTACGTGGGAAAGTAGAAATTCATGATTTCCCAAATTTTGATAAGCTGTACCTACAGATCCATTTTTCTTTAGTCTTGATGTCTTTGGAGGAAGACAAAGGAGTTATGATGTGTCCTCAAGTTTCTTGAGCCACATAGGAATAGCGGCCTCTAGTGGTTGTTCAGTTCTTCACTGGAGCCTAGCAAATGTTAGAATGGTGCACTTTGCAGTGGGTTTGGTGATGCTTTTTTTTTTTTTAATTATTGGTATATAATTTATTTTATTTTTATTGGTGCACATTAATTATACATGTGTAAAACATAAATTGAACAATGTCACTCCCTACTATAACTGCTACTACCTCCTCTCCTCACTCTCCCTGTCCCCTTCTATCCTGCTGGCCTCCCTACCTGTGTATCAAGAGGAAAGGGGAAAAGTATTGGTGCACAGCTGGGCACCCTCTGCCATAGGATGATTCTCAATTCAAAAATGGTCAGTATACCAAGAAAAGGTGAAAGTAAATAAAAAGATATTTGTTTTGGCTAACAGGAAATGAAATAGAAGGCATGGATGTAAACATCTTGAAAAGGGGTAGAAAAATCCATTCTTTAAGTCTAGAGAACAGGTAATGTAAAGTGCTGGTACCTAATAAGGACCCAATAGAGGACTCCATGACCACTACATTGCATTCTAATCACCTGGGGCTCTTGGGAGACAAACAGCAGATTCAAAAGCAAGATCACCTTGCAGAATTGTGCAGTTTAGGTATTGCACGAGAGTGTCCTGCCAAGAAAGTTGGAAGGGATGAAAATTGCCCAATATCCTTTAGGCTGCTCCTTCTGGGAGTGGTCTGCATCCTCTGAATGTACAGTGTGTTCTTCTTGCACAAAGTCATCTCCTGTCTAAGGAACTGCAACCAGATGAGGAGCCTTTTTCTAATTCAACCACCAAGAGGAGGTATTTTATCTGAAATTCACACAAAGGGGCCAAATGGGCTGGCAGCAGCCCAGTTCAAGAATAGGGGTGACTTGGACCAGTGAAAGCAGATATGTGAGAAGCACCAGTGTATACCCCCCAGGTGGACATCCTGGAACACACTGGAAGGGGCATGAGAAAAGGCTTCTAGTGTCTCAGAGCTGGATCTTCACATTATAACACTGCTATTTCAGTTAAAATAATTCTTTTTTTCTAGTACATTAGACAGACTATAGAACATTTCTGTCATGTTCTAGGGTTTTAAAAACTTAGTATAAGGAGATTGTTCTTAAATCCTTATCTTCACTACTTGCTACTGCTAAGAGCTTTCAAATACATCAATTTTTGCTTGCAATGGGAAAATTCCCAGAATTTGAGGCAGGGAGAAGTGGGTCTAACTTTGTCCCTAACAAGATGAATGACCTTAAGAGTCTTTTCATGGTTATGAGTCTACATTTTCTCAGCTGCAGAATGCCTTCATTTTGCTAGTACTGATGATTCCTTGAGTGCCTGATTATCAATTTCCCCTTCAGATCTGACATTTCCAGATTCTAGGGTACACAGCAATCATATCACTTTAGACAAAGGTATTTTTGTAAAAATTGAGAAAATCTAGGAATGTACAGCCTTAACTTTATCAGTTTTTATGGAAATAAAACCAATTATTTCAAAAATAAAAGTAAAATATCTTTTAAAACGTGTATTTTCAAAAGATATTATACTTAGTAACACTAATATTTTTACTTAGTAGATATTTTACTTAGTAGTACTAAGTACTAAAGTATTTTACTTAATAGTACAAATATAAAGCAAACAAACAAAAATAAATTCATAAAAATTTAATGTGTGCTCTTACATGTTTTAGAACAGTGTTTATTACATAGGAAACACACTAGAGGTATATATTATTGTCATAATTTTCCTGTTAGGAATACTCTTTTCTCACTGAAACAAGTATTATACAATAAAGAGTCCAACTGTAATAAAAAATACTTCAAATTGAAAATTGAATTTTTGTGGAGTTAGGAATGAGTTTTTAGGTTCTGTTATTCTGGTGTTGCCTTCTCTAAGGGTACCAGTGAGCCTTTACTGAAATCATTTTTTCCTTTGGGAAAACCAATTGAAATGACTAAGCATACAAATGTGGTATATTTCCAAACAATATATTATCTTTACACTTTAATTGAATAGTGAATTATATTTTGCTATTCTATGAAACATTTCTACTCCTTGAATTTTTTCATTGGTCACTTTTATCTTCTCATTTCATATTCTTTCATTTCTTATGCCTTAATTTCATATTCTTTCATTTCTTATCCCTTTATATCAGTCCTCATCAAGCCTTAAGTGGTGAATGTGTTGTTAAACATCTTCAGGAAGATACTATTCTATTCCTGATTATATGATCTAAACATAGCACCAAATGTTTATTGTAAAGCATTGTTAAAATATTTAATCCTCATGCAAAGAAGAACCTTGATTTTAGACAATAATTTCAGATTTTTAAAAAAGTCATCAAGGATAACTGAATCCAGGTCAACCCTTAGATCTTAATCTAAAAGCTATTCATATCATAAAAGTGAATGGGAAGAGTAGTAGCCTTCAACATGAATAAATAATAACAGGGTCTACGTGAAGTAAACCAATAGGACATGATGTAAGGGAACTGTGGCTAATAAAATGTTAGACCTAGAAGTAAACTGAGAGCTCAAGTAGGAAGGGGTTCTTTTCACATGAGGAGATTGAGGTCCAGAGAGGCTTGGCAACACCCAAGAAATCACATGGGTTGAGGGGCCCACGTGAACTTAGAAGACCACTGACCACAATCAGGATCTCTTTCTGTCTTCTGAGTTTCCAAGAAAACATGCAGAATCCATGGCTGCATTCCAACCAGTGCCACCTAATGTTGTGCCCTGGGCTCAATCAAGAAACCCTTCTGGACCTTCTGGACTTCCCATCTGTAACATTATAAGCCTGAACCAGACAGGGGCTTAGAAACTTTCTTAGACCTAATTTTCTCTGACTCCTTGCCATAGATCATTTTTCCTGGTAATAGAAACCAGATCTTTTTCTTTGACACAATTTAAACTTGTAATTTTGGAACTATGAATGTGATGCTCTTAATCATCAAGGCATTTTTTTCTAAACACTTAAGTTGATGTGATTTTCAGAAATTCAGAAAACAAATTTCGCAATCACTTTTCCTAGTGATTGAAGAGAAGGTAAAAGGATGGATAAAAGGGATGTAATTACATGGTACATTTAGTCAACAACTGTACAGGCAAAATGTCAAAAATAAGGGCACCATCAGGTGTTTCAACTGTCCCATGACTCACCATGCTATGGATTTGCCTCTGGGGATTTATGTTTATTAGGAGAGTAGCAGCATAACCTAATTCAGATCATGACCTCTATGCACTGGCCTAGATTCTAATTCTGACTCTTCTACCTGCAAACTGTATGACTTTGACCCAATGACTTTTCTAAACTTTAGTTCTCTGATATGTGAAATGGGAATAAGGGCATTCCCATTTCCCTCATGGTGGCTAAGAGAATAAGCAGAGGTAGTATATTTAGATTAATTTACTATCATGCCCAATATGTAGTTAGCACTTTAGAAATGTACTTTCTGAGTAGTTAGCTCCTGTGCTGTACAAGTTGTTAAATACTTTGAACATCTTCTCCTATCTACATTGAAGAGTGATTAGTTAGGACAACAACATCACCCAGCACAGAGCATCTTGCTCATTGCCAGCTCACTGAAAGTGAGCTCAGGAAGCAGGGGTTGGGTGAGCCAATGGTAGATGGCCAGTTAACTTTCCAAAGTAACACTAAGCATTGTCAAAACCAACACTCTTAGATGATCACCCTTCTCTAACATCCATACTCTTAGTTTTATCCTCCCCTCCCCCTTCTATCCTATAGCTTGTTTAAAGGAAAATAGTGTATGCAATGAGAAAAAAGAGTATTTTAGCAATTTGGATCTCACACCTGATTTTCATTGCTAATCCAAAAAAAAAAAACTTATAGCAAATATTCCGCAAAAGGCTTTATTAATCTAAAAATGTAAAAATTACTTTAAGCCTGTGTTTTATTTTATCCTTACCAAAACATAAGACTACATTACCAGTTCAATTGAGCAAAATTATCTGTTGAATGACTTGTAAGGCACCTACTGACTTTAATTGACAAAGTTCATTCTGTATGCTCTTTCAGAGTATTTGTTACATATTTTTCTATTTGATTGCCAGAAAAAAAGGTCCTACAACTCATCATTTAACATTTATATATCACATATGAGCAATGAAATATTAGGTAAAAAGCATGGCTCTATCTTCTGAGTCTTTTATCTTAAAATAGATGACACAGAACTGACATGATGTGCTAAATGATATACAAACCCAAATTTGTGTGATAGACTTTCATTTCAACAAAGTGACCTATGTCAAAACAGTGCACAAAAAACTTATACTGTATATATGATTTACTTTTCAAAGTCACAGTTCTCATTCCAATCTATTAGGGAAGTCTCTGGGAGGTATGAGGATATAGAAGATAGACCCAGACAGTTATCGAACATACTTCATTTTAATTCTGTGCCTGGCATGCATCTGTGGGAATTTTGCACATATCATCATGCATAACTCTCGGCCAGTCTCATGCAGTGTCTGTATCTCTCTGAGTTCAGAAGTAACTTTCCCACAGGTCACATAACTAGTCATAGAGCTGAGATAGAATTGCAAAGTCCCAGTACTTTCCCTATACCATGTTTCTGGGATAAAGTACAATTCAATCTTTTATGGCTATTTTCTTCTTACCAGCATATAGCTCGACTCTTTGTCAATGAATTACCACATCTGGAGCTATTTCAGCTTTTTGCTTACATTTTACTTTTATGCACTGTTATAAAAGCTGCATTCCAGGAAGAAACACAGGCTTTTATTCAAACATAAAAATAGGCTAATGGCAATGACAGGGATGACTGTGAAGGGGGAAGAAAAGCAAGTGATATTGCCAAATCTATATTAGGAGTTACAGTCTTCATGAGAAAAGAACTCAAGCATCTCACATTGTGAAAGAGCATATGATAGAAGATACAATGTGGTGCTACAAAGAATTCCATTTACCATATGGTGTGTTAATATATCCCATTTCCTTGGGGAATGTACTAAGGATGAAAGGAGAATGGAATCCTTCAAAAATGTATTGAATAATCATCTCAGTCTGAATGGATTTTGATTATACCAACATGCACAATGACTCAACAAGGATAATGAAACACCAAACTCTGGATGTGTGTCACACCCTTCTCTAGCTGTTGACTTCAGTCAAATATGAAATATTTCAACAGGATAAGACCTCCCAGGAGTATTTGATGAATCCCAGGGACAGCTTGGAAGGAACCCATGCCAAGTGCTACTTGTTTGTGAATTGCTGTCTTTACAATTATAACCAAGCTTAGCATGTTCATTGGTAATTAGAGGGACAAATGAAAAAAAATCTCTCTATGGAAGTATTCAGCAACATTATTTAGGATATGTTAAAATAATAATTATGGAGCATTCACCTACTCAGAGGTTTAATAAAAAAGAATACTGATTTAATCATGATACTTAAAGCTTAGCACAAAAGAGATATTGGAATAGAAGAGGCTAAACACTCTTGTAAGAACTGAAGGAAGCACTTTAAAAATATTTTAATGTGGAAAAGCTCTGCTTATCTCCGTATCTACAGAGCAGAATAATGAGAATGTACAATTTTCTGGAAATAATTATTGTCAATTGAGCAAGCTGACATATTAAAATGTAATATAAGGACACTGTGAAGAGATTAACGTGACAAAAGGAAGACCTTTTAGAATATTTCATAAATTCCTGTTTGTTAAATTTGTCTTCTTAATTTCATTTGAAAAATTTGTATTGTGATCAAGATATTTAGACTCAAAAGTATCACTACTTCATTAAAGTCTGAAGCTAAGACAGTGAAGGAATATTTAAGAAGAGGAATTGCAGAAACTGGCATATTGAATAGACTCTCCATCCTTCATCTTCACTAGTCAATGATGCCCTTAGTTGGAAAACATTCCCTAATAGCAACTTCATGGAGGAATGAACCTTCTGCCTCTTCTTCTTTACTTAGCATGCCATTAGGAATAATTGTCCTCTGTGTAAAAACTGATTTATTCCTCCTTGTGTGGCAGCTTCCTGCAGGGTACTATTATATATAGTTCTCAAAATAATCCTAAGAGGTAGGTAATATCTGTTTTACAGTTGAAATTTGGGGAGGTGAAAATGTGCCCCGTAGGTCCAGACAGGGTTCAATTCTGGATTTCCATAATTCTAGAACCTGTCCCTTGAAATGAAATATTTGCTACACATGGTAGGTCATTCTACATTATAGAATAAGATAGACCTAACTAGACAAGTTAGATATCTATACAAACACACACTCTTTAACGATTCTGTTTGTATACCTCAAAGCAAATTTTAAAGTGGATTTGGAGATGGGTTGTGTGATCAATAACATTTTCATTTAAACATCTAATTTTGCATACTTTGTGAATTACAAATTGACCAACCAGATATTCTTTGTTGCCAAGAGTGTCACTTTTTCTAAAGGAAAGTCACAGATATTTTTACCTTCTCAACTAAAACTGTATCATTTTGATGAGTAATAAAATATTGGCCACAGAATGGGAGTTACTCTACCAGACTGAAATTTTATGTTTGTAATATATTATTTAACATCTAAATTGTTTGGCTTCAAAAATTTCAGTAGAACTGACAAATCATACTTCTTGGATTCAACAACAGACCAGTGTTTGGCAGGACATGTTCTTTCCTCCTAATCTGAGAGGACAGAATGCAGAGTGGTGAAGCCCCAGCTCCGCCCCTGCTAGTCAAGGTGATGGTGGACTCTCCACTCCAGCCAAAAGATATCTGTCATTCCATTTTGGTAGCTTCGCTAGTGGACAAAAGGCATGTATTGTTTCTTTAACTTGCCAACAAATGAATATTATATACTTTTCTGTTCCACATAAACAGACATAGTTGGCTTGACTGGGACTAAGGAGAGTTTTCATTGAAATTTCATCCTGGAAGGGAAGAATCAAATCTATTTGCTGGCCACACTTTCACAGTAGCTTTATATGTTCATTCTAAACCTGGAGGACTATGATATCGCACCTACCTTCTAACTGCTTTCCCTGTTCAGAAAATGAGTGGAAACTCCAAAATGCATTGCATCATTTTTTCTGTTTATTTTAGTTTTTTCCTTCAGAACATAAACCTTTCTTCTGGACAGTTGGCCTTCCCAGGTCATTCACAAATTCAAGTGCAGTTAAAAGGAAATCATTTGAGTTCTGGTTAAAGTTACGATGATCTCTAATTTTGTACATTGTTTAGGTCTTATTTCTGGAAGAGAATGGATTCAATATGTGATACTGTGAAAAAGATGAGCCTTAGGTTATCAGGAAAACTGTCTGTAACCTCTTTCTTTGAAAACACACAGTTAAAGTAAAATAACTTGAAGAGAAAAGTGAAAGAAAAAGCAAGTTTATGCCAGATTAACAGAATTTTGAAGCCATTTGTGATTTTAGGAATAATGTACTAGAATTCATTCTCCTTATTTGAATTACAAGAGGTTGAGTGAAGTTCAGAAGTTTGCTAGTTGGGTCATGTAACTAGTTAATTCCATTACTGGAACAGGAACTTGCAATTCCAGGCTTAACAAAGCGCAGGTGAGTATGGATGGAGTGGGAGAGAAGGGCTTATGAAGGAAGGAAGGGTGGGCTTTTCTATGCTGAACTGAGAAACCCACAATCCCTCCCCAAGCAGGGCCTTACTGCTTTTGCTCTCTAGGAGTGGGAACTGAATTTAAATAAAACTAAAATTGATTTTTGCTTTTAACTTGCTCTTCAACGGCAATTTTGGAATATCGAATCAAGAACCACCCTGTGACTCACCTGGTGGGTACTTATTAAATTTGGCAATTCTAGTATTTCACCCAGTATTACTGAATCAGAATCTCTGGGAAATAACCCAGATAATCTGCATTTTTAACAAGGTCTTTGGTGATTCACGTGTTCATAGGTTTGAGAAAGTGAAGAAGCTAAGTTTTAGAGGGAAGTGATCTTTTCCCTGTGTAGGATCTGAATGTATCTTTTTTTTTTTTTTCAAGCTGAAGAGAGTGTAGCTATATTAAATTGAACCGTGACTTTGGTGATTAGAAAATTGTATTTTAAATCTTTTTTAAAAATCAGAAATAGAATTAATCTGCAGACTGTGGATAATACTACTTGATTATTTTTCAAATGGTGCTCAAATAAATGTAATCCTTTGACTTAAATATGGGAATTGTCTTTTATTATGCAAGGAATTTTTATTTGCTTTTCATAATCCAAGGCCATCTCAAGGATGTATTAAACTCTCTGTGCCAGTTTAATGAAGAAACCCTTCTTGATGTTTTGAATATTAAATAAAGTGAAATGATAGTGGCAGTGATGAGGAAACTGATTTTTGAAAAAAATCTACTGTCACTGTGCATGTTTTGGTGAATGTTTTATTGTAGTGCTTTTTATTTTATTTTTAAATTAATGGGTTCATTTTTTAGACCTTAATTTTTTAGCAAAATTAAGAGTCAAGTTCAGTGATTTTTTTTTACATATCTCTACCCGTACCCATGCAACATATCTCCCACCAGAGTGATACATTTACTAAAACTGAAACTACATTGACCTATCTTAATCACCCAAAGTCCATAGTTTATATTATGGCTCACTCTGGGGTTTTGAATTTTACAGATTTGCACAAATCTGCAATGATATGTGTCCCCACTATAGTACCATATAGTCGTTTCATTGCCTTAAAAATCCTCTCTCCTCCTCTTATTCATTCCCACCGTACCCACCAACCCTCGGCAATCTTTGATCTATCATACAGCATGTAAACTTTTTCAGACTGGTGTATCTTATTTAATAGTCTGCATTTAACATTCCCTCTATATCTTTTCATGGCTTGCAGGTCATATCTTTTTTAAGCACTGAGTAATATTTTCTTGTGTGAATGTACTACAGTTTCCTTATATATTCACCTACTGAGGACATCTTGGTTGGTTCCAAGTTCTGGTAATTGTGAGTAAAGCTTACAAATACATCAATGCACAGGTTTTGATGTTGACATAAGTTATCTGCTCCTTTGGGTCATTACCAATAAGCATGACTGCTAGTAAATTCCAAGAAACACTCTGTATGATGAGAATATATTAGTTTAAAAAGAAATTGCCAAATTATCTTCAGACATGCCTATAATATTTTTCATTCCCCATAACAAAGAACAAGGGTTCTTACTGCCCCAGACCTTACTAGCATTTGAAGTCAGTGATTCTAACTGGCATGTAGTGATATCTTGTGGTTTTTGTTTGTATTTTTCTGATGAACATGATGTGGAACATCTACTCATATGTTTATTTTCCATTATATATCTTTTTTGGTAAGGTGTATGTTAAAGTGTTTGACCTACTTTTAAATTAGGTTGTTTGTTTTCTTATTATTGAAATTTAAGGGCTCTTTTGTATATTTAGGGAAATGATTTTTCATAAAATGGATCTTTTGTAAGTATTTCCTTGGGATTATGAATTTATCTTGACATTGACTTTCACAGAGCAGAAGTTTTTTTTTAAAATTTTTATGAAGTACAGCTTATCAAGTGTTCATTGCTTGAATCGTCTTTGGACTTCTATCTAAAAAGTTGATACTATATCGAAGATCATCAAGATTTTCTCCTGTGTTACTATCTAAGAGCTTTGTACTTTTACTTTTTATATTTAGACCTGTAAGTCATCTTAAGTTACTTTTTGTGAAAGGTGCAAGGTCTGCAACTAGATGCTTTTTTTTTTTTTTTTTTTGCATACGTATCTAGTTCTTCTAGTACACTTTGTTGAAAAGACTATCTTTACTCCATTGCATTATATGGTCAGTTTTTACTGGTATAGGATTATTTCTGGATTCTATATTCAGTTCCATTGGTCTATTTGTTAATTCTTTTGTGAATACCATACTGTCTTGATTACTGTAGCTTTTTAGTAAGTCATAAAGTTAAATACAGTCACTTCTCCAACTTCATTCTTCTTCAGTATTATATTGGCTATTGAGAATCATTTGCCACTTCATATAAACTTCAGAATAAATTTGTCCACATACATGAAATAACTTTCTGAGGTTTTTATTATGATTGCATTGAATCTATACAGAAAGTGTGGAAGACCTGACATTTTGATAATAATACTAAGTCTCCATATCCATTAACATGAAATACCTATCTTATTATTTTTTTCTATTTTTCTCATCCAGGTTTTCTTTTCTTTTTTATATATATATTATATAAGTATTTTATTTGGAGTGAGTACTAATGTAAATGCATGATGTTTTAATTTCCATTTCCTCTTATTGTTGGTATATAGAACAGCAATTGACTTAATCCTGTATCCTATAGCCTTGATATGATTGTTTATTAGCTCTAGAAAATTTTTGTAAATTCTTTTGAACTTCCTGCATAGGTGATTAATATTATCTGGAAACAAAGTGGGTTTTACCTCTTCTTTCCCAATCTCTCTAGTTTAGTTCTCTTTCTTGTTTAATTGCATTAGCTAGAATGTCCTGTGATCTTGAATGATCTTGATCCCTTTCAATGATCTTGCAAAGGAATGGGGGAAGGGCATATCTTTGCCTTGTACCTGATCTAGTAGTAAAACTATGAGTTTCACCATTAAGTATTATCATAGCAGGAGATTTCTTATGGATGTCCTTAAGTTGAGGAAGTTTCCCTCCAGTTCTAGTTTACTGAGATTTTTTATGATGAGTAAGTGTTGTATTTATCAAATGCTTTTTCTGCATTTATTGATATGATCATGTAATTCTTCTTTTTCAGTCTGTTCATATGATAAATTACATTAATGGATTTCTAATTTTTTAAACCATCTTGTAAACCTGGGATAAACCCTACTTGGTTGTGGTATAATTCCCTCTACACATTGCTGAATTTAATTTGTTACTATGTCATTGAGGATTTTAGCATCTATGTTCATGAGAGATGTTGCTCTACAATTTTATTTTTTTGTAATGATTATATTTGGTTTTGGTAATAAATATGGCTGACCTCACAGAATGAGTTAGAAACTATTCCCTCTGCTTCTATATTCCAAAAGATATTGTAGATGATTGATATAATTTCTTCCTTAAATATCAGAATTCATCAGTTAATCGATGTAGGGCTGCTACTTTCTTTTTGGGAAGGTTATTAATTACTAATGTGATTATTTAATGGATATATGTCTATTTCTGCCTGTTTCAATTTTGGCAGATTGTATCTTTCTGAAGAAATGGATCCAGTATATCTAGTTATCAAATTTGTGCAAATAACATCTTTTATAGCATTATAGTATTCAAATAATGCTATAAATGTTGTTTGGTTTCTTGTGTTTATATATTATTTGCTTTCAAAATACTGTAAGGCATAATTTTAAAATAATGTAATTTTAATACATTGTGTAGAATATATTGAATATTGAGTATTAAATAGACACACTGAATTCACTCAGCAATATATTTAGATATATCAAATATTGAATATTCAATATAGATATTGAATACTTTCAGTGATATATTTGAATTTGTGCTTCTAAGCAATTAAGTAAAAAATAAAATGCAAAAAAATATAATAGTGTTCCAAACCATGTTTGTTAGTGTTTTTTTAGTACTTTAGAAAAAAATTAATCAGTATTCTAAAAACAAAGGGCTGTGTCCTATCATATGTTGAGCTACTAAATCTCCTTGGAGACTCTTGACACACATTAGCAAATCAAAAATCCAGGGTATCCCATAATATAAAAGAAATCTGTTTAACTTTTGAATTTTGATTTTGCAAACTGTTATGTAATTCTCATCCCAATGAAAAGAGCTGTCTTCAAGGGATGCACTTCTCCCAGGTACCACATTCTGAAGGAAATTCACCATGGGATCAAAGGGGACTACTACAGGGTCATTGAAAAACAACAGAAACTTCAACGGAAAACATAGAATTCCTTGTACAATTTGTCTTAAATATGCCTTCAGTTAATGTCTGCATTCACATTCAAAGGTAATACTGCATAGGTTATTCTATAGAGGATGATCTTCTGTTGTACAGATGTGCCCCTCACCAATCATGTAATTTGTCACAAGGCTGAACTCACACCATCTAGAAAGAATATGTCCCTCAGCTATCTTTTTAAAATATCACTTCTGGCAGCCAAATACTTAATAGATCTAGAGAGAAAAAAATAGAAGATGATAGTGTTTGAACATTCTGTGTTTCTAATTGAAGGCCAACATGAAGATAGGGCAACAGGGCAGGACTGACATTTAATTAGGAAGGAAGAGAAATCCTTCTTGGATCTTACACAGAGCCCCTCAGACAAAGGCATGCTGCAAAGTTTCCTTAGGAGCACATGGCTCTGATCAGATACTTGTATTACGGTTAAAGTTATGAACTAAAGATTCAATATATGGAACAAGATTTTTATAACCTGGACTTCTCAAAGGTCAGGAGTATATAATCATTCATAAAGGTCATAGTACTATTCCTGAGGCACATCTGAATTTAAGCAACTTTTGATTGCAGTACACATGCCAAAATCAGTTAACCAAAACATGCAACTCCAGAGAAATGAAAATAATTGATCTGCTAAATTGAGTAATTTAGACATTTGAAATTATATGCAATTATAAATATGGAAAAAATAGGGGGGGCAAAAGAAGAGAAAGGGAAGAATCCAAAATTTAGAATAGAAAGTACATAATTTTTGACAGAAACAAGTAAAAATATGCCATAATCTAGTTGCATGGGAACTAAAAACAACAAGACAGAAAAGCTATTTTATACTGAGACAATTTCAGATCAGTAAGAATAGAAGCCCTAAACATTTCTTCTTTACATTATTAGAAGTCAATATGTACTTAGTACACAAAAGTAAAGAGTAAACAGAATAATTAAAATGAAGAACATTCTATTTACATTATTAATAAGTAAGGCAATTATTATAATGTTCTTTTCTTCTCTAAATGTCTGGTTGCTCTTAAGTTCTTTCTCTTTAATAACAGCCCATGAAAAATATATAAATGCTATGTGTTAAGAAATATTTCTAAATAAGTAACTCTGAAATGACTGTTTCAGTTTTTAATTGTTGTCCATAAAGCATCCCCTTTTTAAAGATTGACATTTTCAGTTTTATGGGAAGACTCTTCCAGAAAACATTTTTCAGATTTGGGATGTAGAGCAAACAGATGTTGTACTTCTTTTCTTATTTTATTGAGGATTAGCTATTCTAGTGCATTAAGCTTGCTACAAACTATAAGCATATAAAATGAAACAAGACTTTGTCTTTTTACATATGTCTCACCTACCAGAAAAAGATAGGAATTCATGAATATTTAAGTAAAGCTCTCTGGCTGCTTGCATCTCTGATACATATTTGTCTATTGAGACTACTACTTCCACTTTGCAGAATATTGCTTTGTCTGGGATTGGACCTTTTGTTTTTAATCTTATTCTTGATGTGATCATCTAGTAGGTGGCTGTGCTTCATTTACAATTTTTACATTCATACATTTTAGTTCTAAGGCCACAGTTTAGATACCAGAGGAGCCCACCCACGACCTTTGAAGGGACACAGTGGTTGGGTGAAGTACACTGGTATATTGATGCTGTAGATTAAAGGGAAAGAATATTGCTAGTTGCCTTGTTATAAGAAATAATTAAAGAAACAAATTAAATACTGTGATCTCCTTTACCTGATTCAGAGAGACATTGATCAATTGAAGCTTCTAGAAGTTCCCTCTCAAATTATCCCAAATCCAATGGTACTTATTCAGTTCCTGTTCCCAAGAGTTTCTTTTACATGTGCAATTTTTGCTGTGTCAGAAGGTGATCTATGAATCAAAAGGATGAGTGTAAAGATAAAGCAGGTGTGAGAAAAAATGAGGAGCTTTTCCCACGTGGAAAAAAGATAAATTTATCCTTAAAATAATTTCAGAAGAAAAGTAAAAGCTCTTTTAACTAAAGAATACAATATTCATATTTACAGAAATACATGATTTCAGTGTTACATGATTATCCCTGGAAACTACTTTTGGATTCCACTAAGTGAATTAAAACATACAAATTTATAAACTTTAAAAAACTATTTAGAAGATTATTGGATTTTGTTTGACACTAGAGATGACAGCAAATGTGATTAATTGCCACTCATAATTGCAGTTTCATTCCAGTGGTTATTGCTTGTCAGTATCAATTAATAGCTCAACGAAAACCTCATTCATTCTGGAATATTAAAGAATGAAGGCTTCTGGGAATTATGCTAAACTAGCAGTTTCAATTAGATTTTGAATTTTATAGGGTACTGAATAATAGTTTATGAGTTTATAATAGTAATACCAGTGAGTTATTGTTCAATTGTAATTACTATAATTATGTATATTTATCTGGAGAATTGTAATTAGTATTGTCTTTGTGTTTAAAAATAGGCTATTGTACTTAATTTTTCACTTAATGTATAGGTTCTGAAGTTTATTATATAAGGGAATATGCTTACAAAAATGACAATGGTACAATAACCTAGGAGTGTTCAGAGAAGGACTATTGCCTTACTAGGAGAAAAGAGATTTTTTAAAAAAAAGCTGACCATGTTCAAGTCAAGACATAAAAATTTCATGCATCCTGTGCATAGCCTCAATGGTCGGTTGCAGTTTTTTTTTTTTGTATTATATAAATAATTTGTCATATGAATTTATAAAAGCAGGGATATCTAAAAGAGCAAAATGGAATGCAATACAACTTCCTAGCTGAGAAGATGGAAAGCTGAACTTAAGTGTGCTTCCAGAATCTCTTTGAATTTGTTTCCAAAATTATCTTGTTTATAGAATTCAACTTTCTATCATGATGAGAGAGCAAATTCCAAATTCAATGCCATAAAATATGAGCTGTGCATTTACTCTGTAATACTGTATAAAGAAAATAGGTTACAAGAGCATTTTATCATTCAAATAAAACCTTTAAAAATGTATTGGAGAATTCACTAATTCAAAACTGAATTTAAAATTTAAAATCTGATAATATTGTTGATCCTGAATATTTGGAGCAAATTGAAAAGTAAATTCAGAATAAATTGAAGCCTACAAATCAAAGTACAAATTCTTTGTTTTTTCATGATTGTACCAGCACCATTCAACTAAAAAGAAGGAAAAAAATTGGATTATTTGATCAGATTAAATGGATATTGAAAGAAGGTCTGACCATTTTAGAAATATGAAGATCACCCAGTTGATCCAAAGTCACAGGGTGCAACTTCACTGTATTTAAATTGCTGCCTTCATCAACTGGCTTTTTTGAACTTATCAAATTTTCTCACAATTTCATCCATGGAGCTTAAATTATTCCATGCTTTATTTTATGTTATTGTTTCTTTGTTATCAAATTAAGAATCTCATCAATGTCAATGTAAGCACAGGAAATGTGGGGAGCATAATATCAGAGTGTGGATGGAACTACATAGAAAGTGTTTTCCCTCTTATTCTAGCTGACTTTCTTCCACAAATGATGCTTGAGATACTGTGAATCATCCTGGAAATACTGATACCTCATAAACCAGGGCTCTCCTAAGGATGCAGGCCATAATGTCATGGTTGAATATAAATGTAGAACCTATGGTGTGGCTCCTCTAGAATTAAATGCCCTGTGCTCTGTTCACCTCCCTCTGCCTGCTGGCTCTATGACTTATAGAGAAGAGATTACTTCTCTTTGGCTTGGTTTTGTCATCTTGAAATGAGAACAACAGGCTCTGCCATTGTCCTGTTTTAAGGATTAGATAAGTAATGCATGGAAATGTGTAGATGTGTTCCTGAATATTAAAATCTGATAATATTTATAATGCATACAGTAAAACTTAGTATGGATTTTATTCTAAAGTCCTTGTTGTTTGTTTATTAGAAGTGCTGGGGACCAAGCCTAGGGTGTTGGGAGTGCTAGGCAAGTGCCCTACCATGATTTTATTCCTTTTATGTGAGGGATTGGATTCTCCATTGCTGACGTCCCAATATTGGCTCAAGCCTAGAATTGAACTTTCTTTAGTCACAGATGCATCCCCATCCATTTCAGTACCTCATTCTAGTCTGTCAATTTGCTTTGGGACCCTGATGCTATTTTACAGTTTTTAGCTCTGCGGGATCTGCAAATATGACAGCAGTGTCTTCTACATCTTCATACAAGTCATTCATAATAGTGTTCATCAAGACATGGCTGAGTACAGAGCTCATTGGCACACCAGCAGGGGTCTCCTTGCCAGGGTGAAACTGATCCATTAATCTCACACTTTTTTAGGCAGTGCCACCAGCTTTGCATTCGCTTAGCCAGTTTATCATTCAGTGCACACATATCTATCTTGTGTGTGAGGATATCCTGACAGATATTGTGAAATGGCTTTCTGAAATACATTTTTATAAAATTAACAATGTCTGACTCCAAATCGCCTCTTAATTAAAGTTTAATATAGGCATCCTGTAGGCTCACTCAATTATCTCACTCTCTCTATATCTTCCACAAATAACCAATAAAGGAGGTTGAACCAACAATAAAAAAATATTATTATCATCATTTTAACCTGACTTTCATGGCTTCTCAAAATATTTTAAAAATAAGCACTTCATATTTCTGAGTTGCAGGATTCACATGAAATATTTCTGTTTTGGTACATATCTTTGTTTTGCAGTTGCTCCTTCAACCATGTTAATTATCTTTAAATAATCCTATATTTTTAATAAACTACATAAATGAAAATCCATGCATGCAACATATGATAAATAAGTTAGAACCATAGTTTTCCAACTTCTAATTTAGTAAGCTTTCATGTGGCCAGGAATCTAGTTTTTCATTCGAGGTGACTTTGCAAAAAGTTCATAGGCCTCTTTATTTAAATACTGAATGTATTTTATTGACATTCAGTAACATCCTTCTCTTACCAAAGATGATTCATTATAGATTCATGTGATAAACATGCTTTTCTATTACTTTAAAAATTAATATGTCAAAATTTACCCTATAAACAATTTCTTGATCACATAAATATTGTATATAGAAATATGTCAATTAAAACAGTACACTTTCAAACTTTAATTAGACTGCTCTGATTGACTTAACTAGGTAATTGCTGATTTCAATTATATACAAAAAGGCACAGTGTAAGGAGATTTTTTTAGGGAGGGCAGGTTTAGTAGGCTTACTAGAATGGTAACTTTTTTTTTTTTCAATTCTCTGAGTAATAGTTGATAAAATTCAGGGCAGGAGTCCTAGCAAAGGATTTTAGATCCAATCATAGTCACTTGGAAAAGGCAGCCACAGAATGTCTGTGGAGTGGATAAAGGATTGACAGGGCATCACTTATTAAGGAGCAGTATTTGTCAGCAATTGACTGTCTTGGCTATTTCCCTTGGCTTTGTTCGCCACTTGCATTGATACCATTTGATTCAAGTCGGCCTGTTCCCTATCTATTCAAGAGTAAGGGGAAAAGGGAAATTAATGCTTTTATCATCACATTCACACTGCCTCGATCCTCTGTCATCCTTGCATGATAGGACCTATCCTTACACTCCAACTCTCACAGTTTGTAAGGAGAGCATGCCACAGATAAAAAAACATTGCATGACCTGAGGAATGAAAGAATCCCACTTCTGAGTTCTCTCACCTGCCATTAATCCAGGCCTCCAGCAGCACCACAATTAATACATTGAAGGGCTTCATTACAATGTTCTTCTCTCTTTTCTGATCCTTTCTCCATACGTTAAGCACTATCTTCTTGAACAGGCAACCACTGGTCATATGAACAGCTTGTAAAAATAACATCTTAGTATGACTGAATATGAAATCTTAATAACCTCAAGGGGCAATTATGAAGTCTCCTTCTCCAGCTTCTGCACTCTCTTCACTGCACCACAGTGTTTAAGGAGTACCTGTCCATAGAAGGATTTATATAATGGGAAGATAATTAAATTGAAACCAGTTATTGGAAATCTAGTGCTAACAATTACATTTAAAAAGTTTCTTTTTTGTACCTCAAGATACTTATAAAATGGAAAGATGGGACTAGGTTAATAATGGCATATACATCAGTTAAAAAGTGAGCACCTTCATTTTCCTTTTGATGGTGGATAAAGTGCAGAACAACATGCTTTAAGAATGATGGGGCTTTCACTTGCTTTCAAATAATCAATTCAGATGCATCAATTGATTATTTAATCAGTGCTGCAGCTACCTTTCATAATGAATGTTTCTATTCCTCTTTTAATGCAATTATGTTTCTGATTTGCCTATAACACAGTGGCAATTTTTTGTGTGTGTAGAATATAGTTTCAGGCCTAGACACTACTTGAGGAGTTACCAACTATGGAGGAGAGGATCTGGGATAGTACTCAAAAAGAAAGACTGCTTGCAACCTCTGTATGAGCTGCCCCCATAGGGACACAGTTCCTCCCATTTCCTTTATCTTGTAAGTTTCCACAAGAAAAATGACCAAACAGAATTCTGAAGGAGCTGTTGTTCCCAGAATGTAATATACAAAACAAATGGATCCACGTGGCACAAAGTGTGCACTGAAATGGATGCTGTGGTGCCCCCCCTTGCATTCTTTACAGTTGAGGCACACCCTCCCACTTGTTGATGAGGATTCTAAGAATAGAAGGAAAGCCAGGCATTTTGTGCCAGCCACAGACTGTTTGTCTTTTGAGAAAGCCTAGGTACATTCAGTTGGCTGCAGCCTGCCTTTGTCTTGGTTAGGATATGAGCCCCTTCATCCTGCCTCTGTAGGCAGGGGTCTTCCTATCTTGCTGTCTCTCAACACCAGCTTATATCTGAAAGCCCCTAATCAATTTCATTCTGTGAACGAAAGAAAAAAAAAAAGGAATATTGCTTCAGGGATCATAAACATTTAAATGAATTTCCTACAGGTCATGCAGTATGTTTTGGAAGAAATATCAAGCAGCCTGCTAAGGTTACTTCATTCAAGAACATTCTTAATTAGTAAAATTAACTTAGCTTCCCCATAATAATTTATTGGAAAAGGTTAAGAGAAGTCAAGCAAGATGTTTCCTAGAGAACATTACACAAATCTGCCCCTATTACACACTTAACTTGTAAGTTGTCCTCTGAAAATGATTATAAAATTTTGTATAAATGAAGCCATAAAATTTTTCCTACCCCACATAATTCTATGCAGAAATTTATTGTGTTCTGAAAACCTTAAGCAGCAGAAATGTTAGTGAATAAATTTTATTATTATTTTTTTCTTTTTATGAGTACTCAGCATCACGTTGGCATGTGAGCTATCACCCTTTTGTGCTTGGAAAGCACTGCATTGATTCCTGGAAGGCCATTCAGATGTCACCTAGCCTAGCTCCCTGGCAAGTAGAACATACCCAAATCATTTTAATGGAATAAGAGGAAATATTTCTCAATTACAGATGTAAAAACTTGTTAGTGGAAAGTTCTAAGACTCTCCAAGAATAAGTCAAAAAGCAATGGTGGCAATTGGTTGTGTGAAGGCTGTGGATTCCCCAGACCCACATTGTATCCATTAGCCTTACTTCACTAATGAGAAACAAATTTTAAATGCTTCTGGAATTAAGACTAAATAAACATGCCACACTTTCACCTCTTTGTATCAGTATATTCAAACTTAATCTCCTTAAGGTTTCCCAGGTTAGAAAAAAAAACTCACTTCTGAATATAAAGTATTGGTATCTTCAATTTTTTTAACCATACGATTTATTTTTATTTTTTTAGTCATACATGACAGCAGAATGTATTTTGATATATAATACATACATGGAATGTACATACATCAATCATAATGTCTATTCTATTCTGCTGCCCTTCCTATCCCTCCTACTCCTTCCCTCTTCTCTTATCCTTTCTCTCTATCCAATCTAATGTGAAATTCAATTTTTAATAAATGTATTTTTTCCAGGAAACAGAGCAACTGAAATGAAATATTGTAACAAGGTTTTCTTAAAATTCTAATAGTGGCAAGGCATGGTGGCACATGCCTGTAATTTCACCTATTCAGGAGAGTGAGGCAGGAGGATCTCAAGTCACGTAATTTAGAGAAACACTGCCTCAAAATAAAAGAAAACATAGGAGAATGGTAGAGCGCCCTATCTGCAGTACTGCAATAAAATAAAATTTATATATACTTTTACACATACATATTCATTATATAGACACATATATACACATATATGTATACACCCCTACATATAGCTTTTTTTTTTAAGAGCTGGGATGTCTCTCAGTTCCTAAGACCTGGGGTTCAATCCCCACTACTGAAAAACAAAGAAAGACAGTCCCTTCCTGAGCTGGGGATGTTGCTGCTGAATGGTAGAGGGCTTCCTTTGCATGCCTGAGGCTCTGAGTTCTGTTTCCAGCATCCTCTGACCCCTTCACACAGACACTTCTTGTCCTAATAGAAATGAAGAAACAAATCAGCCTAGGTGACAATGACTTGATGCTCGTGTTCTTTAACATAAACTTTTTTTTTTCATTTAAACATATTTCAAGGAAATATCAGATCTGAGAGTTATTGGTGACCTGGAGATTAACAAGTACTGAGAGAGGTGGGGGCATTTGGAGGACAAATATTATTTTCCTTGCAAAATGCTGATATTCAAACCATAGAACAGAATGTGTATAATAGGAAACCTAATAATACAGCGGGAAGCATTTCCTTTCAGCAGAAAAGAGAAAGATACAAAGGAACAGATGGTGATAAGTTTGTAGTAACAAGAGAAAGCACTAAATAGTCTTTGACAGAGCTTGCCCCCAGATAGGATGGCAGTGGCAGGGCTTAAATCATTTTTTACATTGCTCATTGACTTCCTTTGCCTACTAATAAGTCTTCAGAGACAGAATTTAGTTCTCAGCTTGACTTTGCCTTTCTCTGCTAATGTCATACGTCCTGTGCTGAATTTGTTTAACCTGATGACCCCAATTTTGGTTTCTGTACCCTTTTTCAATTCTTTCCTATCCTTAAATGAAGTTTTATAAAAAAAAAAAAAATAGTAGCTGTTACCCTTAACCATTGCCATTTTCTTTTTAAATTTTGTGTAATAACCAGACAAACTTGGAGAAGGAAATGGTTCTCAACTTTAATTATACATCAGAATCATTTGGGAAATTGGATTTCATTTTGTTTTCCTTTTTGATTCTGAATCCTTGTCTCTACCCATGAACAATCAAACACCTAGTAATCTGTAGCTTGGGCCATCCATATGGAGCTATCTTTACAAAATATCCCCAGAGGAACTAATATTCAATAAGGCTTGAAAACTGTTGGGGGTCCAGTCCCAAAACAGAAAGGGGGTTACCCAGGCTTCACTACTGGCCTGAGACACACTGCTGAGAAACCAGTGGTGTAACTGAATTGAAAACCACCATGCCTTCCTGATAATAGAAGCTTTATCTTATGTTAATTGCTATACCCCTTTGTCTCTCCCACTCTCAGAGAGCAGGATTGTATTATTATTTGTTTCTGCTTTTCAAGTCCCCATCTTTTACATAATAGATTGTTCAAAGCCAACTCCTAGATGGCAGGTAAGGACTTGTTCTGTTTGTTGTTGTTGTTGTTATCTTCTTTCAAGTTCATAAACTTTATGTAGGTGATTGATAGTAAGTGACTGATAAATGATGGGTTTCAATGTTTTAACTGAACTTAAGCTGTTGCAAGTGAAAAGTTAGGTCACTTTATTCCAAATACATTCATACATTGTTTTCACAATATTGTGGTAGATGAAATAAAAATATTGGGATGAAGATCCTCGGTAGTATACTGTATCTTCTGCAGACAGATTCATTTTATAAGCTAAAAATGGGCCTAAAAAGGATGACTATTAAAACATGTTTGTGCTTTTACTTCAATTGAGTCAGTTACTAAGATTTATAATCTTTTCAGATGATGAAATTGAAGAAAAAAAATACATATAGAAACACACTTTGCTTTAGTTCTTATAATAAAACCTGATTGTTAAATGTGTTCCATTAATTAAACTTTTTTTTATGTTCTTGAGTATAGAATTTAAATATTGTGATTTTCCTTTCCTTGATCTTAGAAACAAAGACCAAACTTCATTATTCCCTTTTATTAGACCATTTCCAGCCTAGGAAATCTTTCACAATGAGACAGAAGGCCTGAAACCTGCCCATCCAACCATCCTATAGAAATTCAGACCACTATGTATGGGACCTGTCTCTATGTCAACATATTCATAAGTTTTTGACAATTTCACTTCTTTTCAATCCTCTATATTTAACTGATAAAAATTACTTGCTAACATTGATGAGAGATTGGTTTTGTTCATCAAATCGCTATAGTCTCTTTGGAGGATGTGCTAAGGGTCCCAGATGAAGGATCTTTCTAAAAGCCTTCTACCCTTACAGTGGCCCTGTGATGTGAAAAAAGAAGCTTCAAGAGACTAAATAAGCAGGTGTATAAAGACACCGATATATTTTCACTATACTTTCTACTGTTGTATATCTCACAAAAATTGGTGAAGGAGAGTCAGAGTGGTCTCTATTTCAGTTTCTTATATATGCATTCTCCTCTTTTATTTTTCACCCCATTCCAGATTCATTATAAAAACTTAATATATTCTACTTATTACAAAACATGTCAAATTAGTAATCTCCTAAAGTTATTGAGTGGCAATATAATTTGATGCTAAAGGTTTGCTTCCTACAGAGTAAGGGATCATTTGTTATCATTCTGCAGCATTGATGGAGTGCCAGTGTTATAGTAAGTTTTTTAGAACTATTCCTGTCCAAAACATGCTTGCATTTAACAATGGAAACCATTATATAATTTCTCTCTCTCTCTCTCTCTCTCTCTCTCTCTCTCTCTCTCTCTCTCTCGGTGTGTGTGTGTGTGTACATAATATGTATATATAGGAATACATACAAAACATTAAATGATATGATGTTTTAGAAATGCTAAATTGCTAATAATCATTGATTTCATACTTCTCCAACTGTTATAAATTATAAAAATCTATAATAATTTTATACATTGAAGAGTATACTTGGATACGACTGAAATAAACTAAATATACCTGTGCATCTTCGGTTGCTTTAATACATTTCTTAAACAAATATTTCTAGGCATTACTAGATCTGATAGAGTTTTTGTGCACTGAGTGTTTTCTTATCCCAGCCTTGGCAAGCCTCCTGTGCCATTCATGTACTTCTATCAAGTAAAAATCATGAATAACCAAGTACTGACAGGGAACTATATTGCACATCCAACATAATGTCCATAAATTCAGAACATTAATTTCAGGAATGCAGAGACTTTTGAAAAACCATAAAGTGGCTTGCAAATTATTGAGAAGCCACACTCCAAATATTTCCACAAGGTAGCTTCCCTTGTTATTTATGTGTTTGTCTACTGGGAGTCACATGGCCCTGGAAAATTAGAGTGCCCAGAAATCATTTCCTAGGTCTGCATTGTGTTGGTGTTTTGTTATTAACGGTCTCCCTGGATGTGCTCTGTCTCCTGTGCATGTGTTCTGGTGATACTGCAGTGTTCTTTCTCTGCCACAGGTTATCAGCAGTTTGCAGAGTGACAGTACAAGATAGAAGGATAGCTCTTCTTCCATGAACTGATTTGCAATGAAAGGAAAACCAAGCCCATGTTTTTTGGTATCTCCCAGATTACAGAAACTGACTATCTCATTAGTGATTAAAACACCAGCTGTTATAATCTTGGAGTTGGTTGACCAGTTTAATTATCCTGAAACCTAGCTAGATTCCTCTTCTTTTAGCCAACATTGGTATTTCATTCACTCCAAATTCACTCTAAAGCAAAAAATGTCAAATGGTTCTTAATTGAGAGTGCCATTACCTGCCATCGACTTCCAGGTGTGGTATACTATGGCTTTGTTCATACTAATAAGTGTTATGCAACTGGCTTTATGGTGAATACTGCAATGACATCATAAATTTACTCACATTATATTCAGATAAGCCAAGAAAATATATTGTCTTTATTCTCTGAAACCATTCTCACCTCTTTCACTAGCCTCCACACATTAAGGAATAGAAATAAAGTACTAAAGTTCATTCAAAACACAGCCGGAGGCCAATAATTTAGTCCCTTTAAAAAATCTTGTTAAATCTTATTTCTTTTTAAAATTATTTGATATCACTCCCCTTCCCTTTATTATTTTGATCTTTCCTAAGGTAGTATGTGGGCAGTGGGGAGTGCTTAGGTGATCTAGGACATTGGCCTGGAAGGATCTCCCAACCCCTTGCTGATCCTTGGGAATGTGCTGGTGGGAGTCTATCTACACATAAATGGTTCATCCAGTCCCTCCCTGTGTATTCCACAGGGATGGAATTTAGATGCCAGTGTAACCCAGGGTTGGACTTCTTAGGTCCCTTGTCTTTTCTTCTTTCTATTCAATAACTCACAATTCATGGTTGTGTTAGAGTTCTCTAGAGGAACAGAATCAAGAGAAAGTATAATTATAAAATGGGGATTTATTAGGTTGGCTTGCATGACCAGAAGCTAGGTAGTCCATAATGGCTTTCTGCAGGCTGGAGAACTAGAAAAACCAGTAGCTGTGCAGTACAAGAGACTGAAGCCCCAGAACAAGAGGGCTTGGAGGTTCTACCCTAGTCCAAGACCAAAGGCTTCTGAGAACCCCTGGAATATCACTGGCAGAGTCCACTTTGGAAGAGTGAAGAAGTGAGAGTCAGATATCCTCAGAGGATCACAGCAGCAATCAAGAACCCATTCAAGAAGAATCAAGCTTGTGTCTTCTGCAGCTTCCTTGTTTTTCCAACTTTTATTCCATCCAAGCCATGATCCTATTGAACAGTGCTGCCCACACTTAGGGAGGGTCTCTATATCAGTTGACTATGCCACATGCCAATCATTTCTAGACACACCCTCATTGACACACCCAGAAGCCTCTTGATCATAGGTATCTCTTAATCCAATCTAGTTGACAATTCAAAGTAACCATCACAATGATGTAGTTGCAAAAGGAACATGTTCTTTATATTATAAGAAAACAATCTATGACCTGTCATTTTCATAATAAGAGGATCTTGTTTCTGTGATGAAATATAATACACTCATATTCTCCTACCTTTCTTTCCTTCCCTCCTTCCTCCTTAATCCCCTACATTTCAAGTTTCTTTCTTTCTTTTTTTTCCCTTGCTAAAGTGTCAAACACCTGCCCCTTCTCTGGGATATCAGAAGGCTAACGTAATCTATTTTAAAAAGCAACTTACGATGCAACCATTTATACTTACAAATGTTATATCTGTTAGTTTACTTTCACTCTCCAACTTCAGATATCAATACCTCATTCTAGTCCATACTTCTCCATATAGTGTGAACACCATTTGGAGTATATACATGCTTTAAAACTTGATATCAGTACATTTGAGAAACTATATTTGATATTGATCACATATACTTAATATGCAAGATCTTAAAGAGTCATTTTAAATATTCAGAGCAATAATTCTTAAATTTTAAAAATGTTGTAGCATAATTAGAATAAGTTATACCCCAGGTATGTATAATCTGTCAAAATACACTCTACTGTCATGTATATCTAAAAAGAACAAATTTTAAAAATTAAAGAATCTGGCAATTATGAATTCTCTGCTACTCTCCAAATATTTTCACACTCACAAAATACTGCTTATATCTTAGTAATAATACCAGATTATGAGTCCCATGTCCAGTTATCTCCCAGCCATGACAGAATAGCTTATATAACATAGGCATGTTTGATGGAATTACTGACCATTGGGGAGCAACTCATTGTTTAGCCTCTCTCCACTCCCCAGATTTTCATCCCCACTCTCCAATAATGCCTTGGTCTTTCCAATGTCCAGTTGACATCCTGAAGCTACCTAGGGGCTTCTAGCCACCTTTAATATGCAAAAGACACTCTTTTCCCTCTGAATTTTCCAAAGGTTTTAGGATCTGTATGTCATAAAACATAGGTACAAAGACCCAGTGTATTTCACAAGATTACACCAAGCTAAAAGCAGGGCTCTTAGTAGTATCATTTTTCTAAGCAAATGGAAATTAAACTTCAAGGTCCAAAATCAGAATGCTCAGAGAATTCATGTTCAGAATGCATACAGAATTCATATAGGTAGGCCCTACAAATTAATTAACCAGAAATAATTTAAACCTCTTTAATAAATAGGCAATTAATTTGACCAAAAACTTCACAAAAGAGACTATACAAATGGTCAATGAACACACAGAAAGATTCTCATACTCATTACTTCATTTGTCATGGGAGAAATTAAAATTAAATCCAAATAAGACAAAAGAACATGCCCACCAGAATGGTTAACATGTAAACAAAGGACAAATCAAAGGACTTGGAGCAAGGTGAACACTGACCTATTATTAGTGAGGATGTATATTTTGCTTAGAGTATTTAGCTTTTCCAAGCCTACCCAACAGAAATGAATATATGTACTCCAAAAGACAGATACAAAAAGTTAACAACAGCATTAAGCATATTAAAAATTAGAACCAATTCAAATGGCCATCAATAATAGAATAATTAAATTTTAGAAGATGGAAGATTTTAGAATAAATATTATGAAAGTATATACAACAATAAAAATGACATGGATTCTTCTCTTGAATGTAAGCATACCCAAGATTGAATAATTATAATAAATAAAAAAATAATGCACATTGTATTAATCCATTTTTTATGGAACCCAAGACAGACTACACTGGTCTATAGTAGAAGGTCAAAATAGTGGTTATTCTGGAGGGGGTAAATGCCCAGGACAGTACAAGGGAAGTACCTAGGTAAGTGTCATTTCTTGGAGTAGCAGATTGTTACATGGGCATATTCACTCAGTAAACACTAATGAAGCCATGTACTTTTATTTATGAATTTTTCTATACTTTTACTATACTAGCATTTTTTAGAAGATTGCTTAAAAGGAGTTATTCAATTTATATGAGACTTTGTGTTTTGAACAGAATCCTTTAATCCTTCCTTATTCCAGGAAGCAAGGATGAACAAAATTCACAATTCCCCTTTGAGATATTCTGCACAATAATACAAAACAGTCATATTTTCATAGATGCTCTCAACTGCACAAAGTTGATCATAACAAAGAACTAAGTGTTTGAAGTCATATGCTAATCAATATGTCACATGGGACAATGTCAGAATATTAATATCCATTTTTAAGGTGAGTATAGGAATATGGGTATTCATTATACTACTTTTCTACCTGCATGTGTTTTTGAAATTTTCATAAGCTTTTTTGCAAGATGGAAAGCATAATCATCTGCCCTATGAAAGAAACTAAAACTAAAAAACTATAGCTAAAGAAAGTTATGTCACAAATGGATTCCCATAGGAAAGGAAAAATAAGGTTCAGAAAAATAAATAACACACTAAAATTGGATGATAAAGTTTGGTTTGCTTCAGCTGAAAATTTCAGTTAGTATGTTATACTCCTACCTTGTTTTACATTTTTATTGGCACATTTTAATTATAAGTATTAGTGGGATTCATTATTACATATTCATACATGCACACAACATAATTTGATCAGTTTCATTCCCCATTATATTCCCACCTTCTTTCCAGCAAATTGAATCTTATTCTTATTCTTATGGCTTATTTCATCCCCCTCCTCTCTAAGAGGTCTTAATTACTACTCTTGTCTCTAAACTCCAGTTTCTCTGTTATTATTTGTTATCACTTAATTGATCCTCATTATATTATATGCTGTGCAGCACCAGTTATGTTTTTATAAAGCATTGCTATTCTTCTTTGAAATGCTTTACTCTATGCCTAGGAACCTTGTCATGTCTGAAAAATATTATTAAATATATTTTTATTTATAATTTTCAATCAATCTCATTATCACTTTGTTGATTCTTTATCATTTAATGAGCATCTTCTCAGACACTGTTTGTTCTTTTTGGATGCCACATATTACCTTATTTAATTCTTATAAACTGCATATGAATTGTTACTATTATATTTATTCAGAAATCAGATAACTGAAGCATAGAGATGAAGCAGGGGGGAAGTCACACAAAATAAGTGCAGTTGTTATCAGCTCCAACTTAGCAGCTCCAGACCTAAGTTGCTAATTCTAGTATACATTTCCTCTTGATTTTGTTTTCTAGCCCAGCATAGCAAAGTAGGAAAGGAATCTTTCAAGTTCAAGAGTCTAAAGAATTATTTATGAAAGATTACTGTTTTTTTCTTTATTATAGCAAATTTTTCTTTACTTTAGAAGCTATGGCATTTATTTATTTATTTATTTAATTAATTATTGCAGTTCTGAGGATCAAAGCCTGGGCCTCACACATGCCAGTCAGGCACTCTGCTACTGAGTTACACCCCAGACTACTTTAAAAGCTATGGGACCTAAAGTCCCTTCTCATTAAATAATAAATTTGTATTTTCTTCAGTATACTATTTTCAATACAGTATCAAAATTTGGATCTCAATGTCTCCAATTAATATTGGACTATTCACTACTAATTATTCTATTTTCAAATTCTCCAGTTCAGTACTTCAATATATTTAATATTAGAAAAAAATTTACAACCTTGTGAGTATAACTGAAGATGAATCTTAACTAATTATTTTATTATCCTTTGGGAACTGAATTTAGGTCCCTTAGCTTGTGGAGTCAGAGAAAATAGCTGCCATGTTGTATCAGAGAGGTTCATTTAATGGAAGGTGAGTGCACTGTTAAATATTTAAGGACCAGAAGTTAGCACTAATAAGAAGTTGTTCACTGATCCTGATAAAGCCATTGCACTTCTTTAAAAAATGCTATTCTTTGTGACCATATACTAATTGTGTTCAGGAAACCCACCACTCCTGAAAATAGCCATATCAGTAGTATCATGCATAGAGATGTACGCCTGTGTCCAGGACTTCTGGTAAAAACATATGGACACAAAAATAGAAACCTAATTTAAATCACCTGCAATCAAACATCCATATTACCACTGATAGCTGTACTTTTTGTCTCTTTTTCCTAAACAAAGTAAATATTTTTATTAATTTAAGTAAAAGAATAAAAAGTTACTATCATAAGTTCTCATATTTGGCATAATTGACAAATTATGGGTATTAAATACTAAAAGACTTGGTGGAATCAATGCACATTTAAGATATTTTATACATACTATTGAGTTGCTTTCTTGAAATTTTGAACTAAGTTACAACACCCACAGTAGCCTACGAGAACATCAGTTTCTCACAACTATATCAGCAATGCTTATTAGTTTTCTAGCTTTACCAGATTAAATACCATCTCAATATTTTATTTTGTATTTACTTGATTACAGAGAGTTGAATGTTGTCCATGTATTTGTTGACATTTGAATATCTTTTGAAAAGAAATTTTTATGTTATTTGTTGATTTTTTCCATTATATTTTTTAGAGTTTTTTTTTTAATTTGTGAGCTCTCTTTCTCTTTACACACACACACACACATCCATTTATACATGTGTCCGTTTATATACACATAACCACTTAATAAATATGTTATCATTTTTCCTTTAAATATTTTTCTTTTTATGATTTTGACATTAAGTGGTTGAACCTATCAGTCTTTTCTATTATGTTTTTTGCCTTCAAGGTTATGTTTAGGAGAACCTTCCATACCCCAAGGTTTTTTAAAAAACAAAAGTGTGCATTTTTTCTAACTGTTTTGTGATTTTACTTTTACTTTCAAAATAAAACATGCCTAAAATTTATTTTGTTACAAGGGATAAAGTGGGGATTAAAATTATTTTGATTTGGAAATAACTTTCTACCGATTATAATATTATTTGCTAAATAACCTACACTTTGCCTAAAAACTTATATCCCCATTTTAACATACTTTTTAATTATAACTGAATCTATTCCTAAACTTTTATTTATTTTCACTAATCTATCTTCCTTTCCTGACACTAGTACTACTTGTTGAGATTTTTACTAGTCTACCTTAAAATTATAGATTATTTTGGAAATAATATAAAATGTACTATAACTTACTTTGTAATTTTATTATGGATACAGTAAAGCTCTGGCAGCTTTTCAATAGCATAAAATGGAGAATTCCAGCTCTTCTTATATCAGGCGTATCTAAAGCTCTAATGCTGTGAATAATTAGCATCTTAGCAACAGTAATTTTGATCCATCTTCAAAAATTCTGGAGAGCTTTCAGGTACTTATTTTGTATATGAACCCTATCCTGAACTGCATCATTTTCTCCTATCTTTATTTTCTCCCAGTTTCTGTTCCCTAGTTTGATTATTTTAAAAATTGTATTGTGTTCACGTCTGCTAAGCACTTTACATCCTGTTTAAAATGACATAGAAGTATACATAAAAGCTTTCAACAAATTCTCAAAAGAATTTATAACTGTAAAGATGAAGAACTACTGTTCTACACCATTTAAAGTATCTCATAGTGGCCAAAATTGAATGTAATTTCACAAATTTCTTGACACAAAGTTACTTTTAAAACACATGATTTAAATGGCTCTGACATTATTTGAAGAAACATAAGCAAAATTAAAATGTTAATGTCTAGAAGGCTGATGCCAAAATAAAGTACCACCCACAAAGTCTATAGCATATTTCTTGTTTTCAGAATAGCTGCCATTAGTTTTTACAAAAGAGAGAATATGAAACAACAGAGAGTGGCATCTGGTCTATACCACATACTATAAACTGATCGACAGGAATTCATTCATTCATTTTCCGCACATTCATAAAATGTATCTCACTCCTTAAGTGCCAGTTACTGATAAGCACAGGATTTACACAGTGAATGAAACAAAAATCTTTGCTTCTGTGAAGTCATCCTTCTTATAGGAGGAGACATAATTAAAACATAGAAAACTAGAATGAGTAAAATGTTGCTAAGTTTAGTAGAGAATTGGGAAATTGGTAGTGTATGTGTGTGGAAAAATAGAAATTTTAGGGTGACTGGGAAAATCTTACTATGAAGATGATATGTGAGCAAAGTCTTGCTGTCCAAAAAGATCAAATGAAACACAGTGAGGTAAACCATGAACTTAGACCGACAATGAGGGGGACTTGTGGATTGTTATGTCTCTTACAGAGCTATATAGAGCGTGGTATCATCTTAATCTGACCCATGTTTTATCAGAATCATTATAGCTGATGTGATGAGAGTAAGTAGAGAGATCAGAGGCAGATTAACCACTAGGTAAGTTACTTCACTGACCCCAAGGAGAAGTGATTGTGCTTTTACTAGAATGATATCAGGGGAAGTATTGAGAGGTGGTCAGATTCCAAATCTATGTTGAAGGTAGAGCCAATATGACTTGGCAGTGGTGCATTATAGGGTTTGAGAGAAAGAGAGAAACTAATGATCATGACAAGATTCTAGCCTAAGATAAAAGTGTGCTCCAAGTTCCTGGGATGGAGAAGTCTATGGGAAATATAGGTTTGAAAAGGAAAGATCGAGAACATCCAGTGTAGACATTAATGCAGTAGAATATATGCATCTAGTATTCAGAATAGAGGTCTGAGCTGAAATGATGAATTTGGAGGATTTCAGTATATTTATAGTACTTAAAGCTATGTGGAAATCCCATTGACAGTTACTCCCTGCCCTAACAATGGAATGACTTCCATGCTCAGTCAACTCCAGCTACCTAATCTAAAATGATCTCTCTTATCCATTGCCCTCCATCAGACAAGCACTATAGAAAGTACTCCTGGGATCAGCAGCAAGGTGCCGCATATCTCTATCAGCCCACTTTCTAGTGGTTCAGGTTTGGGATGTGGAAATTTCATTGAGTAGCAATGGAAGTTCCAACTGATTCAACAGACCTGGTGATTTTCTGCAATTTCAGTGTTCTCAGTTGCTTAAAGATCTTTCAGTCTCTTTTCATTCACTGAATTCTATGGGCTAGTTATCAAAGTCAGAGAATTTGCACAGGCATAGCTTTGGAAGGTAGAATAATTTGTATGAATATCTATTTCATACACACAAAAAAATGTCCTTTGTTTTATCCTTCAACCTGCATGTTAATAGTCTCCATCTAGGCCTTTGCTTCCACCCTGGTTTCTGACTCTAGGCAAGTTAAACCCTAGGCTTAACTGGAGAAGCATGGTTAATCCCTGCAAAAGGCATTAGCAACATATAGACAGCAAAGGACTAATAACTTCCTTAACTTGTGTAGAGAATGCTGCAAAGGAGCAGAACAAGGAGTACACAGCAAAAGGAGCAGAAAAATTAGAAGATGGCCAATGTCATGCCTAATAATATAAATGTAAGGATAACGTTTTCACCCATCAAACAGTTCATAACTGAGAGAGTGACAGAAAGAGGGATTTAAGGGAGAGCAAAATAGTCACTAAGATACAGATGTTGCATATTTTTATTGATAAAGCATAACACTGTCAGGGAATGTGAAATATGAAAACATCCATAACACTCTAGTATTTCCTCTTAGGTATTTAAGTACACTAAATGCAAATGAGCTTGTGAAAAAAAATATTTCTAGCATTATTTGTAATAGAAAAAATAGCAAACAAATACATATAAAAAAAGGAGAGGCTAGGTAAAATACACCGTATTCATGTGATATTATATAGCAGTTAAAAGGAATGAATCAATTCTATATATATTAATGCAACTGGATCCAAAGATATCATTGAGTAAAACAAGTCATGTAAATGCACATATAAAATAATATAATTTATATTTCATGTATACATTTGATCATATAATACCTCATTACTTTGTTGGGTATAAAGCTTTTATTTTAAAATAATTTCTTAAGTCTGAAAGTATATGCATAAAATTTATAACCATAGGAGTGGAGTATGAAACAGAATGTGGATAATAGTAAAATGATTTCAGCTTTTTGATAAATTTGAATTTTTTTCTTTTTTTATTTATTTCTTACATACATGACAATCGTGGAGTGCCTTACATTCATAATCATCCATTCACAGCACAATTTTTTTGTAATTTTTAAAAAATGAATTTATGTGTGCCTATGAGATGAAAAATTGATCAAAGGTAAATTAGTATAATATAAAAGAAGAAACAGAGAAGAAGCATTTGAAGTAGAAATACAATAGCATGAGGTAATGTGAGTGAAGAAGGAGGAGATGGAGGGATGAGCCCAGGGCAGTGCCAAGGTCACAGTCTAGGTGATGGGTATGGTTCACAGCCAGTGAGCTCTGAAGAGAAGCCCCTTTGGTAAGCTTCCAAAGGAAGGTTTTAGGAATGGTGGATTTAGAGTAATAGGAAAAAAAAAAAAAAAGCTGAAATTGAGTGAAGGTAAAGGCAGAAGGCATTAGAGATATAAATTGGAGAGTTATCGGAAACAAATGGACTTCAACCAGGAGAAGGGATGAATCACCCAGAGATAGAGGTAAAAATACACATAACAAAGCAGAAGCCTAAATATTTACATAGTTTCTGTTTGCTTTGTTTTGACCATATCTATACATTTATTAGGAAAAAAATGAATTCTCATTAGTACTTGGCTCAGAAAAAGTCATTTAATTACAGGCTTATAAGATAAGAATAAGAAAGCCCAAAGAGAATGCAAGTATCCGTGGCCACCCAAGGTAGAGAGAGCTTGGCTGTGGGAGGCTGCACAGTGCAGACTTCAAGGTCAAGGCTTCCTGCTTCCTGCTTATATGGAGTTCCCTAGGCTGAGACAATTCATCAGGCCCTCTCACACGTTGCTCAGTGAGTCACAGAGGTTGCCTTCTCTGGATATGTTGCATATTTCCACACATTTCTTTATAATTAGTATCATGAGAAGGTCAACACTAGGAGATTAAAACTGGCCGTGAAGTTCTTTGGGAATTATAGGGCAAAATATACAAAAATAAGACTTCTGTAGACCACCCACCTACACCCTACATTAATTCATTAATATGTCTTGTTATTATAATTCTTCTTGGAATGAAATTAAAGCAAGGATGATAAATCATAGGCTAGTTAAACCCTCAGATTGTCCAAAACTATTTTGAAATATTATACTTTCATTCATGTATGAGAATATGTACACCAAAAATTTATTTAAAATATTCTACATTATTCTGTCTTAAAAGTAAAATGAAAACTGGAGAATTGCTTGATTTCCAAACTCAAAATACCATGAGAACTCTCGCAATGGCCAGTATCTTTTTTAATGATAACCTCATCATTGGGACATATGAAGAGTTTAACTTATTCATTTTAGAAATATAATTTTCAACATGAATCACACCAAAATGTGACTATCACGCAGTTTAGTACTTGTATGAATTAAAATATAAGCTTATGTGTTCTGGTATAATAAAAATGAAAGTTGTTTTTTCTGTTTAATCTCACAGACCCATGCCAGAGAGATTAAGAAGGCTGTTTTGTCCCTTTTTGTGCTGGTATGTAATGGTTATTCTCATTTATTCTAGAGGGATTTAGGCTTTTCAATTCTCCCGACTTTATCTTCTTACCTTCTAATGCTGCTGTTTAGTAAGAGAAAGGAAACAGTCCTGGGTGCCTTTCTAGAAGAGATAATTGTGCAGGACTCCCTGGTCTCCATCCTCAGCTGGTAATGGTTAATTAGTTTGTGCACTTGCAGTTTGGTCTCTTGAGGAGAGAAATTTAATTTCTTCCACTTAGCTTAGAAGAGCATAGTGGGTTTTGTTTGTTGGTTGGGTTTTTTGCTGTGTTTTTGTATGTTTTCATCTAATTTATGCTTATGGGCAGCACCTTGAACATCAGTTGAGGGGAGGGGAATGGAATGGAAGGACCTCAGTTCAGAGAATGGCAGGTCATATGTCAATCATGCAGGTTAAAACAGAACACACCTGAGGTGTCCAACACCTTATTTAACTGTGCCTGATGATGCTCACATTGGACGCTATCTAGAGTTGCATTTCTACATACTTGTTCATTCAATTAAGAAAACAGTGGCAGTGGGCTCACAGTTTAGAGAATACCACTTTGGGGACATTTTTTATTGATTCTTTTTAGTTATTCATGACAATAGATTTATTTTGATAAAATTCTAATGAGGACCCCATTCTCTCTCTCTCACTCTGCATAAAAATTGACTCAAAGGGGATAAGAGACCGAGGCATTAGACCATAAACCCTGCACCTACTAGAAGAACATCAGTTCAGGGGAGGGGAATGGAATGGAAGTATAGGCCCCACACTCTAACATGTCGACTCAGGAACTGACTTCCTTAATAGGACTCTTTAAGATGTAAAATCAATAATAAATGGGAAGACATCAAACTAGAAATATTCTTCACAGAAGACAATCAAGAGCATGAAGAGAGAGCCTACAGAATGGGAGAGAAATCTTTGCCACCTGTACCTCAAATAAAGCATTAGTTTCCAGGATATACAAATAATTCAAGAAATTTAACACCAAAAAGCAAATAGCCAGATCAGTACATGGGCAAAGGAACTAAACAGACCTCTCTCAAAAGGAGAAATATGAATGGTTAACAAATATATGAAAAAATGTTCAACATCTCTGGCAATTAGAGAAATACAAATTAAAACTACATTGAGGTTTCACCTCTCTCTAGTTAGAATGGCAACTATCAAAAGGACAAGCAACAATACATGTTTTCGAGTCATTTTTTTTTTTTTATCTAAGTTCCAAACATGGCTCTGCTGCTTACTCATAACACAAATTTTGAATATGTATTTAAATTCCTAGCCTCCTTGCTCTCATCTGCAAAACAAAAATAATATTAATGCATACCAAATGATAGTTGAATGAGCAATAAAGTGTTTGTATCTGCATAGTATATGAAATGTAGTAAATTTTCAATGATATGTTTTATTGTTATTATTCTGGAGATCCACATAATTTGTCAGCTCCTTAGTTTTGCCCCTGTAATATAAAAATAAAAAATATTACATAAAACTTTAAATGTACTATTTAAATAATAAAATGTGTTAAGATGACCACATTGGTATAACTGAATAATTTTTTTAAAAAGGCAAGAATCTTAACATGTTTACTAAAAGGTTTTCTTAGGGGAGGTCCTATGTAATTATATAATTAAATAAGAATGGCATAAATAACAAACAGTGTATGAATTAAGTTATATGAATACAAATATTTCACAAGCTACAAAGGGTTATAAAAATGTCAAATTTGCCCTGGAATACCCTTTAAAGTTCATACAATTCCCTATGTTAAGGATGTGAACAGTGAGAAAGAACTTGTGACTTATCCAAGGGTATATACAATTAGTGAACGACAGAGCAAAACCCTGGATGCAGGGACCACTGTTCCAGTGTACCTTTCACTATGATTGCTAATGTGTATTCATTGTCATGTTTTAATGGGCCATTTCAAAACCTTCTCGTTCTCTAATACCACATTGCCATATCTATCATTCAATGGCAGAATGTGTAAAATCAATATGAAGTGGTGCTGCTATGGACTTTTCAGAGAGTCTGGGGATGTCTAAGAGAAACAACGGAGCTGTGGGATTTCCATATCTTATTGCATCACCTGTCCTTGATGATCTAGCTGCAATTTACAAATCTACCACCATAGCTTGCCTGGCCTGGCGCATGCACTAGAACAAAGTATTGTTGAAGCAAAAGTCCTATGTTTTATACTTTCACTCAAGAGAAAAAAAGTAATTCCCAATTTAGGGAGCCATTATATGATATTTGTTTGAGGTCATTCTTTCTGCTCCTGGGACAAAACATGTTAAATGAAACTCCAGTATTATCATCTATGAATATAATCAACAGTTTGGACAAAATAACATCCCCAAGTTATTTTCAGAAATTTATATATCATTGGATTTCTTGGTGTTTATATGAAAAAGTATGTAATGGTGAGAGGTAGGATGCCAGTTAAATCACTGGTCTGCTTCCTGAGAGCTGCTTACACACACTAACAAAATGGAAATTCACTCTGACCCTGATCTGAAGAAAGCCTTGGTATTTAGTTAATCTGTATATCTCTGGAACTGATTGATTGATTGATGTTGTTGCTGTTTGGAGGATTGAACCCAGTGCCTCCTACATACTAAACAAGTGCTGTACCACTGAGCTATACCCCCAGCCCTGTTGCTGGAATTTATATGCATGTGTTGAACTAAACAATCCTGACAGATGAAAGCTTATTTCATTATTGAAATTAATAGAAATTGAGAGCCAGATCAGTTAGATAATGTAAATCACCTGTATGGTCAAACCAAAAATTCTGATTTCTTTCTCTACCACATATATGTATATGTGTGTGTGTGTGTGTGTGTGTGTGTGTGTGTATTAAATACATGTATGCTTTATATACATAGTATATCTAATACTACGTATTATATTTGTATCTAATACTACATAAAAAATGTGTTTGTTTTATTATCCCAAGGTATTATCTAGATAAAACTATTAATTTATCAAAATCAGGGAGACATGGCTATTGTAAATGGCACATTCATTGTGAATAAACTTCAGTGTTGCTGTTATGTGGAATTTAGGTATTGTGACTCAAAATAGGAAGAGAATATTCTTCCAAAAAATCCTCAAAAATAATGTTTAGAAAAATATCACATATCATAGACTCAAATATAAACATGTGTAACTAACAGCCTACTCCAAAAACTAGAGTAAGTTGGGTTTCTCTAACATGTTCTGAGGTTATGTGTGCAATGTCTTATTGAAAAAGGTTTTCTTTATCAGATCCAGGCATTTGTCACATATATAACAGATCTCTTTGTAATAGTCCCTGAAATGGTTCAATTGTTCCACTCTTATTGGCTAAAATCATAAAATTTAAGACTCTTAGCAGATAAACTAAATTATAAAGGGTCTTAATTAAAATGTATTAGAAAAAGATGCATTCTATTTTCTCTATTTATCTTTTAGACTATCAAGTGCCATGTCACAGAATTATAGACTTCCAGAGTTTAAAAGCAATGTTGCATAGGTAGAAGTCATCTTGCCTTTTTCCTATACGTGAGAAGACTGAGGCCCTGAAGTGCTGACTTGCTCAAAGTGAGCCACCAACAAATAGAATCAGTGCCCCTCAGTTCTGAATCCTAACTATCACACCAGCCGCCTCTGTCTCATTTGCTGTCAGTACTGGCTGTTAGCTGAAAAATACACAGTTATCATTGATTCAGAAATCCCTATAACTAATAATATTTTATGATGAACAGGATTTCATTCTTTTTCATTATGTTTTGTGTGACTTTTCGAGTGTATAGTTTATCATAATAAAACATAAAATAATCAAAGAAGTGACAAATAATGAGATTTCACTTTATGAAGATAACAAATCCCAAAACCAAGGGATCACATTTCTTTTTGTGGCTTCCAATGACATTATCAAGATCTCTATCTGTATTGTACATCACATTTAAGAGCCCATTATTAGCTTTGTCATAGACTAGACTTCACATTGCATAGGTGACAAATGACAGGAAATTTGTCATGATTCATGTGTTGTAGAAAGCTGTGATTTTGTGGGTATTCTCCCTAAATGTCATAAAAGTATACCCAAATGCAATATTTTTGTAATGTGTCACCAAACTGTGTGTCAGTTTATATCAGTTGATGGTAGAACATACCATTTTACATAATACTCCTAACTTATATATCCCTAACATATATTCCTAATTTTAGATACACATAAACTAAATTCAAGACATTTATTACATCATATACTGCTTTTACTAAAATCCTACAATAGAATTGAAGAATTCTATTGTGGTAACAACTGGACATTTGTTTATCTCATCATTACCTGCATATTTCTGTGGAAAAGTTATTTGTACCTGGGTATTAAACATTTGGTTTTTGATCATTAATTATACATATGGGAAAAGATATGAGTATGTGAAAATGGGACATTTATCTCATGCTTTTTTATCTCTATTGTACAAATGTGCCTACCATATGTAGCTTGCCTTTGTAAGCAATTGCCATTATACATTATTATCAGTCTACTCTTTTGTTACTGGATGCATTATTTATTTCTTATTTCTGTTTTGATTGGAGAGAGGCAATTCAGAATAATAAATAACTGAAAGCAGGAAACTGCAACAAGTAAGATAAAGATTAAAATGGACTTCAAGAGCAAAGTAGGAAAAAATTCAGCAAAAACCCCAAGAAACAACCACAATGAAAATATGCCAGAATCGGGCCTTACCCTTCTTTTGAAACTCTAAGGCTGCTCCGTTACTCAAAGAAGCCAGTAGCCCAGGATAGTATTAAAGTTTCTTAGCTTTTGTAGCATTTTCCAATGTTTAGCCATCTTTTTTTTGAAAGAATTTTATTAAAATATAACTCCTATACCATAGAATTCACCAACTCAATGATGCAATCCAGTGATTTATAACCTATTCTCAGAGTTGTGCAACCATTACCACAATCCATTTTTTATAGTTCTCATGACCTTAAAAAGAAACCTGTAGCTGGGTGCATGGCACACATCTGTAATCCCAGCTGCTGGGGAAGCTGAGGCAGGAGGATCTCAAGTTCAAAGCCAGCCTCAGCAAAAAGTGAGGCACTAAGCAACTCAGTGAGACCCTGTCTCTAAATAAAATACAAAATAGGGCTATGGATGTGACTCAGTGGTCAAGTGCCCCTGAATTCAAACCCCAGTGCCCCCATAAAAGAAAAAGAACCCTGTACCACTACACTATCACTCCTCAATCCCCCCTCCTCCTGTTCTCCAGATCTAAGCAACAACTGATCTAATTTTCTGTCTATAGATTTATTTATGCTGGATATTTCATATAATGGAATCATATAATGTACAGTTTTTTTTGTGTTGTCTCTTCCACCAAGCATAATGTTTTCAAGGTCTATCCAGGTTGTAGAATGTGTCAGTATTTCATTCCTTTTTATGGCTGAAAAAATCCATTGTATGCATATACCATATTTTGTTTACTGGTTAGTTGAGAAATGTTGGGTTGTTCCCACCTTTGGTTTATTATGAATAAGGATGCTGTGAACACATTAACAAATGGGTGTGTGAATATTTTTTCATTTCTCTGGAGTAGGCACCAAGAAGTGGAATTTATTGAATTGATTAGTCACTTTTAAATTTTAAAATGCCATCATTTTTAAACCTAACTAGATCCTCTGACTGTCAGATTCCCTTGTTTTGACCTCTGTGAGGAACAAGTAGATCCTCCTTTATAGCTGTCTCTCAGGTTTTATAGAAAATGAAATTATTGCTTCCTTAATTCAGATTTAACAATTTCAATTCTCTAAATATTTTAGATTTTAAAAATCTATTGCTCTAGTCATATTCCTTATAGGCTGAAATTACTCCAATATCTCCATTACTTGTTTTTATAGTTCGGATGAACCAACTTTCACTGTAGAAATTATAGTTTCCACTTACTATGTGCAGGTACTATGCTGAGTGTCCCATCTACATTTCTGTAATCCCTAAGACATCCATATGGGATAAACAGTATTAAATATTTTAGTATTAAACAGAAGGGATCTGATGCTCAAAGAAAGTTAAGTGGCTTAACCACAGCCTCAGGTTATGGTAGAGGCCCATTAGAAACCAAAGGTCAGCCAGCATAATTCTCACAACCTGTTCTATATTGAGAAGTACTTGAACAGTAAATTGTTTCTATAGAAATGCTTCAGTCTTCACTTTAACACAGACACATCCAACAGTAAGCATGCAAATCTTAAAGGTGACTCTCCACTATCTTCCAACATTTGAATACTTAGCTTCTTACATTAAATAACATAGACAAGCATCTTTCAGAGTTCTTTTTATTAGAAGTTGAAATATTATATACCAAAACCTAAATCATTACTTACAACCAGAATTTTCAATCACAGATGCATATTCCATGCAGATTCCAGGATCCAAGGGTCTCCAACCATAATTTTTAAAACATTAGCATAAAGAAAGTATCTGTAGTTAGAGCAGATTTTTTTTTTTTTTGATACCAGACTGATCTGAAAGTTAGCCACTACAAAAATTCCTTCCCATTGCCTGAAGAGCATGAAGCAGCTAAGTAAAAGTTAGGGGGCAGCTTAGAGAAACAACAGTGTTCAAAGAGCTGCAAGTAGCATTTTTCAGTTCTAAATGAGCTCCCAGCAAAGAGAGCACATCAAGCCAGGCATGGTTGTAATCCCATTGGCTGGGGAGGCTGAGGCAGGAGGATCACAAGTTCAAAGCCAGCCTCAGCAACAATGAGGCACTAAGCAACTCAGTGAGACTTTGTCTCTAAATAAAATACAAAATAAGGCTGGGGATGTGGCTCAGTGGTCGAGTGCCCCTGAGTTCAATCCCCTGTATGAGAGAGAGAGAGAGAGAGAGAGAGAGAGAGAGAGAGAGAGAGAATATGTGTGTAGCAAGAGACATAACTCAGTGTCACACAAATGGAGAGTTCAAGGGGACTCAACTGCTCATTATGGTCAACATGTAGGACACTTTGAAGGAAATTAAAACCACTGTATAAATATGGCTAAGACTCTGTTTTCAATGAACTGCAGACTTGGAAACAAAAACTGGCAAGGTTGTCTGCAACTGGTATTAAAGGCTTTGAAATAAGGAAATGGTCTTCTTACAATAAATCAATGTAGAAACACAACAAGCAGAAAGGAGATCAATAATAAAGAAAAAAGGCCTAATAATACTAATACTGGTCTTGGTGAAAAATAATTCTATTAACCACAGGTGTTTAAAGGTTTTTCATTAGCAATCATTTATTATCTTAATCTTTCTGTTGCCTTTACAGACTCCCTAATTTTAAAAAAGAAAGTGTTAAAGAGGTGAATATTTATATGGGGTTTTCCCAAATGACAGTTTTCACAAAGAAGGCAGATGAGATAAACAGCACCCCTGTCTATTTCTTCTGCAGAATTTGTTCTTGTTTGGTTATGTACTCCATCCACATGAGTGAGGCCATCACATGACACAATAATTGACATGATCAAGTAAAATGGCACAGTTATCAAATTTCCTGTCTGGAGAGCTTCCATGGCTCTCTCCCTGCAATAAACAGGGATGTCACTCAAGTGTGATTTTTTATGCATATGCCATCTATACTTTAATAATGAAATGTTTAACAAAGCATATGTTCTATTAAGATAACCCATGCTAGTTCTTCATCAGTATCAGCAGATGTGATCTTTGATATGACTTTTAAACTTGTCCCACGTCTCAAAATTGAATAGAGCTACAGAATGATGCGGCTCCCTTCCCCAGGAAGGACCTCAGTCTCAAAGTCAGAAGAAATAAATGTTACCTCTTTCCTATTAGCTATTTCTTAGATTATCTCCTAATAAAGTTGTTATGAGGACCAAATACAATAAAGGATGTGGAAATTCTTTGTAAGCTGAACATTGCTATAGTAATGTAAAAATGAAGGGAACCTCATTGGGCTTCTTTGTTTGCACCTGTGACTCTTATGAGCTGGTCATTATATATATATAGCTACCTAGGATAATGACAAGTTGCTAAAACTGTAAGCTTTGCTTCCTTGTTCAAGTCCAGCTACCTCTGTCTGTGATCTTTACCTCTTTGATTCTTCTGGATTTTACTTCAAGTTCCCTTTCACTTAAAGTTTGCATCATCTTCACTGGGAAGTTTTACTATTGCAAATTGTAAAAGACTGCCGCCATATAAATGCACATAGCCAAGACATGTATCCAAGGAGTAATCATGTAAAACAGTTTTTCAAACTGATATCTTTAAAATAAAGTTGTTGTTTTTTTCAAATTCATATAGAACAAGAACTACTGCAATTTGTAATAGTTTAAAATCTCTATGCTTCGTTATCTCAATTAAAGCAGAACAAGAAAATCTCTATAGGAAAACTGCCAGAGAAGAAATAATTAAAGGAATACTTTCTCTTATATGCAGAAACCAAAATAAGGCGGGGAGAGCTGGGGTGGGAGAGCAGAAGCATAAAAAATGGAAAGAAAAAATGGAAAGAGATTGAGGGGGATGCAGGGGGTGGGAGAAGAGAGAAAAAGTGGAGTGAAATTGATGAAACTATGTAATAGACATATATGAATATACCACAGTGGATTTAATCTTTATTTATATCTATAAGCACTAAGTTTAAAAAAAAACTATGAATAAATAGAAGGAAGACCATAGAGTGGAGGAAAGGGAACACGGGAGGAAGGAGGCAAGGGACTGAGGAAGTACTGGGAACTGAAGTGGAACAAATTATATTCCATGCTTTTATGATTATGTCAAAATGAAACCCAATATTATGTGTAACTGTGATGGACTGATTTAAAAAAAAAGAATTGTTATGTCTAAGAGGGAATTTCTTAAACTGAACTTAATTTCAAACTAAAAATCTTAAATCATTATAATCCATAGTGATCATTTTCTTTAGATTGCAAATGCAGTCAGTACTCTGTTTTTAAATTGACTGTGGCCACTTTGGGTAAGAGGTAGCTCCCAAAGCAGAGAAACTAAAGTATCAGCACTGGCATGCCACAAGAATTGCCCAACTGCCCTGAGTTGTTGCATTGGATTACAAACCCCACCAAAGATGGCAAGAATTTGCTCCCCCAGAAGAAGGAACTTTCAAAGGATTCAGAGGTTTGGCTAAAGATTAAAAACAAAGGGTATGATTAGTTACTGAATATGCAGTTGTATATTTTGTTACTATCACCCCTGTTAAGAGATTTACATTGTGTCACACAACCATTTTGTTTTGGAGATTATTGCAATTTATTCACTTGTGTCTTATGGAAAAATGTGTACACATTGCACCTGAAATTAAAATAACATGGCAGGAGCTGGGGCTGTAGCTCAGTGGCAGAGCTCTTGCCTAGCGTGTGTGAGGCACTGGGTTTAATCCTTAGCACTGCATAAAAAAAACTAAACAAAGAAAGGCATGCTGTCCATCAGCAACTATAAAAAAAAAGAAAAATTAAAAATAAATAAATAAAATAACATGGTAGTAGGTATGCCTAGTGTCACTCTTGGCAGAGCAGGAACAATTCAGAGTAGAGAAAGAAAGGCAAAGACTAGAAGCTGAAAAGAGCGTCTATTAGATGTTATAGATTTAGGGAGGTAACTAGTCAAGGCCAAGGTGTGGGAGGGAAGAGCATAGGGAGTTTAAAATGTATTAATAGGAAGATACAGGAAGTCTATGAAGGTAGGAAATGGGGACAGATAGATGTTGGTTCTGTGATGTTAATAAATATCCATAGGGATAGGAATCTGCAAAACACAATATAAATCTGGGAGGGTAGAAGGCAAGAGGAGTGAGTGAGCCTTTGAGAGCTATATCCTTTATAGAGGTTGTAGTATCCTATTTTAGGGCAAATTTATTTTCCATCCTGCTGTTTTGGGTCATGTAAGAACTCACTGGTACATGTGAGATAATGAGTAGATGGATGCTCACTACAGTAGTGCTTACAAAGGAAAGCTCCAGTCCTGCTGTAGGTCTTGCCTTTCAGTTTTTCTTCTATTTTGGCAAAGCATCTACTTTTTTCTCCAATGTCTTAGCATCGAGTGGCAGGAGAGGACATATAAACACTAAAGTCTATCAGTAGAACAAAGAAAAAATGCACGGATATATGCTATATCTCCTCATCTCCAGGGAAAACAGTGACAATTGCTTCATTTATTGAGTGCTGCTTTAGTTATCTCTTACTCTTGTAACAATCTGCCCTAAACTTAGTGGCTTCAGAAAACAAAACTATTATTATCTCTTACGTGTCTGTGGGTTGCCTAGGTGCCTCTGGGTGGTTCTTTATCATGTGTTTTGGTCAGGACTGCATTTCTCTGGAGCTTTGACTGTTTTTGTATGGCCAGGATAGTTCAGTGTCTTGATCAGGGGTTGGTACTGATAGCTGAGCATTTGGAGGAGGTTCCCAATCAAGTTCCTTGTGTCTCTTCCAGATGGCTGCTGTGTATGGCATGCATTTCTCATGACCTGGTGACCAGATTCAAATAGGTAGCCCTCCCAGCACCAGGGTGAAAGCTAAAGATTTCTTATGGCCTGGTGACTTTGGAAGTTACACGGTGATATTTCTGCCATGTGTTTTTGGTTAAGACAAGTCTCAGGAGAGGTCCATGTTCAACAGGATTAGAAGAAGACTCTTGTTAGATGGAAGGAGTAGCAAAAACTGTGCTCAGTTTGTCAATTTAAAAACTTAATGCTCAGTGATACTAAATTATGGAGTTAAAAATTGAATCAGATGGGATTCCTATTCGACTCCATAGCCCAAACAAGCCATAAAGAAAGAATTTAGGGATGGCAATGGCATATACATTTATTAGGTAAGTTGTATGGCTCTGCTAGTGATCCCAGACTGTGAGATGGTCCCCTCCCTCATTCCTCATCTTAAGATCACAAAGTTATATTTTAAGCTTATAAGGTTAAGTTGATTAAATTGTCTAAAATTTTCAGTGGCATGATTTTCTGCACTAGCTGTCTTTGTCCCTTCTGTTTCTTCCAAATAAATGGGTGTGTTGAGTTCCTGCCATTCATGGAATTACAAAGAGAGGTTAGGGCAAATCATACGCCTCTAAGCTTTTCAATCATGTTCAGTTCTAGTCTGATCAAATATCCTTAATTGAAAGAAACCTATGGGGAATGTGCCTAGCTGAATTGAAAGTAACTATTATTACAACTAAATTAAATCCAAACAAGTTGTACTATAAAATATGCATAGACAAATAACACTTTAAGTCCATGAAAAAATTATTCCCTTAAAGTCCTTCATTACAAGTTTCCTTGAGTACTCTGTTCCAGATTTTGTTCTTTAAGGCTATTAAAAAAAAAACTATGTAAGAAAGAAGCATCCAATTAGAAGAGTTTGGTCTATATAAACAGCTGTTGGGATGGATTTTTCTGCTGCACTTTACTTTTCTACCAAATGGATCAATTATATCACTAGGTCTTATAAAATAGAGATACAGAAAAGTTGGAACTGTTTGAAGTGTTGAAACTCATTCATAAGGAAAGATTAAAAGACAGGTGCAATTTCATTTATCATAGAGAAAAAAGGTTGGGGAAAACTAAAAAGTGTTTTCACTAATAGGAAGAACGTGTATGTCCTATTAAAAAGACAACTGGGAATTAATGAAATGAAAATAAGTGTTGGGTAGACGTCTGTACAGAGAAATTTTACCAAAGAGAATATTGTAAAAGACTTTCAAATAAGGATATGAAATCATTTACCATAAGTGCCTTTACAAACATTGAGAGACAGATTCTCTGTGAAGGTGTGCAGAGGGAGGAGTCAACCTACAAAAGGTCCTTTAGGTTATAATTTTATGAGATCCTATGATATGAAGCCCTAGGTCAATGATTGGAAATATGAAATCTAATAGAGCTAATTAGCTTAATCAAGATCCCTGAATCAAAGGTGAGAGTCGAAGAAGGTAATTTTTTCATTCATTCTTTGGAGGGTAGATTCTACATAAAAATATAAAAGGAAGGCAAAAGGAAAGAAGATGCAAAGAAAGAATGACCTCAAGGTAATTTACTATATTGCAATAAATCCTACATTTTCAGGAATGTAACCCTCCTGTTTTCCTTTTTTTAACCATAAGGTTTTGGAGTCCTCTCTTGAGTCTTCTGTTTCATGCAAAGAGAATTTTGCATGAAATTTTTTGGGAAGGTTTTTCTGACATTGGCTCGCCTTCCATTAGTCAGAACTCAGTCATGTGACTCTACCTGACTGACTTTTTACTGCTGATCTAGGTGTCACACTTGGCCAAGAGTAATGTAGGGTATGTGTTTTTTTGTTTGTTTTGTTTTGTTCTGTGGGGGGTGGTGGGAGGACTTGTACAGGCAGAAGAAAGACTAACAAATGTGGGAACAAATCCAAATACATCCTTTCAAAGCAGGAGCTGCAGCACTACTGGTGTGATACTAAAATGCCTTAGTGCCTCAAGCATAAAACCATTTTTAATCCTTTAAAAACACAGTTGAGAAAACCATTGAATTTTTTTAGGGTAGACTTCTTCTACTATAATTTCATTTGAAAATCAAACTTGCTGTGAATTCCACTAGAAATTCTTAGGGCTGAGCAATGAAATAATATAATTTTTAGCAAGTGCCAACAATTTCCATGTGAATGGGACCTTTATTAAACATATTTTAACACTCCTGTGGATTAATAATGTGTTAGCAGAAAAAGACATGTTGAGCTTAGTGCAATTATCCTTCCATCCCAATTATACTGTGACATTAAATCTTGTGACATTTAATAAGAAAGGCCATTTCACCCATGGCTACCTCTAGTGCAGACAATTTATGCAACAGTGTTCCCGTAGAAAAAATTATGAAAAGAAGGCATTCCAACATGCTGATATGTCTAACTGCCCATGTAAATTAAATAAGGTGTAGCCAAATATATAAATTGTTAATATTATGATTACCTGCTTCCTGAGACAAAAGAAAGATGAACTAACAACGTTAGATTTTAATCTATTACAAAATAAAACAAATGAAAATGGATAACCCCAAGGTTTTGCTTAGTGTGTAGAGATTAAAGATGTTATTTTTCCTTCTATAAGAGGAATAGAAAGTTTTCTCTAAAGTACATATTCACCTGGTATATTTAACCTATAACATAATATTTCTTTAATTTAAATTTAAATTGGCATTAGAGTTACAAAGTGCCTTGGTTAACTTAAAGAGTAAAAACTCTTGCATTTGAGATTGAATTTCTGATCTCTCTCTCTTAAAGTGGTTTGATATCTTAAATGTCTAAACTGTGTGTGTGTGTGTTGGAAGGAAAAGCTGAAAGATGCTGTGTCTAACACTGACTCTGAATTCACTAGGAATTTACTGTTAAATAATGTTTTAGCATATAGTAATAAAGAAAAGTATAGGAAGTGCTGATTAGGTACTTCTTAAGATCCCTGTTTACCTTTTTTTCTGATCTTTATACTGTTGATATGATGGAAGAAGAACATCAAATGTGATAAAAACCCAATAAATCATATGTTTGGAGGTCTACATTAAACCTCAAATGATAAGAAAAGGAAAGACAATGTAATGTATCCGGAACAATTTTCCTATGTACTTATATTAATACACCATAGTGAATCCCTCCATCATGTACATCCATAAGAACGGGGTCCTAACCAGAATAAGATGTATTCCATGTTTACAAGTCTATCTAAATGAATTCTAGTATCAAATATAACTAAAAAAAAAAACAATAAAAACATAAAATTAAAAGCATTTAAAAAATTCAAGTGACCAAGAGAAACTTTTTTATTTATATAAATAAATTTCTCAAATATCTTTACTTTTAAATAAAATTCTCAAGAGAAATTGCTAGGTTTTCTAGAAAGACATATTTTGGGAAGTTGAAAAGTTTGTATGATACTGTGACTGCAGAATTGGATCAGATTGATTTGTTCTTATCTGGCAGGTAAAAGTTCCTCAATGACTCAGTGATGGGATTGGTTGATAAGGATCCCGGGCTAGTTTATCATTGGAGAAGCAAAAATTATATTTATCGATGAATTCATCCCCATCCTAATTGTTCCTTCCTGAGTATAGAACCCATAATTTATTTTTATAAACTTGTGGCTGCTATTTGGTTTATTATTCTTAATATAGCTAGAAGCTCACTAATTATCATGATCATATAAATATCTTTAGATATCCAAGCTACTTAAATAGAAAGACCAATAATAATTCATTTTCTTCTCTGTTTTCATGACTTAGACTTAAAGGGTAACAATAAAGAAGTAAATCCCTAGTTCCCATTATGGACAGTCTTTAGCAATGTAACCACTTTCACTGTTCCAACCAGTAATAGATAGAGGAAATCATGTCCACTTGGGCGTTGAGCTACAAATGATAATAGAAAAGCTAACTTTTTAAGCAGTAAGGAAGCAAAGCATAATATTGGGTAAACCCATAAAATCTTCAAGATCCTAGAATTCTTCTTTCTTTCTGCCCTACCATTTAGAGTATTGTCTTCATCCTGACACTGGTTCCCTTGATTCAGGGTTCTTGACAGTATCTCTTACATCTTGTGGTCCATTAGTGTGTCAAATACTATTCTTGAATATGAGAATGTAGTAAAGAGGATAAGATGAAATGAGGAGACAGTGCTATCTTGTGTTTGTGTTAACTCGTGATTTAGGGTAAGGTTTAGACATGGAAAACACTGATTGTTCCTGTTTATGTGGATGCATTTTGTTTGTATGGGAGGTTTTAACTACCTGTAGGTTGACATATTGGATGTTTGTCCCAAATAGAACACAGGTAATGAGATACTCATCTGAACTGAAAACCAAGATATTGTCTTTGTGATATGCTGAAATGAGCCACTGTAAACACTGAAAAACCCAAGGTTTTTGTAACAAACCTAGCTCCACATCCCCTTTTGGATTTCTGTTTCTAAGAAGACATTTTTCATTTCATAATCAAAATTGTGTGCAGATACTAGTTCCAAAATGTATGCAGTTGCTATCCAAACATGTCAATATGTAGGCCAAGGAGACTGACAGATTCCCCTGTTCAAGGAGGAACTGTCAGTAAGGCTGGGCACAGTTAAGTTCTGGAACCGTATCTGGTTGCAGGGATCATCTCAGAGTGTCTGCCTCATCAAGTTTAATTCTGAACCAACCCAGTCCTCAAAAATCTCAGGAAAGGGATAGATAGTTGGGTTTGAAACAAGTATCTGTGGCTAGTGATGGGACCAAAGAGGAAATCACATAGAATCTAGGAACCAAAAAATCTGAGTCACAAGACAAGCAAACTGTCAGATATTAACAGTTGCAGAACTAAATTGTTTTCAAGATAATTCAGAAAACTCTCTTCCTGGTCTATTTGGAAAATTAGAAAAGCCTACTGTCAAGAACCCAATTATGTGAATTTTTTATTGTGTTGACTTTTCTATGTAAGTGTTTCACCTATCATATTGGTTATGTAGCATAATCATAGGTATATGTATGCTTTCTCAAAATATATTTGTTTTTAAATAACTAGACTTTTTATAATATTTTAACATTTTATACCTGTTAAAGTATAGCAAGCTGCCCTTTCTAAAGGTTTCCTAGAGCCCTCTTTCATTTTCTCAAAATTCTCCTTCGGCCAAATCTAGGCTGCATGTTGGAGTTTTGCTTATGAAACTCTTGAAAAGGTACAAAGATCATTTTTGCATTAAGTACCTGGCAAAACAGCTCTTTTCTGTAGAAAAATACATAGAAGGATTATTTATGGTGCAAATAAATAGACTTTCTCAGGGAGTTGCAGTTAAGCAATGGTGTACCTGCTGTGTCCAGTGAAAGAGGGATATCTGAGAGTAGTTCCCTGTGCCAAGCAAGCTGTTGGGCAAGGAGTGCCCTGGGGTCTCTAAGGACCCTCTTGGCCAAACAAGATAAAGGTTTGTGGAAACAAATGAACAAAAGTATCACAGACCTGCAGTGCACCACAAGACAATTTGCTTTGTCTAGAAAAGCCAAATATTTTCACATTTGGTACCCATGGCTTCTAAAATGAGCATCTAATATCCTTTCGTTCTGTTCTATTGCTGCAGTAGTACAACTGGGTTAGTGTACCTGGAACACAATATTTTAACTTTAAGGATGATTTTGCTTTATTAAAGCATTTTTCCCCTTGTGGAGTTGAAACAGAAACATTTCAGATATGGAGATTCAAATAGAGTGTACAGGCTGGGAAATAAAATCCGTCATATTTTTTCTCTGAAGAAAATGAATATCTAACATATTGTTCAATTTGAAAAAGAGAACAAGTGGCCTATTGATGAATTACTTTAGTTCCTAACATTACTGGGAGACAGCTGATAAACATGTCTTCATATATAATCATTAACAATAGGATTTTTTAGGGGGTTGGTGATAGCCTGTGGGTAAACAAAAGAATTAACCTTCTTCATCAGAAAGCAGAACGCAGATCTAGCTTCCATTGTTAAAGAGCAATTTCTTTGAGTGATCTACTCTGTGAATTCTATCAGTAGATGGTTAATTTATGAATAGTGAACCTAAAAAATTCAATATTTTCTCTCCTGTGGTAATATGTTTGCAGTAAATGAGACATTAACTTTTTAAAAGCTTTTGCCTGAAACCAGAGTCAAATGGTTTTAGCCAGTATTATTAGGGCTTTTTTATTATTTTATTTTTTGTAGTTGTGAAGTATGTTTTCTAATACAAGTTGATCACTATGTTTTTGCATGATGTATATGCATAAAATTCCATAATGCAAATCAATCTATTTTCTGATGATCCTTTCTGTTGTAATTCTCATTAAAACATTCAGTACATTGGGCTCTATACTTGTTTCATATGGAATAAGTAATACAGCTTCCTTTGAATTTTAAGTCTGATGTTGAAAATCACAACTTCCTATCATTTTTTTTAATTTTTAAAATTTTATCATTTTTCACATCCCATGACATATTTATGTGAATTTAACTATGTAAATGTTTTCAAATCCTTTATGCATTTAAGAATACCATGTTCATATTAACAACAAGGCCAGACTCTAACAGTGAATCATAAGAGAAATTATCAAGATTTACTAACTTGAGGAATTCTAAACCTTCTTTTTACAGTATGCTGTATTAGATATTGTTAAGGAATTGTAGTTAACTACAACCATACAATTGTTTATATAGGTAGCAACTTCTATAATAACACCTATTTTGTCTTTTTTAAAAGCAATATTTAAATATTTTAAAAATATATTCTGTTTCAGGAGTCTTTCAAAATTAATTACTATTGCTAAGCTGTATTATTAGAATTCTATATTTCAGGTAGAAAATAAATGCAATATTTTCAATAACATATTTTATTATATGTCCACTTCTTAAAAGAGGTAACCATTCAGAAGAGACTATTAGAAGATAAAACAACCATCAACCTTGAAAAGCCCTGTGCTGGAGAATTTTTTTCCCAATGGTCCTAGACTGGAAAGTGTAGAATTATTGAAAGAAACAAAGAGAATCCTGACAGAAGAAAAAAGACAATTATTGTATATGAGAAAATAGAGAATTGGCATCTGATGTTTTCCCCAGAGTAATGGAGACAGGTAAAGGAAAAAGAGTAAGAGCCTATGTGATACCCAGGAGAGAAGAAAAAAGTGAACTAGCATTAGCATGCAACAGAAAAATCTTTAAAATGCACAACTTCCTCCAGACAGCAATTCAACCTCTACAAATTGTATCCCAAGTAAATAATTTAAAATATAAACTTAAAAGATGAATATTAACAAAGTTTCTCATTACAGGATTTTTTTTATGATACAAGAATTTTCACACAAAAATAACCAGTAACTGATAAATGATTATACAAAATACAGTTCATTCTTAGTGTAATGTTAGGGGAGGGCCATGAAATTGTAGTTGAACATTTTATACCATAGAAAGCTATTCACAGCCCATATTGTTAAGTAAAGGGACAAGAAATAAAATATATTTATATTTTTAAAGTTTTATACACATATATTAGAAAAAGGAAAGAAAATATGTGAAGAACAAATGCCTAATGTTGTACATTAATAATCCCATATTTGTAAACGTAGGAGTTTTTGTTTCTCTTTTGTCTTGTTTCCCATTTTTAAATTAATGGACACATGATACTTCTCAAAGGAAAAATAAAAAGATGTTTAAAACAGACTCTTTTGTACTTTTTCTCTGAAGTTGTCTATCAAGATACATTGGAAGGGAAACCCAGATTTAATAGAATTGGAAATGGACAACTAACTGATTTCTTTTAGTGCTTTGTCTTTTAAGAACCAATATTTAAAAAAAATTAAAAAGAATCAAAATAAAAACTGATTAAGATACCGTAAAACCCTCTGTACTGTCCAGATACTCTGTAGATTTTATTTTATTTTCTGAAATATTTATAATATACAACAGATCTTATAAGAAAATATTGTTTGTACTAAGAATATTTTAAAAAATTTAAATCAAGTGTATTTTGATTAAACATAAAAGAACCAACATACTTTTCTAAAAAATTTTCTAGGAAACTAAAATTGAGGTGATTTTTTTTTCTCGACATTGAATTTCTATCAGAAGCCAGAAAATAAATATTAATATCAGAATAATTAAAGGCTGAGAGAAAATTAATATTCCACTAATACTTTCTCATTCAGTATTTTTCAGGAAGCTCTAGTACATAAAATAAAATAATCACAATATATATATGAACTTAGAAAAAAATGAAAATGGTTATTATCTGTATATGTAATGAATGGTCACTGCGCAAGTAAATGCTTTATGAAAAATATTAAGTTGGCTATTGTTGATTACTCAAAAATTCAGTGCCATTCATAATCATAGCAGAGAATGGGAGAAAATCTTTTCCACTTAAAATAACTATTAGAGGCCTGGGTTAGGATGTCAGTGAAATAGATACATAAAATAACTATTAGATGAAAAACCCAGGAATGTACTTGAAAGAGATATAACCTCTGTGAGACAAATGACCAATTTTATTAGTGCCTAGTAATTGTACAAGATAAGAGGTTCATCGTGGCATGCTTATACAGGCATGTAACATAGTCTTATCATATCCACCCCCATCCCCTCCCCTTCCTGCTCATACCCTTTCTTTTCTCTCAGTCCCCTTTTACATACCTGTTGTCTTTTTTGCCCCCTTGATTCCACATAAGAGAGAAAATATATTGCTTTACTTGGTTGACTTAACATAATGATCTCCAATTCCATCCATCTTTTCTGCAAATGATAGAATTTTATTCTTCTTTATGACTGAATATATGTCATTGTGTCTACAAACCATACTTTCTTCATCCATTCATTTGTTGACAAGGACCTAGGCTGATTCCATAACTTGGCTATTGTGAATTTTGCCACAGTACATGAGTATGCAGGTATATAGTATAGATAGTATGCTGACTTCTATTTCTTTGATGGTACTGTTAGTTCTATTGCTTTGGTAGCACTGTTAATTAAATTTTTCGTTTTTTGAGGAACCCCCATACTGATTTCCATAGTGACTATACTGATTGACATTTCTACCAACAGTGCAAAAGGAAGGATTCCTTTTCCCTCTTCATCCTCTCCAGCATTTCTTGTTTTTTTGTTCTTGACGGTTGTCATTCTAACTGGGGTGAGATGGCATCTCAGTGTAGTTTTAATTTGCAATAAATGGCAATATCATGAGGACAGACGTTAAAAACAAAACTAGGTATAGAGTTCAAATATTTCAGAATCATTAATTCTCCCTAAATCTACTTGTGAATGTAAACAAATCCTCTTGGAATGATTGAGGGACAGAGAGATCTTAGAAAAATATGAATCTAAAACGAATCTAGCAAAAACTGTATTCTTAAATAGATTTAAAAACACTTTGGAAACAAAGTTAATGCGAGTGAGCTTGTTGATGTGTATTCCGAAGTGCTAATATTTAAAATAGTGTGAAATGATAAATATTCAGGAAATTTATACCTTCAGTTGGATTTCATGCAATGCCTAGAAGCTGATCAAAGTTCAAACACAAATTAGCAATGTGATAAACATATTCTAACACTAAAAGGGATAAAATAATTAGTAAGTCAGAGGCAACTGACCCATAGTAAAGACAGCAGATGCATGTATGAATTAATAGCTGAATGGATAAATGGATGGATAAATACATAGATACATGGATGATTGTATTCATAGCTTACTTGTAAATAAAGTTCCAGATTGACATGAATCTAAAAAATATGAACTATACTAAAGAAAACATAAGAGTTTTAAAATAATTATTGGAATGAGTTGACTGCTCAAGCATAGTACCAAAATAAGAAATGATAAATGGAAAAAAATGTCTGGTTGATCTCATAAAAATGTAAAACTTTGTGAGTCACATAGGAATCTTTTTTTTTTTTTCTGGAGATACTGGGGATTGAACCCAGGAATACTCCACTGCTAAGCTACACCCTCACCCTTTTTCTTTCTTTCTTTCTTTCTTTTTTTTTTTTTATTTTGAGACCATCTCACTAAGTTACCTAGGTTGGGATCAACCTTGAGATTCTCCTGCTTCAGCCTCCTGAGTAGCTGGAATTACAGGCATGTGCAACTGTGCCTAGCACATATGACATCATAAAAAGTTGAAATCAAGGGATGAATGTATAAAGAAACCGTGGTATGGATACAAAATGGAATACTACTTAGTCTTTAAAAATCAGGAAATTCTGTCATTTGCAATAACATGAATAAGCCCAAAGCTATTATGTTAAGTAAAATAAGTCAGGTACAGAAAGAAAAATATTTCATGATCACACTCATAGAAGCAGAAAATATAATAGTGCTTATCAGAGCCTAGGGAATGGGAAAGTGTGGGAATGGGGAGATAGGTAAAAGGCACAAAATTTCAGTTAAATGGAAGTTCATGAGATATATTGTAAACATGTTGACTCACATAATGTGTTAAGTATTTGAAACTTGCTAGGAAAGTACATTTAAGCACACACAAAAAAAGATATTTCACATGCATTCCACAATGTATGCATGTATCAAAACCTAATGTTTTATACCATAAATTTATTTGTGAATTAAATATAAATAAAAGTTGAAATAATATAGAAATTTAGGATGGAATGCAAATATTGTTTAAAAATAACAATAATAACCAGTTCTTATATAGTGTTAATCATGTGTCCTGCACTGCTCTCGGGGCTTTAATTTATTAACCAATGCACTCCTATTGAGAGGTCCCAGAAACTGGGGATGTGGCTCAGTAGAACAGCACTTGCCTAGCATTCATGAGGCTCTGGCTTCAATTCCCAACACTACAAAAAGTAAAGATATCCCTGTGGTAGATACTATATTGTCTTCATTTTGCAAGCAAAGAAACTGAAATATGGAAAATTTCTAGTTGCCCAAAGTTAGACAATAGGTAAGTGGTAGAGCCAGAAATCAAACCCAGAGAGACTGGATCTTGAGACTGTTCTCTTCCCTTTCTGCTGATATATGCCACTCAACACTGGAGTTACCATCACTTAAGAAAAAAAAATCACATTAAAAGAAAACAGATTAAAAAGTCACTTTTTCAAGAAAGAAAATATTATAGTCAATAAGCCCTTAGAAAATGTTAAACATTAATGGCTATCAAAGAGCAAAAAATGAAAGGGGATTAAATATCTTATTTTTCAGACCAGTAATGATTAAAATATTGATTGAATATCCTGAGGAATGAGATGTGGGGAAACAACCTTATGTTGGTAAATGAACAAAACATTTCTATAGGGCAATTTTGAAAACCATATAAAAATTTTTAATCACATACTTTGACCCAGTAATTACTGCCCTGAAGAAATCATTTAGCAAGTGTGGTGTGAGTGTGTGTGTGTGTGTGTGTGTGTGTGTGTGTGTGCATGCATGTATGCTTAAAGAAAGATATTCAACAAAATATTAATGGTGGTTCTTATTGATGGGAATGTATATTTTTCCTGAGATATTTTTAATTAGGGTTTTAATTCTTATATAAGTAGAAAAATACAGTTAGTTTTGATAATTCAAATCTCCATCGAAGATCAAAACAATGATTTGATTACATTATATAACTGGACTGTTAGAAGGAGACTCCAGATTTGATATAGTATCTAAGTAATATCATCAAATAAACAGGAATTTTCTGTTTCTCCATGTTCCCTCATCAGCATGTTGGGTTTTCTAATTTGCATTCAAAATCTCATGATTACAGAATGGCTGCCTCAGCTGTGACCATCACATCCATCATACAACCACATTAAAGGATAGATAAATATTGTGAGGGTAGGGATAGATGTTTCTTCTTTGTGAATTTCTTTCTTCTTATCTGAAAAGAAATCTTTCCCAGAGTTACTCTCTCAGCAAACTTCCCCTTATTATCATAGGCCAAACTCCCATATCTACCTTAAACCTACTTTTGACAAATAGGCATGGGAATCCCACTGTGTGCTTAGAAAAATTACAAGTCAGCCGAGGGCTGGAGTAAGATCATCACTGCAGCTAAGGAATAACACATTGCTTTGCTCTCATCTGTGCAAATCAGGGTTCTGTTAGCAATGAAAAAAAGGGTGAGCGCTATTGGCAGGCTACCAATAATGTCTGCCACAAGACCCAAACGTTTTCATTACCGCAATAAAGCAAAACAGTACAAAACCTTGGTAAGCCTTTCGTTGGAGAAACAGGCTACCCTACATTTCTAATAACCACACTTTTATCATGTGTAATTTGGAAGATACAGAATCATGGAACTTTATAACCGTAGGGGGCCTAAAAAATCACCAGTCTAATTCACTTAATTAACTAATGAGAAAAGTGGGTCCAGCAAGGTTATAATCTACCCACATCACTTAGCTCAAATTAAAGAGCCAGGGCCAGCCTCCTGATTTCCTCTTCAATATAGGGCCTCCCAAGTTCTTGCCTGTGGCATGATTGATCCTAGGTAATTAAAAGCAATGTTTTAATGGGCTTCTCATTTATTTTTTTTTATCAGATATCTCCTTGCTTTCACTCATTTTAGTCTTTATTAAATCCAAATGAAAATTTGTCAAAATTTTCCTTGCTAAAAAACAAAACAACCAGAAACAAAACTACAAAATACTTTGGAACTTCTTTTTCCTTCCTGATGCCTGTCCCACTGTGAAAAGCTCTTCTTTGAACTTCATTTTCACATTCTTGCTTGAATTGCTTCATTCTTGCATCTATACCCTCAGTTTCAAATTCTTAATGGTTAATGAGTCAATAACTTTTTACATAAAATTTCCAAAAAAAAAAATGGACCATAGGATACTTTACTTTTTATTAAATTCAGATATAGACAAATATTACAGAAGTAGTAGAGGGAATTCCCATGTACTCTGCCTCAGTGTTACCTGCATCAAATGTTCTATTTTACCATATATTATATAGTAATGTAACATCTATGTGCATAGATTTTTCTGAACCTTTGAAGAGTGTAGACACAATATCCCTTTAGATTACTTGAGTATGTATTTCCTAAAAGAAAGACATTTTCTTGTATAATCACAAAACAATAATCAAAGTAAAGAAGGAACAGAGATGCATTTCTTTTTTATTAAAAATCCTTTTTTTATAGTTGTAGATGGACATACTGCCTTTATTTATTTTTTTATGTGGTGCTGAGGATTGAATCCAGAGCCTCACACATGCTAGGCAAGTGCTCTGCCACTGAGCTATAGCCCCAGCTGCAGAGATGCATTTCTACTCTCTAATCTACAAACCTTATTTATATTTCATGAATTTTCCCATTAATGTAATTTAAAAAAATTATAATTGAGAGCAATCCAGAATCATAGGTTCATATCTTTTAAATGTTCATATATTTTAAATCTCCTTTAATCTAGAGCATTTCTTAGTTTCTCTTTTTTGTTCTTGGAAGAGTACAAGTCATTTGTTTAGTAGAATCAAAGTTAGTTTGTCTTATGTTAGTTATAATTAGATTAAAATTAAACATTGTTTATAGAAACATCAGAGAAGTAAAAATGGGTGGAAATGGAGAATATTATGCTAAATGAAATAAACCAAACCCCCAAATTCAAAGGTCAAATGTTTTGTCTCACATGTAGAAGCTAGAGTAAAATAAAGGAAAGGGGAAGGGAAAGATGGGATTACATAAGGAACCAATCAAAAGCAAATTAATAGGTGAATGAAAGGAGGTCTAGTAGAGTAGAGGAAGGAGAGCTGGAGGGGGAGGGAGAGGGGAGATCACAAACTGGAATTGATTTCCATGCATGTATGAATTCGTTGAGATGAACCTAACTTCTATGTATAAATATAAATTTGTGATAAAAAAGCAGAAAATGATGACAATTTTCCTTTATAGATGATGTTAATGGTGATCATTTTATTAAAAATTATCTAATGTTTCTTTCCGTTTTGTAGGTAATATGGGAAAATAGAGACAATGTGTATGTTCTGTTTCTCATGTATCACATCCACCACTTTAATAATTATTCCTATGGTGACTGACAAATAATTTCCTGACTCCATTATTCCCAGTACATTTATTAGTTGGCCTTTGTACCAGGTGGGCACAGTGACTCACACCTGCAATCCCAGCAACTAGGGAGGCTGAGGCAGGAGGATCACTAACTCAAGGCCAGCCTAGGCAAATTAGGGAGACACTATCTCAAAAAATAAAAAAGGCTAGGGATTTAGCTCAATAGTATAGTGCTCTGAGTTCTATCCCCAGTGCCAAAAAAAGAAAAAAAAAATGGCATTCTACTCTAAGTAACAGCTTCCCCTTCTCTCCCATTTATTTATTTTTATCAATATAGCTTTCTAGATTTGTTTTCCACCCCCATAGGGCATGCTAATAATTATTATTTTGACACTCAAAATTTCCCAGATTTGGGCAGTAGAAACGTTCAAGCTGACTTCTGTGTGCATCCCAGCTCTGCCCTTTATTGGTTGAATGATCGTAGGGTAAATTGCTTAACCTGTCTAAACTCCAGAGTCCTCATCCAAATGGTGAAGTCCTTCCATAGGTACAGCACCTAACTCTATCCTAAACAGCATGACCACAGGGTGAACACTTGGCTCCCAGCCTGATTCATTGCAAATCCTCAAAATCTTTGTGAATTAGTACTATTTACTAAAGATATATCTATAGACCTGGGGTGAGTGAAAGTTCTGCTTGAAAGTGGGCAGGGCTGACTTCTCTGCTTCTCTATGTGATGTACATATTCACAGAGTTTTAGAACAAGGCCTTAGTACAATATGTAATTCAGTTGCTAAATGCTTAGCAACCACTCTCTGGAGTATTAGAGGTTTTTGTTTGTTTCTGCTGTGTTTTAAATGTGTTAAGAACTTACCCTCTCCAGGGGCTTTAAAACACACCAGGAGGGGCTGGGGATGTGGCTCAAGCGGTAGCGCGTTCGCCTGGCATGCGTGCGGCCCGGGTTCGATCCTCAGCACCACATACCAACAAAGATGTTGTGTCCGCCGAGAACTAAAAAAAAATAAATATTAAAAAAAAATTCTCTCTCTCTCTCTCTCTCTCTCTCTCTCTCTCTCTCTCTCTCTCTCTCTCTCTCTCTCTCCTCTCTCACTCTCTCTTAAAAAAAAAAAAAAACACACCAGGATTTCAATGACTTTCACAAGTAACCCCAACTCAGAAAAACCTTTGGTTTCCCCTGCCCCACTGGATGCCCACTTAGCACTTTCACTTCACTTGCTGGCAATTATCACAATTTGCCATTAGATAATTATGTGCAATCATGTAAAATCACCTTCACACTGAAAGGCACTAGACACTAAGATACATGAGGGCAGAAAACAGGTCTCACTCATTCAGCATCCAGTGGAGTGCCAGGCCATAGCAGCTGCTTTTTTGAAAGACTGATTCTGTATCTGAAAATGTTTTCAAAGACTTAAACCTGCTTGTACATTGTGCAATGCTTTCTTCCCCCTGGCATTGTCATCAAAAAGAGAAAATTAGTATGACAGATTAGGAAGTGATTTGAACTGGTTCCCTGATCTTGAAAGGGGTCATCTCTCAAACATTTTATTTCTACCATGCATATTTTAATGTGGAAGCCCCAATACAAAGAAATAATAGCATTGTTTCTCATTCTGTTACAATGTAATGTTATTGCCTGATATATTATCCTCAATGTCCAGTTCTAGGAAGAGGTGGTGCTCAGGAACTATTTGTTCAATGGCTGTTTGCTCATCTAGCTGAAAAACTTGTTGGATAAGTGGGGGGAAAAAAGGTAGAGGTGCAAATACGTGTGTCTCCCTTCACATCAGCCATTGGGTTTCTGGTCACTTGGTTCTTTCATGTTCTGGCTCAACATCTTATTTCCCAGGCTTGAGCCAGTGTTGTGTGTGCCATCTTCTGCCTGCAGTGTTTGTGTCATGCTGTTGCATTCTGCAGATGGATGTCACCAGCACAGATTTCCAGGCTGTGTGCAGGATTGATGAATGATTTAAGTCTCACATAAGTGTTTCTCCCAGATACTAATTGTCAATTAGAAGAAGAGTTTTGTGTAGTGAAAAGTAATTAATCTTTTAAAGCATTATTCATTCATTTGTTCATTCATTCACTCAGCCAATATTTATTAAGGGACTGCAGAGTCCAGAAACAATGATGAGGGTACGTATACATTGGCAATCAAAAAGGTACAACCCTATCATCATCATGCTTCAAATCTGGTGAGAGTGATGGGCATTTACAAAATAAGTCTCTACCTATTTAATAATCACATTAAGCTATAAAAATGTACAAAGCAAGAGAGACCTACTTGAAATTGAGTAGTTTGGTGGTTTTGTAGTTTTGGGTTTTTTGGAGAGTTTGGGATTTCTTGTTTGTTTGCTATTGCTTGCTTATTTTGGGATTTTGCTTCTGTTTGGTTTATTTGGCTTAGACAATAGACATTTGTTTCTCACAGTTTGACAAGCTGGGAAGGCCAAAATTGAGATACTGGCAGATTTTGTTATAGAGGAGGGCCCTCTGACTATCTTGGGGACACTGCCTTCCCATCATTCTTTCCATGGCACAGTGAGAGAGGGAGCACTCTGTATCACTTCCTGAGAAAAGGAAAGTTTAACTGAGATCTGATGGAAAAGAAGGAATCAACTGTGTGAGGAGGTAGAGAGACAAAGAGAGAAAGAATAAATGTGTGTGTGTGTGTGTGTGTGTGTGTGTGTGTGAGAGAGAGAGAGAGAGAGAGAGAGAGAGAGAGAGAGGGAGGGAGGGAGGGAGGGAGGGAGGAGGGGGAGGAGGAGGAAAAGAGAAGACAGGCTTACAGAGTGGAGGTACAAATGTAAAAACATGTTCAAATGTGAGAGCCCACAGATGGAGTCAACTTAGGATGTCCATAGATAGGGGCCAATCCACTGTATGCAAGAGGAAAAGGTGCAGGAGTTGAGTTAAGCAGATCGGAGGAGCTGCCTTAAGGATTTGGGGTTGTACTTATTTTTCTAAGGAAAATGGAAAATCATTAGTGATTTTAAGCAGAGACATCATGTGTCTCTAAGTACAGTTAATTCTCCTTGTTTGCTTATTTCATGTTTGCAAACTCACTTACTTGCTAAAATTTGCTTGTAACCCTCGAATTAATACTTGTGGCACTTTCATGGTTACAGAGCAGCAAAAATCTTGAGTCACTTGATGCTCTCATTCCCAACTGTGGTAGAACAAGGTGCCACTATGTCCTCTTATTTCTGCTCTCGTTTGCTGTTTTCGTGGTTTATTTAGGGACACTTTTTCAAATGTTTTTGCTTTTATTGATAAGGTAGCTATTTAAATAACACCCAAGAGTAGTGCTGAAGGACTGTCTAGGGTTTCTGAATGTTGGAAAGCTGTGATGTGCCTTACAGAGAAAACACATGTGTCGATAAGCATTGTTCAGGCAGGAATTTATAGTGCTATCAGCCATGAGTTCAATGTTAATGAACTAACAATACATATTAAATACGATGCTTTAAAGAGAATTAAAAAAAGAGATAAGGTTATGTATTGATGGGTTAATGAAAAAACACAGGGACCAAAGCTCACAATTTCCTCTAAGGGCTAGTGTTGTTCACCGTTTTTGTTGTTGTTGTTGTTGTTTTTCTTTTTTTTTTTTCTTTTTTTCACTTTATAATGATTTTGTAAAACATAACTACTGCAAATAATGAGAATCACTTATATATGTTTAAAAGATTAGCCTGCCTGCAGTATGGACAAGAGTAGAAACCCTGGTAAACATCAAAATGGCATGTGGCCCTTGGGATTATGGTGGAGAATAGGTAGTAACAGACAAATTTAAGACTTTAGGTACTGGAGGTACCTGGAGTGAAATTTCTTTAGGCTCCTTTGCCCAAATCAGATTTTTAGTTTCAGGTGCCCAGAGCCCAATTCTCCCAAGGAAGTTCACTGAATATAACTGTTATGGGAAAATTAGAGGCATGCTTATAATTTAACTGTGTAACTAATGTATAAATGATTTTTAAAGAGTCCTCAAAGAATGGTATTGATATTAACCATTTTATATTGACTATGATTGATATTGTTAATGTAGTCTTAATTTATTTATTCTGTTGATATACATTTAGTTAACTTTCAATGGCTGTTAAATCCTTCTCTGTCAGGAAATGTCTTCATCAACTTGTAATACTGCTACTACTCAGCCTATAAAAGCAAGATTCTTTTTTTTTTTTTTTTTGCCTTATCATTATCTAGAGAGCCTTAAAAAAAAAAGTTATTTCCTCTCCATCATCAAGCCGAGGGTGCTTTCTTTTCCATAATGGGGAGTTTGGTCTATTTTACAAAACAGTTCATGCTGGCTACAATTGTGGTATCTATTAAGTGCCCATTTTTTTACATTTTTAATCAATTTCTTTAAGACTCTATTTCTTGATCAGAGACATTTCTTAACACAAAAATAGTTATTGATGAATCTTTTTGCCACTAAAACTTTAAATAAAATCCACGACATTTCAGTTAACAAAGATTAAATAGTAAAGGCAAAACACATTACTTTAGCAAAACATGAGCTTTTGAAATATATCCATAAGCATAGATATGAATAAACATAGATGAGACTTGCTGGTTACCTGCTCAGATCACCACTCCTTTCATGTTAGCGGTGGGTCAGCATTGTGTAGGTAGTCTCCTCCACATGTTCAAGTTCTTGGAAAAGACAACCGCTCCCTCCCTAGACCAGAAATTTGGAACTTGAGCCACTTTAGCCAGTGAAGATACCTGCATCCCTTTTACCACCAACTGACTTAGGAAAAGTCATAGGAATCAATTCTGCCCCATGAGAAGACCACTGAGGTAACTTTTCAGATAGGAAGGTATCTGAAAGGAGACACATTTCTGACTGGGAGCCTATCTGGGGCAGTGTTTGCAGAATATATGTAAGCCATTTACACTTATCATGGCTCAAGCATGAGGACACAAGCATTTAAAGCCCTCAGGAAATATATATGCCTGATATATGATGTCACTTCCTCTGAGTTTTTTAATTAACCCAACTTACAGAGGAAATTTTATTGTCTGCATCTTATTATTTTAAGTAATGAAGTCATTTTGATATAAGTCTCTCTCACTCACAGCTGAAAGCATCCTAATATAGACCTCTATGTAGGATTTTATTATTTTATACTTTATCAATTGTGAGATGCACATATTTCAACATTTTAATATCTCTGAAAAGGAGATTCATTTTGCCATTGAGATTATCTTTGATTCAGTGAACTTAAGGCATTTTTTCCTTGAAAAGTTTAGCATTTGTTTTAGTCAACTTTTTCATTGCTGTGACTAAAAGATCTGACCAGAACAAGTTTAGGAGAATAAAAGTTTATTTTGGAGCTCACGGTTTCAAAGATCTCAATCAATAGACAGCAGAACAGCCAGCTCCATTTCTCAGTACTCAAAATGAGGCAGAACATCATGGCAGAAGATTGTGGCAGAGGGAAACAGCTCACATGATCCTGATGATCAGGAAGCAGAGAGAGAGACTTATCTCTCCAGATACAAAATATATACCCCATCGCTATACCCCCAGTGAACCACTTCCTAGAGCCATACTCCATCTGCCTCTAGTTACCACTGAGTTAATCCCACCAGGGATTAATTCACTGATTGGCTTAAGGCTATAACCCAAACATTTCTCCTCCAAACCTTCTTGCATTGTCTCACACAAGAATTTTTTGGTGACACCTCACATTCAAACCATAACAACATTCAACATTTTACAAAATCATATGTTAAACAAAGGCATCCCAGTGACACTAGCCATCTACCCATTGATAGAACATAGGGAAATCAATATTCACTTGATTAAAAAAATAAGAAAATCCATCACACATTATATTAGTTACAAAAAACTTCAATGGAGTACAAACCATAGTCATGGACTCAAGATGAAACAGGTCGTAGTATCTTTTGATTTTCCACAAGTATATTTTAAATATGGTCACCTTTCCTTCTATTGAAAAAAAAAAAACTGTTTACTCTCCAAATACAAAGTCATGTCTAATTAATTAAACATAAATTATTGAATGCCAACTGTGAATATTGCATAGCAGGACGTTTTCACTGGGCATGAATGATGTAATGCACTAACTCATAAAACTTTAGGGAAGCTAAGGCATGCAGACAAGTGACTATAAAGCACAGCAGTGTTTCAATCTTAGTTTTAACTATTAACTGCTACCAGAACACAGTGAAGTCAAAATGATCCTTTTCAGGGGTAATGCAAGTCTGCAAGGAGAAGAATCAATCAAGCTCAGTTGTGAAAGATGTATACATTTAAACAGGTCAAGATTCAGCAGGTTAAGGATATTCCAAAGAAAGTTGTCCAAGCAAAATCAGAACTTACAATGGCCAGAAGGTTTTCCCAGAACAATGAGGCCACAAAGGAAGGTGATAAAATGGATAGAATAGCAGGAGATGGAGGGAGCAGCAGGTAAACCTGAGTTAGAGGTGCACTCACCACCAAGTTCCTTCTCCCAGGTTTTCCAGAAAGACAGTAATTACATTCTAACTTTTGAGCGCTCCCACTTATATAGAAATCCCTCAATAGCAAGAACTGGACCTTAGGGTTTCTTTAATGTACTTCTTTACAATTATTCCAGGACACAGGAGCAGCACTGTATAGCACTGGAAAGGAATCTGCAACTAAACATTCACAATAATAGCAATTACAATAAAAATCAAGACCACAGCGGCTTGTTTTGTACACCAGCTCGGGACAAAACATTCTACATGTTTCTTTATCTAGTATTCAAAACAACCTTATGACAGAGACCTAGTCATTTTATTTCTGAGAAAACTGAGTTTAAGTATCTTGCCCAAGGTGAAACAACTAATATTCAAGAGCTAAAATTTGACTATAGATCTGACTAACCCCCAAATGTAAATTTATACCAACTATGTTATTCTACCTCCCAATCTCTTTTCAAGTATGGCTTTAAGTTGGTAAGATTATCTCTTCATTTTGCCATGTCGAAGAGTTGCTTTAGAAGTATTTTTCTCTTGCTTTTAGTTCATTTGTTCTTTTTGCAAAGTCCTGTTTGCTTTACTGTTTGCTATTTGCATTAAACCATATGAAGAATGTTTATGAGAAACTATCTAGTATTTATTACTAGGAAATAGCCTATAATTACCTATTTTATTTTTAAAAAAATTACTGAATAGCTGTCTAAAGATTGGTCAATCCCAACTGATCAAGCAGCTAGTGATTTTCTATCAGTTTAAAGTATTTACTATTCTCTTGAGCCAAATTTTATTCCATAAAGAACAGAGGGCTAGGCCTAATTGGAGAATAAATCTCAGGCATGCATCATGAAGAATATAGATTTTATTATATTTTCTACAAATAACTTGTCACGGAGGTACCTTGAGCTTCAGAAAAATTTTGGAGGTCTACAGATGCAAATGCAAGAAAAATAGAAAAGTATGAACCCTTCCATCTTTTTCTTTCAATAATTTAATATCCAAGTCATGTACTTTTTATTTTATTTTATTTTATTTTTATGTAGACAAGTCTGCAACTCCAAAGGCCACAAAATGCCATAGAAATAAAAATGGATGACTAACCTTTCAGGCAGCACTAACCCGGCCATACTTCTTCTGACCTTCACCAGTTCAATCCATTTATATCAGCTTTTTATTCCTTTATTTGGATTGCTTTTAAATATTATGTAATAGACTAAATCATTTATCTTCACTAAACATAGTTATTTAATGGAGCAGTGTAAAATATCTGTGCTTATATAACATGATTATTTTATCAGTAAAATAAAAATAAAAAGGCTAACTATCAGAGGAAGAAAATGGATATTAAACACTAAATCAAAGCCACCCACACACTGATTTGTATTTTCACATTCAGATGGAAAAATTCGCTAACACTCAACTATTTTCCATGTCAAAGGAGAACTTCAGATTTGTGTTGTAATTAACCCTATGGCATGATTCATTCCAAACTGTAGATTCTCTGCAATTTGCTTGTAATTAATTTTCTTCTTTTTAATCTTTAGCAACTGGCTTTTATATCCTTCTTCCATTTAGTTAATGTAATGATTGCCATTGACTTCAGAATTATCTCTGGGTATGGCAAATTGAGATGAAGCTGCAGAGGTCATATATAGAGAGATATTTGTGATGTTTTCTTCTGCTTCAAGCAGAAGAAAACATCACAAATATAAATTAGAAACACCTGGATGACAGAAAAATCAACATCTAGGCTTCTTTATATATATATATATATATATATATATATATATATATATATATATGGTTTTTTCACATCAGGAATTTCAAAATCTATACCACTGCTATATTTGCTGAAAACTCCAAAACAATTGCACTTTGAAGGGAACAATTTTCAGCTCAACTGAAACTACAATAAAGGAGTTAGGAAAAAGAAAACAAGAAGATCTAAAGAGAAACACAAAGTTAGTCATGAGCAGAATTTTAAAAAAAAATCAGTAAGTGCTATTTAAAAAAAAATTGTAACAGTGGGTCCTAAGCATATAAACATATTTAAAACTTTTAAATTAAATAGTAAATTTATAAGTGATAGACCCCCATAATAATAGCCCAAATTCGAAACCCACCTCATATTGCTCTTCTCTGCTGCCCCCTAGTGTGTATACCTTCCTGCACAGGAAGAATGGTTGCCCTCAACCATATCAATATATTCATCCATTTGCATCATCCTGCAATATTGCAAAATAAGCATGAAAGTAAAAGTCAAAATTTATTTATGGTTCTATGTCAATAATTTTGGTGTCTGGATAATGTATTTTGAAGATTAAAATGTTGCTAAACAGGCAGATTTTATTTGAAATATATCTGGAGAGATCACATAGTTTCTTTCAGTTCCCAATTCATTCTCACATTCTAAGATGGAAAACCGGAAGTAACAGATAAAACTGTATTTCTTTTCCCCTCTTGATTGTTCTGGCTTGCCTTCTAATTTTTTTATACTATCAAACTAGTAAGAAAGTTAAGATAATTGAAAAAAAAAGTGATATGGTTATTTATTCCTGTCTTTCTTTACATATAGTATTCTGTGGTAGGCTAATAAGCAAATTATTTCAGTCAACTACATTTATAAACATTCAATTAAATGTATTTATAGCTACTGTGGAGACTCTCTAGAGGTCTTTAATATGTTAACATGATAATGAATATGTAATTATCACTTTATTAGCATACGTTAATATGCTAATGAGCCAGGGAGGAGGCAGAAATGATAGCTACCATGTATAAGCCCTCCCAGACTTACTTAATCAAGAACAGTTTACTCATAGTTTTCTTCAAAACATAAGCCAACTATTATAGTATATGGTTTCATACTTATGCCATGGTTTAATTAATGTCTCCTCTAGGTGAGTACTCCGTGGACCCTGTGGTTTTCCCTCATCATTTTATTTCCAGACCCCAGCATCATGAAGCAGATGTAGATGCTGCTAGTCTAAGTGTGAGGTCAGTTGGCATCAGGTCTCAATAATGCAAACATGTCCCATATATGAGGTGGTGTGTGTGTGTGAAAGTGTTTTTTAGGTAGACTTTATATTTGATGTGTTTGCCTTTTAATACATCATTCTGTGAACTTTAATAAACCTATTTGGTTGCGTAGTCTTCACCACAATTAAAATATAAAATGTTTCTATGAATCTTAAAAATTCCCTCATGCCCCTTTATACTTAATCCTATTTGATACACTACACCATCCTCTCTAGTCAACCAGTCATTGACATTGGTCCCCAGTATATCTTGCCCTTTCCAGAATGACATATAGATGAACTGGTCATGGGTAGCCTTTTGACTCTGGCTTCTTTGTCCTAGTAAAATGAACTTGAGAATTATCCATGTTGCTTCATATATCCAAAGTTTGTTCCTTTTTATTACTGAACCATGTACCATTGCACAAATGTGACACAATTTGTCTGTCTCTTTACCTTTAATGATATTTAAATTGGTTTTAGTTTTTGGCAGTTTTGAAATTAGCATTTCTGTATGGGTTTTATTAAGGCTTATGTCTTCATCTCTCTTGGATAAATGCCTAGGAATGGAATGTCTGGGTCATATGATAAGGGCATGCTTAACTTTTAAAATGAACTAGGAAACACATTTCTAATGAGGCTGTACCATTTTTATTCCCACCAGCAATGCATGAAAGTGCTAGTTGATCTCCATCCTTGTCAGCATTTGAAATCATCAGGTTTTTTGTTTGTTTGTTTGTTTGTTTGTTTTAGACATTCTCATAGGTATGCAGTGGTATGTCAATGTGCTGTGAGTTTGCATGCATCTAATGACTGATAATTTTGAATAACTTTCATATCCTTATTTTCTATCTGCATATATATATATTTTTTGGTGAAGTTTGTTTTTAGGAAACTTCTTTTGTCCTTTATTAAATACAAGGATGATTGTTTTCTTATTGAGACTTGAGAGTTCTTTACATTTTGTAACAAGCAATCCTTTATCATACATGTGTTTTTTAAATTTTTTTCAGTTTGTAGTTTGTGTTTTCATTCTCTTTACAGTTTTGCATTGTGATTTTTACCTCATATACTTTTTCTAATATATTTTTTCTCATATAATTCTTCTTTATATAGCAGTATACATATTGATTTCACTTTAATTTGGGGGGACAGAGTTGTGGTAGTTGCTTCTATAAGCATTCCCATGATTTGGAAATTTGGCTTGTGATACCACTTACTCAAAAACTCCAATTGTATCTCTAACCTCTATTTTAGCCATAAGTGGATATGTGGCCAACCATTGAAAATAAAAACTTTGAAGATGGTTATACCTGGCCTCCAGGATTCATGATTCATAGTCACCAGCAGGATTTATCTAAAATAGTAAAAATGAAAGTTAAACTGGTTAGTGGATTTAACAATCTTATTTTTAGATCCATTCAATGAATATAAATAGTTGTAACATTTCACCCCAAATCCTTTTCTATCTTTAGTATCACTAAACTATTTAATTGTACCAAATCAATGGAGGACAGAGAAATAGCTAAGGATAAATTATTCAAATTTTATGGGACCTTAGTGGCAAGTTACCATGGTTCCATCCTCATTATATTAACTATAAGCAATAGGCCCTATATTTTACTTATTATAAATATATTCAAAAGCAGTGAGATGGTAATCTGTCATATCAGGTATATTATAGGTTTCCAATCCCTTAATGTGCAAGATTTTATTTGCTCTGAGACAATGACTTGCATACTGCTAAGTGGCATAGAAGAAAATGCATAAGGTAAGGAGACAAAAAGCCAAAGTCACTAGTAAGAACTGTTAGTATTTGTAACAATAAGAAAAGTAAAAGTAATCTCTCTGAGTTATATATCCAACAGATGAGGGGTAGGAGCAGAGACGGGTAATAACTCTATAAAGAGCCAAAATATCTTCTCAGACATGACTTTCCAATAGCCATACTGAATCTGAACATGACTAATCAAGAAAAAGAGAGAACCAGTCAACTTGCAAAGTTTGAGCAGTAGGAAAGTTTGTACAGTGAAGCATTGGTGTGAAGGTCCCACTGATTGGCAAGGCTAGTACTGTTCTGGTGATGAATGAACTATACATACTTGGCCTGAGGTTATTAAACTTAGAATCATTTAAATAACTTTCCTTGTTTTAATTTCAAGGTCTGCCTTCAGGCAGATAATTTACCCATCACACATATGAAAGTGCCAATACACACAACTGCTCTTATTTCTCATCATGAATTTGTAAATTTAAACTCTAGTGTGTTTCATGCAGGAATTACATTAACTTGAGCTCACCCTAAAATACAAAGCTCCTCTAGAGAATCATTCCCTTCCATCATCATGATTTTTCCCAAAACTATATGCCCTCCCTATCATTATTAATGTTTTTCTTAAAATTGACTCTAAATTAACTCATCTTTGTTTTTAGCTGAACCTCAAACTAAATAATAATAACTGGGGTTATTATGCCAATTATATCATTTCACTAAGATGTATAAAAATAATTAACTATGAAAATTAAAATTGCATGGGCCTAAAATTGGCTTAAGTACCATACTTTGTAAGAGCTGCTCTGTATCTTGACAGTTTTGCAAATGATGCCCACCAGTAAGAAGCCAGTGGACATTCCCCAGTGACACCAGCTCATTACATGCAATCCACAGCTAGAAATGATGTACTAAGTAATTACATAACTAGGCATATCACACAACTGGTCTCTCTGAGTCTCTCTTTTTCTTTATATTTAAAAATTAAATATTTCCTAACTCTTAATGTTATAGTGATAGGCAAAACTATATGTGAGACACATATAAAGAAAAGGGAAGAAAACATATAGTATGTGACCTTAGACAGTTAGGTTAACCTCCCTTTTATTTCTCATCAGTAAAATTGATGTGCTAGCATTATTAACATCTGTGGGTTGTTATAATGATTAAAAGAGATTAGCTGCATAAAATAAACTTACCATGATTCATGATATGTAGGTATATTTGTTAATTATGCAGAATATGAGGGAGTAAAGGATCAAATTAAGCAACAAACTGAGGAAATAGGCAAATAAGTTTGATTTGTTCATAAAGTCAATGTCTTTTTTTTTTTTAAAGAAGGTAAAGGGAAACATTTTTCTAGATTATAAGACTTGAAATCCAAGTTCAGGATGTGCTTCTTAATTAAATACAAGTTCCAGGAAAAAATCAATTAATAAAAATTGGGAAATATTTAGATATACTTTAATAGTCACTGGGTATTAGATTATATTTGTCAATTATTGTTAATTAGTTAGGTACAAAAATGGGTATGTAAGATAATGTTGTTGGTTTTGAGAATTAGATATGAAATGTTATCTGCAGTTTACTTCAAAATGATTTAGCAAAAGAGAGAGAGAATGAGTGAAGTATAGAATAAGGAAATAGAGCAAAATTTTTAATGAATTTAATCTAGATGGAGGTATATGGGTGCAGGTGCTCATAGTACCAAATTTTACGTAAATTTGAAAATTTCATGATAAAAACATTTTTTAAATGTTCTAAATGAATTGATAGGAAAAGAGTTTCAGAAATACTAAGGAGAAAAATAAGCAAAGGATAAGGAATATACAGAATAATCTCATTGTACACATTTTCCTTCCTCCCTCCCTCCCTTCCTTCCTTCCTTCCTTCCTTCCTTCCTTCCTTCCTTCCTTCCTTCCTTCCTTCCTCTTTCCTGCCTTCCTTCCTTCCTTCCTTCTATTTTCTTATTCAGGAAGAACAAACAGGAAACTCTCAATCCTTGTTTATTTTTTAGAAGAGTAATTTCAATTAGGGGATAAAAGAAAGGAAATGTTACTTTTCATTTTATTTTTTAAATAGTTTGACATTTTTCCATATTATATATTGCTTTAAATTTATTTTTCAGTGCATAAATTAAGTCACAACCAAAATAATTAAGTTCATTATGACTATCTCCTTAACCAAACATCATTGTTTCCCTGAACACTAATATCTCTTGGAATCTCCCCTTGAGTATGACAGGGCACTCTCTGAAATCAAAGCAGTCGTGCAGACTGCCAGATTCAACCCTAAAGAAAATGTGAGTTCACTAGAACCCAACTGCTGGTGAAGAGAATGTGTTTGCTGCATACTTGCCATTTATCTGAATAGGAAAAAAATATCTAGATACTTTTTCCATGGCTTCTTCAGTTTGTCTTTATAAAATTCAGGATTGTTTAAATGTCCTTTTTCACTGTGATAATGCCATTCTTAAAATTTCTTTTGTGGTATATTTTTCTTGGCTGCCTGAGTTACAAGGCAGTTTTTTTTAGAGTAGAAGAGCTACAGGTTTTCTCAAGCCTTTCTCCCCCTCTCCCTCTTACCTACCTCTCTTTTCCTGAAGAGATTAAAAAAGAAATTGAACTGAACTAAGAAGTAATGGGCAAACTAAAAGCAACTTTGTCAGCAGCAGAGGAGATTAAGACTCTTGAGGTAATATTAACTTCCCATTACTGGTCTTTCTCCTGCCTGCTCTGAGCATGACAGAGCAGCTCCAGAGAGCAGTGAAATACAGAGGTTTAGCCCAGTCCCTCCTCGGAACTGGGAAGGACCCTCTTCACTAGGCTGAAGCGATGTTCTGTGACAAGGTGGACATTCTGCAATATGCCCCACAGCCATTCTCAATTGTTCTGATTCATTAGTGCCCAGGCTATTGGAGAGTTTGCTATTCTTTAGGACATTACAGGGATTCTTCTATCACCAATGTCCCACTGCCTCAGAGCCACCACCACCATACTAATGCCCAGAGCAGCAACAGAACGCCTCCACTTTCCATTCATTACTGTTTTGCATGTTTATATTATACACACATACACACACACACACACACACACACACACACACACACACACACACACACTATACTTCCCCCTTCTGAAATACCTGGCCTACAGTCACTGGGCCAAAAATGGAAGTAACTTGGATGATAAATCAATAATAGTGGCAATGGTAAACAAGGAAGGAAGTCAGAATCAGGCAATCTGTTTCCATTATCAACCTGCGACAAGTAGTTATCATGCGAAGGAAACTTAATAATACTTCTTCGGCTTCAAAATAAGAGCAGTAAGTGGCATATCTGTAAATTTCAGACCTGTAGATGTGTTGCCAGACTGGGTATATGAAAGACTAACTGGATTTTATCTAATGAATTCCCAAATTAAGCTTTGGAAAGCCATAATTTCATAAGTATTTCAACAAAATAAAGCTAAAATACATCTGTGCTGTTTTAAGATAAAGAAACATTTTTTTTCATTGCTAAATAAAATAGCATGGGCATGGCTGTCATATTTTATAAATGAAGGTGCAGTTTAATGAAATGACATTATATGAATTTAAAGCAAATCTGCATTACCTTGTTTAAAGCCAGCTGCCACGCTCCTTGGCTTTCTATAGTCAGCAAGCTGTCTTGTTCCATGTTTCACTGTACCATGCAATGAGATTTATATTTGAAACCTCATAAGTCAGAGAGAGAGAAAGAAAAGAGGGAACAAATTCTTGATGGGCTCATGGGAAACATATGGCTGTTAGTGCTCAGTGTAAAATAATTTAGCCATCATTCAATAAATACTTATATTAGGATCCTGAACTTTTGACTTTTGACCAATAATTTTGAAGTTAATACTGGATCCACTAAGTTCTATGGTTTTATTGTAACTTTTGTCTCTCTTTTCAAGGAAAAGGGTGAACAAATATCCAAAGTTAATAAGAAAAAATTTAATTAAAATATTATTTATAGTTCTCAAGTCTTTCTTAAATATCATGCTTTTAATGTTAAAAGAATAATTAATACAATAAAAAATACAGTGAAAAAAATCTAGGATTTTATTTGCAACCCTGCCATTGAATAGCTGGGCAAATTTGGCAAGTTATTTTGCTGGCTCTTGATTTTCTTGTCTCACAATGCATTCTAACCTTCTGTGAATACGTGTTATTTTTAATTCCATAGACCTGCCTAAGAAGATATGCTTAGTTAATATTAACTAAGAAGATATGCTTAATTAATATTTTCACCTGTTTAAACTTTCAATTAAGATATGTTTTACTTGTGCTTAAAAATGCTTAGAGATGAAAAGTATTCATAGATATCTATATGAAATTTCCATTCTGAGACATATACTATCTCCAAGAGAGATAATGATGGAAAGTTACATATTATAAACCATGATAGATCAATGATATGTAAAGTTATGGTTATTAGAAACCACAGTGAATCATTGTGATAATATCAGACCTAAGAAATATTATGTTGCAAATTTTGACTATTTTTACTGCCCCATACTAGATATCCAACACCTGATTTACCTGGAAGTAAAAAACTCATCTACATTTTAGTAATGAGTTTGTGTTCTTAATTTAAACAGTGAAGTATGTTAAAACTATTCAATTTTAAATATCAAATAACAAAACTGCAAAGATTATTTAGTCAAAACAAACACATTAAGAAAAGAAAGTCTATTCATTTGGATAATTTGTTCATATTCATGCATCATTCTTGATAAAAATGAATTTCCACATTTTTATGACCATACTGTTATGACCATAATTTAATCCAGGAACCACATATTAAGTGATTATTAGAGATTTTATAGACAAACAAAGGGAAAGATGGACCATATTATGGTAAATTGACTTCCCTCTAATACATGCATATGATAATAAAATAACTTTCCAATACCAACATACTAAAAACCCTAAACTGCTTTTTTGGAATTTTTTTTGAGGGGATACATAATTTTCCATATAGAGTCAATCTGTGTGAAAATTATATGTCATTCCACAGACCAAGACAAAAAAGTATTCTGCTGTCATTGTTGATCAAAAGAAATAATTTAGTTGACTTCCAAATCACTGGATGGTCCCTGCATGTGGTTAACACCTCAGTTCCACACTCCCTTGATGTCAAACCCCAAAGACCCCACCAGCATAAATGGAATGTCATGTAAAAGTGGATAAAAGAGGTTTGAGGTGCCTAAGAGACCTGAAAAGTCTCATTTTAAGATTAAATGATAGATTGGAATATTATTTGTCAGCACTGCAGCAGGCAATAGTTTTGCATAAAATGATATTCCAAATACCATCTCTGCAGATGTGTTCTTTTAATCTAATCAGTATCCTATGAGATGTACCAAGTCATGATAAAATATTTACCTAACTATAAAAAATTCTTTTTACCTTAGAAAAAGATTACCTCATATCCTCCCATTTCTGTGAATGCCACCTAAGGCTGTCACCTCAACAGTTGTCTCAGAATGGGGACAGGGTGAGAGGTATAGTAATCATAAACATTTTGGTGGTCCTCAGAGCCATCACATGCATTTGAGTTTTCTTTGGAGCACAGAAATTGTCAGGCAGCTCTAAGTTAAATACTAATGATGGTAGGTTACCTGTGTTTCTCTTTTTTGCACTCATTGAAAGCCTTAAATGTGTGTGTGTGTGTGTGTGTGTGTGTTTGTATTTGCATATATATGTACATGTGAATATTTTTTCCAATGACTTATTTTTAAACGATAAGTTGCTGTCTAAAATTCTGATAATCTATGTCAAAAGTCCTTAAATCACTTGTTTTACTATAGATTTGTATTTCCCCTAAAAACAACTCTTTTAATTCACTAAGTTGACATACAGACTAGAAGTCATAAACTAGTGTCCTTGAACAGGATATATCTCACAGTCATGTTCTGTATAAATAAAACAGTATCATCAAAACAATTGAATTAGATGCTAGCACTTGAAAATGTGGAAGACTTTACATAAAAAAAATTTCCATCTTCTGGCTTTTCTCCAGTATACCCCAATCTTCTCATTCCAAAGTTTTAAATTGGCTCATGTTCCTCATTTTTATTGAGTCTGGTCTCTGTAGGCTTCTGAGCTTTGGACCTCCAATTTAGACAGACAGCCATCATTCCGTAAGTGCACATTTTGTACAAATTACTGACCTTAACATTTCATAAAATTCTATATATTAAGCTCAGTAATGGTCTGACCATCTTTGGAATATTATACTTGGCCTTTTTATCTATTCAAACCCTACCTATCTTTAAAGGCATCTCCACATGAATTTCTTCCATTAACTTTATCCTAATCTTACTTCCCATTTTCCCATAGACCACTTCAGCCAGTCCAGATTCCACACTGGTCAACTAAAGAGCTCAGTCAACAGTTTTCCCCAATTCCTACGTTAACAGTTGGATTGTATGACAAAAACAAGTTATTAATATCTCTCCCACAGTTTTCTCATTTGTAAAATTTGAATGAAAATACTACCTATCAAGTCGGAGACAGTCCATCTATACCCTCAAAACAATGTTTGGCAGATAATAACAGTACAATGCAGTCTAGTCACTATTATTATTACATTTCTGGTATATTTTGCAGCAGAATACTTTTTTGTCTTTTGGTTTCCTTTTCCTGACATCACACTCTCCTGGTTGCCCTATAATATTACTGGCTTTATTTTGTTGTTGTTGTTGTTGTTTTCTTTTGTTTTTTGCTGGCTACTTCTTTTGTCACACCTGCAAAAGTTAAGTGTTGCAGGGCTAGGTATGGTCCCCTTTCTATTTCTGCCTACTCTCTCTCCACAGTTACCACATTCAATTCATAGATTTAGATCCCATTTATTCTTTCATAACTGCCAAAATGATGTCTCCATCCTTAATATTTTTCCTTAAGGCCCAAACTAGAATAATCAAGTGCCTTCTCAGGCATCAGGCATCCGCAATTTGAATTCCTGATTTCCTTCATATGCTTGTTTCTCCCATTTTGACTCTTTCTCCCAAGGATCCTTTTTCCATAAAAGAGCAGAATGATTTTTTAAGTTTCAAATCATTCAGTGCATCTCTGCTGGTTGACTGATTGCTGTGAGCACCATGTAGTTTGTTGACATTGCTGCTGGTGACAGCTACTTACTTTCACTGCAGAGGTAGGGAGACTGAGTTCTACAGCAATTGCTTTTTCCAACTGCTTCCTGGGTTATCACTTGCTGCTAAAATTCTAGAAAAAGAATGGGTGATGGTCACTGAAGGTTTTTCACCATGGGGTTCCAGCCAGGGATTTCTATCTGGCCTTTAAAATCTAGTGAACCTAAAGCTATAGTTTAGTTTATATTCATGTGCCATGAAGATAGCTAATATAAAAGTGAAAAGTTCAGACTACAAATAATTTGTCCATGTTCATTAAACCAATTAGTTGATTTAATTTTATTTTCTGATTGCCCTCTTGGATTAGTGCTGTATAACTACAATCTATCATAAGATGAAACCTTCTTTCAGTGATTCTCAAACTTCTCCTTCCTGCAATCTCCATTCAAATCTCTGTTCATACATGACACCAATAGGGAGGTTCTCCCTCATAAGCTTATGTGAAATGACAGCCCATCACTCTGCTCACTCAGGAGAGGAGAAGGAAAAATAAAACTAAAAACCAGCCTTAGTTTTCTACTAAGATATTATATGCTTATTTATGGAATTTTTGTCATAGCTGTTATTTGAGTTGTTATTGTTGTTGCCTATCTTCCTCTTTAAAAATACGAGCTCTGCAGGAAGAGGGCTTCACACTGTAGGTTCTTATTGTATTCCCAGCACCTAAATCATTGACTTCTATTAAACATCAGTAATGAAGTGTGAAATATAAAAGTGTATAAACACTATTGATGTGTAAAATGTTTTAAAATGTACTGAATATGCTTTCAGAGAGCTCATCCTACATCATTTTACCACACAAGAATCTAAGCTTATTGTTATATGTAAGAATGTAAGGAACACTACAGGTTAAGAACCCTTAACAAATCATGTATAGAAGGATTATGTCTCAATATGAAAAGATGGTTCTTCATGTAAGTAAGTTTTATTTATATGACATTTATGAAATTCTCGATTACAAGGCAGACTAATGTACAATAAATCTGTCTTTGAGTTTTAGAGAAAAATGATGTAACTACTTAAGAATGAAAAGTTCAGCTGGGCGCAGTGGCACACACCTGTAATCCCAGCTGCTAGGGAGGCTGAGGCAGGAGGATCTTGAGTTCAAAGCCAGCCTCAGCAAAAGTGAGGCACTAAGCAACTTGGTGAAACCCTGTCCCTAATAAAATACAAAATAGGGATGGGGATGTAGTTCAGTAGTCAAGTACCCCTGAATTCAATACCTGGTACCACAAAAAAAATGAGAAGTTCAAAGCTTCTCCTTTGCATTTTGTTGATTATTCATAGATTTTGAGGGTTTTTTATCATTAGATTGCTCTAAATGTTAAATCAGCATGTATTAATGGTGCATATCAGTAGGATACAATGAAAAATCTAAACACATGAAAACAACATGCACTGATCAAATCAGGTTAATTAGCATTACCCTGTCTTTATCATTTTTTTTATATTTGGAGACTTTGAATTCTAGTGTTCTAGATCTTCATAAAATATATAAAAACTTACTGTGAACTACAGTCTTTCCACTGTGCTAAGGCACACTAGAACTTATATTTCTTTTAGCTGTTTTGTTACCCAATATTCAGCCTCCCTCTATCACTTCTCCCCACTTCCCATCTTCTAGTAATAAGTATTTTATATTCAAGTCAACATTTTTTTAGCTCCCACATGTGAGTGAGAAGATTAATTATTTGGTTCTGTATTTTACTTAATTCATTTAATATAATCCCCCCCATTTGCATCTATTTTGCTACAAATGAGGATTTCATTTTTCATGGCCAAACAATAACTAGTGTGTACTTACTCTACATATTCCTTAATTATTTATTACTTCATGGACACCTAGGTTGATTCAATATCTCAGCTATTGTGAATAGTATTGCAATAAATATGGACATCTCTTTGCTATGCTGATTTCATTTCCTTTGGATATATTCACAAAGTGGAATAGCTGGATCATATGGTAGATCTATTTTTAGTTTTTTAAGAAAACTCCATACTATTTTCCATAATGTCTGAACTAATTTACATTCCCACCCAAAGTATATGAGACTGTCATTTTCTCATATCCTGGCCAGCATTTATTTGTTTGTTCGTTTTTGCCTTTGGGGGTAATATCCAATCAGAAGTGAGATGATATCTCATAGTAGTTCTAATTTCCATCTCTCTTATGGATAATAATACTGAGTATTTTTTTTGTTTACTTTTGTCCATTTGTATTTCTTCTTTTGGGAAGTGTCTCTTCAGATCATTTACCCATTTTTAGTCAGATTATTTACCTTTTGTTGTTAAAGTTTTATGAGTTCCTTACTATTCTGGATGCTAATCCTTTGTCAAATAGTTGGCAACTTTTTTCTCCCATGTTGTAGGTTATCTCTTCATTCCTTTATTGTTTTCCTCTGTTGTGATATTTATCCCAGGGATTCAAGGACAGTTCAACATACACTGACCAAGAAAGGTAATACATCACATCAACAAAAAGTATCAATAAACATCATGTGACCATCTCAATAGACACAGAAAAGCATTTGATAAAATTCAACTTCTCTTTATGACAAAAACCCTGAAAAAATAGATATAAAAGTATTATTCCTTAACATCATAAAGACTATGTGTAATAAACCCATGACCAACATCACACTAAATGGAGAAAAGCTGAAAGTGTTTCCTCTAAGATCTGAAACAAGATAAAGTTATCCACTTTCACTGTTTTTATTCAATATAGTCCTCGAAATTTTATTCAGAGGAATTAGGCAAGAGAAAGAAATACAAGGCATAAAAAGAAGAAAGTTAGATTTTCCCTGTTAGAAAATGATATGATCCTACATTGAGAATAACCTAAAGATTTCACCAAAAGACCTGAGAACTGAGTAATGAATTTAGTAAAGTTTGAGGATACAAAACCAACATAAAAAAGAGTAACAATTTTTATATACCCATAACAATTTTACTGAAAGAAATCATGAAAGCAATTCCATTTAAAATAACTACCAAACAAAAAAAAAAACAGATAAAATACCTCGGGATAATGGGATAATTCTATCCAAGTAAACGGAAGACCTCTACAGTAAAAATTACAAAACTCTAGTGAAAGAAATTGAAGAACCCCCCCCCAAAAAAATGGAAAAGAACTTCCATAATCATTGATTGGAATAATTAATATTGTTAAAATGTCCATACTACCCAAAGCTACTTGCAATCCCCATCAAAATACCAGTGACACTCTTCACAAAACCAGGAAAAGCAATTCTAAAATTCATATGGAGGCACAAAAGACCCAAATAGCCAAAATATTCTTGAACAAAATAACAAAAAAAAAGTAGGGGGGAATCACAGTATCTCATTTCAGGATATACTTCAGGGCCATAGTAACCAAAATAGCATAAAACAGACACATAGATCAAAGGACCAGAATAGAGATACCAGAAACAAATGCACATATTACAGCCAACACAGGTTGCTCAACAAAGAAGCTGAAAACATACAATGGAAAAAGGACAGCCTCTTCAAAATATGGTACTTCAAAATGAATCAAAGACCTAAAGGTAAGACTTGTACTTGAACAACTAGAAAGAAAACAGCAACTGCCTTTCAAATTGCTGGTATGAATTTTTTGGTTCCCGAAAGCACATAGGAAACCAAAGCAAAATAGACAAATGGGATTTTTGTCTCTACTGCTATTGATCACATTCATAAGTGGCATGTAATACATATTGGAATGGATCAAAATCCATGACATCCATGATTTATAACATCATGGGCATTGCTGGTCATGGAGGTGCATTGATCTTGGGATCTTGGGACTTTTCTCTTGTGAAGTGGTAGAAGCAAGAAAAGAAAAAGTGTGAAGCCAAAGCTGTCTATGAAGCATTGGATAATCATTCTGAAACCTATACTTGGGATGCTGGTCCAGGCCACTGAAGACAGAAAAAGAGAAAGAAAGAAAAAGGCAAAGATGCTAAATTATACAAGACTTACACAAGCATGCCAGAACCTCTCCCCGCTTAGTTATCATGCTAAATGGAAGAGACCCCACACCCACCTAACTCCTCTAGATGTAGCACATTCTTCCAACAAATTTCCCTTTATGAGGTCCATTTAAACTGAACTTTGTCTGTTTATGATTGTAGTGTAGGTGAACTGACAATATGATCAGACAGATCTCAGGACTTCAGTCACCATAAGCAGACAGGCCTGTGGGAACAGTGGTACTCCTAGCTGTTATCATAACAGGAAACCTGTGGTTACAGCTCTTAGCACAAAGTGAACTAGAGGCCTGAAGCAGTTGTTTTGAATTCTTTTGTCATTGCCTCCACCTCTCTTTCATGTATTGATATGGTGAATGTCTGTCAATTGGATGGGATTAGCAAAGCCAAAGAAGAAGAACAAAATCCAATCTATAGTAAAAAAGTTAAGTAAAATAAAATAGCACAAAATAACACTGAGAGTCCAGTGTTCATAGTTCTGAGGAAAGTGTTTAGAATTGTCAGCAGTAATTACTTTTTCTATCATGCTGAATTTCTGTAATACTGGAAGCCAATGAAATGCCAGTTTTAGAGTCCACAGCAACAACATATATGAACAAGGTTAATTGAGATGTTTCAGATGACATAGGATACATTCTTACCAGTAGAAAACAAAAAGCCATATCATCTGGTTAATTAAAATGGGGAAGAACTGTTTCCTACAAAACTTGAAACAAGTATCACCATTGATTTCATTCACATCACTTTCCAATAAAAAGCTCTGAAAACCCTGTATCTCCAGACATTTAAAGAAACATCTTTCAAGCTCACCTATTGAACTGATCTATAAAACATTTTACCAGCTTTCATTCTAACTAATATATTCCTAATAGATTTTCTTTTGCACTTCCAAACAGGAGCCTTCTTTCTAGAATGTACCCTATTGGGTTTGTTATCTAAGTAAGCCTCAGTAACATTCAGAGAGTCATGTTGACCTACAGTGCTTAATTGCAACTGAATATTTACTAGAGAAAGTTTGAAACTTCACTTTCAGAATACTTTTCAATGTTTCCCATTTGTTCTGAGTATAGTACCACAAAGAGCACCAACCCAAGCTTTCTTTATCTCTTTCCATAATCCATTCCACTTGTTATCTTTTTAAGCAAAACTCCTATTGAGAAGGCAAGGCTAAGGGGCTAGCTTTTGAACGGGACTTAGCTATCCACTGCTATTCAGGAAAGGCTGCCTGCAGAACTGACCACCATATGCTCACCAGCCTGATTTACTTTTCATGGTTTTCCAGATCTTTCCTAGCAATACACACACACACACACACACACACACACACACACACGAATTACTATAATGAAACATAATGTTTAAACTTCTTGGCAATATCAAATTTGTCTCTAAAAAGGCACTAACAGCTTTTTTTGGCAAAGCAAAGTGGTGCAGACAAGATATAATATTTAACTATCAAATTATGAACTCAGAAGTGGGGAGCTGTGGACATTATCAGGAATAACAAACACTAGTACACTGAAGGCTAAGTTGTCAACACATCTCATGATGCTTCAGTAGTTTTAGGTGTGTTTACACTTATCCTACCCTCTGCCACTGCCAATAAAAATTTATAATTGGGATGTGAGAGGGGGACTTGGAGCTTTGGTGAAATGTCTGTGATTTTTGCCACCAAGAGACTGGCTTGAAAGACTGAGAATGAAAATGGAGCAGTGGCTTGGTAAATTGTGTCATCTGGACAGCCATTTCCTGGTGAACTGTTTTCTGTACCTTTTCTGAAACCCTGGAATTTTAAGTTAGAGAAATGATTAGAGATTATCTCTTTCGACCCTTCCTTTTCCAGAAAGGAGGCTCAATGAAGAGAAGCAGTTTGGTACAAATAGTGAATTGCATTTCCTGAAGTTAAACTGTGAGCAGCAACTGCAACCTTAATAAGTGTAGCCACTGGCCTAGTTAACAGCTGAGAGCCACCCTAAGTGAACCAGGCAAGTTGGGGAAAGAAAAAGAAGGCCTCCTTGTTTTAGACTTTTGGCTTACTAATGGGTAGGACCTGTGATTTCTGCCAAACTCTCCTCGGTTCAGTGGTCTCCATAGGAAGAGCCCTTTTCCTGGGTCTGAGGGCACAGGAGGGGGTAACCTTATTATTAGGCTGTTCCGCCCCCTTGCCTTCTCCCCATCCCTGTCTACCTCAAGGTCTTTCTGTCTCACCCATTGACATAGCTGCTGACAGTGCTGAACAACTCTTGGTGAGTTTCTGGTTGCTGGGTTTTCTGTTTCCCATCCCACCCTCAGCCACCGTCACGTGACCTAATTAAGACTCTTGGCTACAGCAGTGGAAAATGAGATACTTATAAAAATGCATTCATCTAGCAACACTGAATCAGCACAGTTCTGAAGACATCCATTCACTAAGCGTGAGTGAGGACCCACTCAGCCTTGTAAGAAGAAAAAGAAAGAAAAATGGCAAGGAAAGAAAATAATAGCGGTAGGCTGGTCTGTGATTGTTAGTTAGCCAAATGTAACATTTCTCCGATAATGAGTTTTAGAAGCAGGTGATATTAACAGATTTGAATGGACTTTTGACAGCATTTTTAAGATCTTAGTATAAAGTATATGTATTTTTTCCATCACTACATTTTATATCCATATAATCTTTTCTCTAAATCTCATTGTGACCATTCTAGCCTCTTGATCATCTTGGCTAGATAACAACCAAAATGTCCTAACCAGTCATCTCTCTATTGTGATGTACCATGTTTTAAATTCATATTAAATACTATTAAGTTTATTTTCAAAAAAATTTGGCTTTTTATCATATGTTTATCAAGTGCCTTGCACTTATCTAGCATGTCCTAGGCCAAGATTCAATATGAATTTTTATCATATTCTCCCTGCTTGAGTCAGGTCAGAATACTCTTCCTGAGTCAACTGCATTGCTCAAAAAAACTTTCTAATGGATTTCATCTGCATGGAGGAAAATAATGACCAAACTCTCAGCAATTGGGAACTTTTGTCTGTTCTATACTTACATATCCAAGCTTAGTATCTTTTCTTGTCCTACATAAACTATTACACTAAACAAAGACCTGTCTCATATATGATCTTTTCCCACATTCATCTACTTCTGTTCATTACTATCTGTGACCAATTCTAGCACATTTGTTAGAATATAATATAAATCCCATTTACCATGTGAAATATGCTCACCCATCTTTACCCAACACTATTCCATAAATTCCCCTTGTTTTTAGAGAAAGATATGTAAAATTTAACAAGGAATTCTTAACTTTCTGTATACTCCTTGTTCAACTTAAGTGGGTGCTCTCAGGGACACCTTCTTTAACCAAAGCCACAAGTACTTTATAAAATGTTTTTAAATTATCTGTATTTTTTCCATATGCCACTAATTTATCTTCTTCTGTGAAAACTCTCCATTTTGTCTGATTACCCAATATAATTGCTTTGGCTCATGCTCTGCTTAAGCTCATCTACTTGGACTAAAACTAGATGTTTTCCCTGGCTTTTGATTTCATTCTCTTCTTTATGATTTGTCCCCAACCCCATGAACCCTTCTCCCTTCCTGAGTCAGGTCAGCTGCATTGCTTCCTGCCAGTCCAGGAGAGGCTTTGGACATATGGTCAGCTCTTTAACAAAATTAGTGATTGCAGTGGAGGAGAGCAGATTTTATAGCCTTTCAAATGCTCAAACAATATAATGGCATGCTATGGACATCGTTCAAGCAAATATGTGTGTTGTCTGATCAGGCCTGTAGTAGAGATTTTCTTATCAACCCAGCTCTGTGTCCTCAATCTATCCATAGACAGTACCTTCTTTTTTAAATTTCTTTTAACAATTTTATTTTCTTTTTAAATATGAGTCAGTTTTTTAAAGACGAAGTTCAGCATTCTCCTATTTGCATTGACTCTAGTACAAGAGGAACCAATATGGTACAGAATTTCCTTCTTTACTTTTCATTGATGCAAAAATCACACAACACAATATTAACCATGTTCAAATGTGCAATTTAATAGCATTCAGCACATTCGCAATGTTGTGCAATCATTACTTTCAAGTTCTAAAACACTTTTTCATCCTCAAAAGAAGCCGGTATCAATTAGTCACTCCCTCTTTTTCTCTTTCCTCTAACTCCTGGCAAACACTATCAGATTTCTGTGTTTATGGATTTACAGAATCTGAATATTTTATATAAACTGAATTGTACAGTACATGATTTTTGTGTCTGCCCTTTCAATTAACATCATATTTTGTAGGAACATCCATGTCATGACATATATCAGTAGTTTCCATGTAATGACTGATTAATATTATATTGTATGGATATACCACAGTAGAATTATTTTTTAAATTTGATTTTTCCATTGACCATTGCTCTTGTATATAAGCACAATTGTTTGTTTGTTTTGTGAGTGTGTGTGTGTGTGTATCAATCTTATATACTGTAAATTTACCCAATTTGTTTATTAGCTTCAATAGTTTTTTGTTTGTTTGTAGATGCTTTGGTATTTTACATAGATAAGATCATTGACAAATAGTTTTGCTTCTGCTTCTACCTTATTCTTTTTATAAAAAAAAATCTTTCTTTGCCTAATTAAATTGGCTAGAATTTACAGTATATGGTGGGTTGAGTGATGGATGCAGTCATCCTTGTCTTGTTCCTAAACTTAGGGGAAGAGTTTTTAGTCTTTTACCATCAAGGATGATGTTAACTCTGGATTTCTGATAAATGCTCTTAATCAGGCTAAGGAAATTCCCTTCTATATTGACTTTGTTGACTGTTTTTATTGTGAACCCATGTTGGATTTTGTTGCACACTTTTTCTGCATAATTCAATATGATCCTGTTTTTCCTCTTTAGTCTGTTAATGTGTCATATTACCCTGATTAGTCTTCTTATGATAAACCACCCTTGCATTTCAGGGATAAATTCCTCTTGGTTAGACTATATAATCCATTGAACATGCTGCTGGATTCAGTTTGCTAGTAATTTATTGAGAAGTGTTACATCTTTATTTAAAGGAATATTGGTCTGTAGTTTTCTGTTCTTGTGATGTTTTTGTCTGGCTTTAGTATTGGGATGAGGCTGACCTCAGAGAATAAGTTACAAAGTTTTCCTCTCTCCTTCCACTCCTCTTTCTCCTTCAGAAGAGTTTGATAAAAAATGTTTATTGTTCTTTAAATGTTTGCTAGAATAATTTACCACTGACCTATAATCCCAAGTGTTCAAGAAAGTGAGGCAGAAGAATCACAAGGTTGAGGTCAGCCTGATAGTTTAGTGAGATCTTGTGAAAAAAATAAAAAAAAAATTAAAAAGGACTAGGGATGCAGTTCAGTGGTAAAGCACTCGTCTAGCATGTCCTAGGCCAAGATTCAATCCCACTCACCAATTAAGAAATAGTAAAAAATAATAATAATAATAATCTACCAATGAAGTCATCAATCAAGGGCTTTTCTTTGTTGGAAGCTTTTTGATTATTCATTCAATCAATTCCATTTCTGTTCAGATTTTCTATTCTTTCTTAAACAAGTTGGGTACCTTCTGTGTTTCTAGGTTCACTTAATCACATTTTATTTTCATTACATTTTCAAGGGTTAAATAAAGCTGACGGTCAGAGAAAAGATGTTCCCCATTCGGAAGTAAATCTAAATGGAAATATGTTAACAGACCTAAGACAGTTTTTCTCACCAAAACAAACCAAATGAGATAAGAAACTATTTCCTCCTTTCATATAATAAATGGCTCCTAATTATATGTACTTGTAGCAAAATTCCTAAAGAAAACAGGTATTAGATTTGACTTCCCACTGTCTTTTCTAGACCTTTTGATTTTGTTTTGTTTAAGAAAGGTAGATTGTCCTGAGAGTCTAGTTGTAAAAAGCACTCAGTGTATAGTGAGCTTTTGGTAGGGAATTCAGAACACACTTCTTCAATCAATCCTCTGGTCATAGTCCCTCTCCTGGAAATGGTGTATCAGCTTTATATGTATATCTATATCCTGGGAGCAGAAAGGGTGTGTGGGCTCAGGGACAGTACAGAGAGAGACAGACAGAAAGAGATGGAGAGTATAAAATAAATTCTTTGTGATTATTACTACTATGAAAAATGGTAGAATTTCATCAAGATAATATTTCTCTATTACACACCAAAAATGCCCTTTGATCTAATGTGCATCTTGGTTACTCTCCCTATATATCCATTACCTTTTATAATCTGAGTCAACCAAATTATCTTTTAGTCTATACAGTGAGCATAGATAATTATGCCTTTCCATTCAGAAGAAAAAGAGATAAGTGTGTTCTCTCTCTCTCTCTCTCTCTCTCTCACACACACACACACACACTCACATACACACACACACACCTGCTTCTCCAAGTTCATTCATTCAATAAACTTTTACTGAACACCTCCTATGTGCCATGCATGCATTATGTTGAACTTTGAGTTCACAATGGTGATTAAAACAGATGTGTCTTGTCAGAGATTCAGCTCATGATTCCTTTTGTCAAAGACTCAGTTCAGGAGACTTTGACTTCCATCACGTGCAGAGTTCAATAGTCCAGTTGAACAACAACAACAACAACAAAAAAAAATGAAGGCCCACATATCAGTGAAAGTTAAAGGGTAATTCAACAATGACCCCAGAACTTCTGCGGCCCAGGAAACAGTTAATGGTCTTACCCAGGAAGTATTATGACACCATACAATGGGGCATGTGTTTGCAACTCTAACCCTGACAAAGAAGCAATTCTTCCTGCCAAAGAGAGTAGAATAAATCTTCCCTTTGCCCCAGCAGGCCCCACACTGCTGATCCAGCAGAGAATGCAGAATGCTCACAATAGACAGAAGGCTGCAGGGTCAACCAAACCAACAAGAGCCACACCAGGGGTTAACAAGGAAAGCAGGAAGCCAACATTTTGCTGAACATATGGGGGAGAAGCAAAGCCTTGAAGCCATTGATAGAGACTGTCCCCGGCATAATCTCAACAGCCAAGAGTGAGATAATCTCCTAATAGCTAAGAGAGCAGAAAGAAGGAAGCAGCCAATCTCAGAACAGACAGCCTGGGAAAAGAGTGGTTCTGGCCACAAAAAAAAAAAAAAAAAAAAAAAAAAAAAAGAGGTTCTGCAGAGCCAAAGCCAGACAAGCTTGTTCTTGTTGTAGTGGCATAGAATTGTGGCCAGCCCTGGGATTGTATTCCAGCTCTGCCACTCTCCTGCTGTGACATTGTGTAAACCACTGAACCTCTCTGAAGCTTAGATGTTTTGTCTGTAAAACAAGCTTACAAGGTTGCAAGAATTGGAGAAAATGAATGTAAAGTAGGCATTCAATATATGGCAGCTACTCTTATTCTGAAGGCTGTTCCTTCATCACAAATGAATCCCTTGGTAGTGTTCTTAAAGTTCCAGTCTGTCTTCTGCTATTCAGAGTCAAGTTTTGAATCAGGATGCCTGCCTTACAGATGGCTTGTATGTTTATTTCTGTCTCAGTGTGGCATATCTTCTAAGGCCCTTATTATATATGTATCAGTCTCCCTCACATCTCCTGCACCCTGCTGCTCCATTTAGGTGCTCCTTAAGACCAGACCAATGCTCATTCATCTCTGAACCCAGTGACTGTCATAGTTTGTACACAGTAAGTACACAATAAATACTTACTATTCTGTATGCCATTCCTTCATCACTATATTCCACATTTTTACACATTTTTTTTTACTTGAAAAAGTCACACCTTGAGAAAATTGTTCCTGTGCCTACACACAAATATGCACACATGCATTTAGATGTGCGTTTTTGTGTATAGGAAAAAAAGAAACTTCCTCACCCATGAAAAACTGGATATGTACACATTCTAAGGCTTTTCAGAGACTACCTTTCCTATTCATTGAAGAGCATACCTGCAAATAGGACTTTTAAAGTTATTTCTATATGTTAAATGTTAAAAATAGTCAAAGTATATGAAGACTCCTTCTGCGCCTCAAAAATGAAAAGTGGCCATTTAATTTGGGTAACTATTTGTCTATTTATGACCTGAAAAGCATTTAATATCAAAAGGTCTAAAGAAATGAAGATTTGAAACAGCAGGCAGTGACTCAGCCGTAGTCAACGTAGCCACAGTGAGGAGTCGCCTATTCGTTGTTGCTATTTTCAGTCTTCAGGCTCACGTACAGCTGTTTTAAAACCCTGAAAGTTCCAGAAGCTCTTTCACTAAGGCTCACAGCCTTGCCGGTGATGATCTCACTGTTAATTATTTTTTTAATAAGTAGCTTTCAGCATCCCAGAACCTGTTTGAGCTGCCAGTGTTAAAAGATAAAAAAAAATGTGGAAGGAACAGCAATATTTCTCTGCAATCACAGGATTAGGAACGCTTCAAAAGCAAGGGACTTTAGAAGTCAACAGGCTCAACTTCCCTCCTCAGATGCTGCAATCCTCTACTGTTTTATTCAGAGGAGATGTTGCAGACTCCTAATAGTATCCTTGTCTGCTGAGCAGGGCCTGCATACAGGGTAGAGAGACCATGTTTGAGTTTCCTTAAAACCACAATCATTGAAGTATCCAAACTATTTTAACAGTAAACTTTGTGTGTGTCACCACAAGTGAGAGTTCCCCAGTTGGCTCCTAGAGCCTCCTTGTTTATTTCTCCACCACCAGCTCTTGAAAGTCACATCAATTCATTGTTTGCTTTTCTGGAAAATCATCCTGGGTCACTGAAGTGAGAGCTATCTAGATATGGGAGATTGTTAGGCAAAGTCCTGATGTTATTCTTGATAAGCAAGAAGTAAGCTACATAAAGGCTGGCATTTGAATGGACCATCCTGCCGGGCATGGTGGCATACACTGTAATCCCAGCAGCTTTGGAGTCCGAGGCAGAGGATCTTGAGTTCAACGCCAGCGCAGCAAAAGTGAAATGCTAAGCAACTCAGGGAGACCCTGTCTCTAAATAAAATACAAAAAATAGGGCTGGGGATGTGGCTCAGTAGTTGAGTGCCCCTGAGTTCAATTCCTGATACCCCCCCTCCTCAAAAAAAAAAAAAGCATAGTGAATGGACCATTCTGAAGGGCAGGAGAGTGGTGGTTAAAGATAGCCTCTCATGCTTGGTTAGGTGGTGACATCCTGGCTTCAACTCTTATTAGTTATGGGACCCTGGGCATCTAATTTCATTGCCTTTGTTTCCCCTTCCATAAAATGATTATTCTGAGGATTAAGTCAGTTAATACTCACAATTACAATTTGCTCTGATTTTATGGTTATTTATCAGGTTTTTTTTTTTTTTCAATGTGACCAAAAGCAGACAAGAACACATAGAGGAGGAAGAAAATTTTATTTTGGCTCACAGTTTTAGAGGTTCAATTCATGGATGACTGAGTCCACAGCTCTGGGGCTGAGGTGAAACAGAACTTCATGGTGGAAGGGCATGGTAGAGAAAAGCAGATTGGAACATGGCAGAGAGAGCTCTGTTCACCAGGGGCAAAATATACACCCCCAAATCATGTCCCTAGTAACAGACCTCCTCCAGCCATGCCTTACCTGCCAACAGTTACCACCCAGTTAATCCAAAATAGTGGATCAGTTCACAGATTAGGTTGAGGCTGTCATAACCTCACCATTTCACCTCTGAAAATTCTTGCATTTTGGTCTCACACGTGAGCTTTTCAGGCATGCCTCACATCTAAACCGTAACAGTGGTACTTGGAATATACTCAACAGTAGTGCTAGCTACTATTAACCTCCTTAAATGGAACTTAGATGAACAAAGTACATAGTTCTTTATTACCAACTTCTGCTCTGTGGTACACTGCTCAGACTGAATGCTTTTCCTAGCCTTCTGCTCTCTATGTCTCCCAGCCCAGAAATGACTGAGAAAGAACAGCTAAAATCTTACTCTGCTAGTCTATATTAGAATTTCCTTTCTTCTACCTAAACCAACTTTTTCTCTTCTTTTTTTTTCTTCCTTTTTATTTTTAACTGTAGACTGTCGTTTTTGACTTCCAGATTCTATGATAACCCTTTATATAGCTTCCATCCCAGCTAACTAACCACTCCCTCAGTAGCCAGTGGCTCTTACTGTCAGGGGAGAACAGACAATTCCTCTGTGGTAAAATTAACCAACAAATTCAACTTGTGGATAGAGACAGAGGGAATTGACGAATATTCTTTGAAACAGTATTCTGTTATAAAAATTTGGACCAACTTCTTACCTAGAGATTTATACTAATATCTTTTTCAAACCTACTTAATCCTAAAGAAAAAAAATTACCATATGCATTAAGATGCACAAATCCCATCTGGTGAAAATTATTGGCTCTACATGCTTTTAGGTTGGATCTTAACACAAGTAAGATCAGAATAAGACTGCTTACCTGTGTAACATAGAATCCCAAACACAATTTAAGCCCAGAGCAGGCTGCTGTGTAGTGTGACTCCATAACATAGCTTTGCAGAGCAGGAATTAACTGAGTGGAAGGAGGTGTACATTGAAGAGTTTAAAAAAAATAAAATAAAATAAAATTGAAGTAATAACCCACACATTTGACCTACTCCAAATCATTTTTCTTTGTTCCTCAGCACAAATAACACCGACTAAATTTGATTTTGCCGTCTTAGAAAATAATTTCAGGACTGAAAGTCAACATATTGTGACACATATATAAAATTATGGAATCACATGGAAATTAAATACCATCCCTAGCAAGGGAGCTCAGAAAACATATTTTGGGCATTGGAAATTTATTTTGGGATGAGAATTCATTTAAAATTGTTTATTGACAGTTGGTAAATCATTTTTCCCCATTTTTTTTCCTGTGTGGTACAGATGGAAGGCTAACATCTTCCAAATTCATTTCTCAGTTATACATATGTGTAAATTAGCCTGTGCAAATTGCAGTTTTCTTTTTGTGCTTTATTAAATTCTGTCAAAGCTGTTATTAGAACTGATTTTATATTGTCTGGTACTTGTGAAAATTGACAATATAGTTCTGTGAGCTAGTAGTGCCTCCAAAAGACTTAAATGTCTGTTCAAATGTCAACAAGCTAATGAAAATGCCTGAGTGTATAAATATCCAAGCTCACTCACCACTAACATTTTCATTTATATAAATACCATGCTTAGTTTAGATAGTGTCAGATTACTCCATACATTGGACCAGCCACACAGGAACACTCTTCTTCCAATGAGAAAGACAGTCTCACAGTCAGGTTAGGTATCAGATGGTATCAGATAACCCCAATTTTCCTCTTTTCATCCCAAGGACATTGAAAACCACTTAATAATCTCCCTCCTGCCCATAATTTCTCTATTCATATGGTATCTCCTCACCCTCCCAAGATTCTAGTAGAACCTAGTTTCACTTTTGAGGTATTAATCAATCTTAGGTCTTCTCTGCGGTTTAACACTTGGGTCTAATCATAATGAACCTATGGGAAGTATAAGATAAAGAACAACAACAACAAAAAAGTAACCACAACAAATTTAAGCATAAAGTTCATTGTTGAGAAGAGAAATTTCAGACTCTGGCTTTTTTAATTTTAGAATTATCCTTAGTAGAGTTCAATTTTCCTGCAAAATATTAACAACTTTTTCAATCCTCTTCTTATACGCATTTGCCTTAGAACTCTAAGGGATCTAAATTTAAATCACTGTGATATTAAGGAAGAAGAATTGTACTTCAGTGTCTTGTGCTTCAAGCATGTAATTGGAAAGAGAAAGGAATCAAAAATGAGAATAATGACAAGGCATTCAGGCAATGAATTGGCATATTTGAAAGTTGTGACTTATACTGGATTAGCCATCCTAAAGCTTCTTGTTGGTGCAGTAAAAAGAAAACTGATTATAGTGTGTAATCTACACCAAATTTGACCATATTCACTTAAAAATACTCAATTTTGGCACTTCCTTGGTAGATGTAGTGGATTTTCAAAAGGAACAAAAGCCTGAAAGGATCCATAGACTTTTCTCTAATGCCTCAGTGAAATAGCAGCATTTAGCAAGTCTTAAAAACCTGTATTTGTTATTCACAGTGCTGCATTCTAGAGAGACCACAGTGAAGAAGATGGAGCTCACTTTCTGGTGAGGGAGAGAAACAGGAAGAAGGTGACTCAGAGGGAACATGGTACAGGGCTCTGATGGGGAGAAGTGGTTTTCCCATTAGATGGATGGTAGTATCATTCTCTAAAGTAGGCAAAATTGGGAAATAGAAATGTAATTTGTACAGAGTAGAAAAAGACCTACTCAATTTGTACATTTTTCCTTTGAGGTATCTGTAGAATATGCAAATGGAAATGTCAGGTGAACAATTGTGTTTGCAAGAGAGATATTTGAATTGGAGGTAAGATTTGAGGAATTGTTAGCTTTCAGTCATTGAAACCTCAGTACTAGGCTGAGATCAGCAGGGCAGAGTAGGGCGAGTGAAAAAGTAGAGAGTGTAGAAAAGAAAGCGCAAAGGTCACTAACATTTTAGAGATGGACTTGGGAAGGAAAGCCTATACAATAGCCTGAAAGTGGATAATATTAATAATGAAAGATATGCACCAGTGTGTCTACACAGCAAGAAGAGAGCAAGGATTACCATGATGAGTCATCTATTACCAGCCTGTGTAAGAAAACCATCAATTTGAATTCATATAAAATAATATTGGCTAAATTTAGAGTCTAGTGCAAAATATATAATGTATTAAATTTGGAAAAATATATAATAATTCATTAACAAAATGTTATAACCAAAAAACAAGTAATCAGGTTTTTTGTTTAATTCTTCCTGAACATTGATGGTCAGGATGTTTACCAATAAACATCAGTTTAACTTCATGTTAAATTATAACATTATGTCACAAATAAAATATGCAACATATAAGGATCTATAAAATAAAAATCCCCAAACACATATTTTATTAGATATAAATTGGTATGATTCCCTTAAGTAGTGGTTAAAGTATTTTGATGATTCATACATATGTTATTATTTACTCTATAGATGAAAGACTCACAAATTGATTCATTTTTTTTAATAGCCAGGGAATATCTGAGACCAATGGGTAAAATTAAAAGAGGATCCATCCCCACCAGTATAAAGAAGACAATTTTAAGAACAAGTTCTATCAAAAATAAAACTTTTCTATTTTTTCTAAAAATCAATGACTATTTGTTATTTGTTAGCACTACTGTTTTTTTCTGGAGAAAATGCTTTGAAGAAAATAGATGAGGCCCCTACACATTTTAAGCTTGAAGGACAAAATAAAAATGTGATCAAAAATTTAAACATACAAGAACAACTATCAGGGAGTTAGTTCTAAGAGTTATTGAGAGAATAAAATAAATGCTGTGATCACACTTAACATGTTAAATGTTACTAGGAAAAAAAAGTTTCCAAAAATGGAGAAATTGATGATGTAAGAGCCAGGAAGTTGAGCTGGGCATGATGGCGCGGCCTTGGAATCCCAGAGGCTTTGTGAGGCTGAGGCAGGAGGATCACAATTTCAAAGCCAGCCTCAGCAAAAGTGAAGTGCTAAGCAACTCAGTGAGACCCTGTCCCTAAATCAAATACAAAATAGGGCTGAGGATGTGGCTCAGTAGTTGAGTTTTCCTGGGTTCAATCCCCAATAACCATCCCCCAAAAGGGAAGTTTAATTGTCATTGTGAAGTTTTTAGAGAAGAAGAATGGATTGGATCCAAATCTCAAGTTGAGGCCTCATGATAGTATCAAAAGGGATGGATTATTTACAAAATGAGAACAGATTGTATACAGCCCTCCCAGGCTTTGCTTTCAGAAATTTCACATTGAGAGCCTCAAATCAGTATTTATGCCATGGGAATCAGCAAACGATACAAATCAGCTTTTATGTTTTGGACCTTTTTCTGTTTTTATTTTTTTTCCCTCAATTCAGACAAAATTTTATTTAAATAAGTGATTAGCTTTGACAAGAACATCATAATTTATGAATGTGCAAAGTTTTTATTGGTTCTTTTTAGTTATACATGACAGTAGAATCTGTTTTGACATAACAATAATAAAGGCATAGAATATATCATGTTCTAGTTCAGACCAAATAACTCTCCTTCCCCTCACCTCCCCCAACCCCTTACTCCCTTCCTTCTATTGATCTTTCTGCCATTTATCCACAGCAGTGTTTTTAATTAATTTATTGTAGGTGAACTTGATGGTGAGATTCACTGTGGTATATTCATCTATGTACTTGGGAAAGTTAGGTCAGATTCATTCCACTGTCTTTTCCTTTCCCATCCCCACCCACTTCCCTTCAATCCCCATTGTCTACTCCACTGAACTTGTATTTTTCCTTTTCTCTTTATTGTGGGTTAGCTTCCACATATATGATATCAGTGAAAACATTCAACTTTTGGTTTTTGGAGTTTGTCGTATTTCACTTAGCATGGTAGTCTCCACATTCATCTGTTTACCAGTAAATGTCATAAAGCCATTCTTCTTATGGCTAAATAACATTTCATTGTGTATATAGATAACATTTTTTTTATCCATTCATCTGTTGAAGGGCACCTAGGTTGGTTCCATAGCTTAGCTATTGTGAATTGTGCTGCTATAAACATTGATGTAGTTGTGTCACTGTAATATGCTGATTTTAATCTTTTGGATATATACTGAGGAGTAGGATAACTGGGTAAAATGGTGAAATGGTGAATCCATCCTAGTTTTCTGAGGAATCTCTGTACTGCTTTCCAGTGTGTTTACACCAATTTGTAGTCTCACCAACAATGTATGAGTATACTTTTTCCCCACATCCATGTCAACATTTATTGTTACTTATATTCTTGATAATTGCCATTCAGACTGGAATAAGATTACATCTCAGTGTTGTTTTAATTTGCATTTCTCTAATTGCTACAGATGTTGAGCATTTTTTCAGATATTTGTTGGTCATTCATATTTCTTCTTTTGAGAAGAGTCTTTTCAGTTCCTTTGCCCATTTATTGATTGGGTTATTTGGATTTTGGTGTTAAGTTTTTTGTATAATCTGAATACTAATGCCCTATCTGAGGTGCAGGTGGCAAAGATTTTTCTCCCATTCTGTAGACTCTCTCTTCATGCTCTTGATTGCTTCCTTTGCTGTGAAGAAACTTTTAAAATTTGTTTTCTTAACACTTACCAACACATCCCTGACAACATGCAAGAATATTGACATTGTCCACTGTAGTAAGATAAGACATTTCCTGCCTGATGATAACCTATTAATTTCTATGAAGTATGAAACAAGATCATCAGGATAGTGGTATATGTGAGATTCATGACATTTATATGAACTCTGAAGGGCTATTGATATTGGATACCATGTACACACCATATAGATTTATGTGCCTAGTAAAAGATGGAACTAGATGATCCCAGAAACTACCCAACTCTGAAAATACATTATTTTATTATAAAAGTAATTGCTAAGAATGAACAAATTTGGATTCACATTTTGTCTTTTGAAACTATTTTTCATTTTCCCCACAGATGTAAATATAAATATGAGTCACTTAAACTTTTCAAGTTTTTGTTGTTTATCACTACTATTCAATTGCTCATTAAGTTTCATTTTGAAACTTTTCATTTTGTTTTGCTATATTTCTTTGGCTCAGGGTTGCAATGCAAAGATTATGGGGTTGTTCAGTAAATATAATTAGACATAAGCTTTGGCAAGTGAGCAGTCAAATGAAAATTTCAATACTGAAGTGTTCGTAAATGAAAACCCTGAAATTTTACTAAAAGAAAACTTTAAAATTGACAGCATGCATGTTAGAAATTTTGGTCAACTCTCTGCAGATTATTTATTTTAGTTATTGTTTCTTCAACACTGTCTAGACAACCTTGATTCTTCGGTTAGATAAATTGTACCAACAAGATGAAGAAATGTAAAGCAAAATAATGTTTCACATGGATTGTGGAGAGTGGGTGTGAAATTAAAAAGTCCACCTGCTGTGGAATCTCTCTTTCTCTATGGCAAAGCCAGAGAAGCATTTGTAAAGAGATCATTTTAGTCACTCCAGTTGTACAGTATTTCTGTAGTTGCACGTGGCTTGCTTACGTGAAGGTTCTTTTTAGGGAGTCACTATAAAAATCCTTAACATACCAGCTCAGCAATAGCTGTCTTAGGACATTTTTAAAAAGGAATAGTCTCTCCCTCGCCTCCGCCTTTTTTTCTTCTTCTTCTTTTTTTTAATGTAGAAGAAAAATGCCACTATTACTCTGAACGCAAAGCCCCAGCCAGTCCTACTAGTGAACAATGACTTGTAGTAATGGTTCCCTCAATGCCAGAACTGACTGGCACCCAATTATTTTATTTTGGCTTTAGGAGGCCTTTTGGTCTTGATGTGAATCTGATCTTCTTCAAGACAGTTGATTCCTGCAAAGTGCTATTACCATACAACTTTCCCACATCACTGCCCAAGCCCAGGTAGATGGTGTGCCTGTTTGTAAACTAAGTGACATTTCCTGACATAGTAGCGCTCTTTGGCAGAGTCACATGAAGATTTTACTACATTTCCAGAAAGTGGATTTTACTACCTGAGCTTTGAGAGCTCTCTCTTATTATAGATGTTTCTATATCAAAAATTCGCACCTTAAAATTTACCGCAGGTATCTGCCTCTGCCTAATGTTTTGCCCTCTTCCTGTTTGTGTGGTTCTCCACTGTTTGGAAATGGGAATATTGATGGGAAATATGAGGTATTCTTGCCCTGCATTTTAAGGGTCCAGAAACAGTCTGGTATGTCAGGGCAGAACTTCAGTGTAGTTGAATTCAAGAGAGATTCAGGAAAAGGAACACACTTTGTGTTCACTAAGATTGGAAAGGTATATTGAGAAAAGTTTCCATTGTTGAGATTTGGTTCTTCAGGTCTCAGAAGCCCAAGTACTTTCCATATCCTAATTGCTTGCATACTACTTCTAGAATAATTCATGAAAGGACTGTGGAATTAATATCTGTGAAGACTCTTTCAAAATACAAGTTATGAGGGTCTGGACCTGCCTTCCAGGGTACATGTGAATCTTTGTGTTGGCAGAAGGTGTTGGTGATATCCTGTGAGCTGACTTCTAGGTAACCACCTCATACTGTTGAGTGTAAGATACACTGATGCTGACATTTTCTTTATCTTATCAAATGGTTTCACATAACTGCATTGAGGGTGCTATCCAGCTGACAGTGATTGTACGGTTGTATTGCATTGCAAGATAAACCTTGTTTCAGAAAGGTTAAGAAGTGAAAATATGTGCAGCTGAAAAAAAAAATCAATGAAATAAGGAAATGAGGAAATTTTTCCTGTATTGTCACATCACATTTACAAATTTGATAAATAGCCTTTGAAGAATTGTCCCTGATAGTTTGTCATTGTTAATGCAATTCGGAGTCTTCAGATGTGTGTTTGATCAACTGAAAGGAAAAGAAAAAAAAAAGAATATGCTATGGTTTCTGGTTTGTGTTCATAGTGCAGGGGAGCTTAATCCTAATGCAGGATGGACAGTCATCACCATCACTCAGTCTACAAAAGAAATTAATTGAATACATGGGAAAATATTCCTTTAAATCTGGAAAGCAATGTTGTCGCCCTCTTATCCCTCAATTACAAAGTGTGAAATCTTGTTAGTATTTTATTGAAGATGCTTTCATAGCTCTTTGTGTTTCATTAAACCCCAAAGCAATTTCCGTAATATGCTACGGCAAGTGCTGAACTGCTGCTTGAGCTACTCTATGGAAAAGCCCATTATGGAGCAATATTAACTCTCTCTAGCCCCAGGAAGACCAATCTGTACAGATTAATTTCTTCAAATTAATGGAAGTTCTGTCTGCTTGGAATACTACCCATCCCATTCAAGGACTTCTAAACTATTGTTCTAGAGCATGTTTTCTTTATCTTACTATTGTTGACATCTGGGACTAGATGATTCTATGCTGATAGGAGCTGTCATGTACAGTGTAGCCCCTAGTTGCCATCAAAAATGACTCCAGATATTGACTAATGTCCCGGTTGAGAACCATTATTCTAGATTGCCAGGATGGAGAAGTTCTAGAAAATATCACATGCTTTAAGAATCTGTTCTTACCATATGATTGTGTTAATCAACAGTAAAGCCAGTGGATGAGCTATCAAAGCTTATATAAAAGCCTTAAAAGCAGCAAAACAGATGTTTTCAGGTTCTGGACCTGGTATCACAACACAAACTTACTATGGGATAGGTTAGTCAGGGCTGAGGTTGAGGACAGAAGTGTGGCATCTGCTTCCTCCTTCTTACGTATTTTCTACAAAGAAAAAACTAAAACCTGCAAAAATGTGAAGGAACTTACAAAAACACATTATTCAGTCTTCTTCAGTGTTCAATGAATCTTGGCACTCTATTTTTTTTAACAGATGGTATTTAAAAAAAATCCTGCAAGTTTTTCATCAACATGGAGAATAAAAAAAATAATAGAAAACAACAAAAATATTATTCTAATAAGATCACCCCTGCCCCATTAGTGATTTTCCCATCCAGATGAAAATATTTCCATCTGGAGGCATACCATATGTACACCTTTTTGCATACCAATGGTCTGTTCTTTAGTAATTCAGTAGTTAAGCCATAGTTGGCAATTTTTTTTTCTCCAAGAGTTTATTTTTTTAAAAAGAAGTTTTAAGTTCTCTTTAAAATTGAGAGGATGGTGGAGATATCCCATATATCTCCTGTCCTCACAAATACACAACCACTCTCATTATCAACCTCCCATTCTATGAAAAACTAAGTATGTTCTCACCAGTGACCCATGCTGACAAGATGAACTAAAGGACAAAAATCATATCATCATCTGAATTATATATAGAAAAATCATTGGACAAATTTCTACATCCTTTAATGATAAAAAGTGTCAGCAAATTAGATATACAAGGAGTGCAGCTCAACATAACAAAGGCCATATATGACAAGCTCAATGTTAACATACTCAGTGGTGAAAAGCTTTACTTCTAAGATTAAGACAATGATAGCGTCTCCTTCCATTTGTGCTGCTGTAACAAAAATGCCACAGACTGGTTATTTTATAAAGACCAGAAATTTATTTCTCACAGTTCCTTAGGCTAGGAGCTCAAGATCAAGGTGCAAGTATATTTGGTGTCTCACAAGGGACTTGGTCTCTGCTTCTAAGATGGCACCTTGTTGTTGCATCCTCAAGAGAGGAGGAACTCTGTGTCTTCACTTGGCAGAAGGAGCAAAAGAGCAAGAGAGGTTTCTGTAGTCCTTATTATAAGGGCATGAATTCATTCATCAGGGCAGTTGTTCCTTCCCCCAAAGAACCCCATCTCTTAATATCGCCACAAAGAAGATTAAGTTTCAACATGAATTTTGGAGGAGACACATATTTGATGCATAGCAGATTACCACTCTCACCACTTTTAGTGAACATAGTATTAAATTCTTAGGATGATTAGGCAAGAAAAACAAACTAAGAAGAAATAAATTTTTCTGTTTCCACATGATATAATATTATATGTAGAAAACTCCAAAAAGAGCCACAAAAAGCAGAATTAATAAGTGCTGCAGTCTGGCTGCAGCAAAATAACCCGGGGGTGATGAGCAACTTGTGTACATTGATACAGCAGGAGTGGGAGCTGTTTATTGTAGCACAGGAGGGGTATATATGCATTACACACAGCTTATCTTAATTAACATAAACTAGATACAGCAGTCAACTAACAAGGAAGCTCCACACTTAGTGGCTCGATGGCATTACTTCACAAACCACTCCCTCTGGCAAAATGTCAGGCTCCATCTTGACTTGTTTATAGACCCTAACATTTCCCCCCTTTGTTTAATTTAAATAATGACCATAGTGGTTTTTACACAAACACCATAAATAATCTGCTACAAGCAGAAGGGGAGGATACAAAATGCCGCAATACCAAGCCAATTGATGGCTCCATGCAAGAAGCCCTTGGAAAAATTATACCAGCAATGACACTGTTAGCAAAGATACCGAGTTACAATTTGTTGTAGATTACAGTTTGTTGTCTCAGTCCAGGTAAAGCAGTGTCTCAATAGATTAACTCACAGTCCAGGTAAATCACAGTCCAGGTAAGTTCTGCAGGCAGCTAGCTTAAATCACAGTCCAGGTAAGTTCTGCAGGCAGCTAGCTTAAATCACAGTCCAGGTAAGTTCTGCAGGCAGCTAGCTTAAATCACAGTCCAGGTAAGTTCTGCAGGCAGCTAGCTTGATCCGAAGTCTCGTCCGGTTCTCAACAACACTGGAAATTTTTCCACCCTCGTTTTCACCAGCACTGGGATGAAGGCAGGAACTCAGGCAATGATGCTAAAGAAAATCCTGTAGCAGGCACCAAGAAAAAAACCTTCTGAACAATTTAGTACATTATCTCAAGGTTTTTTACATTTGAAATAGGCCTTAATAGTGCTCATTACTCATTAGCTTCCAGGTGTGGGAGAACCATTGTAGTTACTGGCCTTGGAAATGATCAAACTTCAGGGATGAGGGCCTTCTTCCACCTGCAGCGTCCTGGGCAGCCCCAGATGGCCCCAGGGAGTGTTCAGGACTCAAACTGCCACTGGACACAGGGAGCAAGAGCCTGAGAGACTGTGCCTCCGGGTCAGGTTTGGATTTGGGCTCTCACAGTGGCGACCCTCTCCCCGGGCAGGGGGCGGGGAAGAGCCTGCCGCAGCTTGGAAAGTCCTTGCTGCACCATGACCAGCTCTTGCACGTGGCAGCCGCTACGTGGATTCTCGCCAATTCACGCACCCTCCGATAACGAAAAGTATTCAGTAATAGCCTTTTGCTGCAACTTTCTTCCTGATAATCCTTCCTCCTCTGAACTTTCTTCTTTCTGACTAGAGTTCCTGGGCTTCCATCAACACATGCCCTAACTGCTCTTGGTTCCACTGGGGTGCCTTCTTCCCTTAGTAATTGACTTAACACCCCTTCCATATTTTTGTCACAAAGACAATGCAACATTGATTCAAGACAAAACAAGACACAAATATACTGTATCAATCTTCTCCATTTTCCCAAAATGGCCATTTTTCGTCTCAACCTATCTGCCTAGGGACGAGCAGATTTGCTCCTGTCCTATCTAGAGACGGTCAGCTTTTTTTTTCGTCACTTACCCCCAAGTGTCCCTGGGCTCCCGGTACGAGCCACCATCTGCCGCAAATAAGGACATAAAAATCAACATACAAAAAATCAGATACATTTCTACATATTAATAGTGGACTATCCAAAAACAGAACTTAAGAAGACAATCTCACTCATAATAGCATCAAAAAGAACAAAATACTTAGGAATAAATTTGACCAAGTAAGTGAAAAATATATACAATGAAAATTATAAAAATCAATGAACAATACTGAAGAGGACAAAAATAAAATTACCTGTGTTCATGAATTGTAAGAATTATTATTGTCAAAATGTCTAGACTCCCCAAAGCAATCTACATACTCAGTGCAATTCCTTATAAAATTCCAATGACATTCTTCAGAGAACTAGAAAAAAAATTCTGAAATTTATATGAAACCAAAAAAGACCCTGAATAGTTAAAGCTATCTTGAGCAAGAAGAACAAAGATGGAAGTATCATATTTGCTAATTCCAAAATATATGAAGCGTCTGTAATCCAACAGATGCAATACTGGCATGGAAACCAATAAACAGACCAAGGGAACTGAATAGTGAGCCCAGAAACAAACCCTCACTTATGGTCAACTGATCTTTAACAAGTGTTCCAAGACCATACACCAGGGAAAGGATAGTGTCTTTAATAAATTATGTTGAGATAACTGGATATCCACATGAAAATATTAACACTGAGCTCTTCTCTCATGTTGTATACAAAATCAACTCAAATGAATGAAGGACTTAAATGTAAGACCTGAAAACTTAAATGTAAGACCTCAAAAACTAAATGAGGAAAACCTAAAGAAAAAACTTCTGGCCATTTCTCTAACCATTGAATTTCAGATTTGACCCAAAAGCATGAACAACAGAAGCAAAAATACACAAGCGGGATTACTTCAAACTAAAAACCTTCTGTATGCCAAAGGAAACAGCTAACAGACCAAAGAAAGATCCTACGAAATATGAGAAAATATCATACATCTGATAAGGTGTTAATATCCACAACATACACAAAACTTGGAAGAGCGCAACAACATAAAAATAAAATAGCTCAATTTAAAAATGGTCAAAGGACCTGAATAGATATTTTACAAAAGAGGACATATGAACAATCAACATCACATAGGAAAAATTTTCAACATCACTAATCATTGGAGAAATACGAATTAAAACCATTTAAAAATATCACCTTTCTCCTGTCAGAATAGTGTTATCCAAAAGATAAAAGATAACAGCTGTTAGTGAGGAGGTGAAAAACATAATACCAAGGTACACTATAATGTAAATTGGTACAACCATGTTGGAAAACAGTATGTATTTCCTCAAAATATTAAAAAATACAGCTACCATATGACCTAGCATCCCACTTCTAGGTATGTATCCAAAGAAAATAAAATCAGTATCTCAAAGCTATACCTACGTGCCCATGTTCACTGCAGCATATTCACAATAGACAAGACATGAAAGTAATCTAAATATCCATTGACAGAAGAGTTGATGAATAAAATGTGTATATTTATGTCTCTATACATGCACAATGGAATATAATTTGAGATTTTTAAGAAAGGAAATTTCTCCATTTGACAACATCAGTGAACCTGAAGGACATTATGCTAAGTGAATGAGCCAGACACAGAAAGACAAATAGTGTATGATCTCACTTATATGTGGAGTCTAAAATTTTGAAATCCTAAATTAGGGAATAGAATTGTGGTTGCCATTGACTGGGAGAGTGGATAAGATGGGGCAATGTTGATGTCTGGAGACATAATTAATGCACTGCATAGTAACTATAATTAATCTTACTGTATTCTATACTGGAAATATCTTGAGTGTTCTCACCACATACATCCAAAAAGGCAACTATGCGAAGTAATGAATATATTAATTTTCTTGAGTGTGGTACTTGTTTCATGACATAAATGTATATATAAAACATCAGGCTTCATGCCCTTAATTCATACAATTTTGGTTTGTCAATTCTACCTCAATAAAGCATAATCTTCAAAATGATTAAGTAATTCTTCAGATCTCATTGAAGGCCTGGAAAGTACCAATATATTCTATTGGGAATGGGCCAGGAGTGTGTGTGTGTGTGTGTGTGTGTTTCTGTGTTGGGTATCTAGGTGGGGAATGTCTAATAAAGACACAAATTGTATAAAATCCCAGTTTTCAGAAAGTTAACAGAGTTAGAAGTTGGGAAACCACATATACATAAAGAATTTGAGAACTGAATAAAATATAGTGATTCCTGTTAGGTATGGGAAGAAATAGTGGAGTATGGGAGAAGAGAAGAACCCTTCCTACTAAAAGACCTCAGAAAAGGTTTTGTGAAGAAGGGGATGGCATAGAGTACAAAGAGAAGAGGAAAATGATAAATGGCAAACTAAAGCGCTGTACTTGTTAATGTGGAGCTTAAAAACAATTGAGAGGATAAGTGTTATCCCTGGCAAAACATAATGAGGTCTTGAAATAAGAAGAACCAACACTGTCACATGAAATCAAAGGGCTACTTATTTGATTCTGTAACTTTGGAAAGAGTAATTGCTGTTACTCAGTTTAAACATCCTAGTTCCACCCATTTACTCCTAATGATCCAAGCACTTAAGCATGAACTAGAACAAAATTAGCATCTTGCCCAATACCTTGCCTTTAGTAAATAGTTAATAAATAAGTATTTATAATATTAACAACAAAATCTTTATGTTATAAGGGTCTAACAAATATTTATTTTAAAAAAAGTGTTAACAAGAAATTGTTCACTTTGTGATAACAGACACAAGAATTATCTACTTCAGAATTATCTAGTTTTATATTTAGGATAAATTTCAAATACAGGTAGTTATTATCATCTAGTTTGCTAATTGAGAAAATCTTTTGGGGTGAACTATTCCTAAGATCTTCTGAATAATCAAAATATCTGTCCCCCTCATTACATTCCTGAACAAAGATAAGAAGTAATAACTGGTTATGGTAACATTGGCTATGCATGATTAATCCTAATAGTTAGATAAACTGGAAAATAGATATAAACTAGTTCTAAGTTGAGCCTTGTTATTTTATTCATCCATGGAAATTATTGTTTTAATTAAAGACACAACCATAGTAAATAGCAATAAGTGGTCTCAGGATCTACATGAACTACCAATTACCAGGATTTAGTATATAATATTAATAATATTGGAATTAAAAGAGGAAGGAAATCTGCATTCATATTCAGGACCCCATGACTGTGAATCAACTATTTATACTTATTATTAAGATGGTGCCTGCCAACACTTTGTTCAGAAATACCCATTAGAGTTATAAAGCAAGAATTTATTTTAGTTTATTAATGGAAAGTTAATGAGTCAAAAGGATAGTCTTTGACTCTCCGTTGCTGTTTCCTATCTCATTGCAGATATGTATCTACTAGATATGTATCTACTGTGAGTGTGGCTCATGGTACAACCCTTGCCTAGCAGGCAGGAGACACAGGTCTTGGGTTCAATCCCAGGAGAGAGAGAGAGAGAGAGAGAGAGAGTGAGAGAGAGAGAGAGAGAGAGAGAGAGAGAGAGAGAAAGTAATAATGTAATTCTTCATTTTCTTGTAAAAAAATTTTTAACAAGGTTCTAATCTTAATGCTTAGAAGTGTTCTTGTAACATTAAATGGCCATTTTATGGGCATGGTGCCACATCTGAACTGAAAAACATATGAGCCTTCAGAGGATAACAAATGAATCAAGCAAATAGTTAATCTGGAGTTTATTTGTTCAGAGGGTATAGAACCAGCTTAACTCTAAAAAGTCTACAACATCCTGCTTTGAACGTATGTAAATAAGATCCTGGCAAGTACATTATTGATAAATTGGGCATTACTTGATAAAAATATTGTGGCAATGAAATAAAGGACCCAAGGAAAAAAAATAATTTGTCTGCTTTTAAAGAAATACTAATTTTAAAAAGAATTTAGATTTTGACTATTTTTAACTACCGGGCAATTTGATATTAAATATAATGGACAGTTCCCTATCTGTGATTAATTTTACATAAAATATTTTATCAAATTATTTGAAAACCATTTTTCCTCCAAAACATAAGGCAAAGCGATAATATATCACTTTCTGAAATTACTTTTGACTGGGCTTCAAGACAAGCAGCTGGCATGGGATCTGGTGCTGGAAGTACGTTTTCCAAAATTACAGACACATAATAGCCTCAAGCATCTTGCCCAGAACTGTGATCTGTACCTGCCAATGCACCCCTCTGCACCTTGATGGCTGAGCCCTTGTGTGGCACTGATGCTCATGGGTCTTCTTGCTGTTGGTATACTTTATTGTCTTCCATTTTCTACAGTATGTGAATAAAAATGGCATTTGCTTGGAAATGTTAAAAGTCAAATCAAAAAGTGAACTTGATTCCCAATTCACAATAGTAGAAGAGAAACTGAATGATTGGAAAACAGTTTTATGTTACTCTGACACATTGGCTCTCAACCTTGTCATACTCCAAGCACTATTTTTATAGAAAATATTTTATGAGACATATTTATTCTCCTAAAATAAATTCAAAGATAAACTACCCACGCAGACTGTTTCAGAGGAATAAATACAATGCTCTACCTGCAATATAAAGGAGAAATATATAAATGCCCTGAAGCAGAACTACAGTGGGTGACATAATGAAGTAATTAGATACATTTATCTATGCAGAGGTGGACTCACTGTAGTTTCATGGTAAACGTGAAAGATGTGAAGACAGATTAGTTTAACTGATTGTATTAGGAATTCAAATGCCATGAGCAGTGGTACTACCATGTAGTTATTTTTCAAAATAGTGAACAACTCCTGACAAAAACTAAAACAAGCGGACAAACAAAGCCCTGAACAAAACGTAGCCTTTCCTCCATTTACAGCAGCTCCATTTCTGAGAAATTCAGTATATATTAAACTCATACTCTAGATGTAGTTACATCTAGATTTTTCACCATCATCTATATAGGGAAGCCTTGGGGGAGGAGTACTACTCTGAATATTGCAATGTCTACCATCCCTAGCCCCTTCCTAGGAGCACCCTATTTTTATATCAACCAAAACCATCTTTAGAGATTTCCAAAACAGCCCCCTCAGAAGGGTATTGAGGCTGCTAGAGCTATTCCTGGTTCTTGGCTTGACACTTGACCACTCACCACTTTGGCACCACCCTAGCTCCCATGGCCTAGACCACACCCATACCAACTCCTGCTTATCAGAATGAGCCTTTTGGCTACACAGGTGTGTGTGTGTGTGTGTGTGTGTGTGTGTGTGTGTGTGTGTGTGTATCTTTCTCTTTTCTCTCTCTCTCTCTCTCTCTCTCTCTCTCTCTCTCTCTCTCTCTCTCGGCATGTGTATCCTTTTTTATTGACATTAAAAAGCAACTTGAAATACTTCAACAGGTTTTCACAAGAAAAACTTATTAACAAATTTCAGGCTACCATAATGTATCTTCCATGGTCAGGCAGATTTGTGAAGCAAACTGAAGGCAACTCTTGTCAGCTTGAACCTATTTTCATAATTCTTATTTTGTGCTCATTGTTCCTTGCTAATCTCTATAGTTCTAAATTCTGACAGCAATTATCTGAATAATCATATTAATTATTATTGTTTTTAATTTTTTATTTTATTTATTCTAGTTAATTATATATGACAGCAAAATGCAATTCAACTTATATTATACAAATAGAGCACAATTTTTCATGTCTCTGGTTGAACACAAAGTAGAGTCACACCATTCATGTTTTCATACATGTACTTAGGATAATGATGTCCATCTCATTCCACCATCTTTCCTACCCCCATATCCCTGCTACCCTCCCTCCCCTTTGCCCTATTTAAAGTTCATCTATTCCTCCCATGCTCCCTCTCATCCCCATTATGAATCAGCATCCTTATAGAAGACAATCAGCATTTGGTTTGGGGATTGGCTAACTTCACTTTGCATTATATTCTACAACTCCATCCATTTACCTAAAAATGCCATGATTTTATTCTCTTTAATGCTGAGTAATATTTCATTGTGTACATATAACACATTTTTCTTTATCCATTCATCTACTAAAGGGCATCTAGATTGGATCCACAATTTAGCTATTGTGAATTTGCACAGGTCTCTCTTATGCAGGCCTTGGTGGAATGCAATGCTTTTACCTCTTCTTGTGTTCTGCACACTTCTCTACCAAAGCCCTTTTCTACTTCCAAGATAATTACTACCAAGCCCAATATACTAAATAGTGAAAAAAATATATTTTTCCCAAAATATTTTTAAAGTTTGTTCTCACAAAATATGAAGGAAAATGAAAGTTTTCAAAGAAGAAAGCCCTGATAAAGAAGGGCGTCTTTTTTATATATAAGTGAATAAATAAAGGTTTTCAGAGATCAAGATGCATTAATGAATTGTAAGGAAATTTCTCATCTTATTTTCTCACCTCCTCCCATTTAACTTCCATTAATTAATATTTATGAAATGTTTAGAACAACTCCTGGCATGTTGTAAGCTCTATGTAATCTTTGCTAAATAATTAAATAAGTACTCAAAATTGTTCTAAAATTCAAGTATGATATATCCTTTTTGATCAAAAGCTTCAGTGAATATTTATTTTAAATTCAAATATTTTTAAGAAGACCAAGTATACAATGATAGAGAATAAAATAGTAATTACCAGGGTAGGGTTTGTGTGGAGAGGGAGGAAATGGAGTATAGGTTAAAGGATACAAAATAGCAGAAATGAAAGATGAATAAGTATGAATATCTAAGATATATCATGAGGACTATGGGTCATAACAGTGTGTGGTCTTCAGGAGTTTTGCTAAATGAGTACATTATAGCTGTTCTTGCTGGAAAGATGAGTATGTGAGATGTTGGGTATGTTAATGTCAACTACACACACACACACACACACACACACATGTATCTTATATTATGTTGTATATTTCAATATACAATAACATTTATTTTAAAAGTATTTTAAATAAATAGATCTTTTTCTTCAAATAAAACATTTACATGAAAACACACTATACTCATGTTTTCCTAACAACATTTTGGTCAATGATGACCACAAATAATTACTACCATGTCCTATATGCAAAATAGTGAAAAAAAATATTTTTCCCAAAATATTTTTAAAGTTTGTTCTCACAAGTGTATGAAAGAAAATTAAGTTTTCAAAGAAGCAGAAAGCCCTGATAAAGAAGGGCTATGAAATATAATGTAAGGGCTGTGGAGTATAATTTAGCCTGAAAATTCCTATCACCTAATCTTTTTTTCATTGTAGATGGACACAATAACTTTATTTTATTTCTTTATTTTTTATGTTGTGCTGAGGATCAGACCCAGTGCCCCACACATGCCAGGCAAGTGCTCTATCACTGAGCTACAACCCCAGCCCTCTCACTTAATATATATATATATATATATACTTTTCTGTGTTTAGATATGTTGTGTTACTATGTCTGTAGTATTCAGTTCAGTAACATACATGCAGGTTTGTAGCCCAGGAGTAATAGGTTGCACACACAGCCTAGATATATAGTCAGTCAACCATCTAGGTCCACATAACTAGACTCTGTATGATCACGCAGCAACAACAGGCTGGCAATACATCTCTCAGAACATGTCCTCATTGTTAAGGTTATTCATTGTGGTGAGCCGTTTCTGTGTACTGTGGCCGCCATTACAAGTTGGCGCTGGCTCCGTTGTAGTCTGTGACAAACAACTCCTTATCAGAATGAGTTGGCACGCTGTGACTTGGCACCCTATGAGAAAAGTCCACGTGACAGTTGTGCATTGGGGCTTTATCTGCTTTATTAAGGCTGGGGCACACGGGAGTAGGAGTAGTGGCAGTAGGAGTAGTGGCAGTAGGAGTAGTGGCAGTAGGAGTAGTGGCAGTAGGAGTAGTGGCAGTAGTAGTAGTAGTAGTAGTAGTAATAGTAAAAGCTAAAAGACATGTCTAAACAAAGGCCTGAATAAACTGCTGAAAGAAGATTCCTGAGTTGCGTCTTCCTTGCAGGCAAGGGGTCGCAACAATTCATCACTCAGAAGTGGAAGCACCATGATCTGAATGTAGAAAGTCTGCTGGATGGGGCAGCTGTGGTTTTCATACTTTCAACACCAGCTAACTTCTATGCTATGATCTCCTTGAAGCATCAGTTACATGTCATTCATCTTCAAAAGAATCAAAATTAGTGCTTTCTTCATGGCTCAACCCAGTGAGGGACTTTAACTTAAAAATTCATAAAATGTCTATTGACTTTCCTATAGCAATTTCTCATTTTCTAATTTTCACCTTCTTATAAACTGATAGAACTCAGAAATCTAGATCGATCCTAGTACAGCAGTAGATAGAACAGCAAATAGAACAGAAATTGAAAATATGTAAAAATAAATTCAAATAGTAGATTTTGTATTAACTTTATGTTAATATATTAAATGAGAATCTCTTCATGTAATATATATTTTTGTCTTTTTATATTGAATGGATTTTTCCCTATAAAATATTTTAAAATAGGGAATGAATTTATTTCTATTTGTAATTTTCCTTAGTTATGTATTAACAGTGTATGATTTCGAATTTCTCCATCTTGTTATACCTATTCTTTGCAACTCCTCATTTCAATTACATTTCTTTCGCATCATCAGATCTTCTCAACTCAAGGTATTGTAGAGGACTCTAAGACTTTCCAGATTTTCAGAATTCAGAGCTCTAGTAGTTAACACTATGGGTCTCAGAATCCATTAGTCTCTAGCTCTGTCTTTTATTAGCTGGATGACACTGAAAAAAAGGTACTCATAATCTCTGAGCATCAGTTTTCTTTTCTATAAAAGTGGGTTATAATTATCTCTACCTCGATGTTTTCAAAATGCTTACTTCAATATCTGGCCCATAGTATGTGCTCAATAAATGTTAATTACTTTTAAATTCCATGTTTATCTTAGGGGTAGAGGCTGCTTTTATAATTTTATTTTTTGAATTAGAACAATTGGTAACTTATTAGGCAATAAAATATATCTCATAAAGTGTGAATATAATGTTATATTGACTAGTTCTTTTATTTATTTATTTTAATTAGGTATATGTGACAGAAAAATGCATTTTTGTACACAATTGTGTACACTCATTGTACACAATTGCAGCACAACTCTTCATTTCTCTGGCTGTACATGATGTAGTTTCACACTCCATGTTCAGCCTTACATGTATCTAGGGTAATGATGTCCATCTCATTCCACCATCTTTCCTGCCCTCGTGCACCTTTCCCTCCCTCCCTCCCCTTTGCCCAATCAAAGTTCCTTCATTTTTCCCATGCCTCCCCCCTTCCCATTTTGGATCAGCATTCACTTATCAGAGAGAACATTTGACCTTTGATATTTTGGCATTGGCTTACCTCACTTAGTATGATATTCTCCAGCTTCATCCATTTACCTGAAAATGCCATGATTTTATTCTCATTTAATGCTGAGTAATATTCCATTGTGTTTACACCACAGTTTCTTTATCCATTCATCTAATGAAGGGCTTCTAGGTTGGTTCCACAGTTTAGCTATTGTGAATTGAGCTGCTATAAACATTGATGTAATTGTGTCACTGTAGTATGCTCTTTTTAAGTTATTTGGGTATAGACCAAGGAGTGGGATAGCTGGGTCAAATGGTGGTTCCCTTCCAAGTTTTCTAAGGAATCTCCATACTGCTTTCCAGATTGGTTGCACCAATTTGCAGTCCCACCAGTATTGTATAAGTGTGCCTTTTCCCCTACATCCTCGCCAACATTTATTGTTGTCTGTATTCTTGATAACTGCCATTCTGACAGGAGTGAGATGAAATCATAGAGTATTTTCGATTTACATTTATCTAATTACTAGAGATGTTGAACATTTTTTCATATATTTGTTGCTCGAATGTAAATCTTCTTCTGAGAAGTGTTTGTTCGGCTCCTTAGCCCATTTATTGATTGGTTTGTCTGTTATTTGTATGTGTGTGTGTGTGTGTGTGTGTGTGTGTGTGTGTGTTAAATTTTTTGAGTCCTTTATACATCCTGGAGATTAGTGCTCTATCTGAAGTGTGTGTGGCAAGAATTTGCTCCCAAAATGTAGACTCTCTCTTCACCTCATTGATCATTTATTTTTCTGAGAAGCAGCTTTTTAGTTTGAAACCATTCCATTTCTTAATTCTTAATTTTATTTCTTACACTTTAGGAGTCTTGTTAAGGAAATCAGGGCCTAATCCAACATGATGAAGATCTGGCCCTACTTTTTGCTGTACTTTGAGTTGAGTTTTGTGCATGGTGAGAGATAGGGGTTTATTTTCATTTTGCTGCATATGGATTTCCCATTCTCCCAGCATCATTTGTTGAAGAGGCTATCTTTTTTCCACTCTGTTTTTGGCAACTTTGTCTAGTATGAGATAACTGTATGTATGTGGATTTGTCTCTGTGTCTTCCATTCTGTATCATTGGTCTACATGTCTATTTTGAGCCAATATCATGCCACTTTTGTTACTATAGCTTCGTTGTATAGTTTAAGTTCTGGTATTGTGATGCCCCCTGCATCACTCTTGATAAGGATAGCTTTGACTATTCTGGGTCTCTTATTTTTCCAAATGAATTTCATGGTTGCTTTTCCTATTTCTATAATGAATGATGATGGGATTTTAATTGGAATCACATCGAATCTGTATAGAGCTTTGGGAAGTATGGACATTTTGACAATATTAATTTTGCCTATCCAGGAGCATGGGAGATCTTTCTATTTTCTAAGGTCTTCTTCAATTTCTTTCTTTAGTGTTCTGTAGTTTTCATTGTAAAGGTCTTTAACCTCTTTCTTAAGTTGACTCCCAGGTGTTTTTTTGTTTGTTTGTTTGTTTTGTGTTTTTAGGCTATTGTGAATGGGGTAGTTTCCCTAATTTCTCTTTCAGAGGATTCGTCACTGATGTATAGAAATGCATTTGATTTATTAGTATAATTATCTCTATCTCAATGTGTTCAAAATGTTGACTTTAATATCTGGCTCGTAGTATGTGCTCAGTAAATGTTAATTACTTTTAAATTCTGTGTTTATCTTAGGGGCAGAAGCTGCTTTTTTAAAGCAAATATCTCAATGTTCTATTAGGTACAAAAGTAACTGAACCTCCTCTGTCCCTTCCTCTGTAGCCAGCAGTGTATATTTCTTCCTTACTTTCCCTTTACTGATAGAATATGTTATTATCTGATATTGGTCTTTCTAATTCATAAACATATGTGTTCTTTCTACTTAATAAACCATATCAATGTCTAAATTACTTTTCTTTCACTGCTCTTTATTGAAACCTTGGAGCTTGGCATTTTCTAAATGCTAATTGCTTTCTTTTCTCACTCTGGTAATTCATTCCAGACACATACGTTTGATGTAGGATTAGTTCTACATAAATATTTTGTGACCAGAAAATATCACGTAAAAAAAGTTAAACCTTTGTTTTATATGCAGAGAACAGATGTATAAACATGCTCAGTGATTTAGAGTCAACAACACCACCAAGGAACAGAGGCATTTTAAAATTTATTTTATTATTATCATTATTAATATGCTAATCATACAAATGAATGGGATGTACTGTGGTATTTCCAAATCAGTTATGGTTATATCTCTAGCTTTGCACTATCTTAGGGGCTTATCTTAGGGGCAGCCTCTGACCCTAAGATAAAAATATGCCCCTATGTGCTTCCATAGCAATTTTACCCTCACTCCCCCTATCAGCACCACTTCTCATTCCCTAGTAATCCCATAATCTATCTTCTCCTTTCCAGTCAATTTAGGGTAGTTCTTTGTTTTGTTTCCACATATGAAAGAGAACATACAATTCTTATCTTTCCATGTTTTATTTTGCTTAACATGATGTCCTCTAATTGTGAACATTTTGCTGCAAATGACAAGAGTTTCATTCTTCTTTATGGTTGAATAATATTCCATAGTGTGTTGAATAGTATATCATATACATACAATATCATATTTTTTGTCCACTCATCTCTTGACAGGTGCCAACACTAATTCCCTACCTTGGTTATTGTGAATGGCACCACAACAAACATGGGCATGCAGGTATCTCTTCTGAATGCTGATATCCTTTCCTTTGAATGTGTACCCAGGAATGGGTATTCATTATTTTGTGGAACTTTCATACAGTTTTCACAGAAGCTGTACTAACTTGCGTTCCTACCAACAAAGTGTAAGGATTCCTTTGACTCCACATTCTTACAAGCATTTGTTATTCCTTCTTTTTTTTTTTTTTTTGATAATAGTCATTCTAACTGGGGTGACACTGTATCTCATTATACTTTTGGTTTGAATTTCCCTGATGGCTCATAACATTGAGCATTTTTTCATGTATTTGTTAGCCATTTGTATTCCTTCATTTAAGAAGTGTCTATTTCACATCACTTGCTCAGATTTATTTTTTTATTAAATGTATCCTTGTTTGTTTGTTAAGTTTTTTTAGTTCCTTATATACTCTGGACATTAACAGCTGACAGATACCTTCTCCAGTTCTGTGGACTAACTTTTCACTCTTTTGCTTATTTCCTTTGATGTTGAGGGCTATTTAGTTTGATAGAATCCCATTTGACAATTTTGCCTTTGTTTCCTGTGCTTTTCAAGTCCTTTTCAGAAAATCATGACTTATACCAGTATTTGGAAGTGCTTCTCTTGTATTTTCCTCCAGTACTTTCATAATTTCAAGTCTTATATTTAGTTTTTTTATTCACTTTGAGTTTATTTTTTTTTGTACAGGGTCAAAGATGGGGTTCAAGTTTCAGTCTTCTGCATTGAATATCCAGGTTTTTTTTTCAGCCTTGTTGGTTAAAGAGGCTATTCTTTTCCAGTATATGTTTTTGGCACCATTGCCAGGAATTACTTGGCTGTAGATGGTTCGGGTTTTTTCCCCTCTCTGGGTTCTCTATTCTGTTCCTTTGGTCTATGTATCTGTTTTTATGCCAGTGTCATGCTGTTTTTGTTACTATGGACCTGCAGCATGTCTTCAAATCAAGTATGGTGATACCTCTAGCTTTGTTCTTTCTGCTCAAGATTGTTTTAGCTATTTGGGGGTCTATGTGCTTCCATAGCAATTTTAGGTTATGAGGTTTTTCTAGTTCTATTACAGATGTCATTGGTGTTTCCATGAGGACAGTATGGAATCTCCAGATTGCTTTAAATATTACGGACATTTTAATAATAGTGATTATTCTAATAGATGAATATTGGAATAATATTCTGCCTCTTAGTGTCTTCTTCTATTCTTAAGTATTTTAAAATTTTCATTATAAAGGTCTTTTGCTTTTTTGTTAAACTCATCCTTAGGAAGTTTTTTTTTTTTTTTGTGTGTGTGTGTGTGTGTGTATGTGAGAGACAATTAGCTTGCTTTCATTATTTCTTTCTCAGCAAACTCATTATTGGTGCATCAAAAAGTTACTGAGATTTTTTAATTTGTATCCTGCAACTTTGCTGAATTCATTTTTTTATTCGAATAGTCTTTTGTGGGGACCCTGGTTTTTGTATGTATAGAATCATCTGCAAATTTGGCTTCCTGTTTTCCTATTTCCTTTCATTTCTTTTTCTTGCCCTACTTGCCCTAGCTAAAATTTCTAGTACAATATTGAATAAGAGCACTGAGTGTTCATACCCTTGTCTTCTTCCTGATCTTAAATAACATGCTTTCAGTGTTTCCCTATTCCATGCAATGTTAGATCTGGAAGATATATATATATATATATATATATATAGTGTGTGATATATAATTATGTATACACATTATATATTTATTATGTATAATATTTATATATACAACAGAATGTATGCATATATAAATATATAGCCTTCACTAGGTTAAAATCTGATTCTTCTATACTTAATCTGTTCAAGCTTTTTATCAAAAAGGATGTTGAATTTTATAAAATGCTTTCTCTGTATCTATTGAGGTTCTCTTTGATTTTTTTCCTTCATACTACTATGGTATGTATATATATGCTTATTGATTTGCCTTTGTTGAACCATCCTTGCATCCTTGGAATGAGACCAACTTGGTCATAGTGCATGGTCCTTTTTATGTGCTGTTGAATTAGATTTGCTAGCATTTTATTGAAAATTTTTGTATCAGTGTCCATCAGGGAAATTGTTCTGTAGTTTTTGTTTGTTTTGTTTTGTTTTATTTGATATGTCCTTGTCAGATTTTGATAACAGTATCATTTGCCCAGAGAGTAAGTTTAGAAGGGTTCCTTTCCTTTCAATTCTATGGGATATTTTCTAAGGAAGCTTATACATAAAAAGTTATTAACAAGTCAATCTGTTAAATTGTAATAATAATACTTTGTATGCATTCACAAGCATATATCAAAATCTGCCAGTGGTCTACATGATGCAGGGTAAGAGAGTAGCTTTTCTAATGTTCAGATGACTAAATAACCAAACTTCATAAGCAGCTGACACTGGGTGATAATATTTTTTAACTATAGTACAATAAAAACCTATTTCCATCACTTTTATCCAATGGTTTTACATATTAAAACTGTTTTTCTAACATTTTCTAAGTCCAGAGATTCTGAGAAAGCTATGTATTTGTGATTCATGTAGTTTTTAGGGAGTGAAGTCTGTATCCCAAAGTTAAGGAATTTTTCTAAGCCAAGGTCACAAAAAATGTGAAGTCAGGGCTAGAATAAGGACTTAAAGACATTTTTCACATTCTCCCTAATTCCTGATGCAGATTTTACTCTTTCAAAGAAGTGAAAGCATTAAGAAATTTTTTTCTCACTATACTTCTCATAAAATAAAATATATAAAATAAGATTAATTATAACACAAAGTAAGTTGAACATATCGTAGAAATCTGATCTATTATATAGAAGTAGAGATTTTTTTGTTTCTCTAGTGCTTTCTACTCATTTAAAAATTCTATAGCTAAGTCACTTATTTAATTTTCTACTTATACTTACAAGGTGGTTATAATTAGTATTAATGTCTAATTAAAGGCAAAAAGCATGATAGCAAAGGCTATGATAAGAAGCCCTGGGTAAATAAAAAAGAGACTTGGAATGGATGGTGTAGTAATGTGGAAAGCTGATCATGTCTGCCGCACTGTGGCTAATATGCAGCTTGGAAGAGGGCCACTGATGTAGAAATATCAGCTCTACAATGGCATTTTCCTTTCAAGGAGTAAAGTTGCAGCCATCAGATATATTTTTCCATTTATCCCCAAAATCCGTTTTAAATTGGGATTTTCTGCTGGGTAAAGCAGAGACTTTTGAGTCAATTAATTGTTTTTCCTTATCTCCCCTTTAATGACCTTAATAGTCTGTGAAACTGTGAAATGCCTCCTACCACCTTTCAAGGACCCTCTGAGAGAAGATTTCCAGGGCAGCCCATGAGTCCCCTGAGAGGCTCCCATGATACTCCTCTCTGAGATGACTGTTGACAGAAATGGCCAGGGCAGGGGCTGTGGAGTCAGAGATCCAGGTTCCTGAATGTCTTCCAAGCTCTGTCACTTTTTAGTAGTGTGACCTTAAAGAACGTATTTATATTTCTGAGTCTCCGTTTATTAAAGTATAAAGATAACCTTACCTCATATGTTCACCCTAAGGATTAAATACAGTGATATTATGGAAGACTCAGCACAGTGCTAATATTTAAACAAACAGGAGAAACAAATGTTTTTCTCTAACTCAAGTTCATACCAGCTGAGTAATTATCTTCATTTAGCACAGAAGTTTCTTTCTCAGCTTCACTATGCATCATGATTTATGTAGAAATGAACTTGATGTTCATCAAATAACCAGTAAGGATACTTGCTGGTTTATATTAGTTAGTGCCATTGGACAACATTTTATTAATCATAAATCTTGGCAAAGATAAAAAAATATGAGCACCACAGAAATAGAAGAAAATTTTTTTAAAAGAAATGGGTAATAGCCATGCGTGGTGGCAGGTGCCTGTAATGCAGGGCTTCAAGAGGCTGAGGCAAGATGATTGAGAGTTCAAAGCTAGCTTCAGCAAATTAAGGAGGCCCTAAGCAACTGAGTGAGAACCTGTCTCTAAATAAAATATTTTTTAAAAGCCAGAGATGTGGCTCAGTGGTTAAACGTCCCATGGTTCAATCCCCAGTACCCCCTCCCCCCAAAAAGAAATAGGCAATAGGTATAAGTGAAAGAGTAAAATAAGCCCTTAAGCAAAATAAATCCCAAATAAAATCCTTGCACGTTGAACATAGTGCTGCAGGAACTGGATTTTAAAACTGGTTTTGCCCTGCTCAGCCAGAGACCTCACACATCACCTGACTTGTATGAATCTGAGTTTTCTAGCCTATGAGAAATGAGATGAAATCATCCTGCAGGTCCCATTCAATTCTATATTCTAAAAACATTTTGAATTGGGAGGATGTTACAAGTAAAGCAAATCCAAATCCTTTATAATTCCTATTCCCTTTCAAAGACTCAGTTAAGCAAATATAGCTGCTGTCTTTTCAAACACCAATACTTTCACTCTTTTCATGAAATGGCTTTGCAGAATTTAATCTGCAAGACCATCGACAAACCCAGATCATTTCTCCAAAGTCAAACTGATGGCTGTTTCAACCAGAAAAAACATCTGGAAAGCCATCTGCTACAGTTCACGCAGGGGCTCCCAGCCTCAAACTATTCCCTGCAATGCCATACAATGTCCTAATAACTCTGTGATGAACTGGAGCACCTTTCACTTGGATTTTCCAGTGAAAAGTGTAAGAACACTGCTGGAGGACAACAGATTTCTGCAGGACATTTAGGTATGACCTTGAGTTGAAAACAGAGGCATGTATTAAGAGTTCTGAGTGAGTTATTTTCAACCAGAAAATGCTACTTCCAATCAGAACCACAATTAACTGATCAATTTGTATATTCCAAAGCCATGCATGGAGAGCCTACTATCTGCAGATTACTTTTGCAATGTAAGAAGAATATGGATCAAACACCTTGGCTGCTCCTAGCATAGGGCAAAACTCACACAAAATCATGCAATTACAACAGTGTGCTGAGGCCCAAAGCAGAACAAGCCTTAAAGCCAAAGATAACACACAAACTCTTGGTCATTAGTGCAGCTTGTTTTCAGAATGGCAAAAAAATAAATAAAGAAATTATACTGAACTGTACTTTTTTTTTTTTTTGGTCAGCTTTGCATTGGACCATTTTTGTGATGTGATCTCATTTAAGTAAATCACATTGAATCAGTTCTATATTCCAATAATTCCAAAATAATGATTTTTTTTTACTTTTAAATAAAGGTCACAGCTATTTTTTCTCCTTGTATTTTCCATTTAATTGGAGACCAAATCCTTTAATTTTCCCTGTGGTGTTGTGTGGCTTCTCTCTCCCCATCCTGTTACCATCTCCTCAGTTCCCATCCTCCTTACCTTTCACTTGCACTATTACACACTTTCTCTGTTCTTGACTAACTCCAATTTATTGTGGTTTTTTTTTGTTACCTGATATTTTTACGATGACATTTTAATCCATTGGAATAAGCTTTTACATAAGATAAAATAAGTAAAATATTAAACTTTCAACTAATTAAATTGATCAAATAAGGTGTGAAGTTAATTCTTCATCCAAGTCCTAAATATTATTTCATCTCTTTGCATCTCCTGTCTTTCATTCTATAATTGATGCTGTCATATTATCAAAATGGTCCAGTTCACATTGCAAAATTAAAATGCCTGCTTCCCCACACACAGTATGTGGAGTGCTTCTCCAAGACACTTAACCTCTCATTCTACTCTCTTGCCCCCAAAACTTCAAAAACCTTTGACTGCCAAAGCAAAGGTTCTCACATTTGAATAAGTGTGAGAATAACCTGAGAAACTTTTCTTAAAAATTGAAATTCTCAAAGCCAAACTTCCTGAGAACCTGATTCTGATCAGTGATCTGAGATGCAACTAAGAAATCAACCCACCACCCTTGTGTGGGCCTTCCTCATGCCCTTTCCTGGCAGTGCATCTACTTCTACCATCTCCCTTGTCTCTCCCTCTCTTCCCTTGCTGTAAATGTCCCACAAGTAGGAATCTATGTCCCTAGCACCAACAGGAACCACTGGGAAACCGATGGTTTCCATAACGACTTTTTAATGAAAGAAGGAAGCACTACTTGACGTTATTATCTGATTTGATAAAACTAGAAACTTGTGAGGTTTTAACAACTGTCTGAAAAGAGTCTATTAGTTGTTGGGTACAGTATTGCATGCCTATAATCCCAGAAGCTCAGGAGGCTAAGGAAGGAGGGTTGCATGTTTAAAGCCAACCTCAGCAACTTAGCGAGGCCCTAAGAAACTTGAATAAAATATAAAAAAAAGAGTTGGGGATGTGACCCAGTGATTAAGTGCCCCTGGGTTCAATCCCCAGTACAGAGAGAGAGAGAGGTGTGTGTGTGGGGGTGGGGTGGGGAATCAATTGTTCAAAGATTAAAAGAAAGCATACAGAGCATTCAGCTTTGGTTCTGATTAACACTATTTCAGGATCTCCTTAGGGGAGGAAATTATAATTTATGACTATTATGATTATTGGCAAGGTGATTCATAAGCATGTAGATTTTTAGAAAAGCAATTCATTTGCTTTGAATTTTAAACTTGTTAATTTACAAAGGCACAGATTCCCTAAATGCTTTAAGTGATATACAGAATGATGTTGCTCCTCTGGAGCAGCATATTGGTATTGTCAGGCAGAGTGCATCCTTCTTTACTTTAAATGGCATATGGCAGAAGGCACCAAAGGCTTTTCAAGGAAGGTGGGGAATGATCAAAATGAAAGTGAACCTAGATTTCTTCAAATTTGTAAAGTTCTGCTCCTCTGCAGTTCTAGCCAGTGGCCTCTCTCTATAACCCACTTTGGGTGTTGGATTTGTTATTAAGTAAAAGTCCACATAAAAGTACATCCAAGGTGATCCGGTCACTGAAGTACCATATGTAATTCTCAAAAAGAGCTGTGGTTAAGAGGAGCAGAAGAAAACAGGCCTGTTACCTTATTTTTTGTTTTGACCCTCTTGGATGAGAAGATACACTAACACACCTCCATCACCTTGCATGTTCTTCTATTTACCTGGAATGATTTCCCTCTTCACCCAGCTCTTTCCTGCTCATCCTTCAGATCTGAGCTTTGAAGACATATTGTCCAATAAACCCTTCTGTCTGCCTCCACCCAGGTAAACTGCTACATGTCTTTGCTTATCTTTATCATTGCACATAACCCAGTGTATCAAAATCACACATTGACTGGTTGGTCACTCCATTGGACTGCAGGTTCTCACAAGGAGAAATTTTCTCATATTCTCCACTGTATCCCAGTGTCTAGAATAGAACTTACAATAAAAAAAGGCACTGAGTGCATATTTGTCCAGTGAATCAATGGTTATGTGCATTTAATACAAATTAATGAATAGTCACATCCTACAAATTAAATTTTTCTTGTTATTGTTTTTGTGCCTCCCATCCCTGAAACATTACCCACTGTCTGATTTAATATCAATACAGGAATGAATTATATAAACTGAAAAGACTGAGAGGGCAAAAAAAAAAATCTGTGAGTTCAAAAAGAAAATCTTCCCATTTCAGGCAAAATACCTGCTCTACTGATAAGTATAAGCCTTGATTGTTCTCCCAGGTTCAATACAATGACTTTAACCACATAGCAACTTTTTCCCTTTATTCTAAGCAGAATTGATATGAGAGAAAGAACAGATGACCTGTGCCCAGCAGTGATGGCAATGGCTGGGTGGTCAGATCAGGCAGCACTGGTGCCAAATATGGGAGGATTGGTTAGCAGAGTCCACATGGCCATCTGTAGTACATGTATTGCCATCCCATCAGTTAATCAGAGCCATCTGGGGCTCATGAAAAGTGAACATATGACAGCAAAAGGCATCAAAATAACCACAACCACAACCACTTAAGTTCGGGTCTGAGTCACAACATGGCCACTTCTTAAACCGTAGCAATAAGGATAATCTCTTTACCTTAATTGCCTCTCAGATTGCCTAAGGGTCTAAGAATATAACAAGATACTACACAGTGAAATATTGGTAAGTTGTAAGATGACTCTGCCACTGACAATTCTTAGACAAATTCCAACTGCCATGGAACCTCCCTTGGAAACAACTTCCAAGGTGGTCAGTGTCTAAATACTTCTTAAGCACATGATATATGTCAAACAGTTCTCAGCATGGTTCTAAAAGAAGCTCCGTCATTCTTCTAGTGAGAGTAAACTGGAAACAAGAACATATGAAAACAAATGAACAAATAATTGTCTTCACTGTTTCTAAGAGGAGCTCAGAAACGACCTTTGGTTTGAATTGAGCACTGCAAATATCTGATGAAGAGAATCCCTGGCACATACAAATGCTCTGAGGCAGGAATGAGCTGGACTTTATAAGTGTATTGTGGACCAAAGTTAAGAGTTTTCTATAAGCTGGGCATGGTGGCAGATGCCTGTAGTCCCAGCTACTCAGGTGGCTGAGGCAGAAGGATCTTGAACCAGGAATTTGAGGCCAGCCTGGGCAACATAAGGAGACCCTACCTTAAAAAAAAAAAAAAAAAAAAAAGTTGAGCTTTATTCTAAGCAGTGGAGAATTCTAAAGCAGTGACCCAAACTTCCACTCTTTAAGCTCCTTTTTCCCTTTGGGGGAAAGGACTAAGCAGAAAGGCAGTCTCTCAGGGAAATTTAAATCAACTAAGGACACTCACTGTTTTGTTTGCTTTCTTAAACCTGTTTAATATTTTATTCCACCAAACTTCACTTAAATGAAAAGGTCACTTTTAATTTATTTATTATTGGTTTGCTTTACTGCAAACCAAAATAAGATCAGGTGTCATTTGCAATAAGTAGTGAGTGTCAGTCTATGATCCTGGAATTCAAAATGAAGGATAATTAAAAATTTTTTCCTTACCTATATGTGGTAATTATTTTGCACGTTCTGTTTTGAGAAAAGTTGGAGGCAGAAAGATTAGACAGTGCATTAGGATCTATGAACAACTGATTTTAATAAGACGCTTTCATATTTTATGCAAAATTAGGTGTACTATTAAAAACATGTCCTGCATATCATCCCAACAGTCCCACACATTTATCCACAATTGTTTATTGAACTTTATAGTAAACTTATGCAAACTTAATAAAAAAACTAATTTTATAATTCTCATCTAAGCAAAAATCTCATCTATTTAAATAAATATTTTAATAGATGTTAAAACATAATATCAGAAAATTCATTAATACTTATTTGTTTATATATTTTTTACCTTATTAGAGGAGTATGTTAGCTATCAGAGATATCTAGATATATTTGAAAGAATATTATTTTAAAGATCAAATCTAAGAGTCATCAAAACAAACCAATTCTTTTTCCTTTGTTGTGTTGTTACCTAGAGATTTGGTCTTTATTTTCAATTGACAGTATTTGAGTAAAGTATAACCTGACCTCAAAGCCATTTATTTATTTTTTTTTAAAAAGAGCATCAAAGCAACCTGGAGTGTGCACTGCCCCAGTACTGATTCTATTGCGTGTTCTTTCAGCTAGCCCTTGTGCGACTGTACATGCAAACACGGTCAGTTCCCACCTTGTTCCCTTATGTGGAAGGTTTGCAGAACAGAGCTGCCCCTGGGGGGACTCCCAGATGATGACTGTTCTTTTCTGTGGAGCTCCCTCTGAGCAGCAAATCAACCTGCTCCCTTCCCACACACAGGGTGTGAAGGGACCGCATCTACACAGACTTTTCTGAATCAACTTGGAGGAGAATTTTATTGTCATTTCAGGGTTTTTGCATTTTCTAACGTGGATGGGTGGCTGTGTTTTGTAAGAAGTCTTAATATCACCCCACACATCTTGGAATTTAGGAAAAACTCTACGATTTATTTCTCAACACAAAAATTTTGCTGTGGATGGGGACAAATTCCTACACAGAACATGGAAAGAAGCTCTGTTAGACGTTGAGACAAAAAAAAAAAAACTAGCTTTGGATGAATTATGAAAACTAGAATACATATTCCATAGCGAGCAAATCTTTTGCAATTATTCTCATTGAAAGAGTGAACTTGAGATTTATCATATAACCACTGTTTTAAACAAAAACTCCAGAGTATCCCAAATTGCGTAAGTCTTGTTTCTAATTTAACAGTGAGCATATTAAAGTGAAGATGAGCTAAAGGGTTTGGTAGTCATGGCAACATGCTGTGAAAATATACCATGTCATTCAAGTATATTAGAAAAAATATATTATCATTCCAAAGGTTTTTGTTGTACTTTTAAATATGAACTGCAGAAGGGGAAGGAAGAGGTGGAAAAGATAGAGGAGCTTAGGAATATAGTTAATTTTTATTAAGAAAATGCTGATTTGAAAATAATATGATTTAAATTCTAAATAAATTTAACTAAAACCAAATTTGATGTTAAAATAAAGAACATGAGAAATAAATACAAAACACAAAATGTGCTAAATTGACTTCCTGCAAGTAAGAGTCCAGATATGGAGAATAATTTTATATTTTTTACCATTTAAATGAGTTGCTTCTAAAGCACATAATTTGTGAATACTAATATAAGAAACAAAACCCTTGAAGCACAACTTTCAACAATTTTCAACAAACATGCGAGATATTCACTGCTTTATTCCAAATCATAAGATGGACAGGTGATTAAATGAGATTATTGTACATCATTTAAGACACAGAGAGACAAAAACTGGAAATCATCCAGGTCATATTCATTAAAATATCAGCTAACATTTTGAGATCTATTCTTAACTTCTTTTCTATGCCAGAAATCCATATGTAGCTATATATTTTTTTATTATAAAAATAGAATTACACTCTACATATTTGCCTGTAATTTGAGAGCTTAAGAGCCTGGCATTTCTGTCAGACACATTTGTATTCTAGTTTCAGTCTCAGTTCTGCTTCCAAAAATGTGTTTGGGGGCTCATCTGAGCCCCAGTTCTCTTATGTGGAAAAAAGGCATAAGAAAATCACCTCTGGCAAAGGATCATTGCCAGACCAGAAAGATATTAAACAATGAAATAAGACAATCAGTAGACACCAAAACTGGCCTGACAGAAATGTCAGAATTATCTGCCAAAGATTTTAAAGAAGCTGTCATAAAAATGCTTCAACAAGCAATTATGAGCACACTTAAATGAAAAGATAGAGTCTCAGCAAAAATGAAAAATCTCAGTGAAGAAATAGAAAATATAAAAAAGAAGTGAAAAATTTGAAAAATCACGGGATAGTCTTAACAATAGAATAGAGGGATAAAAATCGGTGAACTTAATGATGGGATAGTACAAATCGCTTAATATGAAATGATATAGAGAAAATAAACTTTTAAAAAATGCTAACTCCAGTGAGAATGGCAATTATCAAGAATACAAGCAGCAATAAATGTTGGCAAGGATGTGAGGGGAAAGGTACACTTACACATTGCTGGTGGGACTGCAAATTGATGCAATCATTATGGAAAGCAGTATGAAGTTTTCTCAGAAAAAAATTGGAATAGCACCACCATTTGACCTAGCTATCCACTCCTCAGTTTATGCCCAAAGGACTTAAAATCAGCATATTATAATGATATAACCACATCAATGTTTATAGCAGCTCAATTCACAATAGTCAAGCTATGGAATCAATCTACATGTCCTTTAACAGATGAATGGATAAAGAAAATGTGGTAAATATACACAATGGAATATTACTCAGTCTTAAATAAGAATGAAATTATGGCATTTGCAGGTAAATGGATGGAGCTGGAGAATATTATGCTAAGAGAAATAAGCCAATTCCAAAAACCCAGAGGCTGAATGTTTTCTCTGATATGCAGATGCTAATTCACAATAAGGAAGGGGGAGTAGGGAAGATTAGAGTTGCTTTAGGTTAGGTATAGAGGAGTGAAGGAGGTAGTGTGGGTATGAGGAAAGGGAGGCATTATTACCCTATTTATACATATAACCACATTACTGGTGTAATGCTACACCATCTACCACCAGAAGAATGAGAAATTTTATCCCAATTATGTATGATGTGTCAAAGTGCATTCTATCATGTATAACTTCTTAGAACAAATAAAAACATAAGAAATCAAAGAAAAAGAAGAAGAAAAAGAAATGAACACAATCTCAGGTAACTGTGAGACTCACACAAAGAAAATCTAACGTCCTGTGAGAAGAACTGAAAAAAGAGGGTGAAACTGGAAAAAAAAAATTAGAAAATAATAATGGGTGAATTTTCTCAAACATAACCAAAAAAAAAAAACTATACACTGAAGAAGTAAATTAAATTACTTCTTCAGTGTATAGAAAAATTAAAACCTATAACAAACATACTTACCATAAAAGAATGGCTATAGGAGTGTTTTAGTCAGCTTTTCCACCGCTATCACTAAAAGATCTGACCAGAACAATGGTAGGGGAGGAAAGGTTTATTTAGGGGTTCATGGTCTCAGAAGTCTTAGTCCATAGAAGATTGGATCCATTCCTTGGGGCTCAAGGTGAAGTAGAACATCATGGCCGAAGATTGGGAGAAGAGAAACAGCTCACATGGTGATGAGGAAGGAGAGAGAGAAAGAGAGAGAGAAAGAGAGAGAGACTTCTCTCTATATAAAATACCCCAAAGCCCTGCCCCCAATGCCCCACATCCTCCAGCCACTCCCTACACTTCACTCACCGTTCATTTAGTCCCATTAGGAATTAATTCACTGATTAGGTTAAGGCTGTAACCCAATTATTTCTTCTATAAAACTTCTTGCATTATCTCACACATGAACTTTTGGGGGATACCTCACATCCAAACCCTAACAAGGAGTGTCTCTAAATACAAAGGAGATAATAAAAGGAGGTATCTTGGGATATTCAGGAGGAAGAAAAAAAGGGTATCAAAAAATGTGCATGAATAAAAGTGTTTTCTTTTGCTCTTGAGTGTTCAGCAAGGCCTGAGGGCTGGTCACTCTGTTATATAACTTTTAGACTTCAAAAGATATGGGAGGCATCTGGAGTAGAGGGATGATGTGGTCAGACCCAGCATTTAGGAGGATCTCTAGGGTACCAGGTGAGAACAGCAAGATGGATCAGGGTAACCCAGACTGAGACGACGGGGACAGAGACCAGCAAGTCTCCGGAGATGGAGATTAGTGATCTGTTTCTATATAGACATTAAGATAGAGTCAACAAAATGTGCTGTTGGATTAATTGTAGGAAAAGGGAAAGAGGGGTTCATTCCATGGTCAGTGGCACTCCATAGCTCTGGGCCCAAGAGGAGAGAAAGAACGAGTTCCACCTATCAGTGAGAAAATATAATTCCCAAAGAGACATCCCCAGTGACCTCCTTACTCCAGCCACACCCTACCTGCCTCCAGTTACCACCCAGTTAATCCATCAGTGGATTAACCCACTGGTTATCTTACAGCTCTCATCTAAGCATTTACCTGAATATTCTGGCATTGTCTCACACAGGAGCTTTTGGAAGGCACCTCATATTTAAACCATAACATCATGATTTAAAACAAACATGAAATATATTAAAATACAAACACTATAAAACATCAAGTAATAATTAACTATAAAATAAAGAATGATTGGCATACCTTAACATTCCAACAAAAATAATTACAATAAAGTGTCCAAATGTAACAAACTGCTCACAAGGTTAAACATAAATGAAATTGAACCTTTAAGGAAAACCACGTGGGTTAATATTTATTTTCCCCAAAACTGAAATCCTTAAAAAAAAACAAGATGGCTTTTGTTGATTTTCAAGTGTATTTTTGGTGCACTTATTCTAGCTCTTATATAAAACAAAAAATCTTTCTGAATCTAAAAGGGAAGAGTTAGGACATTGTTATGAACCAACTCCCACTATCTTCCTTTTACTCCTTCATTTTCAAACTATTCCATGTCTTATTTGATATGTTTGGAGATCATTTTAAACAACTTTTTGTTATATTTCAGCAAGAGCTGAAATGTTTTTGACTGAAAGCTGAAATTTGTGTTTCAAAGAATATAGTACCAATTTATCTTCCCTTAGCTTCGTCACTTACAGATGGAAGTCCACTTTTCAGAAAGTCTTTGAACTAAACTAAGAATTAATTGTGCAATTGAAGCTTTGCTCTATCAATTTTCATTGTTCTTTTTCTTTTGAAATTTATTCAGATGCAGAATGCTTTCTAAGCAGGTGCATCTCTGTGTATGTAAAATTTTAATGAGTTTGAAACTTTCTGACCAAATTATAAGATGAACATAATTCAAATTCACATATTTTTCTAAAAATCTTAAATAACAAATGAAGGTCTGGGTATGTAGCTTAATGGTTGAGCACTTGCCAATCATGAAAGAGGCCCTAGTTCAATCTCCAGCACCACACACACACACACACACACACACACACACAAATACAAATAAAAAATAGTATTTTGGTTCTTTAAAATAGCAGAATATTTGACTATAGAAATTTGGTGTATTAAATTTTCTAATAAATTATAACTAAGTTCTCAAAAATGAAATCCTCATAAGTAGTTACAGATTGCTTTCCTATTTCTCTCTTTCTCTCCCTCTAACCCCCTCTTCCATCTCTCTCCCTCTTCCTCTCTCCCTCTCTCTCTCTAGCCTTCCTTTCGTATTTGGAGTTAGCCAGAGCTTACCTTTATGTTTGCTCAATATGACCTTTGTTTCAAAGAGTATTCAATTTGAACTTTGAACAGCTTTAACTCCTTCCCACATGGGATGAGGCCTTTTTAATCACAGTTATACATTCCCACCTGCAAGTATTAAATTTGTCTCTGTTACCTATGACCAATATCAAAAAGTGACATTTTATTTTCACTGTGTAATCACTTTTTTTTCATCTTGAGAACATATTCAAAATATAAGTATAGGATCGCCTGAATTTTTTTTCAGATTTAATATCAAAGATTAAGAACAAAAAACTAAAGATGATTATAAGAAAAAAATTTTAAAAACATGTTATAGCATTATTATGAATGGAAAGTTGTTTGTTTTTTAGCTCTAAGTTCTTTCATTTTTTTTATTTTTATTTGTTCTAATTACTTATACATGACAGTAGAATGCAGTTGGACACATCATACATAAATGGAGTATAACTTATTCTTCTGGTTGTACTGTAGAATCACACTGGTCATATAATCAAATATGCACATAGGGTAATAAAGTCAGATTTATTCTACTATCTTTCTTACCCCTAAACCCCCTCCAGCTCTTCACTCACTTCTGCCTAATCCAGAATAACTCTATTCTTCCCTAGTAACTCCCCTTTTTTGTGAATTAGCATCTGCATATCATAGAAAACATTCAGCCTCTGGGTTTTTGGAATTGGCTTATTTTTTCTTAGCATGATATTCTCCAGCTCCATCCATTTACCTGCAAATGCCATAATTTCATTCTTCTTTAAGGCTAAGCAATATTCCATTAAGTATACCTACCACATTTCCTTTATCCATTCATCAGTTGAAGGACATATAGATTAATTCCATAGCTTGATTATTGTGAATTGAGCTACTGTAAACATTGAAGTGGCTGTATCATTATAATATGCTGATTTTAAGTCCTTTGGGCATAAATTGAGGAGTGGGATAGATGGGTCAAATGGTGCTGCTATACCAACTTTTCTGAGGAATCTCCATGGTTTTGATTTGCATTTCTCTAATTGCTAGAGATGTTGAATATTTTTTCATATATTTGTTGATTGGTTGTATTTCTTCTATGAAGTGTCTGTTCAGTTCCTTAGCCCATTTATTGATTGGCTTGTCTGTCTTTTCAGTGTTAAGTTTTTTGAGTTCTTTATATATCCTGGAGTTTAATGCTCTATCTGAGGTGCATGTTGTAAAGATTTAAAGAAAGTTTTGACCATTCAGAATTCACTAGAAGTTCTAGGAAGTCAGATGTTTTTGTCTGCTTTGTCTCTGACATAGTCTCAGCACTTAAATTTGCCTAGTGCTTAGAAGACATTCAATTTATACTTACTAAATAAGTTTTGTATAATATGTGTTTTGCTGTAGTTCAGAATATTAATTTTGCTATGGAATATAAGAATATAGAATAAATGTGTGAGGTATGGATAATGAATAATTTGGTATCTTATACAGCATAGGCAAACTTAATAAGTTGTTTTACATAAAAATAGTGAATAAGTGAGCAGCTTTTAAAGCAGATGAAGAACTTACATGTCATTTTAAGTGTATTAGAGTTCTCCAGAAAGACAAACCAATGGAGATAGATAAATAGATAGATAGATAGATATAGATATAGATATAGATATAGATATAGATATAGATATAGATATAGATATAGATCTAAACAGTTTGTTAGGGGAATTGGCTCACATGATTATGGAAGCTGAGAAGTCTCATGACAGGCGATCTCTAAGGTGGACATTCTGGGATGCCAGTAGTGTGTCCCAGGGCAAGTTCTAAAGCCTCAGAACCAGGGAACCCAATAGAGTGATGCTCAGTACAAGATCAAAGGCCTGAGAACCTGTGGGGTCTCTGGTGTAAGTCCTGGAGTCCAAAGGCCTTAAGCCTTGAGTACTGATGTGCAAGGGAAGGAGAAGTGTTTCAGCTCCAGGAAAGAAGAGGAGATCTTTTCTCGGCCTTTTTTCTTCTATCTACCCACCCCCATCTTAGATGATGCCAGCCCATACTGAGATCAGATCTTCCCCATGCAGTCCACTAAGTCACACAAAATCTCCTCTGGAAAACCCCTTGCAGACATACCCAAAAATTGTGTTTTGCAGGTTCTCTAGGTATTCTTACTCCAGTCAAGTTGACACCTAAAATTAACCATCACAATAAATGCATTCATAATCTATTTGACAAATTAATCATGCATAAAATAATTAGAGCATTATGTTCTAGTACCTAATTTGCATCATATGCTAAATATATGTGGATACAGGGTATGCTCAAGATCCAAGTGTATCAAGTTGTCTACCCCTTAATGACACACATTCTAGAAAGTAAAACCTATTGCTTCTCATCAAGCTAATAGTAACCTCTAGCTGTAGCCAGGCACACTAACCTATTTTATAAAGTGTATTGATCTAGGTCCCTTCCATCGGCCAAGCCCCTCTACTCACAATGTATCCTTGGTCCTCATGACCATATCATCATAGGGAGAGAAAACATAACATTGCATCATCTAAAACTCCAATAGTAGCCTCCTGCTCTGCTGGAGCTTTTTCTGCCCCATCTCTTGCCTCTTTCCTCTTACTATGCGTTTAAATTGATTTAATGAACCAAGTGATTCAAAGTATCTTAATTTAGTCTGTGAGCCTTTCAGTTCCGTGGCCTTTAGGGTAATTTGCTTAATCATGTACTCAGAGTCTACCTTGCATCATATCCCACATGGCATAATTTTCATGAAATTATTATATATGCAAATATGTATTACTTTGTAATAAGAAGAGCAAGCATACTCACTTTGTGAAATTTTAGAACTCAGCACAATTTCCCTTTCTTCTTTTCAATGAGTTAGTCTGAGAACTAAAGTACACTTATTATTAACTTGCTACAAGCTTTGTAAGTGCCCTGTAGTTTAAATTTCATGTCCTTCTTTGCACTTAAACAGATATTTTAACTTTAATGGGCTCAGATATTTTTTTCTGATTAAAAATAACTTAAGAATAATAGAACTTCTCAAGAGTTTGAAAATTACTCCAGATCATAAAAATCAAATGCCAAGTGTCATCTACTTGATAACATAACTATAAATAAGTGATTCTAAAGAAAATATTATCTTAATTATTTCAATCATTTATGGCTCTGCTATTTTAACTCAGTGAACTCCTTATGGCCTGTGGGTCTTCCAGGGGAAAACTGATGAGATGGGCTCTTCTTCTTTCAAGTTTCACAGATATGCAATTCAGGCCAATTTCCAGCAAGTTTGATGAGCCAAGAAAAGAAGGAAGACTGTAAGAACTCAGACTGACAGCATGCTAAGTGAAATGATAGCCCTTAAAGAAATAAGAGCAACATAAGGGGTTGCTAAACGTGTGATTGAATCTTCTGGGGCTCTCAGTGGGAACATTGAGATGTTGGTAAGCCAAATGAGAATTCACAACACAAGAGTGCCCAGGGTCCTGGTGTAATACCCTGTAGAGTGTGGGTAAATGGTTATCTAATTTCAGTCATTTCAAGAGGCTTTTTTAAGAGCCAGACTGGCAATTGAATACCAACTTGAAAATCAGTGGGAGTTAGAACAAAAAAGAGATAGTAGTAGATGTTGTACCAGCTGCTAATGAGCATGACATCCTCTCTGAAGAGCCAGGGAAACAGAAATCTGATATTTAAGAGGCACAGATTTTTGAGCCCTTCCCCTTACTGGAAGACTATGAGCGAGCACATTAGTCTATTTTGTACTAAATGGAACTTGAAACTGGGAAACTTATCAAGAAAAGATATTTATTGCTAATTGTTTTGGAGGCTGATAGTCCAAACAGCATGGCACTAGATCTGAAAAGGGGCCCCTGCCTGTGTCACACCATGGTGGGTGGCATCATGGCATCATGGGAGGGACTGCATGTGAGAAAAGAATTTTGGAGACTAGGGTTCTACAAGGAGAACTACATAAATCCCTTTTGAGGGCAAGCCCCAATGACCTAAGGATGTCCCACTCATCCCCACCTCTTAAAAGTTCCACCACCTCTTAATACCTCCACACTAGGGACCAAGCATCCAACACATGAGACTTTGGGAAACACACTTACACATCCATACCACAGCTGTGAGCTTGGACAAGCTGCAATACACAAGGAAATCAATAGAACATTAGGCTTCATCCAACATCATTAAGAATGGTAAATAAAGGGATGTCTGCTTCAGGATGTTCAATCTACAAGTTCTTTGGCTGATAGAGCCATAATTTTAAGGGGAGAAACTCTCATAGTCATGCTTTATTAAATAGGAAAAAGAGAGAAAATGCCCCTTTCACCAACTGAATACCCTTGACATGTTCAGATATTTCACTTTGCTCATCGGCTCTTTGCATAATAATTTTGTCTTCTAAATTTGACATGCTATCAGACATCGTGACAGTATTTGATACTGTAGATTGGTCCCTACTTAAAAGTCTGTCTTCCACATCCTTCCTTAACACTTTGTGATTCTGATCCCTCCCCAGCTGGCTCAGATTTTTGTTTCTCCCACTATATCAGTCAGCTATTTCTACATTATCGACCACCCCAAAACGTAGAAGCTTAAAAATATAACTGAATATTTCTCACAATACTATTGGTTAGCTGGCATAAACTGAGTAGTTCTTCTTTCCATGTGATACTGGCTGGAGTTTCTGTGCAACTTGATGGAGCTCAGCTGGGACTTAGCATTCAAGGTGGTCTCACTCATAAGTTTGAAGAAGTTATGGCTACTGGAAGAGATTAAGGTTGGCTAGGCCTTCTCAGAGTTATGTCTGACAAGGTCCAGGCCTTTAAGACCACAAAAATGAAAGGCACCAGACCTTCCGAGTTTTAGGTGTGAAAATTCTCCAGTGTTACTCCCAGTGCATTCTATCACTAAAAGCAGGTTGCCAGATTCAAGGGACAGTTAGGATTCAAGTGGCATAGACCCCCCTCTCTCAATGGGAGCAACGACAAAGAATTTGTAGCTCCCTTTGTATATTATATTTATCTGTTACTCTTTGTCTTCCCAACCAATAAATGTTTCTATTGTTGAAGGGTTGGATTTTTAGCCTTCTACTTCTCCATTTCCAAATTCTTTGCTGAGAGAATATCATCAAAATGCTCCTCACCTATCTCCAAACACTTTCTAGTTTGACAATTCTGGATGGCTTTTGATCTTGGAATGGGCCATGCTCTCTCATTCAAGCTCTGCCCCAAATATTTTCTACCATGTCACTTCTGTGTTCTTATCTTATTTACTTCTAATCTCCCTTTGGGTCTCAAGCATCACTTCTTCTAAAATTTTACTTATAGACTTCAGTTAACATCCCATCTTCTCTCTTATTTGTGTGTGTATGGATTGCACTAAGGATTGCATGCAAAACATGGATTCTGCATCAGATTACAACCCCAGCCGTCAATCTCTTATTTTTGAATACAGTTCAGTCTAAAAGTCTCTAATTTATAAATCAGTACCCTATATCTGTATTATAGGATAATCGGACTTACATTCATGTATCCTGGATATTTGTTACTCATCATTCCACCAAATCCTTAAATATTAGTTATCTGAAATCTTTAAAAAACAGATTTTAAATCACATCACTCAAACTATTTAGGAACATATATTTGATGAACAAGCAAGTTAGCAAATTAATAAATATACATATACAGATTTTTGCTCAAATCCCTTTGATTGTTCTTATTTACTGAAATGCAAATCTGTTCTCCTTGACTCAACCAAAGAAATACCTTAATAACCTGACTTCTGTTTCTAAGAATACTTTCTGCTACACATCAAATGCAGCCTTGCCTCTAATTTTTTCCCCAATATAATTATTTTTATTACTGATCCTGCCTCTTAACCTTTGTTATTTCACTTGATGAGTTCATTAAGATACAGGTGAGGCTAGAATATTAAAACTGAAATGACAGGGACTTAAGCAAGTTGAGATCTATTTCTTCCTATTTAAACAGTGATACTGATTCCAGGGCTGGCTTCGCAACTCCTGGTGTTGGAAATCTGATATCGACCTGCATTCTCAGCACAAAGTTCTCATTCAAGATAGATATTCTAGCTCCCACCATCAAGTCCACTTTCCAACCAGAGAGAGAAAGGGCAGGAAAATGAAGTTCATGCACTTTCTCTGTGAAGAAGTTGCTCACTTCTGTTAGGTTATGCCCCACGGGTTAGATTGCAGGCACATAGCTTGCTGGAAGGAAACATAAAGGGAAGTACACTTTCTGAACCATCAACCAAATGCCCAAGTACAATTTGAGGATTCTATTGCTAAACCAGAATAAAATGGACATGGGGAATAAAACGTTATCTCTGCAACACATCACTCACATATTTATTGTGTTTATATTTCAACTATCTTCTACCCTTGAATTGGACAGAGAAACATTCAAATCCAGTCTCACTTTTTATTAGTCATAAGACCTTAGGCAAATTATTTAACATGTCTTAATCTTGTTGAAATTAAGAATTAAAGAAATTAAGAAATTAAATTAAAATGTGAAAAATACTATGTGCTTTTCAAAGTTATTGAGAGGAATAATGCATATAAAACAGCTAGAACTACACTCAACATGTAGGAGTTAGTGGTCAGTAATTATTATGGTGATCACACTGTATTTCTTCCTTCATTAAAAATTTGCTGACTGCCTTAGCTCTCAGGGAATTCCTTGTCCTTCAGTACAATTTCAAACATTTAGTAACCAGTTCCATGCCATGTAACAAGGCTGCCCCTGTTTCCTGGGTATTGCTTCTTTTTTCCAACCATGAACAGAAACCATGTCATATTTTTGTTCTATAGACTTTGTCGACTTCATCAGCCCAAAGATAATGGTATATTTGGTCCAATGCCCTCAAAATTGAGGTTAATGTAAAACAACCTTAAGCTAAGATCAAGATCAAGAATATCATCCATATTATAAGTTTTCCATATTATTTTGAGAAACATGTTGAAATTGTGCTGAATATGGGAACATAAATAAAAGCAGTGTTGTTTCACAGGTTTTATAGTTATTAGAATTTTCAAGAATAATTATCAGCCTCTTTTATCAAGAAATAAATTCTAGCAACAATGACTTTTGAAACATTTGATCTAAGTTTAATATAATTATTATTGTGGACTAAGGACTTAATCTTTGGACCTCTGTTTATTTTAATCTACAAAACTATGTAGAGTGATTCCTAACACTATTGTGTGGACTAAATGAGATAATGCATGAATATTATTTTGCACAGTTTCTTTTTTTTTCTTTTTTTTATTTTAGAAAAGCAAGTACTATGTTTATTTAATAGCAAGTATCTGGGGGAATCTGGATGAGGAAGGCTAGCTGAGGATTTGGTGAGTGTAATATTCTGAGGATCTTGGTGGACTGGAGCAAGAGTGTTCTGCTCTGCCGGTTCACTTGTCTCTCCCAACCATGGGAATTCCTCTGGCAGCCTACATGACTTGTCCACCAGGTTAAGAACAGAACTCAGTACAGGCTTTGGAAAAAGCTGGATATGAGTTGGAGTCTCTGCTTGGCTTCTTGGACTTTAAGTGACTTGCTCCTCCTCTCTGGGTCTCAGTTGCTTCATTAGTAAAACAGAGAAAGCATGACAATGGCTGATGTGAGGATGCAGCACATATAAGAAGGGAAGAGACACAGCTCCTGCTGGCACTTAATCAGAGAGAACCACTCAACCTCCCTTCTTCGTTGCACAGTTTCTTGAACTCAGTGAGAACTTAATAATATTGAGCAGTTGTTATTATTGGTGTTGTTTTTCATGCATTGCTCTCAAGACACAGATGGCCTTGATGGAATGAGTCAGTTGTGATACATTTCAAAGCCCTGGAGAATTTCCCTGGATCAAATAACATTGACTATATTACATGGAAATAACTATGTTGTAAAATTAAGTGGTTTTAACAATTGCATACCATTTTCAAAGTTTAAATATGATCATTTATAATTAGAAGATTGACGGGAAAGATTGACAGAGAAGACTGACAGAATGAGTCACCTGGGAAAAGCAAATCATGTCTCAAAATAGCCATACAATTTTGGAAGAACCAGCCCCTTCAATCTGAGCCTCAAAAGTCCACACCTGAGCTCTTATGGTTGTTTGTAATCTGATTGGGCAATCTGGGATCCTATTCAATGAGATATCCCTCTGTGTCTGGTTTCCCATTTGAGTCACATGTTTAATCCTCCACATTGGGGATTCTTCCAAACACATCTTACTATCACTTATAGTAAATTCCTCAGTCTGTCCTAGTGGATCTACCTGTCTTGATTACACAGCCTCTGTTTGATATTAAAGCTAAGAAGAAGCTCATAAATGGTGAGAGAGTTAACCAGAAAATCAAGTATTATGAGACAGTGACCTGGATGTTATAATAGAGATAGGTACTGTAATGCCAGATTTGTGGGACCCCAATAGACCTCCAGGAGCCTAATCCGATGCAATCACACAAGTCTGTATTGCAAGTTCGAGTCTGGACTCACAACCGTTCCCAATGTAGGAGTCCCAGGGAGTGAGTCCTGGTCCTTTGTTCTGTGAGATTTTATAGGTTTTGGGGGGATACTCTATGTGTCACAACATCACACAGCAATCATTCCATACCGTGGGAAAATCAAACAACTCTTGACATTGATTAACACATTCACTGGAAGGAACAAGTTGGGTAGGGGTGATTGGTTAGTACAAGAGGGGGATTCCTTTGAACTGACTGGTTTAAGCCATGAGGGGTGTATGTGCTAAACTACATGGTTTCCCAACATGTTATCAACCACCATAAACTACTGGGGGGTCTTCTGGCATCCCAGGTATTTTCCTTGTCTCATGCTGATTGGTGGTTGCTACGGGGTTGCTATGGGTCCTCACCTAGCCTAACTGAATCACCTAGCCTAACCTAGTGCCACCGATCTCTCCTGTTATTTGCAGACAAACAACTCAGCAGGGTGAGTATGTGCCTAGAAAGGCTCTGTGGGTTTTTCGAAGGACAAGGGTCACACCCCCTTCCTTAGGACAAGGTAGAAGCTGCTATTATTAATTTATTTTAAAAAATGGAATCACATCAGTTTCTCAGTACTGTCTGGAGAGGGAAATAAAAAGATCAGAGATGAATTGCCCTACATTTTCTCCAGAAGAGCATAGCTGGAGAAGCAGATACATGAACATATTGATTATATTACTTAGTGGAAACAAAGAAGTTAACTAGTTGTTCATTAAGAAGGCATGCAGTTTTGCCACTTGATGTCTCACACATCAATACATAGTCCTCAGAAACACTTAGTTATGCAGTTTCAGTTTTCTTTTTCTCCTAAGGAAAAGCTTTTTAAAATTTTAAATTATGTAGCATTCAAAACATATTTATTTGTTGGATATTGTTGTGAGTGTTCTTCATAACTGTGAATTTTAAACAAGCATGTTTATTTATGCCTGTTGTGTGACTTCTGGGCCAGTCTCAGAAAGCTTGACAGTCTGACTATATAGAGAGTTATTTTCATTACTTAACAATGTGGTTTTGTAAATTAGTAGTTTTATGGAAAGAAGAAAAATATTTTGAATCATCTTGGACAAAACATCTTGTTTTGTGGAGATTTGGTTTATAAGCACAATATTTTGTGGATATTTTGTTTAAAAGCAACTAAAAGTTTTGTTTGTGGTTTAAATTTTATTTATTGCTCATTAAGCTATACTTTCAAATTCAAAAGAGATAAACTTAGTGAGGAAAAAATAGAAAGTGATTTTTAAAGCACTTATTTTAAGGTCATCTCCTTCCTATTCTGCAATCCATTAGTGTGTAAATGGATTTAGATGAAAAGATATTTTAAATGAGGTATTAGAGATGATCTCCTGCAAAGTTCCTCCTGTTACAAATTATCACAGCAATTCAAGGTTAAGGGACCTACCCAGTCCAGGCAGAGGCAAGAACCAAACCACAGAGGTCACCAACTACCTGTCCACAGGTCTTTTCTCCACCCCAAATCATTATTCCTGAGGCAAAATGAAAAGTAAAACAATAGACTCATTGACTTCTATTTTAGAGTTTCTGGAAGTTACATAAAGTTTGGAGTTTTGACAAGTTCATTCAAGGGTAAACCATTCCAAGAAAATCTTGTGGAAATAGGTTTGTTAGAGCCCAATTATACACAATAAAATAATACACTAGGAAAACACTACCGCTCAAGAAATCTTTGCTATTTAGAGGTTTAGTATTTGCATTTTTGCCTCAAAGGCCTATGACTTGCTCCAAGACAGGACTTTGGAGCTTTTCATTACCACTGTATTTTTCTCTCCTTACCTTTGAATATACAATACATCTTCAGAAGATTCTTTATGGAATTTCTATCCCCAAAGGGAATTTTTTTTTCCTGTTAAGAATGGAAATGAAGAGGAGTAAAGAAATCTTCAAAAAGAAGGAGGAGGAGGAGGAGGAGGAGGAGGAGGAGGAGGAGGAGGAGGAGGAGGAGGAGGAGGAGGAAGGGGAGGAGGAGAAGAAGAAAGAAAAAAAAAGGAAAAGAAAAGAAAAAAACTGTTCTTAGTTTAAAATAATTTTAAAGTAGTCTATATTTAAAGAACCATCAGGAGCCAAAAGGGAATCCCTACCTTTTTCATTAATGGGGAAAAAAATATGCCATGAAGCTCTTGTGAATTTTAAAAGATGTAGATATCTTTATTTTTTTTTATATAAAAGCATTCACTGTGTTTTTAGTGATATCATGATAATAACTAAATTTTTAATGTTTTTCACATGATTAAAAAATAATTATTTAATAGAAAATGAAAATACTGTAAACATCAACATAATGGGCAATGCACATGTTTTGAAGGATTTTTTTATTGGTTTTACAGGATATTTTTTGTCATTATTCCTAATTAAAATAACAACAACTGTCCACTGGATTATGAAGCTCAGTGGGAGGGTGCTTGGCTAGCATGTGTGAGGCCCTGGGTTCAATCCCCATCACCATGAAAAAACAAAACTATTGACTAAAATCCCAATTATTCATAATATTATCTACTCTGTTTTTAATTGAAAGAACAAATGATTAAAAGATGAGTAAGAAAATTTTGCAAATATTAAAGCAAATTTCTCAGATGTGACAATACAAGTACATATTTAATTTTCTATAATAACTGTGTCTAAATGCTTAAAAGTACAACTGAATTTCACAAAAAAAATTACTTTTAGCCATCATATCATCATAGTTATCAATAAAATATTAGGGAACATAAAGTACACTTAACTTGCAAAGCCAAGAACATGAACCGATATATTTTGACAAATTTTAAATCAAATTTTAATATAGCTATTACTACATGATATTTCATCATGTATAACACTAGTCAGTATAGTAATAAAAATGGAAAGGGTTAGCTTTTCTTGATCATTTAGGGTTCCTTTATTTATATTTCTCTCCACTAAAGAAATGATCTAGAAAAATTACTCCAAAGGAAAAGTATATTGTCATTCACAAAAGAGATATAATCTTTGAAAGATCAACTTTGGGAACTAATGACTAGGGAAAAAATGTGCATTTTCTGAGATTTAAAGGCTAGTTCTCAATGGATGAGTTTCTAAAGTTTATTGGTATCATAAACATTTATCTATTCAAAGAGAAACAGGGAATAAATTAGTGGAACACTTGTTTACTGTTGTAGCTCACACCTTTTCAAAAAGTATGTTAGTTTCTCAGGAGAATCCAAAGCAAAGAGTAAGCAGAAAGTCTTGGTGCAGCCAGGGTAGAATTACCCTGGTGTGGGGACTGCAGGGAGTTGGCCAGGAACAGCCTTGGGGCTAAGTATGGTGGGGTGACTAACTAAAGGTTTCCAGTCTAACTACCTGTGGGCAAAGAGGCCACAGGCCCCAAAGCCAACAGAGGCCAAGTCCATCAATATGTTCTTTATGAAAACTACCCACTTCCTACGAGGACACCTGTGATGGTCATAAAGTTTCCTTTGTAAGTGCATCTGCAGAGTAATGAATGCTGGGTTTAGTAACAATAAAAATAAGTTATGTCTCAGACCCAATTTTCCCCCCTAAGGGTTGTTAAATGGGAAGAAGTGTTAAGAGCTTATGACTTCTTTATGCTCCTTTGTTTTTACTGAAGCAGATGTCCTTGATCAAAATTTAATTAGTTACAATATAAATCTGTGGTCTTTGATAATTGCAAATAGCGCTCGGTATGCAAGGCATTTTCTTTGACGAAAATTCAGATAAGCTTTCAAATTTGGCATGAAGTTTCTCGGCCAGGCATTTTGAGGACAGATGCTGTTTGGCAGGGAACAACACACTCCATCAAGCCTCTTTTGAGTCCTTTGTAAGCGCTCTGGTGCTTTACTACTGAATCACATTTAGACCCGCTAACACCTGTGATAATTTCTCATCCATTTCAAATTATGCCCACTAAAATTTAGCATGTCAGCTACCAGTCTGAGTTATGATTGAGTTTTAAAGGAGTTGAGACTTTGAAATCCTTTGCAAAATAAACATTAGACATTCATAACATTGGGATCTACAATTCTTTAAACTCCAGAGCAGTAGCTTATAGTGTCTTTACATGATGCAGTCTCTTTCTACCAGAAGTCCACCCACCTGGTGGCTCCATGAGAAACTTACCCTGCTTTGTGTCTCAGGATGCCCCAAGCTCCAAATTCCTCCTTGGTTACTCACCAGCAACTCTGTCAAAAAGCAACAGGACACAAGAGATATTTTCATATTGCATAGTCAAGCTTAAGTTAGATTCATTCCTGTACCCACCAAATATACATTATCCCTATATAATATTATTTCTCTGAGAAATGTTTTGCTTGATGAGGCAATATTCTTCCATCTTCAATTTCTGGGAGAGTGTGATTAAAATAATGTGCATATATGTTCAAGAGCAGAGGATGATATTGCTTAGTATAGATGGAAGAGTCATTGGTTTGTTTAACATCCTATGCATTTTTAATAAGCAAATTCCCATTTACAGGAACTAAATGTTCCACATATTGATTTCAAAGGGATAATACATAACATGAAAATAAAATTTGGTAACATTATGTGATGATGTGTAATTCAATATAGCTAGAACCCTAGAAAGTGAATAATAAAGCTATATCTGTTGAAATTTTTCAGAAAATCAAATTCATTCCCTGAAGTGCATTGTAATAAAATTGGAACACTGTTACATGATTTAAAGTCCCCTAATTCAAACTTTAAAGGCAATTTTATGTCAAAGCAAGAGATTCTTTCTCCCCTTCTCTCCAATCCTGTACATACTCTATAATGACATAAGAAAAGCTACAAGAGACATTACAAAGCAGATGTGCTCCTAAGTTTGTTCCAGTGTAAACCTCAGTTTTAAGCATGCTGTGGCTATAAAATATTCATATGTAAGTACATCTGGTTTAGATCACAGACACTTATAGGTTTTCTCATAAAATAGCATACTTAATCCTCTTAATTTCTAGAAAGTAAATGTTCATTGGGCGGTTTTGTATTAACCCTTCAAGGCATTAAGAGAATAATTAATTAAGTTTATTGGGTGCCCATAGGGTCAGACACTCCTCCAGATTACTCCATGTGCTCTCTTATTTCATCCTCCCAGAACCCAAACAGGTAGGGGTTGCTTTCATCCCCACATTTCAGGAGAGAAAAATTAAGCTCAATAAGACTTTAGTGACTTGCCAGATGTCATACAATATAGTAATGCAAAGAGCCACATTTTGAACTCAGCAGTAAAAGGGGTTGCTCTGCTCACTGGGCCACTCCAGTCTCCATTAGATTCCCACAAAGTACACAAATGGTTGGAATCGGGAGACTGACTTCCATGAATGGCTATGAATTTGACTTACAAATCCCTGACCCATGCTAAGGTGCACAGGAGGAACCTGGTCCTAGGAAACTCAGGTTTTTTTTTTTTTTTTTCTCTTTGACAGTTGGTATGGATGGATTAATATTATCTTAAGGTTTAAGGAAAAAAAGAGTATTTGAGGATTGCAGAAAGCAGCTTGTGCTGTTAAAAGAGATGACATCTCCACCTAACTACAAATCATTTTAAGATGACACAAAATGATGCTACAGAAACCACAGAGCTTTCATAAGAAAGCAGAAACTCTTGGTCACTTTTCCTGTAAGTGACATCCCTTTAAGGGAAGATGAGCTAAATCTGGAATGCCTAGAAATGATTGCAAGGGCAGATCATTTCAGTAACACATATTTAGAAATGAAGGAGCACAGAAAAACTTAGTTCGATCTAGAGCAATATAAAATAAAATCTCCTGTTGAACCCTGAAAGACTCCTACTGACCCTTCAAAAGCATCTTTGTGTCTTTCTCTAGTACTCTGAAAAGGAAATTCACAATCCGAAACTAGGAAGTCAAGGTAACATGAAGTTTCTTTCTCACCTGCCACCTATGACAGCCTGTCAAAATATTTAAAGTATAATGATGGATAGTTTTTATTTTTAACAACTTTGTGTTATTAAAATAATGCTTGCTTACTGAGTAACCCTCAGATAATTATAGTTTGCAAAGGATAAAGTGAAAATGACACATCACCATCATTTCCTAGGGGTCACCTAGCTTTCCTCATTCTTGTGAACACACACACACACACACACACACACATACACAAAACAATCACAAATATTTATTTATGTAAGTAATATCATGCACACACACAAACAACTGTTTAACCTATTTTTTTAAAAAAAAGATAGCAAAGCAGCGTTTGTATTAAAGATTTAGCTTCTAAAACCTTTGCTTGGACTGAGCTGGGATTATTTTAGCAAGATAATGTAAGGCCTCAAGTAGATTAGCTTCAGAAAGTCCAATGCTAAACGAGTGGGTTTTTAAATAAATGAATATGAAAAACTTTATAAAAGAGGAAAGGTAACAAAATCAATCAATGCATTGAGACTAATTATTTCATTGCCTCCCTTGGAATATCAACTAAGTTATTAAAGACCACAGTGAGTATTTTATAATTTCCAGATAACCAAATTAGCTCATCTATTTACCATTAAAAAGTATGACTTAAGGACTGGTGCTGTAGCTCAACTGTAGAGTACTTGCCTAGCACATGTGACACACTGGGTTTGATCCTCAGCACCACATAAAAATAAATAAATAAAATAAAGGTATTGTGTCCAACTACAACTAAATTTTTTTAATGTGATTTTTAAAAAAAAAAGTTTTCCAAAGGAAAAAAAAAGTAAAAAAGAACCATCAGAGCATCTGCTTTACAGGAATAGAAAATGGTTTTTATTTGTTTGTTTTTAAGTATTGGTTCCATTACATCTTCCAGAAAATAAAGGGAATAAGGGAAGGAGAGGCAGTAGGGTAGAGAAAATGAGAGATACTGGCATAGTCATGATGTTTTGAACTACTGGTGTTATTTCTTCACTTTCCTATAGTAGTGTTCTACACCATCCATACCTTCAAATGGGAAAAGGGTATTTTCTCACTCTTTGACCCTTGGGTTGGCTATGTGATTTGCTTGAGCATCTGACATCTCTATCAGAACACATCCTGAGATAGGGTATATTAGTCATCTTTTCATCACTGTGACAAAATACCTGACATAATCAACTTATAAGAGGGAGTGATATACTTTGGCTCATGGTTCAGAGGTTGCAGTCCTTGTTGCTAGGCCTCATTGCTTTTTCTGCCTCTAGGGAGGCAAAGTATCATGGTGGGGAGCACATGATCAAACAAAGCTGCTCAACTCATGGTGACCAAAAGAGAGATGAGCAGTTGGAGGTTCCAATATCCCCTTCAAGAGCACACCCCCAATGACCTTCCACTAGGCTGCATCTCCTAAAGGTTGCTCCACCTTCCAACAGCACCACAAGGTAGCAACCAAACCTTTGATCCAAACTATAACACAGAGACAAGCAGACCTGAATGATCTGGAGCTAGGAGCCAAATTCAGCTGTACTCAGCTAAGATAAGCTGAACTCAATCAACCTATACTTCTTTAGGTTGTGAGCCACTGAGTTTTAGGGTAATTTGTTACATAGCGTTATTGTTGCAATAGCTGATTTATGGTAGTTATAACTGATCCAAAAGAAAAACTTATCTCAATTTCAATCCCGGGAGAACTCTTTTGCAGTGTACTGAGCTCTATTCATCATATTGTAAAAATTGGGAGAAAGTCAATACAGGCCTGAGGCAGACATTGCCAATGTCAAGGCAAGACCTGGGGAGGCTCAAAGAAAAATAAGAATGTCTTTTCTAGTAAAAACCAGCCATGAATTCCATGACAACAAGATAATTTGCATAGTTATATCTTTGATAAATGAAGCCAACCTCATAAAATTAAAATGTTCAGGATATAAATCCAAAGTCCAGTTAAATACTTGAGTTCAATTCGGTGATGTGGCTAAAATTATAACCGAACATATCTAAATATAGAAGAGGTACAGTAAAAATACAGTTAAAAAGATAATAAAAAAGGTACATCTGTGTAGGGCACTTACCATAAATGGAGCTTGCAGGACCTGAACTTGGTCTCTGTGAGTTAGTAAATGAGTGAGTGGTGAGAGAATGTGAAGGCCTAGGGTGTTACTGTCTACTATTTTAGACTTTACAAACACTACACCCATAGACTAAATCTATTTAATTTTTTTTCTTTAACTAGTAATAAATAAAGAAAAATTATTAGCTTTCTATAACTATTTTACTTTATAACCTTTTTAGGCTTAAAAAAATGAAACTTTTTTGTGCTGGGTTTGTGGCTCAGTGTTAAAACACTTTCCTGATGTGCATGAGGCACTGCGTTTGATCCTCAGACTACATAAAAAAACTAAACAAAATAAAGGTATTGAGTTCATCTACAACTAAAAATATTTTTTTTAAAAAATGACACTTTTTGATAATACTTAGCTTACAATACAAACATGTTGTAGACTGTAAAAAAATATTTTTTTCTTTATATCCTCATTCTTCAAGTTTTTTCTGCTTTTAAAATTTACTTTTTGTTTTTACTGTTTAAACTTTTTTGTTAGGCACTAAGACACAAACACACACATTAGCTCAGTCCTACACAGGGCCAGGAGTATTAGCGTCACTGTCTTCCCCATGCACATCTTGTCCCACTAGAAGGTCTTCGGGGACATTAGCACACATGGAGCTGTCATCTCCTATGATAACAATGCCTTCTTCTGGGATCCCTCCCAAAGGATTTGCCAGAGGCTCTTCTGGAGGAGATGTCACTTTGTTTCAGAAATATGTCCATGGTAGTTTGCTCAGTTTGCTTCTATTTTTGTCATAGCCTTGCCAGTAATCACATAATGCACCAGGAACATTCCTATTGATGAAAAGCTTTTGATATTGGGCTCCATGCTTTCAGACTTCTAAAGAGTGAGTTGAGATCTACAAAAACTGTTGTGTAATCTTTCACTGAGAATTTTCTTGTTTTTTTTCTTCTTCTTTTTTTAATATTTATTTTTTAGTTATTTATTTTTATATGGTGCTAAGGATGGAACCTGGTACCTCAGGCATGGTAGGCGAGCGCTCTACCTCTGAGCTACAACCCCAGCCTTCTTCTCCTTCTCCTTCTCCTTCTCCTTCTTCTTCTCCTGTAGTTTCCTTTGCTCTTGCCTCTTCCTCATCTGTGCATTGCTGTTGAATTTCAACTCCTCATTAGTCAATTTCTCAAAACCCACCTCATCATTGTTACCCTCTTGCACACACAGGTTAAAGCTGTTTGCCATCTCAACTAAGCTTTGTTGATATTTGCAACCTTTTCATCCTTGGCAAATCCTTTGAAGTCATGGATGAAACAGAAGTGTCTTCTTCCCAGATGCCACTCACACACTCCTTATTGGCATCACCACAAGATAAAGCAGGGTTCTTGATAATATCATGGATATTATAATCCCTCCTGCATTGCATCAGTGTCTTCTCAGTGTCTGCTTCAGTTGTAGCAATGACCCAGGGAAAGTTTATCCTCAGGCAGTAGATTTTAAAAGCTGCTGATAATCTTTCATTTATTCATTGGCTCAAATAGTGTTATATTGCAGGAGAAACACCACTGTGATCATGAGATGAAAAGAAAGATATATAGTAGCATTATAAACAATGAGAAAACCCTGGAAAGGTATGTTATTCTCCAGATAGCACTTTTCCATTTCTCTAGCATAGCAGTTCAGGATGGCATCTTGGAAGAGGAGCTGGGTCATGACTTCTGGTTGCCCTTGTAGTACACTGGCAACGTGTGTGTATTGATATGCTCAAAGACCCTAGTGCCACTCACAAGGTTTGGAGCCCACAATATGGCGCCTACAAGCAAAACTGTCCCCAAGCAAAACTGTCATTCTGTCATTAAAAGCCTTGAAACCTGGACTTGACCAGGCCTCCTATGGATGAAATTCTTTTCAGACATCTGTTTCCAGAATAGGAAGTCATGGAGGTGTATTAGTCAGGGTTCTCTAGAGGAACAGAATCAACAGGAAGTATGATTATCAAAAGGGATTTATTAGATTGTCTTATGGGACCAGAAGCTGGATAGTCCACAACGGCCATCTGCAGGCTGGAGAGCTGGAAGAACCAGTAGCTGCACAGTCCAAGAGGCTGAAGCCCCAGAATAAAAGAGATGTGCTACCCCAGTCCAAGACTGAAGTCTTCAAGAAACTTCCTGGAGAATCACTGACAGAGTCTGCTTTGGGAGAGTGAAGAAGTGAGAGGCCGATATCCTCAGATGATTGCAGGAGCAATCAAGAAACTGTTCAAGAAGAATGGAGTTTGTATCTGTTGCTGCTTCCTTGTTCTTCCAACTTTTATTCCATCCAAGCCACCATCCTATTGGACAGTGCTGTCAATGCTTAGGGAGGGTTTTCACTTCAGTTGGCTATCCCACATGCCAATCATGCCTAGATACACCCTCATGGACACACCCAGAAGCCTCTTAATCACTGGCATCTCTTGATTCCAATCAAGTTGACCATTCAAATTAACCATTATAGGAGATCTGGTCCATATTGAAGATTGGCTTTGGTGAGTAATTTTACTCCACTATCAGCTCATCTAGTTTCCAAAAATTCTTCTTCACTTTCACATTATGTAATGAGTCTTGATTCTTAAACTGTTTAAGCCACTCAGAGCTAGAAGTTCATTCAATATCATGTGGGAGGAAGCAGACTGGGCCCAGTTTGTAGAATTATTCTCCTAACCTCATGTTCCTATTGCTGTCTTCCATATATTCCCTATCATGAAAAAGCCCAATAGGCTGTGAAGAGATATGTGTAGTCTAGAAAGCAAATGAGTTCCCAAGGCCACAGTCACAGCTGAATCCCAGCCAACCTGGGACTAGCCAACAGCTAGTACAAATCTTTCAGCCATAGGAGTGCACCTTCTTGAAAGTAGACTCTTCAGGCCCCAGAAGAAGCATCCAAGCTGATAGTGTATAGTAATGAGAAAAACTGTCCTATTGACCCCTGCCCAAATTGCAGATTCATGACCAAAATAAAGGATTATTGCTATTAAGCCACTAGTAATGGGGTAATGTATAATGTAGTAAGAGATAACTAATACAGATATGCTTTTTGCTGCCATTAACAAGTGTAGTGGCTTAAAACAACACAAATGTTGTATCTTAACATTCTGTAGTTAGAAGTTCAGCCTGAGTCTCACTGGGCTACAGTCAAGGTGTTGGCAAGGCTGAATTCCATTCTAAAGTTCCCTCATGAAAACCCACTTTCTTGCTTTTTATCTAGATTCTAGAGGCAGCCCACATTCCTTGACTCTTGGCCTCCTCTCCTCCTATTGAAACCAGAAATGGCACAAAGTCTTTCTCTCATAGCATCATATAGGGCCTTTTTTATGCCTCCCTCTTTTTTTAGGGACCTTTAGGATTACATTGACTCCACTTTATATAGTCCAGAACAAACTGTCCTTTAAACACATGTGGCTAGCAAACTTAATTCCAGCTTCAACCTTAGATCTCCCATGACGTTGATCCTGGAGATTATGATGTGTTCTCAGCTCTTCTGCCCTTACATGAGAAAATTTCAGGCGAGACATGAGACTTAGCAAAAAGTATGGCAAATTTTATTAGAAATGAAAGAAAAGAGGAAAAGATATTCAATCGAGAGAGGGGAGTCCTCTCAGAGAGGAGAGTGACAACATGGCCCCTTTGTTTCCCAGTTTATTGGAGGTCTTGGGAAAGTCAATAGAGAGTCCCACCTGGGTACCTCTTCTAGACTTTTGACTGACAGTAGGATTGACAAGTTCCTACTGGGCAGGGTCTTACCAACAATTACCCAAGCCAAACCCATGACAGGGAGGATATTATTATAATAATACTCTAAATATCTAAAGGAAATCTAGGTCACCTCAGCCCTGCCCTTACTAGTTCTACCTGACACTTGTTCTTACAGAGTTCATGGTTCATGGTTTTGTTTTAAATTATCCTGTCTTTATGAGTCTGGAATCTTTGGTCTGTGTAAAGTTCATAAAAATTTCCCCTTCAGTGTAACTTGGGTTTTTATCAGCAGAGAAGAGTCTTAATACACCTTTATACCACAATTTAGGTAATGCACTCCACTATTGTCATGTATGTAAGAAACAATTAAAAAAAAAAAAAAAGAAGAGTCTTAAATTTCTGGAGCCTGAAAGAATAGCCTCACCTTGAGAGAAAATCTGGAAGATAATGGGTTGTTTGTGGAGGAATGAACAGAACAGGACCAGAATGACCTTTGGCAAATCGCTTTTTTAAAAGAAAGCACGGATTTCCAATTTTCCCAGCACCATTTGTTGAAGACACTATCTTTTCTCCAAACTATGTTTTTGGCACCTTTGTCTAGTATAAAGAGAACCCCATTTGTGTATATTTGTCTCTGTGTCTTATATTCTATCCCATTGGTCTTCATGCCTGTTTTGGTGCCAGTACCATGCTATTTTTATTCTAATAGCTTTGTAGTATAATTTAAGTTCTGGTATTGTGATCCTTCCTCCTTTGCTTTTCTCACTAAGGATCGGTTTGGCTATTCTGAGACTTTTATTTTTATGAATGAATTTAATGATTGTTTTTTTTCTATTTCTATCAAGAATGTCATTGGAATTTTAATAGAAATTACATTAAATCTGTAGAGCACTTTTGGTATCATGGGCATTTTTGACAATATTGATACTGCCTATCTGAAAACATAGAATGAAATTTAACCCCCTACCTCTCACCCGGCACAAAACTCAATTCAAAGTGCATTAGAGACCTAGTTATTACACCAGAAACTCTGTACCTACTCAATGAAAATGTAGGCCCAGCACTCCAACACGTTGGCTTAGGAACCAACTTCTTCAACAAGACTCCTCAAAGCAAGAAATGAAATAAAAAATCAATAAATGGGATAGAATCAAACTAAAAAACTTCTTCACAGAAAAGGAAACAATCCAGAGCACAAAATGGGAGAAAATCTTTACCATCTGTACCTCAGAGTGTTAATCTCCAGGATATACAAAGAACTCAAAATGTTTGACCCCCGCCCGAAAAAAGAACAAATAACAATTAATGAGCAAAGGAACAAAACAGACACTTCTCAAAAAAAAATATAAGTGGTCAACAAATATATGAAAAAATGTTCATCATTTCTAGCAATTAGAGAAAAATGCAAATTAAAACTACACCAAGATTTTACCTCACTCCAACCAGAATAGCAATTATCAAGAATACAAGTAACAGCAAATGTTGGCAAGGATGTGAGGAAAAGGGTAAATTTATACATTGTTGGTGGACTGAAAATTAGTACAACCACTCTGGAAAACAGTATAGAGATTCCTCAAAAAATTGGGAATGAAACCACAATTTGACATAGTTATCCCACTCCACAGTATATATCCAAAGGAGTTAAAATGAGCATACTACAGTGACACAGCCACATTGATGTTGTGGCTAAACTATGAAACCAATCTAAATATCCATCAACAGCTGATTAGATAAAGAAATTGTGGAATATACACAGTGGACTATTACTCAGCCATAAAGAATGACTTTATGACATTTGCCCGTAAATGGATAGATCTGAAGACTGTCATGCTAAATGAAATAAGCCAATCCCTCCAAAAAAAAACAAAGATCCAATATTCTTCTGATATGTGTATACTAGCACACAACAAGATGGTGGAGGGGAATGAGCTTCTATGGGTTAGACAAAGGGGAATGAAGGGAAGACAGGAGGGATAGAAATAGGAAAGACAGTAGAATGAATCTGACCATAACTTTCTAACATAACTTTAGATCTGAATGAATGAATCTGACCATAACTTTCTAACATAACATAACTTTCATAACATCGTGTATATCCACAAGACTGGTATCCTAATTAGAATAAGATATATTTCATATATATATATAGATATAGATATAGATATATATACACACATATATATAGTGTACATGTATATATGCAATAATAATATATAATATTATTATATAAATATAATTTATAAATATATATTGTATAGATATATCAAAATAGATTCTACTATTATGTACAATAAAAAGAAGAAATTTAAAATATACAAATATAAATATATAAATATATCAAAATAGATTCTACTATTATGTACAATTAAAAACAATAAATTAAAAAGAAAATAAGATTAAAAAAAAGAAAATAAAGCATGTGGGGGCAGCACAGAGTCCCTTTAACTTCATGTTCCTAGGGCTCATGTCTATCTGCTAACCATTTCCATGTAATCCCCAATATCCACAGGTTCCAAGGTTTAGGATATGGATATGTTTGTGGGACCACTATCTGTCATCACAATGAATAGGGGAAAGGACAAATTAAATCTACATTACTATAGAAAAATAGCAGACGAATTGGTCGATGGCCTATAGAGAGTAGCCAAAACACTCCACCCACTGAGATAAGTGAAATTCGTCCACAGGTCTGGTACAATGTGAGTTTTACCTTCTTCTTAGTCATTCTGAGGATTCTAGTGAGGGAGAGGATGACTTCCATTGTTCCTAGTCACCTCCATTGTTATACTCTGGTGTCTCCTAAATTCATAAGATCATGCATTTTCTCACTATCCTACATAGAGTTTCCCGGTTCTGTTACTATGTCTCACTTTGATACATAGTTCCCCTCTTTTCCTTGATCATCATAAAATAGCAAATTAAATCCAGCCAAATATAGTAAAAGATAAAACTGCAGACAGATCTGATGAAAGGTGTACAGAGATGGAAGGGGTCTGCCTAACGAGAGCAACTCAGAATGGCACTTTAGACATTCTGATAGAATACCAGTTCTGCTACAAGCCAGCTGCCCCTCGAGGCTCTGCTATCTCTTCTACAGCAAAACAAAAGAAAAGGGGATCATTCTATGGCCTCAGCCCCTATTCCCTAGCTCAGCTGTAGCCCTCCCCTGTGGCCCAAAAGTTTATTTCTGTGCCCCATTTCTTATTTTTCTTTCCCCCACCAGTGTCCCTTTAAGAGAAAGGGACAGAAGACCAAGAGATTTATTTCCAGACTACTGTGAATAATGCTACCACCTCTCTCTACCCCGCCTCCTGAAGGTAAAAAGGGTTATGTCAATTTTGCTTTAAAATATAGTTCCCCTCCAGTTACATAAACATAAATAAAATCTATGTAACTTTGGTATTTGGGGAATCCTGTGGATTCAGGGATCTGCAGACCTTAGGATAAATGCTCTTCTGAGTTGTTTTGCTCCTGTGCTACTTGCCCTCTACTGGAATCCAGAGACCAAAAAGCAGGCAGGACAGGCAGACTGAGGAGGCTGCTAATCAGCAGTGTGAAGTACCTCTAATGAGTGCCTGAGAATCAAAAAATGCATTCTTGCCAGGATCTGGCCTTGGCCCAGGATAGCCTGACGCCAAAGGCAGAAAGGATAACAAACCCAGATGTAATCCGTAGTCGACAGGAGTGCTTCAGAGTTTCCAAGGAAAAATTAAAAACTAATAACCAGATTACACTTTCTGAGTCCCATGCCCTGTGGACTTCTGCTGAATTTTGGATGAGGTGAGAAAGAGGGAAACAAAGGTGATTAGGGAAAGAAAGAGGCCTTTCAGGAAACAGTCACAGGTGTGGCATACACTCCTGTTCTCACCAGGACTCAGGGGCTTAAAAAGTCGTGAGGTTGGAGTATACTAAAATCGTGTTGATATTTGTTTAGTAAGATGTATTAAGCTTCGATGGGAATTTTTGGTGGGGCAGTAACATGAATAATTTGAGAATATGAGAATGGCTACAGCCTCAAATAGCATAAAAGGTGTAGTGCTGCCTGCACACCAGGCTGCAACAGGAGCAGCTAGGGAGACACTGAGTGCATTGAGTGATTTTCACCTATCATCACATCAGCTTAATTCTCCCAGCAGCAGAAGCAGGCATCTTTCTCCCATTTCCAAGGATACAGATCTGGTCAAGGACTCCAGCAGAACTGGGCTGCAATTCTAGCTCCACAACATGCTAAGATCCAGATGACTCATTTATGAAATGAGGTAAACATGCCTGCCACCTCTCATGGTGAAGATACATTAAGCTGATGTGCAAAAATCCCTCATCTCCACACTGTATGACCCATGGTACATGCTCAGTAATGGCAAACATGTTTAAATGTATATTTATGTACATATGCATAGTACGTATTTCCCATTCAAGGAAGGTGACCCTGCAAGTAGTTACCCAGAAGAAGAAGAAGGAAAAAAAAAAAACCCTTCTTGTGACGATAAAGGCAGAAATTTTAATTGGGGTTTATGTACTTCTAAGGAAAATAGTTTACCCCAGGCACAAAGCATAGACTGTATTCAAACAGAAGCAATTTACTTTCTGTCAGTTCAGAAGAATTATAAATACTAAACCAACATTTAAAAAAAAAAAAACTAATCCAGAACTAAGTGTGGGATTGAAACATTAATAAATAAATAAATCTATCTGGAGGTCTTTATTACTGTAACTTACTTATTACATATGGCTTATGTACTCAAGAGCCCTGGAATAGGCCAGGTGGGGTGTTAAGACAAAGAAATTTCAAATTAAAAACAAAATTTAGAGAACGTGTTCTTTAAAACTACTTGTATTACAGACAGGAGGCTGTGGCTCTTCCACAGGGAAACTCCTGGCTGTGCTCCCAATCTTCCCAAGGGATGGTGGAACTGGGGAGGAAGTTTCCGTTAGGCCCTTGCCCTGTCTACCTTTTAGAATTGACTGTGCTTCTCCATGTGTTGTCTGCAGGTCCTCCTAAGTGGACAACAGACCAAGCTCTTGAGACATAAATGTTTAAAATAAAATGTATATACCTAATGCAATATAGATGTCAGTTCACTGGAATTTTGTCAAATCCATCTCTCTGTTTGTCATTCATTTTGAAACTTGGGAGTATTTTTACTGAGTTTTAAGGTCTATTGAACATGATCATCCTTGATTTTTTTCTTTGCCTTTTATTCCTCACCCCATCAGATCAACCAGCAAACTCTGCTGAAGCTACCTTGAAAACACATGCCCTCATGGGCACGGTGGCACATGCCTGTAATCCCAGGGGCTCGGGAGGCTGAGGCAGGAGGTTCAAGAGTTCAAAACCAGCCTCAATAAAAGCAATGCACTAAGCAACTCAGTGAGACCCTGTCTCTAAATAAAATACAAAATAGGGCTGGGGGTGTGGTGCAGTAGTTGAGTGCCCCTGAGTCCAATCCCCAGTAACTCCCGCTCCCCCCCCCAAAAAAACCTATTCCAAGATGCCACCATTTTGTGCCTGAGCTAAGATAAAAGCCTCACAGCTGGTCTCCTGGCTTCATCTTGTCTTTCACAATGACATGATCTTCTAAGTGTAGATCAATTTAGCAGATGTGTGTAAAATCTTCCAAGGCTCTCTGCTGCATTGAGAATAATATCCAAACGCCTCACACTGCCTCTAAGACCCTGTGTGAACTGGCTCCTTCTGCATCATCAAGCTCTCTCTTGCCCACCATCTATTTGGTCCTATAGTTCCAGCCATACTCGACTTTATTCTCTTTCTTGAGCACTACCAGTCCTTTCCCATCTTAGAGTCCTAGTGCTATGCTGCTTCTGTTTGGAATATTCTTCTACCAAAGTCTCTCAGCGAATTACTGCATGTCACATCTCTACATATTCATTGCCCCCTCAAATATGCCTTCCCCAACTACTGAATCTAAACAGGGTCCCTAGTCAGGCTCCATCACATCACTCAGCTTTATTTTCATTGTAGCATCTAATATCTTCCTGTGTTATTTACCCGGCTTATCCTTGTAATCCCAGCACATGCATCAAAGTATGACAAGAGCAGATGTTCAATAAATATGTGTCGAATGAAGGAATGAAGGAATGGCACTATGAGTAGCAACGATGATATGAGAAGTTCTGCTGAGTCACTGAAAGGGCTCGTAGACTGCCAAGAATATGTGAGAAAGAGACTTGGAACACCAAATGTTAAGGGATAAAGTGAAATCACTCAGTATTGTTTCCATGGTCTGAACCTGCTATTGTAATTCAAGTGATAGAATATTTTATCTCAATGAGTTATATATAACTATCCTAAATCTTGTAAATAAAACTAAAATTTTTAAAGTCACCATTTCCTTGAATATATAATACAAAACTTTGTTAACTCTACTGTATTCAGATTTTTGTGTTTTTGTTTTGTTTTGTTTGGCTTTCATTCCCTAATTTCTTTAAGGCTTTCAGAAGCATTCTTTCTTAATATTTCTGCCTTTCAGTTATGGGTTGATTACCAAATTTTAACCTAAACTTTTAGTAATGGGCCAGTAGGAAAAGACAGTGATCAAGGAGCTATGACCCTGAACCTGATTTTTGCATCCTTGAATTAATTTACTATTTGCATTTTCAAGAAAGATCTAATTATGCTGCAGAATGCAATAACCACAATGCCTACCAGATGGTTTCCAAGTACAAACCCATCTATGATTAGCATGGGATGAAGAAGTGAGAATAGAAATAATGTGCGATCCACTGAGTCTACTTGCCTGCAAATAGCATTGCACTCTCAGAGCCTGCCAGTAGCTAGTCATGCCACAGGCCAGCCAGCCAACATTCTTTAGGAGAGCAAAACCCAGCATTTCCTCCGAGAAGCCTGATCCTCAGCTTGGCCCATGCTTGAAGTGCTTGAAATAATGCTTCTTTAAGTCTTAAATTCTGTGGTTCTTTTATATATACACACACATATATACATACATATATATGTATATATGTTGTAGATGGACACAATAGTTTCATTTTATTAATTTATTTTTATGCAGTGCTGAGAATTAGACCCAGTGCCTCATGCATGCTCTACCACTGAGCTACAGCCCCAGCCTCCTACCTTTTTGTTGTTGTTCTGAATTTCACTAGACATTGTGGACTAAATCTTTAGCAAATTGCATGACTCTGTGCTTACTTGAGAGAATTTCAAATTGAAACAAGATCCTTTCTCTCTTTTCCTTTTAGATCCTATTGTGGATTCTACTGTCCATGAACTTCTTGAAGCCAGGAAGATTGCCTGAGGTGAGGGATGAAGTCATCTTCCTTTCAGACTCTAGGGGAAAGTATTACTTCCTTTTAACGGACTCCCTATTTCAAATAGTAGAAATTATGGAAATACAATGTGTTCAAAGCAAAATTCTTTTAAATAGATGCATTGATGAGCTTTTCTGCTGTCAATAGGGAAAAAAATACCGCATAAAGGGAAGAGATCAGTAACCATTTAGAATAGAAAATTCCTCTATGAGGCTATTAGATAATAATTGGTCATTGGAGAAAGAGGCCTCATGAATTTTTCAGATGCACATATGGAAATTATCTCTTCCGAGCAAGTCAGACAAATGAGTAGATGAATCTCACAATTTTAGTCACAATGCGAACTACTAATGAAACCCAGGATCCATTTATAAACTCTTGTGCTTATTTCCAAAATCTAGGACCAATTGACTTCACAGCTTATTGACTTACTATGAATTTACTTAAAACAATAATGCAAGAATATATTTAAATTCTAAATCTAAAATGTAAATAAGGTATTTTGAAAGCTTTCCTGGAAGGGGGCTCTTTGGATTGGGAGATAAAAATGTGTTCCAATTATTGTAACTAATCATTACTCTAAAACCATGTGAAAATATTACAATATGTTTGGAAAATAACAAGAAAACATACATTTCCCTTTTCCTTTGTTACCACACTTGTCCTCATAATTACCAATTTTTACTTGGCAACAGAATATTCTATCAAGTACCTTTATATAATTTAATTAATATTGCCACTAGTGTTGAGGTTTTAAGTCTCTTTCAACATCAAAAATATCAGAAATGGGTATTTTCATAGGTCAAGTTTTTTCCCCTATTCCTTTGGTTGGTTCCTTCCTCCCTTCCTTCTTTCCTTCTTTCCCTCTACTCTTCTCTTATCTTCTCCTTCTCCTTCCTTCCTTCCTTCCTTCCTTCCTTCCTTCCTTCCTTCCTTCCTTCCTTGTGATAGAGGATTGAACCTAGGGACACTCCACCACTGAGCTTCACCCCCAGACCTTTTTCTTTTCATTTTGGACACAGGGTCTCACTAAGTTATTCATTCTGGCTTCAAACTCACAATCCCCCTGAGCTTCCTGAGTAGCTAGGATTCCAGATGTGCACCACCATGTCTGGTCTTTGGGTTTTTTTTTTTTCCTTAGAATAAATTTACAAAAGTCGGATTATCAGATCTATGCTTCTGAATATTTTTACAGCTCTTAGTATAGTATTTTGAAAAGGGAAAACAATTAATCCTTTCACCAGTGATATGTGAGGATTCCAGATTCACCTCAATCTCAACAACAAGATTATCAATCCATCTTTTGTCTTTGCAACCTAAAAGGCTACCAATGCTTTTTTTTTTCATGTTTTAATTTCCCTTTCTGCTATTACTAGTGAGATGATTTCAACATGTTAAGGAATATTTATATTTCTTTTTTCCCTATGGTGCGTTAGTTTTTTAAAATTAGTTTTCCCCATTGTGTTAGAAAGGTCTTTTCACCAAAAATCCAGGTTGATGAAGGAACAGGTGCAGAAAGGCAGAGGATGTTAATTGGATTGGATTATTGAGTTCAAAGAGTGAAGAACAAAAACTAAAGACACAAATCAAACTGTCACCAAATCACAAAATAAAAAGCAACTTCCACAATATGAAGTAAGTATTCTTTTCTTCTTTCAGACATATATATTAGTAATTCTTAAATAGGATTCATCCAAGTCATTTCATAAACAGTAATAAATCCTGTTTTCTCTCTTAACCACTGAGCCACATCTCCAGCCCTTTTTATATTTTATTTAGAGACAGGGTCTCACTGAGTTGCTTAGGGCCTCACTAAGTTTCTGAGGATGGCTTTGAATTTGCAATCCTCCTACCTCATCCTCCTGAGCCCCTGGGATTACAGGCATGTGCCACCATGCCCGGGCTCCTTACTTCTTTATGAGTCATGAAACAACTGAGTATGTCCTTCATTCTCCATGACAAAGTTTGTATAAAAACATGTTAGCATCTCTCTGCATTATGTTGAATGTGTTCTCAATAAGCACTACTTTAGAATGTCAATATAGGATCATGTAGAGTAGAAAAGTAATGACTTTTTTGACCCATCATTAGAATCATGACTGAGATCATTACAAAAAAAAAAGACATACAAATTAACTTAGTGTTTATTTTAGGTAACATCAGAACCTTTCAGAAATGAAGACCTAAAGAAATGGCAGAGAAGTGTCTTTTTATGGACAATCATGCAAAAGTATAATTGGAGGACCAAGGGCGTGATCTGATGGTAATAAACTAGGGGCAACTTAGCAAGGTCTCTAAGTTCAGGTTCTTTGTGACCTTCCTGTGTGACATTCCTTCTTTCCAGGTATCCTGTCTGACATTTATCACAGGAAAGTCTTCAAGGGCAGAGAAAACAAGGCCTGCTTTAAGAGACAAGAGTGGGGAAAGGAAAAACTTTTGTTTATGGGCAATGTGCCACATTGGGGGATAGAATGTTCTAACCCCATCAATAGTTAAACAAGAATTCTAGTTTACAATATGCTAATGTACACTAAATTAGGTAAGATATTTGATTAATGCCACATCTTCTCATTAATAGGTTTATTATCAATATGTGAAACAACCTGAAAAATATCATTAGTTATTCTAAGCAATCAACGTCAAACAAAATGATATCATATGTTAAGTTTGACTACGAAGCACATCATGACACCTATTCAGAGTCTGAAATTTATCCCAAGTTCCATAACAACAATTTAATTTTACTCATTTTCTACTTATTTGTGTCAGGTGTGTGTGTGTGTGTGTGTGTGTGTGTGTGTGTGTGTCTGTGTGTGTGTGTGTTGATGTTTGAGATATCTTTTAAAATAACATATATAAGTTTTGCTACTTTAATTATAAATTTTGTTAAATACTATAATGTTTTATATACAGGAAGGTTCAGTGAATATGATTTTGATGTGCTTTAACAGTAGTAATACATAATAACTTATTGCAAATACTTTACTTGTACCAAACTTGGCATAATATAATTCAATAAAAGCTTATCAAGTCTGTCGAAAATACTATATCATGTCCATGGTTACCATCTGTTATAACAGAAACCTAATCCCCAACTCATACCTACAGAGGAAAAAATGGCTAATCACCAGATACAACTGCTTCTTTTTGTTGTTGTCGTTGTTGTTTTTATTTGTTTTAATTAGTTATACATGACAGCAGAATACATTTTGACTCACTGTAGACAAATGGAGCACAATTTCTCATTTCTCTGGTTGTACACAATGCAGAGTCACATTATTCATGCAGTCATACATGTACATAGGGTAATAATGTCCATCTCATTTCACCATCTTTCCCACCCCCATGCCCTCTTCCTCTCACTCCCCTCTGCCTAATCAAAAGTTCCTCCATTTTTCCCTCACTCCCCCTCCATTATGGATCAGCATCCACTTATCAGAAAAAAACATTTGGCTTTTGGTTTTCAGGAATTGGCTTACATTGCTCAGCATGATATTCTCCAACTCCATCCATTTACCTACAAATGCCATCATTTCATTCTTTTTAAGGCTGAGTAATATTTCATTGTGTATATAAACCACATTTCTTAATCTGTTCATCTATTGAAGGGCATCTGGGTTGGTTCCACAGTTTAGCTGTTCTTTTAAAAGTTTGGCATTTTATTTATCAGAGCAGTAGATTATAAAGACCACACAGATTGCAAACTCAAGACCCAACCCCAGCACCTCAACAACACCCTGCCTCAAAATAAAAAAGAAAATGTGCTGGGGATATAACTCAGTGATAGAGCATCCCTGGGATTAGTCCCCAGGACTGTAAGAAAAAGAAGGAAAAGGGGGAAAGAAGTAGGATAAAGATGATAGTAGTTTAAAAAGCCAGGCTTGGTGGGTGGCAGTTTCCTTAGTGAATGGGAATAAGTAGCTACCACTCTTGAGCAAAGTGAATTGCATTTCTATTTTTTGGTTTGCCTAATGATATGACTATCATTATTAAAACAATTGCATTATTAAAATCCATCCATCAATAAGATCCATATTATTTGCTCTCTAAAATTCTAGCAACCTATGCTGTAGTTTCCTTTCCATCCTATATTGTGGTTAAAATGTGATTTTTCTTACACTGAGCCTTCTTGGTAATATAAACCTACAGAACATGTTTATAAAAAGGTACTCATTTTATCTCAACATGTTCTATTGAGAAGTTGACATTTTTGTGCAAAAGGTTTCTTTCTTCATTTTCTTTTTTTTTGGGGGGGGTTGTTGTTGCTTGTTTAGTTTTGTGGTTTGATGTTACTATTTATTTGCTTATTTTGTCTTTGCTGGTAAAGGGCATAATATGGAGATACCAGCTGAGACATTTGGGTAGAAGTTAATATGCAACTATATGAATATTTCACCTATATCATGCCAAACATCTGGACACTGAAAATTGTTCTCAAACTGTTCAAATGATAGAAATCTTACCAACTTTGTCATTGTCAATAAAGACTGCTTGCATTAAAATATCAGGGCCATATATCTTGCATACTATCCATGAAATAGATCTCAGTTGGGGATTCAATAAAAAGAAGATCACTAAACATCAGTATAGTCACCAGGAAAGGCTTCCAGGGACAGGACATGTAAGGACACCAAACACCAACTCAATAAGTCATCCAATAAGTATATGCAATGCTTCTACTTTGGACCAGACTCTGGTTTGGGAAGTGCATTAGAGTGTGATATATTTAAATTTTCTCCAAGAAAAATTCCCCTGCCACACATTTACCCTCCTTATAAGCATTGAACTTATGCTTTGGTTGACTTTTGACAGAGTATATTACACGGGGTCTTCTGACTGGCAGATTCCTGTCTTTTAGGCACCGAGAATATAATATATCATTCTAAAAGTTTCCCTAGAGAAGAGGTTCAAAGAGTATATCACCCATTTGGAAAATGTATTGAGAACTTCACATGAACCATCCTATAGGATTAACATTTAATGTATATTATTATTGTTCAATCTCTCTCCCTCCTTCTCTCTCTCTCTCTCCCTCTCTCTCCCTCCCTCCCTCCCTCCCTCCATCTAATCTCTCTCTCTCCCTCCCTCCATCTAATCTTTCTCTCTCTCCCTCCCTCCATCTAATCTTTCTCTCTCTCCAGCCCCTTTCCCTCTTATCTCAGCTAGAAAATGCTGTGCAGGTGTTATTCATCATTTAAAATACACTCTGTTACAGACAATTTAGTTTATGTGCCAGAGCAAATACACAGTTACAGACAATTTGTTTAATGCAACCAGGAAGTCTTGGTATCTGACCACAACTCCAATAGAAACAAGAGCATCTAAGGACAGCAGGAAGGAATTTAGCAAATTTAAAGCAGTGAAGGGAGAGCTTGTATACTTCACTGCCTACATTGCCTTTGATGATTTCCTGTTGTAGAAATTCTTCTTTATGGACAAATAAGGACAGAAACAGAAAATAACAGTACAATTGAGAAATTTTTCCCTGTCACAGAACGGCAGATATATCTTGAGAGAAGTGTAGCAGTATTATGTTTTGTGGATGAGCAACTTAAGGGAACAAGTACCAGGCAGCAGCTACAAATTGTTAGGACAAGAACTAGACCTCAAAATGAGGAAGGGAGGAAGAAATTGGGGAAGATGTGTAAAGTGACAGAGCCTAAGTCCAGGTTCCAGAACAAGAAAGATACAGCTCAGGAGAGAAGAAGAAACCAAGGTAGAATCTCAGGGGCACTGCTGTGGCTGCCGTGTCTCAGGGATTCACAGCTGTCTAGAGCTCCTACACACTACCATCAGGCAGCAGTGGCTCTGAACCTGAGCAGGACTGGTCCTGTCGAGGAAGAAACCTGGTCCTGTAGAAAAGCAGAGGTTGAGAGCTGTCACGGACTGGCATTTGCCTTAATAGTGCCATCATTTACTTATCAACAGCTGACCTCTTTGGGAATGAGCTTATTTGGCCTCAACCTTTTTCTAATGATAAATATTCTCTAGTGTAAACTGTTTTTTATTCATCTTGATTTTTTTTTTTCAAAAATATTACCTTTGACTGCAGTGATCACTTTTGGTTGCTTTTGTTGAAAAATAAATGTTTTGTGTTAAGGGATAAAGTCAACTAATTAGTCCTCTCAAATTAATTGTAGTACCAGTTCTTATTTACTCTGAATCTTAGTATAGCTCTAATGCAGGCTACAGTCTAAAAGTACTATCATATAAATATAGATACCTTGTAGCAGAGAATTTCCTATCAGATATTCTGAAGTTAATGAATCTGTGCAGTACATTTCAGACTGAATGCTCCTTCCTTCTTTGATATGACGTGAGTGGATTATGTTATACAAACAATTGACTCCTCTTCTCAAACAAAGTCAAGAGGATGAAAATACCTCAAGAGAAAGACTTTCGTGTCTTTGACCTGACATTGACCACAATTTTCAGCTTTGCAGATATAAAGGATAAGTAGAAAATATCAGATATCCAAAAATCCTCATTCCTTTTAATTATCGTTTAATTAACTTTCTATGTCCTTTTAATGAAGATTCAAGTTTTTTATAATCATACAGAGTTCATGACTCCTGCATATCCTTAATGCCACAAGCCAGAATTTTACATAATAATTGGTTACTTAAAATGCAGTGGTGTGGTAGACAAGCTGTAAGCTGATGGCTTTGAATTAGCATAGTCTTTGATAAGATTTTTATTCCAATGCCTTGGGAATCATGTGCTATTGGACAGGGTTGTTTAGAACTGGACAAAAATCAGAAATAGTGAAAACTAAAATTCCCAAATCAAATGGCACAAGCTTTAGTGAACCAGAGGGAAAAAAATGAATTGGTCCAAGAATGATTTCTTCTTTTCATTCGGTCTCCACTCCACTTCCACCACTTCCAAGGTAGCCCAGCAAAAAAAAAAGTAAAGGACTTTTAAGAAACTGTTTAAGTAGATGGAAATGGTTAATGACCCTGATTTGCTCATTACTTAGAACCCACAAACATGTTTAATTAAAATAATACATATGTACATTTTTTTTATAGCAGGGATTGAACTCAGGGGCACTTTACTCCTGAGCCACATCCCCAGCTCTTTGTATTTTTTTTAATTTTGAGATGGGACCTCACTAAGTTGTTTAGGGCCTCACTAAATTGCTGACTTTGAACTTGTGATCCTCCTGCCTCAGTCTCCAGAGTTCTCAGAATTACAGGCATGTACCCCTGCAATAAAATAAACTTTTAGAAGTATAAAGGACAAAGAATACTCAAGGGCAAGTGAATCCAAAATTATTGTATTTTTAAAAATCTAAATCCTTAAGGAACAAAATTCTATTCTGTTTAAAATACTATGTTTTAGTCAGCATTTGCATTACTGTGACCAAAAGACCCAACAAGAACAATTAAAGGAAGAAAGTATGTTTTGTCTCATGGTTTCCAAGGTTCAGTCTATGATCAGCCAACTCTATACCTCTGTCCCTGAGGTGGGGCAGAACATCATGACTGAAGGACATGATAGAGAAAAGCAGCTTAGGACTTGGCAATCAGGAAGCAGAAAGAGAAATATCTGCTCACCAAGGACAAAATATAAAACCCAAAGGCATACCATTTCTACTTCTTTGATCTACTTCTTTGAGATACTTCCTATCTGCTTACATTTACCATCCTTATCATCCCACTTAATCCCTATCAGTGGATCAATCCATCTTTTAGGTTAAAGATGTCATAATCTAATTATTTCATCTCTGAATCTTGCATTGGCTCACATGTGAGCTTTTGGGAGACACCTTACATCTAAATCATAGCAAAGAAAATTTTTCTTTGAAGATTGTCTTAACGTCCTCTGTAAAATGTCATTTGCTTGGTATTACTATTCCCTATTTTGGATTATCCATTTAAGGTTGTGACACCTATTGCTTTTGAACTTTATAACAAATTTAGTTCACAGTGTAAACAAAAATAATTATAACCCAGCAGGAGACAAATTTAAACTACATGAGAGAATAGACTATACACAAGAAACCTACTCTGCTTATGGCTTGCATAGGAATGAATGTTAGGCCTGGAGATAATTGATGTAATGTCTTCATTTAGGAGATGTAAAAATTTAAAAAGAAAGAGACTACATGACTTGCTCAAAATCTCAAACCCAAGTTTTCCTTTTATTAAGGTAAATCGAGTAATTCATATATTTTTAAATCTTTAACTATGTAGTAGCTGGCTATACAACATATGCTTCAAAACATTAAGATTTCATTTCCTTTACCGTTTTATATGAAAGTATTACCATGTTACTATATGTTACTATAGTGTTCTATCTATACTATTTATAGTATCACCATACTATATTTATTTTGGACTTCATCTCAATTGGCCTTGTTGACTGAGGTTGGTCTATACTCATAAATCTGCTTGCTCCAAAGATAAAGCTTAATGGTATTGTTTACTATTTCCTAAAAATTGCACTCCTGTGAAATACTGAGAACTATTTTTACATTTGATATATCTAAGTGGTGAAAGTTAAACCAGTTACATAGAGATAATATTTCAAAATGTAATATTTCACATCAATATCAATAGAGAGATTTTCCTTGCATTTCTCTTAATTTTTTCTTCCTTTGATTCAATCATGTCTATTGCAGTACACTTTCTTAGATCATTGGGTTATTCTAGAGGCTGAAATATAGGTGAATAGTGACATAGCCATTCATATTCTTTGTCAAGGCTTTCTCCAAAGCTAAAATCCAACCCAAGGGGGAATACAGAACCCTGAAGAGGAAACTTCACATGCCAGATGGATCAGCCCTTATCAAACTAAGTGAAAAAATCTAAATATCTGAAGAGCCACCCCTACATCTTCCATACAACTTAATATATCCTAAGAACTCAGAAACCAAGTGATTTCGTTCACTTTTACTTTGTTATTTAAGGATTAGTTACTTATTCAAAGAAACGTGAATTCTGATACCACTATAATCATGGTTCACAAAATTTTGATCTCTGAACCCTTAAAATTAAAAATTAATTTTAAATTTTAATTTTAAACCCTTAAAAATTTTAAAGACCCTTCAGAGATTTTCTTTCCCCCAATCCTGGGGATTGAATCCAGGGGTGCTCTACCACTGAAAAGTACTCTAACCAGCCCTTTTTCTTTTTTTATGTTGAGACAGAGTCTTGGTAAGTTGCTGAGGCTGGCCTTGAACTTGTGATCCTTCTGCTTCAACCTCCAGAATTCCTGGGATCACAGGCATCACCATGGCCACCCCAAAGAGCTTTTTATTATGTGGGTTATATTTATCAGTATTTACCATATTCAGAATTAAAACTAAGAGTTAAACTTATTTAATTTTAAGAAGCAATTAACTATATATTTAAATGAGTGGCATCTTTTTGAAAAGAACATAACTACATTTTCCAAAACAAATTAGGGAGTAAATGGCATTACCTATACTTTTTGCCAATCTCTTTACTACCTGGCCCATTAGAAAACAACTGGATTCTTATAGCCTTTTTTGTAACCACTCTGTTGTGATCCATTGCTTTGGTTGAAGTATAAGTAGAAATGTAGAACTTGTGAAGACATACAATTGGAAAAGGGCAGAAAATTGTGAACCTCCTAAAGTGATATCATTGACTCACAAGGGTCCAAGGGCCACAGTTCCTTTCAATGGTTGGAATACATGACCACTGAGAAGTCTCAATTCATTATTCAGAAGTGAAAATGAGTACCCTTTACCCAGAAGAATACACAAGCTTCTCAGCCACATTTTTTTCACAGTGGTTTCTATTATCCAAAGCCTGTGTATCTGAGCAGGCATATCTTAGGCAACAGCTCTCCTATATTCCGATGTGCTGCTCTTCAGACATTCTGAACTTTATGAACCCCTGTATTTTGTCCTTTAGAAGTCTTAAAACTTGGAGGATAACTGTCAATTCAAACTCATTTATTTAAAGCTGTATATCTATCAATTCTCAGCCCAACAGACCTGACAGGATCCCTCGTTCTAAGTCACCATGGTCCTTTGCAACAAAGCACATTGCTAGGGTTCTCTTATCCTCTTCTCAGTAACACCTCAATTTTTGGTGGTCTTGGAAATGCTTGGATGATTTCAGGCTCTATATACCTTTACAGTTCTTTTTCCTCAGGGATATATTGTTTATCTCTGGCATCATTGAAATAATAATTTTCAACCAAAAACTCCAAATTACTTTATTTTTTATAATAAAAATTTGTATCTGATCCTAAGATTTTCTAGTTAAGAAGGACTAAAAGCATACATGGAAAGAATGTCAAAATTCATATCCACTCCTTTGTGGACACAGAACATCAGTGGAGTTAGACAATCTACTGAACTGGAGGAATATGGCTTTAGGAAAACATACTCAGAACTCTCTCCCACAATCACAACCTCACCTGTTTGAAACATTCCACAGTCGACCCCACTAACCCTAATTCTCAATATCAGAGTCATGTTGAGGGAGATGAGGACTTTCCTGACAGAACTGTGAATTATTTGAGACACTCTAAGAATGAAGATCAACACCAAGTAAAACCAATGAAGGTCACACAATAGACTTCCTTCTCTACTAGGAGAAAGAATTTTAAACAGTTCTGTCCAGATATTATGCCATTCCTGAGCTGTTTGGAAATATACAATGGGTAAAATTTCCTTAGGTATTGAGGATCAAATAAGCCTTAATCAATTTTGGTCCTGTCAGCACCTTTATAGTACCTCCTGCATAAAATCAGTTTTGAGTTGCTGTCTGTTCTGGAAGGAAGAAATGGGTTTCTGTGGCGCTGTCCATGGTCCTTGTCTTAGGTACTCACTTTTCAAACTGCCTTGCAAGTTTAGGTCTGCTTTGCTTCCAAATATTTCTCGAATACCAAGCATTTTTGTGATTCTTGCTATGATTATTTCTTGAAATGGGGCTTACATTTCTTATGTCTAGAAATTTTTCACTGAAGGTTAATATTGTCAGTCCTACCTTCTACCTATTCCTCTCCTGCTTTGTGTTAGCTTCATCTTTGTCAAGAACCTGCCTACCTGCTTCTATTCCTGGACTGGCTTCCACTGGTCCAGGCACACAGCCCTGCTTGATACATAACAGTGGCCAAGAATGAACCTAAGAGTAAACAGCAAGCATTATTTAAAGAAGAATGAACCTAAGAGTAACTAGCAAGCATGATTTAAAGATGAATGAAATCCTGCCCTGCCCCAAGACAGCTCCTTTTGGGCTAGCAATGTGACTAAACTTCCATTTGAGAATGTGGCATCAGAGAACAATAGTGACTAAATTCACATAGGGCACTGGATTAAACACTGGGTTTAGAAACTTTGTCTAATTAATATTCATAGTGTCTCATCAGATCAATATTATTACCTCCAATTTTCAGTTGAGAGAACCAAGGCTCAAAGAAGTTAACAGTCAGTCCAATTTAACACAACTAGTATTATAGCACAAGCAGTCTCATATTGAAGTCTGTCTCATTTCACCTAGTGCATTCTTCCTTGAAGAATAGTCTCAAAGAACCTGAGGCATCCTTAATTTCATGAATATTTACATGTGAACAACACATGGCATTTGACTTTTACTATCTCTTTGATTTGAGCACTTTTGCATTTTGATGCATGTTCATTCATGTTTGACCATGGATAGGAAATGATGGAGTGCAGGTATAAAGCTAAGTCATAAAAAACCTCTAACCCCTTTCTCTGAACCAGGTGACAGGCAATTGAATCAGAACCATTTGCTCTAGGTCAGAAGCTCATTGACCAGCACAAGGAATCTTTAACATTGTTTGAGCTGAGAAATACCATTAATGCCATAATGCCCTATAGCCAGGATGAAGGAAAGTTTCACATGTGATGGGTTTAAGCTTCGTCCTTTGAGAGCCAGATGTAGTTATCTCCATTAGCTTTTTTCACATGTTTAGAGTTCATTTTCTGGTTTTATTCAATCATCAATCCCTTCTAATTTCAAAATTCCAGAGCTCCAAGAACAAATTCTGGGTTAAGCACTTCCTTGACCCACCAGCTAGTGGTAACACAGGATAATCACTTCCTCTCGGGTCCTTCACTTACTCATATTGTTTGCCATATAAAGTTATAGTACACAGCTCTGGGAATTAGAAAATATACTTTAGGAAGGAGGATTTCTTCCAGCCAATTCAGTCCATCCTCTGTCTCCAAAGATCACATCCACTCATGTGCAAAATACATTTACACCATTCTGGCACACCCCCAAATCTCAACCTATTACGGCATCAATTCAAGATCCATTTAAATCTCATCTGAAAGTATCATCTAAATACCGTTGTCTCAGAAGTCTCCAATAATTCAGATTTCTCATCTGAATCATCTACATCAGGAATGGGTTAGATGCTGAGTATGTTCCATCCTGGGGGCAAAATTCCTCTCCTTGGCACTTCTCCTAACACATGTTTTTTTCCTAGATATTTTCCCTTCAGGGTTAGTATTAAAATTTTGAGGGAAATCAAAGCTTCCCAAAGACCTCATAGGAAGTTTTTTTTTTTCATTGACTAGATTCAGTTTTGTTTTCTGCTTAATTGTATTACAAATGGATGAAAGTTAAACAGCTCCACTTCAAAGTCAGTCAGAAATGTTTGATATGTTGGTGCCTGAAGTGAGAGCCCATCCTTTTATCTTAATCATTATTAATCATAATTACCTTCTCCTGGCTTTGAAACTCCTGTAATCTATTCCTGGAGATTTGACTGTTTCTGCTGCCTTTAATTGCATTGTCTACCATGTAACAGATACAAGTTTCTGTATACACAAAATTTTCCAAGTCAAAGCTGTATGAAAGTGTATGTTAAGATAATTAAGTTGATGGGTTGGGGTTGTGGCTCAGCAGTAGAACTCTTGCCTAGCATGTGCAGGGTGCTGGGTTCGATTCTCAGCACTACATAAAAATAAATAAATAAATAAATAAATAAATAAAATAAAGATATTGTGTCCAACTAAAACTAAAAAAAAAATTAAAAATAAAAAGATAATTAAGTTGATAATTAGATGTACAAACTTGGATGAAAATTCAACATACACAGTTGTATCATTTCAAATAACTAAGTGATGCACAGATGAACAGAAATCTTTCTCTACACACAACTACATTTCTCATGCAAACATCTTAGATCACAACTGACTTATCTACTTAATAACTGTTAAATTTTTTGTAGTTAGGTAAGAGATATCTTTCAACATCATAAATGTGAAAATAAAAGCTATGTGGGTCTCAGACTTAAGATGATGTAGTAATTTCTATATAATGTCTTTTATAATGTCATAATTAATGGCTACACATTATTTGATTATATTGTATACAACCAGTACCTTTTTTTTACAGAGAGAGAGAGAATTTTTTAATATTTATTTTTTAGTTTTCAGTGGAACAACATCTTTATTTTATTTTATTTTTTGTGGTGCTGAGGATCGAACCCAGTGCCCCACACATGCCAGGCGAGCATGCTACTGCTTGAGCCACATCCCCAGCCCAGTACCTTTTTTTATACAAACATGAAGTCTGTTTCCAATATTTCTTAAACTGGAGTTTGCAATATGTACTTTCATATGAAATAGTATTCACATATTTTAACATTTATTTTAGAAGACAACTGAATATGAACTTAGGAGATATCTTTGATGTGTAAATACTAATAATGCATTTTTAAAATCTCAATTTCTGGTTTGTTTTCTTCTTAGCTCTTATTTTAACTTGCCAACAGTATATTTTTTTGTTTGAATAGATTGGGTAGCCTATTAAGTCATTATCAATCAGGAACATTTAGATGTTAGATGTCCCCCAAAAACTCATGTGTGAGACAATGCAAGAAGGTTTAGAGATGAAATGATTGGGTTATGAGAGCCTTAACTCAACCAGTGAATTAATCCCTTGATAGGAATTAACTGAGGGGTCAATTTAGGAAGGTAGAATGTGGCTGGAGGAAGTAGGTCTTTGGGGCATACCTTTGGGATTTATATTCTGTGCTTGTTAAGCAGAACTCTCTTCTCTGTTTCCTGGGTTCTATGCTTGCAGCTGCTTTTCTCCATCACACTCTTCTGCCATGATGTTCTGACTCACCTGGAATCTGCCATCTATGGTCTAAGGCCTTTGAAATCATGAGTCCCCAAATAGACTTTTTCTCCTCTACTTGTTCTTGTCAGGTCCTTTAGTCACAGCAGGGGAAAAAACAAAACAAAAAAACAACCAAAAAAAAAAAAAAACACCTTATCTATATACACTTGTCTATTTCATTGCATCAGAATGACCTGGCAAAGAATGGCCCTGGTGAGTTGTGTGGAATGAAGGTTATAGGAAAGACCTGGACCATGAGGGAGTAAGTATAAGTGAAATGCAGCCTTGCCCATCAAAGAGTCACCTAAGATTCACTAGCAGATGAGCTTGTTGAGTGGGCAGGTGAGGAAAGGTACTAACAAGAATGATGGAGGATGGTGGAAGTCAAATAATATCTAATTGTTAATTTACCCTAAGGATTCACCTGATCACCCTATGTAATTTAATGCACTTACCACTACCCATCCTCTGCTGTTAAAGAGCAGGTTCAAATAGGATATTATTAGGCAATTAGGGAAAGTGAAGGTAGCATATTGGCTCCTGAAACACCAGCTCTGAGACTAAGTGTTCACAAGCATAGGAGAAAGGTCACAGCCTGGAACTATGTCCGGATTCACACACAGAGGTTCACACACAGGCTGGGACCTGTTGAGAGAAAAGCATATCTATTTATTTGACATGTTTCTTCCTTTTCCTCTTATTTAAGATTTTTATTTAAATCTTTAATAAATGAAGCCTGGGTTTATTCTTCAACATGTTGCCTTTTCAAATTGTATAATTCCATTCTATAAATCAATGTATTCTTCTACCCTTTCTAATATATCCCCAGTGATCACTTCTTTCTTTTTTCTTTTTTCTTAAAGAGAGAGAGTGAGAGAGAGAGGGAGAGATAGAGAGAGAATTTTTTAATATTTATTTTTTTAGTTATTGGCAGACACAACATCTTTGTTGGTATGTGGTGCTGAGGATCGAACCGGAGCCGCACGCATGCCAGGCGAGCGCGCTACCGCTTGAGCCACATCCCCAGCCCCATTTCTTTCCTACCTCTGTCTGTATACTTAGACTCAGATTCAAGCAGAGCCAAAAGAGTCATGTACCGAGGTGAAATGGCCAAAACCCCTGATAAAGGCACAAAAAAGAGCTAAGAGGCACTGTGTTGATTGCAAGGCTGCAAGTCCCAGCCCTCCCTCCCTAGGTCTTCCCCCTCCAATTAGACTCATTTATCCCTGGTAGATAAAATGCAAGAGATGGTGTGTGTGGTGGAAGAGGCATCCTGGCCTCACAGCTGACCTGCAGAGCCCATAAGGGGGCTCAGCAAGCATTGTCCCAACTCCAAAGGAAGAAAAGAGTCCATTGTCTCTTTATAAAAGCTTAAAATAGAACTGCCCTTTTAAATGCTGCATGAAATTGTAAAAACTCCCCTCTATTTTCTGACTTGCTATAACCACTGGGTCACTCATCCAAAATGTTGCTCTCTAGGTTTCCTGAATCTAATTCAGAGGCCTTTCCTCATGTATAGCAAATTATGTTTTTTACAAAGTTGAATTGCATTTCATTTTTTATGTGTGTGTTTGCTTTAAACTAAATATAGTACACTGTGTCTCAATTCCTAGTGGTGTCTACAACAACTCCCAAATTAGAAAGCTCTCCAAACTTCACCAGCAATGTGTTGTTTTCTTACTGCATTCAAACCTTTTCACTGTGTTAGCATAGTAACTAATATTTTTATAGTGCTTTACAGTTTACAAAATATTCTCAAACATATCATCTCCTGAAGGGAGGTATTATTAGGAACATTCTTTACCAAGACTATGGGTTTTATCCACAGACTGACTCTCTCTCTCTTCTCTCTCTCTCTCTCTCTCTCTCTCTCTCTCTCTCTCTCTCTCTCTCTCTCTCTCTCATGTGCACACATACATACTCGCACACACACACACACACACACATACACACACATTAATTGGTTTGTCAAAGACTGCACAACTACAAGTAATGGAGACTGAAACTGGTTATCTGTCTCCAAAGTCTATGGCCGTTATACAACCCAATGATGCCTCCTTTCTTGACCATTGATTTGCACACAAGAAGTTATAGATAGCAATAATAAATATAATTATTATTTAATGGAAAAGAGACAAATCTCAATGTATAGAAGGCTATTTGGACCATAGATTTTGGTCAGAAATACTTTTTTCAAGTTTTTGTCTGCATGAAAGCAAGACACACAAAACAGTGGCAGGTGTTTTAAAAGATGCAAATGACTGTCATTTATCAAGTGTTATGGTGCACAATACTCATTATAAAGTGCTTTCCAAGTACTAGCTCAATTAATCTAATAACAAACGTATAAAGAAAGTTCTAATGTTATAGATGAGGAATCAAAGTTGTAAGAGATCATGCAAGTCACTCCAGCATGTAAGTGGTAGGGACTTAAACCCAGCACATATGGTTCCATTGAGTATGCTATTAACCACTAAACCATTGCAATTAAGATGGTTTCGGCTGAGGATATAGCTCAGTTGGTAGAGCACTTGCATCACATACAGAAGCCCTGGGTTCAATCCCCACCACCACCACCACCACAAAAAAAAAAAAAAAATAGAGCTGGTTTTATATTCAACCTTAAGTAGAATTTCTTCTGCACATTGACTAATTGCATTAACTTAGGAAATAGTTAATCTCCCTGAAGTTTGGCTTTTCTGTTTGTGAAATTACTAAATAAGTTTCAGAAATCAGCACCTAATTTGTAGTCAGTAAATGTCAGCTAGTGTTCTACTGACATTACTCACCTCAAATATGTATTGAGCAGCTGCTATGGGTACTGGACTATTTATCTGAACACTTTGTTTTTAGAAGATCCATCTCTTCTGCACAACAGAGTCCAAGGCTAACCAGGCACTCTTTCTTATTTTCTGTATTTGAACCATTCTCTCACTGTATAGAGTCACAGTTACTCATTTTCAGCCTGGTGTGGGTCGCTGCTGTTTCAGATGAGGGTGTTTAACTGTTCATTTTTTGTTGTTGTTGTTTTACAGTATTATTACCACTCCATCTTTCTCAATATCTTCTTCTTCAATATGCCTGAATTCATTTGGTTATTTCTCTGGGCTATTTGAGCACACTGTCTGTGCATAAAAGAAACCACTTTTCACTACAGCCATCTCCCATTTACACTCTGTAATTTAAAATCAGAGGCTTTATCTGAAGGTACCTCTTTTTTCTGCTCCATCTTCTTTTCTGCTGATAGACTGGATCATGGAATAATCTCTTAGAGACAGAGCATGGCTCTTGATGACTCTCTGCACCTGGGTGCATTTGTTTTCAGACTCGCTTGCCCCAACTATTAATTGTCTTCCTGCAAGACTTTATTTTTCTCCTTCATCAGCCCCTAGACTTTACCAGACAGATTTTTACTTTGCTTTTGATTTACAGTGCTTTGGTGAAACACTTGTGTTAAGACTCATTTCAACAGGCAACATTTTATACACAGTATGGCGATGTTTGTTGCATTTCTCTAGGAATATGGCCAGAACAAAATCTCTAAGCTCAGTGTCAAATCTAATGCCATTGCAATAAAACAAATTCAAATGCCTTTAATTAAAACAGATGTCTTATGATCTGAATATTTCTGTAAACTCACTCCATACAGCCAATGTAGCCAAAATTAGAACACATTAAAAAGCATAAAATTGTAAATTGGACATGTGGATAAGCTTTATTGATACTACAAGATATTATATTAAGACTTTCTGTCAGATTTCCTCATTTGGGGGCACCGTATTGAAAAAACAATACTTAAGTGTGAGATGCGCACTTGATTAGGAGTTGAACCTATTTGGATTCACAGTGCTTACTCCAGACAATTACATTTTTAAACTTTTAGCAGATGGCCAGAATTAAGTCATCACTGGAGCCAACATGCAGTCAGATATACCATTGGCAGGGATTTAGCTTCACCTGGAAATAAGCTTGAGGATGGAAACTGCTGAATCTGAATCTGACTGTGGCCTATGTGTAACTTTGGCAGAAAATCTGCTTCCATAGTTAAGTCCTGGTGTCCATGCATAAGGCTTCAGCCATGGTCAACCTAGTGGGAAATCTGTCATTGAATGGAGGTGGGGGAGGCAAATTAATCTGCTGATTTGGTTGTTTACTTTGTATAAGTAAAAAAATGTATGTATACTCTTTATTTTTTTTATTAGTTGCTCAAGACAATACAATGATCTTGATATATCATACATTTGATTCAAATGGTGTATGAATTCTCATTTTTTTCACGTGTACAGATTGCAGGATCACATTGGTTATACAGCCACAAATATACATACAGCAATACTAGTGTCTGTTGTATTCTGCTGCCCTCCCTATCCCCCCTCCCCTCCCCTCCCCTCCCATCACATCTCTCTACCCAATCTACTGTGACACATTTTTCTTATGCCTGTAATTTTTATACTCTCTTTAACATAATTAATGGAAGAAAAAAGAAATAGCAAAAAATATTCTTTTGTAGACTTAGGATGATTATATTAACAACTAACACTTCTTGAGTGTTTACTGTGTGTCAGGGATGGTGCAAATTCTTTAGATGTTACCTTCTTAAATCCTCACAGTATCCTATGAGACAGAAGTGTCTTTATTCCCATTTTGCACATAAAGAAAGTGAGGCAAGTAGATTTCACACAGCTGGGAAGTGGCAGATAGACTAAAACAATCTGCAGAGTCTTGCCCCAAGGGGTTTTATCTGTGACCTCTGAGAGGGCAGTTTTAGGAGAGTTATTGGTGAGAGTGGGAAGAGAACCTGATTTTCTTATTAGCAGAATCTCTGGAGTCAAGGACATGCGGGGAGCCTATAGCACCCACACATTCACCTACATTGTTGATGACACCCTGGTGTTTCTCACCCAGGATGTTTGGTTCTAGTGTGCTCTTTACTTTTACAGTACCTAACTCTTGATTTAAGTGGCTCCTAAATTTCTAACACCAATGCAATTGAATACAGTTTGAATGCTGCAGCAATTCTGTCAGACATACCATCTCCTTTTTACAGACTAACAGCAGAGGCACAAAGAGATTCCAGGTGACTGATAAGAATGCAAGGTTAGTTGTTGGTGGTCCTCATGAAAACTCTTTAACAGCATGGGAGCATTGAACTTATCATGGAACTATTCTTTAGAACCATTGTTAATCTCTGACTCAGGTTTTCACAGATGAGACTGGTGTGGATGCTATAGTGTTCTTGAAATCCTCTGAGATAATTGACAAGATCCATGATATCCTGTCACCCCACAAGGTGCTAGGTGAAGGCCTGTAATACAGTACTCTCATTTGAAAGTAGCAGGCATTTTTCCATCTCCTGATTTTACCTAACTCATATTACCCAGTTTTCAAAGGCAGGAAAGTAAGAAGCAGGCAGTATGAATTTAAGGTGAATCAGAGTGCAGATAGATCCCAGGCTGCTCAGTCCCTAAGCAATATATCACTTTCTCTGTGCATAGGCAGGACATTGAACTAATGTGTTTGTTGACATCTGAGAGTCCTATTTACAGGTTTCTAAAAACTATTGGTTGCTATAAAGTTACAGAAACATGAGTCCAGGGAGTGTTCTGGATAAAAAAAAAATGCCTAGTCATATATTTTAGAACAAATCAGTAAGGAAGTAAACATATGTTGGTCCAGTCACCCTTCACCCAAACCATAATGTAAAGACAGAAGAAAGTGGCAGTGGTCTTTTGTCTCATTTGCTACCAGTTTATAAGTTTGTTTGCTTGTGGCTGCTACAGTAACATCAAGTTAAAGCAATTTCCAGGACATTATTGCTTTAAGGCAATAGCAAATTTTCAGTAGCTGTGGACATGGCTTGAATGTGCAGGAACACTTCAGAGACTACGACAGCAAAAAAACAAATGATATGAGAAAGAGTTCCACACACTATATGAATTCTTGGCCATGAAATCAGCACCATGATCCATTGATTTCTGAGAGCACCCAAGGAGGTGCTGGCAGTTTCAACAGCCACATGGTAACTTTTTAAAGTTCTTAAATACGCATCTGAAAGAACTGAGAATAAATTTGAAAGCTTCTATTTCAAAATGTCTTTCTTGCTAACCATCCAGTTCCACAGATATCATTCCTCGACTGCTTTTCTTTTAAATAAAATAGATTATATTAACAGGAGGGAGGGAGGGAGGGAGGGAGGGAGGGAGGGAGGGAGAGAGAGAGAGAGAGAGAGAGAGAGAGAGAGAGAGATATGCTTCAAGTCATGTGACTTATTTTTCCCATATCCTTTCTTTTATTCTTACAGTTTTTCTCATCTATTTGGTCTTCTATCTATCTTTGATTTCTGACGGATTTCAAATACCCCATTCATAATTGCCATTTTCCTGCCTTTCTCTTATTTTTAATATGTTCAGTATTTTTATTTTTCTTCCCTTTCTGGTTGTGCTGCCAGTATCTCACTCCCTGTCCAAGTAACTGAATTTACACATGGTTTTATATTTTGAAACAATCACTTCAACAATATTCCAACTGTCTCTGGAGGAAGGAATACAATCTTAAATATAAATCAGCCTGTGCCAAGTGAAAGCATGCTCAAGTAAGGCATTAAATCCCCCTTCCGATTTCCAAAACCACATTAAGAAATAGCTGAGGCCAGCTAGAGAGGAGGTGGCAAAGGTGAAAAATGATAGTGTGAAGAGCCCCTGGTTATATCAAATTTTGCTTTTTTATTACTTTGGACTTGCCAATAAATTCTGGGAGTCAAGCCTTTTTAATATATTTCCTAGGTCCCTGCTAACTCCAGCATTTGGCAAGATGAAATTCTGGTAGACTGTTTAGAGACCTCCTGCACCTACAGAAGCTAAACATCTCAACGGGCCAGCCGTGAAGCCAAAGCAATGAGCATGTGAATTCTAATCTATTTCTATGCTTCCTTGCTGTCTTAGCAAGACTGCTTATGTTTGATGATGTGTAGCATAATATTGAAGAAACATTTTCAATGGGCTCAAAGCCAGTTGTACAAAAATAGGGAAACATGCATGTCTTCTACATATATTCCTATGGATTTAGACAGATATCAGTAAACACTCAGAAAGGGATTGGAGGAGGAGGAGGAAAAGAAGAAAGCATGATGATTCATTTGGCCCTACTCTGTCCCAAGTGTGTATATATATTAAACTTACAATTTTCCTATGAAGCACATATAAATATACCTTTCAAAACGGTAGAAAAATAGTTTCAAGAAGATTAAATAAATAACCTGCTAAGGGTAACCCAGTAAGTGGTAGAGTTATCCATGAATGAACCCATCACATAAGAAGAAGGAAGACTAATATTTACTAAACCAGACCCTGTACTTAGCATTTAATATACATTATCTCATTTACAGTAACTCTCTAATATAAGTAATATTATCTCTAATTTACTGATGAAAGGCAAAAAGATAGCATAGACGAAAATAAAGTGTCTGAGTCACAAAGCCAGTGAATGAAACCTCTGGGATTTAAACCACAGCCAACTGACTTCAGATTCTGCTGTGCCAACCCCAAATTCATATGCTTTTCAGTATACTAGCATGTCACTTGAGACATTCAAATGGAAATTAAACAGCAAAAATATTATTACTGTATTTAAGAAAACTGGATCCTTAACATATACTATAATGAAAATTCTTTCATGACTAGTATGTCATTGTGGCCCAAATACTGAGATGATTATGTCAAGAGATAACTCCCCATATCTGAAAAGTATTCCTTAACATTGTGTCCTCACTACAGCATAGGTAGGACTCTCCAGTATGCAGTAGGGATTCTAGATGGTGATGGTTGGGGAGAGGAGATCACATTCTAAACTTACAAGCCAGCAATCTAGTTGACTCTGTTGTTCATGCAGAATTAGGTTGCTCTTGAACTGGATTAATAAATTCAAAAGATTTCAAGAACTCAGCTAGAACAAATTCCAGATGTTAGGTCTCTCGACAGAATTAAACCACTTAACTCATTATAATCAATTCCTTTTACAGGAGCAATTAATGATGCCTATTCTTTTCTTTGTTGAAATTCTGTTTCCAAGCAATGCAGATCATTTTTTTTCACAAAAAAAAATATTTCTTGATTAACTCTAGATTTTCCTGACTCTTTCTATGCCAGTTTTAAGGAGGTAAAGAAAGTAGGGAGGTACAGAAACTTCCCTTCATTGAGTATTTATTCTATGTGGAGGCATTGTGCCAAGAACTTTACTTCTAGTAGGTTATTTGAGGTAGATTTTGTTTAATCTCTATTGAAAGGATGAGGAAACCGTGGCTTAATGAGGTTTGTTAAATATCTTGTGTCACATCACTAAAAAGAGCTCAGCTTCAAATCCAGATGTTTCTGACTGCAGAGCCTGAGCTCTTAATCAGCATTCATTGAATTCATAGCTGGTCAAATCATTATATTCAGAAGAAGTAGATTAAAATAGATCATTGCCATCAGGGAAGGGCTGCATATTCTGTTGAGTTCTGATCCTGTAGTTTAAGTATAATATACATAAACTGGAGTGTGCTCAGAAAAGAACAATGTAAAGGGAAAAGGGTCCACAACCACTTCAGCTGAAAAGGAATCTCAGGAGCCATCAACATTGAGCCTGGAGAAGAGAAAGCTCAATGTGGTCCTGTCTTGAGATATTTGAGGAGCTGTGATAGAGAAAGCAAGGTGAACCTGTGAATAAGAAGCCTGGAAAAGTCCATCTCCATGCTTCTTTGACAGTTTATGATTCTGACATGTTCCTTATGAATTTGAGAGATAGAGCCAGCAGAAGCTATGTGGTAGCTGAGCATAGAAAGAGTTCTCTGCCAGAACAATTTGATGATGTCAGTTGTGCCTCAGACTTAACTCAGCAGTGGAATATCTTACACGGCCCAGAAAAACACCTGGCAGGAATTTTAGGAAGGAAATTTAAATATGGAATGATTGATTAAGCTAGATGTCTTTCCTGGATCTGAGAACCATAAATTGACACATAAATGCTTCATGATTTCAAACCCTCACAATGATGTGCTGAGCGTCCTCAGAGTATGAGATCCCATGTTTACTCTTCTCTTCCCAAGAAGCTTCTACTTAAAAGATCTGAGGAATGATGTATGACAATAACATCAGACATTCAGCTCTTGTGGTAGAGTTCTAAAATGACAGGGTTGTGAGAAAAGCCATACAAGAACTAATGAGATAACCCATAGAAAATGTTTTGGGTGGAACAAAAATCCATTGAAATTATAGGGAATATTAACAAGTTAAAGAGGCAACAGTCTTAATTAACAGGGAAACTTTCTTGGTTAAATGTCATCATGCACTGTATATATGGAATGGGTCAATGAGTGAAAATTTCAAATTAATTGAAAGATCAAATTCATTTTTTAAATGCAGTAAAGTCTTCCTTCACAATGAATGCAACTAGAAGGTAGGATCCACTCAGGAAATACCCTAAAGGCAGCATCATTTTCATCTCTCGATTTGATAAAGGGACATTTTCCTAAAAAAGAGCAGCATAGTAGCATTCCATTTTTTTTCCTCTTTTGATTTCAAATGAACCAGCATCTTCTGTGTGAAACACATGCACACAGATGCACAAATACATGCACACGTGCATACACACACACACACACACACACACACACAGTTCAGGATCATTCTCAGAGAGACAGGGTTCCAACTGAAACCTCTATCTGAGATTTCAAATAATACCTCTAGATTTCTGAACCTTTTAGAATAGCTAGATGTTTCAGAAAAAAGTCATAATCTCCTTTCTGATTGTCTTGTTGCTCATATACTTTCTATTGTGGGACCGCTGTTACTCGTATTTAAAAGCAAGAAACAATTGCACATTGAACTCCATGTATCCTTGATGTCTTCCATATTCTGACATGCATATCTTTCCAGGTTTCCCATGACAGTTCTGGGTTGAAATCTATGACTGTTTTAGACAATAGTATAAAAATCATTTCTTTATGGACATGAAATGTCTATCTCACTATGTTTTGGGTGTTCCTTCTGCTGCATTTCTCAGTTTCATTCTGATTAATTTCAGTCCAGGTTCCATCCCTCCTCTGTTGCTGAAGATTATCATCCTTTCAGCTGCCAAAGCTATAACAATTGGAGTCATGTGATGAAGAAAAAAAATTATCTCTTAAAACTACACCCCATTGAGTGGACATATTTTAAAACTGAATTGTTGTTCCTATGTTTTTCCCAAGCAACAGTAATTTTGAAATTTATGATTCACATGTGACTCTGGTATAACTTTTGGGACAGCTTTGTATAATGATGAAAATTTTAAGTAATCCCTAAGATGATAGGTCAGAAATCTAGCCATAAGATGTAGCAGCTTCCTTGCTTCAAAGAAGGGAAGCCTGAGGGAGAATGAGTGAAGATGGGAATCAGGAGACATCTGTCTATAGTGCCAAGGCCAAAGACTCTTCCTGGAAGCTGCCATCAAGAGAACTGTAGTCCAGATGGCTTTATTTCCCATATTTGGAAAAGTACAGAAAAATGACATGTGTTCTCTTCAACCACATATTTTCTAGAAATCTTGCATTTTTCTCTCCTCTGATTCCAGTCTAATTTATTTTCTCCTTAGTATTGCTCTCCAACTAACATATATTTATATTATCAGCCTCTATATAACTAGACTGTAAACTCTCCATAATTTCAAAGATGAGCCCAAAGTAAAATTTCAATAAATGCATATTCTTTTCCACTTGCAGTGGGGCTGTGTCCCTAATGCACCTATTGTGAGTTGAAAATATCATAAGTCAAAAGCCATTTAATACACCTAACCTACAAAACACCATAGTTAGCCACACAGCACATCATAGAGTATTGGTTCATCAAAAGAGACACTCATAGCACATGACTAGCCCAGGAAAAGATCAAAACTCAAAACTCAAAGTATGATTTTCACTGAATACATTTCACTTTTGTACCATCATAAAGCTGAAAAATTGTTAAGTCAAGCCACCATCACAAGGCAGGGATTATCTATATTTGTGAAATGAAAGGGTGCATGAATGGTGAGAGCCTGTTTTATTAAATTTTACATTGTTTTAAAGCAGTTCTACTAGGGGAACTATGAAAAAAATTTAATAGCATCTCTGAGTGGTCCACTTTTTGCAATAGTGAGGACAGATGGTACACAGTGTCTCCAATCTCAGGCCAGAAAGTGAAGCATACACTTAAGTATATAAACTCTGATTTTCAGAACTACTTGGCTTATTTCTTTCCAGAAATGTTAGGCATGTTTCACTTGAACACCAGTAAAGTCACCTTATAATAAGATATGGTTCATCCTATTGGCATTCTTGACGTGGATCCAATAATACTAAATAAAACTCCTTTGTGGACTTCCTTTTAATCAAATTATATGTGACAACTAAAACAATATTATTATAGGATGATAATAAATATTTTTTTGAAATTTTGAAAAAGCATTATAGAAATGGCCCACATGGTAAATTGGAGTAAAAACAGTACTAAGTAAAAGTATCATTCCTGGATACCCCTCTGAATGACAACAAAGAGAAGATAAAATTACTTTTATCCAAACACTCTAAAAAGTAAAATATCACCAATATAAATAAACCAATATGTAAATTAAAAGAATTTTTATGAATGGTTCATAGATATTGGATCACTTCTTAGATTTTGCCCAATATGTCATCAAAATCTCTCTTTCAAGTCAAAATCTTAAAACCCCACAATACAACCAATTACACTTCAGTCATTTGATTGGTACTGCAGTGGCTTCTCAACTTCCATTCCTTCTTCATCTGATAAAAATGGTAGTTTTCCTTCAGTCTCTGAGAGGAGGTATGTCCTTCCCTGGCTCTAGATGTTATTGATTCAGGGATAAGAACCTAGCCCAGGCAAAACATTGAGAAGACAGAACAAGGTTTGGAAAAGAATCTTCCTTGCTCTTCTGAGGATGCATCTGAAACTGTATCTCTCTCTCTCTCCTCCCTCCCTCTCTCTCTCTCTCTCTCTCTCTCTCTCTCTCTCTCTCTCTCTCCCTCCCTCCCTCCCTCCCTCCCTCCCTCCCTCTCTCCCACTCCCTTCCCTCCTCCTCCCTTCTACCCTCCCTCACACCCTCTGTCATGGATGAGGACTTACATAGCCCCTGGATTTTTTGGCAGCTGGTTTTAGTGTCTATGCAGGTAATATGACACCCCACTCCAGAAGGTAGAAAAAAGAAAGTAGGTGTTTGATGACAGGGTTGAGTCACTGAAGCAAGCTTCTTGCCTGTGTCAATTTATCTGCTTTATCATAAATATCAATGTAAATTGGATGTTTGATTACTTGCCACCAAGTACTTCCTAACAAATTAAATTCCTTTCTTCAACAAACATTTTCTAAGCATCTACTAAATCCTAGACTTTGAGGTCCAAAGACAATTAAGACATCTTTCATGTCCTCAAAGTTGTAACAATCTTGTGAGAAACACCAGAAAGTAAATACCAAGGTGAGTGGTGATTCTGAAGTGAGATGGCACATCAAAAATTCAGGAGATAAGGGGGTGCATTGTCTACAGAGCTTTTTAATAATAATAATAATAATAATAATAATAATAACAACAACTGTAAGTAATTTTATTATCACCATGCATACCCAATTTTAAATAATGTCAGTGATAAAAATACTTCTCCCTGTCAGAGTAGGCAATTCTTACTGCCTTCATCCCCTGAACCTTATACACCATTTTTAAATAACTACTTTAATATCAAACTAAATATCTGTGCTAGTCAGCTTTCCATTACTATAAAACATCTGAGATAATTAACTTATAAAAGAAAAGGTTTATTATGGCTCAGAGTTTTAGAGGTTCTAATCCATCCTTGCTTTGGGCCTGTGGTGAGGCCCACATCATGACAAGAGTCTATGGCAGAGAAAAACTGCCCACCTCATCAGCCAGGAAGCAAAAGGGAAAAGGAAGAGACCAGAGTAATGTAATTCCCTTTGAGGGCATGTCACCAATGACCTAAAGACTTCCCACCAGGCCCCACCTCACTACCTCCGAAAAGTGCAACACCACCGGGGACCAAGCCTTTTACACAGCAACCATGGGGGACCCTTATTCAAAACACGTAGCAACATCTTTGTACCATAAAGTTCACACTTTACAGAAATAAACCTTCTAAAACATACTACTTTAGCCAGATGAAGAGCCCAAAGTTGATTACAACAATGTAGCAGAGCTTTCTAGCTATTATAATATTGGTAAAAGAGTATTTCAGTGCTGGACAAGGGCAACTGAGGAATTTATTGAAACTATCTGAAGGTATATCATAGGATAAGGAAAATTATATGCCACAAAATATTAATGTCAAAAAGTGGAGAACTGATATATGCTTCCAATTTGTCTTTACTAAGGAGATTAGACGTGGCTAAAAAAAAACTCTATAATGAATGTAAATGACTCTAGGAGGTTCTGCTAACACAGCTTAAACTATTATGCTCTTTTGGGTATGTTCCATTGGGCTGAAATCTAGTCCTTATAGGAAGGTCACTCCTCTATAAGTGTTTTCACTTTTACTTTCCAGTAAAACACTTGCCCCAAGGTTACTTTAAGTGTGGTCATTGTCCATCGTGGTATGAAAGACAGTTACTTGACCATGATGACTTGGCTGTTTTCTACTGAAGGATGCAGGATACACTGCAGTGTAGATACAAGTAATGCAGTGGTGGACAGAGCTGGAGAATTCAGTCCTTACAGGAAAGATGAGGAATAGCTGGACCCTGACAGATAAGAATGATTTTCATAGAAAATCTTCAGTAAAGTGAAGGTATTGAAAGCTAAGGGAATAGTTTAAGACACAAGAACATAAAAAAAAGTATATTCAGTTCAGTAAAACAGAATAAAGCAGCAAAGCTAAAATATGAGGGTGTGGCACCATATGATGAGGTAAACAAATCTGTTTTGACTTTGCATAAAGATGACCTATCATAGAAGAAAGAAGCTGCACCTAGAACTTTATGCTAATTACTGGGGTCCTTATTTGGTAAATAATAAGGACCCATTTAAAAAAGGAAGATTGCAGAAATTGCATAATTCTATTTTTCATTTTGTATCATAGAATATTTGAACATTCAAAAAATGTATTTTAAATATCTATGTAAAATTATGAATAATAATGATTAATATCCATGATACTACCACCCAACCAAAAGTATTCTTATACTATTATTGTTCTTATACTATTGTGTATATAATTTGCTTTTCTTCCAACCTGCTTCTTACCTCCTCCTCACCTGTGAAGAATTGTTTTATCATTTCTTTGCTATTTAGAATGAAAAAGAATATCATATATATAGCCCTAAACAATATGTCCTTTGGTTTTCCTTGATTCTGAACTTTATAAAAATTGAATCATTCTACATATAGCTTTAATTACTTGCTTTTTCTGTGATGGTTTCTTTTAAGCCTTTAGCTATATGCCATTCATTTTCATTACTACCTGATAGGCCAATGTGAACATCCCACATTTATTTATTTACACTGCTGCTAAAGGGCATTTCACTTTTTGGTTATTATAGCAACATATCTTGGTGCATATGAACAAGAATTTCTCAGATGTAAACCTAGGAGAGAAATTACTGGGAGTTAGGTTTATAGAGGTTCAACTATACAAAATAGTATACCATTTTTTTCTGTGGTAATTAAACCAACTTAAATATCCACCAACATTGAACCACATCAGCACCAACCTTTAGTATTATCAAACTTTTTGTCTTCTTTAACCAAGGAAGAAAACAATAAAATGGTTATTATTTTAGTATTTATTTGTATGCCCTTGATAGTTAATGCAATTTTAAATGTATTCATGTGCGATTATTATTTTATTAGATTATTAGTAAATGTATTCCTGTGAGATTATTATTTTATTAGATTATTAGTATAGTATAACTTTTCCCTTTTAAGATATGTATGTTTTTATCTTTTACCATTCTTCTATTTAAATGTTTTTGTAATTACAGATCTATCTTGCTTTTCTATATTTTAAATCAATTTTGATAAGAATGGTTCCTGTTCATTTTGTCCACATTTCCAGATTATTGCCGTAATTTCCTTTAATATATTTTAAATATCTCATATATCTGTACTTTTGGTCTAATTTATGTTCCAATTTTTAAAAATTTGCATCTTCTCTCTTTTTTCTCTTAATCTGTCATTATTGGAACATCTTAATAATTTCTTCAAAGAAATAACTAATTTGTTGACCATATATTTTAACCTATTTATTTCACTTGTTTTTAAAAATTTATCCTTATTATATGTGTTATTCTACTTTATTGGAAGTTTTTTTTCCTAACATCTTCATTTGCACTAGAAATTTTAACCTGTATGCTGAGTGAAATCTATTGTCACTCAATATATTAATCCCACGCTTATAAAAAAAATAAGTACAAGGAGTACAAGGAAATAACCCCTCTACTAATGTTCACCTTGTGATCTACCTTTTTTTAAAAAAATTTCCTAAATTAGAAATGCTGTGCTTAGGTATCTCACAGATAGTGTTGACTTTTTAGTTATTTACTCACTAGACAGTTCTTTCTTACCATGGCTTCTTTCATTTTAGACTGTTCTCTCTCTCTCTCTTTTTTAATCTTTATTTATTTATCTTTATGAGGTGCTGAGGATCAAATCCAGTGCCTCACATGTGTAAGGCAAGTACTCTACCACTGAGCTATAGCCCAAGCCCCCATTTTTAGACTGTTCTTTTGAGATCATTTTCCTTCTAAGAAGCATATAACTTTGATATTCCTCTACTGATTACTTATTAGATCTCCTATTTTATTTTATTTATTTTTATTTATTTTTTTAGGGAAATGTCTCTACTTTTAGTTCTTCAAAGATAGTTTTGACATTTATGTTGCAATTGTTTTTCCTTAGCACTTTGAAGACATTATTCTATTGGCTTATGGGTTTCACTGGTAGTGTTGGGAATTTTGTGATCAAATTTTCATCTTTTTTAGCTGGGCTTTCTTTTCTCTTTAGCTATGTTGAGGACCATCTCTGAATTTGTGCTGTTCTGCAATCTCAGCTAGTATGTCTAGATGTTCATTTCTCACATGGATCCTTCTGGAACATTATGTGTTTCCATTATCAGTGATTTCATGGGGTTTTTGTTGTTGTTGTTTGTTTCTGTTTTTGTCCTGGGGATGGAACCCAAGGGAGCTTTATCACTCATTTAATCCCCAGTTCTTTTAATTTTTTTTTTTATTTTGAGACAGATTCTTACTAAGTTGCCCAGACTGGCTTTGAACTTGTGACTCTCCTCACTCTGCCACCTGAGTAGCTGGGATTTTCAGGCATGCTGGTGCATCTTTTTCTTTTTTTCTTCCTTTTTGACCCACATCTGACCCTATTTTGTATTTTATTTAGAGACAGGGTCTCACTGAGTTGTCTAGCACCTCACTGGATTGTTGAGGCTGGCTTTGAACTCGTGATCCTCCTGCCTCAGCCTCCCAAGTCACAAGGATTACAGGCCTACCACTATGTCCAGATAGATTCCCATCTTTATTCAGTTCTGGAAAAAAATTCAAATATTTAATTTAAATATTTCTTCTTCTTCATTATCTATAGTCTCTCTTACTATAATTTCAATTACATGTATATGACTAATATGTTTATCCCCATGTCTTTTAACTTCTCTCCGATAATTTCAATCTTTTTGTGTCTTCATTTTTTTATCAGATCTAAGTCTTCATATATGTCTAATTTTCTGAGTATGACCTGTTGATCATGCACAGAAATGGAGAAGTAGAAAGAAGGATGATTTAGGAAATGGTAGTCATTTCAAAAATAGAAGAGACATTAATTCCCTTCCTCGGTAACATGCAATAATAACCACTCTCAACACTCCTCTGTTTCTTATAGGATATCTATAAAACTAATGCTATACCATTAACTTTTCACTTAAATTTTTTTTAACTTTTTTCCAAGTTTTCTGTGAAAACATTTGTCTTATCTTTTAAAAAAACAAATAAAATTAGATTTATATTAAATATCAAAATTCAGCAAAGAAGCTAAAAAGTTAATGCAGTAACATGGATTTGCAAGCTCACTGCAATGATTTATTTGATGCATAATAAACTCTTAAGCCCCCTGGAACCTTTTCCTCCCATCTGTAATATGGTCTGTGTGACCTAATCAAAGGCCAGCACCATGTTCTGTGTGTGATTTGTGGTTTTCCAAAACAGTAAAATAAAATAATTTTTTAAAATTCCAAACAATCATGAGTTCAGCAAATGCTGCTGAAATTTCCTCCTATTAAACAAATTCTTTTATTACTGACTTTCTTCAGAAGTTTGTGACTATAGAGCTACTATTCCACTGTTGTTAGCGGTAGCAAATAATAATTTGCAAAACAACCCTGAGGCATCCATTTGTAAAAATTAGTACTCTTTGTTATATACTAACTTAAGATACAAAGCTATCATTGAGAGATTAATTTTTAAATTTTAACATCATAGTTAGTAGTCTAGCCCTTTAAAACATTGTATATTTGCAGTCTCCCTTTCCCCAAAGTTGTATAGAAAAATTAGACTAATACATACTTTGATCTCAGAAGACATATTTAGAATACATGAATTCTTTATATCTTTAATATATTGCAATAATTCCAATTAAAGAGATAATTCTTGCAGTCCCCACGTTGCTGTCTTTCTCCCTCCCTTCCTTCCCCCTCCTCATATCCCAGTTCTACACTGCCAAATCCAAAAATGACTTGGAGCACTGTGCTTAGTATTAGCAGTGTCAGCATTTAGGACTTCTATCCAAATGATTTCTTGATTACCTTGGTGATAAAGGGAGACAGTATGGTGGAAATTGGGACCCCTGTACCACCAAAGTAGGCAGCCAATATTGTAGAGTTGGAAGGTTTTCTGACCCTGCATACTTCCCCTGAAGACTTAAATTCTAACATTAGCGATGTATTCCTTTGGGCCAGGGCATTGCCCCTTATCAAAATGCAAATTCCTTTAGGCCAAAAAAAATGCCTTAAGCTGTTATCATTCATTAACATAATTCAACTAATACATGTATTGGAACATTTCCAGACAAATTAGTCTGGGAGTAATATTTTAAAGAAAACTAAAGAGGTCCAATTTGAAAGTGATTCAGGACTAGGTAAGAAGTTGCTAACCATCTAGGCAGCAGTAGGGGACCATTTCATACAGAGAAGAGGGAAAGCAAAAGCAACCAGAGGTTGAAGAAACTCATCAGATGCCCAGTTTTGTTTTGTTTTGTTTTTTATCCTTGCTTCTGAGTGTGAACTTTTCAAAAAGTGAAGAAAGCAATAGCTACCTGAACACCCTATGGATCTAGCCTAGGGGACATGGTTTCCTGCCCAGTTTCATCTGGGATTTTATTAGGCAAGAGTCATGGAGAGTAGAAAGCACCCATGAAAATGAACTCAGAGGTGATCAAAAGTGTGAAAGTGTCAAGGGTGAGCTAGAGGTTATTCATTGCATTTATAGGATTTTATGACACATGGGTAATTATGATCATGACTACTCAAACTAAGCACAAAATTGGTCAAGAGTCTTATTTCAATCTGAAGTTTAAATAGTCATCTCACCAAACTAGGACTGGGTATATTTGTACAAGCTCCCTTGTTCTCACATTTAGTAAGTATTTCTGGTATTTTCACTTGTACAAAGTTCACTGCCAGTGTTCTGGGGAATACAATGAATAAAAAATACAAAAGAGCTGTTCCCAAGTAGCTAGTAAAGGGCTGTGAGAAGAAAATAAAACAATAAATATAATGCCAGTTAAGACTATGCTGTGAGCTCTCTGGGAAATACAGATGAAGCACATATGGCATGCTGAGTTTTAAATAGTGTTCAACCCTTTAATTATAAATAACATGTTCAGCCATTGCCATAAGATTGGCAGTTGGGAGTGTCAATTACTTTCATGCAGATCACCTAAAGCCATCAGTTATCTTCTAGGAGGAGAGATAACTCAAAATCTTGGAAATTAACAATTGATTTAAAAATAAAAGCAAAAACAAACCTTCTGCTCCCACCTCTGCTAGAAATTCCCAAGGGTCCCTAAAGCATTTTTTTTAAAAAAAGGAAATGGAAATTCAAATATCTTTTGAAGCTTTTTCTGACATTATGCCTTTTGAGTCAGGATTGCTCCTTGTCATGGTACAGTAGGGTTGGGGATTGAGAGATGCCAAAGTGCTTGAGGTTAGAGCCGAGATCTAATTGGAGGTAGCAGAAGGTACCGAGGCTAAAAGAAGGTTCAAAGGGGGCCACTATGTGGAAGGGCATGGTTCAGAATTTCAGAAGAAGAAATTCAATGAAACACAGGTGAGAAAGAGTCAGAAGCAGGTATTGAAGTCAGAGTACAAAGCCCAGATTCTATGTTAAGTGACATTCAACCCCACAATAAATGTTCGCACTTGAGACTCGCTTTCATGGAGTATTCAGGAGAGATGTAAGAGGTCAAATTTATTGGGCCAGAGACTGAGTGGATGTTGCCAGACAAACCAGTCTTCCTTGGACTGGTCAGCATCTCTCTCCTTGTGTCCTTGTGTGACTTGGTAATAAGTGAGAATCACTTTCACAGTCATTCATGTCATACACATTTATTAAGCAACAAATGTGTTCCAGGCTCTGTGCTGAGTGTACACAGAAATTCAAATGGAAGCCAAGGGCAGTGTCACACATAGTCCAGGCTCAGCTCAATTACACCTATTTTCCTTAGGCTGGCCAAGGGCTGACCTTAGAAGACTAGCCTCAACTTTCAAATAGTCCTGACTAAGCCTCTCACAGAACTCATATGATTAATCACAAATGTCCTTTGGTTTACAACCCTTTCGGAGGCAGATGTTTTATAAGAATTTAACCTTGAGGATAAATGCCTTAAAGTACTATTGAGCAAAAAATCACTAAGCTCTTTTCAGGTAACTTCTGGGTACTCTCAGATTGTTGTGTCTGTCCTCTTACACCTACGTGTCCCATCCTCCTGCCCATCTGTTCTTTTCACTCAAGCTCCAGAATCCTATGCCATGGGCAGGATTTTCACCTCTCAATATAGAACTGTGTATCTTACCTCATAGTCCAACTAACTTCCTGAGAATAAATCATTGTCGTTGTATTTCATAAGAGACAACAAACATTGATTTTGTTGTTAACATAGGTGAGGCTTCGTTCATTCAATAGAGTATATATTTTAATCACCAGTAACTGTCCTGAGATATCAGATGATAATGTCCTGGAGGATCAACTTTAATAAGTTATTGATTACAATTTGAGAAGCCCTGTGTCCAGATTAAAAGCAGTGTGACTTGTCCTATGGTAAGTACATCTTAAAAGTTGTTTTAAATGCCTTGAACCAAGTTTCTCCTGTGGCGGTTTCAAGATTGTAGCATTCTATCCTAGTTTTACAATGAAAAGGGTTCTTTAGCAATGTGTTGAAAGACAACATGAGTTCACTCTCAGGCTTTGATTATGTTTAATAGCTTTGCTGTCAGACGGTGAGTCATGATCTTTCTCTTCTGTTTTACAGTTTGTATTTACACCTCCTTGCATTTGATAAAAGCAATGTGATGGGCTCTGCCCATTGACAATGATGACTCCTTTATTTTAATAAATGCTGAGGAAAAAAATAAAACTTAGCATGATACGGTGTAAAAGCCCTTCCTTTAGCCATTTTCAATTTTATTTGCATCCTGGTAAAAATCACTATTTTGCAGCATTAACCGTTAGCACATTTATCATTTGATTTGCATAAGAAATTTTGCTTTCTTTCCATCAGGTTCAACTTAGCATAGGAGGCTAAGAAAAATTTCTTGTCTATTTGGAACAATAGACATTTGTAAGCATGCCGTTGAAATATCTTCATGGGAAGAAATCCATGCCAGTTCTCTCTCCAGTCCAGTAAGAATGAATTTGTCTAGCGGCAGGGCGTGGTCAGTGTAAATGAGTTCTAAAAGGGTCACATGTTGAGCAGCATTTTTAAAAGTCATTTCTTTTAGAAGTCTAGAACTTAACTTTGTGTTTATTTTACAAATGCCACCTTTAGTAGATGTTACTAATTTGAAAAGAATTTTCATCCCCTTTAGTGAAAATGATTTGAGGTATAATGAAGTCAATACCTGAGTACCTGGAACTAACCCCTCAGGTAGGAGACTACTTGGAATTAACGAAATTAATGAGACAGATGAAGTCATGAGTGAGTAGGAAAGGGCCAGATGATAAATGTGTTTGGTTTTGTGAGCCATGTGGTCCCTGCCACAACTGCTCAACTGTGCTGTTGCAGCATGAAAACAGGTATAAACAACATGAGCAAAGAAGCATGGCTATGTCCAAATAAAACTTTATTTAGAAAAACAGAGAGCAGAATAGATGAAGCCTGTGCACCATAGTTTGCTGACCCCTGGTAAAAGATATCAGCCCTCTGAGGATTATATTTTGGCACGTTACTAAAGAAATAGTAACAATATTTTGGCACGTTACTAAAGAAGTAGTAACAATAGTAACAGTAATGTTACGTTCACACAGAGAAAATATTAGAATTCCTGGATATAGAACAGGTATTTAAAAAGTGTACCAAAACCAGGTGAGTGGTACACACCTATAATCCCAGTTACTCAGGAGGCTGAGGCAGGAGGACCACAAGTTTGAGGCCAGCTTCAGCAACTTAGAGAGACCCTGTATCTTTTTTTTTTTTTTTTTGGGGGGGGGGTAAGGGTATAAGTAGATAAAGTGTGTCCTGACTCCAGCAAGCCTTTTCTCAAGGTTTGCAGGAGCCTAGGCAACAAGTTCTTAAGTGAAGGGCCAAAGATGACCAGAGAGATCCAGGCAAAGAGACTAGACAGTTGTACACCATTATGTTCTCCCAAATATTAAAAGTGAAGGGGTTAAGTGCATTGAAGTGGGAGTAGAGGAGGGAGTCTCTGACTGTGGGAGAAGTTCCAGACTTTTGCCAATATGTTCATTCCAAATAAGAATCCATCCAGGAACTTAGGGAAGTAGGAGCTAGAGAGATAATTGGGCCCTGGCCTAGTAGGCAGTTCAGAGAAGAGAGTCCATCCCAGCAGGAACATTGGACTGCTCAATAAGCACCACTTTGGACTGGTAAAGGAATGTATGTTAGGTGGGAGGAAGACTGGAGAGCTGATGGAGGACAAGGCATGAGAGGAATGCGAGGAGTGATTGATGAGTAACTCAGAAACCTGGAAACTGAAAACTTGTGTTATCAGCAGCTAACTTAGTCATTCAGGTTTCCCCGAGGCACCACAATTCCTGGGGTACTGAAAGATTTAATTAAGGCACCTCTGGAGTATGTGAACTAGTTACTGATCAACAGATCAGGTAGTTGCCAGCATGTCCACTGCAGGGACTGGAGAAGAGGATCAAAACCCAAGAACCATGTAGCGCTGACTGAATTAGGGCTAAAGGCATTATGCTCAGCTAGGGCAAAACTGTGAGAGCCTGAAATGAACTCTTTTTTGATAAAGTCTCACTTATACCTCCACAGGAAAATCAAACACTTTGCCTAATAGGCATTGTTCCATGAGAATCTTATGTATGGAAAGTCATATTCTCTACTTTTTTTTTTGACACATAAAGAACTTTTACATTGTGAGGAGTTTAAGAGATGCAGTGAGAATTGAACTTGGAAATTGAAGCAGTTTCAAGATGAAAAGTGGAAACAAAGAACAGCATAAAAGGTATTATGTACAGTAGACGTTGCAAGTGAGGATGAATTATTGTAATGTAGACTACTTTAAAAATAAGGAGAACAATACTTTTAACCTTATGTGTATATTTAAACACTCAAAAAAACATTTCTACTTTTTATGACAAGGGAAAGTAAAGGAGAATACTTGATATTAATTTTATAAAGGCAATATGAAGGTAAAGCATGCTTTTATAGCCACAAGGAGACCCATGTGACTGTGGGCACCATTAATATAGATTTATTGTAGACTTTCCAAAAAGAGATACTCTATTTGTTTTTTTAATAAAATGCAGCCTTTCCCATCCTACAGAATAATAGCCCCCTTGAACATCACGATTAGTGGCTTCTCTAGATAAGATTTGCCAGGAAGGAAAAGTGTACCTTGGTTCCAAGAAATTAATATCTCCTTGGTGAACAGATTTCTAAACAGAAAACACACACACACACACACACACACACACACACACACCTTAACTTAGATTCCCATAATAGTTGGAAACAAGAGAACTGACACATTAGTCACATGGCTCTCTGACAACCACACTTGAGGAGCTGCTGTTGAACTGCAGAAGTAGAGGAACTGAATTTGAGATAAATTGAATTGTAACATCTCCTAAGTGAGCCAGGAGAGACAAGGTAGCTTGCTCAGTGCTCACAACACTGATTGTACTGAACAACCTCAACAGCATGAATAAATCTGCATGTGAAGAGTGGATGTGGACAAGAGCCAGGTTAGAACATCTACCTCCAGGTCCAAGTTGATTCTAGAAAATAACCACATTCAGAGCAGCCCACCAGCATTAGTGAAGGTCCTTGTACATGCAAAACATTGGAGAGGGGCAATTGCTATGTCAGCTTTTTTGCTGCTGTGACCAAAGACCTGATAAGAACAATTTTAAGGAGAAAAAGCTTATCTGGGGGCTCACAGTTTCAGAGGTTTCAGTTCACAAACAGCCTGCTCCATTCCTTGGGGCTCAAGGTGAGGCTGAACATCAGGGCAGAAGAGTATAGTGGAGGGAAGCAACTCACAAGATGATAGACTACACTCACCAGTACAAAATATGTACCCCAAAGGCACGCCCCCAGTGACCCTCATCTTCCAGCCACACCCTAGCTGTCTTCAGTTACCACTCAGTTAATTTTTGTCAAGGGGATTAATTCATTGATTGGGTTAAGGCTTTCATAACCCAATCATTTCACCTCTAAGCCTTCTTGCATTGAAGGCTTTTGGGAGACACCTCACATCTAAACCATAACACTGTGGAAACTGAGATCCAAAATGCAACAATACACATGAGCTTTAAATTTAGGGATCTGAGCAGCAATCATTTTAAATAAAGAAAAATACAGGAAAATGAAGGTAATAGCAAAGGCCACTCACACATGTCCAGAATGAACCCCCCCACCCCCAGTCATACTCCTCAATAGAAACTACAAGTGAGTCTGGGGTGGCTCCTGGTTCAAAGCCATGCAAAGCTGGGAGCATCTCTGACCAGCAGGAGAAACCCAAGCACACCATCTTCAGAGGAAAGAAAGCTTGGTTTTGGTTCTGAGGGTCTTGACCTTCACTGATCCTCCCATTTTCCATGTGGAGAGGTGAAGTCAGACACCCAAACAGGCCTTGCAAAGCTTTTGTATTTGCAGGAGCACCTGTGTCTCCACTGAGACCACATGTTTTGGAGATTCTGCCTTTCCTATGAAACATGCAGAGATTTGCTTACTCACCAAATGGTTTGCCTCCAATCCAAACAACCTTCTCAGTAACTATTTTCATGGTAATAAATTACCTTAGCAATGATTTTGAAAGTATTATTCTATATTGCAGACCCTTCCTCACACAAACTGCTTCATCACAGACCAATTTGGGGACTTTAGAGAAAAATAAACTCTTCTGGTTGCTAATCTCAGGGAGGACCCACCAGATCACATCCACTTCACCTCTCCACTCAATTTGCCCTGTGATAAACAGGTCTTTGCTAGTTTTCTGCCTGCTTTATACAATAGGGATAATGGAAATGAAATGAATACTTCAGAACAAAGGCAATGAAGTATTATTATAGCTGATGAAAGAATGATTTATTCTGAATGCCAATTGCTTAGAGCAAGGATTTTGCAAAAGTCAAATAATAAATGCTTACCATATTGGCAAAGTATTCCCTTATCGATCTTCTATGGAAATCAGATTTCAGATAGAAAAAATGCCTGACATGCTTAAGAATAGATTCCAGAGCAAGTATCTATGATGAATTGTTATCAAGTTTCTAACTTGCTTACAGTACATTTTCAGAAGCACCCAGATACTCAGACTTATAGTTTTCCTTATGTTTGTTGATTTCTAGAATCTGTAAGTTAATAAAATTTAAAAGTGAAACTTTGGACTCAGAAGAAAGCTGTAAGGCAACAGTTCTTGTGTTGCATTAGACTCACCTGGGGAGCTTATTTAAAAAGGATTCCCCGTGCCTTATCCTCCAGTGATTCTGATTCAGAAGTTATAGGAGCGCACAGGAATCTGCATTTAGACTAAATAGCCCACGTGCTTCTATCCTGATGGCTCTTGATGAGAGTTTGAGAAAAACTGCAACAGAGTACCTCCTGCTTTTGAATCAGGTTTCACAGGACACATATAAGAAAGAGGACAGAAAGTTAAGAGGCTTAAAATAGCTGAAATCAGAGCCGAGATCAAGCCTCTGGTTCAGAGTGTCAAAAGAGAGGAAAGGATAAAAAGAAATCTATATAGCCAGGCCACTCACCTTGCTCCCCTTCACCTGATCCACACCGAGGCCGCCTCTCACAAGAGAACCCAGCACTAATCCCCCGCAGTCTCTAACACACCCATTGTGTTCAACACTCTTCATTTCTCAGGAATCAAGGCAGGTTTTAGTAAGCAACACTGCAGATAAAAGATGAGGACTACTTAATGTCAAGATAAAAAAAAAAGGGGAATAAAAATACAGTCACACAAATATGTTGCCTGCCCTACCAAGTATTTAGAAAACATCTGGATAGTGTACTTAGTTTCCATTCACCCAGATGTTCTAGCTCTGGTTACAGAGCATGCCATTCATTCAAGCCTTTCATTTGGATGACATAGAAGTGTCTGATGAGCATGTTGCAGGGTGTGGGGTGATGGCACAGCTTAGAACCATGCACAGGCACTCCCCAGGTCCAAATAGATTCTGTCGTACAACTTGATCTGTAACCTGATGTTCATAATTCAGAGCCTGGCTTCCTCTGGAAACCATGTTCCATGATGTGGTTAACAGCTCAGGCCAGCCCATACAAGACCTTTTAATCCATAACATAGCCAGAGTAGGGTATGCAATAAAACACCCAGCTGAGATCTGGCAGTAAAATGCCCCTATGAAGCCGTGAGGAAGAGGAGAAGGAGAAAATTTTTCTCTTTCCTAGATTCAAGGATGACCCCAGGCAGAATTTTGAATAGAAGAAAACTGGTTTTGCTATAGCATTGCTTATTCTCCTGAGCATTACTTCCCTGAACTTTCTGTACTCTCCCTCCTAAAACTTGCCCTCCCTTTCCCTCTGGAGGATTCCATGTTCCAAAATGTACTGTGTCTTCCTTCATTTCCAGTTAAAACTCACATTCCTAAATGCAGTTGGTTTGAACTAAATGTAATGAAGAGAAAGTGGGACAAATTTGATTAAATACGTAAATGGTCAAAAGCCCCCTACCCTTACAAGTAATATTTGCCTTTTAAAATAGGTTGATGATCTTTAAAAAGTGAATCTCTAATTGTTGAAATGGTAAGCAATGCTGCATAATATTAGAACTACATGAATATTAAAGAGAAATATTCAGATTCTTTGGGGGGGGGAGGGAGATAATAGGTGAGATTTGCCTAGGAATCCTCTCCAGAGCTGTCTTTCTCACATTTGTACCAACAACTTCTATTATTCCACTTTCAAATGCCTAGATTTTGCAAAGACTATGCATTAGGTTTTGAAGCATCCAATATGGAGGCAATGAGACCACCAATATGTTTGTGGTGGGCAAGGACTGGGTAGAGATATATACCCACAGAACATACGAATCATTTCTGAATGGTTCTGCTGCTACCGAAAAATGTATTGGCCTAGGTAGACAAACACCCATGCTGATTGTATGTAAATATACTGAGTGTTTATGGTGAATCATGTTAATTAACACAGACCAGCACTTCTTAGTGATATACTACAATCAATATTGTTCTATTATGATATCATCTCTAATTAATTTTGGCTCTGCTGGTGAAAACAGCAGACTTTAGCTATACCGGGAAGGGAATTTGAAATATATATCACTTTACCATGGACTAAGCTAGTGACAAGCGAAGCTTTTGGGGGGTGGGTGGAAGAAATCATTCCACATCAGTGCACTCTGTTGTTGTATTTCAACCAGAAAGCTCTGCAGAGAGGAAAAAAACATAATCACTGCAGGAGGATTTAAGAGGCGGAAAGAGAAAGAAGCTATGTGACTGTCCAAGCTGGGGGTTTGAGTAAAATTCAACCAGAAGGACGGGCCACTTGACTGGCGCTTACTGCAAAAACTAAACACTTAGAGATTTCACCCCATTCTCTTTGTAAGAGAGTGAAATGTGTCTCTTTCTGATGTTAGGAGGGACTGGATTGGAGCAATAATAAAGGGGCTTCTCAAATCTAAATGAGCAGGTTCAAATCCCATCTCACCACCACTTTTCAGACATCTACTTTGGGACAAGGTCCTTATTCTCTCAAGTATCCTTCTCCTCATCTGTAATATGGGACTAATAATAGTTATTATCATCCACTACCTCAGAGAAAGCCATAAGGAAGAAGACATTCCTGAAGGAGCCTGGCACACTTTAAGCATTCATGAAGTGTAAGCTGTTATTAGGTTGAAGGAAATAATTTTGTGGCCTGTTCAGTTCAGTGTAATAATGGTCTACGTATAATAGCACCTTAGTCTACCTACCCAGACAAAATCATTACACTCCAGGCCAACTCTGCATCTCCTGTGACCTTGGGGGTCCAGGGTGGCAAGATCCACTGTTCCTTAAAGCTGTCCTTCAGTGACTTCAGGTTTCTCCCAGTAAAGGTAGCATGGTTATGGATGGGTGGGGGGGGGGATGACAAGTTAACTTTCTGAAAGAACATGACCATCTCCCTCATACTCTAAGACAGGACTGAATACAATCTAAAAAAAATGGGGGCCCTTTTCTTGCCTAGGTCTTGTAATGTTTAAAGATGAGCCTGTGGTTGATTTAATTTGATTTCCTATTTGCCTTTTACCTCTGGGCCAGAGTTAGCTCTGGACTATCTGGGCTGCATATTGTACAGCCAGCCTCCGATTCTATGTAGGATTCTAGTCCCCCCAAGTCAAGGCAAGTAGCAAGTTCCCTGGCTGAGGATGAAGCAGCCTTCACAGGTTGCCTCTTCATTATGCACTGCTGTAACTCATTTGCTATTTGTCCCTCACTCTAATGAGCACTGAACTCACTCAAAATACACTAAGAGATAGTTTTTATTAAACATGATATTAAGAAAAAGGTTAGCTTCTCTTTTAGCACTGCAGGCAATTACTGAAATATATGAATTCAAATGGGAGTAGAATTATAATAGGTTTCTTTTTTTTTTCTTAAGTCTTCCCAGATTCCACCCTTTCCCTTCCTCCCTTTTTCCTCCACTTCCAGCGCCATCCAATAAAACCGTAATGAGAACATATAACAATGTCCCAGGAGTCCCTTTGAGAGAGACCGTAGAGAGATCATTCACCCGGTTCCCAAGCAAACTCAGTACTAGATCATTATCACCTGTGAGCATCTCATCTGCCTCATTAGATCACAGCTCCTCATAGAGGAGGGATCATGTGTTTCTATGACTTTTTTGTTTCACCACCAGCTCCCACCACTCCCCTGCCCCAGCTCTGGGACGTTCTGAGATGAACTTAGTTCTGGGGATGGAAAGCAAACGAGTCCAGAAGGAACCTACAGCAGCTTGCAGCCTGGCACTTCATGGAGAACTAATCATTCCTGGGGACACTCTAGCACCTCTGTGGATGAAACAGTGATTCCAGTCTCTGTGACTTTTCTGCCTATGCTTCTGTCCCTACCATTGCTCTGCTCTCTGCCCCCAAAACTACTGCATCACATCTTCCATTATTGTCTCTTGGCCTGTTTAGTACACTTGTTTCCTGTGTATCTCTTGGTATCAGTAATTTCTGTGTGTGTCTAACATTCAATTTCTCAGGAAGGAAATATACTTAATTTAATTATTACAGAGGCACCTATATCAAGTCATCCTGGAAGCCACTAATTGGTCTATAGGTGGCCATATCTCTGACCCAGTCAGCTCTGGTCCGGGGTAACTGTGTTCCCTGGACCAAATAAGTCCTCTTGGGCATAGTTTTCTGTGCTAAGAGAAACTTTGGGCATGGTGGGTTCTCAGCCTTGCAATACTTTCCCTCCAGCAAAAAAAAAGATTAAGTTCTCCAAAAATGTCTCTTGTATGGCCAACTGGCTTGTGCTTTTGGCATGCAAATAAAAGACCTCTGTGAAAAATATGCACAAATCAAAAAAGAACTGCTAAATGCCAACACTGCAAGACACAGAAGAGTGATTGAATAAAATAGTACCCCTGATCTCTAGATGTCCATGGAATAACAGCCTATAACAGTAGCTAAGAGCATAGGCCTTGGGCACCAATTCAAATCATGGATTTTTTCTACTTACAAGCAAAGTGATCTTAACCTTCCTAGGCTTTAGTTTCCTCATCTTTAAAGGAGTGCTGGGAAAATACAACATCTTAATAAATTTTGTTTCTATAATAAAATGTGTAAGACTGAGTAATTTATATAAAAGAAAGATTTATTTTGGCTCATGGTTCTGGAACCCAGGAAGTCTAAAATCAGGTAGCTGGTGAGGACCTCTAGCTGCTTCATACCATGGTGGAAGTCAAAAAATGGGGAGAGGGCGTGAACACAAGGGACAAAAGGGTACCATACTCCTGCAAAAAGTAATCCATTCCTACAAGGAAGGCATCAATCTATTCAGGAGGGCTTAGGCCCCACCAGCAAAATCCTTCCATACTGGAGATTATCATGCTAAGTGAATAAGCCAATCCTAAAGACTCAAAGGCTGAATGTTTTCTCTGATAGGCAGATGCTAATTCACAACAAGGGAGTGGGGCTAGGGAAGAACAGAAGATGAGGCAGATGGAGTGAAGAGGGGAGGGGATATGAGGGTAGGAAGGATTGCACAATGAATCGGAAATTACTAACCTATATACGTATATGATTGCACAACCTGTGTAACTCTACATCATGAACAGCCAGAAGAATGAGACGTTGTATTCACTTTATGTATGATATGCCAAAATACATTCTACTGTCATGTATAACTAATTAGCACAAACAAAAACAAACAAAAACCTTCCATGAGGCCCCAACTCCTATCCCTGCCAGGGTTTAGGAATTAAGTCATCAACACATGAGCTTTGGGGGAACACATTCAAACCATAGCACCCAGGAAATGGACTCCATAGCTACACAGCCTGGTGCTTCATGGAGAATGAGAATATGGGAGCAATGATCCTTTACTTGGATGCTGCTATGATATATAAATTTGTACATCAATCATTTAACACAGAAAGATGCTGCAGAAGACCATCCATGTGTTTTCCAAGGTAACCTAAATGTTAAAATGAAAGTATCCATAAAGTGCCTTGGAAGGAAAAAAGGATAGAATGGGGGTCAGAAAAGCCTCTCCCAGGAGCTAGTTATTAGGACCAAGCTACTGGTTGGCAGGGTTGAGGCTAAAACCCTGGGCACAGTAAATGTGACTTTGCCCTGTGGCATCCCAAGCTGTAGCAGCTTCTCTCCCAGGATCTGACTGGAAGCCAGAGGCAATCATAGAGGTGTGCCATGTGCTAAAGGGCAACTACAGCCACATCTGTAGTAAACTGCTGCAATACTTGCAAAGTGCATCTCCTGTTGTAATGGGAGAACACAAGAGTTTCTATAGATTTGCATTGATTTTGTGTTCTTCTAGGTCTTTCCGGGTGTTATTATTGCTGAGCCACCATTTTGAGGGTTTGTTTACTTAAGTTTAACTGCTCTTAGGGAAAAACACAGTATGAAAAATACATGACTATGCTCTCAGATTTATTTAGCACAAGTTTTACTTCCTTGTTGGAGACTCAACTCAGGGTACTCCTTTGAAAGTCTAAATATCAACCAAGAAGGTTGTTAGAGGAGGAGAGTTCATTTCAGGACACAGCCACACTTGGTTTGCATCACATGAAAAATTAAACACAAAACTAATAGCCACAAAGATTTGGTTTTTCTCTGTGATTTCCTGAGACCAGATAGTGAAAACTTACACTTGTTTAAACTTCTGAATAAAGTGTCCTTTTTCATAACAAATGAACAGAACTAATTTTTGACGAGAGGTCCACAGTTTGTACTGTTAACATGACCAGAATCACGATGGCAGTGAGGCTTCTGTGAATCACCGAGAATATAAGGACCCTGGGTGTGGGAAAACAAATTGTTTTGATGAGCCAAGAAGCTAGGTGTCACAGCAGCAATTGTCCTCTGTCTCAGTTAAGCCAAGCTACTCCCTGCAACATGCTGAGCAAGTAGGTGATCAGGGACAGAGCGATGCATTAAAATGACAAGAAGAATCAGCTAAAACTCAGGCATCACTTCCTCCATTTTATTTTTCTGAGATAAAAATACTAAATTATTTTGAACTTCTTACCATCTTTCTTTTATGCATAAATAACTATCTTCCATTATATAAAATCTCTTTACCTTAGACATTTCTTAAGATATAGACAGATCCAAAGAACTGTTGCAAGACCTTGGCTACTTCATTACTTTGTTAAGCTACGTAATAAACAGAACTCTTTTTTTTTTTTTGTAACAGGTGTATTAGGATGCTTAATGAATAAAATGGGACAATGATTTAAAGTTCTACAAAAGGAAGAATAAGGGGACACAGATGTCACCCATGTCATTGGTGTTCATGTGGAGTTTATAACACTTTTACTGGTTGACACTGGAGGAAGGAATTGAGATGTAGCATATTTGAACAAAAAGTGCAACAGGGGGCCTTATAATTCAATATCAAGTGTGAGTCTTTGACCTTAAGTTCCATGAGAACTAAGTTGCATTCTTTGGCAGTGTGGTTCCAAGGTTCTACCTTATGCTTTCAAATGAAAGAGGAATTGAAAAAAATAATTTTGAAAAGTCATCACACGGTGATAGTTTTCCCCATCATCAGCATGTTTTTTGTAATAACACAAAACAAATAAATACAAATAAACAAATAAATAATTTTTTTAAAAGTTCAAGTTTGAACCTCAGTAGCAGTTTTTGGTTCTGGAACAAAAGACGATTTTCAAATTATGATGCTGGATTGATACAAAGTACTGTCTCCCTGGGGACACTGTTTCTCTTGCCATTATCAGACCCTCCCTTTCTGGGGAAATGGCATTCATGAAAAGAAGAGTATTCCTTATATAAAAAGAATACTTTTTTATTCCTTGTATAAAAAGAATACTTTTATAGGTTTATACTATTATAGGATGAACACCTCTTCCTGGAAACAATACTTATTAGGTCAGTGGATTCACTGCATTTTCCTTTTCTCTATGTTTTCATTTACTTAATTCTGTTCATCCTTATGGAAGTGTTTTGTGATACTGTGAATCAAGGTATTTTTACATTTGTCAGCTGGATATTTGAAGGGAGGAGGTGACATTGTGTGAAAGGAAACCCAGGGCACTGAGCCAATGCCTCATAGATCTGTAACTAACTGGGCACCCAAACCCCTGCTATTTCATAAGCATTCTTCTTCTGGCTCTTTGTTCAGAGGTCCAAGTATTTCCAAAGAAATGCAGTTCACCATCTGTAAATAAAAGAGATAAGAGTCTTTCCCACTTTCAACATCTCCATAGAATAAAAGGACTCCACAGATATACTCAATCAAATAAATAGATAAGTAAATAGAAATCTGCTTAAATAAATAAATCTCCATAGAATAAAAAGACCTATGGATATACTAAACAACTTTCCTTTTGTTCATTATTGATTCCCCACCACAATGCCTGTCACATAATAGACACACAATAAATGTTAGTTGCCAGGTACAGTGGCATATGCCTGTAATCCCAGCCGCTCAGGAGGATGAGACAGGAGGATCACGAGTTCAAAACCAGCCCCAGGAAAAGTGAAGCACTAAGCAACCCAGTAAGACCCTGTCTCTAAATAAAATACAAAATAGGGCTGGGGATGTGGCTCAGTGGTCAAGTTGCTCTGAGTTCACCGGTACCCCCACAAAAATAAATAAATAAATAAACAAACAAACGAATGAATAAATAAATGTTAGTTGAATTGAGGGATTGAGAAATCCCAGATTTGAAAGGGAAATTATCCAAGAATTCAACCTTTTTTTTTTCCTTTTCTAATTAAAATAAATGTACACATGGGATGATGCAATACATACATACACACACACACACATACACACACACATATTTGTATATACATTCAACAAGAAATTAAAAATCAAACATCCCTATAACCAACTACCTGGTAATTTCAACCTCTTTATTTTGCTTCAAATGATTCACTTTTATTCCCTTAAACTGCTTAACATTATGACATGCATTTGATACTTGAGATGAAAATAAGAATTTTTAAATATTTTCATGTAAACTCATTAAAATAATATCAATACATGAAATTCAATTTAATAGATCAAGAATATGGCATTTCTAGTGAGTACTGTGATTCCCTGTTCAATTGTATATACCATTGGAGAGAAGTTTTACCGTCTCCATACAAAGCTGAGATTATAACTTCAGAAATTCCAGAAGAATAAAAATGAGTCTTCTTCCTTGGGAGCAGGTTCTTATCCTGTCTACTCAGGTCAACCCAATGGCCTGGAAGCTGTAGGACAGTTTTAAAGAAAGAAATGGATGTGTGCATGCAAAGGAAGTCTAAGCCAATTAAAACACACACACACACACACACACACACACACACACACACACACACACAGAAGTGAACTGAAGAGAAAATTTAAGACAGCTATTTCTACTGAGTGGTTTACTTAGATGCTGATGAGGGGAAAGCCCTTCTACATTAGACTTTGGGATATGTCCAGATTTCTTTCTGAAGAAAAGTCCACCAAATTTTTTATGAGAATTTGGAGAGAGATTTTGGTTAACCCATTAAGTCCTAAGAATCCTGGAAATATAATAAATATTTAAATAGTATTTCTTCTTTTTTTCCTTTTTTATTTGTCAAAATTCCCACTCTAGTTCTTTTTAATTTTTTGTTCTAACTAGTTATACATAAAAACAGAATACATTTCAACTCATTATACAGAAATGGAGCACAACTTCTTATTTCTCTGGCTGTACATGATGCAGAGTCACACTATTTTTACAATCAAATGTGTTTATGGTAATGTCCATCTCAGTCCACCATCTTTTCCACCCCCACACCCTCTCCCCACTACTCCCTCCCCTCTATCCAATCTAAAGTTTCTTCATTCTTCCCTAGCACACACACACACCCATTATGGATCAGTATCCACATACCAGAGAAAACATTTGGCCTTTGGTTTTGAGGGATTGACTTACTTCACTTAGCATAATATTTTCCAACTTCATCCATTTACCTGCAAATGCCATAATTTCATTATTTTTTAAGACTCATTAATATTCATTGTGTATATATATCACATTTTCTTTATCCACTCACCTATTGAAGGGCATCCAGGTTGGTTCTATAGTTTAGCTATTGGGAATTGAGCTGCTATAAACATTGATGTGGCTGTATTACTGTGGTATGCTAATTTTAAGTCCTTTGGATATAAACCAAGGAGAGGGATAGCTGGGTCAAATGGTGGTTCCATTCCAAGTTTTCTAAGGAATCTCCATACTGCTTTCCATAGTGGTTGCACCAATTTGTAGTCCCACCAGCAATGTTTGAGTGTACCTTTCTCCAATATTCTCACCAACACTTATTGTTGCTTATATTCTTGATAATTGCCATTCAGTCTGGAGTGAGATAAAAAAATCTTAGAGTAGTTTTGATTTGCATTTCTCTAATTGCTAGAGATGTTGAACATTTTTTATATATTTGTTGATTAATTGTGTATCTTCTTCTATGAAGTGTCTGTTCTGTTCCTTTGCCCATTGATTGATTGGGTCATTTGTGGGGGGGGGGGGTTGGGTTTTTTTTTTAGTTTTTTTGGGGGGATTAAGTTTTTTAATATATCCTGGAGATTAGTTCTCCATCTGATGTGCATGTGGTTAAGTTTTTCTCCCATTCTGTAGGCTCTCTCTTTATGCTATTGATTGTTTCCTTTGCTGAGAAGAAGCTTTTTAATTTGAGTCCATCACATTTATTGATTCTTGATTTTTATTTCTTGTGCTTTAGGAGTCTTATTAAAGAAGTTATGTCCTAAGCTGACATGATGAAGTTTTGGGCCTACTTTTTCTTCTATTGGGCACAGGGTTTAATTCCTAGGTCCTTGATCCACTTTGAGTTGAATTTTGTGCAGGGGTCTAATTTCATTTTGTTATGTGTGGATTTCAAATTTTCCCAGCATCATTTATTGAAGAGGCTATCTTTTCTCCAATGTATATTTTTGCACCTTTGTCTAGTATGAGATAACTATATTTATGTGGATTTGTCTCTGTGTCTTCTATTCTGTACCATTGGTCTACATGTCTATTTTGGTGCCAATACCATGCTGTCTTTGTTACTATAGCTCTGTAGTATAGTTTAAGGTCTGATATTGTGATGCCTCCTGCTTCACTCATCTTGCTAAGAATTGCTTTGGCTATCAAATAGTATTTCAGAGTTAGCATAAATAGTATATTTGTTGCTGCTCTATTTAGGTTTTTGAGTGTGCAACTGAATTATGTAATGTAAATATAAAGTATGTCATGCATAATTATATAATTATATTATAATGTTAATTAACATAAAAACAAATAAGCTCTAAATTATGATTTCTAGTATATTTCAATGCACCTATGTCATTTTAACTTAAATATTCACAGAATGGTAAACTTGGGACTTAATGAGTTTAACAGGCATGTGAAGGCTTTTAGCTGGTGCCATTTAGCTAACTTAAGGTTTAAATAGTGGAAAAACCAATAAGAATCCCACAGGAAAGATCCTTCTATAAAAATTAATTTTTGCCCCAAACTGCTTGCTTTGAGCACAAAAGGCACTCTGTTAGAGTTGAGAGTTTAAAACAGTAGCTATCATTCTTGCCCAGAGAGTGAATAAACCTGAAACTCATCAGCCATGTAGGAAAATTGCATCTGTCAATAAATGCATTCCTCCTTCATAGAGGATCCTAATATGCATTCCCCTGTGACCTCTGGATTCCATAATTATTAAAATGTATTTATAGTCAGAAGCAATTTAAACAGTGAACACTTATCAATACCTACATTGTATATAGAATACTAGGCACTCCAAAAGTGCTGAGTGAATAATTATACAGACTCTTTTTTTGTTTGTTTATCTCTTTGTTTGGGTACCAGGAATTGAACCCAGGGGCTTTCAACCACTGAGCCACATCCTCAGCCCGTCTTTTATTTTTTTACTTTGAGACGGGGTCTTGCTGAGTGCTGAGGGCCTCAATAAGTTGCTGGGGCTGGCTTTGAATTTGCAGTCCTCCTGCCTCAACCTCCTGAGCCACTGGGATAACAGGCATGTGCCACCATGTCCCACTCTCTATCTTGAATTATAAAATAAATGCTGAAAATTTTTATGGTAGTGAAGATTGGAGAAATTAACATTTTTATAACCTTTAACTGACTCTACTGCTAGTGATTAGACAGGCATAAAGGAACAACTTTGGTTTAATAAGTTTATCAATTAAATAAACATTTTGGAATGTACATAACAGCTGCACATGTTATACAAGCAGAAGCTGGATGACATCTGTGATCACAAAAGAGGAGACAAGTTGTGGTCTGCTTTTCCTTCCCTATAGCCGACTCTATGTCCATCAGAGTCATTTTAAGATCCCTGGTAAAACTGTTCAGGTGTGTGAAAAACAGAAACTAGTGTTTTTGTGTTTTTGAAAACAGAAAGTTTTAATCACTGGATTCATCTCCAGCTCATTCAGAAACATCCTAAATAGTTTTAAGAAGAGCAAAGGAAAACCTGAGCTGCATCATGTCCTGAAGATAAGGGGCTCTCATTCTGATGGGTGCTCATGCAGAGCTAAACGTGGAATAAAACACAGCCAGGAGACATTTGCATGGAATGATGGGAGGTGCTGTGGGAAATGAAATCACTGCTTGGGACAAAGACATGCCATCTACATGTCTCCGGTTTTAAGTGCTATGGGAAAGCACAGCCTGCATTTAAATACACAATTACCTTAATTTTCAACAGCAATATTTGTTGCAATAAAAATGTTACTTTTTTTTTTTTTAGGTTTATGGGCTCCAAATAGTGCCCCTTTCTTTTCACAAAAGTCTCCTGATCTATTCAAGTCCCTAAATTCCAAATAATCTTCACTGGGTACCAATGTTAGTCACCATTATCATATTCAGAAATTAATCTGAAAGACTTTACAATCCTCCACAGCTGGCTTCTCATTTTCCCCTTTCAGTTGTATGGTATAATGCACATTTTCTATTATAGTTATTAATAATAAGAGGGTATGGAGTAGCAGTTGTCTACACAGCTGGGGGAGACTTGCATACACAGGGGTAGGTATGCAGATGCATACTGATGCCCAAAGACTTGCATGAGTTATTTCCCCAAATAATCCTGCCTTTTTATTGTTTTATAAAGGTCTAAATTAGGTTGGCATAAATAAAAAATTCTCATTTTTATTTATGCATCTTGAATTCGCTTTTATAAATATGTAAAATAAATACATTTTGAGAGTTTAATGAGTTTTATAATTCCACTCCTAGGTAAACACACTTTTTGTGAGGGGAAAAAAAACACATAAAACAATTATTTCCTGATTTATTCCAAATTAGCTAAAGGGCCTAAAACATAAGAGAGCAAATAATGAATGCAAATAAGGAAAGACTCCATATACTGCTTTCCTTCAGCCCCAAATGTATTAGAACATGAGGATATGAAAATAACTAAGGGCTTTCTGCACTGAAACTTGATCCACGCTGGTATACTGACTATTTGGATCTGAACCAAGAAGATTTGGTGGGCCTTGCTCCACGAAGGCCAGAAAAAAAACCATTTAGGGACAGAATAGTATAACTTATTTCTTTAGATATTGCTGGCACCCTCTGCTTTTGAGTGACCCATCACCAGAAAATGTAGAGAGGGGAATCTTTATTCACTTCAAAAGCCAGTTCTCACTGTCATCCTGGAAGGAACAGTTACTCCATACAGTTCTGAGGTCACCAGACTCAGTTACCCTGGGAAATAGCTGAATTATCAGTGCAGCCCAGAGAACCAGCCGAGTGTGAGGGGGATTGCTGCCAGCAGTCGGTCCTGGTCCGCATTGCAATTCACAATTCCCCATGGGATTAACTACTTGACTGACTGTGGACATTGTCATTTGCATGTGTGTGAATGGAAGATGAACAGTTAGAAACAGAAGCCCAAGTAGTGAGAGCCCTCTCATTGCACATGGAGCTCCAGAAAATGTGTGTGTCCAAAAGGAAGTGGGAGCCCTTCAGGTGTTAGTATGTCAAGACCAGTTGAAATAAATGACATGTTGCTGTGGGAAAATAGAAATGTTTAATAAATCTCTTGTTCTTGATACAAGGTAATTCTGAATAATTTTATTTCTAAATAATTGGTTTTATAACTAGAATTTGCCTACTGACCCAAATGAACATTACTCTTTTCTTATTTGGCTTACCTTAGTGAAACTAAATTTAAAAAGAAAATCATGAGTATATGGAGGAAATACTTTTTCATGCCAATGTAACAGGATACCGAATCTGACTAGATAATACATACATAAAAAGATTCCTTAAACCCCAAGATTCAACTCAGATGATACATCTTAGAAAATGCATTTTCTTCATCGGATAAGGATAAAACTAACAAACTGAGGACATTGCCTTTCTAAAGTGCATTATTTACTGATGAAGCCTCTTGACACCTTTCTCATATTCTGGCTAAGGATCTTTCACAAATATTCAAACTCTGCTGCTACCTATTAATACAGGGAAGTGAATAACACCCTTATGACAAAGTGGAAACACACATGTCCTTTACCAGGCAGCGAACTCATTCGGCAGCCCCCTCTGTTCAACAGTAAGGGCAGGCAGAGGTTATTGGACATAGTTTTCCTAAACATTTCAAGGTATTTAAAAAGAATGCTTCCCTCACCCATAACAGGCAGAATATAAAGTGACCTGGCTCCCTTAGACTACTGATGCATTGAAGATCTTTCTACCTACTTGGTTCCATATCCAAGGAAGAAAGGTGCATGTGACTTGGTCTGACAAACCTATCAATGGGAAATCAAAGTTGAAGCCAGTGTCAAAAGAAGGATTTGTGAATGACAGGAGATTCATGTAAAATTCAGTGATCTGAACTCACCAATGACACTTGAATCTCCTAGCATTATTTCTATTCATTACTTCTAGGAAATGAAACATAAGTCAGGGGAATAAATCTTAACTGTAGAAACTTCAGCCAGGTAGAAAAGTCTCATATATTTGCTAACTTTCCAGGTAGAAGAGAAACCTGGCAAATTGTTGGAATTTAGACTCTGCCAGAAACACCCTCATAAACACACACTAAAATAATGTTTGGTCAGTTATCTGGCATCCTTTGGCACAGTTGAGATGACGTGTAAAATCAGCCATCATAGAAAGCATTTTCTGAACAGCTCCGTGCTTTCCAACATCCCAAATCTTTCTCTGCTCTGAATTGTAGGACTGGGTTTATTTGTATCTGCCTGGACTTTTTCTGGCTTTGCTTTTGTTTGTGGGGGAGTATTTTCCTTAAAGAAAATAAAATCATCATAATCTGAAAAAAATGGTAGGGAAAACAAAATCTCTGCCCTTCCTATTTACGACATTACCCTCTGATAAAAGCCTGTTAACTTGTGTGGCACATTTCCTCTAGTTCAGAGGCTATAGAATGATTATGCAGTTACAAATTCCTCTGATAATAGAAGCAATTATTTTGATGACAGGAGCATATTTATTCTTGAAGATATCAGAACACAAATTAAAATGTTATATACTCAAATTGACATTGAGAAAAACAAAGGTCATTCCCAGTGTGCAATGGAGATATTTGCCTCTGAAAAGTTCATAAAAACCCATCTTTTCTTGATATTGTCACCAGTAACTCACCTGGACACCTGAAACTTACATACTTTTCAAATGCATTTAAAATGGTCTGAAGTTTATGAGAGACATTTAGAGATTGCCAGGTTTGACTGTGCTTGATAGTGAATGTGTAAAGAATTTTACAATAGACAAGGTGCCTTTGGATCTTATTTGCTTTTACTAATGCTTTGATCATAAATTAGAATCTTTTGCTATTCCATTTAGGAAAGTATTGCTTAACAGGATCCTAGTCATTTTGGAAAAGTAATATACTTTCAAATTACCTAATTTTCTCACCTTTAAAGGACTAATATAAGAAATTTTTCTATTGAATCTGTCTTTAAAGGACCTGGTCGAAGCAGAAAAAAAATATGTGTTTGAAATTGCACTAAATTAGTTGGATTCTCCTGGGGGTACCTAGTGCCCTGGGCAAGGCAAACCGGCAGCTCTGAGATCCTGCACCAGCTCAGCAGTGGCAAGAGGAATCTCTGAGCCCTGAGACCTTATAGACTTTAGACTTTAGACTGCCCACGTCCTAGAGTGTACAAGATATACCATGCTGTGAGAAAAGTGCCTGCAGCCAGACCGCAGCCCTGCCCAGCCAGTGCCTTCCATGCTTCAACAAGGCTGTGTGAGGAGGAGTAGAGTCCTCTGCTGAACTTCATAAATCTTAGTGTTTCCTTGTGGTTTGGGATTTTCATTTTCATTCTTTTTAAAGTTTACATTCAGTCAAATTTACTTCCTGGTGTAGGCATTTATGAATTTTAACAAAGGATAGAATTGCATAAAAACAGCCATTATTAATGTATAGAACTCTCCTTTCACCATAGCCTCCCAATTCATCATGCTACCTCTTTCTAATCAAAACCTCCCTCTCCCCTTAAAAAAGAACAAAACTATTCTCTGATCCTGTACTTCTGTCACTTCCAGAGTATCACTGCTGACGCTTGGATATTGAATAACCCCTAAATCCCATGTGTTGAAGGCTTGGTCTCCAGCCCGACACTACTGGGAGGTAGTGGTACCTTTAAGAGATGGGGCCAAATGGAAGGAAGTTAAGTTACTAGGGAATATTAGGACCCTGGCCCTTCCTCTCTTCACTGTCTCTCTGCATCCCAGCTGCCATGAGGAGAATAGACCTCCTCCACCACATATTCCTGCCATGATGTACTGTGCACCATGGGCTCAAAGCAACAGGCCAAGCAACCATGGATTGAAAACTCTGAAACCATGAACAAATTAACCTTTACTTCTTTAAAGTTAGATTGTGTCAGGTGTTTTATTACAGTAATGAAAAGCAGATTAACACAGGCCTATAAATGGGATCATATGGCTTCTTTTGCATCTCTAATGCATTTGAGCTTCAGACACGTTCTTTCATATATCAATAATTTGTTCCTTCTTATTGTTGTATTCTAATGTGTGGATGTCCCATCGTTTGTTTACCTATTTCTCGGCTGAGGGACATTGGAATGTTCCAGAATTAGACATATATGAACTATAAATTCAGGGTTTTGTGAAAAATCTGGATTTTTGTTTCATTTGAAATATCTAGAAGTGAAATTTCAGAGTCATATAATAAGTCGCTTTGTAAGAAACCATCATATGTTTTCCACACCTGCACTGGGAATTCCCACCAATTCCCAGCAATGTATGAGATTTCCAGTTGCTCTGTGTACTTCTCAGTACCTGGTATTGTTAGTTATTGTCTTTACTAGTTTGTCTTGTTTAGTTTTCATTTTAACCATTCTACTAGATGTACAGTGATCCTTTTCTGTGGATCTTTAATTTCCCTATAGGCTTATGAAATTAGGCATTACTTCATGCCTTTTCCATTTATATATGTTCTTTGGCAAAATATCTGTTCACATCTTTTGTCCACTTTTTAACTAGATTGTTTGTTGTTGGGTTTGAAAATTCTTTAGATATTCTTGATATCAAGCTGTTTGTCAGACATATGATTTGGAGATATTTTCTCCATCTGTCCTTTTCATTCTGTTAGCCATGTCTTTTTCAGAGAAAACAAAATTAATCTTCATGATATATAATGTATCTACTTTTATTTTATCAACTATTTCTCTTTCATAGGTTAGACCTAAGCAATCTTTACCTAACCCAAGATCACAAAGATTTTCTTTTATATTTTCCTCTAAAAAGTTTATAGTGTTTTTTTTTTTTAATATATCACCCTAATGAGGCTGTCAACTACTCTGTGAAATCTGAGTATTATACATGGAAATAGAAAGTGTAAGGTGTCGGGGAAATTTTTAGCTCCTTGAAGTCAAAAAGGCTACATCTCACAGTGACATCACTGTGACTTGTCCTGTCCCCATCCTTGTGAAGAGCTGGATGTTTAATAAATACTTGTTAGGATTTAATAAATTTTCTTAGATAAGCTAACTTATTATTTTAGCATTGTTAGTAAAACAAAGATAGGCTCATAGTCAGCCTCATGTCTCACTGGCACTCTGACCCTGAGGGAAGGGTATTGTAGTTCTTTGGGCTGTGTTTCCTGAGTTAAAACCATGGACTAGTTATACATTCAAAATTCTTTTGAAGATCGTGTGTGGGGACATGTAAGAGTGTCCTCTCGTAGTGCCTGGCATATTTTAGGATTCTATGAAGAGTTGCTTTCTCCCTCTTTCCTTTTCCCATCCCAAATCCTAAACTACATATGTGTTGAAGAGTCCAGTGGCTCTGGTTCTGCACAATCGAAAGTACCTCACTGTGAATTGGCATATTCCATATTTTCTCACTGAATATCTTCTTTCATATATTCGTGACATTTTTAGTAAAGGGAACTAAAATGGCTAGATGTACCTATTTTCAGTAGCTTCTCTTCTTAGGACTCTCCTTACATTGCACAAATGCAGAGGGAAAGAGAAAGGTCCAGGCTGGTGTGGAGAGTATGTAAAGAGAAAACCTGGAGCGAAGCACTCATGAGAGAATCCCTACTCATATATATTGAATTTTGGCAAGGAGCCTTAATCAGGACCTGACAACGAAAACTAATTTTTAACTAATATTTAACTCGTTGTTAACTAATAATTAAATACAAATTGGGGAAGAATGGTTCTGCTTATGCTTTGTGTACTAAATCATTACCATTATAAGTTGTGTTACAATTTCTTATAAAATCCCAGAATGTTTTTTTTTTTTTTCTTGAGCTAAGAGGATTCTTCTCAGTTAGCAGTATTCACTAATGACTAACCAAGGGAATCAAAAATGCTGGCATAGCTTCTGGTCCCAGAAATAAGGTTAGTAAACTAAATCTTCATGTTGCTTGATTGACAAGCTACAAAGTAATCCCCAAAATTAGTTAGCTTAGAAGCATGGGACAATTCAGTGTCTTGAGGTGCTCTTAAATGGATGTTTTTGAAAGATTATCTGAAAGAAAAGTGATATTTTTTGATTAATGGTGCTATTTATTAAGCACTTGTTCAATGCTGCCTAGTGTCATTGAGGCTTTTTGTATATTACCTAATTTAGTTCTCATAACAATCCTGTGAAGTGGGTGTTATTAGACTCCTTATTTCATGAACAGAAAAATTGCAGGCTTAGGTTAAATATTTGCCTCAAGGTCACACTACTAAAAAAATGATTAATGCAGAATTTGAACTCAAGGTTGTATTAGCGGAAGGGCACTGTTTTTAACTGTTTTCCTTTATCATCTTATGCTGCATGGTTTACAGCATGTAGAAATGCTCTCTAAAACATGTACCCTAAATTTTGGAGACCCAGCAAGTCAGGAATATTCCAAACTTTTAGATATGCAGCACGAGACCTTTGATTAGGTGCATATATATTTCAGTTTGCAATTACAAGATTAAAGGTCACTCTAGTTTTTTGTTTCCTTATTAATCTCCAAAACATTTTAGCGCTTTCAAATACTTAACATACCAAGTGTGTTACTCTTCTCAAGATCATCTAAACATATGCAGTGATACTGATTAAACATTATTGATACCTGTCAAAAGGTAATTATCACTTAGCAGAGCTGTCCAAATGTTTCCTAATTTGCAAAATGCAGAATTTCTCCAGTCAAAAGAAAACATTCCCTTAACCCTTTAGGCGAAGAAGATTTGTTTGGAGTCTCTTAATATTTGCTGTTATAAAAAATTTCCTGGAGCTTCTTCAGAAAAGAACAATATACTATTTATCATAGCACAGTATTCCAATCTGAAGAGAGATCCAATAAATATTTGTTGTACTGGTGAATGAATGGCAAACTTTAACTCAATAAGTGTTTTTAGGGTGGACAATAAAAGAATTAATTACTCTGCTTATAAATTTTAGCAAGTTTTACCCATTTAGAATAGATTTTAGAAGTAAAAAGAAGCAATTTTGATACTGTCTATAATTTAAATGTAAGATCATAAATATATATCATGCATATATGTTAAGAAAAACATAAATATCAGGTTTAACTTGCTCTAATTTACTTTGCATTTTTATGATACTATATTTATAACTCATAGATGTGTCTCCATGACTGACAGTTTTCAATGGCTTTCTATAAACTAGATCACCATTGCAGAAGAACTGCATGAAAGATTCATGAAATAATAGAAGTCGTAAACAGCAGGATGGTGTTTGTTTTGGCACCTTATATAGGCCTAAAGAAAAGTAAAAAAAAATATATAAATTCTCTAAAGAAGAGCAAGACACTGCCCAAATGATAGTAATTAGATCCTTCAACTTCACATGACTTTTCCCAGGTAAAGACTCAAAATTCAGTGGCCAAATCATTCTGTGCTCCTTTGACCTGGCAGATTTCTCACTCCCTGGAAGCTACTCAACTACACTTTGGTGTTTCTCCCAAAGGGAATAGGGGCCACGTAAAGCACATATGATATTTTTATCTCCCAACTCTTCTTAGCAGGCTTCAAAGTAAAATGATGGAGAAGCAATGATTATCTATCTCCAGTGTTCATTCATGCTTGCCAATTGAGTAATCTGGAAGAAATTTTTATCTCCTGTCCAAGAAAAGGCCCAGCCCCAAGCCTGGACATATTGATAATTGAGCTAAGGGAAAGGGTAAGCCAATAGCTAGTCATTCTGAATGCTCAATTTAAAGATCCACGCTTCAGATATTCCATTTTATGGTATTTGAAATACCATTGTTTACGCCTAAACTTTGCAACATCTTTTTTCATAGCCTGATGTTCACTTGTTTATTTACCATGTGGCTGTTAAGCAGGTGATAATGAAATCACTGAGAAAGTAATTTCTTTTTGGTTCAAGAGTTCCACATTATAATAAACCAACCATATGAGACAGCATGTTCAAATTCTATAATAATTATCATTTGAATATTTACTGTTAGTCTCTGTTAAGATAAATATGTACATAAGAGTCAAAGTCTCTTACCTTTCTTAAAACTCACTCTGGCAAGCACCTATATCCCATGTCAAAGTGTGAATATTATTGAAAATATGTAAGGCTGAAGAACCGGTTTTCTTTGCCTTTGCCATTCCAAGAGTTTAATCTTTCCCGTGTATACCTAGAAGAGCCACTAACCTTTGGATATTTGCTTCTGGAGCTTCCTTCTGTTTATTCTTCAGCTTGAACTTAAGCTAATGAACTGGGTTTTCTTAATTACATTAATAAACGTATTAAAAAATCAAACTCACTAACAATCAAAGGAATGCAAATTAAAGTAGCAATAGGATGTTATCATTTGCCTCTCAGAGCAGAAGCATTAATTTTTAAATGATAATGTTTAATGCTGATGAGGTTACCTTTAGAGAATCATTCTCATGTTCAACTTATAGTAAGAATGTAACTCTCTTGGAAAGCCTTAGAAATGTTTCCACCTTTTGACCCCATAAACAGATTTATAGGAGTCTATAAGAAGGATAATAAATAAAGATGTAGATAAAGATTTCTGAATAAGAAAATATACCATTGAGACAAATTATGGTACATGCAAATGATAGCATATGCTTCACGAAACAAAATCTGTGTTTAAAAATGAAGAAATATTTATGATATAATGTTAAATGAATGTATAAATTATAAAAAGTGTGATTCTAATTTATTTTTTAAAGTATACCTAAACACATGGGTGCACACACACACACATGGGAACCTCAACAGCTGTCTCTGTCGCCAAATGTATGAAGAAATAATATGGCATGTATCACCAGTTTCTGAAAAACTGATTTTATGACCAGCAATGTCTTTATATAAGTCAAACAATAATAGGAAATGTGGTTTCACTACTATAGAACTGTACTCTAGGCACTGTCAAAAGCCCAAGAGAGGTAATCAACCAAGTCCTTACACTTCAGGGACCAGTAATTGATGGAAGAGACCTGGGTGTAAAAAGAACATCAGAATATTTATAAGTACCTATATACATAGATTATTATGCAACTATGTTCACACAGGAACAATTACATGTATCTAAAATGTTCTGTCACTTTTGCAGATCTTTCTGACCCCCAGCACCTCCAGACCTGGATGTGGTCTCTCCCATCCAACTTTGAGCATTTATGTAGTTCACATGACTTGACATACATGTGAGTGATGAAGGACCATGTGGGGGAGTGTCAGTGGGGGAAATCCCATGCCTTTCCCCCCAAACCATCCTTCTCCTGAGATTAACAAGGTGTAGAGGGAAAGGCCTGACTTTAGAATTAAGAGACCCCTGTCCACATCCCAGTTCTGCCACTCACTGAGTTTCTTAAATTACTTACACCTGTCTCTCTTCTCTCAAGTTTGAACTACAGAACTGATGACATGGGGTTTTCTGAACAGTAAATCAGAGAAAACAAGTGAATGAGCTGGGGTCATGCTGACCCAGAGTAGATGGTCGATAAGTTTACCTGAAATTAGATTCAGAGCCTAGACAGGGATTAACTGGGGTGGACAGGCCAAGAACTAATTTTGATTTTTTTCTCTTTATTTAGCACCCTCTTTGATATACATGTCACAGAATTTATCTTCTTCAGCTGCCTTGGGTTCCTGGTCTATGAAATGAGAATACTATATAACTTTAATTTCTACTTCTAAATATCTGAGGGACTCTAGAAGCAAATATGACTTAGATGGTAAGAGAATTGGGAGAGATATTTAGAAAACCTTTCTAAATACATTTCAGAATTGTTTGTCTTGCATTTAGTGTTATTTGGTTTTGTTTTGTCTTTGAAAGAAAAAAGCTTTCTCCAAATGCTTTCATTTGGTGTTTGTCTCCACTTATGTGTGTTACTTCTGTGTGTATACTCTGACTGGATTTTTTCATTTTTAATTTGTTTTGTTTTTTAAGTTCAAGAAATGAGAAATTGCAGTTGTAGCTCAGTAGTAGAGCACATGACTAATGTGTGTGAGGCACTGGGTTTAATCCTCAGCACCACATTAAAAATAAATAAATAAAATAAAATAAAGGTCAAAAAAAAATACAACAAAAACAGGCCAGGTATGGTGGTGCACGCCTGTAATCCCAACTGCTTGGGAGGCTGAGACAGGAGGATCTTGAGTTCAAAGCCAGCCTCAGCAAATTAGAAAGTCTCTAAGCAATTTAGTAAGTCTCTAAGCAATTTAGTGAGACCCTGTCTCAAAATAAAAACTAGAAAGAGCTGGGGATGTGGCTCAATGGTTAAGTGCCCTTGGGTTCAATTTCTGGTACCAAAAAATGCAAACAAAAATTCAACAACAAAAACAAAAACAAAAGATCAAGAAATGATCTTGTAGTATGGAGTAAAATATGTGTTAGTAACTTCCTAGTGACTGGAAAGAACAAGAGGAATAAGAGACAAAGCCACTGTTTAATTTTTCTGAGTATTGGGAACATAGCAGATTTAACCTTAATCTAAAAATATACAGTACCACAGTTTAACAGAGTTTGGGGAAAACAGAATATAATAGAATTTTTATAAAAACAAAATTATAGAATAAGCAAATGAGCAATCATATATTTAACATGGAAATGACACCCAATGACATTTACCAATCCATCTATTTATTTTAAATAATTTTTTAATTGTTGATAAAACTTTATCTTTTATTTATGTATTTATATGTGATGCTGAGAATCAAACCCAGTGCCTCACACATGTCAGTCAAGTGCCCTACTGCTGAGCCACAGTCCCAGCCCCCCAATCCATCTATTTTGAATGATTATTATTAATCATCATAGTCTATCAATAAATAATTTTTTGCAAAAAATAACTATTATAGCAGAATTCTTCCAAAGGAAGACATTGACAATCCCATGAGACCAATTAACTTCAAATATTTCTCAATTACAAACATTGTACATTGTACCATATTTTTATCCTTGTGCCTACACACTTTAATAACTATCAGGTCATTTCATAGCACCAAATAAGTATATTCCAGTGTGCATCAGGACTAGGACAGGGTTCTCAAACAGGGGCAATTTTGTCCTCAGGAGACATTTAGCAATGTCTGGAGACATTTTTAGTTGTCAGAATTTACACGGAACATAGTGCTTCTGGTAGGCAGAAGCCAGAGCTGCTGCTAAACATCTTACAATGGAGCCCCCATGACAAAGAGTCGTCTAGCCCAACATCAATAGCTCTGAGATTAAAAAAAAAAAACTCTTGGCCTAGCACAATAATGAACTTAGGGACAATCTGTAACATTTCCATGCATTTACTTCACATGCTGTGAATCCCAATGCAAGCTACCACCAATAATTTAGATTTGGGGAGGATGAACATTTATAATTGAATCACATAGTAAAAAGGTGTATCTCCTCAGCTCTGAATTGGTTCACTGCTACTCCCTACAATCTCTTCTATATTCTATTTTCTCCTCTCCTTCCCCTTCTTTTCCCTTCCATCAACTCCCCCATGTCAATTTTCTTTTGTTTCCTTACAACCCACTCTGTATTTCTCCCCTCCTGTACTTTCCATATTACTGTCCTGTTTTAATCTCTGGTTTTGGATTAATTTTAAAGGATCTCTAAGATCACATTATTTAAACATTCTTCCCTATAAAAGCATAAACACTGTGGAAGCACAGAACAAGGATTACTTGTAGTGGACCAAGGACCAAGTGACCCAACAACTATTTGAATGCTTTGGCTATCCTCTTCTCATGTTAGTATTTTCAGAATCTTAGGATTTTTAGGTATCTTAGTCCTTTTAACAAGCAGAATCTTATGGGTTTTTTAAGAGCACATTTCACACACACAAAAGAAGGAGAATGTATAAAGGAGTACCAACTTGAACAAATGGGTGTGGGTGGCAAATCCTTTAGCTCACGGTTCTCTAGGGACTGATAAAATGTTACAGCCATCCATTTTACCCACCTAGGATGTTCTTCTGGGATGAGGAGAGGGGCCCACACAGAGCTGCTCAGCCCTCATTGGAAAGGTCAGGGTGGATAGATGCAGCGTCTCACTTGCATCTTCTCTTTATCTTCCCATGAGGATATGACAAGGTTTTCCTTTGACACCTATCAGCTGCTTCCTCTTAACAATAACAGTGCATGCAAGGATCTGACCACAAAATCAGAAGGAGGCTGGTTCTATGCAGATCGACTATTCCAGAAAGCCCAGGAAAGTACTAAGAAAGGCTTACCAAACACAAATACATTTCTCTTTTCTTCGCTCACTTGTTTTCATTCATTTATTGACTGTTACTATATGCCAGATATGAGTGAAGCTTTTGGATAGCACATCAGGTTATTTTTTTCTCTTTCTCTCCACACATTCTTGGAGTCTTTTTATACAAGCCATGCAGAAGGAGAAAGACATTTGGAGCCACTTGAAATTGCTTGCCATGTGTAGGTATAATCTGAATTTAATGATCTGCATGATTAGAAGGGAATGACAGGCTCATCAGAAAGCTAGTGGAAATGTTTCAGGCTGGTAAATATTTTAAGTCTCACAGATTTCTTTACGTTACCTGCTATGATAGATTCATTTCTTTCCCATTGTAGAAGGGTTCTGAATTGCATAAAATATATCCACAAGTCATTTCCTGTTTTTCTGATGCAGTTAGCCCTGATCAATAAGCTTGGGTTTTTTTTTTCATTGTTTGAAATTTATTGATCAGAGCTACTCCACTGAGATGGTTGAAATACAAACCAGGATGGATGCTCTGAAGGATTATTAGTGGCTCTCACTAATTTGTAGGTACTGGTCATTTCAGGGGTCCAGGGTTTTTGTGGTTCAGTGTCTAGCATGCAGAGCCAGACCTGAATGTCTGTTTATGAAAACAACATCAAAAAGAACAGTAAGAACTGGAGCATCACATATTGTATTGTTCTCACTGTGCCACTCAAACTCATAACTGTTGTTAGAATAATTATTAGATGATAGAGTTCTATCCATCTGCTCAGAGAGTTGTGGAAAACTACTAAAAAAACTTAGCCCATGTGGTCCCTTCCATTTAATATCACATATCTTAAGAACATTAAACATTTTAAAATATTTTTCAAAATGGCAATGTGAACAGTAGGAAAATTATTTGATTGCTAATTGCCAAAATCTGTTTTATGGCATGTATCAAAAATCTTAGGCAAGCCTGTTCTCTTTCAGGTCGGGCCGGGCCCCGCAGGTTCCGCGAGCTCCCGGCAGACTAAGGGAGAGAGAGAGAAAAAGAGACAGAGAGAAAGAGGAGGGGAGGAGGAGGATTCAGGGAATAGGAGCTGGGGAACCCATCTGCGCCACAGAAGTAAGAATGTCCTCACCAATGGTGGTCCATGGATCTTGAACTTTCTAGGCTCCAGAACCATGAACCAGATAAAGTTCTGTTACTGTGAATTGTCCAGACTCAGTATTCTGTTATAGATGTATAAAATAGAATGAGAGAGAAAAAGAACATGGCCGCCGGCGAAGAGGCAGCACATTCAAGGCGTCCGTGGTAAGGGGATCAGAGAGACTCATTAATACACCCACATGCGCCAGGCTGAGAAACTTCAAGCAAAATTCCACTGAAAGGAGACCTACCGGGAACTAGTAAGTTTAATTGGAGGTGTCTGCTTGTCACAGACTACTGAAACTCGGCAACGCAGAGCAGGGGCACAGCCCCGCCAGCCACCAAATGGCTGCTGCTCACTCGTAGCCGCAATCTTAGGAGCGGGCGTGGCCTGCCTGGGCCCACACCGGCCGGGCTCTGTGAACCGCTGCTGGCCGCTGCCAGACGAGCGGCCCACACGGTGCACCGAGCTTAGGAGCGGGAGTGGCCTGCCTGGGCCCACACCGGCCAGGCTCCGTGATCCACCACCGGCCGCTGCCGGGTGGCTGCAGCGAACGTAGGAGCAGACATTGACCACCTGGGCCCCCGCCGCCCGGTTCTGTGAACCGCAGCCAGCCGCTGCTCACTCGTAGCAGCAATCTTAGGAGCGGGCGGGCCTGCCTGGGCCCACACCGGCCAGGCTCCGTGATCCACCACCGGCCGCTGCCGGGTGGCTACAGCCCACACGTCACAGCGAAGGTAGGAGCAGACATTGACCGCCTGGGCCCCCGCCACCTGGCTCCGTGAACTGCCGCCGCCCACACGCTACAGCAAACTTAGGAACGGGCACTGCCTGCCAGGGCCCACGCCCGCCGCGGCTTTGTGAACCGCCGCCGGCTGGCGCCAAACAGCCGCTGCCTGCAACCTTGCAGTGAGTGGGGGAGCGGGCGCTGCCGGCTCGGCACCGGCCGGCCCGACTCTGTGAACCTCCTCTGGTGGTTTGGAGCTACAGACGACCACCCCCCACCTGCCAGCCCAGTGCTGCAAACGACCCCTGACCAGCTCTGGGAAAGGCCCCGCCCACAGCAGGAGTGGAGACTCCGCCCAGTCCGGGAGGAAGAACTGCTGCACAGTGATTGACTCCTGCCTACTGAGAGGAGAGACTTGGCCCGGTAGGCATAGCTCCATCTACTGGAAGAGCAGTTAATCGAACTCTAGGACTACATTTATAATTTTTTTTTTTTTGCTGTCCTTTTAAATGTTTTTTAATCCATCTTATTTTATTTTATTCTATTTTTTTAATTTCATTTTTCATTTCTACTATTATTATTTTTTTAAATTCTTTTAAATTTTCTATTTTGTTCTTTCCTTCTTTTCTCCTGCCTTTACATTTCTTTTCAATTTTCTTATTCCCCCTTCCTTGAATTCTACCTGCTTACTCTCATTCTCTTTAGTGACTTCTTCCCATCCCTTCTAATACCTTTCCTCCCAAGCATCAAATAAATTTATAGGAGTAAACAGTAACTCAGCAGTCAAACAGAACAAGAAACAATATGAACAGCATGAAAAAGCAAGGAAGAAAAGGAGTGCAAACAATGCAGGGCAGCCTAAATATTCAGGAGGATATAGAGTCACCAGAAAAATGGACATATAAAGAACTCATGGATCACCTGAGACAGATGGAAATTCAAGCAGCGAAAGAACACATTGAGAAGGAATTACATAAATAGATAAAAGAAGAAGTTAAGCATCTTTATCAGGAGATACAGACTATAAAAAAGAATCAAACAATGATCTTAGAAATGAGGGAAATTATAAACCAAATTAAAAACTCAAATGAGAGTATCATTAATAGAGTGGAGCAAGTAGAAGCCAGAACGTCAGATAACGAAGACAAAATATATCATCTGGAAAAGAGTCTAGCCAACTCAGATAGGCTGGTTAAAAATCACGAGAGAAACCTACAAGAGATATGTGATAATATAAAAAAACCAAATTTAAGAGTCATTGGGATAGAGGAAGGGATAGAGATTCAAACCAGGGGAATGAGTAATCTACTAGATGAAATAATTGCAGAAAACTTTCCAGAAATAAAAAAGGAAACAGATATACAAATTGTAGATGCATACAGGACACCGAGCATACAAAATCACAGTAGACCAACGCCAAGACACATTGTTATGAAGATATCCAATATACAGAACAAAGAGAAAATATTAAAAGCTGCAAGAGAAAAGAGAAAGATTACATTCAGGGGTAAACCAATAAGGTTAACAACGGACTTTTCAACTCAGACACTGAAAGCGAGAAGATCCTGGAACAACGTATTTCAAACACTGAAAGACAACGGATGCCAACCAAGAATTCTGTACCCAGCAAAATTAAGCTTCAGATACGACAACGAAATAAAAATCTTTCACGATAAACAAAAACTAAAAGAATTTGCAGCCAGAAAACCAGCGTTGCAAAACATCTTGAGCAAAACACTTCACGAGGAAGAAATGGAAAACAATAACCAAAGCCAACAGTGGGAAGTACCTCAGTAAAGACAGACGGAGCGGGGAAAGGTAATCATGGAGAAACAAATGAAATATTAAAAAAAAAAAAGAGATAAATAATCAAACATGGCTGGAAGTACAAACCATATATCAATAGTAACTCTAAACATTAATGGTTTAAACACTCCAATAAAGCGACATAGGCTGGTAACATGGATTAAAAAAACAAATCCAACAATATGCTGCCTCCAGGAGACACACCTGACTGGAAAAGACATACACAGGCTGAAGGTAAAAGGTTGGGAAAAAATATACCACGCACACGGTCCGCGCAAGCAAGCAGGTGTGGCCATCCTCATATCGAATAAAATCGACTTCAAGACTAAGTTAATCCAAAGGGATAAGGAAGGACATTATATACTATTAAAAGGAACTATTAAACAACAAGATATAACAATTATCAATATTTATGCACCAAATAACGGTGCTGCGAAATACATAAAACAAATTCTCCTCAAGTTCAAGAATCAAATAGATCACAACACAATAATTATGGGTGACTTCGACACACCTCTCTCACCATTGGACAGAACCTCCAAGCAAAAGTTGAATAAAGAAACTATAGAACTCAATACCACAATCAATAACCTAGACTTAACTGACATATATAGAATATACCAACCATCATCGAATGGATATACTTTTTTCTCAGCAGCACATGGATCCTTCTCAAAAATAGACCATATATTATGCCATAGGGCAACCCTCAATAAATATAAAGGGGTGGAGATTATACCATGCATTTTATCTGATCATAATGGATTGAAACTGGAAATTAATGATAAAAGAAGGAAGGGAAAATCCAATATCACATGGAAAATGAACAATATGTTACTGAATGATCAAGGGGTTACAGAAGACATAAAGGAGGAAATCAAAAAATTCTTAGAGATAAATGAAAATTCAGACACAACATATCGGAATCTATGGGACACAATGAAAGCAGTTTTAAGAGGGAAATTCATCGCCTGGAGGTCATTCCTCAAAAAAAGGAAAAACCAACAAATAAATGAGCTCACACTTCATCTCAAAGCCCTAGAAAAGGAAGAGCAAAACAATAGTAAATGCAGCAGAAAGCAAGAAATAATTAAAATCAGAGCAGAAATCAATGAAATTGAAACAAAAGAAACTATTGAAAAAATTAACAAAACTAAAAGTTGGTTCTTTGAAAAAATAAACAAGATTGACAGACCCTTAGCCATGCTAATGAAGAGAAGAAGAGAGAGAACTCAAATTACTAACATAAGGGATGAAAAAGGCAATATCACAACAGACGCCACAGAAATACAGAAGATAATTAGAAATTATTTTGAAAACCTATATTCCAATAAAATAGAAGATAGTGAAGACATCGATAAATTTCTTAAGACATATGACTTGCCCAGACTGAGTCAGGAGGACACACACGATTTGAACAGACCAATATCAATGGATGAAATTGAAGAAGTAATCAAAAGACTACCAACCAAGAAAAGCCCAGGACCGGATGGGTATACAGCGGAGTTTTACAAAACCTTTAAAGAAGAATTAATACCAATACTTTTCAAGTTATTTCAGGAAATAGAAAAAGAGGGAGTTCTTCCAAATTCATTCTATGAGGCCAACATCACATTGATTCCGAAACCAGACAAAGACACTTCAAAGAAAGAAAACTACAGACCAATATCTCTGATGAACCTAGATGCAAAAATCCTCAATAAAATTCTGGCGAATCGGATACAAAGACACATCAAAAAAATTGTGCACTATGATCAAGTAGGATTCATCCCTGGGATGCAGGGATGGTTCAATATACGGAAATCAATAAATGTTATTCACCATATCAATAGACTTAAAGATAAGAACCATATGATCATCTCGATAGACGCAGAAAAAGCATTCGACAAAGTACAGCATCCCTTTATGTTCAAAACATTAGAAAAACTAGGGATAACAGGAACTTACCTTGATATTGTGAAAGCTATCTACGCTAAGCCACAGGCTAACATCATTCTGAACGGAGAAAAATTGGAGGCATTCCCTCTAAAATCTGGAACAAGACAGGGATGCCCTTTATCACCACTTCTATTCAATATAGTTCTCGAAACACTGGCCAGAGCAATTAGACAAACGAAAGAAATTAAAGGCATAAAAATTGGAAAAGATGAACTTAAATTATCACTATTTGCAGATGACATGATTCTATACATAGAAGACCCAAAAGGGTCTACAAAAAAACTACTAGAACTAATAAATGAATTCGGCAAAGTGGCAGGTTATAAAATCAACACGCACAAATTAAAGGCATTTCTGTATATCAGTGACAAAACTTCTGAAACTTAAGTGAGGAAAAACACTCCATTCACAATATCCTCAAAAAAAATAAAATACTTGGGAATCAACCTAACAAAAGAGGTGAAAGATTTATACAATGAAAACTACAGAACCCTAAAAAGAGAAGTAGAAGAAGATCTTAGAAGATGGAAAGATATACCCTGTTCATGGATAGGCAGAACTAACATCATCAAAATGGCAATATTACCAAAAGTCCTCTATAGGTTTAATGCAATGCCAATCAAAATCCCAATGGCATTGCTTGTAGAAATAGATAAAGCAATCATGAAATTCATATGGAGAAATAAAAGACCCAGAATAGCAAAAGCAATTCTGAGCAGGAAGTGTGAATCAGGTGGTATAGCAATACCAGATTTCAAACTATACTACAGAGCAATAGTAGCAAAAACAGCATGGTACTGGTACCAAAACAGGCGGGTGGACCAATGGTACAGAATAGAGGATACAGAGACTAATCCACAAAGTTACAACTATCTTATATTTGATAAAGGGGCTAAAAGCATGCAATGGAGGAAGGATAGCATCTTCAACAAATGGTGTTGGGAAAACTGGAAATCCATATGCAACAAAATGAAACTGAATCCCCTCCTCTCACCATGCACAAAAGTGAGCTCAAAATGGATCAAAGACTTAGATATCAAATCAGAGACTCTGCTTATGATAGAAGAAAAAGTTGGCTACAATCTACATATTGTGGGATCAGGCTCCAAATTCCTTAACAGGACGCCTATAGCACAAGAGTTAACAGCAAGAATCAACAAATGGGACTTACTTAAACTAAAAAGTTTTTTCACAGCAAGAGAAACAATAAGAGAAGTAAATCGGGAGCCTACATCATGGGAACAAATTTTTACTCCTCACACTTCAGACAGAGCCTTAATATCCAGAGTATACAAAGAACTCAAAAAATTAGACAATAAGACAACAAATACCCCAATCAACAAATGGGCCAAGGACCTGAACAGACACTTCTCACAGGAGGACATACAATCAATCAACAAATACATGAAAAAATGCTCACCATCTCTAGCAGTCAGAGAAATGCAAATCAAAACTACCCTAAGATACCATCTCACTCCAGTAAGATTGTCAGCCATCAGGAAGTCAAACAATAACAAGTGCTGGAGAGGATGTGGGGAAAAGGGTACTCTTGTACATTGCTGGTGGGACTGCAAATTGGTTCAGCCAATTTGGAAAGCAGTATGGAGATTCCTGGGAAAGCTGGGAATGGAACCATCATTTGACCCAGTTATTGCCCTTCTTGGTCTATTCCCTGAAGACCTTAAGAGAGCGTACTACAGGGATACTGCCACATCGATGTTCATAGCAGCACAATTCACAATAGCTAGACTGTGGAACCAACCCAGATGCCCTTCAATGGATGAATGGATTAAAAAAATGTGGCAGTTATACACCATGGAGTATTACGCAGCTCTAAAAAATGACAAATTCATGGAATTTGCAGGGAAATGGATGGCACTAGAGCAGATTATGCTTAGTGAAGCCAGCCAATCCCTAAAAAATAAATACCAAATATCTTCTTTGATATAATGAGAGCAACTAAGAATAGAGCAGGGAGAAAGAGCAGGAAGAAAATATTGATATTAAACAGAGACACGAGATGGGAGGGAAAGAGAGAGAAAAGGGGAATTGCATGGAAATGGAAAGAGACCCTCATTGTTAAAAAAAACTACATAAAAGAGGTTGTGAGGGGAATTGGAAGAAAAAACAAGGAGAGAAATGAATTACAGTAGATGGGATAGAGAGAGAAGATGGGAGGGGAGGGGAGGGGGGATAGTAAAGGATAGGAAAGGTAGCAGAATACAACAGTTACTAATAGGGCATTATGTAAAAAGGTGAATGTGTAACCGATGTGATTCTGCAATCTGTATTTGGGGTAAAAATGGGAGTTCATAACTCACTTGAAACTAATGTCTGAAATATGATATGTCAAGAGCCGTGTAAGGTTTTGAACAACCAATAAAAAAATATATATATATTTAGGATGTAAACTTTCATAATACTTACCTCATTTTTTGATGTATAATACTAAAGCCCAAAAATAAATGCATGATTATAAAACTGAAAAAAAAATCTTAGGCAAGTTTCAAAGAGATTCAAGGAAACATAATATGAGAGTATATTTTATCTTTCCTGTTAATCTCCATCATATTCTACAAAGTGCTCCCAGACAGCTAAGCAAGAGTCCAAAGCAGTTTTTGACAACACAGACTTTATGTGGCTCAGAGAATCCTGAATGACAAATACTGCATGACACAAAATCTTCAGATCAGAACTTCCAAGATGGTGTGCTGAGATATTGACCTCTGAGCCCTAAGAGTGACTTAAGGGCCTGGGGTAGCCAGAACCCCTGGTCCAGTTGTCTCCAGACAGAATCAGCTCTAACCAGTAAGCCCAATGTGCTCTCACATCATTTCTTGTGTTTCTGTTGGGCATGGAATGGTTCAGAGTGCTGTTTTCAACATGCTACATTCATACTGCTGGCCCACTAGAATTTTAAGAACCTGCTAACAAAGAGAAGGCAGCTATTTTGATCGCATCTTTACATAGCCACCCGTTACCATGCACTTTCAAATGGGTCATTAATTTCAACAACAGTGCTCTACCCATAAAGCTTCTAGAGACTTTCGCATCTTTTGGTTGGCACATCTTTGACATACTCTTACAGATGCACACTTTGTTGATAAAGCTCTATTCATTGACTAAATTACTATATTTTAGAAACATAGTTGTTCCCCTGAATTGTTTCCTGACACTACCAAAATGCTACTTTTTCTGAAACCAGAGATGTGATGCATGCTGAATTTCAGGTATGAACTTCAACTTGATTGCAGTTCTGTAGGCATTACTATAGCTGACAGGCAGGCTGAGTCAGTGTGTGAGGTGTCTCTATAGTCCTTGACAGAGTACACCGAGAGAGACCAGAGAGAGGCTTTTCAGAGTTACCTACAAAAGTTCCTGTATCTATGTGTGTGATTCACAGGGATGAAGACAAATAGGAAGAAAATTCTTTCAAATAAAAGAAAAATTTCAAAGTTGAAGATCTCCAACAGAGTATGACTCTGTTTCTTTCAGTAGCACCAGGATTGGCTCAGTTGATGCAGATACCACATGATGGAAAGAAGCATTCTGTAGCTTTTGGATGCACCTATACATTCCATTGTACTCTGGTTTTCTAGAAATTGAACATGAAATATGATTCCAATGGATTTGTTATTTTTGTGTTGATTATCAAACCATGTCTAGAAAGAATTAGGAATCGTGTGCTATTAAAAACATTATGTGGGAATGAAGTCCTGAGACTGCTGCAACATGGCTGAATCTCAGAGCATCCTGCTCAGTAAGAGAAGCCAGACACATAAGACTTTAATATCTTTATTTTTTTTTAATAGTCAACATGAGAAAATTTAATTCACCAAAGGAGCTTTCATGTTGCAGATTACAGCACCTATTACCTCCACCTCTGTCAGAGGCCCTCAGAAATTCCAAAGCTGAAGTCGGGAGGAGAGAGTAGGCCCAAAATTTTTTTGATTCACTTTTGGGCAAACCAGATCTTCATTTCTTAACAACACACAGTCCTTGTAGTGAATGTGTCAGGACCCTTTGGGCCACTAGTGAGAGCAACAAACCATACTTCACCAACAAATTTGACATGCCCTAGTAGCGCAGCCTGGGTGGGGGGCTGTCAGCTCTCTCGACCCCCTGGGGTAGCACGTAGCCTGGGCTAAATGGGGAGGGTTTGAGTGGAATTAATATTACAGGACCCCACTACTATAACATCTTTAATTTTATATTATGTGGATTCTATGAATTTAACCTCAATTAAAAAAAAATTCAACACATTGAAAATCAGGGAAATACAATACTAGGGAGGGTTCAGAACCCACCTAGTCTAGCCCATAGAATACCCCTCAGGATAACTAAAGTTACATACAATTTTTTTTTCTTTTAAATTGTTAAATAAGCATAAGAATGTTTATCAGTCATCTTAATAAATTAGTGACTATAAATTAGTCCTGCTCAGAATTTTTAGTACTCAGGTTTCTGAAACACAATTAAATTCAGAGGCAAATAAAGACAGTGATTATCGACCATTTGGGGGATTTAAATATTTTGGGCAGTGGAATCCTGGAAGACATGGTGGCATCCTTGATTCCCTGCAAAATCTAGTTGATTTCTTTACATGATCTTTCCCAAAACTTTAAGTTCAAGTTTGCTCAAATGGGTACAGTAGTCCATGTAATAAATTGCCATTCTTCTGAAAGCTCTATCTGTACATAAACCTTCAGGGACCAAACAGGAAGAGGAAAATGAAAAATTCCTGAAAAATTAAATGGATTTTGATTCAACCTCCAATAACCCCTTCCTGTCCCAGGTAGGGGATGCAATGTGGTTAGGGATTTTCCTGGTCTAGACCCCTGGGCCGTAAGGGGTGTTGTCTGCCTATTGTGCATGACTGTGATGGGAAAAGTTAGAGATCAGAGGCTATGTCTCTGACAGACAGCTGAAATGTAATATTAGAATAGCAAGTCTCAAGGAAGGTCCAGGAGACAGGGGCCTGCGTGGGCTACACTAACTGAGAGTCCTGGCTTAAGGAAGATGCTGAGATGAAAGAGCAGCCACAGAACAGGCAAATGAAAGTGGCCTCAAGAATTCTGAGGAGGGACGACGATGTACCTGACGACTTATTTAGCATCCCTGCATGGTTCTTGTGGGTGTGCAGGGCTATCCAAATAAGCCCAAGTAGGATAGACATGGGGAACTCAGACCCAGCAAAGGGGCCTGGACCTGGCATCTGCTAAGTCGCATCCAGGTGTGTCAGCAGCTGTCGGATGAGATGGGGCACCACTCTTAATCCTCTGTGAAAACACACATGCTCTCACAATAGGAATTCCACCTTACAAATATCCTTTCCAAACGAATCAACTCCTGACATTTTAGTACAACAATACCACAAAAGCATTTGCTCATCCAAGTCAATGTGGTATATTTATATCAGTTATTCCATAAGTAAAACAGCTAATTATATGTCCTTCCAAGCTCCTGGGTGGGAAGAGATAAAAGAGCATGCATGTTAAGATTCTCAGTAATAATATGTGCAAACATTTTTCTGGACATAATTTCTAAAAACATGGAATGTGTTGTAAAACCTTCCTAAATATGTATAATTATATTCTCTATCAAAGTCCCTTTGAAAGCTGTGTTCATAAAGTCATGAAATTATTTTAGGATGAAGAAGAAAGAGAATAATAAGAATATAATAAGAAATAAACATTGTAAATTAAATACTAGACACAGCTGCTGGCTGTATGATTCGTGTGATTACTAGGGAGCTCTCCCAAATGTACAGGCAGAGAGTCTGGTGGGATGTTTAATTTATGGTGGTCAGGCAGAGAACAAGAAAGCAGGCTCTCCGCTGCAAATTCTGTATTCATGGGGGAGTAAGGGAGACAATTTAAAATTTACCACTTCTGCTTTCTGTGATGCCCCTGATTTCATTGCAATGAAGTGAAGTTAGAAAGAAACATAAAAGTGATTAGAAAGAATAAAGAGGGTATAAAGAAAGTGTTGTCTCTTTCGATGAGGTTTAATCATTGAACTCAACAGGAGTCCCACGGAGGGAAGAAATACCAAATGTTTGTGACCCACGGTGGGGGGGACATTTTTCTATTTATCTTTGTGTCAACGACAGCTGCTGGCCGTGAGGGAGAAGATGGTAAAGGCTGAGAGTTTCTGCAGTCATTATTTTCATGAGCCAAGTGAGGTGCAAGATCCATTCTACTCCCTTTACACCTCCACCCCACACCTGACTCTGAGTCACTGTGTGATGCTTCCACGGATAGAGTGGGAGTTGTTTTCTGGAAGCTGAAGGGAAAGAAAGTACAGTCATTTTCTCCACACTCTCTTACCCTGAAGCTAGTTGGAAATTTATTTCTTATTCCCAACAGAACTAGCTGATGGCTTTAAGAGTAAGTAGTAACATGGGCAAGATGAATATTGAGAACAGGGTGGGAAAATGGGAGGAAACTCGGATCCTGTGCATGTTGGTTCCCCAGTGACTGGAGGGTAGAACAGGAATAGAGGCCAAAGAGACCATGTGGCCCTCTAGCTAATCTTGACTTCAAATGCCAAGTCCTCCAGTCAGGTGAAATAGAATTCAGTGAAGTTGCTGTGGTCATTAACTTTCTTGAGAACAATACCCATCTCATTAGATTTAAAAGCAGTTTTTCCAAGCCAATAACCTCTGGCAGAAGCCAGAGCTGGTGTCTGCTTAGAGCAGAAATAAACAGGATCATTTGCAACAGCGACAGTGGAGGGGCTGGAGAGGAACCAGCAAAGTAAATGGCTATGAAATAGATGGCATTGAGGAATTTGAAGCTGGGAACACCAGGAGAATTCTGAGCTATCTTACCTAGTCTGTTTTCTTCTCAAGACTCCAAACCATTGCCCCTGGGTCTGTCCCCTTGGCAGTCCCCAGAGCATTGAATTCCAGGCCATCTGACAAGCACAAAGGCCAAATGATGAGCAAGCAGGAGACACACACTGCAGCAAAGCCTTTGGCACTGGACTGCTGAGAACTTGTCCAAAGCCTATTGTTTTGTAGACACTTGAAGCTATGTCATTTTTTTTCATGACAGTATAAATATTCACAGAGGTAAAATTAAAAAAAAATGGAGATGCCCAGGTGCCCTCTTTCATTAACAGTGACACTGCTAATTAGAGTGTTATTTTTAGAGAGCATTCTGGCACTGCAAGGGCTCAATAAAATGAGCAAGGCCTTGAGCAATGCATTCCCACCTTGGGGAATCATCTAAAGAAAGTAGCGTTTAAGCCTGCTTGTACAAAGCCTTTATAGCCACCTTATTTGTAATAGCACATAACTGGAAACAGACCAAATGCTCAACAATTAGGGAGTGATTAAGCAAACTTTGAAACTTTAATACGGTAATAAAGTCTGTGGCAATGAAAATGATGAATTTCTAGACCATGTGAATACTCAGAAAGCCAGCATAAAACAATGTGGCATTAAACGGGAGACCGCACAGTATTCCAAGCACAATATAAAATCACGAACTTGATTAAAACCATGTCAATCTCATTTCATAACAATGATAAGAAGAGGCTACAGTCTTATACAGGTTGTGTATCCCCTATGTGAAGTGCTTAGGACCAAAACTATTTTGGATTTCATTTTTTTTAAATTTTGGAATATCTGCATGGATAAATATATCTTGGGGATGGGACCCATGTCTAGACACAAAAATCATTTACATCTTTAAACATAGCCTGGAGGTAATTTCATACAATATTTTACAATATTTTTAGTATGCCTGTGTTTTTACTTTGATCAGTCACATGAGGTCAGGTTGAAATTTTCCAGTTGTGGCATGACATTGGCACTCAAAAAGTTTCAGATTTGGGGACATTTTGGAGTTTGAACTTCTGGTTTAAGGATGCTCAAATCTGTATGTATTTGGTGTTCAGTATAAATGAGGACTTTGTATTTTTAAGGTAGTTTAAGGTATTGTTTTTACATAAACTGTATAGCTGTTTTAAAATACAGTATCTAACAATACTATCATCACTGTGATATAAAAAGCATTGAAACTTGCACATGTTAGTCTGCCTGTTTGTGACTGTGTGCTTCTCACTTATACCACGAAATCAGCATGAAGTAGTGCCCTTGGAGGAGTCAATGAATTAAAACAATAGATAACTGGCCTTCCCTAGAAGTAAGTGCTAACTCTGCTTTTGGCAATGTTCACCACTTGACTCAAGATATAAATCAAGGTCAAAAATTCCATAGCCAAGAAACCAAGCAGAGGGAAACTCAGAGCTGGGATAGCAAACCTGAGTTAGAAGCACAGGGGTCTGTGGGGAGGTGGAAGGTGTAGGGGTGTAGAAGAAGAACAGAATACCAAACCCAAAGATAACCAGAGAATCCAAGGAGAAGCAGAGCCCTCAAAGGGCTTTCTGTACCAGATTATCTCAGGAACAGCTTTTATCCTCCTTATTCTTGTTTTCACAAAAAAATTTCAGAGGATAGTACCACAGCTACCCAGCTACCCCATGGACAGGACCCACACTTAGGTTTTCTTGTAAGTGACCAGTCCACACTACTCCAGTCAGGTTGGAAGATAGTGAAGAGGCCATGTGAATTCTGAGATTCAAATGGAACATTACAATTTTTGGTAAAGGACATCAAGACGCACTGGTGTAAATCGTGATTATTAGCAGTATTTTATTTTCTATGGGTGGAATAAATCACACACCTAATTGGACCAAAATATATAAAAATCCCTGAATGATGAACTTTACTAGGCATTTATCAGAGGTGTTGGTATCTAGAATTATTTATATAGGGCTTTCCTTATGAATCCAGTGGTCAGGCAAACTCTGGTTTCCCTCTTGGTATAGGACTTCTCCTTTAGGGAGCAGCATTCATTTTCACTCTGCTCACTGTTCATGAAGTCAAATGAGAGAAGTCAAAAGCCCTCTTTGAAGGTTGACAAAGCTTTGTTCACCCTTAGGGCTTTTCCACGACGGCTTTTTCAATTTCATATCAGTAAACTCTTAAGAACTGTTCAAATCAGCAAGAACCATTGATTCATGGGTGCTACATTGAAAGCAATTTCCACTGCTCATTTCAAGTCATTCCTACTAGTCAGCTTTTCTGAATCACTATAGCTATTAAATCAACACAGATACAAATGGCAGGCACCTCTTGCTCAGAATTTGGGTCAAGTTTGAAAATCACAAAAGATCTCTTAAATCTAGATTCTTCCTGTTAGCATGAAGTGGTGCAAACAGAACAATTTTCAGAAGAACTAAGCTTTAGTTCAAACCTTGGATAGATTTTTCACTACTCAGAATCTCTGAATCTTCACCTGTTACACAGGAATAATAGCATCACTTTTTTTTTAACAGAACTGTGATGAAGGTCAAATCAAATAACTATGGGGAAACAATAATTCAACTGTGCAGCACCATTTGGCTCTTTTGAAGAGAGTGGTGCGGTGGCAGTTCATGGGTTCATTTTCTACATTGGCTGCATTCTTATTACCCTTGTTTAGAGCTTATTCAATCATATGACTTCAGATTATTGCCAGAAAATCTTCCTCCTGTTTTTGGTTTTCCTTCTACATTATAATAAGTATTTTAGTCAGTTAAATGGTAATTTGAAATAAGTTAAATGATAGGCACTAACAAATACAACTGAATGCATCTTTATTTCTTTGTCACGTATAATGGCACAGAGTGGCACTTAGGGACATGGAATACAGTATTTATAAATGAAAACCAAGTCTGCACTATTTTGTTACTTTCCTTTTGATGGTATGAACATATCTCCTAGTATTTCTCTTTTAAAAAACAGTTTGACTATTTTCTTAGGAACCATAATGCATCCCTCTGATACAGGCAAGTACTCAAAGTAAGAAGGGGATGGTTCTTAACCAGTTGCATTAGAAATACCAGGGAGCTTGGTGCACTCCAGGCAGAAGCCCATCCGCAGCCTCAGAAGCTCACTTGATTGTTTTGGTGTGGGTATCAGCCATTAGCCATGTCTTTTTCTCCCTCCCACCCTCTCTCTTTCTCTCTCTCTAAAGATGTGTGTGTGTGTGTGTGTGTGTGTGTGTGTGTGTGTGTGCGCGCGTGCTCATGTATCTGGCTTTTGTATTGTTTTGTTTTTAAGCTCCCCACATGTCTCAACTGTGTAACCAAGACTGATTAACCAGGTGTGATTATACCCTGGCCAGTCCATATTTTTGAAAATAGAGAGGACCATCCATATCCACAATAACTAAATTCAGCTGTGGACATAAAAGGCACTATGACTCTGTTGCCAGCCTGAGCTGAAATCTAGATTTGCCCCGTTCTGTTACCAAGAGTGAGTGATCTGACCTCACTGTCCACATCTGTCACATAGAGATAACAACACTTATAGGACCGCTGTGAACTTTATATCAAGACACATATGCCTATAGGCTCTCAAAAATGAAGGCTCTATTGATACTTAATGCAACAAACCAGGTTCTATTTCCTCATCCATGAGCAAACTGAATTAAGAAGGTTAGAAATACTTGGGACATGATTATGACCTGGCTGGCAAATGGAAAAATTCTCCAGCCACTAACTTTAGGGAATAAGGTTTACTATCTAAGTCAAATGAAAACTTTCTCATCAAAAGGATATCTGATTACAGTTCTCTTGAAATAAAAAGAGATTAAATGCAGGCTTGTCTTTTGTCTTATGTCTCTGCCAAAGCCTTAAAACTGACACATTAGGGACTCATGTACCATCACATGTTAAAAAGAGGTACTTCCTCACTCACTCAAGATGTAACAGCATGCAGCAAACTTGATTCTGTGACCCCCAACTCCATCACTATGCCAGGCAGGGCAAGTTGCTAAATGAAGGATTCTTCCCAAGAGGACTCTCTTAAGGACAGAGCAGCCTTAGCCTAAAGATCAGAAGCTGAGAGTAGGTCATCTGGAGAGCATATCACAGGTATCAGCAATGACATGTGCAGAGGACCTGGGGACGTGGGATGGGTAGTAGGCAGAGAGTGATATGCCTGTCCTATGAGCCAAAAAGCAAGCAAGCATTTAGGTATCTGCCATTAACAAGAATATAGATTCCAGATTACAGGAGCACCATTCCGGTGGGGCCTTGCTGTCTGCTCATCACTCACCTCCTTCCCACCCCTGGTAGGAGGTGGAGGCAGCATGGTGAGTGGGGTGCAGGAAGAGAAGAATAATAGAACAGTAAAGTACAGTAGTGAGGCAAAAGTCCATGCCTCAGCTCTGTCGAACTGCTGGCTGGCTCTGAGCTGGGAAATGAAGTTTTTTTCAAATTGGATGAAAAGTTGAGTTTTGATTTAGATGGCACTTGACTTTTCAATAACTTGAAAAGGAGACTCTTCTAATGCTGCATAGTGACCAGAAAAATCTATGGGATGAACCAAGATAATGATGGAGGGAGAAGAGGGGAAAAACAATAGAACAGGTCCAGGGCAGAAGGGGGCGAGGGATGTGAATTAGTTTGTGACTGCATCTACTTTGTCCAGCCCACACCATGTTCCTGTGTCTGTGTCCTGGACAGAGGGTCCAATGCTCCCTTGCTACGTCTAGACTCCCAGTGCACAGGTGACTTGAAATGGCATCAGAGCTCTTCCAACACGGACTGTGCTAGCAGCTCCCTTGATTTCTTTCAAGCTAAAGCCTTTCCTGACATTTTAAAAATTGGTGCCAGCCATTAAGCTCACGTGTCACATCACTTATTTAATTCTTGTTTAATTTGACGCATCAGGAGACAGGCCAATGCCTTTCTTTCTAGTTCTTCCTGCAGCCCCAGCAGAAGGTTTGTGGTGTTGCTGTCAAACCTGTTCCCCCTGATGGTGGTCCTGGGCCCCCAGACACACTAGGATATAGAGAAAGTTAAGAGACTGAGCTTGGACGTCAGATTGATTTAGAATTGAATCCTGCCTCTGTCACTAGAGGCACCATGTCCATATGTTTCTTAACCCCTGTGGCCTTGTTTTTCTTGCCAACAAAATGGGCATAGCATTTTCTTTGTAGGACTGCTTTAAGGATTGAATAAACAGTATAAATGAAGCCTTTGTCACAGTGTGTGGCACTCCAATGCTACATAATGGAAGATTCTACACAGAAATGATGATTGCGGTATTACAATAATAACCATTGTTATTGACAGGATATTACCAAAGCCAGTGTCTTTGTTTATTGGGTAATAAGTATTCTTACACCAACACCAAATAGACACTTTTCTTTAGTACACATTGGGGAAGAGGAATGTCATCAGAGATCTCTCCAGAATTTTCCATCCTTCTCTGCTGCTTCTCTACATTCCGTCCTTCCCCCACAGTTCTCAGCTACACCATGAATCAGCTGTCACCTCCTGGATCCCTCTGGGAATTGTCGACCCAGGATCCTTGGCACAATATCAAACCTGCACTGATCCACAACAGAAAGGGTGGATGTGGGGTCAGCCCATACCCCTTTGGCCTCATTCCTTTATTTTTCTACATGAATACCACCATGAAAAGAGGGACAAGTCACCCAAGGTCAAACCTCACTGGGGTAGCACTATAACCAAAGAGACTTCTGGAAGAGACAGGGTCTTTTGAAACCACATATTTCGTCAGGTTATCTTAGTTCAATGAAGCTCCTAGTCCAGTGAAGTTCCAGAAGAAACATGTCCCTCCCTGCCACCCTCCGTTCCCAGGCTGGCTCCCCTAATCGGACGTGTCTACCTCTCCTTCCACATGTCTACCTGCAACCTGCCAGCCACCTCCTGAGACCTCACACTCTGTCTAGCGAGGGTCTCCACTCAAGTTTAAGCTCCTTTTTCTGAAGGCCCTTTCCAAAGGCTGAGTGTTCCAGCCTAGAGTTGCCCTCCACAGGGGCTTCCCAGGACAGTCAGGCTGGTGGTCTGCCCTCCAGGCACCGTGAGGCAGGACAGGGACTGCTGAGCCTGGTTCCACCCTGGGCCACTCCACCCAAGGAGGCGGTAGCCACACTCTCCCTTGCTGAGTGTCTCACAGATGACTGAGCCACCCATTGCATCCCCATCCCCTCCTACCCTCCCCGACATGCAACCACAGACTCCCCAAGCACTAACTAAGACTCTCAGAGGCAGAGGAAGAAAAGCATTTCCCTCGTGGAAAGATGAAAGGCCCCATCTTCTCACACACCACCCACAAGGGCATCAGGAGCATGTTCTTATGCAAAGCAGGGTTAGAGCCTTCGATCAACCTCTCCTTCCTTTTCCTGTTTAATTGTGCTATCCTTGTTCTTATAAGGAATTTTTTTAAATAACAATTTTTCTACCTTTTAATGGCTGTTCCCCTCAGCTGTAATAAGCACCCAGCCAAAGCTTTGAAATTACAGTTTGTATTGACCTAATTAAACAAGGTGCCTCTCCTTTTGTCTAGTTATGTTATTACATTATTTTCTTCTAGTTGCCCTTTTATGTAGATGTGGCATAAACTCAAGGATCTCCACTTCAGATTTCTATTTGCTGGAACTGTGTCAGGAGATGAATACAAATTACTGTTTATCCACCAAACACTTACATCGCATTTCCTGTGTGCCAGGCAGTTTTCTAAGTGTTTTATAAACATCAGCACATTTAATTCCCGTGACAGCCCTGGATAGGCATTATCATCATCTCCCACGTACACATGGGGAAAAGCCCAGAGAGGTTGAGTAACCCACCCAAAGTCACATAGCTAAAATGAGTGGGAGGATTCATCCCCAGGCAGCCTTGCTCTGGAGACCCTGTTTTACCAATAGTCCATCCTGCCTGGGTTTGTTATACAAACCAACTTCTCATTCTTTATCTCACTGAAAGAAAAGAAAAGAAAACCCCTGATGAAGGCAATTTTGTCATCATTTTTAGATATGGAAAGAAACTGGTCTTTAAATGGCTAAGTAGCTTTTTCATGTCATAAATAGGCAGATCTTAAATTTAGTGCAGTATTTGTAAACCCAAAATCTAGCTACAATAGACTACCTGCCTACTGCTTGTCTGGGTCTATTCAGGGTAGTCTCTGAGGATGAATGAGAGGGAAGTTTTACTATGGAATCTTACTTCCTCACTTCACTCTGCTATCAATACAGTTATTAGATCCGGCCTTTAACTAATGCAGAACACAGGTGCCCAGAGGGTCCTGTAATGAATCCATTTTGTAAATTACAGAGAAAGCCATAAATTATCTCCACACAGTGTGATCATAGATCAAGGCTGCCATATTCCTATGAGCATTGTGGTGCACACTTAACTGAAATTGTATTTTCTCCCTGTAAACGGGAATGAAAATTACATTGTTTTGACCTTTGGATCATTGGACCTTGTATTTATTTTATATATTTCTCAAAAGAATTCACAAAGATATTTAGTCATTTAACCTGCTCCTAGAAAAAAAAAAAGAATAAATCAAAAATACAGTTCATGTAATAGACATGCAGTAACTACTTCTTTATGGATTGAACTATTGAACAATTCATACTTTGATCATTATTTAGTGCAATTTATGACTTCTAAGAGGCCACTTATCAATAACTCCAGAATGATTTTCCAAAACAAGTGCAAATAAAAAAAGAACAATTTACTGTAATCTCTTTGATGGGATTGTTATTATCGTGGTATTGATCTTACCTTATCATGATATAGGATTGATAGCATCAGGTAGAGGTAGCAGGGATGCTGTATACATTTCTCACACTGGCAGTGACACTGTCTTCACTTAAACTTTTTCACTTTTGCACTATAGGTCTTACTCCAGATTCAGTCATGAAATACAGGCATCCTGAGATGGGGCTGTAGCTCAGTGGTGGAGCCCTTGCTTAGTATATGTGAGGCACTGGGTTCAATCCTCAGCACCACATGTGTGGGGATTGGGAAGTCCAAGAAGCCTCTTCCATTCACATGTCTGGTGCTACTGCTGCAGGGTGCCTGGAGTTGTTTGGCACTACTGTAGAGGCAGTGCCATGTTCTTGCTGTTGCTGGGGTCTTTGTTTTGGAGGGTTCTCCTTCCTTCCAGTGGATACTTCCATATGGTCTCTCTATGTGGTCTCTCCACAAGATATGGAATTTCAGAGGGAGGCTGTAAGCTCTCAAGAGCACAACCAAACATACCTGCTAAACATCTAATATGTGTAGGTCACTAGACTGAGCACCAGAGATTCGGAAATAAACAAAGCCTGACCTCTGGCTGCAAGAAGTTTAGTGAAGGCAGGCTTGCAAACAAATATAAGAAATATCATGAGAAAAGTACTGGTCAAGTTACCTGTAAGGTACTGAGTTGGCACAAAAAGGGTGATCAGTTGATCTGAATGGGTCAGCAGTAACTCAGAGAGAATCTCTTTTTAGCAAGATATTGTAGGACACGTAGGAGACAATTGAAAAAATGTCTAAAAAAAAGAGCATTTTAAGATAGAAAACTTGGTAAGAACAAGATGATAAAACACCATTTGGACTTTGTTCACCATTTGCAACAGTTAGACACTACTAAAGAATTTGAGCTGTTGAATGAGGGGATTTAGTTTGTCTTCTAGAAGAGGCACAATGATTGCAGGCTGCCAGGTGGATAGAGAGGTCCAAGCTGCAGGAAAGAAGGTCAGATTTTATATCATTCTGAAAGCCCCCAAAGAAAGACATCCAGGAACAAAATTAAGAAAAAGGAACAGAAAGGGGGCGGGGAAGAAGGTAAAATAATTAGGATTGGGGGATGAAAAATGGAAGATGACTACTCACTTACATGGCTGGTGGGAAATAGTGTCATAGTGTCATTCTCTGAGATTAGGAAAGAAATCAATCACTTAAGGTGCTTTCAGGAGCAAATAACAGAAAACTCAACTAAAACAACATAAACCAAATGGGACTTTAGCCACTGGGGTCACCACAAGTGTGCAAGTCAGAGAAGCCCGGGATTGGTTGATTCACCCCAGATCGCCAGAGCCTGGGTTCCCTTTCCTTCCATCTTTCCATCTTTCCGTTCTCCACACTGGCTCAGAGACAGCATGGCACTCCTGAGCCTAAGTGTTACATGCAGACACATCAACCTGTGTGGCATGAAAACAGGAGGTACACAGGGGCGCGTCTTTCTCAGATAAAGGGAGCCATTCCTGGAATCGCTCAGTAGCTCTGCTCTCAAGCCTCCATGCCAGAATGGGGTCAAATGTCCTGCCAAACGCAACCAGTAACAGAGGAAATAAGGTCCTCACACAGCAGTTTAGATTAGGCTAACTGTGTGGATACCTGGGGTTGACATCTTGAGGAAGGCCTCAAGGCAAGGTAGACTGGAACAAAATCCCATCACCAAGAAAAGGTCAGGGAAGAACAGGAGCTAGACAGGAAGTGACCTGGGCTGCTGCAGGGAGGTCATGAGTTCCATCTTTCCTCCACAGTCAGGCTGTGGAGGCCAGGTACATGGAGTGGGCAGAGAAGAACTCTCCAACTGAGGTGGTAAGTAAAGTTTTCCCAGTACCAATAGCCTAAATGATCCGTGTTTGGGAGACTAGAAGGATAAAGAAGACATCTTCCATTGTTTTTATTTAAAACAATAAAAAAATTTCAGCCCTCTAAGTTGATGTGCATCATGCATCTCTAGCCCTTAATTCTTGGCAGACATCTGAGTGACAGATATTCATTGCCTCCTTTCAATTGTTGGGATGTCTCTCACTACAGACTATTTCTCTACGAATCCTGTGAACTCTTCCTCTTTCAAACAAGGTCACTTTAATCCCTCCTCGCAGGGGACAGGTTAAGAAATCAGACCTGAGACTTTGCCTTTACTTCAAAACCAGTCCATTTTCTCAAATGAGAATTTTCTAAAGGGGGGGGGCATTTGGGAGATTCTGCATCACCAGATACATTAGTAGGAAGGAGTCTCAGCAGACATATGCACTTTTTGGTGCTGAAATCCTCATATCCACCTTGGAAATCTTCATCCTCCGCACACTCATCACATTCAGGAGGGCTATATCTATCCACTTAAAAATATGTTTAATATTTCCCCAAACCCAAGCTTGTTCTGGGTTTAACACTCGTCTGGTTCAATTATTTTTCAGCTTTATTATTACTGAATGAACTAAAACCTCAGAGTGAGCCTAATCAATCTGTGTTTTATTCGAATAAGTCTGGTTAAATTGGATGTTTTTAATAAAGAAATGCCTACCATAGGACATGACCCTTTAGTTCATGAAGTAAAAGAACAAAAGTATTCTTGTCAATTGACCCTTACAACAAAGAGTACCAGATCCTTTGCTGGAGTTTGTATTACATTAACCAGAGCATTTAATAAGCAAGTTATACGTAGAAAATTGCCTCATTTCTCAGACACCCAATTTAATTGATAGCTTAAAATGCTGACCCTTCCTGGCTGGCCCAACACACCAAAAGACGAGAAGCCTTTTCTGTCTGTCAGTTATCATCCTTAACCCTGAAATTTATCCACAAGGAATTTAGTAAAGCCCCTTTGATGTAACAGAAAGGTCAACTTCATTGTCACTGTTTTTCTAACGTGCTATTTGTTGAACAAATCCTTTTTATTTCCTGTCTTAAAAAGTTGAAGTTGGATTGCACTAATGTGATAAACTGTTGACTTTCATCCTGGTCACCCAATCCACAAAGTCAGACTGATCAAAGCCTAAGCTGTTTCCCACCTTGCTTTAATCTCCCTGCCTCCATGGAAGATGGAAGGTAAACAGTCAAGCAGAGCTCCAATTACCAATATCAAGATAAAAAAAGAAATGGCTTTCCTTTTCTGCCTTTGAAATTATATATGGATTGATGTAAAATAAATTTCAGAGCCTCAGGTACTTGCGGACTTTCTTCTTTCAAACAATAGGTTCTGAACAAGAGCAAATGAAACCGTTGACTTGGAGGAGAGGTGCCCCAGCTGCAGAGTGGTCTCAGTGGGCACCATGTCTGCATGGGGAGATCTGAGCAGTTTTCCACTATCAAACTCATCTTTGCTTTGCTCCTTGATTATTTAGTTTAAGATTCTATTAACAAACAATGACTTATATTTTCACAATAATCTATGCATAAGGTATATGGTTAAGAGAATTAAGAGAGCACAATTATAAGGAAAAATACAATCACTCTGAAATTATTTCATTCCAGAACAGAAACCTAAAGGGAAGCATATTCTAGAACCATATGACACTAATGCTCCCTTTTGAAAATTTTAATTAGGAGAATTTTTGAAAAACCACTAAACAACTTTCTTTTGCATGTAACTTGCTCCTTTTTGCCCTGGTTACTTTTTGCTCCGAGTGTTACATCATTGCATTTCTTCTTCTGCTGGTTTTTTTTTTTTTTTTTCAGAACTGCCCTTTATTTGCCTGAATTTCCTAATATTTTAATAATTTCCTAATAATTATTTCCTAATAATTTCCTATTATTATTGGTTATTTTGTACCTGCAATTAAAAAAAAAATCTCCCACAAAACCATTTTTTCTCTGTTCTCTGGTGAATTCAGGATATTCCTTCCAGCCTTAGAATCCATCATGAGGTCTTTGGCTAAGATCAGTGGCCCCAGTCCCTGAACAAGAGGTCTCTGTTGGCTGGCATTCTCATTCTTAAAGTAAACTGTGACACCCATTGATTTAAATTCCAAACATATAGATCCACCACAATCAGCATGATAGAAAACTAGATCTCCAAGGTTTTCTCCTGAGAGCTAACCTTGAATTATCTGGGATAGAGATATTTGTAATGCCAGAAGAAAGAGTGATTTGAGGGAAAGTGGAGGACAATTGATCTACCCATGTATTTGTGTCTTGGGCCATGTACTCACATCATAATGATCTGGTTCCTTCCAGAATGGCCTTCACTAAATTGTGTTTTAATATTTGTCCTAGGCTTTTATTGGAGTTCATTTAATAACTGGTTGTATGAAATATGCTTCAGCATTTGGATAGTGCTCATTATATAATTTATCCTCCCCTTCCCATGTGAGACTTATTCTAGAATCTAACGTCAAACATAACTTCAGAAATGGCATAGTTATTATTTTTATATTATATAAACATGTAACTAACTTGTTGCATTTCTTATCTTTACACTGGCTGTCAGGAAGCTCAATGCAAATCTAAAAATAAAAATAAAAGATCTCCAGCTATTGGTGACAGTAATAACTCTCATGACAAACTTATCTGATTCTTTTATAATTTTGGTCTCTTTTTCGATTTCTTTTTGATTTGCTTTATGATTATGCCTTCTGCTTTATGTTCATGAAATCTTTGTTGCAAACAGATGGAATGTAAGTAAATTCAACAACTAAAATATTCCTTATTTTGGTGTAATAATTTTCTGATTTTAAAATCTATGACTAGTTTATAAAGAAATTGCAATATAGGGTTTATAAAGAAATTGCAAATTAGGTATTTTATCTTTTTCTCTGAAAAACAGAGATGAGCGTGGTGGATTATAGTAGACATTAAAAAGCAATGAGGAAAAATGAAGAGTGTTCTCCAATGAGCTAGACTGAACATTTTCCAGAGGCCATGAAATGGAGGATAGGTTTGGCAATTTTTTCACATCCCCTTAAAAATGTGATCATAGCACAGAGTCATACTTAGATTGTCTGTTTCTGACTCCTCAATTGGCTCTTGGCCTCTTCAGAATATGATCCATGATTTAGTCATTCCCAGTGGATAGCATAATATCTGACCCATAGTAGGCCTTCAATAAGTATTTTGAATACAAAATGATTTTTCACATATTTAGAAACATTCATCTCTTATGAACCATTTCAAACAACTGGAGTGGAGCTCAGATTGCTAGAGCACTTGCCTAGCATGCATGAGACCCTGCATTCTATCCCCAGTCCTGGGGCGGGGGAGGGAGGAAGAAAAAGAAAAGAAAAAATATTACAAGGTGCTCTTCAATTTGATGATTTTGATGAGTGTACTTTGATCTGGTATTGCCATAGATACCTTTCCTTAACATGGTTCTCGATACAGTTCCTTAATTTTGAAATAATTTCATTTGTGGGCAAGAAATCATTAAATTAAAAGAAGCCCATAGCCAAGCATTTGTTGTTAATAAAATGTACCAAAATCAACTCTGAAAAAACAGGCTGTCATTTTTAGAACCAAAGAAAATTGACAGAATCAATTTGAAAAATTTACCTTTCTTCTTCTTCTTCTCCTTCTTCTTCTTCTTCTTCTTCTTCTTCTTCTTCTTCTTCTTCTTCTTCTTCTTCTTCTTCTTCTTTTTCTTCTTCTTCTTCTTCTTCCTTCTTTTTTTTTTTTTACTAACTTTTGCTAAAAATGATTGTTCAGCAAATACAGAGTTCGGAAAATGTTTCAAGTCAAATCATTAAACATGATTTTGAGTTTTGAGAAATCATGCTTTCTAGGACATTCTAAGCAGCATTTCCTAGTTTTATTTCTTTGCTTAGTGCATGTTCTTATTGAGCTATTAAAAATGAGGGGGAAAGTTTGAAGTAAATGTTAAAGGGCAAGCTAATTGCATTGTGAAATCTTAAATGTGTTCAAGACCCACAGACGAAGGTTGTTAGTTTTAACCAAATTTTTACCTGACTTCAATAAAAGTTCTGTTAATAGAATAAAGTGCTGAAAATAGTGCCTGACACAAACCTGTTCTCTGTAGACATTTGTTGAATCAATATAAAAAGTTCATGCTGAGTGAAAGCTAGCATTTCACTATTAGCTCTATTGCAGTACAATTAAATTTTTCCCATCATTTTCTTTTATGGCTATATAATTATTGGGACTGGAAGCCCAGGAGGAAAATCATGGGCCATAACAAGCAGTTAGTTCCCAGACTGTCAGTGCTCAGCATCCTTGTATGATGCCACTTAAAATACATAAACTCAAGATTATTTATTTCTATGTTCAAGCAGCTTTTTCTTACCCTTAAATCAAGTGTTTAGGAAGAGAAAACCGACACCTTGCCTCATAACCCTCCCTCAAGTCCTCCTCCCCAATGCAGCAAAATCTAAGCAAAACATAAAGGTATACAAATATAATTAAGTCCCAACCTAAAAAGAAAATACTATATACACTAAAAGTATTATCTGCAACTCAGCCTCCCTAACTAGGCATGGATCTTTGAAACTGTAAAATTACTTCTGAGTACTTAAGGCCCTCTGAAAGCAACTCGGCCTGACACTATTTGAACTCACTTTTTCAACTTCAAAGAGAAGTTGCTATTGAGGAACCAGAGGGAGTTTGTTGGTCCTTGTCTTTGTGCCTAGGGAAGGGCAATTGTCTGAATGAAACCTTAGAAACCACGAAGAAGAGCTTAGATGCACAGCTTTTATGTCCTAGGCTAGGGGCCCTAAGTTCATTTAGCTTTGAGAGGCAGAGTCCAGAGAAAGTGTTTATAGAAAGGAAACTTTCTCTGGACCTGTGTTTATAAACCATACACAAAAAAACTATTTCAAAAGAGTCACTCTCTGAATATATCCACTGAGGTTTGTTTCTGTGAGACAGAGTGACAGGTGAAATAGTCGATCAATCACAAAAATAATGAGTTGATACATTGGCTATTTGACAAAACCTGCTCTTGGGCTCCATTGCAAGAGCAATCTATTTGCTGGCCATATACAGAGTCTCAAATACTCTACTGCAAACATCAGGGCCTGAAGACATATGTACTTAGGGACAATAGTGAAAGCAAAACAAGCTGATAAATATTGTTCCTAAATTAAAGAACCCATCACCCAGAAAAATCACCCATCTTGTTTTGTTGTTCTCCATTTCAAGGAAGAAGGAAAATCACTTTAGATATAGAAGATGGAAGAGAAAATATGAGCCTTAGATTTAATAATTCATCTCCCCCAGACTACACTTAAAGTGTAAAGGTCTCATTTGTGGACAAAATAAGAAACCAGTGTCATATTTGTGATGTTTTCATCCATTTCACTTATGCTTTACTAAAATTGGACTAAATTCCTTAGGAAAAAAATAGTGCATCTGCTTTCCATGAAATTTCCTTAAAGGATAGAAATGTTTTCTTGTGCTACGATGAACTACCTGAATGCCATGCCATAATACACCATGACAATATGTAACCTGGGGTGATTCAGCATGGCAGCATTGGGGGGAAAAGAATTTAAAGTATTTCAGGTTCACTTACCATACAAGCAAGTGTTGCATGGAATTTGTAACAGCTTCTTGAGTCTAACTGCATTAAAAATCACATGATCCTTGTTCATCCTAACTCTGAATACCAGCTTTCACAGAATTATCTTGGAAAGAAGCCACTATAGATCAGCCAGCTGTAATCTCCTGTTTAGGACAAAGTGAAATTTCCTAAGTACTCTCAGGAGTGTCGCAATACATGTTTGATGGCAGGAGGCAAGAATCAGTCTTTCTCTCTGTACCCATATCTAGATGTGCCATGAGACAGGAGAGCGGGGATATACTGTAGTTCAGTAGCCTTCACACACATAGACATAATGGAGTAAAAACTTGCACTACCGTCATCTCTGTGGATTCAGGCTCCATGGTTGCCAATTTGGGGCAGCCTCTGAGTTTACAAGGAATGAATTCAATTCTCAGCTTTTAAACAGAAGTGGTAGAGCCTAATGTGGGAGAAAAGATAGAAGAGAGGGGCTAGAGTCAGTATCTCCCAGGCCTCCACAGAGGTTGTCAAACTCATTTTATATGACTTTTTTAATTTCACCATTTTAAAAATATAAATATTGAATGCACATATTATTGAATGCATGTTTTTGTAAAGAATTCAAACAATAAAGAGGTATAGAGAACAAAAAAAAAAATTCCTTTGCACCAACTATTACACAATTCCACTCCTTTCTCTGGAGGTAATTAATGCCTGTTAGTTGTTTTCTAAGTGTTTTACTTGGGGGCTGAGCCTAAACATTTCAATATAACCGAGTGTTTTAATGATTCTTATAATGGGACTCATTCATAATTTTAAAAATTCATTACATTTATAATTTTCCTGTTTAAAATATATATGTGTGTGTGTATCTCCTATTAGAACTATTTTATCAGTAATTATTGAAATACATTAATACATTGGCACTGGTTAGGTTGTTGCATCTGATCCAAAAAGGACAAGTCCCCATCCTCCCCCCCCCCACCAGCACTAGGGATTGAATCCTGAGGGTCTTTACCACTGAGCCACACCTGCAGCCTATTTTATTTTTTAGACACTTTCTATCTATGTCACTGAAGGTCTCATTAAGTTGCTCAGGCTGGCCTCAAATTTATGCTCCTCCTGCCTAAATGACCCCAGATGCAGGATTACAGGCATGTACCACTAACATTTAAAATTCTGTAGTGGCCAACCCAGTAGTTGTTATGCTTTTATGATCTAAGGATTGAAAAATAATAAAAACAAAAATTTACAATGAACTTAGCAACATTTTTCAATGAATTTTTTATCACAAAGATATATAGACACATTTGAAAAGGTAATAATACCTACATGTTTGAGACATTATTTAGGCTGCAAATAATTACTGGTATGCAGATCCCCTGAGGAAATGAATCAACCACTGCTGGCCACAGCAACACACAACCCTGGGCGGGAAATTCGCACAGAATAAATCAGGAAAAACTTTCAGTGAAGCATTTGTTCTAAATGGGTCATCATTTAATTTTTAGATATTTATGTGTTTTGAAGAGCAAATAGACTTTCTCTTCTGAAATAGCTCAATTATGTTTTGATTGCAACATCAGATTTTCCAAGGATCTTGAATCTCAAATACTGTAATCATTTATACATAAGTTGATAATTGCTTTACAAAAATAAAAACTGCCACTGTGGTGGTGGTTTCATGTGGACATATGTGGTGCTTTCTATTGTCCTTGAGATTTCACAATAGGCTTAACTGTGTTGTTTTTTGGAAAACTCTGCAGGTAGGGGCTGTGTGTAGCTGCTCACGCATCTTTTGACCTTTAGCAGAAGGTTTTGCTCTGCACACTAGGTTTCAGTGGCTTCCTGAATATAAGTGAAAGAACTTTCTGCCCATCCCTCCCAACCCTCTCAAGGAATGTATACTCTGTTTATAAAGTGCTCTCATTGACGCAGCCACACTCATGTCTCACAACATGTATCACCATCCCACTAAGTAATGGCAGTTCTAGGGTACACATTTAGCCCCACAAAAAGGGCTATGTTTATCTAATGCAGCTATATTTCTCAGGTGCACTTGCATTTATTACCACTTTTTCCAGAGGAAAATGTACTGCGAGGAGTACACACACATTTGCCCTGATATGTGACTCTTCTTAAAAAAACTTCTCCCCCTGCCCTCAACACCGAAAGAGAAAAGTGAACTAACTGGTATTTAGAAGCCAGACTGAGAAGGTTTTAATAGAGAGAACAGATGGTCTCCTTAAGGGACCATAGCTGAAGTTACTATCGTGCTACCTTTGGTGAACATAGGTAGAACCGGGTACCTCTTAATGTAACTTAATTCTAAAAGAATCACTCTAGCACCTGTGTACTGCAAAGCACATCATTGTTTGCTACCTAGAGTTTAAGTAGCATCCAGCTAAGCTTACTAAGCCTCCTAGGCCCCACTTCTTGCCACACACAAAGAAAATGCTCAGACCCAGAGACAGCTTATCAGATAACTTTTAATAGAGTTTCAGAAAACTCCACATATTCCCCAAGGTCGTCAGTTGTAATCTTGGCAGAAAAATAGTTCTTTCTCCTTAGATCTTCCCAGTTAAATGTACAAGTGTTCTCTCAGTAAGAAATCAGGCAAAAATAATAACACAAGAGAAAGCATGAGGCCACAGCTCACTCACCTGCCCTCGGTGAGGAATGGGCTGGCTGGCTAAACATCAGAGAGGCTCAAGGCAACCCAGGTGACACAGGACTATAGAGGTAGAAAGGTGTAAGCAGCCTTTAGACATCCTTAGCAAACAGGAGGTTCTAGATCTCAGCACTAGAAAAACAATAGCATTCATCCAAGCACTGAAATAAGTATAAAATTTCATTTGTAATTGTAGTAACAATTGTAAGCCTTCCCTTATGAGTCTATTGCTTGGGTATGTGATATTCAGATGTGGTTCTTCTGTGAGACCTTTAGTCTATGGGCTACAGCTGTCTTTGTTTTGCAAATAAAAGGATTCTAACCATTTGCCTATTTATTCATGACATTTCTAAACTGACTTTAGAAATGTGAATAACACTTTCACAGCTGCAGGTTTAACTCTCCAATCCTTAGGAGGACCTGCTGAGGAAAACGTGCCCAATATGGAAGTAACAGGTGTGTGTTTTCCTTTCACGTCTAAGTACTCATTAGTAAAAACCTAGGGTGAGAGAAAAGCTCTGTTTCACAGGAAAACACATCTGTCCTGTACAGGCCTACTGCTTGCCAGACCACAACTTCAGCAAGTCTCATTAATCTTAGTATAATGAAATCCCCCTTCAGTATGATCCAAGAAGGGCAAAGAGACAACTCTGTGAGTCCCAGCTCCCAAGCCCCTCCCTTCCGTGGGAGCTGCTGCAGGTTCTTGGTCATGCCTCCCTCAGGTCAATGTGACTGCTAGCATCCACACCAGATGGACCTGAGTATGGGGAACCACTTAAATCAGGAAGAGGATCATTTTCCAGGCACCTGTCAGGTCAAGAAGCTACCCTTTGAATTAAGATTCTATTTATTGCTGCTTCAGCTGTCAGTAGGGCATGTGCTTTAAGCTGTTGGTTTTACTTTGCTGTTTTTCAGCAGTGGTGATATATGTGTACAGATGCTGACCTGTTGTCTCATCCATTGTCCCTAGTGACAGATGCCATATCCATTTATAAAAAGATTGATCTAAACAAAATGCCCGTAGAACGTAAAATAGCAAAAAACAAAAGCAAAACAACTGCCTAGAGATGGTGCAGCCTCAATTCTCAACAGAACTGATGGATCCAGAGAGTCTATGTCAAAAATCAGAAGTCATGTTCAAATTCCATGAATGGACAGGGTATAATTTACTATGAAAGTATTTTCAAACTATGTTGAGTACCTAAGAAATTCAGGTAGGCAGCTGTGGACTCAGTCAATATTCAAGCTTTGCAAAACTCTTTGCACATATGTCTTATAATAATTTTATTCTAAGAGCTAACTGTCATCTAAAAAGATAGAGACCTAAAGCTACATCTAAAAAGTCTGAGAGCCAAACATGAATAAGAGCCTATCACCTTGTTCTGTTTGCTTGTTAAAAAGGTAAATTCTTGTTTATCCAAATCATTTAGGAAATAACTCACTTAATCTAGACTGAAGTTTGGCAAATAGCTATAAACATTTGTATTTCCCAAAAGTATCATGGAATTATATTTTTTAAAAAATCTTAAACTCATGGCATATCGGATATTTGGAATTTCTTCTTTAGTAAGACTTCAGGACTTAGCATGTGAATTACATATCAAAGGAAAATGGGAATATTCAGCTTAAAATTAGGAAAAACAGGCCAGATTATTTTTAGGTCCCAGGCTACATTCCTTATCTTACCAATGTCCCTTATTTGGTGAACAGAAATATTGACTGTATTCATATTTTTCAGTCAGAAAAAGGGAGTTTTTCACTTAACTATCTACATAATATTGAATGCTTCATTCAAAATTAAAAATACATTTAATAACACACTAAGACATACATGCATGCACACAATCAGAGCTTTTTCCTGTATGCCTGGACATCTCCATTATTATCTGGTTTATGTCTGTCTAAAAGAGGATACCAGTTCCTTTATAGCTTCATCTTCTAATAAGATATGGTAATTCAGAAAATACTCAATGAATGAAATAAAAGCTATTACAGGCAAGGAATTGAGAAACTGATTATGGGATCCAACTGTGCTCCTGGATTTATCTCACCAATTCATGTATGAATATATTGAGACAGACTGAGCCCCTACTGTGTGCAAGGCCTGTGCTAAAAAAATAATGTATCTTATAATGTATAAGATAGTTTGCACCCAATGATATTAAGTTATGAAAGAACATTTGTTGGAAATCTTACTTCCTGACCTCTTTGATGCCTGTAACAGAAAAGTGGTAGCTGATAGACTAGGTATCAATTCTGAGTCACTTTTTTAGTTATGAATTTCAGAATCAACCAAACATCTTACTGAGTTTCCTAATTCTTGTCTCATATACAAAAAAAAAAAACCATAAAATCTTCTCCATTCCATGCCTACTGTTTTTCCTAAATTGGATTATCAATATTCTGAATATCTCATTTGATAGACAAAAATATATTTAATCACATACCAATACATACATTCACACACACAGTTAAGGGTTTTTCCTCTGCTATAATATCTCCATTACTATACTAGTTGAATTATATCTATTTCAAAAAGTTTGCCAGTTCCCCTCTACATATTATGTTTCCTGGTGGTTTTGCAATTGCTACATTACCAAGATTTAGCATGGGTATCTTAAGAGGGACAGAGCAAAGCTGAGAGGAATTTCTAAAGAACTTGTGCCAGTCAAATCTTGTCTTCCTTTATTGTACCCTCACACTAGATAGGGCAAAAAGATGTTCACAATTTGGAAGTAATTTTGATAGGAAGAGAAGAAGAAATAACTTTAATAGATGTGTATCTTTGTGCATAATAACCCACCTCCAAGTCTCTGCTATCCTTGAACTCTTTTCTCAACTCTCTGAATTTCCTAAAGATACTGTTTGTTACATACAGCATTTGGCTTACTTGGTCTTCTCAGGAATTAACTTTGAAAATAGCTGGAATAACTTTAACCTAAAATATTTATGTGGCTTGGATAACAGATCTAAAATCTCCTCCCACTTTATGATACACATGCTAAGCCAGCTCCAAAAATATTTTATCATTTTATTAAACAAAGACATACTACAATTATTTTTTTAATTCATTAGTATGAGTAGCCAGCCATGTTTACTACTGAAGAAATGGCTTTGTTTTCAAGCAAATCACTTCAGTTTGCTTATTTTCTAAATATTTAATCCAGGATGTGGTTCAATCATTGCCAGTACTTTCTTCTTTAATAACTTTGTCAATTAGACTTTAGAGGGCATAACAAAGAGTTATGCCTTAGAGAGATGGTTAGCTGCCTCTTTCAGAAGGGAAAAAATAAATATCACTGGAAGCACAGCAAAACTCAAACGCTAAAATTAGAATAATACTCTAGAGAACAGGGGACTTGGCCTGGAGAAGTTATAGAAATACATGACCCAGGAATATAGTACATAACTCCTTTTCCATGGTCTCATACACAATCAAGAATTCATGATGTGGATTTGGGCACAGACATTGAGGCAATTCTTCCCTGACAACTCAGCTTTCCAGGGGTTGAGGATTTGGCAGAGCAGAGTGGGAATAGCACTAACTTCCAGCATTTGCTTATGACTCTGCTGCAAATACCTGTGCACAATTTCAAGGTACTATGATGTTCCCAACATGAAGTTAGGAAGACATGTGTACCACCAGCTCTGCCTGGACCATGCAGTGGATTCCAGCACATCCTGGATTCTGCAGAGCTGTCCAACTCCAGGCCTTCCTGGGGTTAAGCTCAGGTCTCTGTTGAACTGTCTGACAGTGAGCTTCTCCCTTTGCCTTTTCCATCTCTGGTAATTGTTCCTAAGAACAGGCCCTGGTAAACTTCCTGCACGGGACTAGCAGAGTCTCAAAGTCTTCCCAAGGATGCCACTTATGACAAAGAGAAATGGAAAGTTTAATTCATTGTCATCGAAATTAAGAGTGAAAGTCGACAGTAGTCTCTCCTGAAGTCGCCAGTTCTCTCTCCTGAAGACAAGAGATCAACTATGGCCTCCACTTGGTTTCCTATTAAGTCACCTAGTAAACCTTGACAATTTAGTAAGTAGGCAACTCAGAAGGGCTTGGTTTTGTTCTGTTGGTCTCTATTCAAATGCTATTGTTTTTCTAGTGTTGAGATCTTTACCTCAGACCACACACAAACTAGGATCAAATGTGGCCAGAGGCTAACATTAAAGAATCATGGTGCAAATTTCTTTGTTGCCATAAAAAGGGCTGTAACACAACTTGGGAGATTAAATCTCATGTCCAAATATTATTACTATCCTATTTATCCTATTATGTCACTAAAATTCACCCTTGTAAATTCACAAAATGAATAGATTTCTTACCCATAAATGGCACTGGCAAAATTCCTTTTTTTTTTTTTTTTTTGCCAGCAGAAGCTAAAAAGAAAGGACAATTATTAATGGAATGTAATATAATAACGTACTAGAAGAGCTATAATTTTTAGGCCTGGTAAAATTGTAAATTAGATTAAAATGAGGGAGACAAATGTTGAGTCTAGGCTATTTCCCCAGAAAAACACAACAATTTATATAGTCAATTTTCAATTATCTGCTCAAGGAGAAATAGTAATAATGGCAATTATCCAAAAGAGTAGATAATGAACAAATTCATTTCTATATGACTTTGAAATATTATTTCATATTCTAAAACCAACATTTGAAGGTGATGTACTTTATATTCTACAGTTATAATGCCTCCAACTTAAATACTGAAATTATACCTTAGAAATCAGAATGTAAAAAGTAGCTGCATTTTTTCATCTCATCTCATAAAATACATTCCTGTTTTCTATATTATTGCTGTGAATAAATGTCATTTTTTTTAGGAAAATGTTAAGTTTATCCTAAGGCAGAGAAAAATTGAGTCTATATATTTCCTCGTTACTATTTTCCTGGCATTGATGATAACTAATCATTTTGGCTTAAAGGAACTTCCTTCCTTGCTTTTGTCTGGGTAAAGTTAATTTTTTTAAGATATCTTTTAAAAATGCAAAGAGAATGAGTATTCAAGATCTGAGGGACAAGTAAATAAGATTCAAGATATTTAAACTGCAATATCTGCCTAGGAAATACTGAAGTAGCTATACACACATTCTCTACACTATTTTTTTTTTGTACTGGTTTGGTTATTTTCACTCAGTAAAAGCTATGATAAAAATAACAATATCTAAAATAAATAAATAATTAAAAAACAAGATTAAAAAAAATGTCAGTATCTGACCTAGGGTACAGCTATGGTTTCATTCAATAACTTCTCATTTCTTTCTTTTTCTTCATTTAAAACTGCTTTCTATAAGATGCTCCATATTAATGCTTAATACACTTAAATAATGTTTATATTTTATTCTACTCTTTTAAAAAAATTTTTAATTGTCAATGGACATTTATTTTATTTATTTATATGTGGTGCTGATAATTGAACCCAGAGCCTCACACATGTTAGGTAAGTGCTCTACCACTGAGCCATAACCCTAGCCCTCTACTCTTTTTTTACATAGAAAATTTTACAAAAGCAAAGGAAGTATTTAAAATAAGCTGCAGTAAGATATTCCTATTACTTTCCACAAACTCAACATTCAATATATTTATAATTTCTTAAAAGCAACCTCCATGGAAATTATTTTACCAACATTAAGCAAATAACCTATTAAGAACTACAGAATTTTAGCATTCTTGAAGAAAGAGAATGAGGGTTCATACAGACTTAAAATTATATGTTTTCTCTCATGCTCTTAGTCACATGGGACATTTCCATTACTTTTTTGTGGAGTAGCGGGGAGCTGGGGATTGAACTAAGGGATGCTCTACCAATGAACTACATCCCCAGTCCTTTTTATTTTTTAATTTGAGATAAGATCTTGCTAAGTTTCCCAGGCTGGTCTCAGAACTTGCAGCCCTCCTGCTTCAGCCTCCCAGGTTCCACCTGAATAATACATTTTTTAAATAAAGTAAAATTGTTCCACATACTGTGGTGCTTTTGGTTGTTTGCTTGGGGACTTCTTGGCTTTGGTATTTGACTTCATGAGTACTTGGTGTTGAATAAAATTTGATTTGCTCTCTTTTGAAGATCTGGAGGTATCTTCAGATGAACACTGAGAAGGCATTGGAGAAGTGGGGTAGTGACTGGGCAGCTGGGCAGACTCAGGCTCCAACACTGGTCCTCAACACCAAGAGATTTGTGCAGTCTACACCACTGATTTCCAAAGGTCGTGATTTTCTCATCATTAAAGTACAGATTATGTAAAAACAAAAAGGATTTTGGTGATGATGATAACAAATGTAAACAAATTAGCACAGAGTAGTAAATGTGAGCAATTGTTACAGTACCCTATTACAATAGCTAACATTTCTTTTTACAAAATAGCGAATACTTTTGCCTACCTTGTGCAAGTGCCATGCTAAGCACTTTCTATATACAGATCATTTAACCCTCAATATGACTTCATGACTCAGACACTGTTATTATCTCTCTTTTGCATATGGGGACCTAGAAAGGTTAAGTTACAATCAGTGTCTGAATCCGTATTTAAACACAATTCATACACAGCCATCATAAAGCATAGGCTTTTATATAAGAAGCCAGCAAATGTATCTAATAGAACCCCAAATAACACCCTAAATTAGAGGCCTGTAATCAGAGTAATAATTTTCTTACTTGCTTGTTTGCTTTTTTTATTTTTTATGTGTTTGTGTGTGTGTGTGTGTGTGCTAGGAGGATTGAAACCAGGGGTACTTTACCACTGAGCTGCATCCCAGCCTATTTATTTATCTATCTATCTATCTATTTATTTATTTATTTAAAGAAGGGTCTCTCTAAGTTGTTTAGGGTCTCACTAAGTTGCTTAGGCTGGTCTCAAATTGTGATCCTTCTTCCTCAGCCTTCTGAGTCACTGGGATTATAGGCATGGCTAATTTACCTGGTTCCAAGAGTACTAGTTCATGTGATGGACCATCTCATTTCACTCAACTTCACCCTGCATTCTTTCCAAAATATGAATTGTGAGAATAGAACATTATGCCTCCATTATGAAGCCTTATATACATACATCTTGAGACCCAAATATCAGATCAACAGAAGGCATCTTCTGCTTGGCCTCCAACCTACTATCTAAGCAGGTCTTGTAGCTTCAGCCGGTCTTAGAGCAGTCATTAGTGAAAGTGAAAGGTCATAAATCGAAGGGGAAATACTCATGCCTACAACCCCAGCTTTGCCACAGATGAGTTGGGTGTCCTTACCTGAGGGGCCTTGGAGCTCTGGACCCATTTTTCATCACTTGGAAAGTGAAGACACTGCACCACAGACAAAAGCTGGCCACCATGGGGTAACCCTGACCCTTGTGTAGGCTTTGGTTCCAATTTGTTTTGATTTGTTTCTTAAATTCTAGAACGTAGAACTCAAGAAATTTCACATAAAGATCTGTACTTCTGTTTTCCCCTGAAAATCTGAAGTTGTGACATTACTGGGCCTATTTTTACTTATGGCATTAATGAAAGTCATCAGCTAGACCTGGGCCATGGCTGCCTGCTCCATGCGGGGCATGTTCTCCTTAGATCACCACAGTTCCTACCATTCCCCATTGTCTCACTCCCAGGCGGCTCTCCCTTATCTTCCTTGGCTAGTTTCATAGTCATTTGGGTTTGCATTCCTAGGACGCCTCAAACGCTCATTTATTCATTTATTAAATCTCTTTTTTTCTACTCAATGAACCTCTATTCAAGGCTTACCCACATGCCATTTTACTAAATAGAAATCATCTTTTTTTTTTTTAAGCCACAGAATTATGTCTTCATTTCTCCAAACCCAACTAATTTTCATCATTTCTCAAGTCTTTCCTCTTCTTGGTGTCCACTTAGGATTCTTCAGTTTGCTAAGCAGAACTGCTCCTGCCAGGAGCCCCTCAATTCTCCTCACAGATGGAGACCATGCTTATACTCTGCACCTTGTAGTAAGAAGAACACGGCACACTTGGTCCAACAGGTAGGACAGGAAAACACCACTCATTACACAGCCCACCCAGAGGGAAAATAACAGCCATGCTAAAAATCCCCAAGTCCACATCTAAGGACTAATGAATAGAAAAGCTTAGTTCCTTTTTCTTTTATTAATTTTTATTTGCTACAGTATGTAAAATTCTCTTGTCATAAGACCTTTATTCCTGAATGACACAGGAGAAACAAAACCATAGCTTAAAAGGGTTGATTTTTAAAATCATATTTACAAGTGTCTATGAAACCTTTGACTAGTTTTAACACAGGCCTTTTTTAAGATGAACTATTAGGGACTAAAGTTATGCTTCGGGTGACCCCAGAGTATTCTATCTAAGATCCATTGCTCCAAGGCAATTGATCTTCAATCATTGATTCTTGAATCTTCTTTACTGAAATAACCTTGTCTCTCAGGCAGTTGTACTTCAATCATTTCTTGTTTCAGTTGAAAATAATAGAATTTTGTATAGAACATGAAAATAAATATCTAAAATAAATAATTGTTAAAATGTTTTTATTGAAAGTGACAAAGAGCAAGACAAATACTCAGAAGGTTACTTTACATGCTGTCTACCCTAAATAGCATGTAAAATCAATAAAAGTCATTGAGGCCCTCCCTCTGACTTGGCAAGAGGACACTTGGATGATTTCTTCTTTCCCTTATCACCCTCTGTGACCTGAGGCTGACCACCTACCCTCTTTAAACTACTGTTTCCTTATGCACAAAATGAACACTTATTTCAAAGTGCCTTTTAGATGCCAAGCTCAAGTCAACACTGAAGTACAACAGGAGTACAGGATGCAAGATAGACAGCTCTGAGCTCATTCCCGGCAAGCTGATTTGCCAAGAGCAAACTCAACAAAATGCCAATTCGCCAAATTCCTTTGTCCTTTCTCCTTATTTAAAAACAGCATTTTGCACTGAATGTGTTGGTTTTCACAGCCTTTGTAGATTTCCGTGAGGTTTTATTTGATCATCTTTCCCCCTTCGTTTCATGACAGCATTTAAAGGAGTGTCCAGTTAGTTTGTCTGTGTCTTCAGCCCCGGGCCCTGTGATAAGGAACAATGGAACAGATTTATCACAGAGCAAAAAGGATGGTCAGAGACTGAGGGACACAAGGTTATAGCCATATTGATTCTTAAATTCAAAACAAATTGATTCAGTATTTAAATATATTAGACAGATTGAGCATACAGTCATCCTGCCTGTGTGGTCCTTTCTCTTAAACTCTAAGAGCTCAGTAGAGAAAACAGACTAAAACCAGAAAATAAATAAATATGCAACTGTGATAAGCATTCTGGGAAACAAACAGTGCTCAGACAGTGAATAAAAGGACCACATGTTAGACAGGGTGGTCAGGGGAGGTGCCACTTCCTTCCAAGTACATGATAGGATTGTAGAGCCTTTTTTTTCTCTTAGCTGTTCCTTGGGGCCATGGGAAATGGTCTGGCCAATGAGTTAATTGTGAATAGAAATGCTGTGTGTCACTTTCATGCTGGAACATTTAATTGCTGTTGCAAGGACCTTTAGCTCCTCTTCCCCATGGCATTCTGGCTGACAAGATGGCTCAAGATGTAGTTCCACATTCAGCTGGAGCCTATATAACCTCAAAGTGCCTCCCCCAGCAATTCACAAAGGACTTGTAGCATGAGCAAACAAACCAAGCTACCAAGGTCTGGAAGCTTTTGTTAATGCAGGATAACCAAGATTGTCCTGAGTAGGCCAAGAGGCATCTCTGAAGAGGCAGACAGATGATTTACAGAGGTTTTTAGACAAAAGAAGCCTTAAGCTTGGCTGGTTTACAAACCTGAAAGAAGGCCAATATGGCTAGATTACAGTAAATCAGAACAAAGTAGCAAACAATCTTCAGAGTTCCCTTCTGCTCTAGGCTGACAGACTCTTAGGCGGTTCTGATGTTTATATTCCTGGCAATGCTTGAAGGCAGATTAAGTAGCTTGACTCTAAATGCCTTTGATTTGTTTACACAAATCAAACTCTCATATTTTATCTCATGCCTCTGGATTATGATCATTTTTATCAAGAACTTTGCATGTGGGCTATTGATATGGTAATGTAATCCTTATGCCTCTAGCCCTCCAGTCAATACCAGGATGCACTTGGGTGTATAGGCCCTTCATAGCTGAGCTAAGGATCAGGATCGGCAACCCACAGCATTTTCCAGTAAATATCATGTAATGTTATGCTCTCAGCTTCTCATATCTATTTCTTATTATTCTGGCAACAAAATCTAGGGAAAATCCCAAACTTTTCTGGACTTTTTCATAGCCCCTTAATGTTCATGGAGCAGAGCTTGTCTTTTGCACCTAAGCTCTTGTTTGCCAACAAAACAAAACAAGATAAGAAGCCCCTTAAGGAAGAGTAAACTGCATGGAATGTAGTTCATCCTCTTAGGAAGAAAAGAAGTGCTGAGTCAGCCTTCGTGGGATTAGACAACTAAGGCCCTGCTTCATCCTTGACACTGCTAAGATAGAGCTGCTGATATTATAACTGCTTTTATTGAAGTTTGGTAGATTTAGAGGAAGAACATCCATCTGATATTACAGTCATTCTTATATGGTTCTTAAAATCTTAAGGATTTTTGAGGTGAATAAAATCCTGCTTTAGAAAAAGAAAGTAGGAGAAGGAAAGGGAAAGGTATCCAAAATTAAAATTGAGTCTTTAATATGGTATAGGCTTAGTGCTAGATGCTTTCATATGCATTATTATCCCCATGCAGTAGAGGAAACAGCTGAGAGAGCTTATGGTCAAACAGCCCATGAGTGGCAGAACACAAAAGCAACAAGGGTTTTGTTCCCCACCCACCCTTCTGAAGATCCTGCTCTTTCCTCTGTATCATTTAGACTAGAGTGTAAAAGTGTAAAAATACCATCACCACAGGCAAACAAAATGGCCAAATCTCACACTCCTAAAATCTCCAGAGGTTTCCTCTAAAAGATAAACACTAGATCATTATTGATCTATTAATTATAGAGAATCAGAAGAGCTTCTAAACAGAGCTGGTTTGTAATAAGCTCTGCTCTGCTAATTGTGCATCTTCCTTTGTTCAGCCTCATTCTCTATAATTAGCACAGTCTTGAAAATAGAAGTTGTCTATGACATTAAAATTCTTGCACAGCACAACGTGTAATTATTTCATATCTTCACATTAGGGACCAAGATACTTATGGTGAAGGGTGGAATTTTGTTTGTTATTTAATTACTTACAAAAGGAGCACAGGAAAACCAAGACAAAGAGATTATTAAAATAATTTCTACTTGACTCTGAAACACATACACATAGATCAAGACACGGACACACCTTTTTCTCCTTTCCTGGCTCCCACCTGGCTTCACACCTCCTTTCCACTGACACAATCTCAGCTACGCCTGCTACCATCTCTTTCTGTGGAGGACCTACTTATCCTTCAAGACACACTCAAAACCTCTTCCTTGGCAGACCTTTTCATATGTTCACAAAGAAAATTAAGCTCCTTCTTCCTATCCCCCAGGATGTTTTGTACTAATCTTAGAGCATCTCTTTGCCTTATATTAGGAGGTTAAGGATGGGGCAAAAATTGTTGATGATTCACTCAAACGTTTTCTTTCTTTCTTTCTTTCTTTTTTTCCTGGGCATATAAACAGTCAACATTGTCCTACCTTCCTTGGAGTTGGATATAACCATATGATGAATGTTAGCATTGGGAAGTGTGTGGAAATGATAGGCTTTTGCGGGGGGAGGGGACAGGGTTTTGAGGCAGTAGGTGTTACTTCCTCATGTCTCTTATCAAGCTGCCATCAGTGAGAGAACTCAGGCCCTAAGGTGGGGGAGCCATGGGAGGAAGGGTATCTGGGCCCCTGAGTCACCAGATGTGAAACTGTGTCACCAAGTAACAAACCCTATTAGGCTGTTACATAAATTAAAAATAACCATCTATTATATAAAGTCTCATAAATTTAGGACCTCTTTGTTACAGCTGTGAGTATATACTTAACCTAACACAAGTAAGTTTGTGTTTGTCTGTGTGAATGTTACTCCCTTTATTTTAGAAGCCTGAGAAGAAATAGGACTTAAAAAAACAAATCACCTTTAACTGAGTAAAATTAAACTGAATTGATCCCTCATTTGAAATGGAGCAGATGGTCATCAAAATTAAGAGTGGAAGATGCTCTAAAGCATCTCCAGGATTGGGATGCCATCTTCTCATTTGCAAGCAGCTGTTTAGAATTTTGTAAACAATCTCACAGGTGACTAATTTGGATTAGAGAACAAAAGGAATACCCTATTAGTTTCCATATTAAAAATGTGTCTTAGTTTATTAATCATTAAAATATTCATTATTTCAATAAACAACTATACCAAACACATTCTACATGCCAGGTCATCCTCTAACAGGGTTGATCAATAATACCTTGGCTCCAGCTCACTCCAAGTTCACAGTCCTCTGGGGAAGCCAAATATCTATTAAATTATCTCACTACTAAATTCATACTCAGCTTATGACTCAGGATGTCAGGTTCTTTTCGGTAAAATAAAAATAATAGTATTGCCTGCTTCTCAGATTTTGTTGTAATTTTTAATTAGACAATGTTTAAATATAATTATTAAGTATTTAGCACTGTGCTTAACACTTCAGTTTAACAAGTTGATAAATCAACGTTGTTAAGACTCATATTAACTTAGGTAAATACTATGGTTTGTGCAATAATGGGATCTGAATATACTGAGGGAGAAGTGTGTGAAACACAACAGGTGCCCTTGAAAGTGACTCTTTATATAATAGTTGAAAGGTAGGGGAAGAATGTTCCAATTTTTTAAAAGTGAAATAAACCAAAAAGTAGTATATACAAGGAATCTATGATGGGAGGAAGCATTTTGAGGAAGTGGGGGGAAAAAGTCAGGGTAGCTAGAGTTTAGACAGGAAGAACATGCTAAAGCTGCAGGAGGAGAGACAGATACTTGGGAACCACCATGTAGTTGTGCTGAGAATAAAACATAATTCCTAAGCACAACAGAAAATCACTGAGTGGTTTCCAAAAGGTGATGGCACCGATGGTATGACTCAGCTTTGATTTTTGGAAAGATCACTGTAGCCAAAGCATTGAGAAAAAGGATTAGAGACTAATAATAGATAGATCACTTGACAAGTCACCATAGGAGTTGAGATGAACGAGGCCTCCTAAAGCTTTAATAAGGTGGGTAAAGAAGTAAAGATGTCAGCTGTTAAGAATGGCTGCTGGTTTTTCTGATGGACAGAGGCACATTTCACAGGGATGGGCACCCTGAGGGGCAGGGTTTCAGGGTCCTGAATTTGCCTTTGTGCCTGCTGCATTCAGGTGCCCCTCGGATATCCAAGGACACAGTCAAGTACACAATCAGCTATATGGGCCTGGAATTCCATCAGTACCTCTGAGCGAGAGTATCAATTCAAGAGTTATTGCCATGCAGATGGCAACTGAGGCCATTGACAGGAAAATACTTGCTTTCGGAAAACCAGCAAAATTTGCAGGGTGGTGGGGAAGGTCCTAGGACATAGCCTTGAGGAACTTTTTAGCAAAGAAAATTGTGCAGGCTTGCTGAGTCCAAAATCTGGTGTGGCGGTCCCACAGACTGGAGACTTGGAGAGGATTGTTGTCTGAGTCCAAAGACAACTGCTATAAAATCAGGAAGAAATGATGATGCAGATGAACATAAAAGGCAGTGTTCTGGAGAATACCCTCCTTCTCAGGAAATGTCAGCCTTTTGTTTTATGCAGGCATTCAATTGACTAGATAAGACTCACCCATATTATACAAGGGTAATCTGAGTATATTCTCTGATCTATATATAAATTTCACCCTCAAACCCTTACAGAAGCATCCAGAATGATATTTGACCAAATATCTGGGTACTGTGACCCAGCCAAGCTGACTCATAAAGTTAATATTACAGAGACATGAACTAAAACCCAGAATAGTAATTGCTTCCCAGGCTGTACCATAGGTACTAGGGAAACGACTTATACCACAGTTTTCAAAGAGAGCCCTAGAGTCAGACAGCCTGGGTTTCAATTGTCATGTCACCTTTTATTTGTCCTGTGACCTCAGGCAAATTATTCAACAACTCCTTGCCTCATCTGTAAAATGGAGATAGAGTTTGCCTCACTCTGATGGTTGTAAGCACTAAATTAGTGAATGTAAAACTCATAGAAAACTGACTGAACATAATAGGTGTTCAATAACTGCTAGCTCTTATTCTTAAGATAGGCAAGATTCATCATAATTAAGGTCTGGTGGCAGCAAGGTCTGAGGAGCTCAGAACCATGCCAAGGAAGGAAATGCCATGGAGGCACCCAACCTCTTCTCAAACAAGGGTCTGATGCATAGAGGGAGTATCTTCTGCACTTGTTTATCTTCTACCTCCGTTCCAAGACACCTGCCTCATGAGTGAGCTGTGACACTTTGGAAGTAAATTCCTTCTTCATTCTCTTCTGATAAGGCCCTAAAGGATTCCCTGTTAAAATGCAACTCCTACCTGAGACAACTGGTGTCAACCACTCCTAGTTTTATGTGAATTCCTTTTCTGGAGGCCCTTCTCCAGCTGAAACTTAATGCAGGATTGAAGAGGCTCCTGGTAGTTAGGAAGTCAGTGGGAGATGAAGTTGGAGGGAAGGAAGGAACAGGGAGGGTAGCAGGAAGAGGCCAGTAGACAGCAGGAACCCTGAAGCTTCCCCTAGCCAGGGTTTACCCCATGGGGCACTCTCCATCATGTCTCATGCCCCCCAACATGGTGCTTTTAAATAAGTATTAATTTTAAGGGTTTTTTTTCTCCTATAATAAGTCAAAGTAATTTGTTCAGAGATAGGCTAACAATAGAAGACAATTCTCTTGCTAATTTCACACTGTCATACAGAGTATGCCATCAATAATTTTACCCTTAGGGTACCCTTTTCACTCTCGCCTCTGAGATGGGGATCCACCCCTTTTCTCTGATCTATCCAGAGCAGTTGTTCAGAAATCACACCAATCTTTCCCTTAGCTCTTTAAGAAATTAGAGAAATTATGAATGTGCTTTTGATGTTCTTTGTCCAGGGCTTGGGGCAGAGTTTTAGTAAGACTTTGTATTGCTGTGAACAAAAGACCTGACAAGAACGATGTACAGGAAGAAAAGTTTAGTTGGGGCTGAAGGTTTTGGAGGCCTTAGTCCATGGTTGGCTTTCTCCATAGCTCTGGGTCCAAGGTGAGGCGGGACATCATGGCGGAAGGGTATGGTAATCAGGAAGCAGAGAGTGAGCTCTGTTCACCAGGGACAAAATATAAACCCCTGGGGTACAAAGGCATACTCCCAGTGACCTCAGCCACAGGCCACTCCAGCCACACCCTACCTTCCTAGAGTTACCACCCAATTAATTCATATCAGGGGATTAATACACTCATTAAGTTACATCTCTCATAACCCAATCATTTCACCTCAGAAAAGTCTTGCACTGTCTCACACATGAGCTATGGGGGGAAACTTCATATCTAAACCATAACAGGCAGGGAGCCTATACAATAGCCCTCTTAATTCTCTACACATTACAAAGGTTTTGGATGATGTTTTCAGCTCATCATTCAATAGCTTCTGTGAAGTTGGCAAGTTGTTTTATTTTTATTTTTAAATTAAACACTGATAAGGATCTTGGACCATGATGAACTTAGAGATAATTGTTCAAATGGTTCTCCTCTGATTCCAATTTTGCTTTTTATTCTCAATAGAGTCCTGTGCCATACATTTTTGCTCAAGGTGACCTCTTTTTGACATTTTTCAGCTGAGAAGAGTGGCAGGCCACATCTGCATCTAGTTTCTGCATTTCTCAGCTACTTGTCCTCAAGCTCCCTGGGGTAGGCCTGGGTCACACAGTGGGAATGAGCAGGGTCCCCTGATCCCAATCCTGTGCTCTGTCCCCACCACCACTCTGCCCTTAGTTCCTGGGGCATATTCTTCTTCTGCCTAGAAACCAGCATCGATCAGGCTTCCCTGCACCCTTCACACTTTCAGAGCCTTAGGAAGAGGAGCTGAGAGGGAGGGTGGACTCCAGTACTCTTTGGTTTCTCAGGGGTATCTTCTGGGACAATTCCCCAAGCATCTGAGCCAGTGCTGAGAAAAAAAAAAAAAGTCAGTAGGAGATTCTTTAATAGACTCAACTCACCATGCTCTAGAAAACAGGTATGGGCTTAGTAAAACATTTGCCTCTCCATACCCCTGAAGAGGTCTCTGAGGCCCAAACTCTCAAGGAAACCAGTGAGGAGACACTCTTTCAGGAGTGGGGTAAGGGCAGGGGTGAGCCAGTGGTCAGTACTGAATGAGGCTAAGAGGAAGGATGAAGATCAGGGATGGGATGAGAAGCAAGACTGTCTGAGGCACACTGGAATATTTATAAGTAAAATGTTTTTTCCCTATGAGCTACCAAATATTCTCCATACCAAAATAATCCTGCTTCATGTTCAGAGGCAGAACCCCAGGCCCCCGAAATACAAATGTGTCAAAATGCTCAAAAGTTAAGACTCAGCACAAATGGTACCTCTTCTACATGTCAGTTGCCTCACAGGTCATCTCATTTATTGCTCAGTATAGCCCTGCAGAGTTGGGGGTATAGCTTGGTGGTAGACACTTACATAGCACACACAAGGTCCTGGGTCCCATCCCCAGCACAGCCGAAAAAGAAAGGAAGACAGCCCTGCGAGTAAGTTGACACATCCACCATCCACCAGCCAGTTGAGGAAATATGGTTCCAAAGATTAGGGTACAAAGAACAAGAAAGGTGCCAATTACAGCAAACAGCATTCAAGATGGTCCATTTTAGTCACCAAGAACAAAACAAAATGTAGTTGGTTCAGCTCCCATGGGCTAAGCCCAATATCAGATAGAAATCTGTTATTGATTTCAAGCCCCCTAAATTCTCCCTGACTAGGGAACTGGATTGGTGTACTTGACACCTGGTGAGACCAAACCAGCAAGATGAAGCTGAGCACCTCCAGCAGTGGGCAGTAGAAGGCCAAGAAGCAGGAAGCCAGGCATGTTCTCTGCAAATAATATACGCCTGTGCCTCTCTCTGGCTGTGGGCATGGCAATTCCCCTGCACTGGCTGGCTGCTGCCCAGCAGTTTGCTTTTCTGATGGTGTGTTTATTTACAGCCTTGAGTGCACTATAACCAAAGTCCTTCCCAAACATATCAGGCATTGAACAAACCAGATTGGAAGCCATACTAATCCATAATTTCTAGGTTTAAAAATTTTAAAGGCATTGGGCCTGGGGTTGTGGCTCAGGGGTAGAGCACTTGCCTTGCATGTGTGAGGCACTGGGTTCGATTCTCAGCACCACATATAAATAAATGAATAACATATAAAGGTCCATCAACAACTTAAAAAAAAATTTAAAAAAAATAAAAAATTTTTAAAGGCATCGAGAGTGGTTGTTGGGGTTAATATTTGGCCACATCCAGTATTCTTTGCTGGGACTTTGTGACAGCTATTCTCAGCACATGTCATAGAATCCTGGAGAGAATGCTAAAGAGATAGCACAGAGAGATCTGGAAGCACGAGGAAGACCTCTGCAGGCAGTAAACCTGCCACGACCATAGCAGTGTGCTCTCTCCCTACCTTTTGAGCACAGGATGTTCTGAGCTCTCAAACAATACTTAGAATTAACTAATGGTTTATTTCCCAGGTGCCTCAACAAATATTTATTCAGCTGTGAACCAGAACTCTTGCTTCTCATCACCCTATGACTCTGCCTAATGTACCTTGGTTCCCTGGCATCCAAAGTTTGAAAAGAAGTCAATGTTCAGTAGATTTTAGCCAAATGAGTTGATATAAACTGTATGTCATCCCAGGATGTGGAGAATGTCCTCTAACAAGAAACAGTCAAAAATCCTCCTTTACCAATGGAGTCTACCTGCCATCCTGCGAATGGCTTCTCTAATCTTTCCTAATAGCACGAAACAGCCTTCAGACTCTAGTGAAATGAGTCTAGCATTTGATGGACTGCCTCATGAATTAATGAACACCACTCTGTAGAAAATGTTCTGTGAGAATTCACAACGGTCAGAAACCTGACTGGCAGAGGTCATATAGTTGAAGAGAAACCACCATAGTAGTTACTGATATTTTTCCTGCTAAAGTCCATGTATGGGATGAATCTCTCATGGGTCAGATGCTCCTAACAGGTGAGCTAACCCATGTCCCTTTTTTGGTCACCTAGGAAAGTAAATAGGGAGCAAATGTGTCTAACTGGTAATTCTACAGAGACAAACTTGAATCTGCTGTAATGTTAAAAACTATAATCCCAGGAATAACATTAACTGAGTGTTTACTGTGTGTTAGGCCTTATGCCATGAGTTTTGCACATATGAGTCTATTGGAACTAGATGGTTCCCTGGGTGATGGGTTTCAAGAAAAGACAGGTGTATAAAGGTTCCTGAATGTTTCCAAGACTGTATGTATCTCATGCTCAAATTCCAGCACTTGGCGATTACATTTATAAATAATCCATGGTGTTCCTCACAACTGACTGCCACAATCAGCCCATGATAATATAAAGAATGTGTTCTCACAAAAACCGTGCTCCTTCTGTCAAAGCTGTCAAAGCTGCCCTCTGGTTCAAACCCAGTTCTCCTATATTTGTATGAGTCACTTAGAGTTCTAAAAAGTGACAATAACTGTCTTTTGTTGAGTGTTTATTGTGTTCTACTCACTAGGTCAGACATTTTTTTTAAAAAAAATTTAGTTGTAGTTGGACACAATATCCTTTTATTTTATTTATTTTTATGTGGTGCTGAGGATCAAACCCAGTGTCTCATGCATGCTAGGCAAGCACTCTACCACTGAGTCACAATCCCAGCCCCACTAGGTCAGACATTTTGCTGAAATTATTTCTAATAATAACACATATCTAAAGTATTAAATATGAAGCTGGAGCAGGATAGAAGGTGGGAGACCAAGACCTACACCACTTAAAAATTTGGTCCTCAGGCTCCTGGGCCTCTGATTTCTCCTTTCCCCATTTTTGCACATTTCACTGAGGCCTTTCTTCCTCTTGGTAGTTTCCTTCTCCACCAGCCTCATCCCCAGCTCTCCCCTCCTTTGAATTGAGCTATGGATTTCTAATGGACCATGATAAGTGGTCAGTGTGGGGGAACAGTCCTCTGAGATGTGTAGGAAGAAAGTAGACAGGTGCATAGGATGAGTCAGGAAGAATTGTTAGGAAGAGAAGCCCTAGGAGGGTAAGGGCTCCAATAGGGGCACATAAGGCCAAGTACAGTTAAGGAAGGAAATGAGCAGGTGGGGCAGGAGGTGAGCAGTAGTGCAGTCAGGGAGCCAGCTCTCTCCAAGAGGAAATTGATAGGCAGCAGAAGGGGCTGGCTATAAGCACCACAGAGTCTTTAGGAAAGAGAGGAAAGGGGGAAAGAAATATGTAGGGAGCACTGATGAGTTTTCATGAAGAAGGAGAACCACCAGAAGGAGAAAAAGTAATTTTTCCCAGTCAAGCTCCAATGTGGGGGAGTCCTATGTCAGATGACTGTATCATTTTTGTCAACCATCACCGGCCTCAGGAAGTCCTGGCCCAGAGAAATGTCTTCAAAGATGGAGCAAAATCAGATTCTCTCCAGCCCTTAACAGTGGAGCAGACTTCTGAGTGACAAGCTTCACAGGGACCAACCCTTTTCCTCAGACCCAGGAGCAAGGCCAGAGTGGGCAGGCTGTGGGGCAGGCATACCGTTGTCTAGATTTGGATGTTTAAAGACACCAAGTAGGTGTACGGAGGTGCAGACAATAAAGTTGGGTGGTGTGCTTAAGGACTAAGTATATAGAAATATATATATTAATATATACATATTATATATATATATATATAGTCCTTATATTTGGATTACAGTCTTTCATACACTCTATTGTTTTGTTGATCTTTTGTCTTGTTTTTCTATCCATTATTGAAAATTGAATTTTAGTCAGACATGGTGGCACATGCCTGTAATTCCAGTGGCTTGGAGGCTGAGGCAGGAGGATTACAGGTTTGAGGCCAGCTTCAGTGACTTCATTCATGATAAAATAAATAAATAAAGACTTTGGTCACAAATGAAAATCAAGGAGATATGCGAGGTTTTCCAGCCTTCAGTAAATGTTTCCAAGATTTCAGTTGAGGAGTTTTTTGCACACTCATTTATTTCACACTTGTTCACAATTTTGAGCCACCAATATCAAGATGAGTTCATTGTGCTGCATAGTTACAGATAATGCTACCAAGTGTAAATATCTGCTGTGTATATGGATTTACTTTTTAAAAAAAAGTGGTTCATGTTCAGCGACTTCCTGTGTTGCACAAAGAATTGATTTCAAACTGTAATCATTTGAATATATCAAAAATATTTTTACATCAAAGCAAAATTGAGGGTGAGGATTTGATGTAAAAACAAACAAGCACTTCTTCACCTGTTTCTACAAACAGATGATTTAATCACTTTGATTTTAAATTAACAAGTCAGAAGGTCAGTCAATTTGATTAAACACACACATGCACAGTTAATTGATTTGGCAACTGAACTTCCTATTCCCATGAAGAAGCAGGGTGATGTAATTGTTTTTTTTTTTATTGGTTGTTCAAAACATTACATAGTTCTTGATATATCATATTTCACACTTTGATTCAAGTGGGTTATGAACTCCCATTTTTACCCCATATACAGATTGCAGAATCACATCAGTTACACTTCCATTGATTTACATATTGCCATACTAGTGTCTGTTGTATTCTGCTGCCTTTCCTATCCTCTACTATCCCCCAGGGTGATGTAATTGTAAGAAAAAAGACCTAGCAATTGGGCAGCCATCACTTGGGCTGGGGCTCTGCTACACACCAGCACTGAGAACTTGAGTGAACCTCTGAGGATCCCATATCTACATCCTAGATTCTGATGGTAATCAAATGACATAAAGTAAAAGAAAATAAGTATGTCCACTGGAATGTTCTCCTCAAAATCCAGTTATTACTATTGATAATTGTCAGATAACCCTAAAGCCAATTATTCATTAAGGCTTTGAAATGTCAACACTTTATTTCATGCTCTTATATATGGGAATTTCCTTATTGACTTCTGTCTCTCTCTTGTTTGAATCATACTTCCTAATAGTTTTCAATAGTGCCCTCTGTTAGCAATTTAATTCAGCATTGCTGCAGATTATAAGCTCAACTACTGTTGCAGTTAATGGAAATTCTCATTTTTATGAGGTGCATCTGTTGTGACATCTGTCTGAAACCCATGGAGATGATTCAGTGTTCATGAGCAAATTGAGTAATTACTATGTAATTACAACCTAAATTGTATAGTCACTGGTCTGCTCTCAAAATTCATATTTTTGAACATGATGCTAAAATCATCTGGGTTCTTCCAAAATGGGCAAGCATGTTCTTAAAATGGTCAAAATAAGGATTTGATGTAAATGGCTATAACCAAAATAATGATGATCATGATGATGATGATGATGATGATAATAATAATAATAATAATAATAATATCTCTGGAAGTAAGAAAGTGGTGAAGAGGGAAAAAATGAGAGTGTGGAAATAATGTGTTAACAGAAGGAGATCAAACTGGGAGGGATATTTTAGAGGTGGATTTCTAAATGTTTTCTCAGCCATATCATAAAACTTGTGAAATTGTTAAGTGTCTCTGGTTGGAGAAAACAGAGAAATAGGAAGAGAGAACAGAGATGCAAGATTTCACCTGTCCCAGGAAAAGCCCATCACTAGTGACAACTACTCAAGCTTTGGAAATCTGCTCTATAGGTCAAGTAGAGGACTTAACGATTCAAGAGATAGTACCTAATAGGCCTTGATGACCACTAAAGTTACAGTGCTACAGTCTGAGACCAGTGTTTTGCTAATTGGTTACAAGACAAATCTGTGGTATTTTCTCCAAAATCACTTAAACAACTCAATCAACAAATATTTATTAACCACATAGTATATTGAGTGTGTAATACATGCAATCTCTACTCTGGAAACAAGACAGAATATATATAAGGCAGCAGTATGAGACAAGGTATGGAAGGCTGACATTAGGTCTTGGTTGGCCTGAGTTAGAATACTGGCTTTCGGGAGCAGTTAGTGGGTTAAGCCCATATAAAGTTGCTGATATTCGACCATTTTTAAGCTGCATAAATGACAACTGTAGGTGTCTCCAACAAATGGAATTAGAAAAGTCTCTAAACTATTCTGGCCTTCAGTTTCATTATTTATAAAAGTGAGAATTAGAGAAAATGGATAGTATCTGACACAAAGTTACTACACATTAGTAGCAGTAATAGCTCTGTTATTACTTATTATGTAAACAAAGGCAGAAGTGATGTGGAAACTTCCCACAGTGAATGTAGGAAGGGACATTATTACTGTGCTATGTGAACGGGGACAAAGACAATGAAGCAGAAGCTACAAGAGTCTCACTTTTGACCACCATCTATTTAAAAATACAAACTTCACCCATGGTTAATGTTAGGGCTCTTACTACAATGAGAGGTCTCATTTGCTGAAGCACAGGCGTTTTTATAACCAGGCAAACATGTGTTTGATGTGTGTGCTGATGGGTACAGAACCCACCAGGGCTTTGTGCATGCTACACAAGTACCCTACTACTGAGCTGCACTCCCAGACCCATGTGACAAGTTTTTAAATTGAAGTTTTATGCAGAACACCCACCTTCAATGAACAGCCTATTAAAAGTCAGTTACTCTATAATTGAATTAACATCATACGGTTACAGTTTTAACAGCAAAACACTTTCTTAATAAATAAGTTTCCCAGAGTATTCAAAAGTTCTATCTAGCCAGGTATGGTGGCCCATTCCTGTAATCCCAGTGGCTCAGGAGGCTGAGACAGGAGGATCATGAGTTCAAAGCCAGCCTCAGCAAAAATGAGGTGCTAAGCTACTCAGTGAGACCCTGTGTCTCAATAAAATACAAAATACAGCTGGGGATGTGGCTCAGTAGCCAAATGCTTCTGAGTTTAGTCCCTGGTATTCCCCCCCCCAAAAAAAAAGTCCTTTCTAGGGGTGGGGTGGGATAAGTGCAGTGTAGTAATTATATTTCTGAGAATTCCCCCCAAACCAGTCCATCACATGGACATCAATTCTTTCCTTTGGGGAAATGGCAGCTGTGAGCAGCAACATTAGAGGTGGCAGCAGGGAATGAGCCAGAGCTATTAGTCAGTTTGCTAAGTAGAGACAGGAAGCAAGTTCAATGGAGCAGAAAAGTTTCCTGATCTGTGGAGTTGATGGAGAGAAGGAATGTGATAGGTTTCTTAAGGGGCAGGCAGAGGGCAATGCGTAATTTCGCCTCCCTTCACTAAACATGCCTGTTTACCAGAGATGAATCAACACCTTAGATTACACATTATGCAAATGATGGCAGTAATTTGCTACCTAACATAGTCTCCCTGCCAGAATTTACATCCACTCCCACTGTTGTCTGTGGAAAGTAAAAATAGACATGTTCCCCTTCCCTCTTGACTACTTTGTCTTTGAAATATGGTTTCATCTAAACCCACAGCCCAGAGGCTAAGCTAGATGGCAGATGGCAGTGTCTCCCACAGAGGTTTTGAACCTGAAACTCACAGGCTAGGAAATTAATTTAACAAAAACAAAAATAGAGGGACCAGTGACTCTTGAAGAACATGCAGTGAGTATCTCAAATGAGATTCAGAAATATTTCAGTGATTACAGATCAGATAAAAATCACTACCTGAAGGTAACTATTTCCTGATTTGTTCATTGAAATAACCCTGGGCAATCAGAGAACGAAGTGTGGGGTAAAGTCTGTTTTCCTCCACCACTGAAATAGCCAAGGATTAATGTGGAAACAAGAAATTGGAAGTTACCTGTCCATCCTAATGTAAGTGCTATAAAAAAATCATTAATTGACCAAGTCCCAGGAAAAACTAGAAGATAGTTGTTGAAATTATACAAACAGGTTCTCCACATGTTAAAAATGATATAAGTAAACTTGATCTGATCCAGGTACAAATTCCCAAAAGAAATACTGAAAACTTTTTCCCTGTAGTTCCTAAAATACATTTTTTGCAAAAGGTTCTGGTAATCCCTGGAGTCCTAAATCATCTCATAAACCACTTGCAACCTGAAATTTGGATTTTAAGGGTAAAATCAGAGTTTTTTAAAAAGTCAACATCAAGGTTGCATTTCTATATCACTGAGGAGTTGACCTCTATTGAATGGAGAGTGGATTTTTATAAAGAAAACTTTGCTGCACAAAATAGGGTATGTTATTTTCCATTTCAAAAACACTTTCTAATGTTGGGCAAGTTAAGGCAATGGTATTCTTATGGCCGTATGATCTTTATAAATACTCAGATGAAAAGAAATCTCCTTTCTTCTTATCATGAAGACTTAGTACATATAATTATGCTTTATATAACCATCTGTCCACAATGAAAACTTAAGCTTGATGGCATCCAAATGGAGCCTAAATTTTTCTTTGTAAAAAGCCAGTCATGTCTGAATAGTGATAACCATAGATCGCTTACTTTGTAAGGGCACAACACGGCAAGATGGAGAAAGATCTGTCCCTGGAAGCCATAGTGGAATCTCTTTTCCAGAAGACAGCAAATCTCATAGTACAATCAAAGACTTGTGCTTTAGCTTAGATTCCACAGATTCTTTTACTTAAGTCCCAAACAGTTAATCCTTCTCCCATAAGATATAGTCGTGAAGTTTCTGAATTAATCATGTTTCATAAACATGATGGCATCCTAACTCAAACCCAGCACTTAAGGATAGGGCTGACATTTTCAAGCAAGATAAGAAGCTCCTCCTCCATCTAACATCTTTTTTGTTGTTGTTGTTTGTTAATTTATTTATTTTAAGTAGGTATTTATGACAGCAAAATGCATTTTGATTCATTGTACACAATTGCAGCACAACTTTTCAATTCTCTGGTTGTACACGATGTAGCATCACACCCTATGTGCAGTCATATAGGTACCTAGGGTAATGATGTTCATCTCATTCCACCATCTTTCCTGCCCCCTTGCCCCCTCCACTCCCTCCTTCCCCCTTGCCCAATCAAAGTTGTTTTTTTTTTTTTTTTCCATTTTTTGCCTCCTCCCTCCCTGTTTTGGATCAGCATCCACTTGTCAGAGAGAACATTCGACCTTTGGTTTGGGGGGTTTGAGTCACTTCACTTGGCACAATATTCTCCAACTCCATCCATTTACCTGCAAATGCCATGTCATTAATTTTACTGAGAATGACAGCTTGATCAACATGTCTACGTGAGACTCATAGCCTCCCCGAAAAGATTTTTGAAACAGACCTTTTTAAAGAGTTATTCAGGAGCAATATCTTCCACCCAGTATTGGGCACAATACAGGTAGGCACAAGATCCTCACTTTTCCTTTTCCCCTTTCAGGAAGAAAGTCAACTTTTTTGTTTCATTCACATCTGGCATTTAGTCATTGTGAACCCCATTTTTATCTGAAGGGATAGTGCATTTAGGATAAGAAAGGCAATAGGATTAAACCTCCAATTTGGCATATTCTCCAGAGACACTGAGATTATAGAGGCACTCTTTCTCATTTCTTAATTAGCAAACCTGACCAAAATGGCATCACCACACTTGCCTGAGCACTTCTGTGCAAAGTACAAATGAAATGTATCAAACATTTGATGAGGATCAGGGGCCCCACCCAGATACCTCCTTCTAATAGACAGTGAGACTCACACACCAGCTGATTTTTAGCCAGCAGCTACTGAGCCATCTTCCTAATTAGGAAAGTTGCCCCAGACAAAGGTATAAGAAATCAGAATGGTTACAATGAGTATAGGTTTTGAGACTTTGTATTTGCAAAGAGAATATTTCAGGGAGAGTGAAGATAAAGTTAACCATAGAAAATAAGGATGGGAAGGCTAACATATTTAAGTAACTGTCTGTATCATAACATATTACCTTTAAGATAATAATTGTCTTTTCTTTTTACTTGTTTTTGCTTCATTAAACACCCAGCACTATTGACTTGACTTTGTCCTGGTTTTTAAATACTTGAATAAAATGTGATTCAGCATAAATGTTAACAAAGCTGAAAAAAAAACCAAATGAATTAAAATTCATTTCCTGAGGATAAAATTTATTCCCTGGGATACATAAAGATACATGTTATTATAAAAAGTTACTTTGTACAGAGAATGGTGGAAACATACTTTATGTTATCACATTTTCTCTAAGACAATAAAAGGCAGTGGTCAAAACAAGATGAAAACACATGAGATGTCTCCAGTTCTTCAGATATGAGCCTGAGTTTAAAATCCTGGAGGGAAGCAGAAACCACAGCCTTTCAGTCACACTTCCTGCTGCCTGTGAGTAAAATTCATTGCACATGCAATATGACTCCAGGAAATCTTCCAGAATCTGCCTGCACAAAGCAGTGTACCCGCACAATATCTCACACACATGTCATGACATTTATTTCATCACTCCCAACACTTCATTGCAATAAATCCTAAGTGACTACTCTGTAGACTTCATCTCCTTAGAGGATAGTAGTTACATACACATAGTAGGGACAATAATAATAACAACATCCATAATGGCTAATAAATTGCATTAAAATATTTAAAAGTATTTATGATTTTCTTTAAATGCTAAAATTAATATTAGTACTTATTAAGCATGGATGTGTGCCAAGACTGGTATTGTGTGCTTTCCTGAGATTTATTTTATTTTTATGAATCTAAAGTAGGCACACTTTTCTTATTTTAAACCTGAGGAAATAATTGGTGAGTGATGTTATAGCCAACAAATAGCAGAATTTGAACTCAGGTTGTCTGACTACATGATCTACAGGTTTGACCTTTCACAGTTCTGCATTCTGGTGTAAGACCCTTATATGCTTTTCAAAACCTCTGACAAGAATCTAAAATCTCAGAATGTAAAAAATGTAGTTGCAAATTTTCATAAACATTTGACACTTAGAAATAGCCAGGTATATCTAATCCAATTTGACTTCCTTTATATGACTATTATTTCAAGGTGCTTCATAGTTAGGTTAACTGAGAGGAAATTAAGATATGTCTGTAAGATAATACATCTGGGGCAAAGTTTCATTTAGACCAGGGAAATCTAGTGCACCAGTCTACATCAGGCCACATTTGAACAGATACCCAGAGGACTCTTACAGTGAACCTCCAGACAGGAATCCTCAGTACTTGTCAATCAAATCATTATTGGACTTGATTCATCACTACTACCGGTATTGCTGATCTCATCCTTATAATAACTGCCCCTCTGATGCTGAAGATGCTATTTATGGTGTAAATGATGTGGGCATTTATTTCAGGATAACCTCTGATAAATGACCTGGAAGACTTCGAAAAGAAACAGGGAACTGTTTTACACTGCCACCCTAAAGATTCCAGATCCCATACTCTTCTTATCTCAATACCAGAAAAATTGACTTAGTGCTGTTCTGTGGACTTGAACCATAAACTACAGGTTTCAATGGTCAGAATCATTTCTAAGAAATACTAGTGGCCTGGGAATAAGTTGTAGTTGCAGATTGATGAGCCAGGTTGGGAGTTATGACTGGCACTAGTGCCATGAATATGATTTCAGGGACTCAAACAGCAGATCATTGTTGGTGCCTTTGTTCTCAGACTCCACAATTGAGACCTGTGCTGTCTCTAGGATAAGGCTTTCTAGAACCAAGAACACTCTCATCTGTTTTAATAGTCATATCACTGCAGTCTCTGAGAATGCTAATAGACTTGAGGGAAAGTGTTAAACTAAATATCCGACTGTGGAGGAATGATTACATAAATGGAATATAGCAGTCACTGGAAATGAATGGCATGAGAGTACATTATAGCGTGCAAGAGCATTGATGATGCTTGTTAACTGGGAAAAACGCACATGAAAGTGCACAGACAACATGATCGAATACTTACAAAATACAAATGGGAAAACAACTACATCTACTTGTCAGCAATGCTTATATCTGCTTGATAGGGTTACAGTTGATTTTTCTTTTCCTTTTTGCTTAATTTTATCCTCTGCGTTTTTTGTCTTGTGCATGTATCAGTTTTGTAACACTAAAACAAAAGCTTGCTCAAAATCAACCATCTTAAAATATTAGCAAGAGAAAGACAAAGCAAATCAAGAACTACAAGGTGCCAGATTTTTAAACTTAAAAAAAAAATTGATGCTCAAACAGGATTATGTTCACCATTAAAGCAGACAAAAGACTATGTCCATCCCTCCCCTCTCTTTTATAAAAACAACAAAAAAAGTACATTAACAAAACAGTGATGATAGCCATTTACAATTTCAAGAGGGAAGTCATGGAGTATCTTAACTGCCTAATTGATGTGGCATCCCAAACACGTTCCCAAGAAAGTTCTGTGGGCCATGTTAGAGTTCTGTCTTACGATCTTCAAGGGAACAGATCATATTAAAGATTCTGAACAGTCCTGCTGTGAATTCATCTAATGAATTTTGTTTAACCCATGTTTTCTTCCATTAGCATCTCACAATCCAAAGTAATAGCAGCACTTTGAAAAACTTGTCCCAAGCCTCTACGAATATACTACTCCTACTGTGCATTTACTGACATGCTTAGCTCTATAACCCAATCATAAGATTAAATAATAATTCTAATTTCTGACAGTTTACTTAGAACACTGCTCTAGAGCTCTCTAGGGACCCAGAAGCGAAGATACTTCTCCATTTGTCTTCTGGGACTGACATATGCCTAGGGAGCCATGGAAATCATTATTACATTTGTGCATGATGCCCTGAAAACTTTCCAGTCATTAGAGTGTTATTCTTCACCCCATTTCTATTACCCCACCAATGCAATTTTTTTCTCTTGTATTTTTCAGTAAATAGCTTTTTATATTTTTCAGTAAATGGCTTCTGAAAATAATTCTCAAACCAACTTAACAATAGTTCAGAAGGTAACTTCCTAGAAGGGCAGTTTGGGCAGTGAAGTTATGTTGTCTTCAAACTTTTCAGTGTAGATATTCTTCCTTGTAGTTTGGATGTGACGTGGAGTGAAGCATCTTGTTAGGGGAATTCATAGAAGAACACAGCACAGTGGCTACTGCAGATAATGACTGTGGCTATGGTAACTCAAGGTGAAAAATACTATTTGCATCACTTTATCACTCCTCAGAGATGCAATTTACACATGCTGCTGCTATAGCTGGACAAGACGGATGTAGTCACCAATGACCCACCACAATAGCAAGTCAGATAATATATAAAAAAGCAGTTCAGAAAGACATTCAGGAAAGAATAATTCGAAGATCTGACAGTTGACAACCTGTGAAAAACTGATAAATATTCACCTCAGAGAAGGGTCAGATGCTATATTATATTTCCTGAATTTCTCTTGTGTTCATGGGGTGTGTGTGTGTGTGTGTGTGTGTGTGTGTGTTACCTTCCACAAGGAATATTTTCCTAAACACAGAAACTTTATATTTTAGCCATAAAATCTATTTTTAAATCCATTTTTAATCTAGAAACATTATAATGAAGTTATATTAGTTCAGGAATTAAATCAGAGGCAGAAATTTGCTTTGAATGGCACTGTGAAAAGAATCAGGCATGGGGGAAGATATCACATACTGCAAATGTAGAGCACCTTTTGAGGTATCTTTCCAGCACATAGACACTTATTTATAATATCTCATCAAAGGACTCTTGTTGATGCTCTTATCAGATAACAAATTACTGTTCATGGCCAACTGGATGTCATTTACTCCAATTATTTATTTATCAACTACAATGCTCCTTGAACTATGCTATTATGCTAAAGCATAGTGATAAAGAAAGACATAATAATGAAAGGGGGAAAATAGTGAAAAAGATAAAAATCATTGCCCTGAAAGAGATTATAGTTTATCAAAGAGACACTGTTAAAAGCAATTCAGAAAATTAGCCTATTGATTAAGGCATCTTCCCATATGATATAAGAAAATGATCTACTTAAATACAATCGATGGAGGTATACTGAAGATGAAGAAGTGATAAGGTATAATGGAGGAAAAGGTGAACTCATGAGCAATGACTCCCTTTCATTCTCAATTTCAAGTACATTTCACCATGATCCCATGCTAGACAGCTCTCTATTCTTGAAATAGAGAATTTCCTCTTGAAATAAATCAAGTAATTTAAAACCTTTGTCTCTTTGCAAATGCATTGCAAATCTTTTCTCTTTACCATTCCCTACAACCAATTTTTCTCCTACTGAGCTTTCTGTATTCGTTTTTATTCTATTTAGTTATTTAGCAAAGTACTGGGGATTGAACCCAGGGGCATCCTACCACTGAGCTATAACCCCAGTGGTTTTTATTTTTTATTTAGAGACAAGGTCTTGCTTAGTTGCTCACACTGACCTTGAACTTGAGATCCTCCTGCGTCAGCCTCCAGAGTAGCTAGAATTACAGGAGTATGCTACTATGCCTTGCTTCTATTTATTTTTAAATTTTAGTATCAAGCCAAATTCTACCTCTCCCAAGAATCATCCAGTCATCCCCATCAAGAATTCAGTGTTTCAGTTATAATAGCACGTAAATAGTACCTCTAATTACCACTTATTTTCCCCACATACAATTAATGTATCTCTAAGCTCCTTAAAGATAGGGGATTTACATTTTAGTTTTTGTATTTAGTATAATGTTAATAAAATTTAGCAGTGGGATTCTCAAATTTAATGTATGGACAAACACACACAAAATCATAGTGGTTCATTTTCAGTACAAGAAGGTGAGGGGGAGTGGAGAATAATAAGTGTCAGCCTGTCTCCAAATTCACCAGTAGGATCATGTGTGCTGACATGTATGATTATAAAGTAAGACTAGCAAATCATAAAAAGAACCAAATGAATTTTCAGCAATTTTTCAGAGTATACTTAAGGAGGACTATTTTAAAATGAAGCAGCTTCCTAGCAGAGATAATGGTTGTCATTCAGGGCAGGATCACATGAGGGCCGTGGGACATTGTCAAAAGACATGCCATACATCTTTAGAAAACATGAAAAGAGAAAATAGTGCCTTAAAATCTATTTCTCAGTTCAGAGGGCTGCTCCTCACATGGAAATGCTACGTAATATTTTCTGAGGTGAGTACAGTAGGAATTTGTTTATTTCATGGTGGTTTGTAGTTCTCTCAGGCAATGCCAAAGTGACCAGACATAAACATTAACAAAAATTAAACTCTGTATGCCATTTTACAGTGTGACATTTGCCTTAAAGTCTGAAAATTAGATGATCATCATCTCATTTTATCCTTAAAGAAGTAGAGATAATGATTTTGGTGCAAGACTTCTTCATTGTAAACAGGCCAGGTAGAAAAAGCATTAGGTAGCTAGGGCACTTTCTGAGAAGGTAAGACCCAGATTTGGCAACTACCCAGCTAGAACATCATGGTCAAGGACAAGGCGGCCCAAAGGTACTTGCATTCTCTGGAACTGTTTCATGGGACACTCCACCACCTCCTGTGCCTCGATTTAGAGCTATGATGTTTGCTTGTGGAGGCTGTAAATCTTTCTCTGCTCATTCAAGAAAAATCAAATGCCCTTGTCTCCCAAGTGCTTCCTAGGAGATTCCAAGAGTCAGAAAGCTGTTGCCTCCTGGTGTTGCTCCCTCCTGCAGCTATGTCTTGCCCGGAGGCATCTGATGGTAGCAACTACATCATACAACTTTATCATAGTTGTAAAGGAGCCTGGGAAACTAGACTGTAGATTTCAGCTTCTTTTACAATTGCTCCATTTCCAGGAATAAATATTAAAGGGGTTTTGGCATGAGAATTGAGTTGCTAAAACTTGGCAAATTGTCCATAAATGGAGAATTTCTTGACCACAGTCACTTAGCTTGTTAAATGGCAGAGCCTTCTGGTACCAAATCTTATAGTCTTCCCAAAATAAATGAGTGCCTTGTAATGGTAGAGATGAGTAGCTCACCTGGCCTTCAGAGCTTAGTTAAAATAGACCTTAAGAACAACTATTTCCTTTTAATGTAGAATTCCATGAATTCCAAGCATTCTACTGATTGGACTTTCAAGATATCAATATTTGGAAGGGACTAGCCCAGCTAATGGAGATGGGTTCTTCAATTTGTGTTTAGCTCTATAAACACAGACACATATATAATATAGACTGACACATCTATACTATGAAACAGAAGCTCAGAGCCAAGGTGAGATGCATTGAAGCTATGAGTCCATTTTCCCTACCTCTCACATTACTTCATGGATAATTAAAAGACATATGAAAAATATTTCCTGTCTACCAGGCAAAATGTGAAATGCACATTGTGGTATAAAGACCCACATATTACAGTTTAGTAGATCTATGTTCAAATCCAGGCTTAATCATTCGTTATCTATATGAAGATGAGCAAATTGCTTTATCTCTCTGGACTTACTTTCTTCTATAAGATGGGAACCATGACAATTTACTTCTTAGTAGAAATATTGTCAGCAAGATAGGTTAGACAGCTATAGCTGTGACAAATATCTGAGAAAAATAACTTAAAGGAGGAAAGATGTATTTTGACTCATATTTTTAGAGGTTTTCATAGCTGGCTCCATTGTTCTAGACCTGAGATGAGGCAGAACACGATGGCAAAAAGGTGTGAAGAGGAAAAAAACTGCATAGTTCATGGCAGTCAGCAGCAGGGAATCAGAAACAAAGAAGAGGAAGCCTGGGCCAAGATAAAGTGCCTAAGGACATGCCCCACAAGGAACCATCCCTTTCTACTAGTTCCCATTAACTACACTTTCTACTACCTCCCAATAAACCATTCAAATCATGATGCCTCAATAAACTGAACCACTGATGAGGTCAAAGCCCTTCCTAAAAGTCCCACCTCTGAACACTGCTGCTGGGGACAAAGCCTTCAATGTATGAGCCTTTGGGGAACAATGCAGGTCCAAATCATAACATAACATTTTACTTATAAAGTATATTATATAATCCTAGAAAGTAGTAGGAATTCATTAAAGAGAAACCATTGCTTAATGTAGTATTTCAAAAGAAGTAATGACTAAATGTTGTAAATTTGATTTAGCACATCTTAGGGATTACATGCTATAGTATTGTACCCAGTCATGAAAATGGTTACCTTTCTGACTGAAGTGAAATAGGAAAGAATGGCAAGAGATCATTTTTTTTCCTTTAATTTCTGATGGTTTTGCATTTGTATGGTGTCATGTGTATTTTCAAAAAGGACTATTTCCTTTTATAATTGACCAGTTTCTAACTATACTATTAGAGACCTTTCCTAAATTCTCCTTCTACAGAACTTGAAAACTGTCTGATGGACTTTCAAATTATGTGCTAAGAGAAAAAGAAATGAAATAACTTAAAATTTCTTAGAAAAATCACTTATAATCATCTGAGCAGGTCTTGGTGAATAAAAGACTATTAAAATACAGTCTTTAAATTTAAAATAGCCTCAGAATTTCATAGAAATTCATCTCTAATGGTCCAAGCAAAATATCCTCTGCATGATAATTTTTACATTTTAGCAACAACCTGACATCTCAAAATTGAAGAAAAACAAAGTTCGCATCTGTATAGGTACACATAATGTCATTTATCTATTTATTCATTCATTTTTACTTTTTTGTGGTCTTCAACAGACTCTGTCTTACACACTGGTTTAGCTTGTCCATGAGATAAACTTCCCAGTTTTTCTGGAAAAGTAACAAAAGAATGAGAATTGAAGTGTGTTTGGGTTAAAACACTGTGCTCTGAAATATACCATCTTCCAAAGAGAGGGGGAGCAAAATAGAAGTAAAACTTCTCCCTTCAGGATAAGGAAAAGGGCAGTACTAAAAATAGGAAGGATGTGAGGGCATCAACCCATCTTCCCAGAAAACAATGTTGGAGAGAAAATAGCAGAATCCATGTACTCAAGAGTGTGAGTGCTGATGAGTGTGAGTGCAGAAGTGAAGAGTGTCCCAGTGTATCAAAGGCAGTTGACACCAGGGAGGAAGGGACTGGGACAGTTTCCCCACTTTCCTCAGAATGCCATGGTGTGTTATTCTGAGAGGTTCAGGAGTTAAATAGCTAAGGAAATGAGGAAGACACAGGAGAGAGCACTCAATTTTTGCCGTGGTGTGAAATCAAGAAGGAAACTGACAATAATTGAAGGTAATGTCAGGGTCAAGAGAAAATCTGGTTGGTCTTGGTCATTTTTCCAAGCAAAGGAAAGACAGCATTTCTAGAAACAAAGGAGGAGCTAGCAAATAAAGAGACTAAAAATCCCAAATGTGAAAGAAGTCTTTCTTCAGGGGGGATTGCAAAGAAAGTACCAGCATCAGAATTCCTCATCAGTGAGGGTTCATGCAATTCTGAACCTAAGTAATATTTTAAGGAAAAAAAAATTCCCCAAGATTTCATTGCCGAACTTCATCTTGAATGTTTTCTATCAACTGTTGATTCTGAAGTTATATTAGAAAAAAATTCTAATGTTATGTCACTTAGTGCTAATGATAAATAGACATAATGACATTTCCTCTAACCTACATGCCCCTTCCTTTTTTCTCAACACAAGTGCAAGGCCTTTTTATACCAGGCATAAAAAATGAAATTGAAAGCTTCTTATGAAAACAGTCAACTGGAGATACCAAGTGCTATTTTTTTCTTTTTGAGCAATAGCCAAGTAAGAAAACCACTTTTGTACTAATTAGTCAAGATACATTGGCTGATCATTCCTCGTGAAACATTTTATAGGCAATCCTTTCTGACTATATTTATCATGTTTATATGAATAGTGACAATGCTTTACATTCATGTAGCACTATTCAGCTTGTAAAGTATTTTCAAGCATACTATCTCACTTGGTCCTTACAATGACTCTGCAAAGCCCAACCAGTTTTTAAAATTCTCATTTGATCAATAAGGAAATAGAAGCATAGGTTTTCAGGGGCTTCAGATCTGATGACTAAAATTGGGGAGATGAGTCTGGGTCTTCTGATGACATAGAATTGATTACCTACAAAATAATATCCACCGGCAGCATCTACAAAAAATTATTTGGGGCTATTTGGGATTCTAATAAGCTGATATTGTTAAGGGAGCATTTGAGTTAGAAAACAAAAAGGAAGGAAAGGAAAAATCCCACATTCTCTTCCCTATGTTATCAGTTGTTTCATAGTACTAATATTATTCTTTTGAAATAGTATTTAATATTACCTCTCTGCAATGAATTAAGAGATCTCCCTAGACTTTTACATTTTAGACAGTAAATGCATGAACACAGTGATTTTTTTTTCTGGTTTCTAAAGATGGGCATTTATATCAGCCTCCCCCCACAAAAAAAATAATAATAATGGGACAAATGAATACTCTTTTGGTATCACATAGCTCATCATTTTAAAATTCTCCCAGCTGCTGTTTATATTAGTCAGATGTCTTTCCTCTCATCCTCTTCCACATTTCTAATAAAAAATACTGGCATTTCCTTTCCCAATAGAGAAGCTCCACCCGAGGCTCAATCTGACTGCCAAGCTTCCAGGCGCCTATGATTAAATAAGTGATTGCTCTTCCTGTCTTTAAAAACGTGTCTTATATAAGATACAATATCCATCACTGCAAAGGAAGCCAAGCATTTATTTAAAATAATGAGATATCCTCATTTTCATTTTTCCCTGAGAGGATTGTAGCCATGTTAAAAAAAAATTCTCTGAATTCTAGAACTAGGGCAACACATTGATTTGAAGAAAGCTATAATCTTCCCTTCTAATTTGAAGTGCACATTCTCCTCGTGAAATAAAGTGTGGCTTTCAGAATAGCAAGAGCCCTGAGCCCACACAAAGACAACCCATCCCTCCTCTCTCTCAAGTTGGCCCTATTCTTCCCAATGCAGGGATTTATACAGATCTTTTGAATAAATGTCAAGATATGTTACTTGGAAAGGAGAAAGGTTCAAACCATTTCTTCTAGATTTGGGAGGGAAATGATTTCAGCTGCCAAGTCATGATGAACTTACCATTTGCTTTTTGCCACTTCCTGCTGCACATGATCTATTGGGTCCGTTCAATTATGGGGTCTCTTTGAAAAGATTCATAATTAAATTTTTAAAAGGAACAAATTAGCTCCGTGTCTATCTTTGCTCCTAAGGGCACTCGGGGATTTCAACTTCTGCAGATGGGCATGGCTCTTTACATAGCCAGAGGACTTGCTTAAAAGAAAGACTGGAGAGAGTCATCCCCTGTCACTCAGAAAGATAATAACTTATCGAGCTGGATAACGTAGTGGCTTATGAAATTCTTCTTTGAAGGACCATTATCTAGTGTTAATTGTACTTTATTTCTTTCTCTCCTGTGCTTATTTACAGAATAATTACCAGAACAAGAAAAAGGGAGAGAGCTGGGCACATCAGGATAACCATATGCCAAATTAATGCAGCCTACTAGAAGCTCTGGCTTAGGGGGCTCATTCATCAATTAGTTCTGTTGCAGTCTGAATTCCTGTGTTTCCCCCAAAGAATGAAGATACTTTGATTTCACTCATCTACCTGCTCTGAGGAAAGTCATTAGAGATGAAAACATTTTTTCAGAAGGTATTTTACTTGGTACTGTGAATCACCAGAGCCTCGCCCATTGAAAAAGCATCTCATAAGCAGAAGTAGTTAGTGCTTTCTTGCCACGTACCCCCCATTTTCCTGTCTTGCCTCTCTTTGAAATGGTTGCAGTGACTTTACTTTTTCCCAACTGCTCTCTCTTCACCATTTTTTTTAATGTTAGTATGCAAATTTATTTTTATTAAAGCCACTTTTGTAGTGCCATGTACTCTATGAATATCCCAAATTGGCTCCCAATAATAGAAATGCTGGTAATTTGAGATGACACAGGAGAATGGTCGTTTTCTCCAGAAACCAAGCCAGTATCTCAGGAACTGTCGGTCTAGGAAATGCCACAGTCCTGGCTTGTCTTTCTCGACTAGTGTGAATTTTTAAAGGAGTCAGAGGAAAAAGAAGGTGGCAGGACTGAAGGACTACTTAAAACTATGACACACTTCATATGGTCGTAAGCTGACTTTTCTTTCTTTCTTTTTAAATCTAAAAAAAATAAACCAAATTTTGTGTCCCTTTTCACATTTATGTTTTACTCTTCTTCGAATGCTAATTACAAGTTTTTCAACCTTTGAAAGTTTAGTTTACCAACCAAGAATTTACTTGCTTATTTACCAGCTTAAATCAGGAAAAATTAAAGTGTGAAGGAGAAATGTCTGTGGAGCAACATATTTCATTACTGCTACCCAGGAAAGTGGATTCAACAGGTTGAATTGTGCCCTGCAAAAGAGATGTGTTGAATTCTTTGACTCCTGTACCTCAGAATGTGACACTATTTGGAAATAGAGTCTATAAACAAGTAAAGTTACAGAAAGGTCATTAACGTGGACAATATGGTGTCCTTATAAAATGGGGAAACTCAGGAACAAAAGATATACACACAGTGGAATGCTACATGCAGATGAAAGCAGAGATCAAGTTGACACATTTACAAGCCAAAGAATGGCAAAATCTGGAAGAGAGGCATGGAACAGATTCCTCCTCACAGCCCTGGGAAGGAACCAATCTTGCCACCCTCTCAACCTTGTAGCCTCTGGAACTGGGACACAATAAATTTATGTTGTGAAGCTACCCAATTTGTAGTACTCTGTAATGACAGCTCTGGCAAAATAATACAGCAGGTGACATCTTTAGCTCTAGAAGCAGGAGGGGGCAGAATGGTCATAGCTGGGAAATACAAAGAGAACAAAAGAGCAGGAGGGCAGAGATCAGAAGTAGAAAGATGCTCCTACTGAGGCATTAACCACAAAGAGCCAAGCAAAGGTGACAAAAACGTAGTAAAGTTCTCAAAGACTGAACCAGAGATAACTGTCCATTCCTGAGAGTGTCACTGATTTATTTATTTACTTATTCATTTATTCATTCATTCATTTCCTGGTGCAAGGCATCCAATCCAGGGCTTTGCACATGCTAAGCAAGTGTTCTACTGCTGACATCCCAAGCCCTCCAGTTTATCTTCAGTAGCCTCTCTCCTTCCCACCATTGTTTAATCTCTGTCCCATTATTCTACTTTATCTACTTAATGGCATTTCTTACTACCTGGGATGAATTTTGTATTTGTGTAACATATTATCATTATTTTGCTGCCTCCCACTCCTGGAAAGTAAGCTTCCACACATCCAACCAGCTCAGTGCCTGGCACCTAGTAGGTGTTCAGTGCATCTTTGATAGATGAAGTGAAGCAGATTTAAAAATGCAAAGGAAATCAGAACCTAGAGATATTATTTGAGATACTGGAGGAGACAAGCAGGCCATTTGTTGAGGTCCCTGTAAACTTGTGTATGGGTGAGGGAAGTTGGAATCATAGCTAAGCTAACTCAGGATAAGTGGCAACCAAGACATAGGAAGTCAGTGTTGTACTTGATTGTATTAGTTAGGATTTTTCAAAGACATAGAAACAATGATATATAAAAATACATTGCTTAGTTAGCTTTGTGTTTTTGTGAACAAAAGACCTGACAAGAACAATTAGAGGAGGAAAAGTTGATTTTTCCTCATGCTTTCAGAGGCTCAGTCCATAGTCAGGCAACACCATAGCTCTGGGCCCAAGATGAGGCAGAACATCATGGTAGAAGAGTGTAGCAGAGGAAGGCAGCTCAGAACATGACAACCAGGAAGCAGAGAGAGCTCCTCTCACTAGGGACAAAATGTAAAGCCCGGAAGCATGCCCCCAGTGACCTGTTTCCTCCAGCTACATCCTATCTACTTATAATTATTGCTCAGTTAATCTATATCAGTGAATCAATCCACTGACTATGTTGTGGTCTCATAATCTAATCATTTCACCTCTGAAAATCCTTGCATTGTCTAACATGTGAGCTTTTATTTAAACCATAAGAGATATATAGAAAGAAATTTATTAGGAGACATTAGCTCACAAGATTATGGAGAGTTGGAAGTCCCAGGAGGCCCAGGAAAGCTAATGGTATAATTCCAATCTCAATCCAAAATCCTAAGAATAAAAGAGAAACCAGTTCTATAAATCTCAGTCTGGGTTCAGGAGTGCCCATCTCCAAGGGGAAAAGATGAATGTCTCAGTTCAAGCAAGAGAATAAATTTATTCTGCCTCCACCCTTTCATTCTATTCAGATATTCAACAGACTGGATGGTGCCCACCAGTGTAGCTAAAAGTTCAAACACTGATCTCTTCCAGAAATGCGCTCACAGACACACATAGAAATAATGTTTTACTAGCTGTCCTGGCATCCCACAACCCAGTCAAGTTGATACATAAAATTAACCATCATATTGCTTGCACCATGATGGAATTGGATACTCAATTATGCACAATTCACCAGCAACACTACCCATGTGTAGTGTTGTACCTAGGCCTTAACTCTGACTGGATTAAAAAATTTTTAGTAAGGTTTGGGTCTTTTAAAATAAATTATTCAAAATAGCAGACAGCTTAACAGTTTCTAGGAGAAACATGTGCTTCTTAAATTGAAAATTCTGCCCCATTAACTTCCTGAAAGGTAAAGGTGGATATTTACTGGAGAGTTCTGTGAATGAGGTAATCTGCAATACAGTATGGCCCTGGGGGGGGGGGGAATCTTTCAAGTGTTCTAGCTCAATGTTCCTATTTGGAGGGATTTGTATTTAATGGATGACAAGTTAATGTGTCGTCAGTGTCTTGCAGTTGTGGCAAAGCTGCTAAAAGGAGTGACAAATGTTATATGTGCAACTTTCCATTTCACTGATAAATTAACTTGTCTGTTAAGAAGGAATTTTTAAACATCTTGTAAAACTAAAAGAACCCCCCAGAGGATTCTACTTTGTGATACTCAGTGACTTCCCTAGATCTTCTCAGTTGATTTTTTTGTGTGTGTGAGGGGGGGAATGGGTGTTTTGTTCTGTTTTCCACTGGGTCTTTGACTGTAAGTTTTATAAGGGAGAAAAGATTTCTCTAGCAGGAGAATCTGTACTATGGGGTGGAAGGTGTGACTTGGTGGTAGAGCACTTCCCCAGTGTGCATAAGGCAGGGATTTGATTCCCAGCTCTGGGTGAAAAAAAAATCTATAAAACACTGATAGTGATCCTACTAATTTAGTAGAATTTATCAATTCATGTGCTCAGGATCCCAAACGATGAACTGATGAACTGTCATAATCCCCTCGTCCCCACTAGGTCCTGCTCTTTGTATCCTAATACTGCCTGTATAGAAGACCTTCCCCAGAAGCACAAATGGTCCAGCAATAGAGTTATTAATACAGCCAATGTATTTGGAGACAAAGCAGACAAAAATTCTCTCTCTTACCTTATATTTAAGGCTACTGAGAAAAAGAAAATCCAAATCACAATATAGAATTACTCAAAGTAATCCAGAGCAGCTGGCCCATTGCCGCCAACTTCAACACACATGAAATAGGTCTTTAGAGTTCTACGCATCACGTGGCTTTTTCATCAGTTATAGTACTACTTCCTGCCCAAAGGCGTATTTTTGAATTTTTTTGATCATCTGAGAAATCTGTTCTGTTGTCTGCAAAAAGGCTATTTTTTAAAAAAACACTCAGATCCATAAGTACACATTATCCTTGGCCAATCTTCAGATTCTACACTGGTTCCTTTTCACTTTTCTGATTCTCTGTTGTCACTTTTTAAATAGAGGATTTGGTAAACACTAATTTCCATTTAGTGTTGACTAAGATATAATACAATACCTATTTTTGTTTTCATTTCTGAAGGAAAAAGGAAAAAAATACCAAATGAAAAGGTGATTCTTTTGGTGCATGTGTGCGGGCTTTGGGGTTCACAGAGAAGAGGACCTGCAAAGCACTGCAAAACCTTTCCATCCCACCCACAGCATCTTCAAGTCTTAATGTGATTTTTGCAAATCATTAGTTCTAGTGACCAAGAATCCCTACAGTGGTAGCATAGTGTAGTGTATAACAAACCAGAATAGACTAGAAAAATTCCAGACAATGGACACATATCTAAGGAAATGAATGTGTGGATCACTGGAAGAACAGCAAGCTGAGAGGCTCCCTGAATGGCCTGGGATGGTTTTCCCACCCAAGTCAATGCCTGTGTTCCGAACAGGCCTTAGGAAGCTGGGAATGACCATTTCCAGGTTATCCACTAGCTGCATGATCTTGAACAAACTATAATACCTTTGGGTTTCCACTTTCTAAATTGTAAAATGGAGAAAATGAGACTTCTCTTATAATACTCTAAGGAATGAAGCTCTATAAAATAGGATAGAATAGCATAGAACACAGCACATAGCATAGTGCCTGGTCCATTATATGCATTTTTAAAATGATAGCAACCAATAATAATGGGAAGAAGTCTTATGGTTATTAGTTGTCCAGGAGGAATGTTCATTGTTTGGCAAAAATACATATATTTTCTTCATGATCTCACCTGTTTCTCATATTTTTCCCTTTCCAAGCCCATTCCTAACCTCTTAGGTATCTATATCTATGCATTCCTTTCCCCCCAGAAAAATCTCACAGAATTGTATAAAATAAAACAAATCCTCACTTATTCTCCTAGTACATAGAGATATAGGAGAAAGACATCCCTGGCATGGAAGAAGGAATTGTTATTAAAGTCAGTGGGTGCAATTTGGGGAAGGTAAAATTCTTCCTCATACCCTTTAGTTTGTATTCAAATGGGTAACCAGCTACCCCAAGCAGGATGTCTCTGGATACCACTTACCATCTGACCCTGCTCATCTTTGTAACCTCCTCTCACACACCCACCCTCCTCACCAGGCTCTTTCTTCTCTCAGCAGTTCATACCCAGGTACATATCATGCTCCCTCTCATTTTATACCTTTATATATGATGTTCCTGTTGCCTAGAATGCCCAACTTCCATCCAGATAATTCCTAGGTAGGAATACCTGAATATTTAGCTTAGCTCACATTTTTTCAATTTTCCATGCCATCCTCCCCGGGGTTCCCTGGTTATTTGACTCTGGGATGGGGTTGGGGATTGAGATATACATCACAGCCTATGTGGATAGTGGCTCCCCGAAGCTGTCCTGGGCATGGGCTCCAGGATTGTACCTTGTCCTCCTATGTTCTGTTCTCCACCCCACCGCTTCTACCTACTCCAATAACCTAATGATAAAAATTTTTACATAATTTATTTGAAATCTTTCCTCCTAGAGTAGGAGTTCTTGATGCTGGAATATGGGTTCTATCTCTCTTCTCATTACTTCACATATAATAGGTACTCAATAAATATTTGATTAATTGGTGATTGGCGGATAAGTGAACTCACAAATGACTATGTAAATTCAAGCGTTAAATGAAGGATTACCTACAGAAGTGAGGATAGTAACTTGACTTTGTAAGGTCAGGAAAGAGACAATAATTAGGAGATCAAAATGTAGAAGAAATAAATCCTCCATTAGTAACTTAGTTAATGCCTCCTAAAGATTCCCTAGCCTGTTCCAGGCGAGGCTGTTTCACAGTTCTTTGACATCTTAGTCATGGGTTGCTTGCAGTTTAGTTAGTAAGCAAGGGGACAAGAGCAACAGGATGAGATATAGGCTAAGACAATGATAGACAAAGTTGGTTTCCTAGTACCATCTTGGGACTCACAAACCCTTGGAATTGAAATGGAGACAATATTTGTATATCCCAAGTTGCGAAGCCCTTTCCTAACTTCTTTATTATTAGTTTTTCTCACTTCCCTTTTCTTACTGTCCCACGTTTCAAAATTTTCTTCTTTGCTTGAGGCCATTCATCATGTCCTTTTTATCAGCTTTCCTGCTCCTTAGAGCAAAAAGTTCTTCCAGAAGGCCAAAAATACTAGATCATGTAATTACAGAGTACTGACTATGGGCCAAATGGGGCCTGACTTTGCCCATAGTCATGTTGCTGGAAGACACTCTAATACTCAGAACCTAACCACACTGAGTTATTGCAGCTCTCATATGGACCGCACATTCACAATTAGCTCTTCACGCAGATAAGAGTATGTACTTTGTCTCTGCTATTGCCCCTTGTGTCTTTTTATTTCATTATGACTATTGTGCTTAGAAGCCTGATTTTCAATCTGTAATCCTAGTGAAATTCCTTCAACATAGGTCACATTTAAACATAGATTTCTTTGAAGCAGGCTTTGTTGAAATTGATATCTATCATCTACTCTATCTACTTTCCAGGGCTACTATATTTTGCTCTAACTGGGAAGGATGAAATAATTTTTATATGAATGAACTTTGTAACCTGGCATATATTTTTAACTGGTATAAAATGTAAAAGTTCTAGGAAATATAAAAAGTTCTAGAAAGGATTAGTGTTCCTGAGGACAGCTTCTTAATTTGAACACCAGTTACTCTTTGGCCACATGGTCATTGAATTTATAGCCCTCAAGTTCAGTTGTCTCTCCCATTATACTTCTGCAATGTTTACCGGCAAGTGTAGCTAAGTAAAAATGTATTAAAAGGGGTCAGAATAATCTCATCCAGGGAACATATGGGTGAATTGCTGCAAACCATAAAAGGCAACTTAGACCAACCCCAAGGTGAATGCTACCAGCTGTCTAAAAGGATGCTTGGGTAATAATGATTTCCTTGCATGAAGGATAGGATAGGCCCCATGGCAAGCCTCATAGGAAGCAGAGTTATGAGCCAAGAGTTGTGAGAGCCAAAGTAAGGAGACATTAAGGAACAGCTGGGAATTCTTTCTCTCCAGGAGAGACTCAGTATTAGTGGAGACTTTTCAGTGGTGATCAACACATTGTCAAAGGTAGAGTTTGAAAAAACAAATAGATGCTGATAATTGATTCCTTCATCAGAATCAAGCAAACAAAAGCTCAGACATGAAAAAAATGGGAATGAGATCTGAGGCCATGTGTGATTCTTTCCTGTTTGAAAGAAGATTTTAGTGCCAGAAAGTATTCAACTACAAAGAAGTCCTCTTGTGAAGAAGGGGATATTTTTAAGATTTTTCTAATGATGTTTACCTCATATTCATCTAGAGTTTATAGTCTATGTATTTGTTTATTGGGCATATATATTCATAAACAACTTCTGTTATAGGGAGAGGAGAAGTGGAGTGGTTATATCATGAAGTTTTTAGGACTTATGAAAATGAATGATCATGTTTATTTTAACCATCATGGTTATTTCTTATACCCCTACTATGTTTACTTGAGGATGTAAAAATGACAAATAAATCTGAACAAAAACTATACTTTATTGATTTTTCAGAGTTAAGAGGAAGATTTATGACACCTGGAACCTTTCGGCTGGTTTGGAAGAAAGTAAGTTGAATGCAGACATGCTAGACTGCTGCTAAGGCCCATGGACAATCCACAACTCACTCTTCTCTATCAAACTTTAAGATTTATTAATAATATGCTGCCTTTGCAAAGCAAAAAAAATCTAATGCCAAGAAGGTATATTCTTCAATATTTGGAATAGACACGCTCTCAAGACAATGGCTTCAAAGGTCTCCTGCTTATATGTTTTGACGGTCGTGTGCTGGGCCAGCGCTCTCTGGTACTTGAGCGTGACTCGTCCTACTTCATCCTACACTGGCTCCAAGCCATTCAGCCACCTAACAGTTGCCAGGAAGAACTTTACATTTGGCAACATAAGAACTCGACCTATAAACCCACATTCTTTTGAATTTCTAATAAACGAGCCCAACAAATGTGAGAAAAACATTCCTTTTCTTGTTATCCTCATCAGCACAACCCACAAGGAATTCGATGCCCGCCAGGCCATCCGGGAGACGTGGGGGGATGAGGACAACTTTAAAGGGATCAAGATAGCTACCCTCTTCCTTCTGGGCAAGAATGCAGACCCTGTTCTGAATCAGATGGTGGAGCAGGAGAGCCAGATCTTCCACGACATCATTGTGGAGGACTTCATTGACTCCTACCATAACCTGACTCTCAAAACATTAATGGGGATGAGATGGGTGGCCACTTTCTGCTCAAAAGCCAAGTACGTCATGAAAACAGACAGTGACATTTTTGTAAACATGGACAACCTAATTTATAAACTCCTGAAACCCTCCACCAAGCCAAGAAGAAGGTATTTCACTGGCTATGTCATCAACGGAGGGCCCATCCGGGATGTCCGCAGTAAGTGGTATATGCCCAGAGATTTGTACCCTGATAGCAACTACCCACCATTCTGTTCTGGGACTGGCTACATCTTTTCAGCTGATGTGGCAGAACTCATTTACAAGACCTCACTGCACACAAGGCTGCTTCACCTTGAAGATGTATATGTGGGACTGTGTCTCCGCAAGCTAGGCATACATCCTTTCCAGAACAGTGGCTTCAATCACTGGAAAATGGCCTACAGTTTGTGTCGGTATCGCCGAGTTATCACTGTGCATCAGATCTCTCCAGAAGAAATGCACAGAATCTGGAATGACATGTCAAGCAAGAAACACCTCAGATGTTAAAATTTTTACCCATGTAAATATGTTTCTTTTCTTTTTTTTAAGAAATGGGGCCTAAGGTGTTGGTATATTACAGGTGTCCCCAGGGGAAAAGAACCGGTGAAGGGGTTTTGTACAGATTTTTGCCTCCTACTCCTAGCTCCTTCTTGGATTACCAATTCACAAATGCTAAGCTTCTGTCTTAGAAACAATAAAAGAATTAGAAGGACCAAATTTCATTCTCAGGTCCTAAGACATGCAATTTATCAAAAAAAAAAAAAAAGTGACTTCCAGACAACTCCTAGGATTTATGCACTGTGCATCTGAGATAAAAATCTGGTTCTGGGAAACTGAAACTTACAGTAACATCTTCACATCATCTCTGCAAAAATAAGTAGATAAGTAAACAACTTTTTCAAAAACAATTCAGAAACGATGCACAGTCAGGAAGACACACTGGATGTGATTATTAATACCGTGTGTGTGTGTGTTATTGTTACATTGAATTTTTACATATGTTGCCATGTAATGTGTACAGTATTTGTGGTTCCAACACTGGCAGAGAGGCTGCAGTGAAATGGATGGGAACTTAAAATTGAGAATCAAATAGTCTGTGTGTTTGAAAGGCAACTCTACTTGCTCATCCGAGGATTAAACCTGGTCAGCAGGTAGAATGTGTATAAAATGCTACTTAAACAAAAAAAAATTTCTGCTCTTTTGGAACATTACACGGTGCCTCCAAGGAGACTTTGCCAAATGTAATAATCTCACCTGCTTCCTTCTGCATAATGCTGCTAAATGCTTTTCAGTTTCTGGATCAGGCAAGCACATGTCTCCATATGTAGAAAACAAGCTGGTAGGAAGCCAGAGAACAATGAATCACATTGAGAAAATATGAATTTAGGTATACATTATAATTAACATAAGCTTAGAAATAGTATAAGATGCCCTTCCCACACATTTGCAAAGCATAACAGGTACCATATTATTGAAAGATTTGGCCCTACCATTGATAGAAGTGATAGTAACACCAGAAATATCCAAGTACCTTCAACAGCAAAGCTATTATAAGGTGTTCTCGGGGCTATGTGATGGAGTACCATAGGAAGGAAGGGTGGGGAAGCCTGGGTTCAGATTCTATTAATGCCACCAAATCACATGAGCAGGCCTTTTAACATTGCTGTATTTCAATATTCTCACTTGTAAAATGGCTGTTTAAAAAAAAAAAAAAACACCTACCTCACAGGTGCTGTGAGAGCAAATTGCATTTGCTAAGATTTTTGAGATTCTTAGTTTAAAAGGTGCTACATAATGCAATGTATCATGCATTATGCCAAATGCTAAAAGGATTACTATAACTATAATGATGGTCATCAGTAGTAGTACATCATCTTAATATAAAATCTACCAAAATAAAGATGAACTATGAACTATCAGTGTTCTTAATTCCTCCAAGACTTTGATTTTTCCTTGGCTATAAGTTAGTTGTTTGGCGAAGCTTCAATTTCTCTGCCATCTCTTCTGTTTTCAATGAGTAAGCTATCTTTTCCGTGTGTTTCTTTGCTAGCCCCAGGGGCTGTAGGTGAAGGCATTGTTCTTTCTTTAGGGGAAGCATTGGCTGGGAGTCTATTACAGTAAGTGAAGCATACACTTGCAAAACGCATCATGACAACTTAGGTCTCAGGAAACATTTTGCCTGAATTATCTTTAAGAGCGTTGAGGACAGGGAGAATCACTTCTATCAGAAAAACAGGCACTCAGCGAACCTACACATTGCACATCTCCCATTCTTTAGAAAACTCATTGTTTTTTTTTTAAAAAAAAAGTCCCCAGCTGAAAGAGTACACCTTTTAATTTATTTATTTTTTTTTTAACCTGACCTTTGGGAGCCCCCATAGAAGTCAATGGCAAACAAAATGAACAAACAGAAGTCAAGGCCTATCTCTTGAAGACACTGGATCTCTCATCTCCAGCCCCAAAGTTCCCAGTATAAGACAGGACTTCCTGTCCCTTAATACATCTCATCTCTGTTTAGCAAGACTGATGATTTTGATTACAGAACAATGTTAGTGACCTTGGGAGAAATGGAGCAGCACAAGGTGAACCACCCTCCCACCCTGTAGCCTCAATTGCTGTGAGTTCCAGTTACTGGGGAAGTCTCATGACTTCATTCTTGATTCACCTCCCAACCATGCAGCTGAATCAAGTCCACGTCTCATACTACTGCCTTGCATCAACCCCACGCTCAGCCAAGCCACCTTTGATGTCAAGAAATCACACATTATAAACATTATATATGTACATCTCTGAATTATTTTATACAGGTGTGTATAGAGTATGAATAAAGCCCTAATCTTGAAAAGGAGCAAAAATCAGAAAATCATACATCTTAAAAACCTAACTTTTTTATGCTAGGTAGTGCCCATGTGACAAATATGTAAATATTCATCAAAGACCACATGTATATATTTTAAAGCCATTATTTTCTTCTCCCCAACTGTATGTACAGCTAGACTCTGCCTGCTATGTAACATTTTCTTCTGCATGGAGCTCGGTGAGGCAAGGCCATTTGTCCAGTATTTCAATAGCCTTAAGCATGTTTGCCCTTTCTTTTCTGAATGTTCAAAAAAAAAAATATTGAAGTGATCAAGAAAAAACTCTAACTTTCTACTTTTGTTAACTTTTTGACATGACACTGGCCAAATTGTCACAATTATTTGTGAATCCATTATTATCATTTCCTTGACATAAAATAATGTTTCATAATAATGGCAGTATTCTGGGGCCAGGGATGTAGCTCAGTGGCAGAGCTCTTGCCAACCACATACAAGGCCCTGGGTTCCATCCCAGCACTGCAAAGACATAAATAACTAATGGCAGTATTCCACCAGGAGTCATTCAGACAGTTTTTACAAAACTGTTCCCCCACCTGTTTTTCATTATGCACCAGATAACAATGGGTATCAATAATCAGTGTCTATGTTCTTAAAGGGTTTTTTTTCCAAATTTATTTTTTGAAAAGAAGTTTTATCTTTGGTGGCTAGTTTGCGTGGCTTTGTGTCTTCTTATATTGGAGCAGTTTCAATACACAATAATGTACTTTGAAATAACCAGAATCAAAAAGTGAAGATCATTTTCAATTTGGAATAAATTCAGAAGAACAAAACCCCTTGTGTGATACGATATGCGGAAAACAAACTCTTTACAGAGAAGCCAAGGAAGGAGTTTTTCAATCAAATTTCTTCTACCAAAAGACAATGGAATATTTCTGTACAGCATCTGGGATATTTTCTACCTTTCCTAATATGTGGGTTCAGTGGGGGAATTGATTATGTCATTTCTTCTGTAAAGGTGAAGATAGTTTTTATAAGCAACAAAGTAACTTGTGAATGAAAGAAGTAATTTACTAGAAACGCTTGTTGATAATTGACATTTAGGTATATCGTTATATATGAATGATTGTATTTATGTATTTATTTGTTCAAAATTGTACATATGGTTTCGCCAAAAGTAATTGTCTGTAAAAGTGCACTCTCCGGGTTTGTAGTACTATTTAGGGTTACATGGGTTGCCAATCAAGCTGCTAATCAGAATACTATTTTTTTGTATCAATGTTATAAAACTAAAAATGACAAATAGATGCTGAAGATGTCTTTACATTCAGTTTCTTCACCTTCCTCTTGAAATGTAAACTGTTAATTGAAAGCACGATGCTAATGTACAGGCCCATCTGTCCTGAGGAAGAGTACAATTCCATAAAGCTGATTTTTTTAAACATTGAGGCAAATAAACAGAAGAAGAACATAATCCATTTTGTTGGGGTTTTTGTGCATGAATCTCTTTGGAGAAATGTGATTGTGAAAATTAATTGATGTCCACAATTTACCAAGGTCTCCCTAACCTCAGTGTAGGTGATGACTCATCCCCATCACAGCTCATCCCCAAGAGCCCAGAACAACTCCAACAGTTAGCTTGGACACCATTTGGTCCTATAAGTAGAATTTGGGCTAAATCCACTTCTGGATTTAGGAAACAGGTATCTAGATGGCCTCACAGAGGCGTTTTAACTGTCCTCTGTTTTAAGGACAAATTCCAATGGCATTATATTGATAACGTACTTGGTGAATTAGGGCATGTCAAATCTAAAACAAAAGAGATGTCATTCTTACACCTCACCCACGTATATCCTTTGGAATATTGCATACACCCTTAAAGTTTAATGGGATTGGAAATAACTATTCAGACATTCTTTAACCAAAGACAAGTAGACATTGCTAATACCTAACTGCATAAACAAGAGATTAAGCTATTTAAGAAACAAAATGGTGCTTCATTGTTTTTTTTTTCTTTCCAATTCTGATCTAGTTAAGCAGGTACTCATTTATTAACTGAAATTTAACTTCAGATGCATTCCTTCTGTTTCTTGCACTTCCAAAAGGTAGAATCTATCAGGTAAGAAAAAAATAATGTGATTAAACAACAAAAACACAAGTATACAGATTTGTATTCCACTTGACTTTTTTAAAGGACTAACATGAAAAGCAGTGTTCTAAAAATATAGTCCCCAGACCAGGAACATTTTATTCATCTGGGTACTTGCTAGAAATGCAAGGAATTTTTGGTCCCTACTAAAAACTTTGGTCCTTACTAAAAATCTATTTCAACAAGCCCCGTAGGTGATTCTTATGCATGCTGAAGTTCAGGACTTCACTATGGGTCCTTTATAGGAAAAGTTTGACAACCTCTGACCAGGAGAAATAGGAGAAAATGGGGTTACAGACAAAGTGTCTCCAGGTATGAATAAGGAATCACATCAATAAAGCATGTTGAAATCATTTCTCCATGTAGCTAAGGAAATGACAAAGCAGTCATGATAATGAATTACATCAAAAACTGACAGCTGCATATATTTTTAAAATATTTCCTTTTTCTTTTTCAGGGCGATTTTTTAAAACGATAAAAGCTTGATTCTAATTGTAACAATTATCCACAGTTTAATTAATATATTGCTTAAAGATGCATGGGTATCAAACCTAAGAGGGTGGGTTTCATATCGCTTGATTATCATAATTACAAGCATTCTATTTTCTCATTTGCTTAATTGATTGTCATAGATTTCCAAATGAACTCCCACTGCTGGAAGAGAATTGAATACATTTCTAAGTAGAAAAAAAATAACAGAAATAGGGCTATTTAGAAGAGCAGTGTGTCCCAGAATATAATCCATATGAACATGAAAAATGGCCCTTGATAATATCTCCTCACCTCTTTGCTGGTTAAAATGGGCAGTTTTGTGAAATGAAAAAGAAATGAATGAAAAAGTATTATTGATTCAACAACATCTATAATAACGCTGGCTCCACTGTCTCTTCGGCCAGAGTTGCCCAGCATTCAAGAAAATTTTTCCATTTAGTTTTCCTTATAGAATCTATTAGTTTGGTGCATTATGTTGACTATTTGTTATGCCTCTTGCAATGACCTCAGTCCTCACCTGGAGGGAACATGGCACAAGAGGTGATTTATTCTCTCTCTCAGGTTTATTCCAGGGCATTTACTCAGCAGTGGCTGCGGGATATGGCAGGCTGGGCAGAGTTACATTGAGGGGATGGTATGTGATGAAGACTATTTTTCAAACTAAGGCAAGGATGACCTTAGCAAATGTGAGGTGAGGGGAAAACTGCTAGGGAATTCTCCCGTCAAAAAGCCTTAAGCTTTCAGTGCCCATTCCTCTGTGCTGTAGTTGACATTGTTTAATCCTAACAGCCCCATGAAGTATATTCTGTTATTATCTCCAGCTGACAGATTAAGAAACAGGCCACAGAGAATATACATGGTGAATTCGGGTCCTCTGGCTGTAAAGGCCATGTTCTTAACCAATACAGCATGTTGCTCCCCAAAATAAGAAATATATACCTCACAATACCAAACCATCCCAGACCCTAGTTCCTGTGGAACTCAGTGCTTCTTATTTTTGGAAATTTTAATCTCCTTAAAAAAATAAAACTGAGTTGTAATTGATATGCATTGAAATTCATCCTTTTGAAGTGCACAGTTCTGTGAGCTATTGACAAATGCATACATTTGGATAACCACCACCATAATCAAGATTTGGAAGAGTTCTATCACTTCCCCAGATTTTCTCAGTTCCCCTGAAAATCAACCCCCCTCATCTTGTCCTGAGCAATAACTGTTCCCTTTCCAAATGTTTATTTTACATGACATTTGCATGTTTTCCAGGAGTTATCATACATAATCTATTTAATGTAAATAAAAAATTTCTATAGATAATCCATGTGATATCTTAGTAACCAAAGAAATGGAAAAACTGAAAAGGTCTAGCAAATGAAAAAAAAAAAAAAGAAAAGAAACCCCATGTAAGTACCAGTAAAAGATTCAGAATTTTAAAATAAAACAGCATTGATTCAAGAATACACAAGCCTAGTATGTGATGGCATGCAAGCCATAAATCCATTACCCCACTCAGCCAGGTTAGTTCAGTTCACTAGGAACTTTACTAGAGCTTCCATCCATCAGAGTTCTCACACACATTTCAGTAGAGAAAACAATCTATAAGTTCAATTATGCTTTATTTCCCTCTTGGAAGCAAAGGATCCTCTGGAGAGGCATCCATCACTAGCTAGTTCATCAAAAAGGCCAGCCCTCTCTGCGCTCTCGATTTGTCTCCACATCTGTGTCAAACTACACTCAGACAAACTCTTCTGTATCTGATTTGCCTCTGTTCCATTAGTTTCTTCAATATATGCTAGTTCACAATTCCTTTAGGAAAAGGCAACTTCACAATTACGTGGCGCCCTTCAAACTTCACTGAGAGAAGCATCTGAGTGAACTGGGAAAGCATGCCACACGCAAAAAGATGCTTCTCTGTCCTTGTGGGAGTCCAAACCATAGGTAGCATGTATGGAAGAAAAACAGGATATGGGAGCAGAAAGGACAGGATGAGGGATATACAAGCTCTGGCATGCTTCGCAGATTGCCTGGAAATCTTGTTAAAATTTTGAGGGTAGTTCTGTGTTCCCAGATTATTTTCTTACAAACCCCCAAGCAAAGTTGCTGTTGCTGGTGCATGGCCTGCCCTTTGAGTAACAAGGCTCTAAGACTCGAGGCTAAATTCTAGACAGGTGTACTTGCATTTGATAAGCATCTATTTGGAGCCATACCAGAAGCTCTTGCATACATTGCCTCTTTAAATATTCACACAATCCTGTTGTAATTAAACATTAAGATGAAGCTTGAGTCTCTAGTATAGTTTTATGTACAAACTTGACCTTTTTATTTTTTATGTATAGTTGTCCCTACAACCTCATAGGACTTCAAAGAAGGTCCTAAGAAGAAGAAATACATCCAAAAAACAAAAACACTGAAGCAAGATATCACACTACTATTTTGAGGATCTAGTACCTAGTGTATTGTACAGGATTCTTTGTTAAATGAAGTTGGAGCTCATAAACTAGCCCAGGTCAACATCGAGCCTGATGACTTCATCTTCCCACCATCTACCAAATGTTGAGAGCCACAGCCAAAGGGGCCCCAGCAAACTTCCAGCTGTGAGCCAATCATCAGCTGGCAGTCTGAAGGTTTGCTTGATTATGGCTAGACAAGGTTTTAGGAAAGGAAAAAGATTAGAAAAACAAGAACAAGGTATAGCAGCACCAATACAAATAAATCAAGGAACAGACAGACATGGGTTGGATTTTCACAAAGGGCCACTGAGACAATAAAAATTACATGGAAATCAGAAAGACCAGTATGGGTTCCTCAGTGGCCCTTGACTAAAGAAAAGATACAAGTAGCCCATGATCTGGTCAAACAACAATTAGCGGAAGGACATATACAACCTTCTGTATCTCCCCCTAATACTCCCATTTTTGTCATCAAAAAGAAATCTGGTAAATGGAGATTATTGCAAGATTTAAGAGCCATTAATAATGAAATGGTCATTATGGGACCTGCTCAATCGGGGATTCCTCAATTGTCTGCTTTGCCAAAAACTTGGTATGTTTTAGTTATAGATATTAAAGATTGTTTTTTTTCAATTCCAATTCATCCTGAGGATAGTCCACATTTTGCATTTACTATCCCTGCACTAAATCATGAAGGTCCTGATCAGAGATATGAATGGAAAGTACTCCCTCAAGGGATGGCTAACAGCCCAACTATGTGTCAAATTTATGTTAACAAAGTAATCCAGCCACTTAGAAATCAAAATTCTGAGCTACAAATATTTCACTATATGGATGATATATTATTAGTACACAAAGCTAAAAACACATTGCTAGAATGTTATGCCACACTTACAAACTTATTAAAAAATTATAATCTAGAGATAGCAATAGATAAAGTACAATTAAATTTTCCAATTAATTATTTGGGAGTTCTATTATCCTCAACCATGGTCCGTCCACCAAAAATTCAAATACGAGTAGATCAACTCAAATCACTTAACGACTTTCAAAAGTTATTAGGAGACATAAATTGGATAAGGCCTTATCTAGGTATTCCAACAGGAGAATTGGGACCTTTATTTGATATCCTAAAAGGTCCATCAGATCCAAATTCACCCCGAATGTTAATGCCTGAAGCAAGAAAGGCATTAAAAATCATTGAAACATATATGGAAAATATGCATTTGGATAGAATTGATATAAGTTTGCCTTTATTATTTATTGTACTACCAACAAAAAATATTCCTACAGGAGTATTGTGGCAAGAAGGTCCATTATTATGGATACATTTATGTTATTCTCCTAACACTATTCTTACTAGGTATCCTGAGGCTGTAGGACAATTAATACTCAAAGGAATAAAAACAGCAAAGGCAGTGTTTGGAATTTCTCCTAATAAAATTATTACTCCATATACTATGAATCAAATTGATGAATTAGCTAATGAGTTAAATACTTGGGCAATAATCATGTGCAAATCTAATGTTTCATTTGATAACCACTTACCATCTAATCCTTTATTGTCTTTTTGGTCATTGCATCCTGTAATTTTTCCAAAAATGACAAGAAAAACACCTATCATGAATGCTCCAAATATATTTACTGATGGGTCAAATAATGGTACAGCAGCAATAGTTACACCTAATTGAACTTTTACATTTTTAGTACCCAAACAATCAACTCAAAAGGTAGAGCTTAATGCAGTATCACAAGCTTTTGTGATGTTTAAAGATTCTGTATTTAATTTATTTTCTGATAGTCAGTATATAGTTAATGCTATAGTATCCCTTGAAGATGCTGGTAGGATTTTGCCTTCTTCTACTGTTTTCTCTTTGTTTTCCACTATACAAAGTTTAATCTGGGACAGGAAAGATCCATTCTTTATAGGACATATCAGGGCACATACAGGATTGCCTGGAGCCCTTAGTTTGGGCAATGATTTAGCAGATAAAACTACACATGACATACATATTTTCTCTATACTAGAAGAAGCTATAAATTTTCATAAAAGGTTCCATGTCAATGCTAATACTTTACAAAAGCATTTTAAAATAACTAAGGAACAAGCTAGACAAATAATAAAACAATGTCAAAATTGTGTGACCTTTTTACCACAAGTTAATCTTGGAGTCAATCCTAGAGGACTGATACCTAACCATATTTGCAGATGGACGTCACACACTTGCCAGAATTTGGAAAATTAAAATATTTGCATGTTACAGTTGATACTTCTTCTGGATTTTTGATGGGCTCCCTTCATGCCGGAGAAAAAACTAAAGATGTTATAGCTCATTGCTTACAAAATTTTGCCACTGTGGGCATTCCAAAACAGTTAAAAACAGATAATGCCCCCTGGTTATACGTCTACTTCTTTTAAACAATTTTGCTCATCATTTGGCATTACTCATATAACAGGAATCCCATACAATCCACAGGGACAAGGCATAGTTGAAAGAGCTCATCAAACTATTAAAATGTACTAATAAAGCAAAAAGACGGAATTGGGAAGGGGTATATATTCCCCAAAGATAAACTTAAAATAACCCTTTTTACTCTAAACTTTTAAAATTTGGATTCATCAGGACTTAGTGCTGCAGAAAGGCATATGTGTCCAAAAAATGTACATAAGCCCAGGGTACTTTGGAAAGATATTCTAACAGGACAATGGAAAGGTCCTGACCCAGTAATTGTCTGGAGTCGGGGGTCTGTTTGTGTGTTTCCACAGGAAGAACAGCAGCCAATTTGGATTCCAGAGAGATTAACTAAAGCGAATTCTACAGACCAAAAAGAAGATGATTTGGCTCAAATCAATAACAGCTGATACCCAAAATTCCAATTTGGCTATCCTTACATCTTCGACAGAACCAGGATGCTTTTTTCAATATCTGTTTTATTATTGCCCTTTCCCATATCATGAAGTTCTATTTTGTTTTTTGAGCTCATACAGACCTAGGTTAATGTTTTGCTGATCAGTTCTATTTTTTTTTTTGACTATAGAGTTTTTAAACATTGCAATGGAGATTTCACCTGTAAAAAGTTATAAGGCCTTTACTATTATGTTATGTGTTGTATGTATTATATTATGTGTGCACACTTGTGTTTTGTGTTATATGTTTGAATGTACGTATGTCCATATATCATATATGATGAGCACTCATGAAAAAATGGATCCAAATTTTTTTTATTCACGTGATTTAAATGGTTTAATTTAAATTGGGTAAATAACTGTTAAGAATTGTTTTAATATGTAAACAAAAAAGGAGGTTAACAGATCTGTTTGTTTAATTTCACCTATCCTTTTCATTATATTTAATAATTCTCTTCAAGATAATGTAAATTGTTAAGAAAATTGTTTTCTTTTAGTGCCTTCTGGAATGTTACACAATTATTAATATTAACCATTATTGCCAGAATTCCTATCTTCATCCCAGTGCCGGTGAAGATAATGTAAATTGTTAAGAAAATTGTTTTCTTTTAGTGCCTTCTGGAATGTTACACAATTATTAATATTAACCATTATTGCCAGAATTCCTATCTTCATCCCAGTGCCAGTGAAGACAATGTAAATTGTTAAGAAAATTGTTTTCTTTTAGTACCTTCTGGAATGTTACATAATTTTTTTCTTTAGCCATTATTCCCTGTGGCGGTGAAGACAAAGATAAAACTAATCTACAGTTTCTGCAATAGCCATCACTGACCGCTTACAGAACTTGCCTAAACTATGTGTCACTTGTATGCATTGTGAACTCACTTGTAGGCATTGTGAACTATCTGTTGGTGCAGTGACTTGTGGTAGTGTTGGGGTATTTTTGATGATGATGTCATCGGTGGTACAATTTTCCCAAAAGGAGCCGTCAATTGGCTTGGTATATCTTCCTCCCTTCTGCTTGTCATGATCGTTCAGCTAAAATTTGGGGGCCAACAGAGGTGAGGCAAAGAACCTCACCCCCCCGCTGGTACCTCTCCACAGGTGTGGCTGTATACTGGACCGGTAGTCAATGACGGGTAAGATCCAATTACAATGGTACCAACCTAAGACAGGAGGCTGACGCCCTGAGGTCAGCTCATCCAAAGACGGGTAAGGACCATATGTAGTATTGGACAACCTAAGGCAGGCACGGTCCCTAAGCCACATGCTTGTTGTTTAAACAGAGAGGGGGAGATGTTGAGAGCCACAGCCAAAGGGGGCCCAGCAAACTTCCAGCTGCCAGCAAACCTTCAGACTGCTAGCTGATGATTGGCTCACAGTGGCCCCAGCAACATCTAGCTGATTGGCTCCTCCACGGAGCTGCTCATTGGCCTGTTTCCCTGCCCATTCAGACCACGGAGCTGCTCATTGGGGGACTTCTTTGGCTCCGCCCACGCAACCCAGCCAATCGGCCTCAAGAGCAGGAGGATTGTGGGAGGTGGAGAGGTTTGTGTGGGTGAGAGGCTTGTGGAAGCCGGTGGTGGCAGTTGGGCTCTAAGGGTTTTTCCTGAGGAGCTGTTTTGTTTGGCGTTTGTAGTTCTAAAAATAAAGTTAGTTTCTTTTGACAAGTGGCTCCTGAATTGTGCCCAGCCAGACTGCAGCAACCAAACACTTATCAAGACACAGAGTGGGCAGGCCAAACAGCAGGCAAAAGAGATTAAGAAGGGAAACATGTACGGCCAGATTATAGGGCCCCTGGTTCCAGATCATGGAAGGAAGGCAGCAGAAATAATCATACAAGTATGTCACCTGTTAGCAAATGGTTACATGCCCCATGAGAGTGGCCAAATAATTGTCATAGAAAATGGCCATTCAGGGGCTGTGGCTGTAGCTTAGTGGTGGAGTGCTTGCCTAGCATACATGAGGACTTCGGTTCAGATGCACAGCACTAAAATACAAACAAACACACAGAAAGAAAGTGGGCATCCACATCAGAAATATGACCATGTGAGAGGACCAGATAGGAAGGAATCTTGTTTTTAGCATTAAAATAATAATAATAATAATAATAATCAGAAAAGAAAAAAAACTAGGTGGTATCTCCCTAAAAAGGGATTCAGCATTTATTCAGCATTTATCATTACCACTGTTTTGGGGTTGAAGAATGCAAGAGTCAGGGAAGTGGCTTTTCTAATGTAAAAAAAAAAAATGATAACTGGAAGCTGGGTATGGTGGTGCACACCTGAATTCTCAGCCACTCAGGTGGTTGAAGTAGGAGGACCACAACTTCAAAGCCATCTGGAAAACTTAGTGAGACCCTGTCTCAAAATAAAACATTGGGGGGATAAAATAAAATTGAGGGATAGCTCAGTGTATGAAACCCCTGGGTTCAATCCCTCATACTGCATAAAAAGTAAAAAATTGATAACTGAAGAGATACTATTCAACCCCATTTGACTGGAGTCCAATGCTTTTTCCTCCCATTTTATTGTACTGCTCTCTATTCCATTTGCAATTCTAGAAGCAAAGTACCAGAAAAACCTGGCTCTAAAGGTTAGAATCAGCAATAAATCCAAGGTCAAATGGGCAGTCAGTGCTAAGAGTAAGGGACAAGTTTGAAAAGTCAGCATTAAAAAAAATAAAATGACCTGGAGTCCACACATGTGGCCCAAAGGACATGCAAATAACTAAGACAATGGGGTCAGAATTCAGGGAAGAGTCAGAGAAATAGATTCAGAAAATCCATCAGAGTTACTTAATATTAAGTGGCAAAACACAGAGAACCAGATTTTTCAGGCAGAGCTTTCATCCAGGAATCCTTCTAACCACTATGAATTAGGTAGGCTACAGGCAGAGGGAGGACTGTACCGCTCTGCTTTAGAATCTAGAAATAACTCAATCAAATGTAACCATAAATAAGTGCTTTTCAACAAAACATAAAACACACTTTGCAGTGGCTCTGTGTGAACTTCTTATTTCCAAGGCAATAGAGGGAAGAGAAAAAAAATGACTTTAAAGTAACCAAAGGAGAAGGAAGCAAGAGAGACAAAAGAATTTTAAAAAGAGAAAACGAGTGAGGAGCAGGGAGAACAGGAAAGTAGGAGTAGAAAGCAATAACACAGGGTGAGATGGAAGATGAGCCAAGAGTCACAACTGTTTGGGGAATATGTTGGGTAGTATTCCTTTGCTTTTGCCACTGTGAAAAGTGTCTGCCATAGACACAGTACTGCCATAGCCACTTCCCATCAGTTCTCTTTTAACTAGAAGAAGGATGGGAGGAGGTGTTTCCCTGAGGCAGATATAAACCCAAGCCTTTTGCTAAGGTAATATGTTCATCAAATCATATTTTCTTATTTATTAGCTTATTTTTTGCTTATTTGTTTGTTTTTCTTTACTTTATTAAACTTAGTTGATTCTGATGCCCAAATCAAAAACATGACATTTTCTTTCATTAATTTTTTTCAGATGTGTGGTAGATTAGATCCCAGAGATTAGACCTGCTTGGATTTCCAAGGACATGGACTAAACAATCATTGACACCTCTAGCATTTTAAGCGGAGAAGGATGTTATTAGAGACTTTGCTCTCTGCTACATTAGAAGGCAGTTACAAGCTAAAGCAATTCTCACTTTAAAATCTAGCTTTAAAGTCAAAATAATGAGATTCATATTTAGTTTTTGATAAACTATAAAATCAATTTCAATTGGGAAACCTGTCATTTTGCTTTATTACCCTTGGATAGATGGCAGAATGTTGATGGAAGTCTATGGAGCCTCAGTCATTCAGTCAACCGTTTACTATTAAATATTCTTTGAAGGCTGACAAGGACCAGACACAATGTTAGCACCAGGTACTATATATACATATATTTAGGAACTGATGGTCCAATATTTGTTTCAAAGTTCAAACTACTTTGTGAAAATATTCAAAATCAAAATGTACTTCTTCAAATTACCCAGTACCTGGATGTCTTTGTAGGTGATATTTCATTCTTAATCAGACTTGTGATCTGGGTTCACCAAGCCAGAATTGTTTGTAACTTTGTTCTTGGAATCAGTTTTTTGTTTTTGTGAATAAACCTAATGGGTTAGAATATGGGTTAGGTTGGTGCCTGTCGGCCAGAGAAGAAGCATGATCATGCATATTTAGTCCTATACATTTAAGTCTCTCAGATCCTAAACTCATTCTCATTGCCCAGCCACAACCAAGACCCTGTAAGTTTAATTTACATTTTGAGGTGATACTTAGGTGTCATTGAACAAATGGAAGATTGCAGAGAATTCAAAGTAGGTTTAATAATTTAAAATAAAAACATCTGTGACATTAAAAGAAGCATATTGCACAATGGGAAATAGTCTTTGATGAAAAGCTTTAGGGGAGCAGATACGTCCCAGTTCCCTGCCCTGAGTGGGAAGTTACGTCCCATCTATATACACAGCCATAAATGTGCTCCTGGACATGGTTTGAAATCTCCAGATCATTCATCAATTGCCCCACAAGGGCTCAGGCGTCTCTTACTTAACTTTATTGAACTCCACATAAATACTCAATAAGTTTGAAAGCCCCTCAGAAATCTCCCCTATACACATAACTGTTCCATGGTCTGGGATGACTCTCCCACACCAGATCTCCATTTCACTCACACTTAAAAACCTAAGTCAAATGCTATCTACTCATGAAGCTCTTTAGTACTTGTTATTACTCAAAGAAAGCATGCAGGTGAGGCAATCAATCGTCTATTATGAGGGTTGTGGGGCTTCTCAATGCATTTGATGATGCCACTTAATCTCTCCAAATATGAATTTCACCAGATAGAATGCTGAAGCCACAAATACTTCCTGGTATCAATCCAGCAGTGTAAGAGAAGGATTTCCTGGATCATTTCCCTTTATGTTTAAAAGAGCTGATGGGTTCCTTTGGAATGGACCAAAGCAATGATTACCAACCTTGGACCTTGCAAACATTATTTATCTTCTCTCAGATATTTCTCCCACCCCCAATTTTTCCTGAAGTCCCAGTTGCTCGAGGAACTGTGGGAATCCCCCTTGACATCTGCTTCCATCTCGCCCAAAGAGTCCCTTATCAGGTCCTCTAATATGGTTTTACTATTTTAGTAGCTTGATTGCTCATCTCTCTAATCTACCATCCCTTCTCCAATCCCTCACCCACAAAGCATCCAGCCAGGCCTTCTGAAAACAAAACTCAGACCATTTTGTCCCCACCCCGAGTACCTTGATTAAAATATAAAATCCTTAATGTAGCCAAAAGGTCTTGCATGATTCTTTTTCTGATGAGCTATCCACTCAGTTTCAATGGAGAAACCTGTCCTTTGGAGCTCTGACTACATCTGAGACCTCACCTTGTGCCTCTTCACATGCCAGCTGCACTGGCCTTCTCTCCTTTCCAAGAACCTGGTCAGCACTCTTCTTCCTCAGAACCTACTTCTACTCTGTTCATGTGGTTTCACTTCTCACAGTTCCCTCTCCCCAGGAACTTTGATCACTCTTTGATAACCCCACCCAACCCAGAACTCGTATAGGTATCATCTCAGAGAGACCTTCCCTGATTCTTCTGTCTGAAATGAATCTCTTTGTCACTCAGTTGCACAGTACCTGGCTATTTCTCTTCATGTCTATCAATATTTATAACTGTTCATCTTTAGGGAATTTATTTTCTTAAAGTCTGCCTATTCATCTAGACTACCATCTTCATAAAGACAGGACAATGTCTGTTTTGTCCACATTTTGTGTCCAGCAACAAACATGGAGTCAGACAAAGAAGGTATTCAGTAGGCATCTACTGAATAGCTAAATCAACAAAGTTTTCTATAATATCAAGGAAAATTCCAAATAGTTCTCTAAACAAAGCTAATTTTACCTCAGTCTTCTTTTCTTTTTAACTTATTCAGTCCTTTCGAAGTGATAGTATAAAAATCTACTATCTAGAAAAATCTAAATTGACAGTTTCGATGTCCAGATACATGTTTCTCCACCACCTTTCACTTCACTCCAGATGCAGAGAGCTCACTCATTCTTTAGGGCCATACATTCCCTTTCTGTGAAGATAAAATAATCTTCAGACACAATAGACAAAAAAAAAAAAAAAAAACTCTGCTGATGTAGTTTTGTAGTATTCATACAGCAACTCATTTTAGTAGTACCAGTTCCTAGAACAGTGCTGGGCAGTTAGCATATGTTCATTTACTCATTATTACTAGAAAATAATTATTTTTGTCCCTCCGTGTTCTGCCATGTTATTTTCTCCTGTTGTTTTTAACTGGGAGACTGCAGAAGGAAGGACAATGGGTTAAGCAGAGTTGACCTGGTCTTGGTGAGCTGGCCCTTTTTTTCACACGTCTCTCTTTCACCTTTGTGTCCAGATCCTATTGAGTGTTCTTTCTCTCTCTCAACTCTGCACTTTTCACATTATCCTCTCTTCTCATCAGTTGGCTTGTGTTAGTCAGCCTTTCCTCTCTGTGACCAAAATACCTAACAAGGACAACTTAGAGTAAGAAAAGTTTACTTTGGTTCACAGTCTTAGAGGTTCAGTCCGTGGTTGGCAGACTCTGTTGCTCTGGGCCTTGGGTGAGGCAGAACATCATGGCAGAAGACTATGGCCAAGAAGAGCTGCCCAGCTCATGGTGGCCAAGAAAAGGTGGGGGAAGAGGGGCGTGGAGGGTGGGAGGGAGAGATAGAGAGAGAAGAAGGAACCATTGACAAGATACATAATCCTCAAGGTGTGCCCCCATTGATCCACTTTCTCCAGCCATGCCCCACCTTCTTATAGTTACTACCTAATACACTAATCCTTTTAAAGTATGAATCCATCAAAAAAATTAATCCATTGATTAGGTGTCATCTTTCATAATCTGATCATTTTGCAGCCAGCATTAACACAGGAGCTTTTGGGGAATACCTGGTCTCCAAATCAAAATAGCCTCCTTCCTTCTTCCACTCTCCTACCTGTTCCCTTTATACCTGCTTCTTAGTTCCCAGTTCTGAAGACCTCCCTCTGGAAGCCTTGCTTGACATACCCTCCATCTCACTCTAAGCTAGCAAAACACTCTTTCTAACTCTGTTAATCACACTTTAGAATTATCACTTGCATACCTCTCTTTATCTCCCACCCAGACAGCTCTATGAGGGAAGAAGTTGCACCTGCCTTCATTCATTTGTTTTGTTAGTCATGCATTTATTCAATAATTATTTACTGGCACCAATTATGTGCCAGACACTATTTGGGGCACTGGGAAAACAGCAACAAATAGACCAAAAAAACCTCTGCTGATGTAGTTTTGTAGTATTCATGCAACAATGTATTTTAGTAGTGCCAGTTCCTAGAACAGTGCTGGACAGTTAGCATATGCTCATTAACTCATTTGTTAATTCAACAAATATATACTGAACATTTGTAGTGTGCCCAGCTCTGTGAGAAGAGTGAGGAATATAGTGCTGAAAAAAATTAATTTAGTCCTTCCTGTCATACAGCTTATGGCATAGTGGAGCAGACCAATTTAAAAGTAGTAAATCACATGAGTAAATAAATATTAAACACTCAGATTTCAAACCACATATGGTGGCGCATGCCTGTAATCCCAGCTACTTGGGAAGCTAAGGCAGGAAAATAACAAATTCAAGGCCAGCATGGTCAACTTAATAAGACCCTGTCTCAAAATGATAAAATAAAATTTTAAAAAATGTCTGAGGATGTAGCTCAGTGACAGAGCACATACATAGGAAATGCAAGTCCTGAGTTCAACCCCAAGTACGTAAAATAAACAACAACAAAACCCTCAGACATCAGCTCCTTTTCAGAGGGTTTTAGACCCTGAATTTGAATTTCAGGTCTTCATGAGGGCAAAAGTCAGCAAAATACAGCCCACCACATGTTTTTATGAAGATATTTTACTAGAATTCAGCTATGCCCTTTTTTTTTTATTTTTTACAATTATTGGTAGATGTTTTCATTCTAGAACTTCAGAGCTGAGTAGTCACAACAAAGATCATTTCCCCATGAAGCTTAAATATTTACCATCTGACTCTTTATGAGAATGTTTTTCAACCTCTGTGATAGGGGATAATGAAATCAATTTATTGGGTTCTGTCAGCAAATTTCCTTTATGAAATAAGAGGGACTAGAATAGATAAAGATAGGATGGATAAGGAAAAAAAAGTATAGAATAGAATAGTTATACCAGAGGTAGTAAGGATTTTATTGTGTGGGAAATTATTTCAATTTTTCATATAAATACATATAAACACTGCATTGAAAAGTAAAACATCTTTTTTACTCGGACCTATTTTTGAAACATTCTAACACATAAGAGTGAAAAGTTTGGTCCTACAGTGTTTCTGTCATTCACTCTGGACTGTTCCTCAGTGTTGAGAGGTTTACCTTCAGTCTCTGAGTTCTTCCCTGGACAACTGCACTCTGTGGTACTGGATAATGCATATTTCTTTGAGTCCCATAATTCATCCTCCATAGAAGGATCTTGCCTCTTCAACTGGAACTTCAATCACTAATCTATTTACTCTCTATAGTTTCACTCATTCTAAACATTTCATATAAATAAAATGAAGTATGTGACCTTTATTTTTGTTTATTTGTTTGTGTGTTTGTATGTATGTTCTTTGGTACCAGGGACTGAACCCAAGGGTGCTTAACCACTGAGCCACATCCCCAACCTCTTTCTATATTTTATTTAGAGACAGGGTCCCGCTGAGTTGCTTATGGCCTCACTAAGTTGCTGAAGCTGACTTTGAACTCACAGTTCTCCTGTGATTATTGTAATATTTCAAGTTTTATCCACGTGGTAACAGGTAAAAGAGCTTCATTGTTTTGTGACTAAATAATATGCATTGCATAAATCGACCTCATTTGTATGATTTTCTTGTTATTCCCTACAATCATTTATAATTTCCATAGTTTTAATAGTGATGTTTCTCCTTTTAATATTGATTTTGGTAATTTCTGTCTTTCCCTTCCCTTCTCTTGACAGTCAATAATTTAAAATTTTATCAATTTGATTAATTTTCACAGATACAAGATTCAACTTCATCAATTTTTCCCCTATTGCTTTTGTTTCCCTATTATATTGATTTGTACGTTTGTCTCCTTCATTTAACCCTTCAGCTTTCTTTTGGCTTAATTTTTTTGCTTGTTTGTTTGTTTTGGTTTCGTATGGTGAAGTTTAACTTACTGATTTTAGACCTTTCTGGTGTATCTATTCGATTCTATTCTTTTATCTCTGATCCATTCTATCTTTATCTATTCTAGTCCCTCTTATTTCATAAAGGAAATTTGCTGACAGACCAATAAATTGATTTAATTATCCCCTATCACAGAGGTTGAAAAACATTCTCAGAAGGTGAAGTTTAACTTACTGATTTTAGACCTCTCTTCTTTTCTAATGTATGCTAATTTGGGCTATCTATTGCCTATATGCACTCTGTTAAGTATACCTCATAATTTTTTATACATTGTGTTTTTGTTTTAACTAAAATATTTTCCAATAAATATCATTTATGATTTTTCATTGACTCACATATTGTTTAGAAGTGCGCTGTTTAATTTAAAAACATTTGAGGATCTTCTAGTATTTTTTCTATTATTTCTTTCTAATTAAATTGCAAATGTGGTTGGCAAATACATTTTAATTATTTCACTTATTGTAACTTATTGCAATTTGTGTTTCATGGCCAAGCATATTGTGTAACCTGGAAATTGTTTAAAGGGCTCTTCAAAAGAATTTTTGTTTAATTCTTTTAAAAATAGTTCCTCTCTATTGATTTTCTCTTTTTGGTGAGACATATTTTGTTTAAATATTTTCTTTTACTTCTTTTGAAGTAGATTCTTTTGTCTTTTTTAAAACATATTTACAATAGCTCATCTAAAGTCTTTTGCAAAAGTCCAATATCTGGACTTCCTCAAGACATTTTTTTCTTGACTGGTCTCATTCCTCTAACTGGGCAATACTTCTTATTCCTTTATACATCTCCTAACTTTTGTTGATATCGGAAAATTTAGATAATATATTATGATAACAAATATACATATTTATTTATTAGAGTTTTTCAAACTCTCCTTGTAAACATCTCATTCTCCAGATTTCCCTTTTAAGTTTTTGGTAAACCTCTTGTCAATCCAAACTGGTAGCCTTGACAAGACAGCCATTTTATTAAACAATTGCCACTGATTGTTTTGAACAAATTCCTGTGGGTAGGGTTGTTTGCACAAACTGAGATCTCTGTCAGGATCAGTAAATGGAAACCCTGAGAATGAAACTGACTGGAAAGCTACCAGACAGGGAAAATGGTAACAATTCTCTGGTAATTTATTATTTTGGAAGCTCTGAACCCATTATGCCTCCTCCAGTGCATTCTAGGCTGTTGGTTTCTTTAACTATTGTAATTAGCTATGAGGACATTGATTTTCAAGATTACTGCAAAGCTAGAGAAAGGTGGATGGGATTGGGTAAATTAAACCTCTCAAAAGTCAGCGATTTCTATCAAGGCCGAGCCATATTTCTTAAGTAAGCCTCCTCCTCAGATTGTTGCAAGTCTTTAGTTAATTTGAAGAGTACCAAATATGTTGATTTTGACATCTGATAGTTTTTGCAAGTGTTCTCCTTGTTTTTATAGTGGAGTGGATTTTCAGAGGTTCTTATTACACTATTCTAGAAAATGATGCTGACAGCTTGTTAATTCATTCATTAATTCATATAATAACTGATGAATGAATGCTTTTTCATTTAACAAATATTTATTATTTATTGTGTGTCAAGAAACTTACCACTGTGCTGTGTATAGTAAGATTAATAAGGTAGCATTCTTTCCCCAGGGGAGATGAGTGTGTTGGGACAGAGGAAACAAACCTTAAGTAAATCCTGATGATACAGTGTGATTATTTACCTATTGAGGATCTAAAAAGAATGTGAGGGAGGAGGAGATGAGAAAGCAAGTCATCACATAGTGGCTTTATTATAAGTGCTATAGAATAGGTGACTTCTAAGCTAAATAAACTGATTAAAAGCTTGTCAAGGAAGAGGGCAGACAATATCAGGTAAAGAGAATAGTGTGAGCAAAGACAGAAAAGATAAAAATGCCATGACATTCTATTTGGCTGAAACAGAGTGGCTTCAGAAGATGGGGAGTAGAGTTACTTAAAGGTCTTAAAGCAGAGTAGGTAATGACATTAGGGTATTAAAGGTAGTAGCAGTGGATATTGGACTCTTCAGTAACTGAAGAGTCATTTGGATTTAAGTAAAGCAAGTTTAGGTAGCCACCCAAGTGCGGGACTGAGGGGGCAGGTGCAGTAACATTTTCATCATTCATTTACCAGAATTCTTCCTTGTCAGTACAATTTGTCAATATTCTTTGTAAGATAGAGTATCTCATATTTAGTACAATGATCTATCCTGGCACAGTGGTACAGGCCTATAATCCCAATGGCTCCGGAGGCTGAGGCAGAAGGATCTTGAATTCAAAGCCAGCCTCAGCAAAAGCAAGGTGCTAAGCAACTCAGTGAGACCCTGTCTCTAAATAAAATACAAAATAGGGCTGGGATGTGACTCAGAGGTCAAGTGCTTCTGAGTTCAATCCCTGGTACAAAAAAAAAAAAAAAGAAAGAAAAAAGAAAAAAAAAGTTCAACTAGTACAATGGTCTAGGTGTGCTTAGTGATCCAGCACCCCAAAATCTCCTAAATCGCCTTAGGACAGCCAATTCAAACTCCTAAATCTCTTTCTTGTGTATAAGCACCTTCTTTATTACTCTATGAATGAAGGAGTATGTGAGGAAAGAGAAGATACAGGTAGAGATGGCTGCTCAGGCTGTGAGATGGTCCTCACTCCATTAACATTCATCCTTAATTAAACATAGTGATAATTTTTAAAGCACCTTACAGAAAATATGAAAATTTTAAAAAGACCCATAAATCCCACCATTCTAATGTACTCATTATTTTTAACATATTTTTAAAATTTTTTATTTATTTTTGTTTTAAATATCAAATTATTTTTTTTTAATTTTTAATTTGTTTTAATTAGTTATACATGACAGTAGAGTGCATTTATGCACTTTGGTATATCATATATAGATGGGATATAATTTCTCATTTTTCTGAGTGTACATGTTGCAGAATCATATTGGTCAGATATATACACAGAGTAATAATGTCTGTTTCATTCTACTGTTTCCTACCCCCACATCCCCTCCCCTCTCCTCCTATCACTTCCCTCTACCTAATCTAAGGTAATGCTATTCTTCCCTAGTGTCCCCAGCCTTATTGTGAATTAGCTTCTGCATAATAGAGACAACATTCAACCTTTGGTTTTGTGGGATTGACTTATTTCGCTTAGCATGATATTCTCCAATTCCAACCATTGACTGGCAAATGCCATAATTTTACTCTTCTTTAAAGCTAAGTAATATTCCATTGAATATATATATATGCCACATTTTCTTTATCTAGTTATCTATTGAGGGACACCTAGGTTGGTTCCATAGTCTAGCTAGTGTGAATTGAGCTGCTATAAACATTGATGTGGCTGTGTCACTATAGCACACTGATTTGCAGTTCTTTGGGTATGAACCAAGGAGTGGGCTAGCTGGGTCAAATGGTGGTTCCATTCCCAATTTTCTGAGGAATCTCCATATTGCTTTCCATAGTGGTTGCACCAATTTGCAGTCCCATCAGCATTATATGAGTGTACCTTTTACACCACATCCTCATCAACATTTATTGTTGCCTATATTCTTGATGATTGCCATTTTGACAGGAGTGAGATGAAATCTTAGTTTTGATTTGCATTTCTCTGATTGCTAGAGATGTTGAACACTTTTTCATATATTTGTTGACCAATTGTATTTCTTCTTCTTTGAAGGGTCTTTTCAGCTCCTTAGCCCATTTATTGATTGGGTTATTTATTTATTTATTTATTTATTTTTGATGTTAAGTTTTTTGAATTCTTTATCTATCCCAGAGATTAATGCTTTATTGGAGGTGTATGTGGTGAAGATTTTCTCCCAAATGGTAGGCTCTCTCCTCACTTTATTAACTGTTTCCCTTTTCTGAGAAAAATCTTTTGAATTTGAATCCATCCCATTTATTGATTCTTTATTTTACTTCTTGCACTTTAGGAGTCTTGATAAGGAAATCAGATCCTAAACGGACATGGTAAAGATTTGGGCCTATTTTGTCTTCTATTAGGTGCAGGGTCTCTGTTATAGTGCCTAAGTCTTTGATTAACTTTGAGTTGATTTTTTGTGCAGGATCAGAGATAGAGGTTTAATTTTAATTTAATCCAAAACTGGATTTTCAGTTTTGCCAGCACTATTTGTTGAAGAGGCTATCTTTTCTCCAGCGAATGTTTTTGGCACCTTTGTCTAGTATGACATAACCATATTTATGTGGGTTTATCTCTGTGTCCTCTATTCTGTACCATTGGTCTATAAGTCTATTTTAGTGCCAATACCATGCCATTTTTATTACTATAGCCCTGTAATATAGTTGAATGTCTGCTATTGTGGTGTCTCCTACTTCACTTTTCTTGCTAAGGATTGCTTTAGCTATTATGGGTCTCTTATTTTCCAAATAAATCTCATGATTGCTTTTCTTATTTCTATGAAGAATGTCATTGGGATTTTAAACTGCATTAAATCTGTATAACACTTTCGGTAGTATGGCCATTTTGATGATATTAATTCTTTTATCCAGGAGTATGGGAGATCTTTCCATCTTCTGAGATTTTCTTCAATTTCTTTCTTTAGTGTTCTGTAGTTTTCATTGTACAGGTTTTTTTCCTCTTTTGTTAGATTGATTCCCATGTGTTTTTGTTTTTTGGTTTTTTGAGGCTATTGTGAGTGGAGTAGTTTTCTTAGTTTCTTTTTCAGTGCATTTGATTTTTTGGTGTTGATTTTTATATCCTGCTACTTCACTAAATTCATTTTTTAGTTCTAGAAGTTTTCTGGTGGATTTTTTGGATCTTCTAGATATAAAATCATGTCATCAGTAAATAGTGATAGTTTGAGATCTTCTTTACCTATATGTATCCCTTTAATTTCTTTCTTTTGTCTAATTGCTCTGGCTAGAGTTTCAAGGATGATGTTGAATAGAAGTGGTGAAAGAGGACATCCTTATCTTGTTCCAGTTTTTAGCAGGAATGCTTTCAATTTTTCTCCACTTAGAATGATGCTGGCCTTGTCTTTAGAATTTATAGCTTTGCACTGTTGAGGTATGTTCCTACTATCCCTAGTTTTTCTAATGTTTTAAACATAAAGGTATTTTGTCAAATGCTTTTTCTGCATCTATTGAGATGATCATATGATTTTTTGTTTTTAAGTCTATTAATATGATGAATTATGTTTATTGATTTCCATATGTTGAACCAACCCTGCATCCCTGGGATGAATCTCACTTGATCATGGCACACTATCTTTTTAATATGTTTTTGCATGTGATTTGCCAGAATTTTATTGAGAATTTTTGCATCTATATTCATCAGGGATATCAGTCTGAAGTTTTCTTTCCTTGATGTGTCTTTGTCTGGTTTTGGTATCAGGGTGATATTAGCCTCATAGAATGAGTTTGGAAGGGTTCCCACCTTTTCTATTTCATGGAATACTTTGAGGAGCATTGGTGTTAATTCTTATTTGAAAGTCTTGTAGAACTCAGCTGAGAATCCATTTGGTCCTGGGCTTTTCTTGGTTGTAAGCTTTTGATGGCATTTTCTATTTCATTACTTGAAATTGATCTGTTTAAATCATGTATGACCTCCTGATTCAGTTTGGATAGTTCATATATGTCTAGAAATTTGTCGATTTCTTTGGTATCTTCTATTTTATCAGAGTATGAATTTTCAAAATAGTTTCTAATTATCTTCTGTATTTCAAACATGTTCATTGTGATATTTTCTTCTTCATCTTGTATTTTAGTAATTTAAATTTTCTCTCTTTTTCTCTTCATTAGCATGGCCAGGGGTTTATCTATTTCATTTATTTTTTTCACAGAACCAACTTTTTGTTTTGTCAAAATTTTCAATTGTTTCTTTTGCTTCAATTTCATTTACTTCAGCTCTGATTTTAATTATTTACTGTCTTCTACTGCTTTGGGTGTTGATTTATTCTTCTTTTTCTAGGGCTTTGAGATGTAGTGTTAGGTCATTTATTTGTTGACTTTTTATTTTTTTAATGATGCACTCAATGCAATAAACTTTCCTCTTAGTACTGCCTTTATAGTGTCCCAGACAAAATACATACATATGGACTATAATGTGGCCTTTCAATACATGTACACATTGTAATGATCGGGGCCACACTTCTCTCAAGTGTGTGATCGGGGTATCTGGTGTATCCATTACCTCAGACATTAATCATTTCTTTGTGTTGGGAACATTCAAAATCCTCTTTAGTAGCTAATTTTGAAATATTCAACTAATTGTTGTCAATCATAGTTATCTACTGGTAATGCATTTATTATTCTGTACATTCCCTTCAAATGATTTTCCTGTGTCTATTTTTACATATTAGTAGTATTTCTACATTATTTTGAATATGTTTTTAAAGACATGTTTTATGCATTATTCTACTCTTTGTAAATATTATTTTCAGTGAATATGTTATATTTCTGCAAGGATGAATATTATGATTTCATCAAAATACCTACCATTATCAGATATCACTGTCCAAAAATGTGGGTCATCATTCCAAGAAGACTGAATCCTTGGGTTAGGAAATTTTATATTTAAACTATTTATGATTTTTCTGCCTTTAAAATAGAATTGCTATCTGCCAAATAATAACACCAAGTTCAATGGAGGACCTCTGCAAGAGCAGATGTGGCCTAGAGTCACACGTGGAGAACAGAGCACACACTGGTGTCTTAGGAGCAGCCATCCTGAAGTTGTCCCCTAGGCTTCCCTGGTGACAGCCTAGCTAAGCAAAGAATGGTGTCCAGAAGAAGCATTCTCTTCCAGCAACACCAGGATCATTAGCATTTTCAAACTACCACATTGATCTCAGCTTCACCTTAAGAGACCTAGGTAGGTCTTAATTTCTCACGGACAAAAGGAATCAAATGCCTGCATCTGAGCAGGAACATGCAAGTGGTCTGGAAGCCACACTTCCCTCAAGGCAACTCTCTGACATGCTTCTCAAAGTCTATTTCATTCTATTCCCAGGAAAATAAATCTGTGAAATTTGTTAAAAAGGGAGTCCCAGTGTACCCTCTTTGAATGCAAGATCTCATTCAATTTATTTTAAAATAAGCTCATGCTGCTTTTTTCTAAAGCTTAGGAAAGGAAAGAGACAATAGCAGACATTCACTTGCAGATCCAGAAAGGATAGAGTGATCAAATACATTGTCAGCCTCCTTCATTAGATAATTAGCAGTACTCAACCTATACCAATTATCAGTCAGCCAAAAAAAGAAGTAAGTTTCTTTCATCCCATTCCCATTTCTCATTATGTTCTTCACTCTGGGGAGCATACGAAACCCAAGTTTTACATGACTACACAAAAACAACCCAGAAACTGTCTTTTTCTTTGCCTAAATAAGCGACTTCTTCAAAGACTCCCTCTCAGCACAGAGGTTGGGGGTGACCCTTAGTGTATAACCCAAAAAAGTTTTCCTTTTTTTTTTTTTTAAGAAGAATGGGAAAGGATAAGCTCAGAACTGAAAAGGGCCTTTGAGATCATCTATTCCAGTAATTCTCCAGTGCCACCCACTTGCCAGTGCAGCTGACTACAAAACACCATTGGAACTTTTAAAAAACGCCAACTACTATTCCTTGGCCCTGGGATTCTAACAACAGGACAACTATCAGAGGTTATTCACCCACGCAGCCAGGTTTGAAAACTAATAAAATTAATATAGTCCAACTTTATTATTCTTCAGATGGAAAAATGGAGACCCAAATAGGATGATATTCGACTGGTTACTTACAGCAATATTTCCAGCCCTATTACACTGCGTACCTAAAACTATAATTCATGTAAGGGCTTTCTAAAACAAGTTGAGGGGTTGCCAAGTAAAATACTGATGGTTAAATGCCCAGCCCGTTTGAGAGCAAAGCTGTGCTTTCCTGAACAAAGAAGGCCCAGGTGACTAATAATATAAAAGCAGATTGCTAGTCAATATTCCTTCCCTTTTTACCTCAGCACAGATTCACCTACCTAGGACAAGGGATACGACAGGAAAAATTATTCAGCAAATAGTTGTAAGTAAGTCTGAGCACCACTCGATATAGCAGACGGTCTCAGGACTAGAGTTTATGATAAAAAAGAAATGGTCCCTGCCTTGATGGAGTTCACAGTTTAGTGGGATTTAAGGAATAAAACACTGGTAAAAATTGTTTCAGTCAGCTTTTTCACTGCTGTGACTAAAAGACCTGGCAAGAACAATTTTAGAAGAGGAAAAAGTTTTATTTGGGGGCTCACAGTTTCAGACGTCTCAGTCCACAGACAACTAGCTCCATTCCTCAGGGTTTGAGGTGAACATTGCAGTACATTGCAGCAGATAAGTGTGGCAGAGGAAAGCAGCTGGGATCTTGATGCCAGGAAGCAGAGAGAGAGACTCCACTAACCAGACACAAATTATATACCCAAAAGGCACACCCCCAATGACCCATCTCTTTCAGCCACACCCTACCTGTCTACAGTTATCACCCAGTTAATCCCTATCAGGGGATGAATGCACTGATTCAGTAAAGGTTCTCATAACCCAATTGTTTCACCTGTAAGCCTTCTTGCATTGTCTCATGCATGAGCTTTTGGGGGACACTTCATATCCAATCATAACAGCAATTTATAATTTAACATGGTGACTATTATGATTATAGGGATTAACCAAATCTGTGAAGCCTTTAGACAATTGCAAAGAAATGGTTTTGACAAACAGACATTTCTTATTGACTCAAAATAGTCAAAGAAAATAAAAGGTAGGAATATATACATAAGTAACTGTCATTTTTGCATTTTAAAACATCCAACCACTGGCTGTGGTAGAGTGAAGAGGTTGGCAAATCCTCTCCTCACCCCATACAGCAATAACACTGAATGAAATTACCATAACTATTTCAGGGCTCTGGAGATAAACTAAAAGAAAACAACAAATAAAGGAACATTAATTCAAAAAAGGGCAAGAACTCCAACAGTGGGACAACAGTGGGAGTCTATGGCTTTCTTGTCCAAGTGGTTCATGTTCTTCTTTCCTGTCCCCTAGGCCATTCAAGAGGGTCATTTTGCCAGGGTGAGGTTAACCACAAAAAGCTGGATGGAGCTGATTTGGAGTAGATAGAAATCCATGTCCCACCAAGCTGTTAGTGCCAGTGCTGATAATCAGCAGCCCTGCCAAGGCAAAGGCAGCAGCTCTGCTAGCCAGAAGTGACAGCCCCCACTGGGTACAGTAGTGTGCCAGAGGGCAATCTAGAACATTAGTAGGGAGTTCTGGAAAACAAGAGAGATGTAGAGAGACTATAGAAATTCTTCGCCCATCTCTGGCTGGAGGGAGACACACATGATTCACACTGTAGAACTGAGATGGCCTACAATATAACAAATGTCGATGCCCACTTGACAACTCCCTGAAATTCGAACATAAACCATCAATCCATATACAGATCCATCAGCAGAGTGATAAGAATTATAGCTAGAATGTCAGAGCACAATCTCTGACAAGTCATTAGCTGACCATTAAGTTATACAGAAGCAGATGTGACTCCCCCTAAGCATCATGGATGAAAAATAAAATAAACGTAAGCTGAGTAGACGCATTAGTAGTCACACATTATAGAAAAAAAAAAAAGAGTCCACATATTAAATCTAAGATGCTGTGTCTGGGGATGTAGTTCAGTGGTACGGTACTTGCCTAGTATGTGCTGGGTTCAATCCCCAGCACTGAAGAAACAAACGAAGGTGCCAAACAAAATTTTACCACTAACAACTGGCAGGGAAAAAAATAATCATAGTTCAGAATTGTTATAAAGTATTATCTATAATGCCCAGTTAAAAAAAAATCTCTAAGACATGAAAAGAAACATTCAAGTATTAGCTACCATCAGGAAAAAGAAACCAACAGAAGTTGACGTTGAGTGGGATTAGGTATTGGGTTTTGTTGACATAATTCAAAGTAGCAATTAAAACAAGGATATGAAAAATTGTACTCTATATGTGTAATAAGAATTGTAATGCATTCCGCTGTCATGTATTTAAAAAAATTAAACCAATAAAACTAACTAAATAAATAAATATAAGGAGTTAATAGAAAAGAATGGTTAATGAGAGGAAGACTCAATAAAGAAATGTAAACTATAATAAGGAGATGACAGAAGAATCAGTGAACACTAAAATAGGTTAATAAGAGTTATACAAACTGAAGAATACAGAGAAAGATGGAAGAAAATGTACCCCCGAAACTTGTAGGACAAGCATATTAGCACAAATGTAATAGGAGTCCCACGAAGAGAGGAGAGAGAAAATGAAGAAAAACATAGTGATGTGCCACATAACTATGTTGCAGTCAATGATGGGACCATGTACATGAGAGATGGGACCACGTACAGGATTACAAGAGGGTGAAAATAGTTCTGTCACCTAGGGAACATATCACTGAAGAAGAGGTAAGAGAAAGTCAACTTTAGGAGATGAAGAACCCCCAAAAAAGTTCACAGTGAAAAATGTTCAGCAGAAGCATTTGCAGACCTCAACAAGCTCCTTATAGAGATTGAAAACATGGATCCCAGCACAGAAAGGCTTTTATTAGTGCAGAGGAACAGTCATGGTGCATTATCTATCTGGAAGCATGTCTGTGATGCAAAAAGAAATGAATGAAAAACCCACATGGACATATTTCTGAAGAAAGTGCCACCTCATCAGGAAGAGCCTAAGGCAAGTGCTATAGAAGGAATTCCAGAAGGAGGCATTGCTCTCCCAGGATGTGGCAGATGCATGTCTGTTTCTGTCCTTGAAGACTTTGCATCGGGACAAGATGTGGAGGTGGAAAACAATGATACTGAGGACTCTCACCCTGTGCAGACTAGGTTCATGTATGTTTGCATCTTGATTTTTATCAAAAAGTTTGAAAAGTAAAATAAATAATTTTAGAATAGAAAAGAGTTTATAAAACAAGGATATAAAGCAGTAAATTTTTATACATCATATACTTTGTATTTCAAACTGTTTTGCAACAGTCAAAAAGGTTTTAAAAAGCTAGTTTACAAAGAAAAAATTGTTATAATAAGCAAAGACTAATCTATTATTGAAAAGTAAAAACAAAAATATTTTTATAACCTTAGTGTAACCAAAGTGTAAAGTGTTTGTGGTCCACAGACCTTCACTTTCACCCACCACTCACTCAGTGACTCACCTGGACCAATTATGCAAATGCCACTCATGGTAAATACAAAGGTGTATCATTTTTTTCTTGTACATTGTATTTTTACTTCATTTTTTTTTACATTTGGTTATGTCTATTTTTATTTTCTTTTTTAGATATGTTTTGAAACACAAACTCTATTGTGTTACAATTGCCTATGGTATTATAAATTATAGTTACTTATAATCAATGTTATATATGTTATGCCATATAGCCAAGGTATATGGTGAGCTATACCATCTTTATTTGTGCATGTACAATCTTACAATATTTTCACAAGGACAAAATTGCTAATGACCCATTTCTTGGAACATAGCTCTCTTGTGAACTGACATGTGAGTATATTAGAAAGCCAAAAGCAACATGCAAAAAGCATTGCACATCATGACCAGGTAAGATTTATCTCAGAAATTTAAGAAAATTGAAATTTGAAAATCAATTAATGTAATTTATCATATTAATAAAATAAAGGACAAAAACTACATGATTTTCTCAGACAAAATATTTGACAAAATCAAACGAGAAAGAACACTTTCAACAAAGTAGGAATAGAAGCAAATTCCTCCATCTGATAAAGAGCATCTATAAACAAACAAACAAGAAAAAAATGACTTTTCTCCTAAAAAGGCAAGGACCTCTACTCTCTCCACTTCTGTTTAACTTGTACCTGGTTGCTTTAACCAGTGCAATAGAGCAAGAAAAGAAAAACTAAAAGATTACAGAATGGAGAGAAACAACAACAAAAATCCAACAACTTTTTTCTGCTACCAGAACTTACAAATGAGTTTAGCAAAGGTTTTATTACACAAGATTAACATGCAAAAATTATTTTTAAAAAAATTTTGGTAGGGTTAGACCCAGGAGCCTTAACCTGGAAACAACATCCCCAGCCCTTCTCATATTTTATTTAAAGATACGGTGTGGCCAAGTTGCTAAGGACCTTGCTAAATTGCTGAGGCTGGCTTTGAACTGGTTATCCTCCTGTCTCAGCCTCCAAAGCTGCTGGGATTAGAAGCATGTGATACCACACCCAGTTTTAATTCTTTATACTAGCAATGAACAACTTACAAATGGAATTAAGAAAATAATTCATTTACTATAGTGTCAAAAAAAGAATGAAATCCTTATGAATAAATTTAACAAAGCAGTGAAAGATCTGTATGCTCAATACCATAACAAATTACTGAGTTAAATAAAGAAAATCTAAATAAACAGAAACATTTCATACACATGGATAATGTTCAATAGTTAAAACCTAAGGTGTATTCTTTCTTCATTAACAGCCTGATCCTAAAATTCCTATGAAAATATTAGGAACCCTGATTAGCCAAGACAATGAAAAAAATTAAAAGACAACTTGGGGAACTTACATCACCCAATATAAAAATCAGTGCAAAATCAATTAAGTGTGGTCCCAGTGTAAGGACAGAAATATAGTTCAATGGAATAGAATTGAGATTCAGAAATAAATCCTTAATTTTATGGTTCCTTGATGTTCAACAACAGTGACAGGCAATTCACTGGAGGAAAATATGTGAATTTTAGCAAATTATCTGTAACAGTTAGATATGCATATGGGAATAAAAAGATTTTGGACTATTACCTCACACCATACACAAAAGGTCCACACTCAAAATGGACCATAGACTTAAATATAAGAGCTAAAACTGTAGTCTGATGATATTGTTTTAAGGCTTGTCAAATCCTGAAAAATTTCACTTGTGCCACTATGACACTATTCCCATGGAATCAAAAGATGCTCAAATCTTGCCCCCATTGGTAGCTTCTAGAGGAAGATAAAAGTACAAGGAAAAGTAGTCAAAGAAATCAAAGCAGCTTTTTATGATTAACCTGATAAGAGCCCCAAACCTGAAATTCTAGCAAACTGAACTGGAGAGCCTAGAATTGTACCACCACCTCATGCCTTCATCAATTGGTACTTTTCCATTTTAAGTAGCAGATGATCATGTCCAAACTGGTTTAGGAGGGAATTTATTGGTTATAAAGAAAAACTTCCAGAGTGGCCTGGTTTCAGGGATACTTCATCTGGTCGTTCAATGTCACAGGAGCAGGGATCTTTCTACAATATCTTAACACATCTGTGCACCGGCTTCATTCTCAGGCAAGCCGTTGCCCCCTTGTGAGTAGAAGGTGGCTTCCAGAGTGCACATCACATCTTCCCAGATCAAACAAACCCAGTGGAAAACAGCATTTGTGCTTAATAGCCCAGGAAAATTCATGTTGGTTTCTGATCTCTGAAAGAAGCACTATGGTCAGACCTAAGTCACATGCTCTAGGAAAATCCAAAGAGCATGAATTGAGGGTAGAGAGGAAGGAGGTGTCCCAGAAATAAACTGGGTCATAATTTCCAAGAGAAGAGTGAATGGGCCCTAGAAGGTAAAAACAGCAAAGGAACAGAGCTCCACTACAACCTTATTTTTCTAAGCTTAGAAATCTCAATTTGCTTCATGGAAAATGCAAGTAAAAATATCCATCAGCTACAGAAGGAGAGCAAGACATAGCAGTAAAAAGTACTTATGGATATCAAACTAAAAATATATTCAGGGAGAAATAGAAAAGGGAAACAAAATTTAATTTAGAAAATTTTAAGTGCACCTTCTACATTTGTTCCCAAGTCCTATTGCTTAATCAGACAAGCTGCCATAGCTCAGCTGGTATGTGGGAGAAAGAGAAAAAGGAGGAGAGGGAGAAAGCAAAAGAGAGAGAAAGGTATACAAGGCTGAATTGCTACTCCATGCAAAGTGGGCCCTGGCCCTAATCACACCAACCATGGTGAAAAGAAAACCGTAAGTCCAGGAAGAACCAACAGCAATCAGAAGGCAGCAGTTCTGCCAGGATGCAGCAGATTGGAGCAGCCCAACACATGTTTGGAGGGAAGATAGAGGGAGGAAGCAGAGTCTGCTCTAGTGAACTCCTGAGTCTGGATCTTTAATGTTGAAGTCAGGAGAAAGGAAGTAATGAATGGAGGCAGCGTCTTTGTGATCTGATCCCTCGATATGCAGTGATTCTGCCTACATTGAAAGGGAGTCATATCATCAGTTGGCCTTGTGAGCAATAAGAAGAATATGAAGACTTCTCTCCCAAATATCTATACATTTGGAGATGGTCTTTAAAGCCATGGATGTGAATAAGGGAGATAGTGATGAGTCTTTTGTGCCAGACCCTGGGGAATCACCAAACTTTAAGAAAGGCTTTCACTTCCTTCCAAGGTTTTTGATGGCTTTGGCTTCAGAATCTTTGAAGGTGAGGACCAGCCTGGATGCAGCTTGTGTTCTTAATTCCTGATTAGCCAACCACAGGGAACATAAGTCGGCACTGGAATCGCACAGATACTTCACCACTGAATCACATGACATGCCCAAGGTGGAAGCTAGAATGACCTGTACAGCTAATGTAGAACACTAATTGCCTTTTCTGAGTTTGAGAGGGAATATTTTCCTTTTCAAAATCTCATTTTGCCTTTAGCAGTCCCATAATGTACAACGATGAGAAAGTTACCAATTCAGTGTTTGCCAGAATCCTGAATCAGATTTTCAGAGTTAGCAGGTATCATGAGAAAGCAGTGAGGTGATGGGGAAAGACAGCTTTCAGGAGAGAAAGGTGCCACTGTCCTGTGAGAAAGAACATCATAGTCTAAGGATGGAATGCTAGCAAGGCAAGAGGACCTACAGATATGTGGCTTCTGAATTGCCTGTATTTCCTGAGGGGAAACAGTGTCGGATGAGAGAGAACAGATTGGTGAAGAAAATGGATTGCTTTTCAAATCCAGAGTCAATTACCTGTAGACAGATTGCAACTGCCTTTGGGAATCTTTTGTTTAAAATCCAGGGGCAGATTGTGTTGAGGATCCAGAGGCATAGTTTAAAAAAAAAATCCACGTTCATAACCCACTTGAATCAAACTGTGTAATATGATATATCAAGAATTATGTAATGTTTTGAACAACCAACAATTAAAAAAAAAATCCACGAGGAAATCATTCTTTAAAGCCCCCAAATCACACCTTTTGCCTGGGTTCACACTAAAAAATTAGGAGCTATGCATATTTCCCCCACTTTACAGAAAACCAAGGCACAAAAAAAGTAAGCACTTTGTCCAAGGTCACAGATCTAGTAAGAGGCAGAGGTGAGATTAGAGCCCGGTGGTGCTGGTGGCAGAATCAAAGCCTGAAATCATCAAGCCTGAGGTTGGTGTAGGGATTGCATCAAACCTACCATCCCAGAGGCTGGGTATAGAGCAGATGCCAGTGCACACCCAGTAAATACCTTTTGACTGGATGCAGAGATTCAGGGCCCTAGAGCTGCTAGTCTGAGAGTGACAGACTGTCAGAGTTGGCGGGGTGGGGAGAGGAGGATTCCCATCTTTGAAGAAATGGATGCATTTCACACCTGGCACTGAAGAATCAGACCCGTGCCTTCCTTTCCAGATCCATTTTCCCCTCACTGAGCACACTTAAAATGAAGAAAATAAATTCTGCCCACTGAAAAAGGGCACAGTGTAATGAAAAACAGCTTTGAAGACACTTCAGCACATAAAGTCTTCGAGCTACATCACTGACAATGGTTTACAAGTTTATTTTCAATTTGCGGTTATGCTGAGAAGACATTTTGGGCTGTGCAGCAGTAATTCAGGAGGCACGCTGCAGCACCATCTCTGAGCGTCCATCTGTATGGGGCTGTATGGTCACAGACCATCAGGTGCAGATTTACCAAGACACATCATCTGCATGATGGCCAGCCAAGAGAATGTTCAAAATTATTTTCCTCACCATTTCTGCTAAGTATACAATTCTAAGAAAGCAGGTTTCCTAGCCAAAAAAAAAAAAAAATGTTTTTCTCCATGAAGAAAAGACTAAACAGAAGCAAAAAATTCTTGGCCTTTAACTCCTTGTTTGAATCGCTGCTGTGACATTTGCTAATTGGTGACCCTTGATCGAGTTATGTAGCCATCTGAACTTGACCTCTTCTTTGTAACATGGGAAGAATACCTGGTTTATAAACTGGGGCTGTGGGAAAAGTAAAGAAGATAATCACTATTATATTTTTTTCTGTTCTATAAAAAGAAAGCATATTTTTGGTGCACTGTTGTATCCCCAACATTTAGCACGGCAATGACACAAAATAGGTGCTTAATAAATAATCACCTGGATGAACGAAGGTGTGAATAACACTGCATGGGCGCTGACACTTAGGGATGTATCAGAGCCTTTTCTTCTTAATTATTTCTTTCAAGGGAAATAAACTAGCTCTTCTGTCAGCCTCTCTTCCAGGCTAAAATGATTGCTCTCCACGGCTCCTGCATGCCTGTTGTACTAAGAATTTCCTCAAGCACTGCTTTGGTTTTGGGGTTGAGTTTGCTCCATCTTGTGCCTTCTGCTTTATTAGCTTATTTCTTTGTTTTATAGTAAATCATCTTCCCTGGACTTCCTAAAAAAATCAAAGTGAATTTGAACTTTTCTGAGTAGTTTCATGTCTATACATGTGATTATTCTATCCTGCCACCAACAAATAATTGGATTGATATAGAATTCTACACAGAAAAATCTCCCCTTTAGAATTTTAAAAGCAGTTTACCATTTTTCTTTACAAGGTAGTATTACTTACTGTAGAAAATTTGGAAAAGGTGAAAAAGTGTAAGAAAGAAGAGTAAAACCATCAATAAATCTACCATCCAAAGACAGCCTAATTAACATTGTGGCATACACCTTTCCAGGACACAATATACACATACCTGCATGGTGTATATATGGTTTCACATCATGAGTTGTTTAATTTTATAACATGCCATTCTCAAGTCATTATATATAATGGAGTTACTTGTAAGACCCTTTTTAACACTAAGGGTCGAGGAATCTGTGATTTCATAAGGATAGATTGTGACATATGGATAGTTTCAATAAAAGTAGCAAACAGTTTAGGAGTTGGTTTCATTGATAGCAGCATGAAATAGCACTGTGGTAAAAGAAGATAAGGTTAACTACCTGCCAAGTGCTTTTCATTTAGGGATACAGAAGGTTCTCAGACAGCATAAAGGAATCAAAGACATATTACAGATGAGACTCGATAAATCACCTGAGCAGAGCCTACAGTCAGGAAAAGCATGTTAGGTTTGGAGAAAAAGGCACTGCTGGGCTCTCTGGAGGTCAGGGGGCGTTGTATGCAGCCTTAAGGATAAAAGAGGGCCACATGAAGGCAGAGTGTTCAAGGTCCCGAATGGGAGTCAGGCCACCAGTGCCCACAATTGAAGACAAATGAAAACATTAACAGCTGCCCAACAGAACACAGAAAGCCTTTGGTGCTTCAAGAGCACATAGCCAAGGTGGGCTTCAGAAAGAAATGGGGAAAAAATCAAGAAGCTGGAGGTAAAAGAAAATAAAGCAAGTAGCTAGGGATGAAAAGCAGTATGGAGAGCTGAAGGCTCTGGCTGAGGACAAAACCAGGAAGCACTACACAGCCCAGACATCTTGCAGAGGGAACTTCAGGTTACCATCATGGTACTGACTTACCCCATTCAACATTCCTGTAGCAATAACAATAAAAGGCTACCATGAGTCACGAAGGTGTGACAGCACAGAAAATTGGAAATATTTATCAAGGATTTGACACTCTGAAAGGAATTTCTACAAAACAAATCCCAGATGAGACCATGTGGTAAAAATAGCAGTAGAAGGCAAATGCTTCAACATGTGATAGACAGCAGGTCCATGGGGGAGTAAATGGGGCGGGGGAGAGAGAGAGGGGGAAGGAGGGAGAGAGATTAACTCAGCTTGTTCACCACTGTGAGCAAAAGACCCAATAAGAACAATTACTGAAGGAGAAGTTTATTTGGCTCCTGGTTTTAGATGGTCAGCTCCATAACTCTGATCCCAAGGTGAGGCAGAACATCATGGCAGAGGAAAGCAGCCCAGGACATGGTGGCAGGAAACCAAGAAAGAGCTGTACTCACCAGGGACAAAACAGAAACCCAAAGGCACATCCCCAGTGAGCTACCTCTTCCAGCCACACCCTGCCTGCCTAGCGTTATCACCCAGTTAATTCATATCAGTGGATTAATCCACTGATTAGGTTACAACTCTCATAACCTAATCATTTCACCTCTGAAAGTTCTTACCTTGTTTCACACATTAGCTATTTGGGGACACCACATATTCAACCCATAACAGAATGGGGAGAAAGGGATGGGGGCAGAGAACATCTTTATCCAGATCTCATTCAGAAGATGAATACACACTTGAATTTTTAGAGACTAGTTGAGACTAGTTGTTTTCTTCCCAGTCATCTCCTCAGCCCTCTTCACAACACTGAATCCTATTGTTGTTGTAACAAATTACTAAAAATATAACAATTTAAGTCAGTACAAATTTGTTATATTACAATTCTGTAGGTCAGGAGTCCTAGCTGGTTATTACTGGGCTAAAATCAAGGTGCTGGCAGGTCTGCGTCCCTTTTGGAGACTGGAGCAGAATTGATCTCTTCACCTTTTTTTTTTTTTTTTTCAAGCTCTAGAGGCCATGGTATTCCAGAGATCACAGCCCCTTACAAAGTTGAGTCCTTCGCATATTAAACCACTGACCTCCTTTTCTGCATCCTCTTCCACTTTTAAGAGTCCTTGTGGTTTTAGAAGGCCCACCAGATAATGCAAAATAACGTGGATATCTTAGAGTCACCTGGTTAGCAATCATAATTCTATCTGCTGCCTTTGTTCCCCTTTGCTATGGAAAATAACATATAAGTTCCAGATATTATAGAAGGAGCATCTGGGAGGGGGGCATGATTCTACCTACCATAGCCACAAACAGGTATTCTTTAGTAAAAGAAATTTTGAATTCTGGGTATGAAGCTTTCATGAAGTGTCTGGTTCCTATCAGATATACAGCCTCTCTCCCTAGCAAGTAGGAAATTGGTTACTGGGAACATAAATAACATTTACTCACTTTTTTTGGTTTGTTGACTTTTAATTAATTAGTAATACATTTTCATGGTTAAAAAATACAGCTACTATTGATTTATTCTTGTGTACACTTCACTGTTTATACATATTCAAATAATTACAAATACATCTATCCATTTTTTTAGCCTTTATTTTTTCAGAGAAGTCTTAGGTTAATGGAAAAAAAATGAGCTAAAGGTATACATATATCCCATTAACTCCTGCCTCCCTATATGAATAGTCTCCTTCGTTATCAACATCCACTACCAGAATGATAGTGTTGTTATAATTAGTGACAGGGACACATCATAATCACCCATGTCCATGGCTTACATTAGGGTTCACTCTTGATATTGTACATTCTGAATATTAACAAATGCGTGTGTACATGTGTCCACCATTAAAGTGCCATACTTAATATTTCCTTGCTTCCAAAATTCTCTGTGTTCTGCCTTATTTATCTCTCCTGCCAATCTAATCCCTGGAAACCACTAATCTTTTTTAATTGTCTTTATAGTTTTGCTTTTCCCAGATGTCATCTAGTTGGAATCAGACTATGTAGTCTATAAGGTTGACTTCTTTCACTAGCACCATGTACTTAAGTTTCTTCCATGTCTTTTAGTGACTGGAACTCATTTTGTTTTAGCAATAAATTGTCCATCCTCTGGCTACTTACCAACCGAAGGACATCCTGTTAGCTTCCAAATATTGAACTATTGAATATTGGTAATCATGAATAAAACTGCTATAAACATCTACATGAAGGTTTTTGTATAAACATAAGTTTTCAACCAAGGAACATGTTTGCTGAATCATATAGTAAGAGTATGTTTAGTTTTGTAAAAAACAATTATCTTTCAAAGTGACTCGGGCTTTTTGCATTCATGACAACAATGAAGGGGAATCTCTCTTGCTCCATGTCACTGTCAGCATTTGGTATTGACAGTGTCCTATATCCTGGCCATTCTAATAGATGCATAGTGGTATCATTGTTTTAATTTGCATTTATCTGATGTAGAGAAATGTGGAGAAATATGATGTGAAGCATCTTATTTGCCATCTATAGATCTTCTTTTGTGAGATAAATTTTAAGGTCTTTGACCTTTTGCAAAAATCTTGTATTCTTACTGTAGAATTTTAAGAGTTCTTTGTGTATTTGGAAAATAGTCCTTCATCAGATGTCTTTCGCAAATATTTTCTCTCAATTTGTGACTTGTCTTTCATTATCTTGACAATGCCTTTCACAGAGCAGAAATCTTTCATTTCAAGAAAGTCCAGCTCATCAGTTCTTTCTTTCAAGGATCCTGTCTTTGGAGTTACAACTAAAACGTCATCACTAAAACCAAGTTACTCTAAATTTCCTGTTGTGGGGCTGGGGATGTGGCTCAAGTGGTAGCGCACTCGACTGGCATGTGTGCAGCCCGGGTTTGATCCTCAGTACCACATACCAACAAAGATGTTGTGTCTGCCGAAAAACTAAAAAAATAAACATTAAAACAAAATTCTCTCTCTCCCTCTCTCTCTCTTAAAAAAATAAAAAAATAAATTTCCTGTTGTGATATTTTGTAGGAGTTTAATAGCTTTTTTTTTTTTTCCTAGATCAGGTCTGTGCTCTACTTCATGTGAGTTAAGATTTGTGAAGGGTTTAAGGTTTACAACTAGATTCTTCTTTTTAAAATGTTGAGTACAGTTATTTGGTATTATTGAAAGGAAAACATACCTATTTTAACACATTTATTATCCCAGAATTTTCATACTCTGTACCATGATTTTTATTATAATGAAAATGTTTATGATAAAATTTACCAACTTAACCATTTCTAAGTGTACATATCAGTAGTGTGAAGTGTATTCACACCATTGTGCAACCCATCTTCAGAATGTTCCATCTTATAAAAACTGAAACTACCCATTAAATAACTCCCCACAAAGCCCCAGGAAACCATCGTTCTGCTCTCTGTTTCTATGAATTTGGCTACTCTGAATACTTTGTATAGATGGAACCATACGGTATTCCTTTCTGTGATGACATTTAATTTAGCATAGCATCTTCCAGGTTCCTCTAGGTTGGAACATGTGTCAGGATTCCTTTTTGAAGGCTGACAAACTGTTGTATGTTTATGCTGCCATTTTTATGTACCCACTCATCCTTGGATGGACACTTGTGTTGCTTCCGCTTCTTGGCTATTGACAACAGCACTGCTATTTGACAATAGCACTGCTATGAGAGTGGGTCCATCACATGCTGATGTTTTCACTTCATCATTGTAATTTGGAGATTTTCCCAACATCATCTATAGAGAGTTTTTCACTAATTCCTTTTAAAAATACTCTTCTAGTATTTTTAAATACTGGACCACTATCTAGTTCACTAGACCATGTCAATGAACAAAGTGTGCTCTTTGCACTTACAAGAGTTATGAAGGTCAAAATTTTGTATCCCCAAAATATACATATTTTTAAGTTTTTTTTCTTACCAGTAAGAGACTTTCAGGTATTTTAACTGAATTTCTCTGAAAATTTAAAGATATGGTCTTATTGACCTAGGAATAAATAAAAAATGTTAAATTCCAGATTGGATTACTGCTGGGCTAGCATGAAAAGTGTTTAAACAGATTAAATAAATATAAATTTTATGATATGGCTGTATAATTTAAAATATTTCCAAATTAGAAATTAAAGAAGACTTGAGATTAAATTAATGATTTCAAAATAATCTGAGTGAAAAAACTATACAAAGTATATAACAAATACTAGAATGTATTTGAAAAAATGAGAAGAAATAAAGATTGGCTAAATAAAGATTTGCTAAAACCTATGTAGAAAAAATAATCTTTTTTTTCTGTTTCTTTCTTGTTTTTGACAATTCAAGAAATATAAAATCAAACCAGGCATGGTGGCATATGCTTATAATCCCAGCTACTCAGGAGACTGAGGCAGAAGGTTTGTAAGTTCAAGTCCAGCCTCAGCAAGTTAGGAGGACCCTATCTCAAATAAAAAGGGCCAGGGATATAACTCAGTGATAAAGTACTTGCCTAGCAGGTGTGAAACCCTGGTTTTAATCCCCAGTGCTGAAAATAAAAATAAATAAATAGTGTGTGTGTCACACACACAAACACATATACATATGTATACATATGTATATTAAAATATGTTCATAATAAAGATTAGTAGTAACAGTTTTTAATTAATATGCATGCATCACAAGTTATCAGAGAAAAATAGTGCATCTCCACCTGAAATCCTTATAGGAAGAAGAAAAGGCAAGAGCACTGAAAAAAAAAAACCAAGAAAATGAAAATATTAAGGTAAACTGTATGGAGAAAACTGTGAGGTCACAGGAAATCTTATCCAAGCAAATAAAAATCAACCAAACTGGAAAAATAAAACAAAAAGGTTGGGGAAGCTCAAAACTGCTGATGCTATCAAGCCAGGAGGAAAGAAAAAGACAAATGTCATACTTAAGTAGGGAGACTAAGAAAAATGCAGTTCATATAAAAGGCTCAGGACTGGGGACTTACATGTCTCCCAAATGCATATTAGGTAAAGAGGAATCAAGGGAGCTTATTCCTAGATAAACTTTTTTTTTTTGAGAGAGAGAGAAAGAATTTTAATATTTATTTTTTAGTTTTCAGCGGACACAACATCTTGTTTGTATGTGGTGCTGAGAATCGAACCCCGGCCGCACACATGCCAGGCGAGCGCGCTACAGCTTGAGCCACATCCCTAGCCCCCTAGATAAACTTTTGATTTATCAATCAGATACTGGAAGATCTATTAAGTCTGTATTGAAAAGAGAGTGTACATATTCAAATTGGGAAGGGCATAAAATCAGATTGCCAAAATGCATATTCTCCCTAAAGAAATGTGCGAAGGAAGGTTGGGGATGAGACTCCATGGTAAAAGGTTTGCCTGGCATCCTGAGGCCCTGGGTTGGGTCCCAGCACTCTGGGGTGGGTACAAAGAAGGTGTTTGAAGTCTCTGCTCTGCTTCCTCATACAATATGGCATAACCAGTCCACTGCCTTGATACAAGCCTGGATGGACACCAAATCAACCCCCAAAGTTAAATATGTAAAATCACTGTAAGGTACACTCTCAGGAGAGGACACATCTTTAGGCATGCGCTTTAAGAGTCCAAAATACAGCCACATAAGAGGAAGCTGGCTAGTACCTTTGGTATAATTAATTATCAAGGTAAGAGAAAAGCTGTAAGATACAAAGTGAAAGGTACAATCTTTTTCTGATGATGCTATAAAAATGAGCAAAATTCATTTATTAAAAGTGAATAATTCAAAGTTCATATGGAAGAGAAGGCAAGTCTTTGTAAGTATAGTATTTCAGAATTGAGAACTTAAGGAACATCCACACTAACACTCTATTAGAAAATGAAGACAAAACCATCTATGAGAAATAATGAAGGGGCAGAAAACAAATTAGCTTTTAAAATAGCCAACAAAAGCTGGTAATGTCTAAAACATTCTATTTTCTCAACAGGAAGAGTAACATCAAAAGGTTAGAGGCAAGAATTAAATATCCTCATTTGCAAGTGAATTTAATTATGTGCATAAATAGAAAATATAAATAAGGAAGTGCAGATTTTTTTTTTTTTCAAAAACAGTAAGTAGTTTTGTAAAGATCGTGAGGGAAAAAAAGAGAAAAAGAAAGCAGAGGGCCAATGAAAGCAAAGGCTTTTTATACTCAGACACTGCAAATAATATGAAAAAGTGTTCTGGGTCAAATAAGTAAAAATCAGTGATTTCAGATAGTATGAAAGAGAATCCACAGATGACGAAGGAGGTCTCCAGTTCAGATGAGGACAAGAGGACGCTGGAGGTGTGAGGTCACAGGAGAACTTTGGCTGGGATGGTTTATGATGGAGAATGAAAAGAGCAACAAGCAGGAAAGAGACGCAGTTGAACTGAGCCTGAAATGGCAGGGATGTCATCTAGCAGTGTGGTGTCTTCCCCACCCTCTGGGATGCTCAGAAGCCCAGAAACTGGAATAGTGGGAAATTGGGAACAGTTGCCAGCATGCCACTGGGCTTTTCCCTTAAAATGGAGGCGTTCAAATCCTCTCTGCCAGGGCCCCTGTGCAGCCCACTTCATTAGGACAGTTGGATCAGATTACAGGTACTGATGGCTCCTCTCTTGGCTCTGTACACTGCAGTTAGGGAAACAATTATCCTCTCCTCAGAAGTCATCAAAATAGGCACCTGGCTCCTTGGAATGATTGGCTGGGAAGCACCCCAACCAGAAATGCTTCCCACTGTCTCTGTAATCTCATCAGAGATCCATTTGTGATTTGTCAAGTTTCCAGCCTCAGACACACTACCCCTGTGACCTAGGAAGCCTCAGATCTGGATAACCACATCCTCCTTATCCTTCACAGCTTAGGCCAATGTCCTTCCTTAAGAAAGACATGCCTGAATTCTCTCCACAGCACGGTCACAGCTGCAGTTATACCTCTAGGTACAAAATAAAATTGCCTAACTTGGCCTGATCATCAAAGGACAAAACTATATGTATTTGGTCACTACTCAATCTCCAATATAGATCACAGTACCTTGTAATAAATATTGAGCATGTGAATGAATGAATGAATGAATGAATGAAAGTATAGATATTCTGTTATGCTTGAATTTTGGACCCCCAAAGACCACCAGAGACCAAAGATCGATGCAAGCAGCAAAGAGGTGTTTATTTCGAGCTAGCTCGGTCCTCCGTGTGCACACACAGCAACTGGTGATGCTGAGAGGCCCCGAGCCCAGGGTTTGCAGCAGCTTTATACATTCTTCGGAGAGGGCAGGGACTTCACATACATCATAGCAAATCATCACACACCGCGGGAAAATCAAATAACAACTCTAAAACATGGTTAGCACATTCATTGGCGGGAGGGAACAAGTTGGGTAGGGTGATTGGTCAGTACAAAAGGGGTATTCATTTGAACTGATTGGTTTAAGCCAAGAGGGGTGTACATGCTGAACTACATGGTTTTCCAACTTGTTATCAACCACCATAAACCACTGGGAGGGTTATCTGGCATCCCAGGTATTTCCCTGTCTCATGCTGATTGGTGGCTGCTAGGGGGCTGCTATGGATCCCCACCAAGCCTGACTGAGTCAGGGACACCTGGCGCAGCAGATCTCTCCTATTATTTGTAGATAAACAACTTAGCAGGGTGGGAATGTGCTTAGGAGTGCTCTGTGAGTTTTTCCAAGGACTAAGGTCATGTCCCTTCCTTGGACAGGCTTTGCTCTGAGGTAGAGGCTGTTTTTTCAATTCCTTAAAGGAGTAATACTGTAAAGCAGTGTTTCTCACTTATAGACTACTGGTGAAATTGTAAATTAGTACAACCACCATGGAAATCAGTACAGAAGGCCATCAAAAGACTAAGAATAGAACCACCATATGACCCAGCTATACTATATATACCTCAGTATTTGTCCCAAAGAAATAAAGCCATCATATACTGATACATGCATGTTCATAGCAGCACAATTTACAATAGCCAAACTATGGAACCAGTCTAGGTGTCCATCATTAATAGATGAAGGGGGTGAAGAAAATGTGGTATATATGTAGAATCGAGTTTTATTCAGCCACAAAGAAAAATAAAATTATGTCATTTGCAAGAAAAAATGGATGGAACTTGATAACATTATGTTAAACAAAATAAGCCAGACTCAGAAAAATAAGGGGCATGTTTTCTCTCATAGGTGGACGCTAGAGAGGAAAAACTCTGGGAGATTCGCCAAGGCCTTCGTGTTTTAGCAAACTCTCCAGCTGATTTTAATATATGTTAGAGTTTAAGAACCACAACCTTAAAGTTAAGTCTTCCTCTATTTCTGCTTTAGGACTGGGGACACAGATTCAAATGCCAGCAGCAATAACAAAAGCTATATAAATGAGTGAACATAAAGGGAACAGCAAGAAGTAGTGCAGAGTGTGGCAAAACTGAGAGCAAGAGCATTTGCCCAGCCTACTGGGGTGAGGGCTTGTTTTGTACTGTAATTCCTATAGACTGAATTTTTCAGTCTTCCAGGAGATTCTGTATGCTTGGATTTTGATGTGACGTTTACCAATGTACAGACTACACAAAATATATTTGTTAGTCAAATGCAACCTATGGGCAATCTAACTTTAGGGTTCACACAAGGATCCACAGATGCTTTGTGTTTACTGCTGGGACCCTAGGCAAGAGCCAAAATAATAGAAGAGACACGGAGCATCCTGTAACTGTTGGATATGGTCCTAGTTATGAGACAAAAGGAAGAACGTATTTGTCTTATCAGCTAGGTCATTTTTATCTCAGCTAGCACAGATTTGATATAAAAACCTAATCAATATAGCCCTTGCTCTAAAAACTCACTAAGGGATTGGATGTAGAAATTTCACAGGAGGAAAAGAGTGTATTACACTCACCACAAAATTATAAGTTTTAACTCTGAATATCCCCCCAACCCCAAATTATGCTGACAGAAGTTGAGATTAATGGTTTGAAAGATTTCATTTCATTTTGTTTGGTCTGGTTTCATTTTTAGACAGTTTTTTTTTTTCCTTTACTGGTTTATAATTGCTCAACCCTTTACAGGAAAAGCTAAATCTTTAGAAACACAAACAAAGCAAGAGATAAAAAGCCCAACCAGCAAACAAATTAAAAAACAAAAGACATATTTGCAAGTGTTTTATGCCCACCCCCCAAATTTGAAATACATCAAAGCACCAATAAATTTCAATTCAGCCTCAGAAACTGACAAAGAATCTAATCAAAGGGGAGTCTCGCCTGAGATGTAAGACACACATCTTGGCAGTTCTTTATTGAGATTATTTCAGAGAAATGGTTTTAATTTTTTAAGAGATTTTATAATGATAGCTTGTGTCCCCACATCAACTGGTAAAAGGACAACAAAAACTCAGAGGAGTCTAGTAAAATTCATACAGAAAAACACTAACGAGACAGTTAAATTACCCATTGAAGGAATAGAAAAGCAAAATCAACAGGTTTTTATTTGAAGGAGGGCTCATGTCTCCCAAGTAAGCAAAGAATAGTGAGTGAAGAAAAGAAAAAAAAAAGAACGCCCATTTTTCCTAGGAACTATTTTGTGAGGAATACTGGGAAATGAGCAGCCATAGAAACCTGAAGGTAAAATGAGGCCTTATGCCATGTGCTGAAAGAAAACAGGGGGCTCCAAGGAAAGGAGTGAGCCCCACACCTCCATCCCAGGCAGTCGGGCATAGCCTGGTGGGGGACAGGGAAACAGCGACCTGGCTCCCTGCAGTCCAAAGTCTTGAGGACTGGACTCTCAGAAGACTGTGTACCCTCCAGAACTCTGCCAGAATCTTTAGGTTAAGAGTTAGGGTTAGGATTAGGGTTAGGGTTAGGGTTAGGGTACAGCAGATGATAATAAGCCTGATCCTCAGCTCATGCCAGGATTGCTCAATAACGACAGCCTTTTCACAGTGTTTTCATTTTTTGGAGAAAAATCATTTCTTGAGATTATAAAAATGGTACCATGCAATTACCAAAACTTGAGAAAATATAGAAAAGCACAAAGAAGAAAATCAAAACCACCAATAAAATTATGACTCAGGTATAGCAATTATTAATATTTTATACACAAATTCTGGTCTCTTTTTATTTATATTTAGATAACTCCATAATTAAAGACATGAGTATGGATATTGATATGTGATCAAACTATGCCATCTATTTTGTAACTAACTTTGTCACTTAACATTTTATATAGAATGTAAAACACCTCTATATTAAAACATTTTGTTAAGACATTAAGTATTCTTACTTAATCCATCTGACTTTAATGTTCGTGTGTTTATATGTTTTGAGTATAGAATAATTTCTGCTACCAACCTCCAGTTTTTAAAAAATTATTCTTACATGTGAATCTTTGTAAACACCGATTTTTTTTTCTGATAAATAATTTGGATTGGAATTGCTAAACCCAACTCTGTGCTGAAGATTGAGGAGATATCTCTTTTTTACAAAAGTAATTTAAACAGACTGAAAATGGAGAAGAGCTTAGCCACCCAAGCAGTACAAACAAAAAGAAAGCAGGGGTCATGATCTTAATATCAGGAAAAGTATAATTCAGGACCAAAAGCAATAAAAGCAATGCACAAGGGCACCTTATAATATTAAAGGTGCATAATGAGGTTGTAATAGCTATGAATATCTACGAAGCAAGCAACTTGGCAGCAACATTCATAAATCAGAAGTTTCAGGAATTTAAGGAGAAAAAGGTAAAGATACATTAATAAGAAGAAACTTTAGCTCCTTACTCTTGGGCAGTCACCAAGTAAGCAGATAAAACAATAAATATGGGTATCAAATTCTGTGTACTAGAAGGAGAGAACATTTCTACTTTTCAAGAATCTATAGAAATGCTCATAAAAACTCTTTATGTTCCAAGGGTAGACACAGTATAATCACTGATGACAATGCATTAAAACTAGAAATTAATAACAAAACCAGAAAACAAACCCTATTACCAAAGAGAAACTGTAAAACAAATTTTAGAATACCTTGAAAATAATAAGAATACTACAGGGCAGAATCTATGTGATTGGGTAAAGCAGGACTCAGAAGAAAACACAGAAAATAAAGGACAAAAACAAGTCCATTAAATATTCAACATTAGGGCTTGGAAAAGGAGTAAAAAAAAAACTGAAGGAAAGCAGAATAAACTAATAAAGATTTAAGGAGTAACAAATTAAGAAACAAATAATAGAACTAAAAAACAATAAGACGCATAAACACATAACAAACGTAATCAAAAAAGGAGGAAGCACAAATACACAAAATAAGAAATAAATACGAGCAAGCAATTATATTTGCAGGAAAAATTAAAGGAATCCTACAACATAACTTTTCTCAATTTCATTCAATTAAATTTGAAAATCCAGATAAAGTAGATAATTTTATAGTAAATACAATTTACCAAAACAGACCCATATACAGGTAAAATATATAAGCATATTAAATAGAAAAAGTGGAGAATGGTTTCAAAGAGCGTTTCCTATTCCACACCCTCTTTGCAAAGACATACACACACACACACACACACACACACACACACACACACACACAGAGACCAAATGGTTTTATGGGGATTTCTACAGATCTTCAAAGAGCAAGTTGTGTAGCATAAGGGAAAGAGGAAAAACTTCAACATCTTCTTTTATGAAGTAGAAAGTAGCTTCATTCCAAAATTCAGAACACATTTTCAAAACAAAGTCGTTACAAGGCCAGGTGTGATGGTGCACGCCTGTAATCTCAGCGACTCAGGAGGCTGAGACAGGAGAATCACAAGTTCAAAGTCAGCCTCAGAAACTTAGGGAGACCTTGTCTCAAAATAAAATATAGAAAGGGCTGGGGATATGTCTCAGAGGTAAATGCCTCTTGGTTCAACCAATTCCTGGCATAAAAAAGAAAAGTCAATCTCTCTTATGATTATCATTCAAAATATGTCTAGATAAAATATTACCACACTCACCAAATCCATTTGTGATGTTAAAGAATCTAATTAGAAATAGATAAATATTTTTATGACTTAATGAAATATATTTATCATTAGGCAAATGGAGAAATATTCACATCATCCCCACTAAATTTAGAAATAAAATAAATGTTTTCATCATCATCACTGTTATTTAATATTTTGGGGGTTATTAGACAATGGAATTAGAAATGAGATATAAATCAGACAAAACTATACAGATAAAAACAATATCAATGGTGTAATTTATACTCAGAAAATACAGAATCAACTAAAAATTGACTACCAACAATGAGGATTGACTGAGGTATCTGACATAAAATAAATATTTGAAATTAAGAGCACTCAGATAATAAGCAGGTATAAAATCAAATGAAAATAAAGACCCCATTTAAAACAAAATAAGTATAACTTAAAATGTAAAAATTTATATGAATGGAATTTGAAAATTTTCATAAATTAAACAAATAAAATTTTGTACTAATGGAAAAATATAACTAGTTTTTTGATAAAATTTTCAACATCAGAAATAAAGATATTTATTCTCTCTAAATTAATTAATAAATTTAATGGGACCTACATACACTTTGAGGGAGGGCAAAATAGGAAATGAATCAGTTCTTTGCAAGTTTTAATAGAAAGTGAACAAGCAAGAATATCAAGAAAAATTCTGGGGGGAAAACTACAAAAGAGTAGTGAAGGGTGACTAGTCCTAGCAAACACATGACACAAAAACCACAATAACAAAAACATTATGGTATGCACAGACAGTCAGATCCAAGTGACAAGAATCCAGAAACTGGGGCACTTAAGGAGATTTCATCTATTAGAAAGGTCATTTTATTTATTTTTTTGTTTTAATTAGTTATACAGGACAGTAGAATGCATTTATGCATTTTGATATATTGCTGAGAGCCATTAGCCAAGTAGGTATGACAATTTCCTTGTCAGCGTACCCCATGTTGCTTAGAGGAAGGACTCTTGGAAATGGACTTGCCTTGGACATTTGCAGTGACATTGCATGTATGTTTGAGAAAGGTGACCTTGCTCAAGGACCAGGGCGGATCTGGGTTTAGGGTGGATCAGGTTTTAGGGAGTATCCTGCTCCTTGGGTTTAGGGCGGTTCCAGGTTTAAGGTGTACCCTGCTGGGAATAGGGCGTATCCTGCTGATTAGAGCCTGGTGGAGTACTTGGATTTGGCAGAACGTGAATTTCCCCAGAACATGTGTAGAGTGCCGGTGTGAGTTCAGGAATAAAGAGTTGCTGTTTGAATCTACAAGGCTGTGAGTGGCTAGTGATTTTGTGCCCAACCAGACTGTGACAATATATCATACATAGATGGGATATAATTTCTCATTTTTCTGAGTGTACATGTTGCAGAATCATATTGGTCATGTAGTCATATATATACATACAGGAATAATGTCTGTTTCATTCTACTATCTTTCCTATCCGCACATCTCCTTTCCCTCCCCTTCCATAACTTCCTTCAACCTAATCTAAGGTAATGCTATTCTTTCCTAGTATCTCCTGCCTTATTGTGAATTAGCACCCGCATAATAGAGAAAACATTTGGCCTTTGGTTTTGTGGGACTGGCTTATTTCGCTTAGCATGATACTCTCCACCTCCAACCATTGACTGGCAAATGCCATAATTTCACTCTCCTTTAAAGCTGAGTAATATTCCATTGAGTATATATGCAACATTTTCTTTATCCATTCATCTACTGAGGGACACCTAGATTGGTTCCATAGTCTAGCTATTGTGAATTGAGCTGCTATAAACATTGATGTGGTTGAATCACATAGTAACAAAAAAGGCATTGTATTGGCACCAAAACAGACTTTTAGACCAATAGTACAGAATAGAGGCATAAAAAAGGTTAATGCCACAGAGACAAACCCACATATATTTGGTTATCTCATACTAGACAAGGGTGCCAAAAACATTCACTGGAGAAAAGATAGCCTATTCAACAAATGGTGCTGGCAAAACTGGAAATCCATATGTAGCAAAATGAAATTAGAAAGGGCATTTTAAATCAGCAAAGAGGCCTTGGAAGATGGTGAGATTGATGGGAAAAAAAGTTACCTTGGACTGAGTCAAGAGCCTAAAGGGAGTGAGGAGGCTTCTGGGCAGGCTGAGGGGGAGGAGGAGACCAGAGCCACAAGGAAAGAAGATGAAAATTGAATAGTTTCTTCTGCCCCTGTCTTTCCCGCATCCGTTTGAAAGAAAAGACTCTGGGGTTTTTAACTCTGTTACCTGTTCAATGGCAGAGCCTTCTGAGGACATTCTGAGACAGTACACAGTCCTGTGGTCTACTTGGAAGTCCATATAAATGACATTTCAAAGGAGATACCCTGTTGGTTTTGACTGGATTTTCATATAAATTTTTAAGGAGATGAGTGACAGAGCTAACCCTTTAAAAAAATCAGCCAAGGACAAAGTTTTTATTAAGCAATTGGTAAACCATCTGAAAATCAATAGGCCCTGGAGTTTATACTGTTTATAAATTTCAAGTGCATCAAAGATGTGAAAGAGGAGAAGAAGAAAGAGAAGGAAAAGGAGGAGAAGAAACAGCTGTTATAAAAACTACTACAAGAAACAGTACAATTTTTAGAAAAAAAAATTTCTAAGTGCATAGGCCTTTCTAATTATAAAACAAACCTCAAATTTTATGGGCTGTGATGAGTTTCAATGGTGAGCAACTTCTTGCATGTAGGAGGCTCTGGGTTCAATCCCTGTCACCATGGGGGGAAAATACTCAAAAATTTCAAGACTGATAATTTTGAGGGAGAATAGGGGATTGAACTCAGGGGCGTTCGACCACTGAGCCACATCCCCAGCCCATTTTGTATTTTATTTAGAGACAGGGTCTCATAGAATTGCTTAGCACCTTGCTTTTTCTGAGGCTGGTTTTGAACTTGTGATCCTCCTCTCCTCAGCCTCCAGAACTGCTGGGATTACAGGTGTGCACCACCGCACCTGGCAAAAGACTGATAAATTTGACTACATAATTAGAATTGTGTACATGGCAACTGAACTACTAAAAGCAAAGGCAAAAGTCAAAAGATAAACTTGCAAAAGCAGGTAAAAGAGCTAATCCTCTAAATGACAAGGTCACAAATATATTTTTTAAAGGACATGACAAGGATATTGTTTTAGTCAGCTTTTTCAATTCTGTGACCAAAAATATGACAAGAGCAATTAGAGGAGGGAAAGTTTTTCGGGTGGCTCATGGTTTCAGAGGCTTCAGTCTGTCAAAGCAGTTCCATTCCTCGGAGCTCAAGGTGTGACAGAACATTATGGCGGAAGAGTGTGGTGGAGGAAAACAGCTCTGCATATGACCACCAAGAAGCAGAAGCTGGGCACAATAGCACAGACTGTAATCCCAGCAGCTTGGGAGGCTGAGGCAGGAGTCTCGTGAGTTCAAAGCCAGCCTCAGCAATGGCGAGGCACTAAGCAACCCAGTGAGACCCTGTCTCTAAATAAAATAGAAAATAGGGTTGGGATGTGACTCAGTGGTCAAGTGCTCCTGAATTGGATGCCCAGTACCAAAAAAGAAAAAGAAAAAAAAAAAAAGCAGAGAAAGAGAGCTCCGTTCAATAAGGACAAAATACATACTCCCAAAGCATGTCCTAATAATCCTCCTCCTCCAACCACACCTTGCTAGCCTACAGTCATCACTCAGTAAATCCCTACCAGAGAATTAATTCACTAATCGGGTTTAGGCTCTCATAATCTAATCATCTCATCTCTGAACTTTCTTGCATTGTCTCACAAATGAGCTTTTGGGAGGCAACTTACATCTAAACCATATCATATATGAGGAGATATGGAGAACAATATCCAGATGACTAATTGTTGACCATATGCAAGAGACCTGATGTCATCATGTCTCAGTTTTAAGTGGATGAAGTGAGGACTGCAGGAGAACCCACCTCTTTAAGATACTTAGGAAGATTAAATGAGTTGGTTTTTGTGAAATTGTTCTGAAATGTTCTAACACATGCTCTGAGGAGTCATATAGTATTATAAAGGTGAAATAAATAATTGCAAATTGAACTTATACTGCTGTGCCATTATCTTACCTATCACATATGCAAAGATTAAACCATTAATAATGCATTGTTGTTGGAACTGTGAGGGAACAGGCAGACCTCTTTCTCCTACATGGATAAACTACAAGGAAGATAATTTTGCCATATGTATAAAAGTCACAGATATATATATATATATATATATATATATATATATATATATATATATTAAACTACTAATTTTCTTTCAGGGAATTTATTGTATAATATGTCTGCATGTAAATGAAATGAGATAAGTACAAGGCTATTTGTTACAGCACTGTTTGCAATAGCATTTGATTAAAAACAACCTCAATATTTACAAGTAGGGAATGAATTAAATAAATTGTTATATATCCACAAACAATGAAGCCCTTAAAAATTAACTTAAATTTATCTTTTACTTGTATCTTAATAGGGTGTCTCATGATATTTCAATAAAATGTTTACATTGTATAATATTGACATCAAGTTAAACATTTCTATCTCCTCAAACATTTATCATTTCTACACAGGGGAACATTTCAAATCCTTTTTTTTCCTAGCCTTTGAAATATATAGTATATTGTTATTATCCATAGTCGCCCTGCTGTACATTAGTTCACCAGAACTTCTTTCTAACCATAAATTAGTACCCACTGGTAAACCTTTATCTCTTCCTCTTACCTATCCCAACCTTTTAGCATTCATTCTCTCAGCTTCTATAAGATCAGCTCTTTCTAGATTCCACATATGAGTGAGATTATGTAGTACTTGTCTTTCTGTGTCTGGCTAATTTTACTTAACATAAGAATTCCAATTCCCTCATTTTTTGCAAATGACAATATTTCATGTTTTATGGCTCAAGTAAGACATTATTTTTCAATGAAGATGCATCCTTGAAAAATAGGCATGATGGACTGGGGTTGTGGCTCAGTGGTAGAGTGCTTGCCTCACATGTATGAGGCACTGGGTTCAATTCACAGCACCACATATAAATAAATGAATGAAATAAAGGTCCATCAATGACTAATTTTTTTAAAAAAATAGGCATGTTATTTTCACTGAACCAATGTAGTTCAGTGAAAATAACAAAAAACAGAACAATATTTATAGTGTAGTACTATTAGAGTAAAAAGAAGGAAAATATTATTTATATGTGTTTGCTTAATATTATGGAATATTTTTGGACAGCAACAAAAGAAGTGATAACATTGGTTATCTCTTGAGAAGGCAACTTGGTGGCTGGGAGACATAGGCAGGAAGGACATGGGTCACTGTATGTCTGCAGTGAATGCTCTGGGGAGCCTTCCCAGGCACATAACTTACCCAGGTAAGCCCTTCTCTGGGAATTGCCCTCAGCTGTCTAGAACAGCCTGCCTTAAGAAAGATGATGGGCCCCCATACCTCGAGACAGGACACATCTGAAGGGCCATTTTATCCAAGACTCCTCATGGATCTCGGATGGTTTTATCAACTAAGGCCTTTGTTTTTAACTATATCACATTTCAGCTTTTGCCACTGTCCAACCTGGTTTCCTTCATCCCCTGGCTGATGGACATACCTAAGGCTCTGCCCATTGATTTCTTATATGCAAATCTCAATCTTAGATTTTGTTTACCTCCAGAACCCAACTAAAATAATGCTCTTTTGAAACTTTTGAATTTCAATATTTTTATGTGCATGTATGTGTGTGTATGTGTGGGGGGCTAAGGACATTTATGTAAATGAATTTATTACTAAAAATATCTTAAATTGAATTGCTTTAAACACTTTCCCATATGTTACTGATGTTAACTATTTCCATTTTCAATATGATGATAAGGATTTCCATTTTATAATTTGCCCTGCAATTTTATTCTATGGCTTTTTGGGTTGGAGACTTTTATATTTTGGCTACATATCTTTTAATCAACAATATTCTGAACACTAACTATGTATATTCTATGATACCCAGAGCTGTACTGGGTATCAGAGAATATGCCAGCAGATATAAAAATTGGACTATTGCCCTCAAAGCAGTAAAATACTAAAAAAAATACCAACTTCTCAAGATGATTATTAAATATGGTGGTTTTTAAGTACCTAATATAATGCCCAGACTATAACACCTGTTCATTTAAAAAAAATGTTGAGGAAGAAATATATATCACATGAAAATACAGGCAGGAAATGCTAAGTGCTAAGTTGATGATCATTACTACAGAATTCAGAGGAAGCAGATTATTTCTAGGGGAATGTGGTCATGACATATTGATTGAACAAATAAGAACTGAAGCTAGAGCCTGCAAGGTAAGTAGCCTGTGGAAAGGAGTTGGGTGAAGGGATGAGCTGAAAATGGGTGTGAGCAAGAGCCCACCTGGAGGAGAGGACATACAACTAGAAAGATAAATTGTGGTCAGATTAGAGCAGGCACTAAATGCCAAGCTAATGAGCTTGGGTTTTGCTCATAGGAAGCTTCTTTAGATTTATGGGCAGAGTAATAGCATGATGGAAGTAACGTTTTACACTGATGACATTTTGGCAGCCAGCCACATAGATTGGGGTCAGCAACAGAGGCAGGAAGGTCAGAGACTGGCTTAAGCTGTAGGTCAAGCATTAGCTAATAAGGGCACTGATAGGGTGCAAATAGGGGAAAGGAAATGAACTAAGGGAGAATTTTGTGAGAAACATGGAAGAAAGAACTGGGGAAAAATATTATTTTGATTAAGTACTTCTAACTTGTGTCAGTGTGGGAGCCCTTTAGAGGCGAAGTACACATTTGAAGTCTGGATAGCTGGAGAAGTAATAGTACCACTGAACAAAAGCTGAGAACAATGCCTGAGCAATTTGGGGGAAATATGATTCATTGGCATAAATTCATAGTGAATTTGAAGTGCAGGTGAGATAATCTAGTGGAAAATTCACCATTAGATGCAGTTGGACATTCCCACCTGGTACCAGCAGGGCCCTCAGAACCAGAGGTTTAGAACTAAGGTTCATTAGCAGATACACAATTGGAAGCATGAGGCGAGGGTTGAGACTACTGGGTGGCAAAGTCTAATGACTGATGATTGGGCCATGCTCATATTTTTTTAAGAGAAGGTAGAGTGATCCAACATGGCGGCCGGCGAGGAAGCAGCGACTCCAACGTCTCCACTTTAACGGGATATGAAAGACTCATCGAAACAGCTGCAGCCTAGCTACGGAGGAACTTCTAGCATAACTTCCTTAAGAGGAGAGCTGCCGTGAACTGGTAGGTTTACTCAAAGTGACAGGTTGCCCCAGAGAAGTGGATCTTGGAAGGCCACGCGGGCACAGAGGTCTAGTCCCCCAACCATTAGCCGCTCCGGCAGGCGGCTCCCCCTGGAGACCTAGCTCTCGCCCTGGGAGAAGCGGCCCCACCCGCCCGCTTCCTAACCAGGCGGCCACAGCTACTCGGCGATAAAGGTGCCCCCGTGGCGGGTGCAGAAGTTAAGTCCTGCAGACGCCAGCCACCTTTGCAACCCGCGGGATCCCTGGGCGGCTTGGCCCGCCCCGCCCGAACCAGCAGTCCTCCACCATACGGGCTCCCCGGGAGGCCTAGCTCTCGCCCTGGGAAAAGCGGCCCCACCCGCCCGCTTCCTAACCAGGTAGCCACAGCTACTCGGCAATAAAGGTGCCCCCGTGGCGGGTGCAGAAGTTAAGTCCTGCAGACGCCAACCACCTTTGCAACCCGCGGGATCCCTGGGCGGCTTGGCCCGCCCCGCCCGAACCAGCAGTCCTCCACCATACGGGCTCCCCCGGGAGGCCTAGCTCTCGCCCTGGGAAAAGCGGCCCCACCCGCCCGGTTCCTAACCAGGTAGCCACAGCTACTCGGCAATAAAGGTGCCCACGTGGCGGGTGCAGAAGTTAAGTCCTGCAGACGCCAGCCACCTTTGCAACCCGCGGGAACCCTGAGCGGCTTGGCCCGCCCCGCCCGAACCAACGGCGGGTGCAGAAGTTAAGTCCCGCAGACGCCAACCGCCTTTGCAACCCGCGGGATCCCTGAGCTGCTTGGCCCGCCCCGCCCGAACCGGCAGTCCTCCGCCATACGGGCTCCCCCGGGAGGCCTAGCTCTTGCCCTGGGAGAAGCGGCCCCACCCGCCCGGTTTCTAACCAGGTGGCCTCAGCTACTTGGAGATAAAGGTGCCCACGTGGCGGGTGCAGAAGTTAAGTCCTGCAGACGCCAGCCACCTTTGCAACCCGCGGGATCCCTGAGCGACTTGGCCCGCCCCGCTGGAACCGGCAGTCCTCCGACATACAGGCTCCCCCGGGAGGCCTAGCTCTCGCCCTGGGAAAAGCGGCCCCACCCGCCCGGTTCCTAACCAGGCAGCCACAGCTACTAGGCAATAAAGGTGCCCACGTGGCGGGTGCAGAAGTTAAGTCCTGCAGACGCCAGCCGCCTTTGCAACCCGCAGGAACCCTGAGCGGCTTGGCCCGCCCCGCCTGAACCGGCGGCGGGTGCAGAAGTTAAGTCCCGCAGACGCCAACCGCCTTTGCAACCCGCGGGATCCCTGAGCTGCTTGGCCCGCCCCGCCCGAACCAGCAGTCCTCCGCCATACGGGCTCCCCCGGGAGGCCTAGCTCTCGCCCTGGGAAAAGCGGCCCCACCCGCCCGGTTCCTAACCAGGTAGCCACAGCTACTCAGCAATAAAGGTGCCCACGTGGCGGGTGCAGAAGTTAAGTCCCGCAGACGCCAACCGCCTTTGCAACCCGCGGGATCCCTGAGCTGCTTGGCCCGCCCCGCCCGAACCGGCAGTCCTCCGCCATACTGGCTCCCCCGGGAGGCCTAGCTCTCGCCCTGGGAGAAGCGGCCCCACCCGCCCGGTTTCTAACCAGGTGGCCTCAGCTACTTGGAGATAAAGGTGCCCTCGTGGCGGGTGCAGAAGTTAAGTCCTGCAGACGCCAGCCACCTTTGCAACCCGCGGGAACCCTGAGCGGCTTGGCCCGCCCCGCCCGAACCAGCGGCGGGTGCAGAAGTTAAGTCCCGCAGACGCCAACCGCCTTTGCAACCCGCGGGATCCCTGAGCTGCTTGGCCCGCCCCGCCCGAACCTGCAGTCCTCCGCCATACTGGCTCCCCCGGGAGGCCTAGCTCTCGCCCTGGGAGAAGCGGCCCCACCCGCCCGGTTTCTAACCAGGTGGCCTCAGCTACTTGGAGATAAAGGTGCCCTCGTGGCGGGTGCAGAAGTTAAGTCCTGCAGACGCCAGCCACCTTTGCAACCCGCGGGATCCCTGAGCGGCTTGGCCCGCCCCGCCGGAACCGGCAGTCCTCCGACATACAGGCTCCCCCGGGAGGCCTACCTCTCGCCCTGGGAAAAGCGGCCCCACCCGCCCGGTTCCTAACCAGGCAGCCACAGCTACTAGGCAATAAAGGTGCCCACGTGGCGGGTGCAGAAGTTAAGTCCTGCAGACGCCAGCCGCCTTTGCAACCCGCGGGAACCCTGAGCTGCTTGGCCCGCCCCGCCCGAACCGGCAGTCCTCCGCCATACGGGCTCCCCCGGGAGGCCTAGCTCTCGCCCAGGGAAAAGCGGCCCCACCCGCCCGGTTCCTAACCAGGCAGCCACAGCTACTCGACAATAAAGGTGCCCACGTGGCGGGTGCAGAAGTTAAGTCCTGCAGACGCCAGCCACCTTTGCAACTCGCGGGATCCCTGAGCTGCTTGGCCCGCCCCGCCCGAACCGGCAGTCCTCCGCCATACGGGCTCCCCCGGGAGGCCTAGCTCTCACCCAGGGAAAAGCGGCCCCACCCGCCCGGTTCCTAACCAGGCAGCCACAGCTACTCGACAATAAAGGTGCCCACGTGGCGGGTGCAGAAGTTAAGTCCTGCAGACGCCAACCGCCTTTGCAACCAGCGGGATCCCTGAGCGGCTTGGCCCGCCCCGCCCTAACCGGCAGCGGGTGCAGAAGTTAAGTCCTGCAGACGCCAGCCACCTTTGCAACCCGCGGGATCCCGGAGCGGCTTGACCCGCCCCGCCTGAACCGGCAGTCCTCCGCCATCCGGGCTCCCCCGGGAGGCCTAGCTCTCGCTCCGGGAGCAGCCCCCTGCAAGCTAGGCGAACCTTCGACCCATCGGGAGGTTAGGCCCAGCAACCTGCGGAGTGATAGAGGTGCCCCTCGTGCCTCCTGGGTAGGCGGACCTTTGACCGACCAGCAGAGCAGACCTAGGGCCTGCCAGCGTGGTAGACGGATCACACCAATTGGAGGAGGATCACAGCCACTACATGCCCTGCAAGGGTGATTATTCAACTATACAAGAGCAATATAAATAAATAGAGGGAAAATTTCAAAACACAACAGTTTCACCAAGCAGAAAGAAACGCCAGCAGTATGAAAAGACAAGGAAAGAAAGGACCACAGGCAGTGCAGGTCAACTCAACTTTAGAAGAGGTAATAGGTGCAACAGATGGAATGTCAGATAGAGAGATCAGGATATACATGCTTCAGATGATCTGGAGTCTCAAGGAAGACATGAGACAGCAAAATCAGATAATGAAAGATCACATTGACAAACAAATCCAGGAAGTAAAAGATCAATTTCACAGGGAGATAGAGGAAATAAAAAACAAACAAATAGAAATACTAGAAATGCAGGAAAAAATAAACCAACTTAAAAACTCAATTGAGAATACTACCAGCAGAGTAGATCACTTAGAAGAGAGAACATCAGACAATGAAGACAAAGTATTTCAACTGGAAAAGAACATAGACAGCTCAGCAAGTCTGCTAAGAAACCATGAACAGAACATCCAAGAAATATGGGACAATATCAAAAGACCAAATTTAAGAGTCATTGGGATACAGGAAGGCACAGAGCTCCAAACCAGAGGAATACACAGCCTATTCAATGAAAAAATACGAGAAAACTTCCCAGACTTGAAGAATGAGACAGAATCCCAAATCCTAGAAGCCTACAGGACGCCGAATGTACAAAACCATAAGAGATCCACACCTAGACACATTATAGTGAAGATGTCCAACATACAGAATAAGGAAAGAATTTTAAAAGCTACAAGGGAAAGGAAGCAGATTACATTTAGGGGTAAACCAATCAGGATAACAGCTGATCTCTCAACACAGACTCTGAAAGCTAGAAGATCCTGGAATAACATATTTCAAACACTGAAAGATAATGGGTTCCAACCAAGAATCGTGTATCCGGCAAAATTAAGCTTCAGGTTAGAAGATGAAATTAAAACCTTCCATGATAAACAAAAGTTAAAAGAATTCGCAGCTAGAAAACCATCTCTTCAAAAAATCCTTGGCAAAACATTGCAGGAAGAGGAAATGGAAAATAACATTGAAAACCAACAATGGGAGGTAGGACAGTAAAGGGGGGAAAGTAGTCAAAGAGGATAACAAATCAGGTTTAGTAACATCAACAAACAAATATGGATAGAAGTACAAACCATATCTCAATAATAACCCTAAATGTCAATGGCTTAAACTCACCAATTAAGAGACACAGGCTAGTAGAATGGATCACAAAACAAGACCCAACAATATGCTGTCTACAGGAGACGCATCTGATAGAAAAAGATATCCATAGACTGAAGGTGAAAGGTTGGGAAAAATCATACCACTCATATGGACAGCGGAAACAAGCAGGCGTGTCCATACTCATATCTAATAAAATAGATTTCAAGCCAAAGCTAATCAAAAGGGATAAAGAAGGACACTTCATACTGCTCAAGGGAACCATAAACCAACAAGACATAACAATCATAAATATATATGTCCCAAATAATGGTGCAGCGGTGTTCATCAAGCAAACTCTTCTCAAGTTCAAGAGTCTGATAGACCACCATACAATCATCATGGGAGACTTCAACACACCTCTCTCACCACTGGACAGATCTTCCAAACAAAAGTTAAACAAGGAAACTATAGAACTCAACAACACAATTAATAACCTAGACTTAATTGACATATATAGACTTTACCACCCAACATCAAGTAGTTACACTTTTTTTTCAGCAGCACATGGAACCTTCTCAAAAATAGACCATATATTATGTCACAGGGCAACTCTTAGACAATATAAAGGGGTAGAGATAATACCATGCATCTTATCTGATCATAATGGAATGAAACTGAAAACCAATGATAAAAGAAGAAAGGAAAAATCAAGCATCACTTGGAGAATGAACAACAGGTTGCTGAGTGACATATGGGTTATTGAAGACATCAAGGAGGAAATTAAAAAATTCCTAGAGTTAAATGAAAACACGGACACAACATATCGGAATCTATGGGACACATTGAAAGCAGTCCTAAGAGGAAAATTCATTGCTTGGAGTTCATTCCTCAAAAAAAGAAAAAACCAACAAATAAATGATCTCATACTTCATCTCAAAATCCTAGAAAAAGAGGAGCAAAACAACAGCAAAAGAAGTAGAAGGCAAGAAATAATCAAAATCAGAGCTGAAATTAATGAAATTGAAACAAAAGAAACAATTGAAAAAATTGACAAAACTAAAAGCTGGTTCTTTGAAAAAATAAATAAAATTGACAGACCCTTAGCCATGCTAACGAAGAGAAGAAGAGAGAGAACCCAGATTACTAGCATACGGGATGAAAAAGGCAATATCACAACAGACACTTCAGAAATACAGAAGATAATCAGAGACTATTTTGAAGCCTTATACTCCAATAAAATAGAAGATAGTGAAGGCATAGATAAATTCCTTAAGTCTTACGATCTGCCCAGATTGAACCAGGAGGATATAGACAACCTAAACAGACCAATAACAATAGAAGAAATAGAAGAAACCATCAAAAGACTACCAACTAAGAAAAGCCCAGGACCGGATGGGTATACAGCAGAGTTTTACAAAACCTTTAAAGAGGAACTAACACCAATACTTTTCAAGCTATTTCAGGAAATAGAAAAAGAGGGAGAACTTCCAAATTCATTCTACGAGGCCAACATCACCCTGATTCCGAAACCAGACAAAGACACTTCAAAGAAAGAAAACTACAGACCAATATCTCTAATGAACCTTGACGCAAAAATTCTCAATAAAATTCTGGCGAACCGGATTCAAATACATATCAAAAAAATTATACACCATGATCAAGTAGGATTCATCCATGGGATGCAAGGCTGGTTCAATATACGGAAATCAATAAATGTTATCCACCACATCAATAGACTAAAAAATAAGAACCATATGATAGTCTCGATAGACGCAGAAAAAGCATTCGACAAAGTACAGCATCCCTTTATGTTCAAAACTCTAGAAAAATTAGGGATAACAGGATCATACCTCAACATTGTAAAAGCAATATATGATAAGCCACAGGCCAGCATCATTCTGAATGGAGAAAAATTGAAGGCATTCCCTCTAAGATCTGGTACAAGACAGGGATGCCCTCTCTCACCACTTCTGTTCAACATAGTCCTCGAAACACTGGCAAGAGCAATTAGACAGACGAAAGAAATTAAAGGGATAAAAATTGGAAAAGAAGAACTTAAATTATCACTATTTGCAGATGATATGATTCTATACCTAGCAGACCCAAAAGGGTCTACAGAGAAGCTATTAGAGCTAATAAATGAATTCAGCAAAGTGGCAGGATATAAGATCAACACGCATAAATCAAAGGCATTCCTGTATATCAGCGACAAATCCTCTGAAACGGAAATGAGGACAACTACTCCATTCACAATATCCCCCCAAAAAATAAAATACTTGGGAATCAACCTAACAAAAGAGGTGAAAGATTTATACAATGAAAATTACAAAACCCTAAAGAAAGACATAGAAGAAGACCTTAGAAGATGGAAAAATATACCCTGCTCATGGATAGGCAGATCCAACATCATCAAAATGGCGATATTACCAAAAGTTCTCTATAAGTTCAATGCAATGCCAATCAAAATCCCAGCTGCATTTCTTGTAGAAATAGATAAAAGAATCATGAAATTCATATGGAATAATAAAAGACCCAGAATAGCAAAAACAATACTAAGCAGGAAGTGTGAATCAGGCGGTATAGCGATACCAGACTTCAAACTATACTACAGAGCAATAGTAACGAAAACAGCATGGTACTGGTACCAAAACAGGCGGGTGGACCAATGGTACAGAATAGAGGACACAGTAACCAATCCACAAAACTACAACTATCTTATATTTGATAAAGGGGCTAAAAGCATGCAATGGAGGAAGGATAGCATCTTCAACAAATGGTGCTGGGAAAACTGGAAATCCATTTGCATCAAAATGAATCTGAATCCCTATCTCTCGCCTTGCACAAAAGTTAACTCAAAATGGATCAAGGAGCTTGATATTAAATCAGAGACACGGCATCTGATAGAAGAAAAAGTTGGTTATGATCTACATACTGTGGGAGCAGGCTCCAAATTCCTCAATAGGACACCCATAGCGCAAGAGTTAACAACTAGAATCAACAAATGGGACTTACTCAAACTAAAAAGTTTTTTCTCAGCAAAAGAAACAATAAGAGAGATAAACAGGGAGCCTACATCCTGGGAACAAATCTTTACTCCACACACTTCAGATAGAGCCCTAATAACCAGAATATATAAAGAACTCAAAAAATTAGACAATAAGACAACAAGTAACCCAATCAATAAATGGGCAAAGGACCTGAACAGACACTTCTCAGAAGAGGACATACAATCAATCAATAAGTACATGAAAAAATGCTCACCATCGCTAGCAGTCAGAGAAATGCAAATCAAAACTACCCTAAGATACCATCTCACTCCAGTAAGATTGGCAGCCATTAGGAAGTCAAACAACAATAAGTGCTGGAGAGGATGTGGGGAAAAGGGCACTCTTGTTCATTGCTGGTGGGACTGCAAATTGGTGCAGCCAATTTGGAAAGCAGTATGGAGATTTCACGGAAAGCTGGGAATGGAACCACCATTTGACCCAGCTATTCCCCTTCTCGGTCTATTCCCTAAAGACCTAATAAGAGCATGCTACAGGGACACTGCTACATCGATGTTCATAGCAGCACAATTCACGATAGCAAGATTGTGGAATCAGCCTAGATGCCCTTCAATAGATGAATGGATTAAAAAAATGTGGCATTTATACACAATGGAGTATTACTCTGCATTTAAAAATGACAAAATCATAGAATTTGGAGGGAAATGGATGGCATTAGAGCAGATTATGCTAAGTGAAGCTAGTCAATCTTTAAAAAACAAATACCAAATGACTCCTCTGATATAAGGGGAGGAAACAAGGACAGGGTAGGGACGAAGAGCTTGAGACAAAGATTTTCATTAACAGGGTTGAGAGGTGGGAGGGAAAGGAAACGAGAAGGGGAATAGCATGGAAATGGAAGGCGATCCTCAGGGTTATACAAAATGACATATAAGAGGAAAGGAGGGGTAAGACAAGATAATTCAAATGGAAGAAGTGATTTACAGTAGAAGGGGTAGAGAGAGAAAAGGGGAGGGGAGGGGAGGGGAGGGGGGATAGTAGAGAATAATATAGACAGCAGAATACATCAGACACTAGAAAGGCAATATGTCAATCAATGGAAGGGTAACTGATGTGATACAGCAATCTGTATACGGGATAAAATTGGGAGTTCATAACTCATTTGAATCAAACTGTGAAATATGATGTATGAGGAACTATGTAATGTTTTGAACGACCAACAATAAAAAAAAAAAGAAAAAGAAAAAAAAAAAGAGAAGGACATGGAGGAGGTGAAGAAAAAAAAAAAAAAAAAGGTAGAATGGATAGTAAATAACAGTAGCATACCTACCCTTGGGAAGCCAAAGGAGAGGAGAGGGTCAAAAAGATGGCAGGGACAGATCAATTGTAGTGATACTGCAGAAAGGTGGATGAGAATGAGGAATTGATCATGTCCACAGACTCAGCACCCACAAGGTCAAGGTGCTTTCTGCATGTGGGTTCAGAATGCTGGGGCAGGATGGGGCGGGGGGCGCTGGTTACAGGACAGGAGAGAAAAACCATAGATGATTGTGGTGCACACTGTGGATCTAGAGATCAGACTGCCTGGATCTCAATCCCTTGTCTTCTGCAAGCCTGCTATGTGACCTATAGGAACTGTTTGACTCCTTTATGCCTCCATTTACCCCATTTTTAAAATGGGGACAATAATGGTCATCATCATACCCACATAATAGAATTCTGAGAGGCTGAGGGACAATGTATGTAAATTGTTTAACTCAGAGCAGGCACTCAAATGTTATTCATCATTCTTAATGATATCATTATTATTACAAGTGGGTGGTGAGTGGCATTGGTGGGGGACCTTGGTAGGAAGAAGCAGAGGCACACACAGGTGTGTGTCTATATGGAGGCAATTGGGAAGAGACCAAAGTGGGAGGAGAAACTGAAGGTCCAGGGAAGAGCAAATGTCAAGGAGCAAAGCCCTCAGGGGAAGAGAGGAAAACGGGATTAAGAACTCAGGTGACTAATCAGCCTGGGAAAGAAGAGCCAGACACCACAAAATGGAAAGAGAGAGAGAGAGAGAGCAGTCATATGAAGATGAAATTTTGAAGAGACTGAAGGGAGAACAAGAAAACCTACATTTGTCCTACTGGTGAAAAAACAATGAGGTCATTGGCCCAAAGTGAGAAACGATGAGTGGATAAGGGATCCCTGAAAGTATTTGCAAACAATCATTTGAACTTTTTTTTTTTTTCAAATTTAAAATGCCTTCAGACATTTTTTTTCCTCCCATCTTGGCTTCAAGTAAAAAGTAAAGAACAAAAACGACTTGAAAGCAATCAGAAAATATGGCAGGATTAACCTTGTGCCACCCAGCAGTATTGATAAGGGAGCTGGCAGTAGAAATCTTCCCTCAACCTGGTAAGTCTGTGTGTATTCTACTGGGAGGCAAACCAAGGAGAGCCCCCTACAGCAGAGGCCATGACTCCATCAAAGAGCTAAGTGAACCATACAAATACCTTTCATCTAATGGTTTGAACAATAAGCCTACAGCCTGGGAAAGCTGACTCTTTGTGGTCCTTTAGATCTATGAGTTTAGAAAGTTTTCCATGACCACCCAGAATAATATGGATGTTAGAGGGTCTTCCAGGTTTAACCTCTTTATGGAAATAAAAATCCTCAAAAGCAACTTACCCTTTCAATAATACACACACACACACACACACACACACACACACTCACATATATTTATACATATATTTATTTATTGAAGTTGTATCCAGTGTGAACAAGACAACTAAATCCAGTGGGTTGGTTCCTTATTTCCTAAATGGTGGTTGGTCAATTGGAGGGGAGCCTATAGTCATTCTCATGAGTGGTCCTGGTAGCCAAAATGTATCCATATGTGCCTTCAACTGCTTTCTGATTTTCCTCAATACAACAATTTCTGGTAGTGCAACAACTTCAAATAACCCAGGTGTGTAGGGAAGAGTTTATCCTGCAGGGCTACAAGCCCCTTTGATCCCAAGAGAATATGAAGCCTTCAGATACTTTAACCTAGCAAAGGGAAGAACCTGATGAAGATAAAGCACTGTATGCCACGGCTTGTTATTCTGAGCAGCATTGAGACTGCCTGCCCATTAGACTTGTTTCTGTTTTTGCCATCAATACTGCCCTGGAGATAGCTTATTTGTAAAAGGAGCAGGACATAGGATATGCATTCATTTGTAAAAGATGCCACCACACACATTCTGTAGCTAATACTGTGTTCGTGAACTTTACCTGTGACTAAATACATTTTATTTCTTACAGCTGAGCTTCAGTAATTGGTTTTTGCAGCCTCCAACACATCCAGCAAGGAAAATATGAGAAGCTCAGCGCTCTCTCTCTCTCTCTCTCTCTCTCTCTCTCTCTCTCTGCTTTTTGAAATGGCTTTTGCTGCAGATGGGAAAAGCCATCTCAGTTCTGAGTTGGCACTTCCCAAGGTCAAATCTCAGAGAGCTGGCACCTGGGAACTCAGAGTCGAGGAGCAGGTGGCTGTGGAAGAGTGAGTGACCCTGAGGGAGGCAGCCAGGGAAGGGGGAATCAAATAGGAGCAAAGAGAGGTGGTGGTCAGGGACAGGGAGTGCTAAAGTGTCTGCAGACAGCAGCCTCACACCCACAGTTCATGGGAGCTCAGGGGAGTTTGTTCTCCCAGGTCTAAGGCAGTCAGAGAGGTCTCTGGAATTTGTTAAGCCACCAAATCATATAGAACACCAATTCCAGGTTCAACTACCACTGGGGGCTGGAGAATCATTATTGTATTATGTGAGATTTGGCTGTGCAAGAAAATGTAGGCTCATCCAATGGACTGATTAGTTAATTTATTCAGGAAAAAAAGGAAGGCTTAATGTGCAGCATTTGCTTTGGCCTTGAAAACACTGAATTATCCACTTCAACACTTTGGTTCATTGGGTCCCACATTGCCAGAAAAATTAGACTACTTGTTAAATCTTTAGTAATCTACATGGAAACCTGAGACTAAAATAAGCACCAGGACTCCAAAAATGCACCCATGATAATATGCAAGATGATCATATGTTTTTTCTTAAGACAGTTATGACATAGGGAATTTGTAATTCCATTACCCTTTTTCTTTATCCTTCCTTCCTTTACTTATCCAGGCAATGTTTATGGTCCTGGCTGGGACTCGCACCTCCAAATCCCAATCTTTGCCAATCCCTGCCTTCCCTGAAACTTTCTGTATAAATTATTCCATCCTATACTAACAGAGAAGGGCTGAGGAAGAATTGTTTTCTCCATGTTGTTTGCAATTTCACAACTCCTGGATTATAGTAGAAGCAGAGCTAGGGAAAAGAATTTAGGAATAGGAGTGTGATGTTCAGAACATTTTAAATCATAACTATCAAAAAGATTGTTCATTTAAAAAAATTCTGCTTATGAAAGTAATAGCCCTTGATTATCCTAAAGAGATAGGCCTGCTGTACCTAATGGAGATGGGGAGAAGCTTGTGTAGAACCTAAGGTTTTCATAATATGTGTGCATCTTGGTGCTTCAATGTCCAATGAGACAATAGTTACATATTGTCAAGTTGACATATAGTTGTGTTGCAACAAGATGTCCTGCTAAAAGCAAAGAAAACAAGGGCACTTCCCCCTAAAACTGAAGGTCTGTACAGCCCTACCAGAACATGAACCCATAGAGCTAATGTGTAGGTTGATGGTAAGGGACATACAGGCTATTGGAAGAGATTGGAGATAAATCTTAATTATGACTTCAGATCCAACTAGATCATGTGGACTGAAGTTTGTTTTGCTCATCCCCAACCAGAATGACTGACCTTGATCTTGAAGGGGAACTTGTGACAGATTGGACTAATGTTTCTCTTCCTGGGGAACTGGATACAATAGTGGGGCAAAGAGGACCTGGACAGTACCAAGGGTATAACTGTATTTTGGTACTTTTTACGTGATACTTCCTGTTCTTTGTTCCATCTATTTCCTTAAAAGCTACCACTGAGATGTCTCACTCTTGGGGTATGTTCTGACTGCTTGCAAGCAGGTGCAGCCAGATAACACTGCAGGATTTTGCCTCCTGCCCAGGGACACCCAATGATACTTTCATATAATAATTATTGCACTCAAATATGTCCATCATGGAAGAGTAGGGAGGTTTGTGCCCTATGAAATAAAGCTTTGACCAGCAGGGGAAAATTTTTAAAAAGGTGGTTCCTACCACTATCTGCTGTTAACTTTCCATTTCTTTTTTGTCATCAGTCATAGGAAACAGAACTAGTATGTGTCAGTAGTACTTGTTGCAGAGGCCCAAAGAGAAAAAGCACACTCCTTCTCTTAGGCTCATAATTTAGTGGAAGAGCAAGTCGATACATAATCCATTTTAATGTAGTTTAGCAGGTGTTAAAACTGTGGTCAAAGCATCACCAAAGTCCCAGGAAGGTGATTGTGCCTGTCAGAAAAGAAAATGTTGTCACATTTGGTAAGGTTTAAATAGGTATTTGTTTAAAAAAATTTTTTTTAATTGCCTAAGAGCAAAGAGTATGGATGTGAATCCAGCAAATGTAACTCACAATCACTCTACAGGAAGAACATAGGGATGGCTTTTGATCAACTGTGCCAAAGTCTCCCTCAACAAAACTAGGAGATTCCAGGAATTCAACTGTCAGGTAGGCCCCCAATGGGGAGTGAGGGAAAGACTTTGATGGTTTCCTCTGAGCATATAGGTAAGGCTTGAATCACCAAAATATCAACATTGGTGACAGATTCTTTTTTCTGAGTGATGTGTAGTAAGAAACCCAGTAGCAACCTAGAACCAGATATGTTTCTCCCTGATTAGACTCCAAACTGATAGTGCAGGGCTCCAAATGGATCACTTTAGATTTATACTCAGTTCCACTGTCTCCAGCCCAGGAGATCCTGATGGTTTGGGGCATGTGGTGCAAAGGCAGAGAAGGAGAATTGGATTGACTTTTCTCCAATTCTATTTGCATAGGGGTCAGGTGCTGTGAATAGATGTATAAAATCAACCCTTCCCTTGCTCACATTTTGGGGGACCCAGAACCCAGACTTGAATCCTTGGCACTATATTTGAGAGAGTAAAATAAGACTACAGGCTTTTCAAGACAGATGACCTGGTTCAAATTCCAGTTCCTTTAGTTACTAGTCATATGACCTTGGGCATCTCTGTACAAAAGTTCCTATATCTATAACATGGGAATGATATTATAAGTATTAGATAGTTTAATTTGTATAAAAGCACTCAGAGGTATACATGGCACATTATAAACAGTCTCCTATCTATCTAGCTAGCTATCTAGCTATCTTAGCTATTATTATCCTTCTTATCACCATGCACATATTTTTTTATTTCTCATAGTTCATTCTACTACTTAGGTAGGATAAGATACGTGTTCCAAGAAGCATCAAGGATTTCCTGGATACATACCCAGGATAATGAATCTCTTGTCCTTTCCTCTGGGTCTGGAAAGCACACCTTTTGGTGGGATTATAATGTGGACATCCTGGGGGGGGCACCTCTTTCCTCTGCTACCTATGGAGTGGTGAAATGTGTCCACACATGTCCTCTGTTCCATATGCCCTCAGCATCAAATGGTAAGTAGGCCCTGGTAAAACAAAAATGGGGTCTTCCTTTATGCTCTTTGGAAAAAGCTTAAAGGAATCCTTGATGTTCCCAATGGTCCAGAAAATAGAAGGGATTCTGAAATCATATTAAGAAAGTGTCTGTGAGATGAGTTGGGGGTATACTTTGCATTATGGCTATTGTTCTCTATTGCTATTTAGTAACAGAAATTAAGACATCAATATTTTTTGATTAGTCCACTTCTCCCATCTAGGACCCAACCTAGACTCTCATTAATTCTCATGGAATCTACTGGTAGCAGCCTCCCAACTGCATAGCTTTCCAAGTGGACCTCTCTCTTTTCTACTTCACTTTCCCAGTAGTAATCAGATGATCTTCATGACCAACCACTGTTGTAATCACCTCTTTTCCCTTCCAGAAAATCTCCACTGGGTCTGTAGTTGATTCCCATATTTCATTAAGGAAAAATAACTCATTTTACTCATTACTATATAAAAAATAACATTGCCAGCCAAAGAATTATATTAGTTAGCATGTTGATTTGGTTGTTTAAAGGGAGATCAAAACTAATACAAGATAGATGTATTTCTCATTCACATGAAGGTCTATGCTCATAGGAGGTGCAGGGGTTAATGGGTTCTGCTCCATGCGATCATACAGGGATCCTGGTTTCTCTCTCTTTCCTCAGTAGTGGTTCTGAAAGTGTAGCCCATGGACTCTTGGGAACCCCTGAGAACCCTCTTAAGGGTTTGCAAAAAGTCAAAATGTTTTTTATAATCATTGTATGACCCTCTTTAAATTCCATTCTACCATGAGAATACAGTGGCATATTCTAAAGGTTATTAAAAATAATAACAAGAAAGTTTAAGCTAACAAGGTCCATTTCAGTGAGTGTGGATGTTTCTCATTTATTTATTTAATGATCATATATTAAGCATTCATAGAAATATGATTTATGTTCACTCAACAGAATTTTTAAATTAATTTATTTTAATTAGGTATATATGATAGCAGAATGCATTTTCGTTCATTGAACACCACAATTGCAGCACAACTTTTCATTTTAGTGGTTGTACACAATGCAGCATCATACCATACGTGCAGTCATACATGTACCTAGGGTAATGATGTCCATCTCATTCTACCATCTTTCCTGCCCCCATGCACCTTCCCCACCCTCCCTCCCCTTTGCCTAATCACAGTTCCTCCATTTTTACCATGCCTACCCACTCCCCATTATGGATCAGCATCTAATTATCAGAGAAAACATTCAGCCTTTGATTCTTTGGGATTGGCTTACTTTGCTTAGTGTGATATTCTCCAACTTCATCCATTTACCTGCAAATGCCATAATTTTATTTATTCCATTGTGTATACATATACCACAGTTTTTTTTTTTTTCTTATTCATCTATTGAGGGACATCTAGTTTGCTTCCACCGTTTAGCTATTGTGAATTGAGCTGAGCTGCTATGAACATTGATGTGGCTGTGTTACTATAGTATGCTGACTTTAAGTCCTTTGGGTATAGACCAAGGAGTGGGATAGCTGGATCAAATTGTGGTTCTATTCCAAGTTTTCTAAGAAATCTCCATACTGCTTTCCAGATTGGTTGCACCAATTTGCAGTCCCACCAGCAATGTATTAGTGTACCTTTTCCCCCACATTCTCGCCAACTTTTACTGTTGTCTATATTCTTGATAACTGCCATTCTGACAGGAGTGAGATGAAATCTTAGAATAGTTTTGATTTGCATTTCTCTAATTACTAGAGATGTGGAACATATTTTCATTTATTTGTTGATCATATGTGTATCTTCTGAGAAATGTCTGTTCAGCTCCTTAGCCCATTTATTGACTGGGTTGTTTATTTTTCTGGTGTTAAGTTTCTTGAGTTCTTTATATATCCTGGAGATTAGTTCTCTATCTGACATGAGTATGGCAAAAATTTGCTCCCAAAATGTAGGCTCTGTCTTCACCTCATTGATTGTTTATTTTGCTGAGAAGAAGCTTTTGAGTTTGAATCCATCCATTTATTAATTCTTGATTTTATTTCTTGCTCTTTAGAAGTCTTATTAAGGAATCCAGGGCCTACTTTTTCCTGTATTAGGTGCAGGGTCTCTGGTCTAATTCCTAGGCACTTGACATATATTGATGATACATTTATGGTTAAGGTCTAATGTTAACTGCTGTAATATGGACTGTGGGAACACAGTGAGGAATGAGAGACACAGTCTTTGCCCTCAGGAGGACTACTGGTCTAATGGAGAAGTCAGATATTCAATGACTAGAAACACAATTATCTAATTACAACCTTGATAATGTTAAGAAGAAGGATAGAGCTATAAGAGTAAAACATAGAGGCGGGGGAATCCTAATGTGATCAGGGAAGTCTGAAGCAGGACATTCCACTGCATGGTTGAACAATACTGGTGTTAAAGCTGTGAACTGCTCTAAACTTCCCCATTCTGAATCATGATTGATGATGGCCAGGCCTAGTCAGATTTTGAGATAGGGTTAGGGTTAGACAGCAAAAGGAAACTTTCAACAGCCCTGCACCTGACATTTCATCCATATAACCAAGGCAAACATACATCCCAGTTTGCTTCAGACATATTTTTGCTCTTATCTCAGTGACATTCCTAACATTCATCCTGCTGTAAACAGTCATATGCTTATTCTACTTATAGTTTTTACCAGATTGCTAACTATACAAATGATTTTGACCTCATTATAATTATTACATGTTTTTAAAACAAGGTATTTTGTGTTTAGATATATCTCCCCCCAAAATATGTTGGCAGACATTAATTGATGCAAAAAGATATTTTTATGCCAGCTTGACTGGGCCATGGGGCTCTCAGACATTGGGTCAAACACTATCATAGGTGTGTCTGAGAATGTATTTCTAGAGAAGATTAACATTTGAATTGGTAGACTGAATAAAGCATACTGTATTTCTCAATGTTGGTTGGCCTCATCCAATTTGGCCAGAGAACAAAAAGGGGAGTAATGGAGAATTCAGTCTTTCTGCCTGTTATGGTTTGGATATGAGGTGTTCCCCTAAAGCACATGTGTGAGACAATGCAAGAAAGTTTAGGATAGAATGATTGAGTTATAAGACCCTGAACCTAATCAGTTAATTAATCCCCTGACAGGGATTAACTGAGTGGTGACTAAAGGTTGGTAGGGTGTGCTGGAGGAGGTGGGGCACTGGGTGAGTGGCTTTGGGGTATATACTTTGTATCTGGTGAGTGGAGTCTCTCTGCTTCCTGCTCATCATGTAAGCTGCTTCCCTCTATCACACTCTTCCACCCTGATGTTCTGCTTCACTTTAAACCCCGAGGAATGGAGGCTTCTGACTAGGGACTGAGACCTTTGAAACTGTTAGCCCTTTGGGCTGGGGATGTGGCTCAAGCAGTAGCGCGCTCACCTGGCATGCGTGCTACCCAGGTTCCATCCTCAGCACCACATACAAACAAATATGTTATGTCCTCCGAGAACTTAAAAATATATATATATTAAAAAATTCTTTCTCTCTTTAAAAATAAAAATAAAAAAGAAACTGTTAGCCCTCAAACTTTTCCTCCTCTAAAATTGTTCCTGCCTGTCTTTTAGTCACAGAAACAGAAAGCTATCTAAAACTCTGCCTGATTTTCTCCAACTCCATCCATTTTACCTGCAAATGTCATACTTTTATTCTCTTTTAATGCTGAGTAATATTCCATTATGTATATGTACCACAGTTTCTTTATCCATGCATCTATTGAAGGGCATCTAGGTTGCTTCCACAGTTTAGCTATTGTGAATTGAGCTGCTATAAATATTGAAGTGGCTGCATCACTATAGTATGCTGTGATTCTACTTCATGCACAACCAGAAAAGTGAAAAATTTTGTGTATAATAAATAAAGAGCTTTCTACTGTCATGTATAACTGATTATAACTAATAAAAATACGGGGAGGCCAATAGAACTAATCCTAAAAAATAAAATAAAATAAACAAAAAACACTGCCTGTCTTTAAGCAGGGACATCAGTCTTTCCTAACCTGTAATTCAAACTGAAGTATTGGATTTTCTTGAGCCTTGAGCCTTTTGGATCTCCAGACTTAAAAATACATCAGCTCTTCTGATTCTCAGGATGGGAACTATACCATTGCCCTCCTGGGTCTCCAGCTTGTCCACACAGATCTTGAGACTTGTCAGCACCGGTAATTGCATGAGTGAATATTATAATATCCCTTTGTTTCTTCATAACCTCTGTTTCTTTCTCTCTCATTGATTATTTCTCTCTTCAGTATATCTTCCGTGTTTAAAAAAAAAAAAAAAGTTCTGTTTGCCACATCTACATGTGTCCAGACCAAAAGGCTTTGTTAATGTCAAAAGATAGTCAAATGAATTGGACATAACTTTCCTATGTTCAGCCACAAGAATGAGACCCTAATTAGAATAAGTTATAGTCCATGTATGTATAATATGTCAAAATATACTGTACTGTCATGTATATCTAGAAAGAATACAACAACAAAGGCAGCATAGGATCCCTCCACCACCAGTCGAATATTTTTGCAATTCTGTGCATCATTTTGCTTTTCCTCTAGCTCCAAGACTTAGTGCGAGTGCAGAAATTAGAAGTCTTTTTAAGGTTATATTTATCTATGTCCCATTCTCTGTCAGGAATATAATGGCTCACATATTAACTGCTGTTTCACTATAAACACATTATGTTAAAGAAACATAACTGAGCTTCCAAAGGGGGGTAAAAAGGACTGTCCACATCAATATGTACCCAGTTACATGTTTCTTTCTTTTGCTACTTTCACATTGTCACTCTGTAATCAGCAATACTTAACAAGGTATTTGAAGGTGGGGGCAGTTGAAACTTGGAAAATATCTGCCACCATGACACTGTTTATCATGTAGCCAGCTACAAAAGCAGGTAAACTGTAAGTGAACTGGATGGGGTCCATTCCATGGCCTTTCTGGCATTCAGGATTCTGGAAGATTCCCAACATCAAGCATAATTGCTTGCATCCCTAAAGTCTTTAGCAATTCCTCAGATTGATTTAGCACTTATGGAAATCCAGATGGAAATCCAGAAAGTCCCTGATAAAGTATTGGAAGGGTAACCACAATGAAGCCTGACACCCTTGGACTATAGTTATGGATTCTAATCTTGGCTCTGCTGCTAACATGGTATGGGACGTGAACAATGAGTTTCCTTTTATTCTGGTCTCCGCTTTCTTCATATGTGAAAAGATATGACTGGGAATTGAATTCCCAAATGTAACTTCTGTCAGAATATTGCCCTGACTCTTAGCAAAGAAGTTCTCAGGCATTATTATGTCCATTAATTTCAAGATCCAAGAAATGGAAGAAAAATGTCAGAGCTTTGTTTGACTTGGTAATTGTGTTTTTCCATTCCTTCTTTTACTCACAAATATTTGGTAGGGGTCTGTTTAGCCCCCAATCAGCTTAGGGAAACTTGATCACTGACTATGGGAAGGATCTACCTCATCTTCAGAGTGCTGTGTTGGTACTTGTGATCACAGATAAGAAACGGTGTGTTTAGCTTTAGATATATTCACATGGGATCAGAAAGATTCCTTGAGCAGATAAATTGGTTCATGGTAAAATTAGTACAGCTTGGAATTATTTTTCTCCCTTTTCAGTCAAAACTAAAAAAATCTCATCTTTTATGTTCCTTTTCGTTTAATTGATGGTTTTTCTATATTTTGTATTTCCCATATTGGTTTCATTTTAAGCATCAATAATTCCTGGTACTCAGTCTGTATGCTATAATAAAAACAATGGTTAGTTAGACACCTTGCAATGTACACAAGATAAAAAGAGCATTTATTGGCTAAGATATATTTGGAACATTATTGTATGGTAGGGTTGTAGGAATAAGGTGGGATTAGAGAAGTTACATTTTTGGGATTGTAGCGTAGATGACAGGCTTAATTTCTTCACTAAAGAACTGTATTTCATTAACATCTCAATAGTTTGCCATTTGATGGAGTTTTAAAATATAGTATTTGTGTGTTGACTTTTCAGAAAAATCAATATAGTTGGAAAATACAGGCTTCATTTTAGAGTTGTGGGCCTTTCATTTTGTGACACTATTTCCACCAAAACCATTACAGATTGTTTTTAGTGACAGTTTTTGGTAGCAGCAAAGCATTCCCTGGCAAGCTGCACTGTGTCAGTGGTGCCAGGGGAGGAATGTGGAGCAAGGAACTTCTTCAAGAAGTCATCGAGTGGATCTAGGGCATTTAGTGGGTCAAGGGAAAATGAAGAGGACACTTTTTCTTTCTTCTCTTGATTATGTGTTGTCCCGTGGGCTTTCTCATTCATCTTCCCTCCTGGGACACCCAATGGCATAAGTACTCACCATGTTCACCATCAGAGCTGAGCATAGACTTGGATTTTTTTAAACATGTGTCTCTTTTCCAGAAGCCCCTCCAAAATACAGAGCATTAGGGCTCTTATGTCCTGTCCCTGTTGGAGCAAAGAGAAGCCTCTGTCTCAGACATTTTCCCACTTTGTTCCCACATCATTCATTTTCACATCCCCAAAGGCATTTGGCAAACAAAAACGTAACGTTTGTTCACATTAACCCATTTTAAAAACACTTCAGGAAGCAGTGCGGAGTTGCCCAATCCCCATATCAGTGCTGCCAACTAATGACAGCTCTCTGAGCTCCTGCTTTAAATGAGAAAACATTTGGTTCATTTCGTGAAGGAAATAAACCAAGATCTTGCCTTTTCTACATTGCCTTTTATCCCTTGAAGCCTGCGGGGTCTGGGGATGGGGGCGCTTTGCTAAATGAGAGGAGAACTGCAACTCTGGGAATGCTTAAAAGAATTTCATTTCTTGGTGGCAAAGCCAGACACACCTTCCTGATCATGGACAGTCTACTTTAGGCTAAAAGTAAACACATTTTATTAAAAATTTCTTTTTAATTAAAAGTTTTTCTTACTCTCCTATATTAGTGAAACATATACCCCCCAAACCGGATACCAAGCTATCATGAGGGAAATTTCTGGGGCAAAATAATCTCTTGAAACACTCTCTCCACAAAGCCCAGAGACTCAGGGGACCTGGTGCCCATGTGATGCGTGAGACCAGGTGGAAGAAGGCAGGAGTGTCAGCTCAGTCACTGGCTTGGACTCTCACCCAGCCCCTTCTTCACTTTGGGAACCTAAGCAGTTACGCAGTTAGCTGAATGTTAATGTTTTCACCTGCAGAACGAGGATAACACCACCTGTAGGAGCTATTGTGAGGATTACATGCAGACTTGCTAGTACAGTGCTCGGCGAGGAGTGAGCATTGAGTAAATGGTATAGTTTGTTGTATTATTTACTGTAGAAGATTTAAAGTCCAGACTCGTTTGTAGGGCCATCTTCAGCATTTCTGCAAAAGCAACTCTCAGTTTGGCTCACAGGAACACAATGCCCTGAGAGTTCATGGGCTTTCTCATTCTATTCTCTCCTCCTTGTTTACTCAGAAATCTCAAATAATTTTACAAACAGTAATTTGGTTTCCGGGAAAATGAGAGAAAAATGATTTCACGTTAAATTTCTCTATGGAATGAGAATAACTATAATGATCACGAACTTTATTATGTGGTGAGCCCCCTCAACGTACCAACTCCACAGCTCCTCATCATTATCCTAAAAGTTGTTTGTTTCAAGCCTTGGATGTATCTGAAATCTCTGGACTCTAAGGTAGGTTATGTTGACTCTAAAACCAGCTTGACCCATTAACAATCCAACAATCATAAAATAGCCATAGAGTGATGTTTGTGTGGGCTGTGACATTGGCATTGTTCATGGTGGCCAAATAAATTATGGAAGTGCACAATGTTGGGCAGTGAAATCTGGGTAGCTAATCAGCTGGACCAGTCTATAGTGAGCTGCATGGGAAACAGCATCATTCTTTCTAGATGAAGCCAATCTGATAAGCATTTTTATTGTCCTGGCAAGAGACACATCAGGCGATCCAAGAAATCAAAAACCCATCCCAGACCCATTTACTCCTCCAAACAAGTTCCGGCTGGCCACATTTGGGGACGTAGGCTACATTTGGCCAACAGATGTTAACGATTTAAGGGAAGCTGTCATTGATCTAAACAAGCTTCTCTTGGAGGGATTCTAAAACCATCATCACAGAAACTAAACGTTAATGTGAAACCATCCCCATCTCTCCAAGCTGAGCCCTACTCTGCTGCTTTAAGCCTCCCTATTCTGGCTCCCAGTCAGGATTTCCATGGTCCCTAAAATAATCTGTGTTCCAAAGTATCTCAGTGTCCCTCTGATATTCCCATTTTCACCAGGAAGCTGGTTTCTACAGAGGAGAATATGATGAGCTCACATGGATTCACAGTATTGTGTTAGTAACGGATATAGCACCATTACTGCAGCATTTATATTTTAAAGGACAAAATTCCTTCAATAAATTGGTAACTGGTGAAATTTTAGGCTGTGTTTCAAGGGGAAATAAAAAGCTCCAGGGTAGAGCTTTCTTAGCTTGACAGCTTCCCCACATTTTATTTAAGAAATTCTTCATATTCATCCACCATTATTCACTGAGAGCCTATGATATCTTCCTTAGAGTTCTGGAAGCTCAAATGTATCAGGAAATAAAGTTCTCCAACTTTGGGGAACAACTGAGATAAGGTGTAGTAGCCATGACAAGTAAATTGTGTAGGCTGTTAGAAAGTTGTAAGGGCTTTGGGAAAAAGAGAAATAGGGTTAGAGAGTTAAAGATGGGCTCAAGGTTACTTCAACTGTGGGATCCAGGGAGGACTCATTGAAGAAGTGACATTTGTGCAAAGGAGAGGGAATTGTCCAAGGAGATGTGTAGGAGGGACTCTCCAAAGAAAGAAGGGCTAACACACTGGTGTGCTGTGGGAACATCAAGGAAGGCAGAGTGGCAGGGGTGAAGGGAATAGGGAGGATAGGAACAAAGAAGGCCACTTAAGGGTCCTCAGTTCCCTACCCTGACTTCCAGCAGAGAAGGGGGTCTCAACAGAGGCCAAGGGGACAGAAGACAGGGAAATCATCTTGCACATAAGAAGTTTTCATAGGCTTACTGCACTTTTTCAAAGTCAATAAAAGTTAATGTATAGCTTCATATTCCAACAAGAAGTAGTTGGAGAAGTTATTAGAAACTATATTCTCAACCTGTGTTCTGAGCTAGGTAGACAATGGGTTTGAAGACTGTGTTGAATGAAGTCATCATAGTTGAGTGGTTGACTTTCTTTCCTCATCTTAGATGGATCTTGGTCAAAGGGCTTGACATTACAAAACTATAGCTACCTTGTAGACATCAATTGTAAACTCAAGGACAAGAAATGGATACAGAGCCTCCCCTTCACAGTATGCAACACAGAACACAGGTGTTGATAAAGTTTCCTGACTCACTGTTGAAAATTAATTCTGCAGCTGAGGGATTCAAGGTGGTTTAGTAAAACATTAAGTTTATATGTCAAATATCTGCTTGTGTACTGATGTGCTTATTCTAGACCAGGTATCTCTGGGATGACATTTTGGGGATCATTCTACATTAAAATATTTTTCTCTGTGATTAAAACTTCAGAACCATGACCTTTGGCCCCACTTGGAAAACTGATCTCATATTTGCATGATCTTTCTTTAACAGTAGGGAAATTGCTTCTGTGAAGAGTATAAGAAATACAAGTCTGTGAGTCAGAAGTCAAGAGTTCCAAGGAAGATGGCCAGATTTCATTGGATTATCTCTGAAATCCTGCAATCTGTTAAAAGAGTTTAAATTTGAGGGAACTGATATAACCATTTATTCATTCATTCATTCATTCATTCGTTCATTCAAAAGTTATTGCATAATTCCCATTAACTAAGTCATATGTATATTGTCATGGATAAAATAGATGTGAGGTTCTTGTCTTTAAGGTACTTGACAAGTGCCAGTTTTAATTGGTTGGGGTTGTTATGAGTTGCTGGGTTGAAAAAGACCTTAAGAACCAATGAAGGTAAGAGCTGTGACTGATTAGACATATATGAAGGTTACTTCAACTGTGGGATAGTGGGATCCAGGGAGGGCTCAAAGTTTTCCTGCATTAATGGAGCACATACATCAATGATACACTTTGGAAAAGGCAGCAATGAACTACTTCATGAAACTCAATCACTGTTTCAAAACAAGATCTTTGTCTTCCCGATGGAAGGCAAAAAGCTTTGTCTAAAAATTGAGATTCACAGGCAATCCCCTTGTGATAGTGAGCATTGTCCCGTTGATATTTTGCAAAGCTGTTTAACCTTATTCTTTATCATGCTAGTACCAAAAAATTCAAGGAAAAATTGGCTGATACCTAAGGTGGCTCTAGAAATGGATAAATCAACTCTTTTCTTTTTTAACCCACAGTAAAGTATCCATCTATGTCTCACAGCTCCTGGCTGATCTTGTCAGCAATTTGCTACTTAAAGTCTACTGATCTGTCAATCACTTTTCATTTTGCATAACTGACTGTGTACTATGGCACTCTTCTTCCTTCTAATGCATTAAAGAGTTGTTTTGGCTTTGAAAGGCTGCCTTTACAGAGAAACAGCTGAAAATATTACCACCAGTCAGACTGTCCTTTTCTAGATCTGCCTGCAACTATCATTTGCAATTTTTATATCCTGAATTTTTGTTGGTCTGATTGCAATCATTTTTTTTTCTACAATATGTTTCTCCTGATGGTTTTTTTTGTTTGTTTGTTTTAGCTGGTTGGTTTTGCCAGTTATACGTACTGGATTTTTCGACACATGTTGAGTCAAGGTCTATACCAAATCATTTAACATCCCCAAGCTTCATTGGAAACAACTCCTATAAATTTACACTCTGTTGGTGGTGTTGAAAAGCAATCAGATAAGAGGAAGTACAGATTTAACTGGCAGGCAATAGAAGATTAGAAAGATACATGTGAGTTCAAATTCCAGTACTTCCATTTGCTAGTGGTGCAGTCATGGATAGTTACTTAACTTCACTGAGAAGTTTTTCTTTTATCTGCAAATTTGCCAAAGGCATACCCACCTTACCTGATTCTTAGTTTTAAGGGATATAATACATAGAAAAAGCACCTGGAAAAGCACCATGAAACAGCTCTTGTTGCTGTTTTTAGTAATATTCTTTAATAATTCAAATTATTATTAACAATTCACTAAATTAAAAATGCTAGAAATACTAGGAATATACAGTTTCCAAGATTTGGGTTTTGAATGGGAAACAGGGAACAAAATGTGGTGGGAGAGAAAAAAAAACAGGAACATCCACCAGGCATCTTCTTCTTCAGTACTCCTGTCCACAATTGGACCAAGATTTATTTTGACCATTCACTCCCCAACTCACAGTCACACCCCAAACAGGAAAGCTCAAAGCCAGAAGGATGGATGACGCTTCCAATAATATTCACAGAGGTAGCCCCATCCTGAGAGAAACACTTTCTTTTATGCTCACAGCCCAAGGCTGTTGATGATGTCTGCAGTGAGAAGACGAGGACGTCCCCTTCTGGCCCCCGACCTTCCACAAGGCTCCAGCTGTGTAGTAGAGCCCTGGCCCTCCACGATGCCTCATCTTCCACCAGGTAGGTCCTTGCTATTATAAAACATCCAAATTAGCCCATTGGAATTTCTAGAATCTAATTCAACAGCAGCTCAATTAGTAAAAGGGAATGGATGGACCAGTTCAGTCAAGCAGCAACCAGTTTATTCCTTCTTCTGCTCAATTAGGCCCCTAGAATGTTCTTGCTGGAAAGGAAGTTAATGATCAACTAATTAATCCCTCTCAATCTAAAAACAAGTACCCCCGTGCCTTAGTGGAGTGGAACGGAAGTTGAGTGAGTCCATCTCACAGACAGCGAGGCTGGAGTGGAAGGCATTTTGGTTTTATGTATTAATACCATGGACTGCAATTCATTTATTCTCTATTTAAAAATTCTTTTTTTAAGGCTAAGATTAAATATCAGGCTGAAACTGTCTCTTCTCATAGAGCTGTCTGGTTCTTTGATCTCGGGGAAAATGACTTACCTTTCTAGATTTAGAAGCCAGATCACGAGTCTGATGAATAAAAAGTTACATACAAACAAGGAAATGAAAAGCAAGGGCAGTGCCTATCGCACTGTGGAGTTGTCAGGGAGCCTTCAGAGCCTCTTCCAACGCTCTATGCCTAATTCTGTACACACAATTTTGTACATGAAACTTTGAGTCCCTTGTCCCAAATTGTCTCAATTTCAGGGCCACTATCCTGAGGTACACTCAGAGAGGCAGCATGGACAGGGGAATTGTTTTGGGCACTGATTTGAGTTCAAATCCTCTGTTACCAACTAGCTGGCTGACTTTGAATAAGTTACCTAAGAACTCTATACATCTCTTTTCCTCACCGATAAAGTGCTTCTAAAAACACTGATTTCCTGGAATTGTTATGAGGCTTAAGCAGGGTAATGTGGGAAGTGCATTTGGTTAAAGCCTGGAACAAACCTGCAATCAAATGCTTCTTGTATTGTATTAGGAGGTAGATTTGATGATTGAGACTATTGCCTTTGGACCCAAATATACCCACATTCAAATTCCTGCTTCATATTGCAATGTTTACTGTGTTTTCTTGAGCAGCTTAGTTTTTCCAAGGTTTTGTTTTCTCAACTTTAAGAAGGGAGTAATAAAAATCTAATTGACAGCGTTGCTTAAAGTTAAATGAGATGATAGAAAGTGCTTTGCAGAGTGACTGACTGCTTTGGGCCACAAACAACAACCAAACAACAACACACACAAACATAGAAGATCAATATGGCTTAAAGCAGTAGTTTTCAAACTTTTTGGTATACTTCACAGTAACAAATAGATCTTAAGTTATGACAGTACACATATATGTTACCATAGAACCATTGTGTGAATCAAATCTAAAAAATATATAGAACTATGCTTCATTTAATGTTCTAGAATAAACAATAAAGAGAGATGGATCCAAATTCAGGCTTTCCCAGTAAGCATGAGCAGTATGTCATTTCAGTATGTCACATACTTGTGCTTTTCCTCATTCCTCCATTTCATTTTGATGCACCTATTTCCATTTTTTAAAAAAGAATCTTATAAAGTTTGGAGGAGAAAAAGATGTATATAAAAAGTTTACCTAAATATGCTCAATTTTATTCTGATTACATGTTCGTTTTGAACTTTATATTATATACCCCATTGAAATGTTGCTGTCAGAATTGTTTTAAATACCAAATTGTTTGGGTCAAAGTTGGACCAGAGTAATGTCTTTGCCAATTTTTAAAAAAATATTTATTTATTTATTTTTATTTGTAGATGGACACAATACCTTTATTTTATTTATTTTTATATGGTGCTGAGTATCGAACCCAGGTCCTCGAATGTGCTAGGCGCTATACCACTGAGCCACAACCCCAGCCCCTGTCTGTGCCATTTTTTAAAGAAGAGAACTATCCCACTTCTCCAAGGTTATAGACCTACTAGTCTACTGAACATTCTACTTGATGAGCCACTTTCCTCTATGATACAAGTCTTGGTTTCTCAAGCTGACATTCTATATGAGGTATAAAAGCACACTATGACAATAATTATTCTATAACTGGCTTTCCATCATTTTGTAGCAAATTCAATTTATAATGATGCAAGATCATAACTCTTAGTAATACTATTTTTGCCCTTTGATGAATTATGAATTAAATATATGGACTCAATGATTGGCTAATGATGCTTGTTTTGAGGGTTAGATTCAGGTATGATGAAGTTCTGTGCATCTTTCTTAACTAGATGATTCTTGTTCACCTGCAGATGCTCCATTAAAACAGCATCTATGCTGGGCACAATGGTGCACACCTGAAATTCCAGTGACTGGGGAGGCTGAGACAGCTGGGTCGAAAGTTCAAGGCTAGTCTGGGCATCTTAGTGAGGCCCTGTCTCAAAAAATAAAAAGGGCTGGGGATGTGGCTCACTGGTTAAAGTGCCCCTGGGTTCAATCCCCATGATCACAAAACAAAAAACAAAACCCCTAGCATCTACTGGTTTGGCGCAAAATGCACAGTAGTAGATGAACTGATTGTGCAGATTATTTTACCTTTCTTAGATCCTCCAATTAGCCGTGAGCAAGCAGGTAGGAGGCAGGTAAAGGGACATAGCTGTTGCTTAACTATGCATTCTTTCTACAGTAAAATAGCAGCTAGGCAATCACTGGGACATTTGGAGACAGATACTTTTGACCATCTTTTATGGCTCATCCATTCCAGTGCGGGGCATGGGATAGCCTATTTGAAGTGGTGTTTTGGGTGTTTATAGGTATTATTTCTAGCATGCTGAGGGTCAGTTATTTTATCATTTTTCGAGAGATGCTCTTATAATCCACTTACTTTATGGATTGAGCATATGTTCATTCCTGGTAGTGACATCCCAAGATGAAAACTCCGTAAAGTACTGCACCAACTTAAAGGAAACACTCTTTTTTTGGGCAGGGAGTGGTACTGCCGATTGAACTCAGGGGCACTTGATCACTGAGCCACCCCCCAGCCCTATTTTGTATTTTATTTACAGGTCTCACTGAGTTGCTTAGTACCTCGCTTTTGCTGAGGCTGACTTTGAACTCGTGAGCCTCCTGCCTCAGCCTCCCCAGCCACTGGGATTACAGGCTTGCACCACTAAAGGAAACACTCTTAAAACCATACTCATAACACCTAAATTTTTAGTTACGTAAATGCATGATGGAAAATGTCGTTTTAAAACTACTTGCTTATGACCAATGGTTGTCCTTCACTTTTTAAAGCAAAATTGTTTATTGTTAAGGAGCACAAAAAGATGTTTTGATACACATACTGAACTTATTACTGCAATTAAGCCAATTAATATATCCACCTTTTCACATAATTACCAATATTTTTTACATGTGGCGAGAACACTTAAGATCTACTACTCTCTTAGCAAATGTCAAGTATACAATACAGTATTATTAACTATAATTATTGTGCTGTAGTTGAGCTCTCTTGAACTTAAGTTATCAGACATAGTAGAAATTTGGCATCTTTGACAAACATGGTCCCATTTCTCCTGCCCTGGTAACCACCATTCTACTCTTAGGTTCTATTAATTGGACTATTAGATTCCACTTATGAGATCAGCAAAATTTTCCTGTCTGGCTGAGTTCATGGACCATAGTGTCCTTCAAGTTCATCTGGATATGATATACTTCTTTTTAAAGTCTGAATATTCCATTGAGTGTGTATATACTGGATATGCACATAACAATTTCTTTGTACATTCATTGATTGATGGATACCTATCTCCATATCTTGGTTACTGTGAATGCTGCTGCAAAGGAACACAAAGGTGCAGATGCCTCTTTGAGATACTGATTTCATTTCTTTTGGATACATACCTAGAAGTGGAAACCCTGGATCGTATGAGTTCTATTTTTTTTTTGAGGAACCTCAACAGTATATTCCACAGTGGCTATACCAATTCACACCTCCAACATGTATAAGGACTCCCTTTTCTCCACATCTTCACCAACACTTGTCTTTGATGACAGTCATCTTAACAGGTGTGAGATGACCTCTCATTGTGGTTTTGTTTGAGTTTCCAGATTCCCTTCTCATTTTGTTGGTTGTTTGCTCTGAGGAAGCTTGTTAGTTTGATGCAATAAAACTTGTTTTTGCTTTGGTTTACTGTATTTTTGGCATCACATGAAAAAAAAATTCCAAGATCAAAGGCAAAGAGATTTTTTCCCCTTTTCCTCTAGGCATTTTATACTTCCATGTCTTAGATTTTGTCTTCAATCCATGTTGAGTTGACTTTTGTATATGGTGTAAGGCTCCAATTTCATTCTTTTTCCTGTGGATGTCCAGTTTTTCAATATTAGTTGTTGAAGAGATCATCCTTTTTCCCATGCGGCATGTTTGGCACTCTTGTCAAAGATCAGTTGACTGTGAATGTGTGGGGGTTTACTTCTGGGATCTCCGCCCTTTCCATTGGTCTATATGTCAGTTTCTATGCCAGCACCATGTTGCTTCCATTACAAAAGCCTTGTAGCATATTTTGAAGCGAGGAAATACGATACTGCCAGCTTTCTCCTTGCTCAGAATTGCTTTGTTTTTCCAGAATCTTCTGTGGTCCCATAGAAATTTTTGGAATTTTTATAGGGATTGCACTGTATCTGTAGATCACTTTGCATAGCTGAGTACTAAGTTAGTATGGTGTTAGGAAGCTGTGCTTCAAACCTATATATTCTAGCAACTATGTAGGTCCTCATTGTGAATTTGTGTGTTCAAACATAATTCTTGCATTCATTGATTAGCCAATTCTTATTATTCCTTAGTCTTACATTATCTGTGTTTCAAAATCTTTATCCTGTTATATGAATGTATGCAAGCCATGTCAAATGTCATTAGGAAGGACATAGGAATATGGGTATAAATGCAGACATTAAATGATATTTATTACCAAGTTGCAAAGTTCTCCAGTTATTCATGTGCATTTCCCTGAGTAGAAGGTGAGGGTCTTGTCTTACTCTGTTTTCATTCATGAGTTGTACACAAGACTGTTAAGAGCATGCTCTTGATGACAGGAAACCAGGACCTTGGGAGTCCAGCTCTGCAACCAGCTCTGGGAAAGGCCTTGGACAAGCCATTTAACCACTCTCTACTTCAACATACCTAGCACTTAAATGAATGAGGCATTCAAAAGGAATGATTCTCTATTTTCCCCTGAAGCCCTGTGTTTTTAATTCAAAGACAATATGTCTACACAGAGTGTAGATGTTTGCCTTTCATTCTCTCAAGCCAAGTCGAGTTTCTTGTCAAATCCAATCCTCTGTGACTGGATGCATGCCCTATTCTTCCTCTAGGGCACTTCTCACTAGGTAATTCTTACTATGTATTTTATGGAAGTGCTAAATATCATTACAGCAAAATGCAGATAATACCTAAAGGAAGAAAGAAAAGATGTGACACAGTTTCATTGTGCAATACACTTTTATTTTCCTTTTACCTTTGCAGTCATCTTTGAGTAATTGTTGTGTAAACAATAGAATGGAATGAAATTACATTAAATTGTATGCAAATGGCTCTAGAACACCTTAACAATTATGACAAGGCAATTATAAATAACTTTTTGTCCTTAGTAATATATATTTGCTTTTTAAAGTACATTAAAGAGCTGCCGTATCTAGGGTTAGCTAGGAAAGAGCCATGGTGCCATCCTGGGAGCCCACCTCCCTGAAAGTTTAGACTCCAATTGTGAAAATCCTAAGGTGTACTAGAGTTCCAGAATATATAGTCAAGCAGAAGGCTACTTGGGTTGAAAGTATTTATTCTTGAAACTTAACAGCATTTTACCTTTTAGTCATTGCACAAAACCCTTTCTATTATTTTCACTCCATCTAGGTATTCTGCAGAATTTCAAGTAAAACTCAGATTCTGATATTTTCAAGTTTATCACCTTTAGAATAACAAATCCTATCTCTTAGGGAGAGCCAAATCAGAGATGGGTTTACAGTTAGCAACCTAACAGAATGGCAACATTTTTTTTATAACATTCTAAACGTTCCAATTAAGCAGATCTTACATATGCCACCTTATGTAGAGGAAATTTTAGATCTGAGACTATTCCAGAGGAAAGCAGCCTCAGGCACATTCTTCATGTGAAATTATGCAAGGCACCTCCCTCTCCCAAGAGACAATCAGATTGTAGATTGGTTTTTAGGCAAACAAGCCAAAAGAATAAGCATCCAAGTTCCTAATTCAGTCATTTCAAAAATTAGAATTTATAAATACTCCAAAGATAGACCTGAAACTTTTTGTTTAAATAACAAGAGATTAACTGCAAGAAGCATATAATCAAAAAACTTTTTTTTCTTATAGCTAAGGTGTGTAATGCATAAATATATGAAAAATAAAATTCACAGTCAGTTTTAAAACTAGAATTCAAGTTTGGCTAATAAATCTTAATTTTATAAGTATATTAATTTCTAAGTACAACATAAAAGAGGCAGTATTGTCAGATGTACAATTGAAGTGTTATAACAGAAATAACAACAATGAAAGGAGAAATAGGCTTTTGATAGAAAATTCCTTTTGTTGCCAGTAAATAGGACCACCTGAGTGTATTTCAGATTCTTTTCATTTAAGGGCTATCCGAATTGAATGCTAAGAATATTAAATAGCTTTTGGAAAAATCAGCAACAGTCAGGCAGCTGTAGCATTTGCTTGTTCTCATACAGTGGATTGCTAGAGAATAAAGCAGAACTCGGAGTGTTGTAAGTTTTAAAAAATTATTTTTTATCCCATTTCATTGAAGCCAGCCTCTTCACAATCTTCTGATTTTGCTGGGACTGGGAGTGAGGGGGTGGGAGGAAGTGGACAGGAAGTGGGTGTGTGGGGGGGCACGACAGATCAGGGTGACAGCAAGGGACATACATCAGCTCACACTCAGTTGAGCAAACCCAATCAGCTTCACTTCATCAGGAATCTCCGACCCATCACAGCCAGAAGCCTGGAAAAGGGAAACAAAAAAACAAAACCTTCAATGCTGGTTTGTCATTGTTGTGGGTATTTAAAAACTTGATAATGTGATGGTAGATCCAAACAAAGGCATGGTTTGTAATGGGACCAAGTGTCCCGTCTTTTCCAGGAGAGATCCCCAAGAGTCACCCTCTAGACTTTTACTGTCAGGAATTTGGTCATCATGCCATCAAGTACAGAGCAGAGGTGCCACCCACACCCTGGCCTTGCAGCTCTGAACTGCCAAGGAAACATGACTGCCAAAGGATGCACTTGAGATTTTTCAATAACTAAAGAGTTGATCTAAAGATACTTTCTAATTAGATCCTCTTTGTAATAATAAACACAACAATGTCTAACTATGCAGAAGAGATTGAATAGGTCACTCAAGTAATTTTGTTATTTTACTCCCATTACTTCCACTATAAATATTGGATGGGAGGGAGGGAAGGAGAGAGGGAAGAAAGGAGGGAGTCACCCAGTATTGGATGGCTCATTATTGACAACTGCTATTTAATGAATAAATAATGAGAGTAAGTTTTACAGGGAAAACTACTTGCTATAGTTAGGGTGTTGAAAGTACCCTAAAGGTCCATGTGTTAAAGACTTGGTCCCCAGGAGGTGCTATTAGGCAGTGGTGGAACCTTTAAGAGGTGGGGCCTAGTGGGAGGTTGTTAGGTCTTTAAGGGAATGCCCTTCAAGGGAATAGAGGGATACTGGGCCCTTATTCTCTTTGTTTCCTGTCCATGAGGTGAGTGATTTTGCTCTGCTGTGTGCTCCTGCCATGATGTATAGCCTCTCCATAGGTGCAAAGTAACAGGGCCAACAAATCATGGATTGGAACCTCCAAACCTGTGAGTCAAAATAACCTTTTTTCTTTATAAGTAAGTTATCTTTCCTGTTACAGTAACAGCAAGCTGACTATTATACTAGAGTGCTTTCCCATTATAATTTTTGTTTGTCATATTTTAGGACATATTAATTGCCTTAAACTGAAGAAAATTATAGAGTGTCAAAGTCTTTATTATTTTTCTTACTTCAAAATCAGAAGGAATTTGAAATAAGCCAATGCCCTGCAAACTTCTCACTGCTTCTAACATTTGAATTATTTTTATTTCCTCTGTCACCCACTCTTCCCTCTCTTTTACACATACACACTGACACACAACTGCTCTCAGATCATCATTCTAAGCTGCCTCTTCATGCTATAGTGCATAGATTCAGAATTAAACATTATATAAATACCACAAGTAAAGAGAAAAAAAGTTGATGAGTGACTGGGAATGGATGATTAATCACCAAGGGACTATACAATCCTTTTCTGGGCCTAATTCCTGCTAAGTTATTGTCAGAGTGATTTGTTTTGCAAGGAAAAGGGCCCTTTCCAATCACCACAATTAAGCTGCTTTTGTATGTGGTTTGGGATATTTAAATAAATAGAACATAAAACCAGCCTTCATCAGCTCTAGCATTTTCCATTAAATAAGCAGCCAACTAGAACATACTTTAAATACATATTTTTTAATATAAGTAACTGACTTTAAAGTAACATTCAGTGTAAGTTGTTAATGCTTATGCAAGAAAATTAGGTGCCTAACAGGTAGGAATATTAGAATTTGGAGAAAAGCATCCAAACTGTGCCTGCCCAGTGAGATCTCCAGTTTCACTTGACAGATAAGGTCTCCATGAGGTACAGGGGCAATAAGATCAGAAGGGCTCCTTCATGTCTCACAAGCAGGCATTTCCACAGAGACACTTCCTGGTGGTGTCAGCCACAATGATCCCTAGTGGAACCTTCACCTGCTCTCTCATCCTGCTGCCACTGTTTCTCCACCTACCTGCCAAGCCCTCTCTTCTGTCCTGCATGGCTCCTGCTAACATCACCTATTCAACCCTCTGCCTGTGGCAGAGACAATCTTTGGTATGAGAAGGTGAGCAATAAACCTCTAAGGACAAACCCCTGCCACTGCTGATGAAAAAAAGGTCAGGTCAGGTCACTGACAGTGTACAGTCTGTCAAAAGTTTCAAAGCTACGTCAGAGATTTGGCAATGTGGATATCATGAGGACAAAATGATGACGAGTAAAAATGAAAGATCCAATAGTAGTTAATCTTAAGAGAAACCAAAGATTTCATATTTGAAATCCTCTCCTGTGGCGAGCAGTGGAAGTGGGACTTGGGAGTGACAGTAGGTCCATCCCATGGGCAATCTTCCCAGAGGGCCCATTCCACCCTGGGTTACTGGGGCCTAGTAGCTCCAATGACATGCCAGTCTCCTGGACAGGCCATGTAAGTTTGCTTGCTTCAAAGCACTCGTTCTGCCCTCCTCTAACCATTGCTGGGCCCAAGTCTCTGTCAGACTCCAACACAAAGAAGGGCAACATGCAAATAGTCCTGACACTTGGACACAAGGGACCAAAGACCCTCTGCGAACCAGTCAAACTTTTGGATCTCAGGATGTCCTTGTACTCTTAAAAATTAAGGAAGTCACCAATAAACTTGTGGTTATGTGGGATGTTATTTATTGCACTTAGAAATTAAAACAGAAAATGTTAAAATATTGTGAAATTATTAAAATTATGTTTAAGATATTTAAAAAATAATATAATCATATTAACACCAAAACATGTTTATGTGAATTACATTTCTTGTACTATCTTAGAAATTAAATAATTAAACAAAATACTTACCAAATTCATTAAATGTAACAAAAATAAACTCACTTCATGTTAATATAAAGTCTTTATGAAAAATGATCATATCCCCCCCCACCAACAACAAAACAGCAATACCACCAACAAAAAAAACCTTGGGAAGGTTGACATTGCTTTCCATATTGCAAACTTTTTAGTGTCTTACTTAATAGAAGATACCAGCCTTACAGAAATATGTAGTTAGAAGAGTGAAGGGTGTTTAATGGTTTTTCTGAACAGGTGTGGATATCTCTTGGCTACTACACCAAAACTTTCTAAAGGTTAGCTGCAATGTGGAATCTGAAACCATAGCATTGAACTTTTCGTCTTCTGTTCCATTAAAATCCATTGGTCTCCCTTGCCCTTTAAATGGATCTTTTACCTGTGCATGAATTTTAAGCTTCACTGCATTCTGCAGATCTTCCAAATGTTGACATTTTTCATGATACGATATGAAAGTTTCATTATACAATGTCAACAAATCATATTCATTAATATTACTCATCGCTAATCTCTTCAGAAAATTCCTTTAGGAACTGGGGGGATGTCAAGCAGATACATGTTTTCCAAAATTATGTTTTTGCTTGAAAGCTCAAATTTATTATTGGCAATAGATACTGTCAGGTTCTTTAAGGGTCAACCTTACTTTGTTCATTTTGAAAAACAAAATATGTTTGCCAAATACCTGAGCATGAATAATAACAGATTGTCAGTTATTCTTCCAAGGAAAAAGGTGTTTTATGAAAAACAAAAACAAAACCAAAATCAAAACAACAAAAGCTAGCTGAGCTCACAACCAATCAATCTCACAAGGGCTTTTTCTAGACACTGTCAATGTAATTCGATATACTAAATAAGTATTCCCATTTCATCACACAGAATATTAAAAAGACGCATCCTCAAGTTGAGAGTTAATAAAAACAAAAAAACACTTGGTGCCTCATTAGGAAAATTCCTAAGTGAAAATGACTTCAGTTTTTTCAGTGAATGAGTGAGTAAGCAAGCAATGGCCATAGTACAGTTTGATGTCACCGCTTGGATCTGTGCTGACATTGTCAGTTTTACCCACTGGGGCTTTTACACCAATATCAACACAGTAGGAAAGGCAAGTAACATCTTAGTAGTATTATGAAAAAGGTTTTTGACCTCCAGAATCCATTGGAAGGGTCTAAGGGAACCTCAGAAGCTAGAGACCCAGCTTTGTGAACCTTGGCTTCAGAAGTGAAGAGTTCAGACTGCTGTGCCACCCCAAAATATGTCCTCTGGCATGTTGACTGTTTTAAATTAATGATTCTTTAAAAACAACAACAGCAGGAGCAGCTAGTACATTCTGACCTTCCTAAAACAGGAGCTGGAACTCCCATGTGGAAGGTTTCTGCCTGCACCTGGTAGAAGATTCTCTGATCTAGAGGTAGGGAATCAAAGCCAAGAGCAACCTGCACAAACCTTGTTAAACTAACCCTTATGCTCCTAGTCACTTGTCCATGATTAACTACCTCCCTCCAAGCCCTCTTACCTTGTAACGATTTCACAGTTTATTGTTCTTCGTCCAATTGCATATATAAAGTTCAACTCTAATGGCTTCCTTTGGGTCTTCATCTCCTTATGAAAGTTCCCAAAACTTATGTTAAACTTTTCTTTTTTTTGAGATGGGGTTTCATATGCTGCCCAGGCTGGTCTAGAAATCCTGAACTCAAGTGATCCTCCTACCTCAGCCTCCTGAGTAGCTGTAACTACAGATGTGTACTACCATACCCAGCTTATATTAAATAAATTTGAGTGCTTTCCTCTTAATTGTCAATTTAATTCTTAGGACTAGTCAAGAAACCCTTAGAGGGTAGAAGTAAAATTTTGCTTCCCCTACAAAAAAAAAAGTACCCTATCAGGTACTTAGTGTGACAGCGTATGACATCATGCATGTCATCATTCAAGTATTTACTATGATTTCAAAAAATTCCTTCTCACTCCTTCTCCAAGCCAATGGTGTGGTCTCTGCCCTGCAAACTTGCTGTGGTTACTTAGTACCAATCTGAAGGATACCCCCACCCCAGATATGTACACACTTCGGAACAGATGAATTTGAAAACTGGCCCATGCTTGTGTCTACCCTGCTGGCTATTACTGAACTGGTCTAGGGTGTGGTCTGAGAATTAAGAATTTTTGAGCTCCCCAGGTAATTCCAAGGTGCCACTGAGCAGAGAACCACTGCTGTACTTCCGTGCATCCCAAAGCATAAAGCTCCCTTTCACAAAGCCTCAGTTCTAGAACTCCAGTCTGCATCGGAATCAGATCCTTGTGCTCAGCCCCCCAGCGTTCCCACTCCTTGGGCCCTGGACAGGGCCTGAGCATTTGCATCTTTATCAAGTTTCCATTTTCCAAATTTCCAGGTTAAGCTGACTCTGCCCGTCTGGGAGCCACCCTTGCAGAGCCACTGTTATAGACTTAAGAGTAGGGGGCACAGGGCACAGGGCTGCCTCATGGACCTACCTGAACTGGCAGTTTCCCTTAAGATCACTGTCACATCTTTCTCTCCTTTCAGTATGGGCAGAAAGTTCAAACTCCTAGGTGGTTTTACTCCATTTTGGTCTCAACTTTACCTGCACTTTGGGAACTATTGATTCAGTCATTCAGACTCTAAGTACACATGAGCACCTCTAGAAATATGTCTTTTAGTCATCAATTGCTAAAATGCTTATGAAATCTCAAACTGCAAGGCATATAATGTTATCAGTTTTCAGCAACTAAAATCTATGAAGCTCATGTAAACGTGCACCCATTGGGTGGTAATTACACATATTTCAATTGGTATTCTTTTAAGGGCAAATCAAATATAGTTTTTTTACATATTTTTACCAATACAATTTCAAGATTTTCACATTGAAAAGCAGCAAGTTTCACATACATTACAAAACTACAAGGTATGAAATTAAAAAATAAAAATATTTGTAAAAACCTGTCATAAGGCTAGTGCAGTGATATGTCAAAACTCAAAGCTCACACCAAGCTGAAATGCCCTCCATGCCTTCACTTTTAACTTTCCTTAAAAGTGAAGAAAGAATCTGATCCTCCAGCCCCTGGCCATACCAACAAAGGAAAGCCTATGTTTTATCTTATCTGTCAACTAACAGCCTAATGATCTAATTGGGCAGGAAAAAGGAAAAGAATGCACTTCTTTATATAACCAATATCCTTGCCCCTTTGGGCTATTGTTATTCTTATATAAGCAGAAATATCACATAAGGACAAACACCTTCCCAAACCTGAACCAAGTGATGGTGAGAGGAGATGATGGTGATGGAGCCATCTCCAAATGGAAGGCTTCTCTGACTGGGCTAAACACTGGAACCGTCAAGAAGTGATGTCAAAATATCAGGTGACCTGATATAGGACCAGGGCATTAGTGATTTTATTTTTTAAAGCACCCCCATGGTCCTGAGTGAAGCCCTAGTGTAGTGAGGTTAAAAAAAAAAAAAAAAAAAAAAAAAAAAAAAAAAAAAAAAAAAAAAAAAAACAGTATTGCTGTTCTTCAGAAGATTTTCAGGCCCCTGTCATTCTCCTTTAGAAAGCAATGGAACCTCTGAGATTAAAATCATGATAAACAGCTGAGAGATAAAAGGATCATGTGCAGCAGTGGCGGCAGCTTACAAGGAAAAGTGCTGCTGAACTACTTTGATCTTTTATTCTTCAATAAAATAACCAAATTGATGAATGAAGGCAAATGCATTTGAATCTCTGCAGTTTCATCAGCATGTGAGTGGGCCTACAGAAGATCAGGCCAAAAATCAGTTCAAATTAGCTCTGTCAAGTGGATTTCAACCTGGCCGGCTGCTGATAACAACAAAGAAACCCTCTCAGGCTCTAACAAGGGCTGGATAGAGAGTGAAGTGACAGAAGTAGAAGGTCACTCTTGAGTTTGGTTTTATTTAACACATTTAACTATCTTTGCGGGGGTGGGGGGGAAGCTATCCATTTCCATTTAACAAGAGCATCATACAATGACACTGTCAGGCTGCAATGGGACGGAACACATATATGGACTTGTTTCTAGGACTGTGCCGGGCTAGGCAGTATTACTCAATCTTTAAGGACAAAGCGACCCAGTTCCAGCCGATGTCAATGTGTCCAGTCATCTGAAGGTGGATCCACAAAGAAACAGAACTGTGAACCATGAGGCTGGGGGACCTGTCTCCAGGGGTAAATAGTGGTTGAGAGCATGAACTCTGAGGTTAGACTAGAGTTGAATTTGCAGCTTCTATGTTATAATCCTAGTCACCTTCACCCCACTGAACCTTGGGTTCCCAAGATGCAAAGGGACCTACAAACAGAGACAAGGCACAGCAGGGGATCTAAAGGTAGATCTGATCAGGGGGGCTTTGAAGCATGTTCAGGAGTGTGGGTTTGAGAAGAGAAGAGCTGTTAACATCTCTGGAACTTATTTAGAACTGCAGAAAGATTTTTCTGGTTACAGTTGCAGACAGTACACAGGGCTGGGCACTGGCCAAGCGTCAGCAGAGAGACCAGTTTCTGCAGGTGAGAGTGTCTTGCTAAGGTGCTGGAAATGGAGATGATGAGAAGCAGAGAGAATGGAGAGAGGATCTAGGAAACTTATAAACTGATTGGAGAAGGAGACGAGGGAGAATGATACATTATTCTTCGAGTTTACCTAAAGACAGTACAGCAGCCAGTGTGAAACCTTCAAATGCTTATCTTTGTCTACATATCCCAAATCAGGAAAACGTTCTAGAGATGGTATAAAAAGTGAATAAAGGGACATTTATATGACAGGTAAATTAGAAACACAGTAGAAGTGAGAGTATGGTCCCAAACTAGAAGATGGATTTTACAATTTGTTAATCTAGCACTCTGTCTGAACAAAATGTTCTTTTATTATCAAAAGAAAAAAGAATGTCTTCAGATATGCTCTTGCTGTGAAAAATCTTTTGTGTTTTTCTTTTATCACACAGTCTAGTTATCTGAAATTAGACAAGAAGCAAGACCCAGAAAGCTAATTAGCACTAGGCTCACATTTACTATAACTAATCATTTAGCGTTTTTGGCCACACACATTTTCCATTTAATTTTCACAAGAGACAAAAAAGACAGCTCATCAATATATGTTGTGAACAGCAAAGTGCTGGTGATCCAAATCCTAAATTGCTTGTGGCATTCTGACTGGCTCTTGATAAGATTAATTCATAATTTTAAAATGAGCCACTTATTTGGCCTTCATGTACTGTTTGCTAACACTTTCAGGAAACAAGTCACTTTTGAATATCTGGTCTTCTCTTCACTTCCAGCCATGACCATCGTCTTTTCTTATCACAATGACCCCAAGATTCTGTAGCTCCATGGCCTTATAGACTTTAAGTTTAAAATCTGCTAGTGCATAAAAATTGTTGGAATATCTGCTCTCTACAAAAACCTGTACTGTGATTTGAAAGGTGAGTGTAAAAGGTGATGTCTTTGTTCACCAGCCTTCGGTGAGCTGTTCTGCAATCACTTCCAATTACCTAAACCACTTCTACAACAATCAGCCTCTATTTTTAAAAGTTGGAACCACTTGGCTTTCACCTCAGAAAGCTTTAGTAAAGAGTATTGCTTTGAATTGATTTTAATTTTGTCTGTATGGTCAAGTTGCCACACAAACTGAAAGCCAACTGGAACATGCAGGTTTAAAGATTCCTAAATGGCCACTCTTTAGTCCAAGATGTGATGGTGGAAGAATGAGGCTATTCATGGCAGAGGAAATGTCTACTCAGGATCAGAAAATGTTCCCAAATGCTGCAGAGGAATGATGATGAAAGCAAACACGGACCCAAAACAACAAAATTGTAGAATAGGTTATTAAACTATATTATTACTTATTGATGTCAACAATATGACAAAATATTATCCTTTTACTATAACTTCCCACTTACCAACTTAAATGTCAATGTTTTTAAAGCTTTGGGATCATCTACGATCTTCTGTAAGTTAGCAGCCACTGTAAGACACAAAACATGGAGGAAAAGAGTTCAGATTATTTCTAATGACAGTGTATTTTCACATCAGTAATTCAGAAAATTTGACTAATGATGCAATAAATGGTAAAAATCATTTCTTTCACAGACATTACAAAGTCCATATAAATGACCAAATTACTCTCATACAGATATATCATTTCAGCAATCTTGTATCTGTGTGCATCTGAATTAATCACTATATGTCAACCCCACATTTCATATAATAAAATTTGAAATTACCTTCCTAATGGAAAGTAGAAATGATAGCGGCCCTCAGAGTCTCAACCATTTGGTTTTTCTAAACACTCATTACTAAAAAACTTATTAGCCAGGAGAGGGCAGTACAAAAACAAAGAGGAGAGGAACTGCAAAAAACTTTTTCAGGAAATGACAGGTCAGCACATTGAACTCCTGGCCTATATATAAATCTACTCAATTCTGTGCACCCATTTTTGTCAGAGCAACAAAATGCCGTGGACAACCTCTACCACTCGGGCGTATGTTTTCATGCTTTCAGAGCACAGTGATCTGTCAAAACAATGAAGTGCCACCTTGAACAAGACCCAAGTCAGCTGAACAGGGTCAAGTGCTGGAGGCTGTCAGCCAGGAGCTCAGTACTGAAGATCTTTGCTCTGTGTTAGCGGGAATCATCAGAGACCTGTCCTGCTCTCTATGGTGATGGGGTCTGTCTGATACCTCACTAGACACATCAGTTTTTCCTGGTTACTCCTCTAATTTAGGGCACTCTTTACAAGCAGAATTATCAAAAGGTAATAATGGTGGCAATTTAAAACTCTGCTCTTTCCATAACCAAACTTCAAGGATAATCTATTGAAGAGTTATGTTAAGGCTACTGCTCAGGGAAGCTACGACTGGAAAAATCAGGGGAATAAGTCCTGGTTATCATTTTTACTTGTCATGAGAAAAATCATCTGCTGCTTTAGCACCTGGGTATCTAAAAAGTTCTCCGATTTTTTTTTTTGATATAAGAAATTTTAAGAGAAAAGAATATTCAGAAATATTCTGAAGAGAGACTCAAATAGAAAGTTTATAAGTAGAGAGAAGGAGGAAATCTGTGCAAATTTTATTTTTCTCTGAGACTGACAGAAAACACCCTAAGTACAGGGATTTTCTACAGATTAGTTTATTTCATTTAATTCATCAGCTGCAGAGGAGGAAAAAATGAAAATTATATATTCAATATGGCCTATTTCTCTTTATAAACCATAATTACAGGCATCCTTTTATCTTCATTTGTTGCCCTCTTGGTAATTCCATTCTGAGCAAGCTGCGGGGCTACACTTCCACCAATACCACCCACCTCCCCACCCCCCATCATTTTCTTTTTTCTTTTGCTCAGACAAGCTTGCGCGCACACACACACACACACACACACACACACCCACACACACACACACACACACATCAGGTATATGCTAGGCCACCTACCCCAGAAAAGTTATCACCACTAAGCTTCTTTTGGCATTTAAACAGTTCCCTGAACACATTTTAAATGCTAAAATCTTCTGGTACTTCATGTAGGAAATACTGGCTCCTGAAGTAAAAAGTTCTTTTCTAAAATTCTGTCCGCCAAGGCCAGTGTGAGTGATGTCAGGCATTCTGACTACGTGCAAACCACAGTAAGTGAACACATGACCCATTTTATTAAAACATAAAAGTGTTCTGACAGTTCCTCTAATTTGGGTTGGTTCTGCAATTAGCCACAAAATCTTCATAAGAATTTCAGTCCTTTCATTAGAGTCTCTTGGCTAATGTGGATGATTTGTTGCCTAGTTCTGGGTTGTCTATTTCCAGGCTGTTCTTTAACATTCAGCCCAAAACAGAGTTGTGTCCTACGCTAATTCACAACTCTTTCTGTAGTGCACACGCGTGTGTATCAGGGCCAATTTCCAAGGAATGGCTAAGCAAGTTGGAGACTGGAAGGCACTGAGCTGATAGCATCTAAAACAATCATCCTGGGATCCAGGCTCCCCAATTGTGAGTCCCACACCTCTAGGACATTAGAAATTCAAATTCTGTCTTCAGCTCAGAGCAAAAATAGCAAAACTGGCCACTTACCTGATTACTTATCCCAGCTGCTAGGCTTATTTTCAATTTAGTTGATTCTAATTTGTTGTAAAGTGCTATAAAACACCTTCATTTTACTGACATCACATAGAATTCAGGGTGATGCTAATTTCTCTTCCAGTAGCAATGCTCATTAAAAAGATGGGTGTCACTGTTTTCTCCCTTCTCCTCACTGTGCACCTGGATTTCAAAAATAAAAATGCTCCTTACCTGGAACGTGAGCTGAGAAGGAGGGGCTGGGTAGGCCTAGCTGTGATTTGAGGGCTTTTGGTGGCTGTGTGAACACTGAGGTTGGTGCTTTGAGGGATACTCGTTTCCAAAAACTAAGGGCTTCAGACACCTGTTTACTCAGAGGCCATCAGCTCATTGCCAAACCCTTGCTGCTTTCCAAAATAAAACTCACTGCCCTGGTTTCTGGTGCAGACTCTTTTATCTTCCTTGAGTTTGCCCTTCTCCTCCTCCTTCCCAGGCCACTGACTTCAAAACTTCAGGCCCAAGTGACAGAGGACAATGCTGTCCTCTCATTTGGGAAAATGTGGACAAAAAAAAATACACTGAAGGCCCAGGGACTGAGGCTTTATAGCCCCATTTGCTGTTTTTGTTTCCTTGTATCACATAGTAGGACTGAATACCTGTCAGGGATCAAGTTCTTATTTGATTTTTTTTATATGCTGCCTGAGGTATGATAGGTATTAGACTTTATCAAACTGTGATAGTATCATTAACAGCCACATGGATTAAACACTGATGTTCAATCCCTCCCTGGATCTAAACAGAGAAGGAAAAAAAAGTTTGTCCTGAGATGATCTATCAATGGCCATGCAGTGTAGCCCAGATTTCCTTGGACAAGTAAGTTGGGTATTTAGACACTGTTCTCTTCACAAATTCCTAGTACTACTCAAATGCTCCACATTTTGACAGCTAGAAAAGTAACAGTTACTTAATGACTATATATAGCCTGTGATTGCATTCTAGTAATTGGTCAAAAGACACACTTTTCTCACCAGATACCAGCTTAATTCACAACAATCCATAGATTAGTGATGGTCTAGAGGCAGTGAGTTAATTCAATTGATTCAAGCTAGTTCCAAACAAAAGCTGTAGGGAAAAGATGACCAATGGATGCTGAGTCTGAGGTACTGAGAATGGTAAGAAATTCTAGGATAAGGTGAAAGAATGGTCTGGGAGACCCACCAAGGTGATGACTTCAAAATACTGTTTCATCCAAAGAGACACCCTAAACATTTACTCTGAACATCACATTGATGCAGAAAAGGCAGCATGAAATGACAAAGGAAGATGGAGACAACCCAAGTTCTAGGCTAGGAGAAAACAAGATGAGATGAAGGGTGTTTCTCAGGGGCACTGTTGTAACACCAATGTAAAATTATTACATTTCACTTTGAGATAAAATTAAGAGATTGGCCCCATTATTCTCCCTAAATGCCCAGGCTCCTATCTTCACAAGAGGCAGTGAAGTGTGCATCACTGCACAGTGTGTAAGAACCTGAACTCCAAAGGAGTTTGAATCCTGCCTCGTACCAAGGGCTGTGTAACGTTCCCCCAACTGGGGCAGGTTTGCCTCACCTCTTTGTGCATGAGTGCATCTGTGAAATGTAGATATTAATGGTGCCTATCTGATAAGGTTGTCTTGGGATTAATTAGATTAATGTACATAAGGTGCTTAGAATAGAGCTCTGTATGTTGCAAGTGATTAAGGAACACGTGCTCATGATCTCTGCCCTGGGCACTGCAATCCCGAAACTGTTCTCCTTGTCTCAGCCTCAGGGCCTCAAAACCCTCTTGCTCACACTTGTCAGTTACTTGGAGAATTTTGGTCATGAATTAGAACGTGCTGCTTCCTTAGGGATTACTGTTTAAACTCCAGATAACATCCAAATTTTCACTGTGGTCGGGCCTCAAGGTACATGTCTAGTGTTGTTGTTGTTTGTTTGTTTTCTGTTTTTGCCATCCCCTAACCCAATTCTTTCCAGAAAGGGCTCCATAACTCCACAGTCCTCCAGGTCTCTACTACCAGTCTTATCAATGTGTGCTGAAATCACTGGTACCAATCTGATTTCCTTGCCTGATTCAAATCTTTTGATTCAAACCCAGAATAAATGTATATGAAGACAAATTTTAGAAAGAAATGTATCTTCATGTACAGAAAATGATGAATTCTTACTGTCCACGTGAGGCCACTGTGACTAAATTTCCACATGGGCTCAACAGCCAGGCTCCACCCAGCAGTCAGCTGAGCCTTCCAACATGAGGTCAGACCTTGTTATTTTTCTAAACTCTCTGATGGTTTTCCAGCTCACAGTAAAAATCATGATTTTGTGCTGGGAATGCAGCTTCTGAGGGAGAGTGATTGCCTGGCATGTATAAGGCCCTGGATTCTATTCCCAGAATCATAGGGAGAAAAAAACACAGTCATAGTCTCTACAATGGCCTCACAACCATCTGACCTGGCTTCCAGGTCCATTTCTGAGCTCATCCCTCACCATTCTCTCCCTCCCTTCTCCTGCTCCAGCCACAAGTGGCCTCTATAATGACTTCTGAGCACTTGGAGCAGGCTGCACTTGAGAACCCCAGAACCTGCCACTCCCTCTGCTGGAAGGAATCCTCCTCCATGACTGCCTCCTCCCCTTCCAGGTTCTCTGCTCAAATGTCCCAGGCTACCTTGTCCACATACCACACCCACCCTGACACTGCCTCACTCTCTATCCCTTTCTCATAGCACTTATAATACCCCACAAGCTAGATATTTATGAATTACTTTTGAATGTGGCTCTTTAGCCTAATTCCACATGCCCAGAATGTAACGGGCAATGAGTGCAGAAACCATCTCTGTCTTGTTCACTGCTGTTGTTCTTGGTACCTGGCATAGAGTGTGTGTAACTCTGTATTGAATATGTGACTAAGGGAACAAATGAATCATTGAGATACTAGCACCCAGCTGACGTTGGTAAAAATCCTATAGGGTCTCTCCCCAGAAGCATGCATACAAAAAGTTTGCATATAATTTTAGAGCGTTTCAGGACACTAAAAATCCCAAGACCCTCTGACAGAAGAATTATTAATATTTTAGAAAGAGTTCTCTAAGTGTCTCCTAAGTAACAATCCTGTTTTTCCAAAGCAGATAAATGAACTCTTGGCTCATCCCAACTAAATATACTACATACTTATACTATATACTTATACTATCATATACTACCATGACCATGATTTTAAAGATTCACCATTTTCATTTATCTTTAGTCTAGGTTATATTCTCCCTCCCAGGCAAGCCATTGAAACTAGCAGAGGTGTTAGCCCTGATGGAGGGGCTCTATAGTGGTTACAAGAGAATGACGATGATGAGTATCAGTGCAGCCTGAGGATTAGGTGCTACTGGTGTAGACCATGATTCATGCCACTAATCTTATCACTTACAATTTCCACCAGGCAACAAAAACACTAATTGATCCTGGAAGAACTTGTACACAAACCGTGCAAGGGGTGGACTGTAATGGATACTGTGGTGCGCTACAGGAATGAAGAAAACTGTCCTCCCATCTGCTGGGACTACTGGTGGCTGATAACTCAGCTTAGTCCCTCTCTTTGGGAACTCCCCTTGGCCACAGAGGTTGTGTCAGCCAGGTCCGGCCCCTTTTCCAGAAGCAGCCTGCATTCACTGACTGGTCACAGAGTAAAAGGCTCTGTTGCCTCAAGGCTGAGCAGCCCTAAGGAGCATCTCATCTTCAAAGTTCCCTTTGCTGACGGAGGTCTCTGTTGTAGCTGAGACACAATTTAATTCCTCCACCTGCCAAACTCTACTTCCTTTATTCCCTTACAGATATTGATCTTGAAAGTACTACTCAAAAAGCTACCTGCATACAAATCTCTGCCTCTGAGTCTTTGTTGAAAAAGTCTAGGACTCTGCCTATGGACACATATAATATAGTCACCTTAGAAGGTGTTTCTCATTATCAAATTTATGAGACAGTGTCTATGAAAAAATGTTGGAGGAAAATGGAAAATTACTGTATTTTTTTCTTTGCATTTCACTCCATTAAAATTTTGGATGGTTAGAAAAAGCAATAGAAGAAATTCTAGGAATATAAAAGGTACTATAAGCAGGTAACTTTTGGGAGCAAAATGTCAAAAAGACTTGAGTTAAGTATTACTATTATTTACACATGGGAGGAAGGAATTATGGAAAATAAAAGAAACAAAGACATACACCTGCTATTATCCTTAAAGTCTGGGTAAATTACAGTTTGTTAGTATTATCTTAGGCTATGTGAGCTCAGTGTGAAAATCTGAGAGTTTGGCATAGTAAAACTGGCTGATACTAAATCTGTCCTTTAAAATATAAGCATAAAATTGGTATTTTGACCATGAATTTCCTTTAATGTGTTTAAGGTAGAGTTTTATGAACTGGCTGGCAGCATGGTACTGGAAGTGTCCAATAATCATTATGTTATTATTGCTCATTTTGAAAGCAATGAAATTGTATAATCAATAAAAATTCAGCCTCATTGAGCTAGTGGTGGTAATATACCAGTAAGTTTATAATTTAATTCCTTCTCAGATGAAGATGAAGAAAGTAAAAAAATAAAAATAAAAATACCATGGAAAGGATGGCCATAATTAACATTTTTAAAATTCCTTTTTTTTTTTTTTTTTTTGAGATGGGTCTCACTGTGTTACCTAGGTTGGCCTCAAACATGTGATCCTCCTGCCTAAGCTGTCCTTTTAGCTGGGAGATGTACAAACTTTAAAGTCATCCTTGCTGAAGAATTATTTGCTTAGAAAAACAAAGAGGATTATAGTGATGAGACATAGCTGTTGAAAAGTACTTTTTTTTTTCCTTCAAAAATATAAAGAATTCTATAGGTAATCTAGGTGCTTGGTCTTGGAATTCTTGAAACCGTGTGCACATTTTTGGAGAGAATATATAGCTTTTGGCAGATACTTGGCTGGGCCATATCTTTTAAAATCTTAACACTAATGTCTCAAATGCTTCCTAATATCTTTTCTTATGCTGACATAAGGAACTCAGACGTGAGGTCTTTTATTTGTTTTATAAGAGCCTTACTGACATTCTGTAAAGTGCACATACTTCAAATTTAGAATATAAGTTTTAAGATCTGGAGGTACTCATGAAACCATCACTCAAATCAGGACAATAAACATATCCATCACCCTCAAAAGTTTCTTTTTGCCCCTCAGTAATCCATACCTTCTCCTCCCTGTCCCTCTATTCTCCTCAGGAAACCACAGATTTATTTTCTGTCACTATACATTAGTTTGTATTTTCTAATATTTTATACAAATGGATTCATATAATATGTATGCATATTATATGAGTACATTATATGGATAGGCCCACCATCTGTATACGAGAGTTCCAGTTTCTTATATATCCAACCATACTTAGTATGATCGGTGTTTAATCTTAGCCATTCTAATAAATTCACAGTGTTATCTCATAATTGTCCTAATTTGAATTTTCCTAATAGAACATCTTTTCATATGCATAGTTGGTAGTATCTTTTTACAGCTACTTTCTGAAAATAATGTAAGTGTGGTTTTTGTTGCCTTTGTCAAAGAGCTATGGACATTTCTTCATCAGATAAGTGCCTATCAGACCTTCCCTCTGGCTCACCCAGCAGAAAAGGTACCGGACAGAGTTCAAGTGGCATCAGTCCACATGATGGAAAATCTCCTAGAGCTTCCTGTGCAGCTTCAGAAACCTCAGCTGTCTTCTACTGGGGATTTTAGATGTACAGGTCATGAGTTTGAGGAGAATTAAACAAAGAAGAAAAGGAAGTGAACATATCAGGAAAGGCAGAAGAGATATAACATGGGAAATGTGTTCCTTTTTGATTTCTAAAGACACAAAAGAAATGCCTTCCCAGGCCTGTACAGACTACAGCAAGGTCTTATATAATTTTGCTAGATGTCTATATTCCCAAATAAGAGTTTTACATCCTGGAGCATATTCAGGGAATATCAGCAATACTATCCGTATATAAGGCATGAAGGTAAGACACTGGTGGACCTAATGACCACCTCACAACCAACGTTGAGGGCCGGAAGACTCACAGGCAGGCAGTAAGTATAAACTAAAACAATGGACCAAACTGCTCTCCAATATAGTCTATATAAAAGACTAAAAATAATGTGTGTCTCCCTCGATGCATATAATCACTTGATTAAAAACAAAAACACAGAAATAACTTTTACGCTGTCTTCACAACCTTGTCAAATCACACAAATTGCAGGAAAGTTCTAATCAGGTAGAGGAGCTACAGCAGTGGGAAATGAAAAGCAATGCTCCACTTCATGGGATCAACATTTTTTATCATCACTCTCATTTTACCTTGATGGTTTTATAGAGAAGTTTTTCACATAGTCACATATTAATGGGACACACAAAGCTTGAGATTTAGCCTAGTGGCTTCTGGCCTGGGAAAAGCTTTGGGAAAGTTAAAATTAATGAGACAGTAAATACACTGATATGAGGAACACTACCTGAATTATGAGTCAACCCAGCCAACTGAGGCAGAGCCATCTGGCACAAGCACAAAGTCCAGAGAAACCTGAAGGACTCTGAGCCCAGCACATGGTGGCAGCCTTCCAAACAGAAGCTTTTTCTTTTTCTATTTCACTTTTTCTTTTACTTTTGTGGTGCTGGGGATCAAACCCAGGGCCTGGAGCATGCCAGGCAAGCACTCTACCACTGAGCTACACCTCCAACCCCAGAAACAGTTCTTGTACACGTGGTCAGGTATGTGGAGGAGGAAAGGAGCCAGCCTTGGTTCACAGTATGTGACACTGCCCCACAGAAGGGCATCTAATTTATCTTCATGTGTTGAGTTATTCGTTTCTTTATGATTTATTCTGAAGCCTTTAAAATCAGAGTTATGACGCACAGATAATAATTCACTTTTTTAATAACAAAGAATCAAATCAGTTCAAGGGTTAACTAGGCTTAAAATCTAAAGGCCTTGAAATCTAATCCTATTTCTAATATTTAATATGAGACTTTGGAAGATAATATTCCCTATGCAGCCCAAAGTAGCTAGTTGACAAAATACTTGTCATATAGTGTGCTTAATCACATAGCTGGCTGATACTGAGGCCAAAGCCAGTGCATGTTCACACTTTATGAGTGGCACTGCTTTAGACTTTCCCCCGACTGACCATACTTGCTGATTTGGTTTCGACTAAGTACTATATAGGAAAACCAGCCAGGTGTGCTTCAATAGCCAACATCAGGGTAAAACAGTAAATGGAACTTCTTGGCAGAAACTTCACAATCAGTGGTGGAATAAGAGATGAATGGAGACATTTCCAGGAATGTGAAAAGAGTTCTATAAAATATCAAAAACAAGTACTTTGCTGGGAGCCAGGTGGTGGCACATGGCTGAAATCCCAGCTACTCAGGAGACTGAGGCTGAACATTTTCAAGTTCCAGGCCAAGCTGGGAAACTCAGCAAGACTGGGCTGGGGGTGAAGCTCAATAGTAGAGTGCTTGCCTGGCATGCATGTGGCCATGGGTTCAATTCCCAGTATCACAGGAAAAAATTAAAAAAGCAGCAGCTTCTCTAGGGATTGAACCCAGGGCCTCACAGGTGCCAGGCAAGTGCTCTACCACTGCTACACCCTAGCCAAAGAAGCTAGTTCCATTGTCATAGCCAATTTAACACTTGACCCATATTTTTCATTTTTAAATAAATTATTGTTTATTGTTTCAGAATACATGCTGGGATGGGTTTGAAAAGTTGTTTTTTTTTTTTTTTTTTTTTTAATGTTGTATCTCCAGCTTCAATTTTACCTAGTAAAGTGAGAGATGTAACTATACTGAACAAAGTTCTTGCTTTAACAGGATTAAAGCTGGATGATCATTCTGATAACTTCCTCCCCTGGCCCTCCCCAGCCACTGCCCTCATCCCACTTTCCTGCTGCAAGGCTGCTTACACCTCTCTTTGAAAGACAGTAGTAGGAAGGGGCAGCTAAGTGCTCTGTTTAGGGAGGGGGTGGGCAAAATAGTCAATGCTGATGCCTGCCAGAAATTTGAGGTGCCAGCTGGTTGTACTGAGGGTCACCAAAGGGCCTGAGAGACACAGAAAGTTATTAGGACACCAGTTGGTGGACCTATGAAATTAGAGGTTAATAAACATGAAGTATATGCAGAAATTAAAACCTCCCTAGTCCTGCCCCAGGACACAGAGGGACACTTGTTATAGTAGTCTTGCCATTTGTTGTCTGGTATAAGTCTACAGCTATTTATTTATTTTCTTGATTAGCCATCCTCTTTTATTTTTGCATTAAATTCTCTGACATCAATGAGCTTTTACAAAGTGCATGTCAAGAGGTTGAATGTTTTCTCTGGTATGTTCAAAATTAGGCAGAGGAGTTAAAACAACAAGAAAGAGAGAAAGAAAGGGAAAAAAAGAGGTGAGGGAATTTCATCAAAATAGAGAAAATATCAGTAGAATAACTGAAGGGCATTGACAAGGAGGAAGAATGGATAGGAAAAGAGAAGAACAGTGGAATAAATCCAACTGAACTTTTGTGTGTGTGTGTATGGGTGTGATGTGGTGGGTCCAGGATCAGGTATATTCACAGGACACTAATTAAAAAAAAAATGAACTGAGAAAGGATCTATGGAGTGATGGAGTGGAGGGTAGGGAGTAGGGGAGCAGATGCCAGGGACTGAATCAGAGCAGGTTGGGTTCCATGCTTTTGTGATTATGTCCAGGTATATCCTGGCACTTAATATAACTAAAAAGAAAAAAATAAATACAAAACGTGCATGTTAAATACAAAATTAAGTACTGAATTTGTTTCTCCAGAAAGCCACAAAACCCACACAAATCCCCACCCTGGAAGCTGAAATCGTTTTCACTGATGCCACCCAAGACCCGGAGACTGAAGATGCATCAGAATCTCCTTGGAGAGGTGGCAGTCACTTGCAGAAGGCTGTTCCCCAAAACAATGACTCAGTGCAGCAGCAGAAAGGATGTTTGTGTCACTCAGAAAGGGATGCCTTTTACCCTATATTCTCAAATGCTCTAGTTTGGATGATAAATTGATATAGTTACCAGAGTTACAAGGCAGCCAGATTGGGACTCCTTTACAGTAGACCCATCTGTCATCTCCAGGTTCCCGGTCAGTACCTAACACGCACCTGGCACCAGTAGGCATGGGATGAATTAACCTCTGTGAGCATGCCTGGTGGCCAAGAATAGGAAGTACCTTTCAGAAGCACTTTTCAGAAGCTGTTACCCTCTACACACATCTCATAAAGATGAAGATCAGCAGAGTTGATCAGGATGAAGTTATAAAAGCTCATGGTTTCAGATCTCCAGCTTCTCCTTTATGCCCCCCACCCCTTCCTACAGAAGTAACCTCCCCAATCTTATGAGATGCTCATTCCCCCTCTCAAACCAGCAATGGCCAAGGTAACATGAGGACAAAAACAAATGCTGGGCTCACTGCTGAACACCCAAAACTCAACACAGCTCTCAGAAGGTGCATATAAGGAATTATGAAGTGAACAAATGAAAATAAATGAGCGGCACGTGATGCTGAGGATAATATGTTAATGCTCCCAAGCATCTGAGATTAAGTTTGAGATAGAAAGGTGAATTTCATATTATAGAAACTGTAAGCTATTAGAAACTAGTAGAGATGGAATTACTCTCCTTTGGGGAGGAAAGTGGTGGATTCATTTTGTCTCCTCCATTTGGCTAAATCTAATAAGAGTTCAGGCATCCCCATGTGCCTCTTGACAGTACGCTCAACCTGAGGCCACCTCAATGCTCCCTCGGCATGGTCTCCCAGATAATGGAGGTGGGGGATTCGTTGCTAGATTATATCCCTTTGACCCTGATGACCTGCCCCAGGTCTTTTCTCCCTAACATGCAATATGGGATTTAAGCAAAGTTCTCTTGCCTTTTCATGCCGGCTTCCATCCCATTTCGAAAATGCAAAAGCCTAATTTCAGTTGTTTCCAACCCTTGTATGTCTCAAGGGGACAGGCAGCAGTACTTCTTCAAGACTCTTCAGATTGTACATTTTATCATGTAAAAGCAGCTCATGAAAAGAGCACACAGAGAACTTGGCCTCTGAATTGGGGTCAAGGTTGGGGGGCACTAACAGGGATGGAATGGTGAGAAGCTGCCTATGAGAAAGTTCAGATTGTTGCCTATTAAGGTGCATGGATTAAAAAAAAAAACAGGTGTGCATTCTAATATGTGCAGTATGATCATTTGGCTACTAAATAGTTTCTTATAAGCTGGTGTTCCTGTTAGATGTGGGGAGATATAAACATAAGTAATGCAAACTTTGGCTTGTGTTTTGCAAACAAATGAATCCTGCACCTGGAGGAGCAGAAGCAAGGTGCAACTTCAGCCCAGAGGCACAGTGCCTGGGAGGTCTAGATCAGATCCCAGGAATAGGGCACACTTAATATGTCTCTCAAAAGGAGAGTGGAGAATGCACATGTTCCAAGTAGAGTAAAAGCAGGTGAAAGAGGTGCCTAGGTACTGGCAGAGCAAGGCTGAGAGCTACATCACAGTGGCCCAGCACCCTGGAATAGGAATGGAGTTGGAGGGCAGAGGGGACAGAGGATGTTGACACAGTCCAGTCTTCTAGGTCTTTCCACCAAGGACTGCAAACTTCATCTCATAGTCAAGAATTTTTTTTAATATCTTTATTTTATTAATTTATTTTTATGTGGTGCTGAGGATCTACCGCTGAGCCACAACCCCAGCCCCCTCATAGTCAAGAATTTTAAACATGAAGCCAGTTAATAACTATGTTAACAATACACACTGAAAAATGTTATTGCTAGATATGTTTATCACATTGATTTCATTCAACAAGGTACACATGTATCAAAATCTCACACATCCATTAAAAATGAAATTTTAAAATGTTAGTATTTATAAAAGTTTTTGGGGAAACATAAAATTTTGGTTTGGATTTTGTAACAATAAAAATGTTTTAATAGTTGTGAATTGCTGGTTGGGATTGAGATTATCATTTAATATGTTAAACTAACTTCTTTGTATGTCTTAAAATGAAAAGCTTTATACATACAAAATCAATCTTCATAATTAATGCCCATGTAGAATGATGTTCTCACTCAAGTGTAAAGAGACATTAAGACAAAGTGGAAGGGGTTGGGGTTGTGACTCAGTGGTAGAGCACTTGCCTGGCATGTGTGAGGCACTGGGTTTGATTCTCAGCACCACATATGAATAAATGAATAAAATAAAGATCCATCAACATCTAAAAAATATTTATATAAAAAGACAAAGTGAAGTAGGCATTTAAAGGACCTGGCCACAGGCTCTCAGGCAGCTCTGCCTCATATATTGAAGACACATGTGTGCATAGTGCACGTGTTCTAATACAACAAACCATATGCAGGGAAGCTTTTTTCTCCAGATGATTTATGAATAGAGAAATCACTATATCTCAAGTGTATTTGTTCCCTTAATTGACAGATAAGAAACCCTCAGGGAATTCATTTTTCTTTCCTGATACTATTGTTCTTTTAAACCAAGGTAACATGGAAGAGCCACTGTTGTAAAGAAGATAACAGGGACTGGGAGTGCAGTTCAGTGGTACAGCAGTGCTTAGCATGCAAGAGGCCCTGGGCTCCATCTGTGGCTCTGGAAGGTGGGGTAGGGGGACATAACAACATTAGAAGAAAGACATTCTTCAGTGGAAGAACTTGAGTTGATTTTTTAATTTGTTTTATACAACACTGCATGAATAAATTTAGCAGGGAAAAGCAGCAATGATGTGTCCTCACAACAAAAGGGACACCTTGGGGTTACTGACTGTAGCCTTTCATCTTCAGGCAGGGCTGTCTGTGCATCACTTATGATCAAGAGGAAGTTGTTTATCCTACATTTGAGCTTGTCTATAGAAGGAAGTTCCAATCTTCCTTCATTACCTATTTCCACAGTACACTGGTTACAACTTTATTACCTGGCAGTGCATCTTAATGAAACCACTACCTTATTGAACTCTTGGTGGATACATGACATTAATTTGGGAGAAAAGTGGTTATCTAAATAGTAAAACATAACCTGAAAGACTTCATACATGCATTACTATTAATAATAAATATTAACTTGCATGCTTTAGAAAATCAAAATATTCAGTGTGCACCTACCATAACATATAATGTATCTTCAGAAAATAAATATTTTTAAAATGCAATAGCTTTGAAACATCCTTACATTTCAAACTCTTGGCAGCCCAAGACTCCCTGCTGCAATGGCCTTCATGTTTATCTCATTCATTAAATAAACCATTGTTTTTGGAAGAAAGGAAATACTTGATATGCCAAATACATACATCTCGGCATCCATAGTAATGGTTCTTCTAAGTCTTGAGCCTACTCGTGTTTCTCTAGATGGGAATTCACCTGTTATAGGTATATGGCCAGCACAAGCAGCTAGTACAATTAAACTGATTCATTAGAAATTCTAATCTTGTTTGAAATGGAGGAAACAGACCCCCTCTTAAGTGCATTCTTCAGGAACATTATCCTTAATGCCAACTACAGTCATGAGCATCAGAAATATTATTTGTTGTTGTTGCCATTATCAGAAATTGTTTGAAAAAAGGCAGAAGAAAAGGAGGCAGACTAGTGAGGATATGCTGGATTGGTAAGGACTAAAGGGGGCCTAGATCATTATTATGCTAAAACCTAGAGAACTAGAGCAATCCAGTGAACAATTATTTTGACTTTTGTCTTGGACCCTGCAGTGATAATTAAACTTCTGAAATTGGAGATGACTGAACTTTCAGAAATGTTATGTATTTATATGAGAGACCACAAGTTCCTTACACACATATCAAACGTAAGAAAACGATGTGAATTTTAGAATTCCACTCCTTCTCTAATAGGTGAAGAGAGAGAGCGTTTCAATTTGCTGTCTTGCTGCCTTAGATACCTTAGCACAACAAATGGAGCAAGAACATTCCAGGTTAAAAAATGAGGGGAATAGATGTCACATTGAGTTGGGGAATAAAAAAAAAAAAAAAAAAAACAGAAGAAGACAAACAAAACATGCTGGCAAGGAAATAGACAAGAAAGGGACACCATGAGGTCCTTAGGAGATGCCAGGAGATTGCTGTTGTGTCAATAAAGCTGTTGGCTATGGTAGAGAAGGAGGCACTGGTAGGATGTATGCAGTAATGAGGGCGGGTGTGGAGAGGCGTCACAAGCAATCAAAAGATACAAGAGGAGTCAGGGAAGAGACGCTGACTTGGGGATAATCATCAATAATGCACTAAGGAATAAAAATCAGAAGAGTGTTTGACAGCAGTGAAAAGGGCAAACAAGGCTTTGGGCTGCATGCGTGGTGCAGAGAGAACAAGGCGGTGCTGCTTATTCCCGTGCTATTTAAGGCAGCCAGATCTCATTACCTATGGGCAGATCTGGCTTTTTCTTCCCACCGGAAAAAAATCGACTCCAAAGCAGTGAGCTGCAACTCCAGTTGATTCAAAAGAGCAGGCACACGGGGGAAACACGGCAGTCCCCAGCCTACCACAGGTCACTACAAAGCGGACGTCGCCCTCCCAGCCCCTTTCTTGGGCTTATCATAATCCTCTACTTTCAGGATGTCAAGAAGAGGATTAACAGACTTAGATTAGCCAACTGTGGAAGAGGGAGGATGTATATATACCCCACAGCCTTTTTAAATTCTGTGATAACATCATTCCTCTTCATAGAAGCTTCTTTGGTACCAGAGTATATTTAGAAGTTAACCATAGAAGGCTCTGGAGTATTTATGGTAAAATAAAAATATGCCAATCCTGAGAATAAATAGAAACATTATTTCTATTTTTCCTTGCAGTGTTCATAGCTATCCAATAATTAAACAAAACAAATCATCAGGTGATGTCTGATAAGACCCTAAGGGAGTGGCATGGCAGGGGCAACCCTGGCTGGCTGAAATCACTATGAAATCACAGAGTCCTTTCCGTCTTTCTATGTTCCCTGTAGTGAGATTTTAGCTTCGTGGATGGCTAATGACTACTTGTTGAGCAAGTCCATGAGTTGACGGTTCCTCATTTTGACTTCGAGAAGTTCTACAAACTAGAATCATGAGATGGTTCAGAATAAATAAAGCTATTATTAGTGGTCAATGATAACTTATGTTTTTAGATTTAAATCCTTATAGCCATGCTGTGGGGTTGAACCTAGTATTTATTTACCCCATTTTACAGAAGAAATTGAGGCACAGAGAGATAAAACAACTTGCCCACAAGGTCACACCAACTTGTGAGAGACTGATGGAGGATTTGAGCACATGCAGTTTTGTCCCCCTCCACTTATTTGTATTAAACAGCCAGAGTTCCTGCTGCCTCTTAATATCTACCCTCTTAAAACAGATGGCTATTGCTTTAAGAGAGGTACTTAAAATAAGAGTCAGGACTTAAGAGGCACTACTAGTGATATGCATGGGGTCCCCTCCACCACATCAAAGAGCAGGTGCCAGTGTGACTTCCAGCTCATCTAAGAGCCCTCTACGCTCCTGTAAAGCAGTCATGAGGCCTGTGTGAAGATCACTTTGGGGAGCCAAATAGGGATCCCAGAAATGGAGTGGAAAACATCAAAAAGCCCACCATATTCTCCATCATGACCACTTTAGAGAGAACTGGAGCTAACACTTCTCACCATGAAATACCATCATTGTTTTGATCTTATTTCTTTTCAGCCGAGATTTTTCAAACACTTCAATATTCAAGAATTTGACAGCTGGTCCCATTTAAAGCTGTAGCAAAGGAAAGCTGCTTTGAGGATTATTTTGCTGTTGATGCTTCTACATCTTTTTTTTTTCCTGTTTTAAGGAAGATTTTAAAAAACCTTTCCCTGCTCTAAGAGTGAAATTTCTCCCCCCCCCCGCCCCATTGGTGAAGGTGACATCTTATTAATACATGAGAAAAGCATCACTGGGATAGAAGGTGGTGATGGAGGTGACTGAGTGTATGTTATTTACCAATTTTAGATATTTACATGTAAAACTTCTGAGAGATCATGAGCATGTTTAAAACCACCTTAAAAATGACAGTACAGATCATTTAGAACAACCAAGAGTACCAAAATTATGTAAATGTCACTGATCAAGACCCAAAATAGAGACCAAATCCAAACAAGCTTTGGCATCCTCACACTTACCTGACAAAGAAGAGGATTAACAGACTTGGATTAGCCAACTGTGGAAGAGTGAGCATGTATATACACTCCACAATATATATGGTTTTCTCAGCAGGCTGGAGAAAGCCTAGTGTAATGTTCCACAGAAGCAATAGTCATTAAGACGACATTCCGTCCAAAGCACTGTAAATGGACATCTTCTGGAAGGCTTCTGTGGAATGTTTCACTAGGCTTTCTCTAGAGTGCTGAGGAAACCGTGTATGTATGAGGATGCCATACCCTCAGCTTAAGCAGCTACCTTGCAACCACGAGGCAATAAAAATGAAGACAAGGAGCCACATATTCTAAATGGTGGCCCAAAAGAATGGAAACACTTTAGCTTTTTCATTATATCACTGGACCATTTAAATGAAACCACCACCTGGAACTACACCTCCAGACTTCATAAGTAAACAAAAATGCCCTTATCTTTTAAGCCACCAGTAGTTCTTCTGTTATGATAATGGGATTCACATATATTGGGCACCTACTATGTGCCAGGAAAAATACAGTGCTTAACATGTTTTATTTATTTAATCCTATCAACCACCCCCTGGGAATAGATATTATTATTATTTTACTAATAAAGCTAAAAAGAGGCGTCTTGTTCAAAGCCACAAAACTATTCCATGATAAAAACAAGATTCAAACTCATGTATATCCAACTCCAAAACTTTCTATATATGGACAACTACATAGAATACACGATAGAAAGTAAAATAGTACCTGTTATTCGGCTTTTGGTCACCATAAAAAAATACCTGAGATTATTAACTTATAAAAGAAAGAGTCTATTTTGGTTCACAGTTATGCAGATTCCAGCCCATGATCAATTGGCCATGCTTTTGACATGTGGTAAGGCAGCACATCATGGCAAAAGGATGTAGCAGAGCAAAACTTCTTACCTAATTATATAGAAAGCAGAAAGAGCAGAAGAGGCCAGAGTCCCCAAAATCGTTGTTGAGAGCATGCTTCCCCACAAAGACGTGAAGGTCTCCCACTAGGCCCTACCTTGCAAAGGTTCTACCACCTCCCAACAGCACCACTTGGGGGACCAGGCTTTTAGCACTTGGGCCTTTGGAGGACATTCAAGGACTAAACCATAACAGTATCTTAAGATCTGAAAAGTGAGTCTGAGAGTCAAGCCAAGTAACAGAGTATTTCCAAATAAAGAGGGAGATATCATGAAAGAGGTAACCTGCAAGCAGGGCCCTGAAAAATGATAAGATATTTCTATTTAAAAGGAAGAATAAAGCCAAAGGATGGCCTAAACCAGTAATTATTACCTTTTGTTGTTATTTTTAGTTAACAGTCTCTTTTGAAAGTCTAAGGAAAGTTCTGGGTTCTCTCCTGCAGGGAAAAAAAAAATCACATTCCAAGACTCACAAAATTTTGCACAAAATTTGTGTCCATTCTTTGAAGTTCTTCCATTGACCAACAAATTCCAAGTTAATACTTCCTGCTCTAAACAAAGGAAAGGAACATGAAGCAACACACCAAGACAGGAGGGTACAAGGTACTGAATGAGGCCATTTGTAGTTAGAGTTTGGCTGAAGTAAAGATTACTTTAATGAAGTCTGTGGGAATAATGTCACAGAGATAAAAAAAAAAAAGGGTCAGGATTTAAGTCCCTTGGATGGTAGACAAAATAATTTTTTTTTTTTTTTTTTAGTTATCGGCAGACACAACATCTTTGTTGGTATGTGGTGCTGAGGATCGAACCCGGGTCGCACGCATGCCAGACGAGCGCGCTACCGCTTGAGCCACATCCCCAGCCTGTCAAAATAATTTTAATGTTACCTGTGGGGCAAAGGAAGCAACCGGAGATTTTTAGATACAGAAGTGGTATGATCAAAGGTCAAGAAAAAAAATGACAATATTTTGGTGTATTCAGAAAAATGCCTCTAGAAGACTTACGGAGCAAAACTAGGGTGAGGAGATGGGTTGCTTACCCATCTTCTAGTTATCATAAAGGTGAACACTCATGTAAGTTGCCTTCAAGAACTAGCTCTTCCCAGATGGCACTCCCTCTACTACCAGCCCATCCCCATTCATTGTTCCTGAAGACCCCACCATAACTGGTTCAGGGAATTCATTTGATTTTTATGCAAGAACAAGAAACACAAAATCTGGATGTTAAACAGTCAGTCAGTGCTGTAGGAGAGGCAGTCAGTTTAACAACCGAGAAGGTGAGGATGGCCAGAGAGAAGAAGGCAGTGATGTCAGTAGCACTCTGTAGAATAATTATGTGAGAAATTTAAAAACAACTTCGGATCTTTTAAGTTTTATTCTCTATATACTTATCCAGAAACAGAGATGGTCTTCTAAAAAAGTAGAAATGAAACAGTTATTCAGTCCAATCAAGTATTACTTATGTCACATATTTATTATAGACAGAGAATTTTTTAAATTGCAGGAAATTCTGAACCAACAACAACAAAAAAAGAAAGGAAACCAATCAATCATCCCTTAGAAGCATAGTTAAATAAACAGGGTGCTAAGCAATAGGAAAATCATGACCAAGGTTGTCCACCAGATGCAAAAAAGAAAATTATTTTTAAAACTATTGATGTTAGATTAAAATTTCTAGTTGGTTTTAAAAGAAAACTTACATGAGATATAATTCAAAGGCAAATAAAAAGAAGCAATGGGTTAAAAGCTGAAGAAGGAATTAGAAGCACGTTTAAACACCAACTAAACAGTTATTAAAAACTATACTAAAAAGAAAAGCTCTTCACCTTACAGATTTCAATAAGGTGAGAGTGCTGCTAATGACAAAGGAAGGGGTGACAATGATGGGCCTTCACCAACCAGACAGTGAAGATGCAGCTTCCTGGGAGAACAGGAGAAGCAGAAAGGACTGCAGTAGCCTGGCACTTGATACACAAGCTATCCCAAGACAAATGAGGGGCTCAGTTCACAACCAAGTGACATTCTGGCAAGATTATGCAGAGGATTTATTTCTGCCTGGCTGAAGGTCCGTCACACATATATATTTTCCATTTCCAAAGAGTTAATCTGCCATAGGTCCACAGTGTGCTGTTCAGACTTACATCCAATTCTTAGTTTAGTAGAAGCTGAAATTTGGCACTGTTCTGCACGAGATATTGGCATTAGGCTTTTAATGAGAAATGGTGAGATAAAAATGATGAATTCATTCTTGCCTGGGTAATGTAGTAAAAAATGATTGCACATCTAACTTCTGGTTTCTGAGACATAATTCTAGAAGATAGAAACCTCTGGAATGCCCCTCCTGCTTAGTCTCTAAATCTGAATTATATAAATGTGAACCCCCATTTTTGCTGCTAGGACATGCCAGCAATTTAAGACCAACGACAAAATCCAATAGCAAAAAGAACCCCATATTTCTTTATAATATGCAGAATGGCATGCATTAAGTCAACTCAATAATTCATTCACTCAACAAATATTTACTGAATAAACATTTTATCATTTTAGTGCTCTAAGAAACATTGGTCAACAATACCAACAAAAATTTCTGTGTGCATGGAGTTCAGTCCACTGATAAATGAACTCCCTCCCCCAAAAGCCACAGAATGACCAGCGTTTTCTAGAAATTATACTTTACCAGGCATCACTATCCACAGTGCTTAACTAGACTCCAAAGTGGCATATTATGGTATATTAGAAACCTGAGCAGCAATGGGATGCCATAGCGAACTAGCTTTTAAGGACAATCCAGATTACATAGTTTAGCAATAATAATAATAATAAAAAGCCTGGTATATACTTGGCAGACCTTAAGAACATTTTTAAAGCTCTGTAGTCTGCAAAATTCTGTTGACTGTACAAACAGCATAATGGACAACCAAGTCACTACTGAGAGAAGAGAAAAATGTTTGTTCCAATGTAAAAAACTTCCCCATAACATGGGACTTGTCATTATAGCATCTAAATCAGACTAGTGAAACTAAGTGAAGAGAAGATTATTACTTTTAAGTGGCATGCCTGGTCTGTGGTTCTCATTAATGTTTTAGGCAGCCCCAGCAGCACGCTGACATTAGAAGGGGATGGATGGTGATAGAGGGAGTGATAATCTGCCTGAGGAGAAATGCAAAGAACCCAAGGTCAAGCTATAAAATGAGTTTGTCTGATGGCAGATGAAGAGGTCTTAGTTAGGTCAGATAGCGATGCTCAAGAGCACTAAGGGAATGTTAGGATGATACTGCCATCATCTTTGAGAAAAAAGCCATGTATGTTGCTGCTGTTGTATTAATGTGGTGTGTAGGTGAATGCTTAAACTTTGCAATTCAGGTGTAGAGCACACACTGATTCAGTGAGTACTGATAAGTACTAACAATGAAGTTTTAATAAATGAACAGGGAACCTGGGTAAGAGACTAAGTATCAGAAGAAGTGACATTCACCTTGGCTGTTGTTGAATGGCTTCTGGTAGATACACAGGACACCCCACCTTTGGGAAACAGGTTAACAGGACTTCCTGTTCTAATGGTCTAGCATTAAACCTTCTCCAAAAACTGGACAATTAGATGAATAGTATATTCTTCTGGTTCGTGATCTTGTCTAAGGTTGCTGATGATTTTTGATGAGCTATCAGGGAAACATCTGTAACCTGACAGGCTGGAACAAGCATACTTGTCTTTTGCTTAAAAAGTATTCTTAAACTGCCTTTATCTAAGTCTGTGGAGATAAGATGCTGTGTTTTGTGGGCCAAGAACGCGATGTCGCCCGTGGGCATGAATACTTGCTACAGGACTCATAGACTCAAACTCCTTTAGAGGCTTGGGAGCTAAGTGTACATAGATGGATAAGAGGGCCAGAATTTTGCCCACTCAGAATTTTATGCCTAACTGTTTTCAGATCTTCTTTGTTTTCTAAGAAAGGTCAGAGCCAGATTCCTATGCCAACCGTCCTACTTTTTAAATGTTGTAAACTAATTCCAAAATCCTGTTTGTTGAGGCCAAATGAGATGTTTTCTGCACACAACACTGGAACCTTGGGCCACTAGGCTGCAACTTCTGCCCTATGAAGAAACCCCAAGAAAACTGTTGGGAGCTAGAATCAGAGCAGAAGAAAAGGATGTGGGATGGATTATTGAATAAAACGCGGTTTGGAGGCTTCATGGTAAAAATTTGAAGCTCAACAAATTTCAATTTGGGTATGCCAACAGAGGAAAAGAATTCCACAGGCACAGAGGCACTCAATTAAGGCTGCCTAGGTTCATTTCCTCAAGAACAGTGATTAAATTAAGACTTGAGATAGAAAATGTGGGCTGTAGTAATTTAAAAAATCAGTTTTTCACAGTTTGGGATTTATTTTTTAACATATTCAAACAAAAGGAGTCATGGTTTAAAGTCAGGGAAAAACCTATAATATATAATTAAGGTTGAAATTCTGCATACCAAATAGAGTTAAGAGAATGGAACAAAACAACACAATCAGCAGTGAAGCGCCAACTGTGCACCCACTGTAAAAGAGGGCTCGCCTATTAAAAATAAACACACATTGCATGCAATATCCAAAGGAAAAATGCATAAACAAACCAGACTTTGCTCTCCTGTCAAGTACAAGACACTCACCAGTGAGATATGAGCACCATTGAAGGTGCATGTTGGTTTCTCCTCCTCTTTAATATTCTTTACTTTTGAAAATGGGCTGCAAATAACACATTTCAATAGCACATTTGAAAGATATGTTATGCTACTGTGGCATAACCTAAAAGCAACATAATAAATTTTCTAAAGAACTGTCTACGCCTAGAATGAGTGTTTTATGTAAGACGTTTCAAAAGAATTAAGATGAGAGGATCAAGGGGCCTGCAGTGGAGACTGTGGCTGACACTCCACAGTCAGGCCCCAGGGAGCTCAACCCTGCCCACTGCTGGTCCTGGTTAGAGATGGGCAGTAAGCCAGCATGCACAGTGGGAGAAGATTGGGGACAGGGTTCTAAGGGAAATGCCAGGCTCCTCACAAGTACCATGGAAGCCAGTGTCAATCAGGAAAGACAGCACTGTCTGCCACTGGCAGCCTGCTAGGACTCTGGACTCTGAAAGAAGGAACCCTAGAAGGAAATTAAGGCGACAAGAGCTAGGCTCAGAAAAGGAAAGATCCAGGTCTTGGGTGATGCCACTGAGATGCTAAACAGCCTGAAGCCTCCTTCCCTCTGGATTTCGAGTTAGGTGAGCTCAGGTCCTGGCTTAAATTATTCTGAACAGAGTTTTCTGTTACTTGTAGCTTAAACTGCTCTAAGTGAAAATGCATTTTCTTCTAGAGAATCATTCAAATTCTCCAAAATGTTTTAAGGGTCAAGTTTTACACAGTGTGGTTTTCTGGGAGGCACTGATTGTTTTCATATGAAACATATAGAATCAGACGAAAATGTTCCCCTTGCTCTATCTTCTTCACAGTTTTGTAAAACACCACCAGAGGCTTGGAACGATTCATTCTATTTTGAAATGAATGTTAATAGGCTAAATACAGATTGATATTTTTGTACAACATGGTCCAAGAGACATTCTTTGGAGTTTCCATAAGAGAAAACTTACCTGGTTTGATCCAACTGCTTTCATTTCCAAGTCTTGCACCAACCAGTGAGTGGTTTAGGTGAATGACAAGGGAGGACATTTTAGTACCTAAAATATTATTTTGAAGTACAGAACTTTCCATTTTTGCCATGAGCAAAATGAAGCCACAGTCTCAGATACTACATGAACCTAATCTGTTCTTCACACACAATTGATCTGTCAGGATTAGTACACCATGTACAACCACCTTCCTGCCTTCCAAGGAATGAGTTCTTTCAATGCCTTCCAAGAAAAGCAGTACATCAGACAGGGAATACAGTAAATACCTGTAAAACAATTACTATTAAGATAGTAACACTACTGATTTCAATAAGTATATCCAACCCTAAATTCCATAAACCCATAAAGTCATGTCTCAGCATTTATTTTATTGAAATTAAATTCATACCATATAACATTAACTTTTTTAAAGTGGACAATTCAGTGCCATTTAATGTACTCAAAATATGGCATAACTACCACCTCTGCCGAGGACCAGAACATTTTCATCACCCTGAAAGAAAATGCTGTGTCTGTGAAGCAGTCCCTTCCCATCGCCAAGCACCCTTCTCACGCTGTGGATTTTCTCACAGAAATGGAATCATACAATATGTGACCTTTTTGCCTATTTTTCTTTCACTTAGCATAATACTTTTGAGGTTCATTTCACAGAATTTTAATAAACTTAAATATCAGGCCAGAAAGAGGGTTAGTAGAACTCTCTGGAGAGAAATTTCTAGTACAACTACACAGACTCTGCAGGGACCTAAACAAAGTAAAAGCCTCAGGCCACAGAAATCAAGTATACAAATTATGAATAAGAGCAAATCAGGCGAGTAGGAGCCAGTTGGAAAAGACTTTAAAAGGGAGGGGCAGAGAAATGAAGTAGCAATGATATCTCAGTGAACACTGCCTACATCATAGTTTTTAACATACTTGTCTATGTATTCATATTTCATAACAAAAACATTAAACGTTTTAAATAGAGGATGCGGTTAACAAGTTCAAAATAAAATAATGTATCTATTCTATCTAAAATTCTAATAGAGTATTTTCTCAACGTGTCCCCAAGCTGTGCCATCCTCATATCCCCTTAGGAGTTCAGAGTTTGTATACAATAAGGTGGGCACTGTTCATGAGAAGGACACTAAAAGACAAGAAGAGAGTATCCAGTGATGAGGAAGAGAAAGTTATAGAGACTGCATTGCTACCCAAAAAAGTGCATTAGAAGAAAAGATAAAGGAGGCCGTGGCAGTTTCCAAATACTTAAAAAGGGGACTAGATAAGTTCTGCATTGTTTCAGAGGTACAAATTAAAGGACAGTAGGCTTAAGCTCAGTAAAACACATTCTAAGCAGCAATTCACCAGCGGGTAGCTGTCTCTCACCAAGGGAAGCTGCTACACTCCCCAGGGACCTTTCCTCCCCACATCTTTGCATCCTCACAGATTGCGGTCTGGGAAGACACACAGGGCACAGGCTCAGAAGGGTGCTGGGTGCTTAATGCTCTGCTGTACCACCTTGAAATTCTTAATGTTTGAACAAATAAGCTTACATTTTCCAGCTGGCACTAGACCTCACAAATTATATAGCTCATCCTGCCTGTACTAATGGAAGAAATATTCATGTCTGATGAAGCTAGGAATATCATTGAGTTAGTTAATATAAATAATTTCAGCAGGGATACATAAAACTGTGATACAAATGAGCCTTAAATGTAATGCTTTTTCTTTTTTTTCTTTCTGTACCGGGGGATTGAACTCAGGGGCACTCTATCACTGAGCCACATCCCCATCCCTATTTTGTATTTTATTGAGAGACAGGGTCTCACTGAGTTCCTTAGTGCCTCCCTTTTGCTGAGGCTGGCTCTGAACTTACGATCCTCCTGCCTCAGCTCCAGAGCTGCAGGGATTACAGGCATGTGCCACCTCACCCAGCTAAATGTAATGTTTTAATATTTACAGTCTAATCTTGGAGTGTAGGGCCAAGATAATTTAAAAAATCCTGGATTTTACAAATTCTTCTGTGTTTTTAGAGTTATCTTTTCCATACATAATCTAATAACAGTTTTTGTTTTAACAATTGCGTTTATCAAGATTGTCCAAAGCATTCCACTTATGTTTTGAAGAAGTACCTCACTGTTTGAACTCACATTTTTTTTCAACAAATTAAATGCTATAATTCTAATAAGAAATTATTATTTCGTTCCCAAATGAGCAAGTTTGGGATCAACCTCTTTTTATATGTAAAAATTTACCTGGTGGAAGCAGGAAGGAGGGTAGGAGGGGACCCACTAGAGTGCCATCTCCCACATATTAGCATCCAGCATGCCTTGAGTCTCACACTTTACAGAGGGGATTCAAAGCATCACTTAATTCAGGGGATAAAGTTCCAGGTGGTTAAATATTAAGCTTACTGCCTCTTTTTCTATCTGGCTTGTGCTGTTGCAGCCTCTGGGCAAGCACACCATTTGGTCAGGATGTGAACTCCCCATGAAGCTGGTGGACATTCCTGTCATCTAATATGAGAGGTTAAGTGTCCAGCAAAAGAACTCACAAAGTGACAAAGGTAAATCATTGGCTAAGGAATCAGGGCTCAACAATAAACCTAAGGAAAAGAAAATCTGCATTTCTCTCTTGGGTTCTCCACTTACGTCTCGATTTTGAGGCACTGCATACATGCTAGATGGTCCTTCTAGCTAACATGAAAGGGCAGAGGTGAACAGGCAGAAAACTAAAACAAGGAGGTATCCCTAGAGTCACCTCCAGACAGACATCAAGCAAACTATTTGGTTAGACCAACTTATTCAGCTGTCTATTTCTTTTTGAATGTCTGTTTTCATTTTTGTGGTTTTTATACCTCTTATTAGTACCGTTCGGGGCAGAGCAGTAATGAGAGAAAGGAACTCCCACCACTAGCACAGAAGTGGCAAAAACCAAAATGAGAATCTCATGGACAGTAAGTAGGACTGTAGTGGTTCAGTCATTATTTCTCAGGTGGAATTTCTACCTCTACTTCTGCCAGGGAGCTGAGTCTCATTTTATTTGGGAAGTTGAAGACTTGCTTTGTATTCTCTGACTGGGATGGTATTTCACAAAAGAAGTCTGATATTGGGCAGGAGAACAGGTGAATTGACTCTAAAATAGAAAGAGGAAAGAACTACCACTTACTAGGGCTGCTGAGAGGCTATCATCATGCTAACCTCTCCTGTAACCTGTGAGCTAAGTGGGTCACCCCATGGGTGGAGAAGACATCAAGGACAGGAAAGGTGAACAAACTTCCCAATGCCACACATACTGACTGACAAGACCTGGATGTTTCTGGTTTTAATGCCTCTGCTCCTTCCCCACACCAGATCCTGAAAGCCTAAATAAAGACGGAGATAATTTTAAAAGATAATCGAAAAAAGTAGTATGAGTTGAACATCCATAATCTAAAAATTCCAAGTCAGAAATGCTCCAAATTCCCAAACTTTTTGAGCACTCACATGATACCACAGCAGAAAACTACACAACCTGAAGCTTTGTTTCATGCACACAATCAGTTACTATATCAAATAAAACTACCTTCCAACAGTGTATAAGGTCCATATGAAACATAGATTGGTTTCATGTTTATATTTGGGGTTTATTCCCAAGATATCTCATTATGTATATGCAAATATCCCAAAGTCTAAAAAATTGGGCATCTGGTACACTTCTGGTCCCAAATATTCCAGATAAAGTATATTCAATCTCTGTGCAGTATGAAGAGCCATGTGGCCCTCTCAAAGACACAAATAAAAATTGATTTTACTAATGACCAATTAATTCGTTGCTGAATTTACCAATAAACAATCTGAAATCAGTTATTGAAAGAATTGTGGGAGACGTCAGTTAATGGAAACTTCAGTTCTGCATAGTCATTTCTATGCCATTAAATGTGTGTCTTTTCTTGAGTCCTCAGAAGTTTGCAAAGCTTTTTCCCTTGAAAGTATGGCAGAGAGAATAAAGTAAATTAAAGAGAGGGTAAAAACAAAGAAATAACCAGTCATATTAGAAAGTTTTACTGACTTATAAATTTTCCCACAACTGTGGGAAAATATTGCAATTTTCCCACAAAAATATTGCCCCAGCCCTACATCCAGTTCACCCGGACACAGGGTAGCTAAACAAAGACTTATTTTATTGAGCCTGCATTCTGAACATGAGGCACACTTTAATTTAGATAATTAGAATGTTATTCCCTGAAAGAAAATTCACTAAATTCAACAGCAATTAATGGACTTGAAAGGGCAGGTTTGCTTTAACTCAATGAACATGAATATTTTATGTATCTGTACTCTATTATAATGATAATAGTTCTACTTGTATGTATAGTGCTATCTCAGCCCATTCCACAATTTTTGTGAGAATAAGGCAATATTATAAAATAGAAAATTTACTTCATCCTTTTGGGACTATACATGAAGGCCCTTTGGTTACCAATTAATATAAGGAAAATGCCTGCAATTAAATGCCTAAGTTTTACCTTTTCTAGAAATTCTAATTTCGTTTTGATAGAGTAATTGGATTCAGAATTATTAAATGGTATCTCTGCAGTTCTCCTGGTCCCCAAACATTAAATTGCAAGTCACTTTTCAATGCCCTCCAACATAATGAACCTAGAATGTGGAAACATCATCTTGGCTTTTATTTCTCTGGTCCTCCAGAGCAGTGTTCTCGTCTCTCTGTAGCTACCATTCACCTCAAATGGCAATCAGTTCAGGCAGCAAAGGGATCAAACCCATAGTAAACTGCAGAATGAAATGAGTCTAAAGGAAAATTTCGTTTGTCCTCTTCAATAGGAAAAAGATGAGAAAGGCGCCCATGATTCATACTTTTCATGGGAACTCAAACACTAAAGACTGGGATTTCATTTTTGCAAGTCAGTATGGCTAATGGCTGTTTACAAGGTCCTCATGATCTGGCTCCTGCTTCTGCCCCAGCCTCATTTCATATCACCCTCTGCTCACTCTCCTGATCCGTCCACCCTGGTCATCTTTTGTAAAGTCCATTATCTATGAACATGCCCAATGTGAACAGGCTTGAACTCAGACTTCACACAGATATCTCCTCAAGAAGGCTTTCTTTATTCTTAAATTCCATGTAGAATTTCTGTTCACTGCTCTTTATTGAGCACACTGTTTTTCCTTCAGAATGCTTCTCATAGCTTGTGACTTCACAGACATTTGCGTGTTGACTCACCTAAGACTTACCTCTCATGGTAGACTGAAGGTTTCATGAGGGCAAGGACCCTGTCTGTTTTGTTCACCATGTGTACCCATCAGAGAGTAGCATAGACCCTTTATTTAACAAACGAATAAGTACAGGAACTTCAGGGCCTGTGTGACAATGTATGGTAGAAGGCCCCTCTCCCTACTTCTGCATCAAAGCAAGCAGCACTCTGGCCTGGGAAATACCCTGGGAACTTCTGGAAGCAGCACACCTGTTGTGGGGCCCTCATGCTGGCTGGTGACACTGGTGAGTGGTAACCAATGATACCAGTACATGCTAATCAGCACTACCAAAGTGATTTAAGGACCCCTGGGTCACCCCCCTTTGGGGACTCCCAGTAATAAACCCAAGCATATATCTGTGAAGAGTGGTCAAAAACCATTTAGTCTGCAGACATTTGAACTGCATAGGTATTTCATGGTTGCTAATTAAATATACAAAAGCCACTGTTCAGAGTTATTTTAAGTGCAGAGTTCTATATTTTTGACATTAAAAATCCATCTGGAAAAAAATATAAAAAAATTAATTTTTCATACCCATCTCTTACCTAATAAAAATTTTCATGAGCACTAAGAAAAGAGCCAACATTTTTAAAAAGAGAAATCCGGAACTGTGCCAGGGGCTGAGAAGCCCATCAATCAGAATAATCTGTAGCATTTTTATGTTTCCCAAGAATAACACCTCCGAAATTATACCCTCTTAAACTTACTCCACCTTTCTATCAGGTGTTACATTCTCATGTATGTCATTCTCACCTTAGCATAAACAAACACAAGGACTAGAAAGATATTATGGAGAAGGATATGTAAGAGTTAACAGTCAACCCAGTTAGGAAGGGAAGTCAGACTACATAGTGCCTCAGCAGTTTTGATGTTCTGTCCTATACTGATCCTGGGAATCAAAGAAAGAAAAAAACGTACAAAGATCCGCAACATATTTCTGACCTTGGACCCACCCATCCAGTGAAGAAATGATTCATGGGTATATCAAGTTTCTAAAGACCTAGTCAATAACCACAAACTGGTGTGGCTCAGAATCTTTTATAAATTAGCCCTCCAGGGGGTTTATTACTGAAAAGATACTTTGAATCTGATAATGTCCTCATTTCAAGTAACAAACTTCTCACCACTGAACAAGAAGGGTAGAGGTTACAGCATTTTACTATTAAGAAGCAGAAACATCCTCACCCCTCAAGTCTAATGGACAACTCCTTCACTTCTGCCAAAGTATACTTGAGTCTGCACCTAGGGCTATTTGAATGCTTTCCTAACTGTCTTGCTAGATAGATCTATGGCTCATCAGACACAGAATACTTTAGGAAAACCTGCATTTACAGGTTGTTTACCATGAGATATAAAACATACGGTGTGCTTTTAAAAACACTAGCCCAAGAACAAAACTGGATACAAATATTGATCTTACACTGGAGGGAGCATAATCCTGATAACAAGGACAAGTTTCTTACTCTATTAGAAGGTGACCAGGTAAAGTGTCTCCTTGTCTTGAAAATGCTGTTTATGTAAACTGTGGGATGTTAAACTTCCAAAGTGCAAGATTAAGAACTATTTTCTTAGGATTGGCAAGGAAGCCTTTGTTTAAAAAACAATGGTAATCAAATTCAAGTTACAGTATCAAATCTAAAGTCATAATTAGACATGATGCCAACACAGTGATAATAAGCCCACTTGGAGCCAAAATGTGGGCTTAATTTTCTCCCTTGACTTAAAAAAAAATTGTGATTAGGTAAACAAGAAGTTTTATTTCCTGATATATAAGAAATTATTATGAGACACACCAATAAAGTTAAAAAAAAAACAGCAGTGAAGTTTCATTTTGAAATGTGGAGACCTGCCTGTCAGGCTAATAATAAGCATATCTGACCCATCTATTTATATCTAGAATATTGTACTATTGATGGGAATAGTTAAAATTTATGTAGACCCAGAGATTTCTGAAGTGGATAAACACACACACACACACACACACACACACGAATCAGGATACTATTGGATGATTATTTAAGAAAAGAATCATTTAACTTAAATCCTACACACTTGGTTATGTTAGAAAAATGGATGTTATCATAAAGGGTAGACTAGATTTCTTCATCCAAAGTAACCCTATTACATTTCCATAAGAAAAATATTCTTGTCATAGGCAGGGACTGGTAATATGGTGATTACTGTAACACTCAAAAATAGTTTGACTGGATTGAGTATAATCTTGAGGCATATCTAATTCCTGAGTTTAAAGCTAGATTAACATTTTAATTAAAACAGGACAATTTGAAGTAATTAAAAAGAGCAAGACTCTAGTGACCTAGACTAATCCACTAGCAAGCTTTGATTTCACTTAAGTGAAATTAAGTACAAGTCTTAACTGGACTCTATCTGTACCAGTAGTTTTTAAAGAGGGTACCCAACTCCTAATGAAATAAAAAGTGACAGTGTTAATTGGAAAATCAGGGCTTGCAATAAGCTTGGTTTACTGCTGTGCTGATTCATAATCGTGTAATATAGAAATAGGAAGCATCTTTAGGGAAATTACAGATGTAATTTTATGCCAGAACTTCAGGAAATATTTGTCTATATTTTGAAGAGTAGTTTTGCATCATCCTTTTCTGTCCCAAATCAAATGTTCTTTATAAAGGACAGATCTGGCAATCCTTGTCTGGATAGCTGCTCATTTTACCTATAATCTGCATGCAGGTAAACACAGGGAGTGGCTGAGCTGGCAGAGGACTTGTGAGGGAGCACTGCAGCTCAGCTTCTGACAGTTTGCTAGCCACACACTTTCTTCTGGGCAGGTGTATATGGTCACCAGATTATAAAAACTACACTCTGCTAAAGCAACCATTTTACCCACTTTGCTTCTGCCCACCTGTCTTTCTGCTTTAATTAGATAAAATTGAAAAATACATTAAACCTTAGGTCCATGACAAAATAAATGCTGAATTTGTGGGGGTTGTGTGTATGTATGCACAACCTCTCTGGCTTGGTTGCCAGCATTCCACAGAGCAAACAGTTTTGTGGATGGTGAAACAGTGACACTTCAGAAACATCACTTCTCCAAAGAGTTCAGTTACTGAATATTTTAACTCATTTAGAAATGGTAGTCATTCATCTTAACAGAATTAGAATCAATAACCAATATTCATGGCACTTTGATATTAAAGTCTAGTCTATCACTTGTTAATATTTAAAAATAACTTTTGTACACCAATTTTTAATATCACTGTGATATTTTTCTATTTAGGTAATAAATGCTTCAATAAAGAATTTTTTTTTAAAAAAAAAGGATATTTGGAAACCAGGAACAATGAGTTACAATCAAATTGGCAGCAGTGTTTTTTTGAAAATGGAAGGCTTGAGCCATATTTAATTGTTCAACATTTCTGGTAAAAAGAAAATCAAGGAAAGTAATCTGGATAGCAGTCCCAAGGCATGCAAAGTTCCTAATTCCCTGGAGGATTAAACTTAACACACAGACCACTTTAAAACAGGAAGAGCTAGACTATAATTATCAACATCATTCAATAATCTCCAAGCCTGTCTAAACCTGGAAAACTCCTTATCCCATTATGTCCTGTTTTTTACAGGTGTCCTATATATGGGACACTGGAACATGAGGGGTTAAGGAGTTTTCTTCCTTTTTAAACTGACACCCACTTGAAAATCATAGTACAGTTGTCAAAGACACCATTTTGTGTATAAAAACTGCTTTTCTTCACTAAATTTCAACATCAGTAAACACCACAGCATAATCACTTAATTGAATATGAGAAGACGTTCACTCTTTTTCCCTTGTAAAAGTGCACTGCTGCTCAATAAATCCCAATCACTCATAACACACTCGAACTGCCCTGAAGAGAGCTGGGGAGCAGCACTGCACAGTCAACCATATGTTCATGAATGAGCCAAGACTCTGTTGCTTGCATACTTTGAAGCCTAAAGATACTTGGCCATTATATAGAAAGATAAAAGCTAAAGCCACCTGGAGGAGCTACTGTACCCTGAGAAGCAATGTTAGTTTTAATAAAAACCGTAATGACTCCTTATGGTAAAAATCGACACCAGTGAGGCTCTTTCATACATGCAGCATCCACACCATCCATACATGCAAATGCATACTTTAAAAAAGAGAACTGGTACTGTCTAAAAGCAGACTCCTAATGAGAGAAGAGAATCAAGTAAAGCAGAAAAACAGAGGACATTAGCAAGATTGGGAAGATACATGTGTTAAAATGGGCTAAAAACAGTCTCCAAAGGTTACTTGCTACAAACAGAAACTACACATGACCATGAAATTCCAGTAGTATAAGATGTCCCAGGGAAGCTTGTTTAAAAAGCACAATTTCCTCACTCCATGCCCAAGATTCCTGATGCTGTGACACTGGACTGGAAACCAGAATTGTGCATGATGAATAAGCAACCCTGATAAGACCCTGATGCAGGCATCTCATGGTTTGAGAAACACTCAGCAAGCACTAGGAGAGAGGAGATCCTCTAAGGCATCCCATCACAGGCTATGTGGGTAGGTCAGTTTCTGAGAGAGAGAGAGAGAGAAGGGGAGGGAGGGAAAGAGGCAGGAGGGGGGAAAGGAAGAACAACCATGTGAATCATTCTTTCATTTTTAAAGAGTGTAACAATATTTGCAATATTATCAATTCACATGCTGATCCAGAATGACATTTGTCAAATAGAATTGAATATTATTTCTTTACCCATGATACTCATTCAACACCTCTGTGCAACAAGGATGATAGAGGCAATAACAGAAAGCAGGCCTCACCCTAAAGGCCCCTTCGACCCATGAAGGCCCCTTCCCCATGAAGAGGAGACAGCACCAGGAAGCACTGTGTGACAGAAGCATGTGTCACAGAGTGGAGATAATCTAGTCCTCCACATCCTAGAGGAGTACACACTGTCCTCCCAACTGTGAAAGGGAGGGGCAGGCAGAAAGCAGGCATCATGGAGTTGACATAAATGGCAAGTCTTGCAAAGCAAACAGGTTTGAATATGATTCTTCAAGAACAGAAAATAAACATTTCAGGAACATAAACAATACATCAGAAAGTCCACAGAGAGAGCTTGTGAGAACACATATAGCTAAAATAAGCTTTCATTTCAGTGATAACAAATCAGCCAGGCTCAATATCCACCAGAGGAAAATTGTACAAATGAATGCAGAAACAGTTCTTTTATTAGGAGACAGAAATTCCAACATCTGGCTCTAAACTCCACTTAAAGGAAACAGACATATGTTCTTGCACAGCCAGGAAAAGTGGTATAAAACCCCAACAGGAACAGTCAGTGGTCAGGTGTCCCAGGGCATTCCCAAGGTAGCTTCCTCTCTTGCACAGGTGTACAGTCCTGTACCTAAGACTCTGGTAGCACTTACAGATTGGAGCTGCTGAGCAGGTCCTGCAACTGCCTAGCTTAACACATCTGCCCATGTCCCTTCTCACGCTGAAGCTCTGAAACGCATTATAAAGAGAATAAAAAATATCATTCATCACAAGGCCTGAACAGAATTTAGGATTTTTGTTTCCTTTTTACATCTTCTTCTCCCCCTCCCCAATTCCCCTTCCAGAGAAAACTTCTTTCAAATGGATTGTTTTTTAATCAGGAGGCAAAGGAGTTTCTCTGGTCATCCTTGGGAATCCTCTTTGAGACAAGTGGAATAGGGATTCAGATCTGGTCTATTTATATTTTCCAGCCAAAGCAGTCAGGCAAGATAAGCAAACTTGTACATGCATATCATCTAGTTTTTCATCTTGCAAACTTTTTTTTTTTTTTTCAAATCAACACCCACCCAGAAGGCATTGCCAACCTTATGAATGTCTATTTACACAAAGCCTAAAACTGTTTCCTGTTCTTGCCTAAGGTAGTGCTGAATTTAAGCACAACTGAAGTGGGCTTATGATTTCAGTCTACAAACAGTGCACTTAATTTCTTCACTGCCCTGCTTCTGTATGAAAGTAATCACTCCATTTCACTATACCAGCCTTTCCTCAATCCAAATTCTGCTTTGTAAATTGTAAATTCCTCAATCCAAATTCTGCATACCCTGGGCAGATTACCCTGAAGGTAAGCAATGAAGCTTTTCCTGTATCTTGTGTTTGCTATGCTATGGTGAAAGCCATAACATTCACAGCTCCATAACATAGACTATTGCTTTTTTCAGCTCTTTCATGCTACCGTAAGCATTTACTCCAATTCAAAAGAAAATGCTGATGGGAAAAAGCCCATATTTTAATCTATTTAAATGGTAGCTATTTTATTTTTATAGAAGCTGAAAAAATACACATGTAAGAAATCATCAAATCTCTATATGAATTGGACTGTTGCACAGCCTTCCTCAAGTGAGCATTTTTACCAATAATACCTGAGTTTTACAATCTTAAAAGATTCTTAAAACACTAGAGTTCTATATTCAAAGTATGCTTTGTTTCTAAAGAAAGTGTTATAAAAAATCTATGTATTTCAGAATGGAATTTGTTTATCTCTACCATGTATTTATTGAGGGCATACTATGAGAAATGAACAGATTGGAACACAGAGCATACAACAATTTGCAAAATATATAAAAAACTTGGCCTTCAAGAACCTGATGCTCAAGGGGAAACACACACACACACACACACACACACACACACACACACTTAACAAAATAAATGAGTGAAACATGTAGTCTACTGAAGAGGAAGAGACCAGGCTAGGTAATAAAGTAAAAAAGGTGGAAGAGAGCTAGGGGTGGTGTGCAATTTTAAATAGTCTGGTTAGGGAAAGTTCTTTGCAGATAGTATTTAAGCCCCAGGAGACGTGGGGTAATCAGACATATGCCTGAAGAAGGTGCATCCTGGAGGCAGTCCAAAGGTCAGTGTGGCTGTGGAAGGGGAGCCAAGAGGAGAGAAGTGACAGGGTACACACAGTGCATTGACCATAGGCCACTGAGGGGTGGAATGGAAATCCTTAAGAAAGTTTTGATTAAAGCATTAATGTAATCTGACTCCTTTTCAATTGAGATGTATTTGACATCATAAAAGTTACCACTTTAAAGTGCAAAATTTGGTGTGTTTTTTTTAAGTATAGTCACAAAGATATGTGCCCACTATTATTTTTAATTCCAAAATATTCGCCACCCCTAAAGAAACCGCATATCTATTAGCAGTTACTCTTCTTTCTCCCTTCATCCTAGCCCCTGGCAACCACTATTCTCTCTCTCTCTCTCTCTCTCTCTCTCTCTCTCTCTCTCTCTCTCTCTCTCGATTTGACTACACTATTCTCTTTCTCTCTCTCTATGGATTTGATATCTTTGGCTGCTAAAATGAGTATAGGTTGAAGGGAGGCAAGGATAGAAGCTGGGACACTAGTAAAGGGACAAATGTGGTAATTTGGAAATGAGAAGGGATTGAAATAGGACAGGAATCAAGATGGTCAGTAACTAATGGCACATTCAGATATGGTAGATGTCGGGCAGGAGAGAAAGAAAAGTCAAGCACAGATCTCAGATATTTGGCCTTTGCACCTGGAAAGCTAGAGGTGACATCAACAGAGTGCCACACCACTGTAGCGGTAGGTTGGGAGGAAACACCAGGGTGCTGGAATTTGGAGATGTGAATTGAAATTCCAGATGCTAAATGAAGATGCTAAAAAGGGAGCTGGATGTGAGTCCAGAATTCAAAGGATCTGGATCACAGATATAAATTTAGAAGCCAGAGAATAGAAAATATTTGATATCAGGAAAGTAGAAGAGATCACCAAAGGAGTAAGTGACTAGAGAAAAGAGAAGAGGTCCAAGGAGAGAGTCCTTTGACACATCAAAATGTACAGGTCAGGGAGATGAGGACAAACCGTCTTCCCAGTGGAGCAGGAGGACCAAAAGAGGATGGAGTCTTGAAAGTCAAATGAAAACTTTGTCATTGAGGAGAGCCCTGTCAACTGTGCCAGTGCTGCTGACAGGCCAAGGAAGATGAGCACAGAGGATCAGCCCCAGCTTTAGGAAGATGGAGTCCTTCTCACACCACAGGACCTCACCCCTTTCTGGCTGCTCCTACCTGTGCATCTGCCATCCCATCTGCCAGATGTGTCTGCCCCAGACAGGGCTTTGAAAAGAACAGTTTGAGTGGAGTGGGGAGGTCAAAAGCCTGGCTGCAGCGGGTTCAAGAGACCACCGTAAGAAAGGAATTGAATGCAGGGGCAATTGTTCTGATAAATTTAGCTGTAAGGGGATGAAGGGAAATAAATGTATCAAGAGGTCAGGTGAACAGAGGTAGGAATTTTTTAAGATGGGAGACATAAAAACATATTCATATGCTGGTGGGACATATCCAGTAAGGAGGGAAATAGGTGAGGAGGGAGGGAGTAAGAATCGCTGGGATTGGTTAGAAGGATGGGATCAAACACATTTTATCTTTCTGTCAAGCTGCTCCAAGAAATAAGAAAACAAAGACTAGCTATTTTTCCCCCCCAGGAGACTCAAGAACCACCCTACACAGAGTGTCAAGGACAGGCTCTGAACTTGGAGTCCAGGGACAGAAATTCAAGGACCAGTACAAGCTACAATATTCCAGGTACTTCTTTTAACCTCAGTTTTACATCCATAAAATAGTGATCAAAAACAACCTGTTCTCTCTACCTTACATAAAATAGTGATCAAAAACAACCTGTTCTCAACGGTGATTATCAAGTGAATCATGCAAACCCTGCAAAGGCTCAGGTATCACGTCCTTGTCTAAGGAAGAGTTACCCAGGCCTGTGCTTTCTTCAGCATCTTACACATAGCCATGCTTTAGCTCCAAAGGGGAAAAAGGCAAAATGAAGACACTTTTAAGAAGAATAATTAAGTCATAGAAAAACAGAGGCTTTCTGGCTATTTACTGCGTTTAAAATGCATTTTAATAAATTATACAGAAATTCTGACTTAATTTCTTAGTTTCTTCCTTTTAAACATTCAACAAGAACAAAAACAAACCCCTCTATTTTAGACTCAGTTGAGTGTGGGGCAAATAAAGAAGTACACTACATTTGATTGTAGGCCTGGAGCAAGACCATGCCTAAAGACAGATGTGACCTAATGCCTTCCCACAGATCTCTTACTTTCCATATTCCAACCGCTTGTCAGGATCAGTGTAAATTAAGATAATGTGGTCCTTGACTTTGTGCCCAATGGAAGACATCAGCAGCTGTTTAAAAGAGGGTTTTTACCTATTATTTTCACTTCATTTGTTGATTGATTTTTAATTCTGGCTGCTCAGTATATGAGCCATAGTTCTTTTTTTAAGGGAAATATATCTTGCAGGATATATCCTGATCTAGTCATTAACTGTTTTCCACACTTTTGTGGTTGAGCTAAGATACCAAGGTGTGTGCTTATTTTTTCTAATGAGAATGATAGTGCTTCTCTATCGAGGAACTGCGGTTTAAGAGAAAGAAATCTGAGATGGAATTTAAAGTAGACACCAAAGTTGAATTGACCTTTTCTCTCTGCTTCCCCCTCACATTTGATCAGAAAACTTGAGCAAGAACTCAGCTGGCCATGAGATCTCACAGAAATGTAAAGGAAAGTGTGAAAGGAAATACACATATAAATAAATATATAAATATGTAAATGTGTTTGGGTGAATTTCCTTTAAAATATGATGTATCTCCCCTTGTGGGAACACTTGGCAATGGAATTGTAGCTTAGTTGTGAAGTCACTGTGGACACTTCATATATAATCAACACAAAAAGAACATATTTTTCTAATTTTAAAGGTATCTTTATATTTGTGTTGTATTATTTGCATATGAATAACATAGATGCTGATTCTTTAGTCAGAATTCTAATTTCCCAACATAAATCTAGTATATATTATTATTTAAATAAAATATAGTAATTTACTTTTTAATGATAAACAATGCAAGTTTATAGCAACAAATTATTCCACTACTTGTATATATCCACCTTAAACTCCGTCACATACTCCAGCATTACTGGGGAAGAACTTACTTTGAATGAGTGATTTTTTAATAGTAAAACATCACTTAGAGAGAGCATTGTAAATTCAAACATTAATTTTGTGTATTTGTGTATTTTTGAAGGAAGTTTTATCAGACCATATATTATTTTAGTTATTGCTATTATAATTGACAATATAATTAATGTAATGTTTTAGCATTAATATGTTAAGCACTCTTGATTACTCAGGGCCATTATGATGGCTAGACACTAATAGAGAATATATAAAGTATTTATAAACTCAGAGTTTGCTGAGGAGAAGGAGCTATCCATCCTTACTAGTAGTACCAGACTATCCCAGGTTTTCTTCAGTGACCTCACCTGCCTCTTCTCTTCAAGCATCTCTACCTCCTCTGCAGGTCAGGAGGTCCAACCACTGTTGCTTGCTCCTCTCAGTGTGCTCACGTCTAGCAGACTCTCCCATTTCCAGGCAACTACCTTTTGATTCTCAAAGTGATAGAAAGACCTACAATTTCAAAGTGAAGTGACTTTGCCAAAACCCAGTTGCATGACTCTGGACAAAGCTCAGAACCTCTTTGGGAAATTTGTTCCCTTAACTATACAACAAAAGAACTAGGCTGAATGATCTTAAAGTCCCCTCCAACCTAGATTTCATGATAAGTACCGCTGAAGGCTGGGAAACTAACATCTGGATTTATTAGAAAGGATAGAGAAACTATGAGATATGGCCTCAAAGTTTCCGAAACTTCCGTGCATGGAATTTACTGTATCTTATTTTTGCTACATGGTGGTCTTTGGATCTTAGTTCTGGATTCTTTGTTATGTGTCCAATAAATGAGGTTCCTCATCTGATAAATCACGTCCAGGTAAATGGGAGAGAATTATATTTAGAGCTTTTGACTTTCACATAATAGGTAAGAATTCATCAAGAATTTTTAAAAATGTAGAATGAGTTATTCCTTAGTGAAAATTCTTGCTTCTAAACAAACACATTTTCACGTGATTCATCAAGAAAATGACACTGCATACTAAAAAACAATTTACCTATAACTACATCATGACCATCAACCAGGCCAGCAGAGAAGAGCTCCTGAGATACACCATCTGCCGTATCTGTCCAAATGTGAAATGAATATGTATTAGTAACCATAAAATAAAAATCAACAATCCAGTACAATGTAAAATATATATTTTTCATTTACAAAAATCACCCACAAGAGTTTTAATTCAGTAATTCAGACTCTGTCAGAAGAAAAAAAAATCAAAAGCAACATAAAATATATTTCACCATGTACAATTTGCATCTTGCTATTTATTCAACAGATGTTTTATAAAGTTGGTTTTCTTTCCACTTTTGATGAACCAAAAAACTTTGCCTTCTGGTTACGACCTGAATTCCTCCTCAAACACACTTCTAGAAGATAAAACCATTCCCTGTGATGCTGCTTTTCTTCTAGCCAAGGTTAAATCCAGCCACCATCAATCCTTTTCTAGCTACTGATTCAGAATTTATGGCAAAGGCCGAATGAGTGGCATCTGATACAACCTTAAATTTGGTATAAACAGCCTGTGAGCTTGTTGGACTATTAAGATGAGCCACTTAGTTTCATGCTATTAAGAAACTCCTTTAACATGACATTGATCATCTGATAGCAACAGATTCATTCTCTTAGAAAATGTGGTTGAGTAAAATAATGTAGTTTCTCAACGATAAGTGACAGGAGTTGGCAATCTCATAAAGATGGGATTGAACAGGCTGTGGCAAGTGAATATAGCTGAAATTGCTTAATTGAAGGGTTATGAATGAACATGATAACACTGTTATCTTCTATTTGAAGACTTTATAAAGAGGAATTGAGAAATTACCACAAGCTCAAAAGAACCATTACAGACCTCTATGTTTTTACGAGAGAGGTGACTTGGTCTCCACAGCCTCTGACAACATCACAAACATCCAGAACTGTAGCTAGATACAAAGAAACTGGTTGGGCAGCCTGCAGCTGTAGTTGGAGGCTTGATATCAGTGTCTTCCAAAGTCAGGGAGCAACTCAAAGTAAAGCAACTCAAGGCTGCTAAATCCAACAGGCATTAAATCCGGATTGTAGTTTGACATGCTAAGAGCTGCCCACAGCAAAAACTGGTCCTGGTGGCTTGCAAATGAATTCAATATATATGGGTGTGTGTGTTATGTATGTGTGTGTGTGTGGTGCATGCACACACATGAGTATGTAGCTGCAGCTACAGTTGTCTTTCACAATTCTTGGCATTTGAAGTGCTCTGCCCAGTGTTTGTCACATAGAAAGTACTGGGGGGAGGGGGCGGGGAATTGGCAAGGAAGATGCTAATGACAATGGCACAAAGTTCACCTGAAACACACCTTCTACTCTCCTGCTCTCTTTGTCTCCCTTTTGCACCTGGCCCAATTCTTCAAATTGTTAATAATAATTTGAAACCTAATGTATATTCTTTATACTTTCAGAGAAATCATGTTATTTTACCATTTTACTGGTTTCATTTCATAATGGAATCATCATACAATGGGACAAAATGAAGTAAAATGGCAAAGAAATATATAGAAACCTTACTAACTATGAAATCCCATATTAAGTGAACTTATCTTGGGCCTTGTCCTTTTCATCAGAGGTACAAAAGGCATCTTATAAAAGTCCCTTTGTGATGAAATGACCCCCTAAGGTGGAACCCAGGATAGCATAATGAAAGGCTCTACCCTGAATGTGATTTCTCTTTCTGAAGCTGCTGGAACCCTCAGCCGATTCTCCACCTTCCTGGATGCCACCCAAGTCTTCAGGAACAGAAGCACATTGAATTAAAGTATCTAACACCTAGTAGGCACTGGGCGTGCAGGAGGCAGTCATTATATTTCAGTGACTGATCATCTGTTAAAGCATTTCAATGTGTTACACCAGCTGTAAAGCAGCAATAAGATCTTATACCTGAGTAAGGAGCTGCAATCACAGAACGTAGCTGAAAATGGGATAGTCAAACAAAGCCACATGGAGGGCTAGCACTAAAACAGTACCACGGTGAACAGACATTCCCAAATGATTAAAGTGTACAGCATGTCCTTCTATTTTCAGGACTCTTGGGTACCAGATGAGTCATATCAAAATGGCAAATGGGTGATACTAAGCTGGCCAAAATGGGAAGTAGTCCACATCTGTGTGTGTGCCATTATGCAGTCATCTTGTATGCATGTAAGTAAAGCATAAGTAACAATTTAGAAAAGAAATGTGAAATAATTATTTCATGTTTCATTAGTAATCTATTTTTTCTTTCAGCTGTTTCACATTCTTTATATCAATGGATCAAATAATCTAGTATTCATGTCTGGCTTCCAGAGCCTACAGTGACAGAATAAACACAAAGGACTTGTCTTCTAATGAGGACAGAGAATATTTTATTTGTGTTATGTTTTATGCTGTATATACTTATTCATGTTTACACACAGCACAAACTCAGGGTCCAGCTGGTGTGCATCCACAGGATTCACTGCAGATCATGTCTGAAATAAAGACAGTATCAGGATTCACGGAAGTGCAGTGAAATGTATGTGGGGCTTCCCTTAGTAATGGGTCTGTGCTCAGCTGCTCAGTAAGGGTGCACTAGCATTGAGAAGTCAATGCTATGGTTTCTGTGTGGGTAACAAAAGCAGAGACTTTCAAATGAGCCCTGGCAAATGAGGCTGCCAAAGCCAGTATAAATGGACCAGTAATGCAAATGCATTAATGGGCTCTCCTATCCATAGAAATCCTCAACTTGGAAATTTGTTCCTTTGTTACCTTTCAAAATTAAAATTTATTTTCATTGCCATAGTTAATTTCAAACAATTAGATGAAAAGAAGCAACCTTAAAATAAGAATCTGTTCTTTCTACTTACTGTATTTGAGATAGTGTATATATAACTACTAGATTTTTATCACAGCATTGCCTGTTCAGTATTTTTATATTATGACAAAATAAATAGCTTTGTTGATAACCCTGAGTGGTGCTGTATAATTTCTACAGACTGACTCTAAATTGTTAAAGATGGAGATTCCTGGAAAGAAAAATCAATTAGCAACTCATGAGGGCCCTATGGACATTTATTTTGCAAAAAACACTTCATATTTTAGTTTTATTTAAATATATGGAAATCATGAAATCTTTGCCTTTACAGAAGACTAGAGATCAAAAGCAGGAGTCAATGTCCACATATAGCCCAGGAACATATTTTATTTAGTTGTCAGCAATTTTTTTTTCCTTCAAAACTGAATATCAGGGTTGGGATTATGGCTCAGTGGCAGAGCACTTGCCTTGCATGTGTTAGGCACTGGGTTTGATCCTCAGCACCACATAAAAATAAATAAATAAAATAAAGGTATCATATCCATCTACAACTAAAAAGTTATTTTAAAAATAAAAAACAACTGAACATCAATATATTAGATGAGATTGCCCCATCTGCTGAAGTGCCTCACCATTTACTTTGGCTCCAGGGGCATTTGAGTTTGTTTTTCTCCTTGCAAGTGACAGAAGCAGGATGTCAAGACATGTTACTTAGTGAACAGCTATCAAGGTAGAAAGTCCTTGCACCTCGGAATTTTCAGAATTTTAGCAAATACAATTTATTTAGTCAAATTAAAATTTATGTGAAGCTCCAATAAATCAAATATTACATATATTTGTAAATTAAAATGTATGAGACTAATGTATTTTATATGTGTACTACGAATTGAAATGCATTCTGCTGTCATGTATAACAAATTAGAATAAATTAATTTTTTTTTAAAAAAGAAAGGTCTTTGGGCTGGGGATGTGGCTCAAGCGGTAGCGCGCTCGCCTGGCATGCATGCGGCCCGGGTTCGATCCTCAGCACCACATACCAACAAAGATGTTGTGTCCGCTGAGAACTAAAAAATAAATATTAAAAAAAAAAATCTCTCTCTCTCTCTCCTCTCTCACTCTCTCTTAAAAAAAAAAAAAAGAAAGGTCTTCAATATAGACATTGAGGAAACCATTTTTATCTATGTAAAAATCTGAACTTAGAGGTCATGAAAAACAGTTATAGTCTTAGCATTAACATCTGGTTTTCAGTTTTCTGGGTTATTTTGTTTATAAATCAAATAGTTGCAATAGTATACTTTTTTCTTAATAATTGGTATTGTGATCGCTGGAAACCTTTAAGTGTTATTTATCTATTACTTCACCAAGATTATTTTAGGTTCTAAGGGAAACCAAACTTTTTTCCTAGGTGCAAAAGATAAAAGATGGTCCTTTATTTCAGGCATGCAGGAGCTGAAGGAACAACCAGTCCAGCTTTCAAGCAGTTGCAACAACTTATTTAAAATACTCAAACTGCACACTACTAGACAATCGACATTGTTCCTATCAAGCTCACCCCTGGTGCCTAGAGCTAAAAGAGGCAACAAACACTCCCCAAGAGAGGTTTCCTGAAACCTGAACTGAGACCCACTGAGAGGCAAAGTGTGCTACCTTTTTGAATGACACCACTGTTTGCTGCTCAACACTCATTAGGACTGCTGGTGTTTCTCGTTATATATTCATAATTTCCCATTACCATGCCAGTACTTATTTTCATGGTTGAGCTAATATATCCAATTTATATGTGTGTGTGTGCACTGTACCGCATGTGTCAATGGGATTCATGCAGTCAGTAGTGGTTCAGTTTTGAATCCTTACAATTATCAAAACTCCTTTCTTCCTTCCCTTCCTCCCTCCCTCCCTCTCTCCCTCCTTCCTTCCTTTGCTTTTAGACAAAGCATTTTTGAATAGAAAATTATAACCACATGCTTGCAATCAATTTCTGAAATGCTTCTTGTAGCACTAAAATAATAATTTCAATTAAAACTCACCTCTTCCTGGAGTAAACTCAAATCGTATATCATTAAGTTCCTTTCTGGAGTTTCTGAAATACATAACATGTAGCACATTAAAACCTAATGAAGCAAAGTTTAATCAAACTAAATAAATCCCAAGTTTTACAAGATGCTACTAACACATAGTTAGCATTTTGGTTTGGATGACCTCCAAATATTTCCTCCACTGGAAGAAATGGTTATGATAATAAAAAATGAAGAGATTTATTCATCTAATTTAATTTACCTTATTTAAACATACCTGTATCACAAAGTTCCAAAAACAAAATGTTAATTTTAGAAAATCTGTACTAAATTAGTAACCATAAATCTAATTTCATAATTTAAAATTTTAGGTCCCTCTAGTCCAAAATAAATGATAATCCATGATTTTTCATATTTTCCCTGGAAATACAGATTTTATTGTAAAAAAAGGAGAGATAGTCCTGTTAAAAAACAAGCAACAAAATGCCCAAAACAAGGCATGCATTTTTTTAAATAACTTTATTTATTTATTTTTTATGTGGTGCTGAGGATCAAATCCAGTACCTCACACATGCTAAGCAGGAGCTCTAAGCTCTACTACCATTGAACCACAACCCCAGCCCAAGGTATGCATTTTATAGTTATGTATCTAAATACCCAGACCTCTGAATGTTATAAAACTGCCCATTGAATACATAAAACTTTAAGTAAATATAAAATGCTTACATAAAACTATAACATACACAATTAAAAAATAAATGACACTCTGGAGATAAACAAATAAATATCTAGAATACATGTTTTCTACTTCTATTGAATTTCAAGAAATGATAATAAGTGGCAGCAAGCTATAATCAGAAATATTTTAAGTTCTCATAACACTAAAATATTATAAGCACCTTTCAACAGATGCCAGAATTTAAAGTTTAAAGTTTAAAAGTTAATAAAGTTTAAAGTTAATAAAAACACCTTACGGAACTGCATTAGGAAACTAGTAATTTACATCAGAATTCAACTACTAGCTCAGCAGCAAGGTGTCCAAGACAGAAGCAGACAGAGATGGCTGAACACCCTCCCCTGAATGTCCAGGCTGAACAGGCCCTGTTCAGCACTTCAGCTTAGTTCTCTAAACCTCTGCAATATTTCCTGGGATCTGTGAACAGCAGCCACACCATGATGATATGGTCTCTGGGACCCTCTTGGTCAATGGCTTGATCTCCAGTCTTTATGTCCTACCACCTTATCCTACCACACTAAATGCAAGGTGGCCTTAAAAAGGCGAAGGGCGTAATACCCACTAGAAGAAAGGCCTTCTCGGTGCCTATAAAAGTTTATTTCCACAAGTGCTGTGGGGAGAAATAAAAAGCCTAAGCTCAAACATGAGGTCCTTGAGCCATGATGTCTGCAGCTCCCTGAAGGTTTCCCACCTGGACATTATCACTGCTCTTGGGAACAGAATAGGACCAGGGACCTTCTGCAAATCTTATAGGTGTGCTTCCATTAGGATCTTCTGGGAATCTGACAACCGTGAAAATGGTATATATACTCTAAACTATAAAAAAGTAGACACATGACCAATGCATGAAACTGAAGACAATTATATGGTATTCACAGATCCTCTTGGACCCCAACTACACATCCCTGCCTTGACAGTAGAAAGTGCCATTACTAATCAGTGACTACAGTGGAAGGGCTGTTTGCAAGCTACATTATTTTGATCAGCCTAAAGTGTCTTAATAAACTGTATGTATCACCATGTATTTTTAATAGTGCTCTTATATATCTGCAGTTCTCCAACATTTTGGTAGTAGACCTCCTTTACATTCTTAAAAAGTATTAGGTCCCCCACAGGGATTTTGTTTATATAGGGACTCTATCAAGATTTACTGTATTAGAAGTTGCAGGGCACAGTGGCACTTGCCTGTAATCCCAGCTACTCAGGAGGCTGAGGCAGGAGGATAGTATTGCAGGACTGCAAGTTTGAGGCCAGCATGGGCAACTTAGTGAGATCCTATGTCAAAATAAAACTTATAAAAGGGCTGGGGATATATGGCTCAGTGTTGCCTAGCATGTATGAAGCTTTGTGTTCAATATCCAGTAAAACACACACACGCACACACACACACACACAAATTTACTGTTACAAGTTAAAAAACATTAAAATTTAAACATTAATTGAATTGAGAATGACATTAATTTATCTCATGTATGTACATATTTTTATGAAAAATTATTTTCAGACTGGGTTGTTGTTTAGTGGCAGAGTGGTTGCTTAACACGTGAGGCCTTGAATTTGGTCCACAGTAGTGTGAAAGACAAAACAAAATAAAACAAAAAGACTTTCTTATCCAAAAGAAAAATTATATTGACATTTTTGCAAGCCGCTCTAATGTTTGCCTTAAGGTACCTGCATTTTTATAGCTGTTTCAGAGATCTATTGCAATGTTGAGTGTCAGGTAGGTAGACACTGAAATTCCACTGAACATGTGTGAAATCATGAAGTGAAAAGTTAAATAATTTTTTAATATTATTATAAAGTTTTGTTCTCATGAGCTCTCTAAAGATCTAACGAACTCCCAGGGTAACTGGGCCATACTTTAAGCAACATGGAGACATGTCTCTCTCCCTCTCTCTTTATGTCATTCTCTCCCTCCCCCCACCAACACATACACACACAAACACCCCTATATTTATAGCTCTATGTCTATCTAGATAGATCTGTCAATATATCTCCATAGATACACACAAACACATAGCTGGTCCTCTAAATTCACAGGTTTTGCATCCATGGAAGTCAACCAATCATAATTTGAACATATTCAGGAAAAAAGAATGTGTCTGTACTGAACATGTACAGACTTTTTTCTATTTATTATTCCCTAAACATAATAATAACTATGTACATAGCATTTACATTGTATTAAGCATTAAAAGTAGGCTAGCGATAATTTAAATATGCAAGAGAATGTTTCATGAAAACACTATGACATTTTATGTAAGGAATTTGAACATCTGTAGATTTTGGTCTGTGTAGGAGATCCTGGAACCAATCCTTCTCTGATACCAGGGAAAAAGTGTATATTGTGTGTGTGTGTGTGTGTGTGTGTGTGTGTGTATGTGTGTGTAATCTCATTTGATTCCAACAATCAGCCTTTGAGCTATGCAAAGGGGTATAGCTAATTTCCCATTATTTACCTTTCTTTTTGCTCTGCCCTGCTGCATTTTTAGTTTATTACATTCAATGGCTTCTCTAAGTTTACAAATGTGATGACTGGCAGAGTGAGGATAAATAAGTCTATATTGGAAACCAATACAAACAGCAATGCTCAATTCCTATCATCTTTAAAAGAACAAGATTCCCTAAGATTGTGCATATTATCATAAAACCACCAACAACCATTAGTATCTTTAATCATCTTGGTGTGGTGTGCTGTGTATGACCAGAGGTTAAATTAGAATGAAAGTAGTCCAATAAGAAAAAAAAAACAAAAAACGATCACTAGGAAAACAAGTACTAATAATGCATTTAATAATGAAATGACATAATGAGGAAAAAATATAAAAGAATTTGATTCAATACTAATTGGCATCCTTTGACCTTTTTCTTTTGATTGGTCCTATTTAAATTAGTTTGTTCTACTAAGACTGTAATAAGAGAGGTGTAAGAACTCTATTGGGAATATCATCACAGGCTTCCTAATGCTTTATATATGAATACCACAGAAAGTCACATACAACACCCACAATCTCTACCTATGTCTGCTGTGGTTCAAGTCATGGGGATGGCCTAGTCAAGGCAGTCTTTTATGACTCTGAACCTAAGATGCTCACCTTTGAAAAGATCACAGTGATTGATTGTGAGTAGTAGACTTGTCCCATCAAGATGAAATATAGTTGGAAAAATGCCTAATTGTGTCTAACTACTGAAGGTCATCCTTTTATAAAGAATTAATCTTTTCAGACGCATACTTAACACCTTTAATTGAAAGTACATCTACTTTAATTGATGTCGCACAGGACACTCTTGATTTCAGGGAAGCTGAAAATAGGTATGATTTAAAACTCAAAACTAAGTCAGTGCAACTTCACAGAGGACATGATAAAAACTTGACTGTAACAGCTTCAAGGCCTAGCATGCTTGTGATGACTCTTATTAAAAACACTCTTAATCCTAAAGTAAAAACACTTGCATTTGGTTAGGCACATACCCCCTTTTATTGCTCACTGTATGCATACCCTACATCAAAAATCCAAATGCCTATAGGGCTCAGGAGGAAATTAATATTTTTAGATAAGCAATATAATCAAGTGGTTTTAAAGGCCAAAAGTACAATGGCTAGTTCTGTGAAAACTAGCTCTCCCTCACCCCTTACACAAATATCTGGTTTCCCTTTCAGAGGAGATCAATATGTCAGACTTTTTGTGGATTCTTCCTAAGGTGTATCTGCATATCCTTGCCAACATACATACATATTCAATACAAAGGGTAGCATAATAAATCCACTGTTTTGTACTCTGTCTTTCTTTTCTTAATACTGCCATACTTTGGAACTTCTCCATATTAGTTCATTGAGGGTTTTCTCATTCTCTTCTGTACAGCTACATAGTTTTCCTTTGTGTGCTCTATCTTTTCTGAACTAGTTCCATTCTGCAAACAGATTGTTTCCAATCTTTCATTATTATAAAGAATGCTTCAAAGAATAACCTTTTGTTCTCATGTTGTTTTGCAAATATCTGAGTATAACAATAAATTTCGAGAAGTGAATTGCTCTGCCAAAGTTTATGTGCATTTGCAATTTGATAGGTATTGTCAAATTTTCCTTCACCTAAGTTGCACCAATTTATACTCTAGCTGATGATTTGTAAGCACTGTTGAAGAAACTTCAAATGAGTAAAGCAGAGAGTGGATTGAAGAACAGAAAGATGTGGGGTCTGTTTCAATGGGAAAGCATATTCCCTACTGTAAGGGAGGCAACCACTACTAAACACAAGCTGGTTATGGCCAGGTAGGAATCTGAGCAACTGTTGCTAAGTAATCAAGAAATTTAACATTATATATGAAATTCCATAGTTTTAAATTGAAAATACATAACTTCAAAACTTTGACAGTTATGAGTGGGTCAGATTCAGTCTATTACACTTATTAGTGAGGTTGAATATAAGTTATCATTTCTGCTGATATTAACACATAAATTGTGGACAATAGAAGGGCACAATGTCTTCTGAAATGCTAAGACGTTGATGTTATTTTTAAGAATCTACTAAAAAGAGGCAAATACATAATGCATTGGCCCATAGACTGAGAGCACCAGTCTGTGCTTTCAGTGGAAGAAAATTAATCATGGGAAAGAAAAATAAGGTCACAGGAATTTAACCAGATAGAAGATATAACCTATAAACTAAGAAGCTTGAAACAGATTTAATTTTTATTCTTTTTGGTACTGGGTATTGAACTTAGGCACTTAATCACTCATCCATATCCCAGGCCTTTTTAATTTTAAGACAAGGTCTCACTAAGATTCTGAGGCTGGCCTCAAAACTTGCCATTCTCCTGCCTCAGCCTCCCGTATCACTGGGATTACAGGCACATGTCGTCGTGCCTGGCTTGGAACTGATTTTTAAAACAGTTTTTAGTGACTGCTGTTCAGTACCGACAAAATTCTTTTGATTTTTTGCTATGTGCATTCAAAATAAGTTTTGCACATGGAAAATTTATCTTGTTCTTTCAATTCATCTTCAAGTGACACAGTGAACACTCACATGGGCAGCTGGCTAAAAGGGTGGTGACGGGGATCACCTGAGTGGGCATAGCTCTTCCTAGTGGTAGCCGATGAGAAGATGAGAAGGCTGGTGCTGCTGAAGTACAGATATCATAGGGTGCAGCACTCATCTGTGTCTCTTAATGTATTGTGTCAGGACCATCAGACAGAGTCATTGCTTCAGAAGGCTCAAAAGCCAAAATGCCAGCTCAGGACTTTGCATTCTCCAGCTTCATGCCAACATCTCCTATTCCATGCCAACAGAGATATGGGGCACACACACCCTAAGAACCAGATGTGACTAAAAGGTATAGAAGTACAAAGCCCACATGCTGTTGAGAGTATCAGAAAGAGTCTCTGTCATCCCCACAGGATGCTTGAGAGAGAGGATGAGAGCCCACTGTTTCCCAAGCTCTGATGTTCTAATGTTTTGTGAGGGAGAAAGGGATCATATTTCCCAGGAACCCAGAAATGGTCCCTTCTTCTAAGCAGCCAAAAATTTCTTACAAAACAGCCTTCTTCTCCCTTATTTTTACTTGAAATTCCAGGTCAGAGTAAGGTTCTTGGTATCCAGGGAACTGTAAAGGGACGCCCACACTACCAGCTCCTGGACTTTCTCTCTCTAGGTCAGGGGCTGGATGAAAACCTTTCCAACAGGCTGGGCTAGAACTCAATTAGGGTGTCATTTTAGTTCAGCCTGCTTCTTGTCCTACTCTGTACACTGAGCTGAAGTTCATCTCCATGGGTTAAAGAGGTCCTGTGGAGGACTTCAGCTCCGTGAAGCTGGCCAGATGTTTCTCCTCCACACCAGGAGGCAGCCAGTACAGGGTGAAGAGATAATGAGAAATGTAGAGACAGAGGTCTCTGTTCAAAGCCACAACTACCTGTTTGGTCATCTGTAATCTGTTTCCTCAGCTGTGACAGGGAAGCAATAATAATTCATAGCTGCTATGGTTTGAATGTGACCACCAAAAAACCTGTGTTGGGAACTTACTAGTGCAGCAGTGTTGGCAGGCGGATTCTGATAGGAAGTCAGGTGAAATCCACCCACGTGAACACAATATAATGCTGATTATAAAGGGGCTTGAGGTTGTCAGTTTGATCTCATTTTCCTGTCTGCATTTGCCTTTCCACTATTGGATGCTAGAGTAAGAAGGCCCTCATCATATGCAGCCCCCTTGATCTTGGACTTCCCAAGCCCCAGAACTGTAAGCCAGTAAATATCTGTCCATTATAAATGGACAGCCTCTGGTGTTTTGTTATTAGCAGCACTAAATACCCTCCGACAACACCACTTACCATCTGCTGGGATGCAAGGTGTTTTACATGTGTTATCTCCTTCCATACTCAAAACCAACCTTGAAGTAAGCACTACTATCATTATCCCCTATTATTTTGAAAATGAGGGAAATGAGATTTAGAAGTGTAGGATATCACTAAAATCACTTATCCAGCACTCGCCCATGCCACCTGCCATCTGCTCAGGTGCACAGCCCTTACCAAGGCACTCCCAGCTTCTCAAACATGTGTGTGCACATGCACCAACTTTCTCACTCGGAGTCTGCCAGAGCCAGTTATCGTACGGGAATTTGATTCGAATCATGCCACCTTGATGCATTTTCTTCTTGTTATTAACAAAATTTAAAATCCTTAGCAGGTCCCTCCCAGACCTGGATGTTGCCTGTCTCACCACCTCCTCTCTCCCACTCTTCCCCTGCTTGGGTGTTGCCAGGTCCACCTATATCTCCTTCCTTCTCCTGATTCCTGGGCTGTAGCCCCAGGACTTCCATAGGAGGCCAGGAAAGGAAGTGAGAGCATCCAGAGGAGAGTAAGCCCCTTTCCTACTTGCTTTCCTAGCCCCCAGTTTTTGCAGAGCACCTTTTGCATAAAGTAGTCATGTGGTTATTACTTCAATATCTGGCTCCCCACTAGACAAGAAGTTCCAAATCCCAGCCTCATCTTGCTGTGTTCATTGTTCTTCCCCTCAATGCCGGGGGGGGCACCCAGATGCTATGTGCTGAAGAACGAACAAATGAATGAATGCAGTTTATGAATCTGTCTTTTGTAAAGTGTCCCTCCCCTGGTTCTGAGGAACAACCTTCTAGTGTTCCCAGTTCCCTAGCTGCCCTTTGTATCTATCCCCCAATACTCTTCTATCTCTGTCTGCCTGTTTGCAATGATTATAGTCCACCCTCTCTCTTCTTAATCTCTCCCTGGATGATTAGTTCCAAATCAATAACTCAATCCCAGGTACTTCCTCAGAGCTATAAATCCATTATGCAATGCCTATATGGTATCGCTCCACAAAATGTCCAAACAGATGTCCCCCCAACCAAAACAACAACAAAAACCCAACTCAACATATTCAAAGGGAATGCATCACTTCTGTTAAACGCCCTTATATTCCTCAGTTCTTAGGGAGTAAATGGCAGTGAAAGCCAACAACCAAGGAGAGTTCTAGCTCCTTAAGAATTCTCAAATCATCCATTTCTCTACAACTTCACCACAAAGTGAAGGCCAAATCACCACCATTGGTCATAACTAAGACTAAATGATTCAGTGAACAAAGGATACTTTAGACACACTCTCACACAACATGCACACATAGAGATTGCTACTGCGAAAACTAAGGTGCTCAGAAAAAGGAAAAAGGGCCATTGAAGGCCAAGGGAACCATTTTCCGGGTGTAATACCTGGCAGAAAAATGTGTAGCCCAGCAAAAGGTTCTTATACTTAGTGAGACATCAAAACAATGCCAATGTCAGAATAAGTTGAAGGAACCTGCAACACAAACCAGAAACAAGAGACCCAGGAAGCATTAGCAGCAGTGTGAAGAAGTGCCCCCATTCAGCTCTGGCTTCCCCGGAGCACAGTCTTTAGGTCAATTTACTAGGAAGCCTTAAGAACTGAGACTCACACCCATCAACTGGTTATTGGAGCTCAATTTGCAGGTCACCCACTTACTAACAAGACCTTCAGTAGTCTGCTTCACCTAACTTTCAGTTTCCTCTGTGGTAAGCAGCAGAAGTAATGCATCCCTTGCAGATTAAATGAGCCATATGAAAATGGTGCAAACTCCCCGGCATGGCTGCCAGGCATTATCATGCCTTGTGTTTTGAGGCACACAGAAGCAGGGAAAAAGCAAGTCCCTGCAGAGCTTGCAATCTTCCTGGAGAAATGCAGCTGATCATGTAACTAGAGGGGCAACCCAATGTAAATAAGTGCTTAAAAATAGTAGTAGAGAAGGAAACAGGAGATTAACTCAGAAAAAGGGATGTTTCCCCTCTCTTAGTGCTCACTCTCACCCATCCTTCACACCCCTGTCAAATTAATCTTTCTCTGAGGCAAAGGTCCAATCACAGAATCATATAATTTTACAACTGAAAGGGGCCCCGGAGGTCAGCTAATCCATTCCTCTCACTCCTCAGGTGAGGAAGTTGAAGCTAAAGAGATTTAACTGTTTTGCCTAAGATTACACAGCTGGTTAACTCACTCAATGCTCCATAAATCCTTATTGATCACCTACTAGGTGTCAGGTCTATAGTAGGAGCCATTAATGCAATAATGACACCTGGGACTGAAATGTGTAGACCACTTTTCTTTTTTGGGGAGGGCGGGGTATAAGGGATTGAACTCAGGGACACTCGACCACAGAGCCACATCCCCATCCCCATTTTGTATTTTATTTAGAGACAGGGTCTCACTGAGTTGGTTAGTGCCTCACTTTTGCTGGGGCTGACTTTGAAATCATGATCCTGACTCAGCCTCCTGAGTTGCTGGGGTTACAGGCATGTGCCACCACACGTGGCTAGACCACTGCTCTTTAAACTAGATTGGTGGTTTTCAAACTGCAGGTGGGGTGATCAGAGGTGAAATCTCTGACAAGTACCCCCCACCTCACAATACCCCTACACTAAGTTAAGAACTATTCCAGGCAATGAGCGATGTTATAGGTGGAAATGTGCTTCAGATGAATGATGTGGCAGATTTTGAGCTTGAAAGCCACAATTGTACCCATCAGCATTGTGCTCCAGAGTTCTGCCTGAAACCAGGATTCTCCTCTCCAGTATGTATCTCCAAGCATTAGGCACCATGTGCACCAGGAACATGATCATGAATCACATACCTCATCCTTCATCCCCAACTCCTGCCCTTGTATTTAATATGCCTCAAAAGTCTTTTATCAATGAGTTTTCTAAAGAGCGAAAATACCTTTATTGTTATACTTCAACAAACCCCCAATATGCCCTTGTCCTAGAAAATATAAGTTGGTAGCATCCAGGATTCCAGACTCCATCACACACACACACACACACACACACACACACACACACACACACACACACACAAATATTTTCTTCAAGTATAGTATCTTGACACATCTTAAAGGATTTGGCCTCATGTGCTAATTGTCTGCAGGGTTTTCTGCAACTAGAACCTCAGGCTTGGGCCTCTGATACTTTGTATTTTAACACAGCCTGAAGGACTATTTTAGATTTGCAGCCTGTAGGGAGCAAGTAGTCTGGTTGCCTGTGATTTCACATGGCTGCTACCTACATGAGAGGTGCACAGGCAGAGCCCTGCATACAGAAACTTCAGATGTGCAGTACAGTGCTGACACCTACGAATAAATCTCCTACCAAAAAAAAAAAAAAAATTCTCACAAGTAACTGGCTTTTCTATCCACAAAAAGTCATTTTCATCTGAAAGTAATTACATTAAGTTAAGGTGTTTTTCTTTAGCAGAAACCTCTGGAGGATCTCTGTGCCCAAATGGCAGAGGGCATAGCCATTTCCTCTGCCCTGCCTTACCCATCCTCTAACCTCAATGAACAGGTGTGACTCTTTATTCACTATCTGCTAATGCTTTCTAGGATTATTTAAAAAAAAAAACATTTCAATACAGAGGAAAGTGCCAAGACTAACAGAATGAATACACATGTACCTACCATTCAGAATTTTTTAAATGGTCACATTCTGTCCTATTTACTTCAGAGCTGAATACCTAAAAATTTAATATTCCACCTACGCAGCACAAAATCAATTGTGTTATGTCTCAGCCATGATGAATCACAAGTGGACAGATTATAGTATAAAGGCTCTGTTTCCTATCAAGATTATGGAACTATATTTTCATGTGTCACAAGTAGTCTTTTTCAGCATTTAGAATGTCTAGTGAATATATTTGCTGAAGTTTTTTTTAATTTTTTATTTTTTTTTCACTTACCAGGAAATAGGGAAAAGGAGTGACCACATAAAAACTAGACTCATGTGTACAGCTGAGAGGACAAGCAACATAATAGTTTGGACAAACAGCATACTTTTTTTGTAGCAGAAAAAAATATTTAGCATGCTTATTAGGTAAGGGTCTTTGGATATGCCTCTTTTTAAAAACCAGACTTTATTAATATTATTTCATGGAAGTTTAAGGTGTGTTAGGTTTTACTGCAGAGAAATAATAGACTTATCAATGTGTCCGTGATGTCTACCTTTGTTCAATGCATTGGGCTCTCAAACCAACATCCTTAATAATATAAAGATAAAGGCACTTCCAAGACATGGATTTAGTAAGTATCCATTTGGGATCTAGACATCATGCCAGCTAGGTGTAGGTACAAAGCCTGATACAGCACACAGGGAGGTGGGCAGAAGAGCTCCATATATTTGCAGCATATCAGGATGGGCATACTTTTAAGACAAAAGAAGTTTCCTTCAAGGAACAAACCATCACGAATTCAAAGTACTATAGACAACTATGATATTCTTTGCCTACTATTTATTTAGTTTACTTAATTCTTGCAAAACGGCTGTTAAAATCATTTCAAAATTTAACTAGATATATAACTAAACATTTAGTTATTAAAAATAACAGGGATTGGGGGCATAGCTCAGTGATTGAGTGACTGCCTAGCATTTGCAAATCCCTGAGTTTGATCCCCAGCACCACAAAAATAAATAAAAATAAAAATAACAAATTAGTTAAAGAACATACAGAGATATTACCACATACTTGAGACACAATTACTCCAGCTGAGCACTGGAGTTAACTTTGCTTGCAGCTAAGAAAGAGAACATAAACTACTGCATAGTACAATTCTTACTTTTCAAAACAAAACAAACAAACAACAACAAAAAAAAAAACCCATGAAAAGCAGTTGTTTTGCTTGGCATTAATTTCAAGGACAATTTTTTGTGCAAGCTCCTTTTTTGTGGTAATTTTAATTTTTTAATTGGAGCATTACAGTTAAACATAGGAGTTGGGTCCATTCCAACAAATTCATACATGCATGAAATTCGACTTCAATTCACATTCTCCCCCTTTTCTCTCCTCCCTTTCCCCATTCTCTTTCTTCAGTTTTACTGAGTCTCCTTTTACTCGTCTGCTTATTTTTTATTATTCTATTTATACATAAAGGTAAAATTCCCTGGGTATATTTACATATTCATTCCACATTCCTTCTCCTTTCCCATCCTTCCTACCCCTCTTGCCACCTCCTTTTTCTACTGATCTTTCCTATGTCTTTGTGATATCTGATCCTCCCCTCCTGTTTTCCTTTTTTTTTTCCCCCTCTAGCTGGAACCCCCTTTATAAGAGAGACTGAGCAACCTTTTCAATTCTGTGTTGTAAAAGAGAGAAAAGTAAAATTTTTTTCATACCAATATCTCCAACTATCTGGGGTAAAAGACAGAAATTAATTCTCCGAGGTGCTGAAGGCACAATATCATATCTGACCTGAGCGATGGCATTTCTTCTGGAAGCTCAAATAATACAGCCAAAGTACATTGTTTCCTGGTGATTTACTTCAACAGTAGGAGCTCATAGAGAAATGGATGGTCTATACAGACTCCTTCCTGGGGCCCCACAAGTGTCTTTGTCAGTGCTGCAGGGGGCATTTCAGGACTGTATTCTCTGCGTTCGAAGGGTCTGATAATCAATGTGTTGACTGAACACAGATCTTTCACTTTGGCTGAAACCTCCCTGGGAAGCAGAGGTAACATTCTGCCATGAACGTGTGGGGAGCTGACATCCTCCCCTGGAGAGCCGGCTGACTGACACCTGCAGGAGGCGGTTGCAGAATATCTGAACTTCTAGTGGAAGCCCTGTGGCTGATCCACAACTTGGACACATGCTCAGCTGAATCCCCAAACTGTGTTGCTTCAGAATAAAGAGATCATTTTTTTTTTTTTTTTTTGCTTAAAAGTTTTAAACAACAACAAACTCCTTAAATTTTAGCCAGGTAATCACAGAGGTAGCAAGAAACTATTCCTATAATTTTATTACTAATTTACATGAATAAATCCAAGGAAAGCTACACAAAATTTAGCAAATTAAAAGGAAAATGATCATTTTCAATGAAGTTTAAAATATCTACTCAACAAAGAAGAAAATCTTGAAGGGCTAATTTTAAGAGGTATTAATACCAGTATCTTGTAGGTTAGAACGTTAAAAAGAATCATCTCTGTCCTACAGGTGGTATCATAAACAATTAAGTTAAATAATATGAAAGTGAGCATATATTTTCTCTTTTGATCCATTTAGAGAAGTGGCCTATAAGCAAATGCATCTAAGCCCAGTATTGGTGGTCCTCAAAGCTATCATAAATCCTCAGGTTGAACTTTTTGATATTACTTCAGCAAATGATTATTTGTCTGTAGAGTTGCAAAGAAAAAAATAAACATTGCTATCACATTGGTCATGTGATAGGTTGCAGATACACAACAGTAGGAAACACATCAGGTGTGTGAGAGCACATCAGGTCACATCAGTCAGAAGGCTGGATTAGGACAGGACTTTGATTCAAAATAATGTCAAAACAAACAAAAAGAAATCGAAAAATCTTCTCAAAGGAAGAGGCATCTGCTTCCTTTTGAGACTTGAGGTTATATGATTCTCTAAAGGCTAATACTCAAAAATTGAAAAGGCACAACTCCTCCAGCCTGCTGGGAGAAGAGCAGGGTGAACCCATCCAAAGGAACTTGGGAAGCTTCTTGTACTTAACGCATCCTGCAAGGGTGAGCATGATTTTGTATGAGAGATTTAAAGTGAGAACAAATGCCATACACTCTCTGGGTAAGACTTTTTGGAAATATGTTCTTTTTTTTTTTTTTAATGTGAAGTTTCCATTAGTGAGAAAAGAGAAACCTGAAGCTTGGGTTTGTCTGTGTCCCATAGATGCACTTTTGCAACTCCCACTGAGGATGTAATGGCACAACTCTTCCTATTACTACAAAGTGACCCTGAAGATGTGGCCACCCTGTGACTGCCTTTTCCCTTTTTCTGTGTTATGGGTTGAAATGTGGACCCCTCTGTAAGAGATACCCAGGAGGCTGAGGTAGGAGGATTACAAGTTCGAGGCCAGTCTCAGCAACTTAGTGAGACCCTCTCTCAAAATAAAATAAAATGGGTGGGGAGCAGAGGGTATGGCTCATAGATACAGTACTTGCCTTCCATACCCCAGGCTCTCATTCAATGCTCAGTACTGCAACAAGCAAACAAACAAACAAGCAAACAAACTCAAAATGGGTCCCCTGCCAAAGTCATACGTTGGAGTCTTACCTCCAGTACTTCAGAACATGCCTGTGCTAGTAACAGAGCCTTTAAAGATGTAATTAAGATTAAATGAGGTCACTGGGATAAACCCTAATCCAATACAACATCTTCCCTATGGAAGAGGACATTAAGGACACAGATATGTACCTGCAGAAGAAAAGATCCTGTGAGGACACAGTAAGAAAGTGGCTTTCTACAAGCCATGCAGAGAGACCTAAAGAGAAACCAAACTTGCATATATCTTGATCATGGACTTCTAGGTTCCAGAGAATGGGAAAATAAATTCCTGTTGCTTGAACCACCATATCCTTGGTGCTTTGTTAAGGCAGCCCTAGCAAACTGATACACCATCTGATACTGACAAACTTTTAAAAGTCAACATTTGAACCTCTATTAAAAATTAAATTGATTCTCAGCCTCTGGAATGCTAATTTATGACATTCATTATCACAATGGTTTGGGAAGAAACCATTCTTTCAACAGTCCCAAGTAAAGAAAACAACACCAGTCATTTGGCATAGCAATCAAGTCATTCTGATTGGAAAATTCCAAGTACCTGAAGTTTGCCAAAGGTGGAAAAACCCTTGGCTTACTCAGGAAGCCCCATCTGAGCGGTACAGTGCTATCCCTTCCACAGAGGGCACACCTGAGGGCAGGACCCCAAGGCAGATGCAGGCAACACAGTCTCATTCCAGAGGCTCAAAACAACTGTTGGCCTATATTTAAACATGTGCTGTGTGACTGTAAGATGACGGGCTGGTGGTCATGGAGGGGCCTCAGGACCCAGGCTTCAGAATCATAACTCCCATCTGGATGATTTTGAAAAACATGTTTAAGAATGTTTAATAAGCAACTTCCATGAGTGCAATTGCACCACAAACCGAAGGACTTAACAAGACAGTGGGATAAGGCACTTTTCTTATCTAACTATTACTGAAAAAGACACAGCCAATAATTTCCTTCAAGATGTTTTCAGTGACTAATCTTTATGCCCAGGCTGTTGATCTCTGACACGTTTTTAAGGCTACCTTAGCTTTCTTAAACACACACTTTCTCTTTCTCTTTTTTTTTCTTAACTTTAAGTGTATTTTATTTATTTTTATAAAGTTAAGATGGAAAACCTTTGTATCTATAACTTTTAGTGCTTATTTGACTGCTTTTATTGGTGTGTGTTATTTATACAGAATGGTGGGTTTCAGTATGGCATATTCATATACACACAAAAATATATAATTTGATCAATTTCACTTCCCAACACCTCTTGTCTTAAGTAAAAATTTAATAAAGGAGGTCAGATGGGATAAAGAAGAGTTCTTAATCTACAGAAACATACATACATCCTGCAAACAATCTGCTATTTGTTTCTTTACAGTAAATTCAAGCTGTGCTTTTTAGAAAGTGGGTATCAAAAAATAAGATAAAACAAAACAGGGCCCCTGGGACTGAGGAGGACTGTGTAGGCAAAGCCATGAGGACCCTTCTCAAGGGGTGAACAAACAGGAGAGCTCCCTCCCCACCAGTTTGAGGCAAATTGAATAATAATTGATTCATTGCCAACTTTAATTTAAGAGAATTATTTGATAAAAAAGGGCAAACTGCTGAATGTCAATCTTTATAGAAAAATAAAGGTATAGTAAATCAGTCAGTGATCAGTTAGTTATAAGCCTTTTAAACAAATACACAGGGTCTAAAAGGGGGATCAGAGGAGCTACGAAGTCAGGCAATGTCTCCTCCAAGGTGCCTCACAAGGCAGGGTTCAACAGCTGGGCAAGTTCTCAGCAAATACTCAAGAAATTGAATGAACTCAGGGGCATCTCACTCCTCCCCACCTGCCTAAATGACATTTTGTGGATTGGAAGCACACTTGACAAAATTGCTAGGTATGGAGGTGACCAACCCAAAATGACTACTGAAATAACAACAGAAGGCTTTTGGAATGAGAGCACTTCAGTTGATACACAGGTCAGAGCTACAATCAGAGGAGCGGACATAATACTAGGCATGGGTCTAGGAGAGGTGAATGGGGACTGTACTGTGAGGAGACAGGAGCAGCGAGCCAACAGAAAATGATGGGTTCAACCTCAGCAGGACTCACAGGCATGCCAGCTGGGAGTGCTTTGGCCTTGGCATATGGACCAGGGGTCTGGGTGGCTAAAAAAAGGTACATTTATGGTTCTAGGACGCTGCTACTGAGCCAGGAATGCTGAGCTGCGGGCAATTCCCACATGTACACGTGGCATGAGGAAAGGGAACATAGCTCCTTGCCACAGCCTCCCTTCCGCCTCCTTCCCTGTCAAGATCTCTGAGTTGGTTCTAAGGTAAGTCAAAGGAAAGCAAAAAACCATTTTGTCACAAGGTCTACTCAGCCTGGAAGAACTTGGTTTCTAAAGATAGTATTCTCTAGTTTAAACAGGTACTGTCCCACTGACTAGCCATAAGGTCTGAGGGCGAATGGTTTAACTTTCCAAGTCTTAGTATCTTTGCATATGAAATAAGGTGATCACAGAAATGACTTCACAGCATAATTGAAAAGATCAGTCAGGAGCAGTGGTGCACATCTGTAATACCAGCTGCTCAGGAGGCTGAGGCAGGAAGATTGTGAATTCAAGGCCATTGGCCACTTAGTGACACCCTGTCTCAAAATTTAAAAAGGGCTGAGGATATAGCTCTATAGCTTAATGGGAGAGTGTCCCTGGGTTCAATCCCTAATACCAGGAGGAAAAAAAAAAAAAAAAAGGATCAGATGAGAGAAGGCATGGATAATAATATTTGGCAGAGACAAGCATTCAGTCAGTATTTTTTTAATAATATCAATAAAAATAAACACAAAATTTAACTATTGAGTTATTCATGTTAGATCTTAGTCCCCAAGATCTTTTCCTCCTTATCTATTCCTTATTCCCTAACCTAAGCACAACTGCAGTTGTCAGACCTCCTCTAAGTCCCACATATTTTAACCATAAAACCCTACATATATAATACAAAATTTCAGAGAGGTACAGGCCTCTTTATTTTCTCAAGAATCCCAATTTTGCTTGAATAAACAGGACCTGGTCATTTGGAGGTAGAAATGAAATGCTCTTGCTGAAAGTTGAAAAGAAACAAAGAGACTGGCCACTAGGTCTGATTTGGAAATCTTAAAAACTGCCAGAAAGTTCAATAAACCCATGAGAATTAGAGAACACTCCTGATGACCTGTCCCACTTTCTCTTATAAATAACTTACATATTTGGTTTTGTTCAGTTAAATCCATGTGGGAGATCACCATAAGAAAGGTAGAACAGAAGAACAAAACCTGCCTACAGCACAGACTCCTGTCTGTCAAATTAGGAAAATTCCCTGAAAAAGGAGACACTAGAAAAGCACCCGTTTTGCTGGTTTTAGCCAACACATCTGGCCACTTTCTGCGTCTGCATGGAAAGGGCCATTGACATCGTATGCTCGCCATCATCCAGGGCCTCCCTGGACATGGGGAACACCTGCAGGAACATTGCTCCAAACTCAGGCTGCTATTTAATTGTGACTCTCATCATCACTGTTATTACAGCTCTGTCATTCAGAATCGCTCTCGGCTATCAGTGACAGCACGGAGAGAGAGCGTATGAAGATGACATTTCCATGTTTTGTATTCTGAACATTGGAAATCAGTTTGGCTTACCAAATGAGCAGCGGGTGCCATGCTAATTATATAACTTTTTAGAGCACTAATAGGATCTCCTACTGAGCCAACTGGGAGGGAAAAAATACCATTCTCATTTTTATCTGCGCCTCAGCATACTGACCTCCTTTATCCTGTTGATGTGGCCATTAATAAAACATTTTAAAATGACCTGAAAAGGCTTTTGATGAACTAGAGCATGGATCTGGCTGCCAAACAGCTGTGTATTTGAGAGACTTGGAGCTGGTATCAAAGTTGGCCGTTGATGACTCAAGTTTGGCCTGGGAACCTCCTGTGTCCAGAAAGGCTGTCCATGCTTTTTTACTGGTTACAAATGAAAAAATATTTCTGCTCTTGAGGAGTCTCAGAAAATGGAAATATAAATGCTTGTGATGGTGGTTTTACTTTGCTTGGGACACAAAAGGCAATTTATTTCACTTCAGTATCTGACATATGAACACCAACATACTTCCTTCCTGACAAGCTTCGTTCAATGTTAGGATAATTATTAACATAAAAATAGTACTGGTATTCCAATTCTAAAATAACCAGTTCTTTAAAGTAGGTTAAAGAGGAGAGTGAGGCCCGTTCTTGTTTTTCCCTACCCTTTTCAAAAAAAATATGTACCAAATATAATTCTTTAAACATCAAGAAAATGTATAACAGACCATTTAATGAAGTAGATATGATCCAAAAAATTCAGGAAGCAACACAGATGTTATTGGACAGATGAGCTAAGAAAGAATTAAGCAGAGGAAAAATCACTCATTCAGCTCAGATGTGTACAGAACACATACTTGGCACACAGCAATGTTCTAGACTTGGAAAAGAGGACATGTAGAAATGAAGTAATGTACACACTATGCTTGATAAGCTAATTACTCATCATAGAATTTAGAGCCAGAAAGAAAGATTCATCAAAGGTGTTTGACAAGCTTTCCTTAAGAGATAGACCACGAATGCCTCTTTCTTTTCCTGAAAAATTTCTACCATGGTAGCAAAGTGCTACCATGTCACTTTGCTGCCACTCCTATCTCCATTATTTTTCTCAAACACACATTTACAGAGCGAGAGAAATGTTTCTAGTGTGAAGCAAGCACTCACAGAACCAGAGTCATTCCCAGCCTTCACATTTCCCTCACATTAACTGGCAAATAGATGGTTAGCATGGAGAGAAGTCAAGTCCGTCAAGCTGTTAAATTGTGGGGAAAACAACTGGAGAATTCCCATGTTACTTTACAGACTTCCTATATAGAGACAGACAAGGATGGGCTGGCCAAGAACAATGCCCGATTCAAAATATTCTTCTGTAGGACTAACCCAAATTCAAACCACCACTTTTCTAGTACCAACACTGCAATACTGTGAGGCCATCCAGGAAAAGTTCTTGCTGTCTTGGTCCTAAGATATTTGGGCATGGGAAGAAGGCTCCTGGAGTGGCTCCCCACCCTTATTCATTCTTATAAATTTTAATCACTAGAAGGTTAATCTACAGGACTCCATCAGAGACAGAAACATTCAACCTTGTATCTTTGGAAGAAAACAAGTGCCATCATACTGATTACTTTCTGGCATCAAACAAGCCTGATTGATCTGCTGTATCTTTATTTTGGCCCTAAAGGTGAGAACATGGTAGTGACCCAACAGCTCTTCTAGGATCTCTCTAGAAATGGCTTAGTGCTGTTCTTGGGTAGGAGTATTTCTCTCCAGACTCACCTGGTATCTCTGGCTGGCTGAGCTGCAGCAGAGCAGCACCTGTTGTAAGAGGTGAGGGAAGGATCATGCTCCCATCTTTTCAGGGAGAGGCTGGGAGAGGAGACAAGACTGAATGCTAAGAAGAGACTGCACCACAGCAGCTCATTACTAAAGGGATAATTGGAGACATTCTAACAAGGAAATAATGACCGCTGGACGTTAGTGGCTAATCACTAAACAAATAAGTTCAGAATAACCCAATTTCTTTCTTTTCTATTATAATAAGCATTTTCATTTCAAGGGAAAGCCTTAGGCTTGCTTTGTTTAGATTAAGGCACATTTTGGAACATGGCATAAATTCTTCTAGACTAATAGTAGAGATATGAATTTCCTCATTAAGTATGTACAATTTTATGCATCATTCAAAAATAAGTTTAATTTTTAAAAAAATCAGATTTTTTTTTTTTTTAACATAAGAGTGAGTTATTTTCCTGGGTTGGAAACCCTGTATCTAGTCTTTCTGTGCCCTCCTCCACTTTTTCCACCTGGGTGTTTCAAGATTAGGCTCAGCCGAAATACAAACTACAAACTTTAATCACCCCTTTCTAATCTAACAAATTAAAATTAGCAAAGATTACAAAATGATCATAGGAAACACAATAAGCTGGCCAGGATACAGCCCATTAAACTTTCCTTCACTGCTCTTAGGGGTAGATTCTGATACCATCTTTTGAGAGGCTTGTTTGGCAGTCTATGTCCAAATTTTCTCAAAGGATATACCCCTTGACTTACTGATTCTACATCTATGTATCTGCCACAGGAAATAAATTAGAAATTGGACAGTTTTCCGAATAAAGCCAGTTTTTAGAGCACTGTTTATGGTAGCAAAAATCTGGAACCAAATTAAATCTCCAATGATGAGAAGATAACGAAATAAATTGCAGTGAAATAACCACAAGATGCAATATTATGCAGCTATTAAATTTTTGTTTATAGAAGGGATTTTTAATGACATGAGAAAATGGTTACAATGTAATCCTAAGTGTAAAAAGCAGAATACCAAACTGCCTATGTACTATAATTGGAACAATAAAAAGCACATGTAGAGTAAAAGGAATAGAAGGAAATATACCCAAGTGTTAATTGTCCTTCCTCCTGAATGATGGTCTGAAGGGTAATCATTTTCTTCTTTATAACTTTCTGTATTTCCAAATTTCCTCTAATGAACATGTATTACTTTTATAATAAGGGAGGAAAAGTTCCCTATTACCTTTTAAAGTTTCTTTAAAAAGAGCCACTAAGATTTGAAAGCTAAGCTGTGTGACAATGACTCATCATTTGAGTAATAAAGACTTAAAGGCCGAGAATTGAGCTAAAGCTTAAAAAATAAAAGCATCTTCTGACCTTTAATTGAGCAAATGTTTATGATTTTTAAAACTTAGGATTATCAAAGCCTTAACCTGTCACATGGAAACTATTTCTGTACATGTCTATCTTTTCTTTAAAACCAAGGGTTATTTTCTGTTGGTACTTAATACAGCACTACTTTGACACTGAGTAAGCACTTTAAAAAATACTCACTGTGTTGAATAAAGTGATGGAACCTCTTTCTTAACATGTGGAACAGTTAACCCCCAAAGTTGCCCAGGCCCCATGCTCACGTTTCCTTAGATTTTATGCATAATTGAAATCAAGGGCATAATAGATCTCCTAATATAGCTTCCCATCAAATTCTGCTTTCAAAAGGACTGTTTCCCATTTCCCTTTCATTGATTGCATCTAAATAATGCCTTGATTTTTAAATTACCTGGTGTTATGCCCATTTCACATAGCACACAGGTAAAAATCTAATGCATTTGTTTTTCCAGGAAAAGTCTAATAAGCTCCTCTGTGGCAGAAACGAGGCTAGGCACCTGAAGATACAGGGTGAAAACAGTAGACCTGGTCCTCAGCCATATGTAATTCATGATCTAGTGGAAAGATCACAGGATCTGACCTCCCTAGGTATGTCCAGGGGCAGCTGTTTCTTTGGAGTTTGTTTTTAACATCAACACACTAAAACTAATATTGCGGTTTGTGATAAACACTTCTAAAATTAAAACAAAAGCATGTGATCCTTCTAACCTTTAAAGCCAAATTACAGGAGATGTATTTAGAATGTGGCATTTAAAATAATAAAAGTTCCAAAGCATATACATGGGTTATAGAAGAGAAAGCCAATTATTCATAGCTATTTGCAAAATTATATGCCCAGGCTAAAATCATTTCTCCTACAATATATGCTTTTAGAAGTGCAATGTTCACTGAAAAATAGTTCAGGGTTTTTTTAAAAAAAGTCATGATCTATCCCCACATCCTTCTTTGCAGCAAGTTGAAAGTGGGGGCTCTTTTTGTCTGGGTGACATAAAAATCCAATCCTTTGAATTTCCAAGAAAATGGTGACATTCTAGTTGCTCATGTGATATCTGAACATGAGAACTCTCTTCTATTAGCACTCAGCAAACAAGCATGTGGGTGGTTTTCATACTCTTCACTTGGACTACTGCTAAACATTTTGTCCCTGCTAAAAGCATTTCCTTAACTATAAACTCAAGGTCTTCACTCAGAATTGATCAGTAGAAAGAAAATAGATCCACTGGTTTAGTCCCTGAAGAAATAAATTTATGCTGTAATTCAATGAAGACAAGCCCTTGAACTTTTAAGGAAGGTCAATCTAAGAAAAAAAAATACTTAAGAACATTTATGAACTTTTGGCAAAAATACTATAGGGCCAAGTTCTATGCTGTGTCATCCAAGATTCTTTATAGAAATAGCTATGAGATAAAATCCTCTTGAGTTTAGTTTCAACCAAAAGCTTGCCTCTATATAATCTTCTAATCTTATAGGTTTACTTGGATCAGGAAAGGAGAATTATGTAGATTGCTCTCTAATTTCCTGGTTGCTAACAGCTATAAACCAAATTTCCTTTTCAATGGTCTATCACTTTGGGTTCCCAGATCAATCCTCTTTCCCCTCTCAAGATGGTTTCAAACTTCATTTTACTTTCATGTGTATAACTATGTAATGTTTTCACATTGTAAGTTGCCTCAAATCTTCCCAGGAAAAAGGTAGTAAAAACAGATTATTCATTTACATCATGTGTTTACATTAATTTTTACTAAACTTTGGGTTCCTCCAATGTTTTCATGGTACCACATATCAGTCCCCTTGTCCCAAGTCATTATTCAACATGCTATTTTCCATGAATATTGCAAAACTCCTCTGGTTAAATAATTCTTGCTTAGTTAAAAACAATACAATTTAAAAACACTTTTTTCCCCCCTTCACAATGCTTACCCCTTCCATTTCCAATAGGTGGCATATTCTCAAAACATATAAAGCATGGAGTGAGTGTAAGGGCTTCACCATAGTTTACACTAATTGAATATCTAAGTTACCAGCATTCCTTCAGAGTGAGCCTGGGGATGCTTCTGGCCTCTGACAAAGGAGGATAAAAATCCAAAAGCAGAGGAGAAGGCAGAGCTGAGAGCTGTACACGAACCAAAAGAACCTCAGGAAGGAAATCCAAGGAGTCCCCAAGCCAGATCACCAAAAACAGGTACAGAAATAGGGATATGACCTAGGACTCTGGAAATCAGAGATGGGGAAGCAAACAGGAAGTGAAAAGCCAGTGGAGTGGGTCCTGGGCAACAGCCTAAGATAGAGAGTGCTGACCCAAGTTTGTGGGGATTCTCCACTCAAATAAATTTTGGATTTTATTTATTTCCCTTCATGTCTCCTGACTTGAATCTGTGTTTACCTACTCTTTTGCGTCATTTCCCACAAATATCTCATTATTTCAATAAGTGTTAAGCAAAAATGAATACTATAAAGTGATCACATGCAAAAACTATTTTCTGTGAATTTATGGCAATTTCTATTCTTCTCCTTGGTCAGTGGATTATTAGTATCACCCTCCCCCATCTGTCCATCTGTGTGGAAGACTTATCCCTTTAAAAATCATCTGTACATACAACTTTCACTCAAAGGAGAAAACACTCTTCTTTTTGTATGCTATTAACAGGTAAGTGTTATGATACAGTTCTTATTTCAAGACAGGTTAGCAATTTCAAAGGCAGGGGTTACGAAGGTGTCTGGGCATTCCTGGAAAACAATAGTTAACAACGGGTTTCAAGGATCTTAAATCTGGCTCCCATCCTAATTTAGGAGCTCTGTGGGGTCTGTAGATACTGGTTTCTGCAAAATGCTATGTAAATGTTAAATACGCACTTGGGCAGGGAGAAGGCAAGCTATAGCTTTAATCTGATTTTTTTAAGTTCATAATCATCCCCAATGGTTAGGAACTATTACTTCTTTGACCTTTATGTCTCCACTGTCTGATTCCCCCTACATTCAATCTTCAACTAACAGACTTTTGACTGCAAATACAAAATACTGTTTGAAGCCCACCTTTTACTCAGAAACCAGTGTGTTGTCCTGTATCATTTAACTTGCTTTACTTATTTTTTATATGTCTGGCACAGTGTTTGATGTGTGGTTAAGTGCTAAAACAAAATGTTTGCTGAACAAATGGAAATTAATTAATCTGAGTTCTATTTATTAGTGATTGATAGCAAAACCCACTCACCAATGACTAATAGAGGTAAGTCTAATCTGAAGGCTGATGATTCCTAATTTCTTAATTGAAAATTAATAATATAAGCCACGGTAACAGGAGCAATTAAATGTGTATCTACAGAAAAAAAGACAAACAAACAACCTCCAAAATGTAGCTAAACAATATTTCCCTGCTCAATTAAATCATGTCGCAGCTGCTTCTTAAAACAGGGAAGCAATGCAAATGTGAATTTTCTCTGCAAATTCTCCTTGCAGGGGTGACACTGCAGGAAGCATTCAACACTTCACAATTAAGCCAAAAGCACAACACAGACACAACTTCCAACCACTGCCAAAGACACAGGCCTCAGCTAACAGGACCACTGTCCTCTTTTAATCCTTTCCCTGGTTTCTGACCTGAACTTTGTCATTGGTACATTACTCTATGAAGACTCTGAGCTGCTTATAATTTCTGACCCCTGTAGTTTCAGCAGCATTGTGATGTCTACTTTAAAGCAAGAGGATTTTAATTTCCATTTTTTCATTTGTGCTGAGAAGGCTGCAGATTATGCAGTATAGAAATTCTCTAGAGTAAGGATCTCTTTATATAAAGTAATTCTACACACTTAAAATTCTTTCGGTCAGAACAATAACAGATGTGGGCATTATTAGGAGGATTTAGCTAGTGGAAAGCAACCTCTCAAATTGGAGAGAAGGTGGCACTTTGTTAAAATAATCATTACTCCCTTCTCTGGGGAGGTTGTTCCAAAGTCCTTGTTCATCTCTGCAACATGTTAAAATGTTTTTCTATGGCTCCTTTCTTCTCGAGTTATGCAGTTGCCTCAGTAAATAACAACAGCTGACTTGAGGGACGGGGGAAAGGTCCTTGCCACACTGTTGAGTACATCAAAGGTGCTGTCAGTTTAACGGCAGAGATAACCTCCCTTTAAGGTAACCTTAGACTTAATGGTCCTTTCTATAGTTTCAACACTAATAATATAGTAGAGAGTAGGTTGGGAAAAAATATATGTCCTTTCCTTATCACTCAATATGCAACTGGAGTCCAAGGCCATTGTGATAAGTTTGGAGTCCTTAAACACAGTGATTTACTGAACATCATGAAGTCAATTTTTGCCTAAGAGAAGCTACTGAGAATCTGCTTGATTTGTCCTTAAAGTATTCATGATAAATTTCTGGAATATGACCTAAAAGGCTGTTTATAAAAAAAAGATGTGAACCCTGAAAAGAGCAGCTTCTAGTAATTCTGTAGGAAACAGGAAGGGAACTATGAAAGCATCAGTATTTCAGAAAAAGAGAAGAAAGTAAAAGATGAAAATGTACACTCCACCAAATCTACAAACACACCAATTCCACACTTCATCTGTTGCACTGTGGGGTGGGGCAGGTCCAAGGAAAGCAGCAGGAGTGGGTGGCAAGCTGAGCAAGCACTCTGCAGAAGCACAGGCAACACACACGTAGTCCAGGTCACAGAAGACAAGTGTCTCTGGGGGAAGGACTGAGAACTCTGAAAGGTAGCATTTCTAATAGGCCCATTGCCAAAGAGAACAATCATGTTAAATTCTCTTTTCAAGTAAATGTAGGAAAAACATAAGAATGCATGTACTTCTTTCAAGTAAATATAGAAAATAAGTACACTGAAGAGGAATTGCCCTGAACAGAGAAGAGAAAAAGAAAAGCATTCAGTAAACAGAAAACGCCTTACAATTTTGACTGACTACTTGAAAAACAAAAGCATAGCCTTAAAAATGCATTACAGGTTGAGCCCATAACCTGAAAATTTGAAATCTAAAATCTGCAACTTTCTGAGAATACACCTGACACACAAGTGGAAAATTTCACACCTGACCTCATAGGATGTGTTACAGTCAAAACACAGGTCCACTAAAAATATTGTATAAAATTACCTGCAGGCTATGTGTATAAAGTGTATCTGAAACAAACATGTATTTTGTGTTAGATCCCCAAATTTCTCATTATATGTATGTAAATACTCCAAAAATATCTGAAATCCAAAACGTTTTCTGGTCCCAGGCATTTAAAGGTATACTCAAACTGTACTCATTTGCATCTTAGAAACTATGGCAGATAAAATTATATACAAGAGTATAATTATTTCAAAATCAGTCTAGTAAAAAATAAACTCAAGTTGGCCCTAAAACTGTATCTTGGTACCCTTTCATATTTCTTCTTCCATACCCTAGGTGTTCCCCTCCTTTCAATCTACAGAGAGTAGCTAGAAGCTGCACAGCAGAGTGGGGAGACACCCCAGAGCACAAACACCCAGCCATCACTTAACATGCCCTTTGCAGACCCTCCACTGCAGGTCAAGGCCTTGGTCTGCTTCTCCAGGTCACACCGCTATTCAAGAAACTACACCATGATTCTTAATTATACTTACCTGAGTAATTTACCATATGTTAACTTATACGTTTAGTTTTCTATGTCCCTATCTTTATTTTCTTAGACTAAAGCATAATAAGATTCTTTAAGGCAAAGGTTTATGTTTCATAATATTCTCCATGGTAATATGCCCAGAAGCTGTGCAATATACTTTAGAATGAATCAGCGAGTCGGTGGATAGTGAGTGAATCTTTTCTTGTTGCCCCACAGGTGGTTGCTAGGATGCTTATGCTAAGGATAAAAGTCATCAGGCATCCCATATTCCAAAAAGTGCTGCAATTATTATAAATAAGTCAGCCCCTCCTCTATGGCTTATGGGCCAAAATGGCTATGCTAGTCTTCATCATGACCTCTGACTCCCCCATCCACTATCCATATAAAGAGAATACAGTGGGAGGGATTAGAAAATGAAGAGAATCATCATGCATTATCAGTTCCAGGGAGTGTGCAAGGGTTCCCCACTACCAACTTAACTGCAGGTGTCCCCAGGGAGTCATTCTACAGATCAGAGGTGAGAGCAAGGAGGGAAGAAGGAAGACTGGCATCTTACTTTCTAGGTTGATTCCTGCTTAAGGAACAGATTTACCCATCAGCACTACCCCTAATGATGGACAAGATTAACAGGGTGCTGAGAAGGAGCAGCCTTAGAATGTGCATACATGAGTGCATGCGTAAACCCGTGTGTACACGTACACACTCACACACACACACACACACACACATACACACACACACACACACCATGGCCAGGTATGTCAATGTAGCCAACTGGAAGGTGGATGCAATTAAGCCATTTGCCATTACCCAACTCCCAAGCACCATTGCTCACCTCTCCCAGGAGAAGGGAATAAGGAAAGCTAGCTGAGACCTCTTCTGAGTGTCCCCACGAAAGGGCTAGCCTTTGGACACCTGCCTCAGAGGACAGTGGCTGCTAGTTAAGTCTTAGAGAAGCAGTGACAACAAAGAGGAGAAAGCAGCCCAGAAAGGAGAGAGAAAAGGGTGAAAGAGCTATGTCCCCTCTTCAGGCAGAGGGGACAGATGGGTGAGGGGAAGGGAAACCAAGCATCATTTGGAAGTTTAAACTAGACTTAACTTTCTTAATGGCCTAAGTGACTGGAAAATTATGGCCTGACACCCAAGATGCCATTAAAAGATGGGAAAGGGAATTGAACAGAGCTCTTTGAAGGTAGCGCCTAAAGAAAAACAAAACTATTTTTTTTTAATCCCAGATAGAACAGATGGTTCAATAAATTGATTAAACAAAAGAATAAATGAAGTGATGTTAAATATCTTTTGGCCTGGATTTTTTTCAGCTCCCCATTTTCTTCTTGACCTTCTGAGAGAGAAGAGGGGAGGGAGAGGAATATTCTGAGAAACAAGTGTCTCCTTAGCCACTTAGATATTGCTACAACTAAGCAAACATGCCACTTCCCTGCAGCAGAAGCAGTTAGGCTAATGCAGTCAAAAGGCCAATCTGACTCGAATCCTTGGTGTGATTTACAACATTGAGAGTTTAAAATGGTACAGCCCACGCTGTGGTAATACACATCCATTCTGAACCTTTTAGGGGACTAATACTTCATTGGAACATTCTCAGAGAAAGCCTTTTCTTTCAGGGGAGGGAGCAAATTGGTGCAATCTAATCACAGAAAGAGCGGATCAAAGGCTGAAAGCACCATAAGCCTTTCAACTGAGCTGACCTTGGATGGGCTCCTCTGCAAGACATTCTAGAACCAGCTCCAGACAGACATGCCGGCTTCGATTTAATGAAAGCCCCAGAGCTTCTCCATTAAGACAACAAAGGTAAACAGCTGGCATGCTGGCAAATGACCTGTGTGGGGCCTTGAAGAGCAGTCCTCTAATAGCCATTGCAGCTTGCTCTGGCTCAGCCATGGGTTCGGATGAACACCCTCGCTGAGGGTGTGGGAAATCCAGCCCCTGCCCAAGGCCTCTCTGCCAGTGACTTCTTTTCTTAGCTAGGGCAGAAGTCCTTCAATGTTTTTTCAAAATGAGATATAAATGGAAATAAAAATAAACCAGTGGGTTTGAAGAGGACTTACGCAAGTATTTTGTGGTCAAGTACATTTTACAGTATTTCCAATATCCAAATTCATTAAAAACTCCACTGAAAGTCTTATTTTCCTTTGGCGATTAAAGTCACTTACCTACTAACTTGCCGAGTTAAGTAGATTACCAAGGGAGAGGGCAGAGTTTTATTTTCTGAAAAATTTTAAAGAATGGTTCTCATATTTGTGTGATAGTCTGACTTCTCGGTGGCCTAGCAACTAGAAAGCTCAGAAAATAATCTCTAGTTACTCTATGCAGCCTCATTCTGATTAAGATCCTTATCAAGTGATGAATTTTTATTGTGCCACAGTTCTCTAAACTACTGTGGATAATTTCAACTTCTTTTTCAGTCTATGCTTTCAAGTTCAGGAAACTCAGGGTTCTTCATTGCTTTCCTAGACACTGGGCCAAGCTTGGCCACCTCTTAGAAGCCATCTCCAGATCCCAGGCAGACCAGGACCAGGGTAAAAGAAGCAAGCCAGGAAACACTCCCTGAAGAGCCCACGTGTTCCCATCACTGCTCTTAATTTGTTTCTTCTACCTCCTGTGCTGTTGATTCTTGGTAGTCTCCCTTTATATCAGTGCTGTGTCCTTTTAGATTCACCACCACCTGCCCACCTGTTAGTGGCATCCAAACTTGGCACCAAACACAGGTACTGATGTCATTTCTTTCCGTCATCTCTGAAATTCCACGAGTTATTTCGTGGGTAATGCCTCCCAAGTGATTTGATCCTAGAGCTTCCTTTTTCCACGTAATACCCTAAACAGAGTCCCACAGACTAAGCATGGTGAACTCCAGCAACGACCTAATGCATCCTGCTCTTGATAATATGATCTCCATCACCATCAGCAAATGGAACAACCAATGATAGCCCTGATAACACTGGTCACTGAGTAACTTTTAAGCCATTAGACCCTTGTCTGAACTGGGAACAAGACAACAAAGAAACACCAGTGTGAGCTAGGGGCAGTAGACCCTGTAATTCCAGCTACCAGGAAGGCTCAAGCAGGAAGAGCACAAGTCTAAGGCTGGCCTGAGGGACTTAGTGAGACCCTGTTTCAAAAAATATGAAAATGCTGGGGATGTAGCTCAGTGGTAGAATACCCACCTAGCATGCATGAGGTTCTAGGTTTAATCTTTGGTACCACATGCATGTACAGAAGGGAGGAAGGGAGGAAGAAAAGGAAAGAAGGAAGGAAGGAAGGAAGGAAGGAAGGAAGGAAGGAAGGAAGGAAGGAAGGAAGGAAGGAAAAAATGGAGGGAGGGAGGGGGGAGGAAGGAAGGACTGGCCAAGCATGAAATTACAGAAGACCCAGGATGAAGGAGAGAGGACTAAAGAAGGTAAACACGTCCCAAGGTTAACCAATTCCCGGCTAGCAACCACATAACCTCCAGAATATACAGCTAATGTTAAATAATGGCAGGAATAGAGGCAGTGAGTCCAATAAACTTCAACTTCTAAGTTAGCAAAGGCTCTGATGATTCTCTTACTGCCTGGCTCCAAAACAAATTTATAATTCCATTACCCAAAGAATAACATAGAATTCATAATCTAGTCTCTACCAATCTATCTCTCTGGTCTTTTCTTTCACTGCAAGATATACAGAGTAGTATTTAAATGAGGACCCACCAGGATCAGATAACAAATTGGAATTCCTGTTTAGATATCAAACAGGAGTGTAACTCTGTAGGCAAGTAAGTTAACTTTTGAGCTTTAGGTCTTTTAAATCTGTAAATGAGAATAATATTAGTATGTATTCTGCAACATTGCTATAAGTAAAGAAAACAAAACAATGGGCATTTAATGCATTACTTTGCATGGTACCAAGCAGGAAATGCTATTTTTCTGTATGTACAAAAATACATATGTATTTTAAAAAAATATTTATTTTTTATTTTTTTAGGTGGACACAATATCTTTATTTTATTTTTATGTGATGCTGAGAATCGAACCCAGGGCCTCATGCATGCTAGGGCGAGTGCACTACCACTTGAGCCACATCCGCAGCCCCACATATGATATGTATTTTTATATATTTTTATATATATATATATATATATATATATATATATATATATATCAATATACCATATTATTATATGTAGAATAACAATATAGAGAATATATTATTATGAATAGGATAATATACATAGGACATATTAGAGTATATATTATTATGATGGTAATTATTAATCCAGCCACTGACTGAAAACTTACAGTTCTTAACTCTGTGCCCTGTACCCTCCTGACTTGTGTCTCCGTTTACTCATCCTTGGAAATAATCAGATGTGTGTAGGGTAGAGCTGTTGTACTGTGAAGGCCTGGACCCACTATGCACTACACCCAGCAGAGAACTGGGTATCAAATGCTTAAGAAGAGCACATGGGAACCACAGATTTGCATCTCTGCCACAGACACTGTAGAAGGCACACATCTACAAATTACTTGGTATTTCTAAGCAATCCCTCTTACCCTCTAAAAGGAACAAGATAGCAACTGCTTATTTCCATGAGACCGCATCTGACACATAAAAATAGGAAAAGGTAAGATTTGTATATAGGCCTATCTTCTTCATAGCGTGTGGGAAACACTGGGGTACACTACAAATGTTCCATAATAATAATTCAAGGTCCCTAAAGTTCACTGGCCAAATTTAGAGGAGTCTGAATGTTGGCAATGTGGTGGGTGCTGCATTAGGCTCTGTTATACCAAGAAATGTGGGACCAGAAAGAAGGCATAACATAAACTTGGGAAGAAATTATACCCCATGACCGAAGAGAGACCCTTAAAATCTTTCTCTACTAATCAGAACAATGACCCACCCACAACATGTCCATGGCCAAATCTCAGGAACTTATAAACATGTTACCTGACATAGCACATGGGACTTTGTGTAGACGTTATTTGGGACTTTGAGATGGGAGGCTATCCTGTATTGTCCAGGAGGGACCATTCTAATCCCACAGATGCTTTAAAGCAGAGAACCTTTGTCATTGCAGTCAGAGGAAGAGAGGTAATGACAGAAGCAGGATCAAAGTGTTCTTAACGTGCTGGCTTTGCAGATGGAAGGAGGGCATCAGGAGGTGAGGGATGCTAGCGGATGCTAGAAGCTGGAAAGGGTCCGGAAAGACCATTCCCTACTGGCTTCCATGAAGGAATACTGCCTGTGAATGCTCTGATTCTAACCCACAGAGACTCCTGCTGAACTGCTGACCTACAGAGCTAGATGATAGTCAGTTTGTGTTGTTTTAAGCCACTGGGTCTGTGCTAATTTTTTATGGCAGTGATAGAAAGCTAATACAAAGACCAACCAATGAAATTCACTGAGCAGCAGAGATTTCCCACAACACAACCAGCTAACAACTATATGAATTTTACCTAGGATAACAAAGTTTTCTTACACTTTGGGGATTGCAAAATAAAGTTGAAATTATATTCCAGGAAGTCTGGTTTCAATGGGGAAAAAAGTTACCGCAAAGAAAGCCCCCAAACTAAAATATGCTTGTTACCTTTCTAAGACTTAACATTTGAGGGAGAAATCTTACCACTCATTATCTCCAGGGATATGGTAACTGAGAACTGAAATAACTTTGCAAACAGTCTCTAGAATTATTCAGCTCTGATCAAGAGGACAAGTCCTAAGAGAAAACCATCCCTGATAAAACTGGAGAAGAGAATTTTTAGAATGCTAGGAGCAGCAGGTTACCTCATCAGCAGCCAGGGAAGGTGGAATATAAAAAAGGATAAGAAAGACAGGCTCTGCAGAGCAACAGAAAGGATAACAGAAAATACTAAGGCATTTGTTCAAATTTCAACCAAATTAATATTGACTTAACACTGACTTAAATGCCATCGAAGTTTTTTAGGGAACACTACAATTTTTTCCCCCTCACACCTCTCTGTGATATATCATTAAAAGACCCATGATAAAAAAACAAGAATCCATGGAAGATGTACACAACTCAGAAATGTATGACCCATTGGTCCACCATGCAAGACCAACAGTCAGTGACCCTGCAGTGGCACTGCACTGAGGGGACAATAAAGAGGATGCCCTGCAGCTCAACCCTTTAGGCTGATGTTGGGGCTCAGTGCCTGGCACTGACACTGACTAATCATGTGACACTGCCCAACCCATCTGACTTCTCTGAGGTCAGATGAGAGCTCCCCTGACCACACTCTGCCCCAGGACTACAGGAATGGGTGTGTTCCATAGAGAAGACTGGCTTCCACCTTTTAGCTGCCTACTGGTGCCTGGCTTCATCACATTTTCAATGGGAAAAGGGAGAATGAGGAAGACTTCTTTAAAAAAAAAAATTAGGGAACATTCTGCCAGAGAGGGGTTACAGGGAAAGAAGCATATCACACTGGCATGATAAAAGATGAACACTGGGACTTGAGACCCAAAGGTAAGCAGAGCCAAGGAACACTGGTGACAAACCCAGGAGAAGTAATTTAGGCTAGGGTTATCTGAAGGGCAGAAAATGCACATGCAAGGCTGCAAATAGCATGATTTCTTTTACATCTCTGTCAGAAACTGTCCTTGCAACCCTTGCAGCAGGGAGTCCATATTTATTTTAAGGGCAGAGTATTTAAAAGGACAAACTATACAGGTTATAACCAAAGTATTAATTTGCTTAGGAATTTTTATAAATGAAGTCTAACAAAGAAGTATTTTTGTCCACATTTCAGCTATAATGTCAAGAACAGAAAGCTACCCCCAAAAAAAAAAAAATCCCCATGAAGTTTGTGAAATGTGCCTTTCATTAAGAATTGTTCAGCTGGCATTTGTGTAATATACATTTATTGGAGGTCTAGCACATGCTGGGTATTGTGTAAGGCTCTAAGAGCACAACTTTGACCTCTCACTTCCTCTGACTATCATGTCTCCATGTCACTTCCTCCTATCCCAGGTTGTTCACAGCAAGCAGCCAAAGGAAGATTCTCTTAAAAATATACATTGGAAGGAAAAACCCAAATGGAGGACTTTAAAATGGAATTCCTTTTTTGTGTTCTATTATTGGTGAGCAAGTTACACTAAAAAAAATAAATTAAAAAAAATTCATTTTTATAGCTTCTCAGTGCACGGCCTTAGGTAAAATCCTGCTCTAAGAACTCAGTCCTTTCACAGAGTGAGAAATAGTGACTGCTTCCACAGGTATGCTGACCCAGGAGCCACAACCAGCCCCTACGTAATCCCCCTGTGCTTTGATCCTGGGATTTCTCAGTTATACATTTTCAGGTTTCCCAAAGTTTAAGAGTATTTCACAAAGGTCAAAATTTATTGCTAACGGGACTTTTTCTACTGGACAGTTTTCAAACATCATCTTTACACATAGTATATGCTTTTATATGCTGCCATACTAAAAGTCTGGGAACTCCCTAAATATCAAATAATACCTTTACCCCCCCTGGTGTTACAGATATAACCCAGGGCCTCACAAAAGTTAGTTATTCTACCACTGAGCTACATCCCCAGGCTCATACTTTTCAAGTAATATAAATTTTAGCCCATTAATGAAATATAAAGCTAGCATTGAAAAGGAATATATGGAGTAATATTAACTGACATTTAGAATAAGTTGGAAAGCAGATGATAAACTAGTGTTTTGTAAAAATGCTTCTAGAAGAGTATTTTTAGAATTTGTATTGATATGTAAATAGAAGGTCTAGAAGAATGTTTATCAAGAGAGTAATAATGATTTATTTCTGGATGATGAGAGTCTATAATTTTCTTATTACCTTTTTCTATTAATTTATTGATTTTTTTAAATTACTAAGATAACCATATATGGCTGAAAAATAAAGAAGCAATAATACCTTTAAGGAATTCAATAAATTCCTATTGATGACAGTCTTTGTATTCATGATGTCTTCTCAATATCAAAAAATGACAATTTTACAATGAATGATTTTAAATTCTGCTATTTTGTTCCCCTTGTATTACCAGATTTTTCTGAATAAAAGCCTCCTTTCCTCTATCAAGTTTACCAGCACAGAGGTTTGAAATACAAAAGGCAACACCCTACACTACCCTGTCACCTGTACTGTCACCTGTATTCAAATCATCTTTGTACACCACACCATCACACTGCTGGATTGATGTCAGAAGACTCAGATGCCCACCAGGCTAGAGGAAGCAGCTTCAAGACTGTCGGAAATCTACCTAACATTTCTGATGTTTCTTTCTTTTTCATCTTTTGGTAGCAAATGTAGGACAAATGGAAAAATTAAAGCAGACAAGTTATGTGGCTGTGCTTTTAAAATTATATAACACTGCAAATGCTGGTTGCTATCTGAATCATCATCTTGAGCATCTCCTCCAAGAAAAACATTTTCAGGTATTCCTGTCACAATATTTAATGATGAGTTTATCAGGAAACATTGTTAAAAGAATATTTATGTGAAATGTTAATGAGAAGACAGGCTAAATGTGACATTCCTTAAAACACATGGGTTTCTTAGTACATGCAGGAAGGACTAAATAAAACAAGGCCAGAGGGTCAAGTGGAAAAGAACAGACTGGCATGTTAAACAGAGATGGGTTCAAGACCTGTTTCTGCTTCTGAAGAGTTTCATAGTGTTGGACAAATACCATGCAACTTTGAACCTTGATCTCCTCACCTGTGAGATGTTAACAACTATGGCACTGGTGTTATGGTGGTTTATGATGATTAACCAAAAAGTATATGATATGCTTATTGTACTGCATGGCTCATAGTATGTACCTCATTTCATTGAAGGATACCACCGACAATAAAGCCAAAATGTGTAACAATTACTCTAAGTTTCAAAGGAAAGAAAATACCAAAGAGAACATCCAAAAAGTTAAGTAAAATGCAAATATTTTTCAGGCTAAAAACCATATTTCTAATAATTTGGCACTTACATAATAATACATCCCACTAACGGAAAAATAAACGTGGTCTTGTCAAAAATAATTGAAGACTGCAAGCCCCTTACCAAATCCCATGGCCTGACACTGCCCCTGGATTCACCCTACCCATTACTCTTCTCAAAATGTGGTTGCTGAAAAACACAAACACCAGTTACTATGGGAACAAGCAAACCAAAGATAACATCCAGACAAAAGGGCTCTCACCTTCCTCTAACTACCCACAGCTCTTCTTTTTATCTGTCTTCATATTGCATTTATCACTTTCTACCTTGCATTAGAGTCATTTGTGCTGGATCTGATCTCTCCGCCTACATGCTAAGCTCTGGGAGTGCAAAAGCCTTGTCTTATTCATCTTGGGGTTTTCAACAAAGCCTTGCACAAAGAAAGCAGCAAATAAGTAATGTATTGAGGAGGGGGAAAAGGAACATGTACTGAAAAGCAATGCTCAACTGAACACTATGCCTATACCTTCTAACCTTTTGGGAAAAAAAAAATTAATCAAGCCTCCCAGCCACTTAACTAGTAAGAATTATAAAATTAACCCTATTTTTCAGGATGAAAAATAGCTTAAGGATTCTAATTCCTCCTGAATAATGATATGATAGAATTAAGGCATACTAATGCTAAAACAGCGATCAACACTGTTTCTAAGAGATCTAGCTTTCCTTATGAAATCATAATTTACTAATAAGCCTGTTCTTTACACTTTGCCTTTTAATAGAGAAATTAAAATAATGTCAAATTGGACAATGATTATTATACTGATGGATTTTTGTTAAAATAAATATCTTATTCTAGAGATTTTTTCCCCCTACAAATAGCAAAACCATTGCATTGATCTAGGGGCTTTTTAACTGTTCCATCAAGATCTAATGATACTACTGTATAAAAACAAAGCAAATTCATTATAAGCTGGTTGATGAAACACACCTTATCAAAATATCTATGGGCATGATAATTGTTATGGCTGTCTTCAGCAAAACTATAAATGTAATCCATAGGGCTGGGCTGTCGAAGTATGAACAGCACTGAACACAAAGGAATGAATAATTTTCCTGATAAGTTAATCATTTTTCCAAATCAATGCCCTCATTCTAAAAAAATGCATGTTTTTATGTCAAATATGCAACTATTTTTAAATTTTGAAAAATATACTAATGGCAAAATGTATGTGTACTGTTTGACTTAAGTCAGAGATTTTATTTCCATCTCCTGACAGTATATAAATTATAAGGAGGCCTACTTGATAGCTTTCTCTTGAGATGTGTTTAAGAACATTTTCTTATCTCATACCTGACTTCATTATATTTGTTTTTTTTATGTCACAGATCACATTTACATACATAATGGACAAGAGAATATGTGGCAAAGTACACATAAAAAAAGGAAAAAATCTATACTTTATCTCTAGGGTTTAACATTGAGACCTAAAGTTTAAATCTATTTTTCCAATCTTACATATAACAAATTGCTTTGAAAAGCAAATTAGAACAATAATATATCTTCTAAAGAAAGGAATTAGTTTTTTGCCAATGCCCACTAGAGCTGAATAAATAACTGGGAAATAAACTACCTGTAACCACAATGTATTTGTCCTTTCTTGAGAAAAGGGACATTTGGAAAAGCAAAATTTCTCTCTGTTTACTACTCACAGAATAAAGACAGGCTTTTCAAAAAGATGGAAAGGAGACCGACAGGTAGGCAATGCTCCTAGAAGGTGAGTCTGTAAAAGTTAGTGTGACCTTTCCAAGAGGTGAGGGTAGCCACCCACATAGCATTAGTTTAGGACTGATAGAAGGCTGCCTTGAACTGAAGTCTACTACCCACTAATCTGTGGAATACAACACATATGAATGACATCCCCAAATGGCCTCAGGACAAAAGAAGGCAAGCATGCCTGCTGATATCAATCACTGTATAGGCCAGTGATTGACAGAAATGGAGGGAGGACATGTATAAAATGAACATGCATATTATGCAAGTTTTTTTGTGTATATATAAATGTAAATACGTGTAAGTGCAGATATGTACACACATATCAGAGTCTTGACACGCAATGGAACTGAATGAAAGGGTTACAAAAGATTTTAGTGTCAAAATCTGATTAGCCTTGACTGAGAAGAGCATTTTATCATCCTACCATACAGGTTGGTTCAGGAGATAGCTGTTTGGGCCCAGAGGAGTTACAAATGATCCAGAGTAAATTTCAAATGGGGAGTAGGTGTGAAGAAATTGTATGGCAGGGATCAATACCAGAGGGCGGGCTTTTGATTCTGAAGGAGCTTATAGCTTTGAAGGTTCTAAAGAAGTCAGGCATATAAGCAGGTACTGGCAGTGAGAAAAGAGGGCCAGGGACTGCCACCTTGCTCATAAGAGGTCATCTTGATGGCAATTCTATGGCCTGAATTTACTTATTAAACAGTGTTACTCAAAGGACCATTATGAATATTTTTAAATGTTGTATTTCCATTTAAGTTAGGCTCATATACACACACAATATTACATTCTGGGCTTTTAGGATAATGTCCATTTTAAGGACACTTAAAAGTTCATAGTCATTTACCTCAAATGATCCCTGTGCAGCCTGTTAATCTTACCATATTTCCCTAATAGATTCACTCCCTTGTTCTCTTGCACAATTATCTTCTTCTCTTCCTATATACCTTTAACACCTTCTTTCCTTCCTCTCTTAAACAATAATTTCCTTATTTTCCTGGACAATACAAACAACAGAGAGGACTTTCATACCACCCCCAGGTCGATCAACCTCCTGGGAGACTCTTTTGCTGCCTTCCCTCATGGGACTGCACTATCCCGCACTGGACCCTTCATTCTCCTCTCCAAGGCTGACACCTACACGGCTATCTGACTTTTACCCTTACTTACCTGCTTAGGGATATCAGCCTTACAATGTTTCCTCTCTCAATCTTTTCTTCTTATAATCTTTTTCTTCTTTTCTTCTTTATAAGTAAGTGGATTTTCCCACTTACTTATAAACATGCTTTAAAAAAAATCTCTCTTTACCCCATATTCTCATTGACTTATCACCCCATTTTCTTGCTCCCCTGTATGAAGAATTTCTAGTAAGAATTTCTGGTTTAACTAATGATCTGTCCTTGGTATCATTCTTCCCATTGTGTCTTGAGCTCAGTGTGATAATGCTCTTGTCCCCGTCACTCCACTGAAACAGTTCTTGCCAAGGTCAAAAATGTATTTTGCCAAATACAATGGTGAATTCTTCATTCTCATTGTATTTGATCTATTATCAGCACTTGATGCAACTTTACACTCCTCCACTATGGAGACGCTCCCTCCATTTGGTTTATAGGAGCCTCATTCTCCTCTCCCTATCCAGCCCTTGCCTCTCAATCTGGGTCTGCTTACCTGTGCATTACCTGTGATATTAGCCCTCTTCTCCACTTTCTCTCACTCCCTAGATGATTCATCTGATTTCATCATTTAAAATGCTGTATGCACCAACAGTTCTCAAAGTTACATCTCTAGCTCAGACATCTTTGAAATCACACATCCAAATGCCTAGTTGACATCTCCATATTGATATCTAATATATGATTCAAACTCACCATGTCGAAAACTAAATTCTTGATTCTACTCCAATTCTCTTGTCCAACTCAGGAAACAACAACTCCAATAACCCATATTTTCAGGCCAAAACCTTGAGTAATCTTTGAGTTCTTGCTTCTTACCCAGAAGTCAATTATTATTTACTACCTCCATTAGTCCCCATCCTGGTCCAAGTCACACCATCATTCATTGAAGCTCTGTAGTCACCTGTTGAGGGGCTTTTGCTGCCACCCTAAATGGTCACTATGTAGTCAGTTCTCTATTAAGCAACAGCAGAGCCCTCTTTAAAATTTAACAGAGATCAATCATATCACTCTTCTTCTCATGGGGCTCTAACAGCTTCCCATACTTGAAGAGTGAAAGCCGAAATTTCCTCCACAAGCTACAGAGCCCTACATGACTGGGCTCCTGCACTGACTATGGAACTCATCTCCTACCACTCTGCCCATAATGGTTTCCTGCTTAAAACTTGCTTCCCAAATAGAACCTTACAGTTGCTGTTCACTCTACCTTGTGGCTTGATTCCTCTCTTCTATCACAGGGTCTGTGTGCTCAAATATCACTTTACTCAGAAAGGTCTTCTATAGTAGGCAGAACTCTAGGACAGCCATAATAGTTCTGTTCTCTGCTATACATGTCCTGCACAATCCTCTCCCATGGAGTATAAACAGGACCTGAAAATAAGATGGGATATCACTCCTGGATTAAGTTACAATACATGGCAAAAGTGGAGGGATTTTGCAGATGGAATTACGGCTTTGAGTCTCTTGGTTTTGAGTTCATCAAATGGGAGGTTACCTTAGGTGAGACTGACTTAAGAGACAAAATCTTTACCAGAAGGACTGAGACCTTGGAAGGGAAGGAAGATGGTCTCCTGCTGCTCTTGAGAAAGCAATCATGTTGTGGAACTTTCAGTGGAGGGGGTGGCTTACAAGAGTTAAGGGCTTCAGCCCACAACTTTGCCAATAGTCCACATGAGCTTGAGAGAGGACCTTCAGCTGCAACAGAGCATGCCTTGCACTCAGTCTTTGAGTCAATGAGCAGGTGACCTAGCCAAGCTGTGCCACACTTCGGATCCACAGATATGCTGAAATAACAAATGGCTGCTGTTTGAAGACACTAACCTTTGGTAACTTTTTACATAGCAACGGAAAACTAATACACCCTCTCTAATGTAGAATAATCTTCCCCTTTTCTTTCAGAGAACTGATATGACAGAGAATTGATATGACAGAGACAGAATTTGAATACTTACATTTTTCCCTCTCCCTGACATTAAAATATAAGAGAAAGAAATCTGTCTTTTTTGTCTGCTACTATATATCACAGCACCCAGAACAGTATCTTGCACTTTGTAGGTGCTCAATATGTACAGAATGAAGGAAACATTTAGCTTACATTTACTTAAGCACAGAGTGCTCACAAAAATGTAAGGGCAGTTAACTTTTACTTTTCAAAGGCTACTTCTCAAGGACTCTCAACAACACTAGCCATTAGGGAAATGAAAATAAAAAAAAAAAATATCATCTCACCCCAGTTAGAATGGCTATCCTCACAAAGACAAAAGAAAACAAGTGCGGGCAAGGATATAGAGGAAAGGGAAACTAGTTATACTGTTGGAGTAAATATAAATGAATATAACCATTTTGTAAATGGTATGGAGGTTTCTAAAATAAATAAAAAATAGAACACATATAACCCAGAAACTCTACTACTGGGTATATATCCAAAAGAAAGCAAGCCAGTGTGTCAAATAGACACCTGTACTCACTTGTATGTTTATGGCGACACTATTCACGATAGACAAGAAATGGAAATAAACTAAGTGCCCATCAGCTAACGAATGTATAAATAAAATGTTGTGCAAATACACATACCATGGAGTACTATTCAGTCACAAAAATTTTATTTGCATAATTGTCCGAAGGAGATCACACAATCCTGTCATTTGAAGCAATATAAATGGACCTAGATATCATTATGATAAAGGAAATAAACTAGACATAGAAAGACAAGATGACCAAATAAGCTCTCTTATAGGAAGAAGTTTAAAAAGTGAATCCTATAGAAATAGAGAGTAGAATTGTGGTCTTTAGAGGCTACAAGACTAGGAGAGAAGGAAAATAGGGAAAGATTGGTGAACAGATACCAAAATATAATTAGAAAGGAGAAATAAGTTCTAGAGTTTCATAGTATAAAGGGAATGTATACTTTACAACAATTTATTATATATATTTAAAATACTTTGAAGAGAGGATTTTGAATCTGTCCAACACTAAATGTTTGAGGTGATGGAAATGCTAATTTCCTTAATTTGATCACTAGACACTGTAAAATATCAATTGTACCTCATAAATATGTACATTCATTCTGTGTCAATTAAAAAAAACAAATTTTTAAAAAATGAGTGGCTTCAAACAAATGCCAGAAGACCTGCCCCTCCCTTAAACTACTAAATGCACTAATCAATGTTTTAGGTTAAGATTAAAAGAAAGATTCATCCAATGGGAAAGTGACATTTAGCCAAACATTGTAACTAATATGATACACAGATGATCATGACTGAAATATGTGGTGGGCACGACATGTGTCAATGCTCACAGGTGGATGTTCTAGTGAAAACTAAGTCACATCCAGAGTTTCAAAATGAGCTCTGGTTCAGAACTAAGCTTAGAAACAAAAAAATTGATTGTTTTGGTTGCTGTTGTTTCATGACAACTATGTCACCAATATGCACTGATATTTCAGAAAACAATGAAAACCTGAACTGATAAAGGAGAAAGAGTGTGCAATGCAAAAACATCACATGACCTTCCTGTCATATTCCACCCCTGCTCAGACCACATGGGAGTCCTGTTTAAACACGGGCGTTACAATCAAATAGGACACGGTTAAAACTGGGAAATAACTGCATGAAAAGACCTCTGGGTCAAAAGGATTTAGATTAAACAAACTAAAACAAATTCCTGTCCTGTGGAACTTTTTAGAACATTTAAATGTTCCTGTGGTTTCCAAAAAAACGTCTTTGTGTGTGTGTGTGTGTGTGTGTGTGTGTTATGCAAACAGATGAATAGTATACATTATTTCTTATTTAAATGTAGAGCCCTTCTTCATGGAGCATCTTGCAGGATTAGTGATCTAATCTCCAAGCTTATAAATATGACAACCTAAGACCCATAAAGGAAAAGGTAACCAAAGCAGGTACAGACTAAATGTTAACAAAAGTGAGCAACCAGGACTACAGGGCAAGGTAGAAACTATATTATAAGAAGCAAAGCTAAAGATACCTGCAGCATTTTTACCTAGGAAAAGGGAAGATCGAGCCCTGAAAATATACAAATGGTTCTCTCAGAAAAGAGAGGAAATGCATTTGTTTTATATAGTTCTAGTACCTAGAACAAAACAATAACTAGGGCAAGGCTCAGGATCATGCTTTTTTATGGGCACATATCTGGGAAGACTTTTATCCAGAAAGTCTGCCATTTACTCAATGGGGCATAATTAAAGCTCACAGGAGCCCAAAATAGGAAGGTCATTTGAATCCTCAGAAGGATGAGGAATCAACAAAGTTTTTCAGCGTCAAAAGGGCAATTGTGGAGAAAAAGAGAGCTGAGGTAGACTCAGGGGCTAGATGAGCATCTAGCAGAAACATCATAGAAAAGAATCCTGCATATACAAAGCAGGAGCCTGATTACTAGATTCTCAAGGTCACTTCCAACTCTGTATACTGAAGGAGTGAGACTATAAACTCTGTAGTTTCACTCACCCCTGCACATTAATGACAAACACTAGACCTGGCACAGAGTAGGTTCCTCATAAATACTGGTTAAATGAATGAATAATTGAACAAGTGAAAAATAAATGAAAGAAATATCTGATTCTAAAGTCAAACAAAAGGGAACAGTCTGCTTCATTCCTTGGCAGAGGTAAATTTGCTAATTGTGAATAATAATCAAGGCTACTTTCAAATATCAGGAAAATAGTCTTGTAATAGTTGCACTTCTTGGCTGGGAAATCAACTCCGAATTAAACCACAACCAAGTTTCCTATAAGGTTCTCCTGGTAAGTATGTGAAAATGCACTGCAGATTGTCTGTCAAAAGTAAAGGTGATTGGGGATGATAATCTGCCCTGATGGACAAGACAACTTAGAGGGCAGAAACTAACCATGACGATAAACCCATTTTTTGTAGTTCTGAACATGGGAACATGTCATTAGCCAAATTTTATTTGCATAATTGTCCGAAGGAGAACACACAATACACAACACACACACACACACACACAATTTTTTTAGAAAACCCCCAAAATGTGATAATATTCTGACCGATCTGGTAAATTAAGCTATTTACAATGAGGTTAAGCAGTTTTCTTTTGTCTTGAGATTCCAAATGCTCAACAAAGAATATCTGCAGATAAACCTTTAAATTAAAAACTTCTTAAAATAGAAACAGCTTTCATTCACCAGGCTATCAACTGTCAGGCACCATATTTGTATCCATTTCCTAGAAGAATGAAGGCTCTTTCAAAATATATCTGTCATTTCTCCACAGTGGCTGATCAAACCTGCCACTGAAAAATGTTCTGAACAGGCAACTTGTAGTACAAGCATGGTTTATTTCTGTCAGAGACTGACTGCTGGAGTGTGAAAGAAACTCATTAAAAATCTCTTACTGTGATCTTACATTGTTAAAAAATAAAAGGAAAAACCCCAGAAAGAAAGAAAAGAAAAAAAAAAAGCTTAGTGATGGGTACCCTGAGTCTGCAGACTCTCATATAATGCTTTTCTCTCTTGGTCTTCTTTAGCAAGCAATTAAAAGAGCACAATTAGTTTGGGGAATATAGCATACACTGGTTGTTTGGGGAAATCAAGTAAGTTAAAACAATTTTATTTTATGCTAATGTCATGAAAAGTTAATGAAAGAGATCAGAATATTGTACTATAAGAAAAATGATGGAAAATAAACAACAGCATTATTTACCTCAATCTTAAAACGAGGTTCACAGCGCAAGAAGCTTCTCTGTAGTCTTCACTCGCGTTGGGTTGGCCCTTTAAAAACACAACAGCAAATGGTGTTGGAAACTTTATTGGAAGAAGAATGAATAAGATCACCATATCCTTTGAACCATGCATCCCTTTCTTTCTGGAAATTTCAAAACTAGGACTTCAGACCTGCAGGTTTTGTTTGGCCGCACAAACACCTCTAAGTGAAGATCAGAATGATGCCCAATTCCCATTGCAAATGTGGACAGAATGTTTCAAAGAGAGACTCAGTAGTAGGGTGGACACTGTGAATGACTGGTACAAGCTCCAGCAAATTCAAAGTAGGGTCAGCCATCCAAAGTGGAGCCATCGAAAGTGGCACCCTATAGCTAGAGCAATGGATTCTCACCCACTGGGCCTTGGTGATGCACAAAGGTTGGGCACCTTAAACCTTAAGGTGGAGAGGAAGGTGGAACCAGTAGGACAGCCATCCATTTCTCTTTCTTGCCTCTCTCACCCATGGCCTATTTCCTTGAACATAGATTATCTATTTAAAGTGCCTGTGCCACATAGCCCCACCCTATTACCATGAATCCTTAGCCACTAGTAGATTTATTTGTCTAAGAAGAGAAAAATAACAAGACTTCAGGGTCAAGACTTGGCTCTGCCACTTACTAGCTGTGTAAATATGGAGCAAGCCCATGGAAAAGACTTGTTTTCCCCTTTACAAAGCAGGGGTAATACCTGCCTCAAAAAGTTTTGGGAAAATGATATACATGAAAGTGAGCCATAAACTATAAAATATTAAACAATTCTAGTTATTATACTCCCTTTTGCTGTTTCCTGCTCACTTTGCTTTCTATTTTGTTATTATTATTATTTGCCTTTCATCGTTCAGTGAATCCCTACTGTTTATCTCTTACTGAGTTGACTAACACAGCACAAAGCCTTACACTGAACTCTGGTTCTGCCTCTGACCCGTGGTGTGAGGTCAAACACACCATGTGGTGTGCACAAACTACTCAATATTTGCAAGTCTTGATTCCTCAGCCATAGGATAAAGGCCAGGTTATCAGACCTCAAACAGGCTTTCCATAACCAAGAAACCCCATTGCTCTAGCCATCTCCCAAATAAATAACTGCTTTCTAAAACACAGATCAGGCAAAATAGAAACAAATTTAAATGAAACATACAGATTTAGGAAAAAAGTACTGTGTGATTCTAAGGCTGATGATGCTTTGTGGTAGGAATGCCAAATTTTTATTGACTCTTTTTAGTTATACATGATAGTAGAATTCATTTTGAAATAATTATAAAAGCACGGAATATATCATATTCTAATTCAGATACCAATACCTCTCCTTCCCCTTCCCTTTTCCTAACCCCTGCTGCCTTCCCTCTATTGATCTTTCTGACTTTCGCCATAGTTATTTTATTTTTTAATTAATTTCTGATGGATATACACGATGTTGAGATTCACGATGTTGAGATTCACTGTGGCGCATTCATGTATGTACATAGAAAAGTTATGTCAGATTCATTCCACTGTCTTTCCTAATCTTATCTCCCCTCCCTTCCCTTCATTCCCCTTTGTCTAATCCACTGAATTTCTGTTCTCCCTTCTGCCCCTTATTGTGTGTTAGCTTCCATATATCAGAGAAAACTTTGACTTCTGGTGTTTGGGGGTTGGCTTATTATAACCTCTTTGAGAGCAGAAGCATTTGCCTACCGATTCTATAGCAGAACTAGAATATGACTCTACACTGCAACTCTATACCCACAGTCCTTGCCCTGAATTGCTCAGCATCCTTCACTACACCCAGCATGACTCACCGCACAGGTCTTATGTCATACACCTTTTATAATAATGCATTGTACACGCATTTCACTGTCACTGGACTATTATTTTTACAAGGCAAGTTGTAGAGATGAATTGGCCCATAAAATTCAATAATAAAAGAATTATGAAAAGAGGTTATAGAAATCCAACCAGGAGCAAAAGAAAAGTATCAATTAGCTACAATGTTTTGTGGCTGGAATATAACAGAAGGGTGAGTCATTTTCTTTCCTTTGCGTACTTTCCACAGTCCCAGCAATTTCAAAAGCATTCTAGTAATTTTTTCTTGCTCTTGAACCTATCATTAAAGGCTGGAGGTCGTGAAAGGATGGTCAATAATAACCATCCTTTTTTTCCATATCTATTCAAAGGGAGAGTTTATATGCCCCAGGTTTGGCAATGTACTCTCAAATTGTCTACCTGCCTAAATGGTGGGTTTCTCTAAAGGTCTGCCTACAAAGCTTCTCTAATGGAAATGACTGGCAAAGGAACCTACCTGAGAGTCGTGCACGGAGAGGGACTGTATTTGCTCGGGGATTCTGCTGGTGTTCACCGAGATCTGTTAAGAGAACCACCATGATACTACTCAAGGAAGCCAAAAGGAGACATTAAGGTCAATGTGGTTACACTGTGTACCAACTGCCAGAGACAATAATGTTCAGATCTGAAAGCAGTAGTATTTCCTAAACTATATCCCAAATGCTTCTGACTGCCTGCATTGGAATCACTCAGGGAATGTGCTATAGAAGCCTGGGTCTCACTTGGCCTGTGATTCAGAATTTTGTTTAGATGGGAGAGCATCTGTGTCTTTTCTTTTTTTTTAATTTTTTAATATTTATTTTTCAGTGGACACAACATCTTTATTTTATGTGGTGCTGAGGATTGAACCCAGGGCCCCGCGCATGCCAGGCAAGTGCGTTACCACCTGAGCCACATCCCCAGCCCACATCTGTGTCTTTAAAGGGTTCTTCAGGACGACCTATAGGGTTTGAGAGAGCCACTCAGCCAAAGTGAAAAAGCATAGACTATTTGATATTTTAAATTGGATGACAACTTTTTTATTAGTTATTTTCATCTAATGAGAAGTTTTAGACTCAGTAAAACCTGTCCCTTTAATTATTACTGTAACTATTGATTGTAATTCACAAATGTGTAAGGTTAAGTGGGTTGTTTAAAATAGTTTTCCCCAACAGAAGGATAGGTTACATTTTTCTCTCAAAAATTGGAATTGTGGCCCTGAGCTGACACCTAAATCATTTTTACCTCATGACTGACTTTTATAAACTCTGCCCTGTAGTAAACCTTGAAAGACAGAAAACAAAACAAGAAACAAAAAAAAAAAAAAGAAAGAAGGAAAGAAAGAAAGAAAAAGAAAAAAAAAAACTAAAGAAAAACAGCAATAAAAACAAATGAAAAGGATCTTCCATTTCTAACCTACTACCAATTCTAAAATAATCAGAAATTCTTTCTGGCAAAAATTGTCTAAAGCTTAAGGATATAAAATTCATACCCTCTGAGCTTCCTCAAAAATAACTATGTTCATCCTGAACTAACAGGGGGAAGTACACTGAGGTCTGCAGTTTACTTTGAAGTACATCAAAAAATTCAGGTGAGAATATGGATGAGTAGATGGATTTGCATGTCATAAAGCAAGTGTAAGTTATACCTTAGGTGATAGGTATATGGCACTCACAATGAAATGCTTTAATGTTGTATGTTTGAATGTATTATAATAAAATGTTTGGGGGGGGGTGACTACGTTAGAAGAAAAAAACACAATATCTGTTCATTAGCCAGAGGGCAATGGCCTACACCAAATACCTCTTGGGAAGAATCATTCAGTCTTATTCCCCAGTCTGAATTTAGGTTTGATGTACAACCACACGCTACAACAGCATGTACAGCATATCCTACCTTTAGCCAAAGAACAATGGTAAGCTAAGCACCCTCACTAGCATTGACACAGAGGAGAAAACATCTCCTTTGCTGAGAGCCATAGCCAAGTAGGAATGACACATGGCAATTTCTTTGTCAGCCTACCCAATGTTGCTTAGAGGGAGGACTCTCCATTGTGGAAATGGGCTTGCCTTGAACCCAAGTCATTTGCAGTGACATTGCATGAATGTTTGAGAAAGGTGACCCTGCTCAAGGACCAGGGCAGATCCGGGTTTAGGGCGGTTCCAGGTTTAGGGTGTGGATCCTGCTGGGAATAGGGTGTATCCTGCTGCCTCAGAGTTCTCTGGGATTCACAGAGTATTTTGGTATGCAGAGCCCAGTGGAGGTGTGCATTTTCCCCAGAACGTGCGTATAGAGTGCCGGTGAGAGTTCGGGAATAAAGAGTTGCTGTTTGAATCTACAAGGCTGTGAGTGGCTCGTGATTTTGTGCCCAGCCAGACTGCGGCACTCCTTCCCTTGGGAAGGCCCATCACCCACCCAGGTCCCTTGGTTCCTGGGCAGTCAGCCTGGTGGAGAGCTTATGACTGGAGTGGGCAAGGGAACCACACATGCCTTGTGAGTCACTGTGGAGGTGTAAGTGGCATATAACCAAAGGACCAACCTCTATTGGTGCAATGCAAATTATTCCTTGGAAGATGTCCAGAGGTGCTCAGGATGCTGAAAGCCCCCTATACAAAAATATCTTCCTTGACAATTCCGTGCAATTGCCCAATATCACTATTGTGAACCCTCTCCATGAGACTAGAGGATGGCCTTTTGGTTATACTCTTAAATGAAAAACTTGCAAAAAAGAAAAAAAATGCTAACCCATTAAGCAGCTGTTACATATCAACAGCATAATAGAAATTTATCAGATATATTCCCCCCTTTGAACAGTTTTCCCTCTCTTAAATAGAAGGGCATTTAAAAGAACAAATGTTTCAATAGAAAGGAGAAAGAAAAATAAATTAATGTTGGACACCACTCTATGACTAAACCTCAGTGGGGATCTGGGAGGGGGTAAAAGAGAGGAAAATATCTCAAAATGGACAGAAGAAAGAAAAAAACATCTGCTTTACAGCTTTCATAGAACTCTGCCTAATCTTTTCTTTTTCTATTTTTAACACATAGCTAAATGCAATGTGGTATTCTGGTTTGCATCCAGGAAAAGAAAAAGAATATTAGTGGACAAACTAGTAAAATATGAATAAATTCTGGGGGTTAGTTGATAGTTATATAACAGTATTATTTTCTGAGCTGTGATACACATACAAGGGTTCCAGGAGAAATTAACAGTGGGAAAAAAAACAGGTGGGGCATGAAGAGGAACTCTGCACTTACTATCTTTGTACCATTTCTCTGTCTAGAATTATTCCAAAATAAAGTTTATTTTCAGAAATATAACAGATTTCTGATCACAAATCTAACTTCCAACATTACTTAGAAGGCCAATTACCTATAGTGATAACATTCTTTAGAAAGTGGCATAATTAAAGTATCATATTAATGCAGTCTAAGATGACTAAAGCTAACTGTAATAAATTTAGAGGCAGAAATGAAATGTTTTCTCCTTCTACATATAGATATAAAAACAAATATGCAGCCAATCACAATGGCACACACCTGTAATCCCAGTGACTCAGGAGACAGAGTCAGGAAGATTGCCAAGTTCAAGGCCAACCTGAGCAATTTAGTGAGGCACTGTTTCAAAATAAAAAGGGCTGGGGATGTAGCTCAGTGGTAGAGCACCCCTGGGTTCAGTTCCTAGTACCACAAAAGTGGAGTGGAGAATAAAACATGTTTAAGAGTTGATGGGCATTTGGAAAACATGTTTCATAAGAAATAATTTTTAAAAGCTAGTAGAAGTCTTAAAAACCATTATGTAACAATAATGAATAATATAAGGAATAAATTTAACCTTCTCATTATACCTAATATCTAGTAAAAACATCCCCAATCTAAATCCACATCAAATGCATTTCTCCTTGAGATAAGATCCCAGAGTAAAGAAACAGAAAGATTTTCATAATTAAGCTAGACTAGACTCTCATTGACAAAGCTCTTCAATGTACTTTTTGTGGGTCCTACTGGGCTTCAACCAAAAATCTTTACTCCTGTTTCATTAAGCCTGGTTGAGTAAGGACTTCTCCAAGAGATTTCTAAAAATGTTTTTGCTTTTGCCTTTATCTTTCTTTTGTTTTGAAATTTCTGATACGCAGATATTTAAAACAGAATCTTCCTGATTTCTCTTTGGGTTTCTGGATTCAGCCTGATTTGTGACGTTTTCATAGTCAGTAGACCTTGAACCTGGCCACAAATCAGAATCACAGGATCAACCCTCTGAAAAGCATTGTAGCTGGGACATCACCCCTAACTAGTAAATTAGCATCTGTGGCTTTGTGATTGAATCCAGGCACTGAATATTTTAAATCTTTCACTTTCTCTGGCGTTGAGCAGGGCTATGAATCATTTGTTCTCATGCCACCTATCTGAGGTGACACTGTAAAAAAAAAAAATGTTGCTTTAACCGAAGCCCTAGCAAACGTCTTCCTCCATTCAATGAAAAACCAAAGGAAACTAAATTTAAAAATAAAGTTTATTTCACTTTTCATGTAGAAAATCGAGATTATAATGTAAAATTGACAAAAAGTCATTAAACAAGTACTTATTATCTCAGAGCCTCAAAAAAAGAAATTCCGAAACCACTGATCAAAAGAAGGTCAATAAGAGGATAACAGATGGAAAGTTTGAGATAAGAAGATATATAAGTAGGAAACACTACCCACAAAAGGCACTCTGCTACAGGCTTCAAAAGATAGAAGCTTCCAGAAAGCAGGTGCTCTTCTCTTATTGTATAATTTCCACAATGGCTAACCCAATTCCAGAGACATCAGATACAGTTTACATATTTTATCAATTACTTAACCATATTATCATGAATAATAATGTTAATTATTAAACTTTAGTCTCTGAAGTTTTCTTCTACCCAAATAGAATAAGATGATAAATAAATGAGAATGAAATATGTACTTATTACAAATCATTAATTACTAGTGGGTGACTAATAGTTTTGCAAGACTATTTCTAAAATATTGCTCTAGGAACACATGACCAATTTTTCAAAGTACCTAGCTATGAATCTTAAGATAAATGGTGTAACCCTGAAAACGTATTGTTTATATTTGAAATTCTCCTGGACATACGTAGAATGGCCTCCAAATATACTCCAGGATGAGCAGCATCTTCCCAAGATCCCTCTGACAAAGATCCTACTCTGGCTTTCTCAATCTTCACCAGCTAATATTGTAATACTTTGTACCCCAGCACTTCCCAGAGACCAAACAGCACCTCACAAATTAAGCATGCCTAAAATATCCCCCATTTATTGTAGCATTTTACTGTCTAAACACAGCACTACTAAGGCTACATTTTCTGCACTTTACCTCAATTACATAATATCTTCTGATCGTTATTCCCATTTCTGACCTCCTCAGAAATACAATATGCCTGTTCATATACTTGCTTCTTGTTTTTACTTCTGTGCATGGATGTTCATGTCACCAACAATCATGTATGCAAGGGGAGCACACACATGCATAAAATACTAGCCCAGACTTCTACCAGCTTATGGTCAAAGCACAACTAGACTGCAATTTAAATGACAACCATTATTGAAAAGCTTATCAAAATATAATTACTCTGGCATTTAAATGTGTCATTTTGCACAGATAAGCATTTCATTCTCAAAGATGCTTAAAGATATACATTGATCTAGTTACTGATAGCAACTATGAAAATCCAAAATCTGAAGATGCTTCAACCAAGCAATCCCAATTCTAAGTATCTATACTGTACTTGCAGATGTGCTGACCCAACTGCATTCACAAAAAAAGTGAAGGGAATGACATCTGTACAACAATCTAAATAACTGCCAAGAAAGAAAGAGTTAAATAAACCATTTCCATCCATCTAATGTAACACTATGCCACGATTAAAAATAAAGAGGTAGTTACAATATTTAATATGAATAGATTTCCAAGAAAATAAGGCATATTGCAAAAACATTATAGTTTTATCATTCCATTCATGGTTTTTTAGATGATATGCTAGATTTAAGAACATATTTATATATAAATGAACAAAAAAAAGTCTCTCAAGAAACACTGCCAACTGATAACTTCTGTGGAAGGAAGTGTCAGCCACAGGGGCAAGAGGCTAGCAAAATAACAGCAGTCTTTAGCTTTTATTAACTCCAGTTCTCCTATGCCCTTTTCAAATCTGCTCTCTGTTCCTTTTCAATCACGCCTACCCTGACCAACCCAACAAAAATCACAGCCTCCTCCCACACTCCATCTCCACACATTCTTTTTTTTTTTAACATACTGCTCCTATCCTATTGTAATAATAATTTACTAATTAATTATTTATTTTTACTCCTATTAACAGATTTATTATTATAATAATAATTTATTATTAACTCCTATTAAGCTTCACAGGGACAGTGATTTTGCTCTGTTTCTCTCACTTATATGTTCCCAACATTTCCTAAAACACAGCAGGCACATATTTAATATGTGTGTCAAATATTATATATAATATATACACACATTCATAGGTACATTAAATATTAATAAATTTAACTTTTTAATTCCCTATATAATAGATAAATAAAGTACTTTATGCTCTCCATAATTATAGGAAGCAGTTGGGGGTAGCTAGCACATCAGAGGACTATTTTAGTTAAAAGCTGAAAGCACCTGGTAATACAGCTCAGGATACTGAAATGACAGCACTATCAAGAGTTTAGAATACTGGCCCAAGAAACCGGGTCAAGTCATTCCTAAAATGTAGTGGTAGTGTTTACATGAAACATGTATGCTTCCATAAAATTGAGAAGTCTATTCATATGCTTCCTTAAATTTGAACCAATCTGTGACAGACACGTTCGACTGGGAAATCAAATGAGTCTAGATGCAATGCATTGCCTACAACTTTCAAATCCCCATCAAGATCAACAGTGAAGCTTGAGAATCAACTCACAGTTTGCCCTACATTATTCCCTTTCTTACCTGTGCACAAAATATTCTTTCCAAAAAAATCCTGCCATTAGCCAAATAAGTTATCAGCAATTTCAATGAGCACATAGTAAGATATTCTCTTAACCAATTCTCATGGGGAAAAGACCAACACCCATTCTCTATACTAGTAAGGCAAGATCAATGAATATCACTCAGTGGAGATGTCCTGTAGTAAACCAATAATGAATGCTTTTGGGGTCAATGACACTACCGAAAGCATCTCATTATGTTCTACTTCTAAGAAGAACTCGCCTTTTTAATTAGAGATACTCTTAGCAACAGACGAAAAAACTTGTACTCTGTGCTTTGCTCCAGATTAAATGGGAAAGTGGGCAATGGGAGGGCAGAGTACATGAGACCTACTTAAGATCATTCTAAAACTCTAGCACAACATTCTAAAACTGTAGCACAACATGCCCTGCTCTGACGCTTATCACCATTTCTCCTAGCACAGGGGAAAAATGTCCTTGACTAAAGCTTATATTTTACATGTGAAATGGAAAAAATAATTCATGTGATAATCATGTCTCCATGATCCTGTTCTCTCAACAGGTGAAGGAGCGCTACCACTGAGAGGCAGGTACATTGAAAACACCCAGGAAAGACCTATCAGTGGCCAGGATGATGATGGGAGAACAAAGGGAGAAGGGCTTGCAGTTCTGTCAATCACTCTTACAATGCCCAGCTGGCAACAAACAAAGATGTTGTGTCCGCCGAGAACTAAAAAATAAAATATTAAAAATTAAAAAAAAAATGCCCAGCTGGCTACTGCCACTTAAAACCCCATGGTGAGATTTGCTCCTTCCAAACAAAAGGAAATGCCTACCAATCTTAAAAAGTTGGGATGGACATACTTTGTAGCATTTTCTGTTTTCATAATGAGAATTTAATAAGGTCTATATTAATTACTAAGTCTAAAATATTTGGAGCTATTTAAATATGCTCAAATTTCCTCTAAGAGAATTACTGAGCTATAGTCATGACTAGACATTAAGGATTAGGATAATTAATCAGATGGAGGAATTAAATGAAAAATGATCCCTTAATCAAAAGATGAGCAGTTCTTAAAAATGAAGTCATTAAATGAGTGCACCTTGCTTACCTAGTTACATCAGAGATTTAAAAATCAAGACAAATAGTGTTTCTAACCATTTAGTATCTGTATTACTGTAAATTGAAGATTTAGAAGAAATTTTGCCTGTATGCTCACCTATGTTTTCTAAATGTCAGTAACACTAAGAGTTAAAAGTAATTATTACCCAGCTGATGCCGAGGCCTCCACTGAGTACCTTATGAACATGATTTAATCAATCCTCAACAGCAACCTTACAAGTACTCTGATTGTTCCTTGTTCTAAAGGCAAGGGAAATTGAGGCTCAGAGTAAAGTAATTTGATACAATCTGTGCAGGCCAGAAGAAACTCAAGACAGAATTGGGGCCTACAATATTGATGTACCTTCCCTTTTTTTCCCTACTCTGTGAGATTTTCAGTCTATCTCCTAAATGGATTAGACTGATACCACAGGGCAGAATGAAGTGATGGAAAAGTACATACTCACATAGATAGACAGACTGACAGAACTGCTGCTCACCTCTGGATTTTCTTCTTTTACTCTTCGTGACTGTAAAACAAATATGTACTCATTAATATGTGCACACACACACATACATACACACACACACATTCTTCAGAAATATAATGCATGCAGATTTGCTGCTGGTCACGGGTGTCATTTACCTTCTCCTGAGAAGCGGCTGCTTTCCCCTCTTCACTTTTCTCATCCATCTCGTCGTCACTCCACTCCCAGTCCCCGTCTTCGGTTTTGTGGAGGTGACCGCTTGACCCTGGAACTCGTCTTACCTGAGTCAAAACAAGCCCACACCACACTTCACTAGTTGAATCTACAGGGCTCACTGGTGCTGTTGTATGAGCTACATGGAACACACACACCCCCTTGAAGATGACCCCCATGGCTATCAGTCCAGCGATAGCTAGAAATCAACACCCAAAGAGACCACACAGCCTCCAGACTCCCACACTCATTCTCCTTCCAAAAATATTGTGTTCTTGAAATGCAACTATTTTGGAAGAACACCACACACATAAGCCATTACACACCAAGATCATTGTTCACTTTTAACTCAGTTAACCATTTTATCAGTTACTACATATACAAGGCCATGTGATAGGCTTCAGAATTGCCTAAGGAAACACACACAAGCAATGGACCACTGACGAAGCGAAGGCAGGGAAATCCAGAAGCCCAATGAAGCACACCAGACTAGAGGTCCCAGCTAGCTAAAACCTACGACCACAGAACAAATACCCTTCTGTGGCTGCCTGGCTCTTTCTAGAACCTGACATCATGCCCATGTTTCCAGGATTCTGCTCAACCTATTTAAGCAAACAAACAGTAACAGGCTAATACTAACACACTTTGTGTAGTAAACTAGAGATTTATGAGATTGTACCCAAGCAGCATGATCATCCACAGCCTTGCTAGTATTTAGGTTATAATCAGGCTGGCTTCCTCAATTATTTCAACTTTTTTTTTTTTGAACTAGGATAGAAATGTAATCCATGGGGCATGCCTTCCAGATGTCTGTGGTAAAGTAACATTTTTAAAAGGACAGGATGACTGAGAATGAGCCTTAACCAAAGTAATTTGCCTTAAAAAGTATAGTGAAACAAAACAAACAAAAAAAAAACCTAAATCTTAAGGTTCATGAGTCTTCTTCTATTCTAGAACTAAAATAAAGGATAAGAATTGAAAGTGGGGAAAAAAATGTACTGAGTCCTAATTAAACAAAACACTGTAGCAGATGAAGATGATGTGATGTAACAGCTCATGGCCCAGTGAATAAGATGATCTTGGAGTACAAATGACCTTTCTGACTTCCAATTCAACCCCTTCATTTTACAGACAAGGAGATGAAGGCCCAGAAAGTGCCCTGAGATGACAATGCTATGAAGACAAAATCTAGGGAGAAACGAAGCTTCAGACTACCAATCTCCTTATGCCATTGAATGACTATCAGAAAGAAGTGATTAAAGATGTCCTGTGAAGACTCTGAAAGAGTATGATATGAAGAAAGGCCATTTCCCATAATAGAAATGATTTAATTATATCACAGGCACATCATTAAACACAAAGGAAGCACCAAAGAACTTAAATCTAAAGCAAGTATTTATACATCTTAGGTCAATGTGAAGCCACAAGCAGCATATGCTCACAGTTAAGTTAAATTGGAGGGCATTGCCATATAATCTGCAAAAGTAATCCTGATCACTTAGTCTAGAAGATCTGAGCTCCAATAGAGAAAGTTAAAAGGCAAGTAAAAAGTTATTAGTAATTGCATATAGTTATGATTATTTTAAAAGTTTTTTTCCCCAATCCAAAAAAAAATATTTCTTAATGAATTCACCTTTGAAACACTTAGGACTTAGTTAAAACCCCTTGAGTGCTTGATGTAAGATATTTGTTCCACTTAGATTTTGAGTTTCTGTAAAATCCTGTTCTAATGATACTGATTTTAATGGTGCTTATGGATGATGGCAAAGTACTATAGGAAAAAAAATGCTGAAATACACTTCAGGATTTTCAGAAGAGATTGCTCATTTTAAAGCTACAAAGAAATTGCTAAGGGAAAAGAAAACAATTTTCTTTTGACATATACAATAAAATGAATTATTTTCTTGGCAACACTGATCAAGGCAAGGGCCATGTGTTAAAGACTACACTGAAAAGAAAAAAATTAAAGCTTTATCTGTTATAAAACAAACTATTATCCAATAAGTGAGAAAACTATGTGTCAGGAACAGAATAAAACTCTACCTTACTAAAATTATGAGAATTAGTATTCTTTGAGAGATTATATCAAGGAAAGCTCTTCCTGGAAACAGTCCAGCTGTGTACCCCAGCTCACCCTCGCCTCTCTGGGTCTATATTTACAAGATCAGTTCCATTTCCCCAAGCAGATCAAACTACAAACAATAAAATGGCCTCTTCCATTTCTATTTTATCTCAGAACCCTGGTTGTCTCTTGCAGTTTTATTTGCTAGAAAAGAGAAAGATAAAACAAAAAAAGTCTAGGATTACAGTCCTACACATTCAAAAAATGATGGGACCAAGCCTTTACGTGACAAATATTAGTTAAACAAGTTAAGTATAAATATTGACTAAATTAAGACAAAGAACATTCAAAAATCTAGGTAGGGAAAAATATAGATATAACAGTGGCAAGAACAAGAGGCCAAGTTTGTCTTTGAGAATGTTCCCCTGGCCTACTCCTAGGAATAAACTTGCAGCAAAATTTGAAACCCAGGTTTCACGGTGTATTTATATGACAATGACTTCCAGTGAAAGAACAGAAATCAATTTTACAAAGTTACATCCTTGTAGGGAGTTTGTAGAGATGAAGAACAACTTTTACCTTTTAGAAGCAAGGCAGCTAAGCCTCATTTAGTTTAGCAAATGATCTTCTTATTTAGGAACTGGAGAAGAGTTTAAAAAATTAAAAACTCCAAAAACAGGTGTGATACTTTTTATTCTCACCCTATCTCCTCAATGACAACAAGGGAGATTATTCACCTTAGAATTCTATTTGCATCATTCCTATTCAATTAAATGATTTGCTCATTTAGTAAAACCAAGAGGTAGTAGAATGATTTATTCTCTATTTTTGGTCAAGAGTTAAAAAAAAAATTCAGTGCTTCTATGAGAAACAAGCTCAAATTAAGTAGCACCTAGAGGAATTCATAATTCCACAAATTCCTCAAGTCATAGTCAACAATAATGAGGTTAGAAAACGTTTTGCATGCAACACTATTTATTCCCATACCTGAAATACAATACAATCAAACAGTTATATTTACACCAAACCTGAAAAGGAGAGCAATATTCACATTCTCTACAACATTTTTATGAAAATTCATTAAAGAAAAGAACCAAAGTTATGATTCTGACAAAGGAAGAAGATGGGCTCAGCTGAACAGACAGAGGAGCCGCGTGGCTCACTGGTCAGTTCTGGTGGCCACCAGGCCAGATGTCCAAGGCAGGGCTGGGAGGCAGCAGCCAGGGGAAGAACAGGGCAGCAAGGTAGAAAGAAAAGTCTCCAGAGTGCTCTGCCTAATCATTCTAGTGTCCCTCTGAGCAGGAGCTTTCTATAAGTAAGAGGTGGTACAGGATCTCAGGTACAGGATCTCAGGGAGGCTGCTTGGCCTCTGACACCAGAACAGGGAGGAAAAATATGGGGGAAAATATAAGGGAGCCAAAAGATGAACTTTCTAGGAAGGGCATTCGATGTGAGAAACGGAAGTGTGTGACTCCAACATACTATGATAAAATGTGACCCAAAGAAATACTGACCACAGTTTAGTAGAATGGTTCTCAATCTGGCATGCCCATCCCCTTCTGCACCACCTGACAGCTTCTTCCACTGCCACATTAACTTCACCCTGGACATGGGACTTCATATGAATGATTTCCTCCTTACTGGAAACCCTATGGTTGGGTTGGCCTCTCCTCTACCTGATGAAGCTACAGTGTTCCCAACCACCGACTAAACCTGGGTCATCCAGGGAGCTCACCCTCTGTCTGCCCATCAAGGACACACAGGACAGAACAGAAGGCAGAAATCAGTGACATTTCTGATCTCAGGAATTCCATTAACTAGAAGTATATAAAATGTTTCTAATTAATTTCTGTTTATAATTTACTTGAGGCACTGCCAAGCAAACAAAGAGCTTTCTATGTGATCGAATATTAACAAACATAATGAGACTTCGATAAGGTTTCAGCAGTAAATATTTTACTGTCTCTGCAGTTCATAGTCTGGCATCGCCCCCTCTGAGCACCACCTCTCTCAGCAGTACCTCCATTCTGTGCCTGATGCCTGGCTTCACTGTCCTCTCCTGCCTGCCTGCTTTACTCTCCATCATGCAAGACTTGTAGCCCACAGCTGACGCTCCATGCTGCACTTCCTGGTACCCCAGCCCTGGCCCCTGGCCATATGGTCCCTCAATTCAACCCATTCCTGAGAAGCCAGGCAGCCCTGGGATTATCCTGGACATACATTCATCATCTCTTGCAAACACAGCTGACCCTATTCTTTGACCTTTAACTCTCAATCCTGTGTTCATGACATTGTTCCTTCTACCTCTCTTATCCTTCTCTGCCTCCTGCTATTCTTTGTACTCTGTCTTTACCAGAAACATGGCTGTTCCTCCCCTACATACAACTTGAGATGTCCTTGGAAACTTCATCTCCTCATCTTGTTTTTCATGTGCTTGCCTGGATATGAACATCTCAGCCATTTCTCAAGACTGAATTTGTTACCTCCAACCCATTTGTTAATACTCCACCCCCTGCTTCCTTCAGACTCTCTCCAGTGTTGTCTGAGTTAACAGCTCCCCATGCCCCCCAGACTGCCACCCTCATCCCCATCATGGTGGCAAAAAGCACAGTCATATAAAGATCCTACCATGAGGCTTAAACATAATAAACACTCAAGACATCACAGGTGATATTGTTATTAATACATGTTGATCTTTCCTCACACTCAGATCTATCCAACATTACATTTTGCAAATTGACCTCTTCAACTGCTACTGTACATCAAGTCCCTTCAACAGTGATCTCTGGCCTCTCCTAATAAAACAAACTACTGACCAGTCTCTGAGCATCAAATCGCTTCCCTCTTTTATCCTTTGTTTTGCCACAAGGTGTACACGAGCACTTTCTTAGTGTTCATTATCACAGACAGGCTGTGTCCAGAGTCTTTAACATTCAAGTTTCTCATACTGTACCCCCAAAACTTATTTCCCACCACTTCCCTTTAGACATCCTACCATCCAGCTATGTACAAATTGCCTCACGGTCCCCAACTCTACCATTTTACATGTATATTACATGCATTCCTTGGCCTGATCTGCCTTTCTGTGGGATCTATTTATCAATTTTTTGCCAATCCCAGGGACTTTAGTGGAGCTCCCACTTGCAGTTTTGCCTGTACTTTATGCCATTCTGCTTAGCAATGCCTTTGATGGATGAACTATCAACTGTATACCTCCTCAGGGCAGAAAGCTTGCCTTAGCCATTTTTCAAAATCACTTTTTTATTCATTCAGTCAACAACGTTTTATTGAACACCTACCTTTGTAACAAGGTCTAGATCAAAGATGAAGAAAAATCTAAGCCTCTACCTTGAGTAATTCATAGTTCAGAGAGATGGACAATATTTAAGGTAATCATTTCAATAAAGAATGGGTGCTATAACAAAAATATAAATCTTGTGAGACCATAGAAGAGAGGATGACTGTCAAGGGATAGTATTAGAGAGTATCTGTTATTAAGGCATTCATAAGAGAGCTGGGCGTGAAGAGCAAGAGAAGTTATTTTACCCAGAAAAAGTGAAAACTTAATGAGTCCTACTGTGTCTTGTAACATGGATGGATCACAAGGTAGTGGGTTCTAGGGGTTAGTTCAAGGAAATGTCTAAAAATAAGCTGTTTAAAGAACTATAACAAATCCAAAGGCCTGTGAGAGCTAATCAGAAAATGCAGAAAGCCAGCCAGCTGAAGACATGGGTGACCAGGCGAGAACCTGTCTCCCCTTAAGGGTGCATCCAGGTAGATTGACAGCTGCCTCAGGCAGGCAGACTCAGCATTGCCAGATCTGATTTTTCTGAAACGGATAATTTGGATTTTTACGTGACTTCTCTTGATTTTTAAAAATGTTAATAAAAATGTTAAATTTTTTTTTAATTCCTCTGCACACCCTAAAGAATAATACATCAGCTGGGTGTGGTGGTTCATGCCTGTAATCCCATTAACTCTGGAGGCTGAGGCAGGAGGATAATGAGTTCAAACTGAGCCTCAGCAACTTAGTGACGTCCTAAGCAACTCAATGAGATTCTGTCTCTAATAAAATACTGAAAAAGGGGCTGATGATGTGGCTTGGTGGTTAAGCGCCCCGGGTTCAATCCCTGGTACCAAAAAAATAAAAAATAAAGAATAATGCATCAACAGGACAGGTTTGGCCTGCGAGTTCACACCTCTGTTGTACACTCCATCAGAAGGTTTGGAATTCAGACAATGGGAAAATGAAGAAAGCATTCAAGCATGTATGGGAGGTAGGGGAAAGGTTGAATTTGGAATTATTTGGGGGAGGGGGTAACAGGAAAATAACCACTGAGCCACATTCCCAGTTTTTTTTTATATATATATTTTATTTAGAGACAGGGTCTCACTGAGTTGCCTAGGGCCTCACTAAGTTGCTGAGACTGGCTTTGAACTCATGATCCTCCTGCCTCAGTCTCCAGAACCACTGGGATTACAGGTGTGCGCCACCATGCCTGGCTGAATTTGAGATTTCTGAAAGTAGTGCAGAAAATGTACTGGAACTTTAGGGTGACAACAGTAGGAAGAAATCAGTATATTAATTGTCCCAGTCACTGTCGACACTTACCTAATCACCCCAAACTGAGCGACTCAAAGCAACAGCAGTCAGATGTGCTTCCTTGGTGGCTGACAGCAAGCACTGAGAGACCCCAAGTCAGGACAAGTCCTTTCCAAATTCTTGACACACAAACAGTGCAAGATAATAAAATGACTGCTGTTGATTTAAGAAAGTTGTCAGTGAGGGCTTAAAGTGAAAAAGATGTTGCTGGAAGCTGGAGGAGAGGGGGACCGTGTTTTGCAGTGACACTGACATCTATGGTAAAGAGGGAAACAGAAATGTACCTAACGAATTCAATGATCTAGCTAAAGAGATTTCCAGGCAGAACACTTAAAGTGACACCTAGATTATACTCCCTGCCTATGATAAAATGTGAGCAGAGAGAGATGAGCTAAGGAACAAACTATAAAATATAAAATTGCTTCTCACTCCCAGTCTCTCCAAACATTAAACAATTCTCAAACCAAGAAACAGCTTCAGAGCAAACACCAAAGTCAGGGTGAAATGGTATGACCCATTATTGAGACTTCAGAAAGATCTAAGGTATTGCCTCATAGACACTTTGAAACATACCTGAGGTCTAACAAGGATCCTAAAAACTTGCCTTGCAGAGGCCCTGCATTAAATAACAGGTCTTCTAAGGCTCATAAAGGTGTTGTTCCAATTCCACCTCATAGGAGCCCCTGGTAGACAAAGCACCTTTCATGTGGATCTTGTCTAATGGAATGAACCCAATAAAACCCACAGAAATCCCACAAAGTTATTTAGATATGTGTACTATGAAATGTTGCCAGGTTAAATAAACTAAAAGAAAGAAGGAGCGTCAAGTAAAAAAGAGCCTTCAAATTCCCAAACTTGAGAGCAAAGGCAGTCTGAGAAGGCTACTGAGCAACAAACACTGGCTCTTTCTTATGGAAAAGGAAGGATGACTTAGAGAGCAAGACCAAGAGACTGAAACCAAGAGCCACAGAAAACAGTGGAAGACGACGGTGCCCTGGTCAAGGAAGTGGCCCCATGCACCTGGCTAGATTCCAGAATCACTCTAGACTCATGTCCCACTGCTTCCTCTTTTGGGGCCAGCCTCTAAGAGGTGTGTCCCCCTGTTGTATTTTGGAACTGGTCCTGAGGATCTTTATCTGTACTCGGATCTGGTTTAGATGACAAATCCTTCACTTTAAGCCTGATGCTATAATAGGACGAGACCCTGGAGGATCTCAGTAGTGTGAGAGTGTATTTTGTGTGGGGAAGAGATGTGAACTGTCATGGCCAGAGGGTAAAAGAGAGAATAGTCTTTTTCCAAAGATGCCCTGAAGGGCTGCGGTTGTGGCTCAGTGGTAGATAGAGTGCTACCCTAGCACAGTGAGGCACTGGATTCAGTCCTCAGCACCACATAAAAAAATAAATAAATAAAATAAAGGTATCGCGTCATGTCCCTCTATAAAAAAGATGCCCTTAATAAGATCTTCTGTGGGGACCGGGATTGTGGCTCAATGGTAGAGCACTTGCCTAGCATGAGTGAGGTACTGGGTTCGATTGCCGGCACCACATAAAAATTTAAAAATGAAATAAAGTAAAGATATTAAGAAAGATCTTCCTTCCCACAGGTTCTTCTATAATCCTGCAACTCCAATGTCAAGAGATGGAGTCCAGTACCCTTTGTTTTAATCTGTATGGGTTAGTGCCTCACCCATAGCCATCAGAATGAGGCAGATCAGAATCCTTCCAAGGCTAAATGAGAAAAAGTGACAAGCCTTCCACTGAGCTCACTGGAACACTTAGAGCTGAAATCCTCAGGCATCCAACTGACCTGCAGCCTTCACACTGCCACGTGGCCCAGATAAGCCCTGAGAAGAGAGGCCTGACCACCTCCTGACTGAAGCTGAGGCTGCCTGAGATCAGAAACCAACCGGCCTTACCCACAGGAACTGGGAGGCCTAATGAAAGATCTGTTGTTGTTTCAAGGCACAGGTTTAAGGCGATTTGTTATATATAATTAGTTAGACAGGATAAGGACTATGTTAGGAGATTTACTAAATTTAACTTTCAGTTTTGTACACTTAATAATTCTTTAAATAAGCAAGGACACAACATTCGATACCTGCCTTTCCTTGCCATATAAGAGACTTTGCTTCTTGGTCAGTGTTTTCCAGTTATGGACTTCTGGGCCTCTGAACACTCGAGTTTTAACTTAAATTTACAAATTATTTCCATCTGACCATGTTATTACACATTAAAATACCAAGATGAAAAGAGCCCATTTCTATTAATCATAGATAAGTGGCTACAGCTAAATCTTGACCCTTTTTGCCAGTGATTCCCATTAACATTTTGCTGACCCCTTGCTTATCTAGTTCTGCTAAAATTTAGCATTCTTTTCTTTCGAATGTAAAAGGACAGAATAAAGATATGAGGTTATGAAGTTTCTATAGGTTATTCAAAGAATTTCTAGAGAAACAAAAGACTTTCTTAAGTTAATAATAAAGGACTCAAAACACTGGGCTAGTTCATTGAAGGACACCTTGTAACAACTTCCTTATAATGTTTTACCATTTTTTAAAAATGAACAGAATCAAATTTGATAAATGTTGCTCTTCAGATAATGACAATGGAATTTTGTAACTTTGGAACTCCAACATGAAAAGGCAGTCTCAAAAGAGAATGTTCTGGAAGTTTGAAGGAAACTCTTGTGAAAAAGGTGGCACCAAAAAAAAAAAAAAAAAAAAAAAAAACAGAAGCAATTAGACTTCTCATTCTGTTTTAATCCTATCAAAACTTCAATATGACATTTCCCCAAGTGAGGGCGACAAAGAACAATGGACAACAGCGACAATTCAAGAAAGCAGCATCCAATTTTGCAACTATTGTCTTTGGGAACTAAAGCTTCTGCTGGAACAGGTGCCAGGCGGATCTGTAACTTTACCTAATAAGGCAAACAATAAGAATGTTCCGTCCTGTAAGACAAATAACACAGATGAGCAAACACTTCTTGCTTCTGGTAAAACCAAAGGGGAAAATCATGTCTGGCCCTGGAGCAGAGGCAAAGCTGCCTAGATACAGCAGCAAGTTATGAGCTAACTTAACTGCAGAAGAAGGAGCCCTGGGGAGTGAGAGAGGCTACAGCCAACTGAACATGGCTCCAGGAAGGGAGCTAGACCGCTAGAGCCAGAAGAATGCTCACAGCGACACAGAAACACTGTGGTGGGCAGTTCCAGGTGTCATCCTGGCTATGCTACAGTCACATTATTCCTTTGAACACTCCCCTAGGCATGGCTGTGAAGGCATTTAGTAGATAAAATTAAAGTTCATGCCCGATCAGAAGTCAGGGGAATTATCCTTGATGATCTTGGGGGGGGGCACTCAATCAGTTGAAAAACTTGACTTTGGGTTCCCATCTGCCCCTCCTAACAGCTTGTACTGTGAACTTCAGCCTGGTTAACCAGCTTCCTACTCCAGCAATCCAATTCTATGCAATATATCTCTCTTTATATGACTCTTACTGGTTCTGTTTCTCTGACTGTAGCCTGACTGAGCCACACACTAAACCCAGAAGACTCACTATGGGCATTTACAGGCAAAAGGCAAATTAGCTAGCAAAGAACACGCCTATAACAGCATTCACAGGTTTTGTTAATGGAACATGGTAATATCTCCAAGTGAAATATTAAGAGGAACTGAGCAGAAAGGACAATAAAATGAAAAGTAATGAAGGTGGTACAAACTATAGTAACTTATCAGAGACTGTATTCTTACTATGAAAAGACACCTAAATTCAAGAATAGGGGTTATTTACTGGTTAAACATCATTTATGTTAAGTCTGAGTACTATAATCAACACCACCACCTTGGTAAACCTTCTGTCAAGAACCAACTCTAATTACAGAATAATGGAACAGGAAAAAAGCTTGGAAAGATACTCAAATGTATTGATTTTTGTGCAATGAAAACTACATCCAGACTCAGCAACTCTCACACAGAATGTAATACAGAGGATAGCTGTAATATTATAATTTCACTAAGACATCTGATTTTGAAACACACATTTATGGGAACATTTTAGAATGACTTTTAGATATCAGTAACAAGGAGTTTCATTGGAAAAAAAAATGCTTACTAACGACCCTACAGATACATTTCAGATAGTACTCAGCTCATCGTTCCTGGTTAAATGACAGAAAAAGTACTTTCACACACAGCAAATTTCCAGCATGCTGGCCATAATCAAGAGCCAAGTCTCATCACCTGCATAGACTGAAACACATAATATGCCTCTTCCACAAGGAAGAGAATGCCTGGGAGGCAGCTGCCATCCAGGGCTCCCTGCAGCAGAGCTCTACAGTGTCTACTACTGATCAGGGTAAGGGTTTCACATGGAAGTATGGTTATTCTTTCTGGTTGTAAAATTAATAAACATCGAGAAAATAAAATAGTGTGCAGCTGATTAAAAGCATCAAACAGACTGTTAAGATAAAATAATAAGAAAAACCTAACAGATAACAAAGTGTCCATCACTGTACAAAAGAAAACAAAAAGAGGGATGTATATATATATATATTTATTTATTTCTAGGTATGTCTACATGCAAAGACAGCATTTCTGGAAAGGTTCACAGGATGTGGTGATGGATCCCGGGTTGAAAAGGGGAACTTCTTTTTCACTATGCTGTACGAAGTGAAAGGAGTCCCTGTAGAAAACACCTGTCTCCCTAGTTCTGCACTAATTTAGAAATAAGACCAATAAGCATATTGGAGCCCAAATCGCAAAGGCTCTGTTGGAGACTGCGGCTAACACTGAGTGAGCAGCCTTTACACAGGGATTGATCCCTGAATTTAGACGAGACTTACCTATTTGGTCCCCAGCAATGCTGCCCAGCACATTCCTCCCTCACACAGGCAGGGCCACAGTGACCCAGGGCACTCCAGGATAAAGGGAGGATGGGGGGAATGGTGCCTGACTTCTCCCTCCAAAGTCACCAATCAGACATATCACTGGGTGGAGAAAGACCAAGAATGCTTTGCTGAAGGAACATCAGGAGAGAAGAAGCACTCCCTCTACCTTCGTTGCCCAGTGTCTTTGACATTATTTGGATCATTGTCGTTATTATGTATGACACTTGTTAAAAAACAAACATTTAAAACTAAAGATTACACTTTTAAAAACCTTGCGAACATGGCCATGCAAAAAAAGACGAGGACTTCTGTTTTGGAAGACAAGGGAGTAATAGAAAGATGAGCTACGGAACAACTTTTAAAGAACGAAAAATGAAAAAAAAAAAAAATAACTCTAAGACGTTGACATAACAACAGAGTTAAAACAAGAACATCAAGTTACTTTCATCTGTATTTATTGTATAAATGTAGCAATTTAGGATTCCCAACATTTTTAATGTTTCATTTTTATGCTATGAATCCTGGACTGAAAACTTGCACTACAATTAACAATTTGGTCCAGTCAGTGAAACCATTATCAAAAATTTTGACACACAGAAAATGCAATCAATTATACAAGTTCATGTTTATTAATGCTCTGGCTTTACAATTAGCCAGGTAGCTGTTGTTCTTTTACATTACGTCTACAACTCTGTTGTTTTTGTTAAGTTGGTATGTGCTACAAAATTCCAAAGATGTTAAGAAAATGTTCCAGCATATAAGAAAAAAATGGAGCTACCCCATGATCCCAAGGGTAAGATGTAGTCAAATCTATTCTGAACCCTTATATTTAGAATATCTTGCACTTAGTAGGGACCAAATATATATTCTTTGAATGAATGAATGAATGAATGAATGACACTTTGTTGCTGCCAGAAAAAAGCAAACCTTGCCCAATAAGGGAATCTTTCCCTATCTTTCCCACCAGTTTCCCTTCAGGGATGCTGGGGGCTAGTAACGCAACATCAGAGTTACTAAAGGGATAGGGGGAAAAGGCAAATTAGAAAGTCCACATTAGTTCCTGAAACCCTTGTAGCTCCTTACATCCATAATCCCCAGATCCAACATAACTGAAATTTGCTACAGGGAACAGAAAGCCCAGGTCTGTGAAGGACTGTTCAACCCTGTGGATCGGCACCCAGTACAGACACTGCCAATTTACAGTGGGTACATAGAAGTACTAGTTGAATAAATGAACAAATAAATGATCCTAGGCTAAAACACAGACACGGGAAATTTCCAGGCCAACCTACCTCACCCTGAAACCCAAAGGCTCACCATCATGTCCTCAGAAAACTACCATCCTTTGTAGTTATAGCTTCGATCATGGCTCCTCCCACTGGGGTGCCATGTTAACAGAAATGTGCACAGGGCGGTTGAAGGGCTTAATTTACTCTATCTGCTTAAGCAAAGCAGCAGCTGGCATCAGGAAAACTCTGGGCCTTCCTTTAAGAAGATCTATCTGAAGATCCTGAGAGGAAACGTATAGTTCTAAACGCCAAACAACAGCGGAGCTGATGATCAAAATGGATGGGCCCATCTGCCTCTGAGATGATATATTAGTATCCTCTCGTGATGGGAATAATTCAAAGAAGCAAACATGTCTGTGTTGGTTCACTGAAATCATTTTCCTGTGTAACCAACACATTTCACTAACATGCCATCTGCAAAGGGCAGAGTCTTCAGATGAGAGGTTAGTTCACACACACACACACACACACACACACACACACACACATACACATACACAAGCGCGTGCACGCGCACTTGCAGGACACTTACTCTTACCTTGTTTTGAAAAAATTGAGAGGTCTGATTCCGGTGCAGGTTTGAACTTACAAGAAAGAAGAGCCAATAATTGTACCATAAGTCAATATGCAGAAATCCCTTATATTTAAATTTTCTACTGTCCATTTCTTTATAGACCATGCCTCCAAATAGCTCATCCCATGTCTCATGCATTCAAAAGTCACAAAAATGTCAGAAGATCAGGAATCCCCTGCACTTCCATTTCCACTGGAGGCTGAAGCCAATGAGACATGGAATAGGAACTGCCCAGAAACCTGCCCACATCCTGGGGGGGGGGGGGTACAGTGTCACTGTCACCCAGACAACAGTTCAGCTGGGGAGTCATATGCATTGGTTCTTGAGTCCAAAAGGTTGTTACCCTATAAGTCAGGAAGAGTGAGATGCTATTTAAGTGTCAAAACAGGAGAACAGACCTTCAACATCATCCTCTTCTTGGTTACCACATTGACTTTGGATAAATCTGTTTTTTGTTTTGTTTTGTTTTTGTTTTCCTAAGGCACTAGTTATTAAACCCAGGGCATGCTGAGCAAGCACCCTACCACTGAGCTACATCCCCAGCCCAGGACAAATCTTTTCTCAATGCCATTCATAAATATATAAAAGGTGACATTAGTATAATAAACTTCTTTTATCCACCAACAGCCATTATCAACATTCTGCCAAATTTCATCTATATATCCTGACTCTTTCTGACTCAGTACTTTCGAAGCAAATCCCAGACATCATAGCATTTTCCTTGTAAATATGTTAGTATGCATCTCTAATAAATAGGGATATTTAAAAACATGATCACAACACCATTTTCATAAACAACAAAATCACTAACAAGTCCTTACTAGCAGTATCCATGTTCAATTTTTTGTCCCCCTGACTCAAAAATGACTTTTTTAGTTTATTTATTCAAAACCAGGATTTAAACAAAGTGTGCAAGCAGTTCACACCCTTAAATCTCTAACAGATCATTGTGGGGTGTTGCCTAAGAAGCCAGGCAACATAGCTGCTCAAGCAAGCTCTGAATTAGCAAATGCTTTTTCAACCAAAACAATAGACTAACAGCTTCATTGTTTGTCCTACTGCTTACAGAAAACATTACCTCCAGAAGGATAAGAAGCCTGCCCTTTACATTACCAGGATAATTAATCCTCGGTAATAAATGAAAGCTATGGTACAAGGCTCCAGTGCAAAAATGCTCCAGACAGGAGTCTTATTTCTGGAATAATGTCTCAACTGTGCTTCAATTCAATACTGAAAAGGGTCATAAATTCTATTTTTGTTAATTTATTTCATACTAAAAAGAGACTGCCAGAGCAGCAAAATAAATGACATAGATTTCCCTGTAAAAGGTTCTAGAAAAACCATATATTCTAATTCATGTATTTTCCTAACAAAGACAGTATCTGACCAGCCACTGATTTGAAAAGAAACCAAGAAATAACACAGTCATATATTCTCATGGGTTAATAAAAAATAAAATATAGTAAAAAAGGAAATCAGAGCCGGAGGGTTCATGGTAAGGATGGAGAAGAGCAAGAATTGGTACCAAAGTGAGCTTCATAATCACACAAGCCTCACTGTAGGATCCAATCTTTTGTGGTGTCTGCTAATCAGTAGTAAAACTAAGTGTCTTTGGCTACTATCATCTTTTTTTTTTCCTTTGTCCCTCCAACCTCAGTAAAAGTGCAAAAGCTATATTGTAGAGCTAAGAGAAGAAAGGCAAGAACACATGCAGAAAATTCACAAAACAATCAGTTCTTGCACAAGAGGCCTTATGCATGCTACACATCTGTGGTGTCTTTTGCACACAGTGGTCTCAGTCCCTCTCCTGTGTTGTGGACATTCATTTTTCCCTCTCCAGGCCACAGCCTTTTATTCTTTGCAGACGTATGTTTCTGTCTCTACTTGGATGAACCATAAGCACCTCAAGCTCAACACATTCTGAGTGTTCTGCATCTTCCCCCATAAAACATTTCCTCCCACCTTGCAAACAGTCTCCAAGTCCAAAAGCAGGAAATCAACCTCAGACTTTCCACAGATCTCTTCCTGTCCTTCAAAATCTCAACCTCCCTCCCTCAGGAAAACCTTTCAAAACCTAAGTCATGTCAACTCTTCTTGCTGAACCTTTCCCTAACTCCCCACCAGTTCTCAGCTGCATGTGACACCAGTTGACTAGGATGGCCTCCCTTCTATTCCTGCCTCTCCTACCAACCAACATGCTGCTGGCAGGGAGCTCTTTCTATGGGAAAATTGGATTGTTGCATATCTCTCATTAAATTCTTATCACAGTTTCCGAGCACTCCCAGGAAACTAACCAACCAACCCTGGGCTCTTCAAGACACTATATTCCACCTCCTGCCCACCCATGCAGCCTCTGCATATCTTCCCTCTGTTCTGATGATAAAAACCATGACTTTTCCAATGTTTCCAAAGCATTCACCAGTGCTTATAAGCTTTCTTGCTGTCTAAAGAAGGAAGACCACCATCTTTCCCACATAGGACAATAGGAGTACCATGTCCTCCATGCAGTCCTTGCCCACCACACCCTGCATGCTCCTCAGCCCTAGTACCACACTACCACAGCATCTGCTCTGATGGGTGGGTCTCCTTCCCTAACACGCAGGGCCATCACTCTCCCCAGTCACCCAGGCTCCAGTCCACACTGCCCACTCCCATTCTTAGGTTACCCAGAGAATAAGACTGTCTTGTCTCTAGCCTTAGCACAGTGCTGATACATGATATATGAAAAAAATTAATTTTCAGTGAATGAATGAGTGCCTGTCTGTGAACCACTGCCCTCTAGGATCCCCCGACTCCCACTCTGGCTCACTCACCTTCTGTGTCTCCCCTCCCCAACACTGAGCTTTGGGATTAACATAGGTCTCCACGGACCTCAAAACCTCACATCCCAAACTGTAAATGTCTCTTCTTGCCCTTTACCATCAGACTGTGAAAAATTACCCGCTTGAATTTCCTCATCTTCTCTTCACTCATTAACCTGGCGGTCCAGCCTCTCCCCCTCCTATGAAAGCAGAACCAAATCCAAAGTCCCTTTGTCAGCCCTCAGTTGACCTCGCTGCAGCACATAAAGCCCCTGCCCAGCTCCACCTGCTGGGTTCCAGTGACAGCATTTTCCTTTTTCCCCCTCACAGCTCATCCTCCCTGCACCCTAGCTAATCCACCAGGACACTGCTGTTCCCTCTGTAATGTCCTTGGTGGCAATCTCATCTCATCATACGGTTTCCATAATCACCTCCATGGGGAAAACTCCTAAATACAGCTCTCTCAATCAAAATCTCTCGAGTCACACACCTCCATCTACCTACTGGAGACCTTCACCTCGAAGTCCCAGCGGAGCTTTGAACTCATATGCGTGCTCGCAGACTCCTGCTCGGCCCTCCTAACCAGCCCCCCTCCCAATTTGCACCATTTTAATAAAGGTGCTGCTGTCCTCCCATGGGTGCAGCCTCTCCTTCTTCTGTTGTCTTCTCCCTCCGCTGCTTTACTTCTATTCTCTACCAGGCTCCCCCAATTCTAGCACTTCAGTGTCACTCATTCTCTCTTTCCTACACCTCTGCCATAGGTCTGGTTCATAGCACCATCCGCTTAGGCCTAGATGTCCTCACTGGTGTCTGCCAGCCCATGTCTCCTCCCTCAGACTGCCACCCCCCTTTCTAATCCAACTTCTACAGTTGCATCTCTGACTCCAGGTACTGTCAAGGGCTCCTCAGAGGTGAGAGCACTGTGTCCCCAATCCCGAAGTTTTACAATCTCATGCCCTTCACATTCTGGACCAAACCCAGCCTTATCCCCTCATTCCCTACTGCTTCTCTGCATTCAGGCTTTATTCTAGCCCAGCAGCCCTCAAATATGCCTGGTCATAAAACTCATCTAGGTTAATTGCAAAGAAGACAGATTTCTGGGTTCTATCCAAGAATCACTGAGACGAAACCTCCAAAGGATCTTTGTGGTAAACTCAATACCAGAAAGGAAGATGCTTTTGTAGGAGGTGGGCTGGACTAGGGAGAACTAAAGAAACCACTTTCAATTACTTGGTTCAATCATCTACAGTTAATTTATCTCCTACAATATCTATAGCTGCTCCTCAAATGAAGTTAGAGCACTGGTGGAAGAGGGGAAAATGTCAAATTCCTTGCTCTCATCAAAAACCTATGCTGAGTCCACCAACCACACAGGTATCTTTCTCTTCCTTTAATCATCAAACTTCCTCAAGAATCTCCTATGACCTTCCCACATACGGAAATGCCTACCAAGGTCGAGGATGTGCAAAGGCAATTCTCTAATTATGTTGACAATGAAATATGAAGACTAATTTAGAATCTGGGACTAAAGATCTTAAATCAATAGATGTTATTTTACTTAAAATAACTGAAGCAGAAATATTAATACTTATGTGTCTTTTGTATTTGTAAGCATTGTGATAACATCTATTTAATGGCTGAAAACACAGTATTCAGGGTCAGGTGGTTTTGTACTTTCAAACCATATACAAAAGATATATGGTTTTAAATTTAACATAATTACATGTATTAGATTATGCTGTTGATATCTTAAACACCGAATTGATTCATGTTAATTTAGAAAATTTAGGAAATAAAGAACAAGAATGAAATTAGCCCTTCCACAAAGTGGTAGCATGGCATGGTGACTACCACCATATGGGTTTTGGTGTCAGACAGATATGACACTTAGTTCCATCTATCTTATCACTTGTTGTTGTTGTTTAACCACTAAGTCTCAGTTTCCTCATCTGTAAAACAGATATGATACCTACCTCATCAGGTTATATGATACAGATGAATATGACAGTATGTGTGAAACATTTTAGTCCAGTTCCCAAAACTTTGTGTATGCTCAAAAAAAAAAAAAAATGCCATTTTGTACTGAATTCTGCTCTAGAAAAAAATTACTGTGTTCATCACCTTCAAAACTTAGAGAATGAATCCCTGTGGACTGTGGACTAAATCCAAATAGGTGGAATTTTAAAAACTTCTGTAGACTTATCTATTTTCTTAGAAATGTGCAGCCTAATAGAACTATTTTTGGATATTTGAGATCATCATTATGAATACTGATAATTAATGAATAGAGGACATCAGGCCACAATTTTTCTCAAAGTTCTTCTTACAGGAAGAAAGATATGGCATTCAGATTACAATGTTATAATGAGATTTAAAGTATTAATGATATAATGTCTGAGTTAAAGATAAACTTTCTTATGAAACTTTTTCATATTCATACTCTGGATTAGGCTCTTATAAATAGATAGGTTGAATCAATGAGCATAGGTATAATTATGCCCAAAGACTCTAGAGGACAGAAAAAGAACAAGCTATTAACTTACTATTCTATGAAACTTTCTTAACACATACTGCTTCAGGTCCTAAAATTCGATTTCCCAACACCAGCCATGGTTAGCTGATGATTACCTAGTGGAGTGTCTTCACCAGCTCCTGACACTATTCAGGCAATACCACACACAGGGATATCTCCTTTGAAAATGCCACAAAGCTCTCCTGCAAAAAATGGCTGTTTTGCAGTCATTCAAGCCCTTTCCATTCCACTTCTATCTGAAACATAAAAGTATCCCTTCTGAAAATGCACATAGTTTGCTATTTTGGCTCATGTCTCCTCTCCACCAAATCATGCATTTTCACAGAGGAACCTTCCTCATGGAGGTCCTACAAGAAAGGGATTTGTCTATACAGTTCATCTCTAAGTCTCCAGTGCCTGGACAACTAACTGAAAAATTCTAGGTGTTCAATCAAGGTGACTGAAATGACTAAACGAACAGATCGTCGAATGCTTGAACTTATACAAGTACTTCATAGGATTCTGTTTGAGAACATCTGACTGAATCACCGTCTACAAAGGAACTGAAGGTAAAAAATAATATTAACAATTATTAAGTACTGCGTGTGCTTTCTTCATTTTTATATAGATATCTTAATGCCTACAAGGGCTATACAAATAGGTATTACTTATAAAGAGTCTATAAGTTGAAGTACTGTAGGCGCTAAATGATTTTCTAGAAGCCTCAGAGCAAACTAACACTGAATCTCAGAATTTATATAGTGTAATTGAAAAACAATACTAAGTAATGTCTAGATTTCCATATTCTTTAGTCAAATATTCCAATCTAAAATAGTGCCTAGCCTATTATAGGTACCCAGTAAATATTTGACTTTTTAAAATCAATTTCATATATTTGGCTAATAATCTAAACAGGTATCTGTGTCAAGGGAAGAAGGGGTTAGAAAGGACAACTGCAAGCACTCCTTCTCTCATTCAAGGTCAGCACAATTGTTTTATACAAGTATTCTTTTATTCCCTTCAAAGGAAGACTAGTAATGTGCATCACAAGGTGGTACACTTTACCATGTGCTACCCTGGACAGCTTATTACAGCCACTAGAGAGTGGACCCATTGCCTTCCAGAGACCGAATGGGACTGGTTAACGTACCACTACTTGTGAGAGGGATACCACCAAGGGCACAACCTCAAATGCATTCCCAGTGACCATGGGCCCAGAAAGCACCCACGATACCCTACCTACCAAGGGCTGTTTGTCTGGCCTCCCCCACATCACCACCTGAACTATTTTATCTCCTGCTTTTATCTTCTACACACATTTTTGTCATCGGCAGGTCATTATTATCACTCTACTACCAAACACTGGGACTCTTTTCTTCTCTTTCTATTATTGCCTTTTACCAAAAAGTAACTATACAGATTATGCTTTCCAAAATGAACCTAGTTCCTTATGCTGTGAGGAAGAAAGACCACATGGAGATCCAGGTGTAAGGTTAGGGTAGACATCTCAGTTGAGGTCCTAACAAATAGCCCTTTGCAGTTGCCCCCAGCCATGTGTGGGGCAAAACTCAAAAAGCCACCAATCAGCTGGTGTAACTGTATGAGAGACCTCACACAAGAGCTGTCTTTCTGGGTCCAATCATGAGACCACGAAAGACCATAATAAACTAGTGTTGCTGAGTCAACCAACTAGTATTGGGGTGACTGACCACACTGTGATAGCCAGCTGGTAATCATTAATAGTGATGAAATACATCAGAGTAAGTCTCAACATCACAGAATGAAGTCACCAATCCAGACACAAGTGGGATTACTAACTTGAGGAGCCAATTTCTTCATTAGATTTTTTTTTTTAAATTTAATGATACTTGGTGACTTCCTTTATGCTCCAAAAGGGTCCTAATATAAAGGCATCATTACCCAACTACTTCTAAGAGAGCTTTCTGGAAACCTAGGTATTCCGGAAATCTAATTTTCAGAAAGCTTATAATATTCATCAAACCCTCAGTTACATCTTGCAAGGCACAAAGTTTTATAGGATATAAGCTAAACATACATGTTTTTCAGGGTGTTGATCATCTGTGTGTGTGTATGCGCACACTTTTTTTTTTTCTTTTTTCTTTTTGCTGTTCCAGGGATAGAATTCCGAGTTGTACATGCTAGGCAAATGCTATACACTGAGCTACACCCCCAGCATGTTAATTTATTTATTTTTTGTTGTTTTGTATTTTTAACACCACTCTATAGCAAAGTCATATAATTTAAATTATATAAAACCTGTCTGTTTCACTGGATTAAAGTATCAGGCTGACACTGACCTTCATAATTTCTTCTTGGATCAATGAGTTGGCCTTGCCAAATGCAAGAATGCAAGGCCCAAATGGCACTTTCAATACCATAATAAAAACATGTGCCCCCCAAGTTCTAATATTAAGCCCAAATTTCACTTCACACCAACAATACGATCTCAAAAGTTAGGTGAGATTTGCTGAAGACATCAGTCTGCTTTTGGCTGTCCAGAGAGTATGAAAGTGAAAGGTCCACAGACAGGCTGCATGGCTTAAAAAGGCCAAGGCCAGAACGCCTGGGTGATTCTTAGACGGGCTGATCAGTCTCTGAAGAGTCAATAGCAGGCAAGGCCATGAATCAATTTTTCAAACAGTTTATCATGGCTAACTGGAAATTCTGCAGTTCTAAGGTTTATATCATATCGGCAACCAGAAAACTTTAAAAAAATCATTACAACAGAAAGGTTCAAGGCCAAATGAAAACCAACGGAAGTCAACCCTACTGTGGGCCACATCAGAAGGGAAAGCAGGTGCTTTCCAGCTTTGGCAGGGGCTCTCCTGCAGGGGAGGCAGCCTGTGTTGACATCAAGGAAACTGAGGTCTAAGTACAGGAAAGGCAGCCATATAATCAGGTTAAATCAAAGTTTCTTAATTTGTTTTCTTAAAAAGGACTATATTTATTGAGTTTCACATAACTGTGCAACCATCACCACGATCAATTTTAGAAAAATCTCAGCACCCCCAAAAGAAACCTCTTTGTCCATTAACAGTTATCCCTCATTTCTTCCTGGCCTCTGGCATTAGGCAACCACTAATCTGCTTTTTGTCTCTAAGGATTTGCTTATGAAGTATATTTCATATAGATGAAATCATACCATATATGGTCCTTCTTTCCATTCCTTACTTGATGACAAATATTTCTACTTTAGGTTACTATGAATAACACTGCTATGAACATTCATGTATAAGTTTCATTTCATTTCCCTTCAGTATGTGCCTAGGACTGGAATTTCTGGTCAAATATTCCAATATATATTAACCTGTTGAGGAAATGTCAAACTTTTTTCCAGTGTGGCTACACCAGCATTGTGTGAACACAGTTGCAATTTCTCCACATCCTTGTCAACACTTGTATTTGTCTGTCATTTTTATTATGACCATCCTGTTGGGTATGAAGGGGTATCCCTTAGTGGGTTTCATGTGCATTCTCTCCCTTGTATTATTTATCTGATCCTCAGGACAATCTTATCAGGAAAGAACTAATTCCTATTTGGCACACAAGGCAACTGTGGACTGGAGAGGTTGAGTGACTGACTCAAAGTCAAAGTCATAAGCAGACCCTACACCCTCCAGAGCCCACTCTAAGGCACAGCACAACTACAAGGTCTCGCCTGATCCTAAGAAGGCTATATAGGTCAACCCCTGGAGATCCTTCTAGCTGTGACATTCTGGGACCATGAATTTATACTTTTAAAATATCTCTTCTCTAAGTAATTGTAGCTCTGTCCTTAATATCAGGAATATTTGGGCTTCTTTTATGAGTAGAAAGGTTTTTTTTTGAATCACAACACTAAGGCTACATACCCATCACCCATGCTCAGAGCCAAATCTGAGGTTCACCTTGAACAAGTACATAGGACCAAAAATTGTGGCTAAACCAAATAAAAATCATTCATATTCAACTGCTTTGGTTTGCCAATGATGGCAATTTCATCTTTCATTTACATTATGTGAACTAACTTCCCTCCTGGGTTCCTATTTACTATCTATCCTATCCTTATGTTCTTTTCCCTTTTTCCTCTCATCTATCAAATAAATGTTGTCCAACTACACTGTGCGTATTTGTAACCCATCTCAAATCTCTTTTGAAATAAAGTGAAGTAGTAAAGAAATAAACATACAAAATGTTTTCAAGTAGGCTTCAAAATAACCCACAGCTGCAGGCCCTTTCATTAGACTGTGTACTTTCCTAAGCAAACTATTCTCCAAGAAACAGAAAACACTGCTCTTCTCTGTACTTTGGCAGGAGGAAAAATGCTTTTATAATATTCTAAATTAGACAAGCACTCCAAAATATCTTGGGGACAAAGAAAGTTAGGCAGTTAGTGCCCAGCAGGATAAAGGAAGAAAGCAATGATTCCTTTTGTTTACTCATGAATACATGCAAAGGTTATTCCTCCTAGAACATCTCTCGGGGGTTTTGTTCCTTTTATTTATGTCTAAGATTTCCCAACACTCTTTGATGGCTGAGTGGTGCTACTGAAGGCCATAACTAATGATTTGGATTCCACAGCTTTGTAGAAAAAGTACTAGACAATTCTAGTAAATTGTCTGTTCTTTTTATGAGTACTTTTTTGATTCCACAAGTTTACCTGCTTTAATGCATCTCTTTCATTACTAAACCTTTCCTGTACACCAAAATTAAAGCACTATTACCCAAATCTAATGTATTATCCCATACAGAAAACTATAACCACAGATGCCAATCTGTGCCACATTGGTTAAATATTACATGCACATAAAAACAACTGTATAGCCATTAAGAATTGTATAGAAGCACGCTAGATGACATGGGAAAAGATCTAAGTCTTTTATTAAAGGAAGAAAGGCCATTCAACAGTATAAGGTCATATGTAAAAATGGACGTATCTATCTGTGTGTGGGGGAGTCGGTGGTTATGTAGGTACATACATGTTCATAAAGAGATAACTGGAAGAATGTGTAACAAAATGCTAATAGTTGTTATCCCTGGAGATTAGCATTTGGGGAAATTTTTATATATGGGTATGTTTCTTTGTCAATTAAGTTTTTCATACTAGGTATATATATATATATATATATATATATATATTGCTAAAACAATAAATCAATTTTCCTCAAATGATTTAAAAAAAATATCATGATATATGAAACATAGTCCTGAGTCATCAAGGAGAAACTCAAAATGAGAAAAGAAAAACATGGCAAAAGAAATAATTGCCGTAGGTCATATAAGATTGTCAGGGGCTAGGGGTGTAGCCAGGCAGTTCAGTGCTCAACTAGCACACACAAGGCCCTGGGTTCAGTCCTGAGCAGAAAAAAAAAAAAAAATGTCAGAGTGAGTACACTATAGTCATGGCACCAAAATTCAGGGGAAAAAAAAAAAAAGTGACAGGAACTGCAGAGCTACGTGCCCCTAAGAGGAGTTCCACATGTGGATGAGGTTTGCAAAGATACAGAATGGAACTGAAAGAAGTTATGCTTTCAGAATGTGGGTGCAGTGGTGAAAATGTCTATCATATTTTCCACAGACACTACACTACTTAGGGCTTCAGTTTACCTGAAGTCTAATATTCTCATTAAAAAACAGTAGAGATGGAAGTTTTAAAAAATATGATGTTTTATAAGACAACTTGGCACTATCAACCCAGTTACTGATGTGTACCTCTTTGACCCTGCATTTCCAGTTAAGTATTTACCTGGCAGAAAAACTTAAACACATGCCAAAAATGGCACATACACAAAAATCATTAAGGAAGCCGTATTTGTAGCTGCAAACATTTGAGAATACTCAAATGTGCCACAATAGATGAACGATTAAATAAATTATGATATGTCTTAAAATAGAACACCATATAGTAATAAAAGGAGCCAGGAGCTTGTCTGCAGATGTGGAAATATATTCAGTGAAAAAAAGCAAGGCAGAGAAATGCACTATATGTTATCTTTTGGGGCTAAAATGAGTAAGAACTAAGACAAACTATTCATATTTTGAGCAGATAAATAACATATGAAAAAGAATTTCAAAAAGATGATCCTAGCAGTAATAGGTAGGTTGACTTTTTAAATTTTTTATTTTATTTATTCTTATTTGTTATATATGATAGCAGATTGCAATTCAAGTCATATTACACAAATAGAGCACAATTTTTCATGTCTCTGGTTGTACACAAAGTAGAGTCACACCAGTGTCTTCAAATATATACTTAGAGTAAAGATGTCCATCTCATTCCACCGTCTTTCCTATCCCCATGACCCCTCTCTTCCCTTCCCTCCCCTTTGCCCTATCTAAAGTTCCTCTTTTCCTCCCATGCTCCCCCAACCCCCGGCCCAATCCTCATTATGAATCAGCATCCTCATATCAGAGAAAACATTCAGCATTTGGTTTTTTGGGATTGGCTTACTTCACTTAGCATGATATTCTCTAACTTCATCCATTTGCCTGCAAATGCCATGATTTTATTCTCTTTTAATGCTCACTATTTTTTTTCCATTATGACTTCTAATATTTGCACAAAATTTGTCAGTCTGAGAATGAAAGAGAACTGAGGTCACCCTAGTCACTCCAATAGACTGCAAGGCTTCCACACGCCCCTTCAACCTAACACTCACTGGTAGCAACACAGGGCTGTGCTGTCCTAGGAACAAAATAATTCAATGATTCAGCAAACCAAGGACCATCTCTGGACAATGCCAGTAACTTAAAGCCTTTTTATATAAACAAACAAAAAAAAAAGTCAGTAGATTGGACACAGTCCAAAAAACAGACTGACCTGTTTTTGTTTGGGGCATACCTCAGAAAATGCCCACAATATGACTTTATCTCTCTGACACAGAAATAAAGGGTCTTGCTAAAGGGAAGTCAATTTCAAATGAAAGCTCAGACTGACAATGTGCAGTCATAAACCCTGGGAAATTAAAAAGAAATTTTTAAATAAACACAATTTGATAGAAAAGCTGACATACTCAGTAAATACCAGTTGTGTCTTCAGAAAGACTATATGACACTTAATTGAGATTTTAAAATCAAAGGTTTTAGAATTAATCACCAAAAGAGCAAGACCTTGTGTGAGAAATGACTTCAATTCTGGGAGAAATGAAATTGGCTGTGTCCCACTGAAGGGTTATATGTATTCCAGAACCTCACTTTAGCACTGAAATTCAAGATAAGAATTCCATCTTCCTTTAAAGAACATTGAGGGTTTCATTTAAGGCAGTCTTCCTTGGCAGTCCTTCTGTACAAACCCTGTGAATTATAATACATCAAGATTCCAATGTGTTTTTAAAGTAAACAGTTTGGAGGTAGGACTGCATAACATTTGAAAATATTAGCTTTGAAGTCAGACAAATGCAGGTACAAATCCACATTCTACCACTTACCATATGTGAGACTCTGGATAAATTGCATACCTTTTATATACCTCAGTTTCCTTATCTGCAATATGGACATATAATAGTATCTGCCTTATGAGAATCTGCAATGATTCAATGAGAAACTATCAATTAAACCCTTAACACAGTATTTAACCTGGGTGCCAGCTACTGTTATGGTTGTTATCAATACCTCTTCTATTGACTAAACATACATTAGAATGAAAAGTTAAAAGAACAGACTATATCCCAAATTAAGTTCCATTTGAGTTGAAGCTTAAAATACAATTCAGAATTACGTGAAATACATGATAATATAAAACCCAAACAAAATTCAAGGAATTGTTTGATGATCTGTTTTTTTTTTTTTAAATATATAACAGATTAGTCACCTGGAGAATGATGGTTGCCTTCATAACTTTAAATTTAAAAATCCTCTCAGCTGGGTAGTTTACCAATAAACAGCTATTTAGCATTAATGGCAATGCTTATGAAATATTTCTTGCTTTTAAAATAAGCACTAGTTAATTCTGTAGCTATTAAACTGAAAGTCACAGGGTGACTGTGATTTTCATCCTCAACTCTTATTCTCCAATATTCTAAATTTGCTTTTTTATGATTCTAATCCCCCTATGAATAACTTCACAACAAGATGAATGAATCTTGTAAAAACCCTTTGGTCTTAAATTTGAAAGTCATTCTCTAACAGGGTTTGCCACACAGAAATGTTTTGAAAGGCTTTGGGATTCTGGAGTTTCCTGGAAAGATGTCTAACCTATCATGTGCCTGCTTGAAAGAAGAAAACATGGGTCCTAAAAGACATTAGGATTAATTATACTTAGTGCATGACAAGCACCATTTCTGTTTGTCATCCTCTGGGAAGCACTTAAATGTGGAATTAGCTTGAGCATTTCTTACCAGGGAGTTTTCATCAAATAAAGGAACTCTGGACTCACTGACTCGCTACTTGACCTTAAAAACATCGTTTCACATGGATATACCTTCATTTAACTTTGTAACACTCAGATTGCCCCATGAAACAGCTGACCTTTTCTTAGCCCCAAAGGCACACTGAAAAGTAAAATAAAAAATGCTTGTGAAAATAACCCAAACTCTGGGACAATACTGAAAATTCTATTCATTTTCATATTCCTTAATAATGCAAGTGGTAACAGCTACTGTACCACCAATCATGGTGACTGTGCCCAGTGACCACACATAACGAAAATGTTTCCATTTTCCCACACCATGGGTAAAGAGCCCAAGAACCACTCACTAGATGGTGACTCCTGCTCTAGTACAAATAATGCCATAATTGACAAATTCAGTCTAGTGATTATCCATGTGGGCAGTCTAAATATTTCCAAACCAACCAAACTGTAAATGATCTTAACCTAACTAACTACAACGCAGCTGCTTCACCAACCCTGGGAAAATCCTACCCACTATGGAATGCACATGCAACTTAAATGACCTAGGGAATCATACACTTTCTAAATGTCTTCCAGTATTGCTGAGGCTCATACCTAACTGACAAAGTAGGACGCAACTGCCACCAAGGCAAGAGCGCAGGGTGGGAGATGGCTTGACCCCGTGGTGTAACAACCTATGACCCACTTTTGCAAAACTGCTCTTCTCTGATGTTCTTTCACCACATTTAAGTGCAGCACTTTGCTAATGTTCTAAAAGTTAAAAAGACTCGGGGGCCATAAAGGTTGCTCCTCCCTTCAGAGGCTCTTCTTTGTTCTGCCAGAGGCAAGGAACCTCCACCCAACACTTCTGAATCAATCAATATGTATTATTTATACCTATTTAAATTCACATTCTGAACATGTCATTCCCGGTGTACTGTCAGTTTAGAAGTGCACTCTGTGTAGAAGCACTACCGACTTTATTTCAAAACAATTTATATAGGATCACCCATCATGTTTTAAGAAAAAGATAATGAATTAACAAAATTAAACTTACTGTACACTTACTCTGTGTAAGGCACAGATTTACGTCTTGTGGAGTGTCCCATTTGACAATCACAACTCAGTGACCATAGGTACTATTAGTACTACTCCCTTTTCAGTTGGGAAAAGCAAGCTTTAAAGAGGTTTGATAACTTGCCCATGGTTGACCCTTTACTAAACAGAGGTATCACAACAAAAACTTAGAAACTCTGGCTCTTTATATTGTAGTTATAATAGTATGTACATATGAACCACATAGATTTCATTTATGTAAGTTATGAAGCACAATAAAAAAGACCCATCTTAAAATGGTACTACAGGGACGTACCCCACCCTGACCTATACCCAGGCATTACCGTGACTATTGTACTTATCATTTGATGGATTTTTTTAAAAAATCATGTTTTCTCAAATGTATATCCCCTAATCTTATATCATTTACTTTTGCTTATTTTTGACCTCATAAAAATGGTATCATTCTGGGGCTGCAGGTACAGTTCTGAGCACTTGCCTAGCATGCTCAAAGCCCTGGGTTTAATCCCCAGTACCACAAAACAATATCAACAACAACAAAAGAAAAACAAACCAATATCATTCTGCATAGAGTCTTCAATAGTTTGATCATTTTTGCTCAACTGATCATTTTCTGAAACGCATTCATGCTGTTCGTTTCCACAGCAACATGATATCCCAATGTGTTGATATATAGCATTTATTCATTCTCCTATATATCTGTATATATTTTCCTGTGTTTAAAATCATAAATATGGTTCTAGACATTCTTATCAAAGTCCCCCAGCAAAGTGTGTGGAATACCCTACAGAATTCCAGGGTGAAGGATACAAGAGGTGCCAAACATGCTTCCAACTCAGATGGGCCACTTCACTACCATCAGGTATTCACTGGAGACACAATAGGTCTTCATTCTGTCCATGACATGGAGCTGCCAGAATCATTAGATTTGCTGACCTAATGGGGGTAAGGTGGTACCCCCTGTTTTACTGACTTACATTCTGTTCAACACCAGTGGCATTGTGCATCCTTTGATTTAATTCTGAGCCATTTGTCTTTCTTGATCTGGGAAATGCCTATTTTTGTGTGTTTATATTCATTCTTCTAATATCTTGAAGAAGCTCATTATGTTATTTTAGATACCAAATATCTGTCTTTTGTATGTCTTAAAAATATCCTTTCTCAGCTTGAGATTTGTGTTTCTTCATATGACATCAATGGTATCCTCTGATGAACAGCTGTCATTCACTTTAACACAGATGACTTGAACAGTCTTTAAGAAAAGACTCTGAATTTTACTTAAGAAGACCTTGTCTGGTCCAATGTAGTAAGTTTTCGTTTTCTAAAAGTTTTAAAGTTTTGCTTTTCACTTTAGCTTTCTAATAGTTAGGAAATGAGTTATATGTACAGTATAGGATAAATTTTTTCATATGGGTGTAAATCTCGTCTCAGAACTATTACTTAATACAGCACACCCTCCTTTCCACACAGATTAATCACTCACCTCTTCCTATATCATGTTTTCTATATACAAAGGTCTATTTCTGGGTTATTTTATTATGTTGATCATTCAACTATCCTCAACATCACAGTCTCATACTGACATAACATGTTCTTAGGAGCCTTTTTACTTCAAGTAAATTTTAGAATAAGCTTGTCGGTGTCTCAAAAATCTTTTAGAAAATCTGGCTTGCAACAGTGGTGACAATCAATCTAGGACAAACTGACTTCCTTACTATATAGAGTTTTCTTATCCATAAGCATGTTATTCTCCTTCTTCAATGTCTTCTAGTAAGGTGTATACTTTTTCTCCCTAAAATTCTTACACATCTTTTGTTAGATTTGTTTAATAAAGTACTACCAATAATAAATAATATCCTGTTCTGTCTATTACCTATAGGACTACTCAATCTTTCAATGTTTTTTTTTTCCTTGACTCAGTTTTGATGTATATTTTTCTTGGCATTTATCTCATCTAGATAATTTGGCATATAGCAGTCCACAGTATATTATACGTTTTTCAAATCTCTATTCAAACTACTTTTTCTAATATATTTTGTTGTTGTTGTTGTTTCCAATTTCACTGTTTTGTCTATACCTTTATCAACTCTATTTTCTTCAAATTATTATAGCTGTTTTTCTAAACAAATTAGATGTCTAGGTTATTAACTTTCATTCCTTCTTCCTGAAGTTCCTTTATTGCAGGTCCATTAAGTCTAAACTTTCTTAGTTTTTGTTAATCTAAAAATGCCTTTATGTCATCTTCATTTTTGAATATTTTAATTTTGCCTCAATACTTAGAAGAAATATCAGCATACTATAGTGATACTGCCACATCAGTGTTTATAACAGCTCAATTCACAACAGCTAGACTACGGAACCAACCTAAGTGTCCCTCAATAGATGAATGGATAAAGAAAATGTGGTGTATATACTCTATGGAATATTACTCAGCTTTAAAGAAGAGTAAAATTATGACATCTGCCAGTCAATAGTTGGAGTTGGAGAATAACATGCTAAGCAAAATAAGCCAATCCCAAAATACCAAAGGCCGAATGTTTTCACTAACATACGGATGTTAATTCACAATAAGGCAGGGGCACTAGGGAAGAATAGAGTTACCTTAGATGAGGTAGAGGGAAGTGATGGGAAGGGAGAAGAAGGGATGTGGGGATAGGAAAGATAGTAGAATGAAATAGACATTATCCCTGTATGTATATATGTGACTACATGACCAATATGATTCTGCAACATGTACACTCAGAAAAATGAGAAATTATATCCCATCTATGAATGACATATCAAAGTGCATAAATGCATTCTACTGTCATATATAACTAATTAAAACAAATTAATTTTTTTTAAAAAGAAGTTATTCCTTATCTTCATGCTTTCGTTGTTGCTATTGACATTGCTGCTGAAAGTCTGACTATTATTTTCTTAAAAGTACTCTGGTTTACTTTTCTAGCTAATTTTAAGTTCTTTTCATTTCTGGGGTTCTGTGGTTTTACTTAAAGTATCAGAGAACAGATTTCTTTCTTAATCTTCTATCACCATATTTTTCATGTTTCTGTGGACTGATATCTTTCATAACTTCTGTAAAATTAAAATGTTACCTCTCCTGCATTTTCTCTATGATTAGATTTATGTCATAATTTCTCATTCTGTCTACCACAACTTTTAGCCTCTCTCTCCCCAAATATTTATCTTCCTAACTCCCTGGGCTGCATTATTGGTAATTTCTTCATTTTATCAATTCTCTTCATCAGTGTCTAATGTGTCTAATCACTTGATTTTTTTCATCTATCTAAGCTCTTCCTGTGAGTTTGTTTGCTTATTTATTTATTTCATGCTGGCTATACCACTGGCTATATCTTCAGCCATTTTATTTTCTTTTTTGCAGTACTGAGGATTGACCCAGGGTGCTCTACCACTGAGCTACATCCCCAGACCTTGTATTTTATTTTTATTTTCTTCTAAGATAGGCCCTTGCTAAGCTACTCAGGCATGCCTCAAGTTTGCAATCTTCCTGCCTCAGCCTCCTGAGTTAGTGGGATTCCAGGCATGCACCATTGCACATAGTTGTTATATATTATTTTAACAGTTATAAGTTTCATTTCTGAAAGCTATTTCTTTTTCTAATCTGCCTAGTCATTTTTGACATTTTGTTACTTGCTCATTTTGGTGATCCTTTTATTTCTTTAAACATTTCGTATATGAGTATTTATATAAGATACGGAACAAGTATAGATGATTCTAATATCTGAATTTCGTGGAGAGCCTAAATCAGTTGTTTACTTCTAATGTTTTATTTATCTTTGGAGGAAAGTATTATTTCAAAGAAGATTTATGTTTGCTTCTGCCGGAAGCCAAGAGATATTATCCACTTAGGGATACTTCAGGCATCTTTCAAGTCTCAGGATTACTGGCTTAATTCAAGAGTCTTAGGCTCAACTTCTAATTGTCACGTTTTAAAATAAATGAAACTTCAATGTATGGGCTCAACAAAGGGCTAGACACAGCTCTCCTCCCATGATGCAGGCAGCCACATCCGCCCTCAGGCAACCTCATCCTTCCTGAGCACCACACCACCCTGTTTCAGCCTTGGGCTTTTCTCTCCCTCCCTCTCTCGCCTCTATTCTCAATGCAATATAAAATATAATCAGTGTTTGAGGCAGAGTCTACCCCTCGTATTATCCAATCTATCATAGTGCCAGAAGCAGGGGTCTCTGTCTGTAGGGCTGTACCTAATGCTAAAAGAGAGGCTACGGTTTCACTGATAACAATAACCAACTCATTTTATTTTGAACATGCACACAGCATGGGGGAAAAACACCCCAAAACTAGCAAAATTCATTCCAAAAAAAAAGGAGGAATTTTCTCCTTATAAATTCAAAAAGGAGTTTTCCATGTCTGTTTGAATTCCACTGTCCAATTCATCTGATCTTTCTAAGGCTATCGGACGTATAAATTAGATGTGCAATGTAACAGCTTCACTATCCTCAATTCCAAAACAAAAAACTTGCCCTCTCCCCCCCAAAAAAACTGGTAAGAGATAAGAACAAGAACGTCACCAAATGCTTGTTGGAGGAGGCTTGAAAGACACCTGCCCAACCTCCCAGGAAGCACAGAACCAGTCCCATTCACGATCATTCACTTGGCCAATATCTACTAAGCACCTATTTTATCATCTGTCTTGCTGAGCAATGATGACAGAGAACCAAATCAGAGGTTCCTGCTCTTCAGTGAGCTTGTATCCTAACCCTCACTTCTGTCACCTTACTTCAGTTTAAGCAATATTAAAAAAAAAAAAAATCACTGAACAAGGCGTCAAAAGCAATCCAGGCTGTAATCACTAATTAAAAACCCACTCAATCTCTACTCCAGGGAGACAGGGTGAGACCAGTGGTCTTTAAACTGGACTCTGCAAATTCCTCATTTCCCATAGTCAAAATCTTAGACTACCAGGTAGGGTATTTTTTGATGGTTCACAGGATTGTAACACCAGTGGTTTGGATCACTGTCTCATAATCTTGTCCACCTCACAGTATGCATAGAAAATGATCAAATGTGTACAGTATACTGCGAGCAGCTGATAAAGTGACTCATCCAGGAACTGCAGGACTCCAGCCGTCTCAGGCCCTGTCCAGTGCCCTGAGGGATGAGGGTATCCATTTCCTGGCTCACTGGTACCATTCACACTCTACCAGTGTGCTCTGGTCACAGATGGTAAGTGCCAGTTGAAGGTGTAGCTAGCCTCTCCTTTAGTTCTAGAGACCTTTTATGATTTTAATTCCAGTTTACATAATCTTTGCATAGTTTGAAACTCTCCGCACATTATTAGAGGCTCCCCTATAAAACGAGAACCACAATGCTTCCTGGCCCTCTTCATGGTCTGTACCGCAGTACCTCCCACTCTATGAAGCAATGCTAAAGGCTCATTCATCCATCTTGCTTCCTCAAGATGCGAAATTGCCACACACCTTCTTGCATTAGATAGGTGGTGGAAATGAGTGCCTATGTTAGTAATGCCAGGAAAATCAGAGCATGCCTGCAGCTGTCATAATGAATATAAAACCTATTACTACCAAAAGAAGATGCTTTAAGGAGATACAGCAGCTTTACCTCACCCTAGGTAGCAACCGGTAGAATGCTAACAGAGAACACTGATAAGGAGCAGCTGCTCCAGCAATAAAAAGAAGGAAATGTAAGTAACAGATATGGCAACCGCATTGCCCAAAGGCTAGTGGTTAAAGGAAGAAAAGCAGCAGACAAAATACAGGTATTTAAGTTGTAACTAAATAGCCACGTAACCCAACTATGAAATAAACTTTCTGTAAGGTGAGCTTAGCAATGTTGTTTCCTTCCAACCCAGAAGACAAGAGCAGGCAGGGTCTGACTCCATCACTTGCATCACCATCACCTGGACTGCTTATTTAAAAAGTAGACTCCTGGGTTGTGTCTGTCAGCTTTTTATTATTGTAACCAACAACAGAGATCATCCATTTGTAAAGAGAAAAAGGTTATTTTCGCACATGGTTTGAAAGATTTCAGTCCATGGTCACTTGGGCCTGTGGCAAGACAACAAAGCATGGTAGGGAGCACACGAGAGATCAGAGCTACTCAGCTCATAGCGGCTAGAAAACCAGAAACAGATGAACAGACAGACACACACAGACTAGTGTTCCACAGTTCCCTTCAAAGACACAGTCCCCAATGACCTGAAGACTCCCCACTAGGTGCGACCTCGTAAAAGTTCTATCACCTCCCAAAAATGCCTCTGGAGAACAAGCTTATTACACATAGGCCTTTAGGAGCTAGTCCAGACCCATTATATATATATAATGGGTCATGGCCCCAGACCAGTCAAATGTGAATCTCCGGTTATGGAGCCTGGGCATCTGCATAGTAAGTGTCAGAACCACTAACCCAGGCATTAAGTATCTGTGAGGAAGGTGGACAGGTGACTATCTCTGTAAGAGGTAAAATAATGAAAAACAGAAGGACTCCCAAAGAAATGGCATCCAATCACTGAAAACTTTGGTGGAGAAGGAGTTGCTTCAGATGTATTCCTGAAACCTTACAATTGGTCCTAATAGGTAAGTAAGTTCATTGTAATTGTTTAATACACACACACACACACACACATACACACACACGTTATATGTGTGTGTGTGAGAGAAACCTTTCTAACTTTAAAATTCATCAGTAAATTAAGAAATCAGATATCTTATGTTTAAAAACAAAAAAAAATCATAGTTTTTCTAAATGAATTTCAATAGGAGTCCTTAAAAATGTATCACCACTGTGTGCGTTGGCAGAATAGCGAGAACCAGCAGCTTTACCTAAAAGCAAGGCTGTGGCTGCTAGGTTATTATGCTCTACAGAAACAGGAAGAAAGAATGAAAGAGCAGGATGAAATCCACTAACCTCAGACATTCATTTCCTTAAGAAAATAAAAGGCAATCCTCACTTGACATTTAAATACTTCCTTATGCTCACACGTACAATACACCATTCCTTCCTTACAAAACGTTCCCTGATTCACAATAAAAGGGAGAAAGCAAAGGGGGGGGGCTTCATGAAATCCCTGTTATGATCCAGACACTGCACAAGCGTCAGATATAAATTGTCACATTTCAACTCCGCAAGAACCCTTAAGAGTAGGGAAGGTGAGGAAATCAAGACTCTGAGAAAGCTTGATGACGTCGCCCAAGGTTCAAGGCCAGTCAAGGGCCAGTGGGGATGCAGTCTCAAGGTTAAACTTTTTAAAAATGTCTCAGGCAATCATTCAAGGGGAAAAAAAAGAGAAAGAAAAAATGGACTTTAGAACTCTAGAAGTTACAAATGGCAAAAATCCTAGGAGATTTAAACCAGGTATGTAACCAAAGCAAATAAAACCGGAAAAGTGCAGCGTGGAAATGGCGCGATGTGATCTGTGCCTGGAAGTGCTCGGCGTGCCCAACACCTGGGACAGCACAAATGGCTGATGTGGAACATCCATAATGAGCGCTCTGAAGCCATCAGCCAACAGATGAGGAAAATGGCAGCCGTCGTTCCTTTCAGGCTGGCAGCTGGTTTATCATTTGTTAGTTCTGGACAGAAGAGATTACAGTGACAGAGTAATGGGCGAAACACCTCCCAACACTGCACACTCAGCCACACTGAAAACAGTTCCCTGTCCAAGAACAGGCTGCGGAACGACAGGGCTCCCCATACCTCTCACTACCAAGGACTCTTTCCTAATGTCTGGAAAGGCCCTAAGCGTTCAGAACCCCAAGTTGTGACCTACGTCACCAGCTCCATATGGATCAGCTTTAATATGCCGTACATTCTAATCTCTCTTGGAGTTACTGAAGGTCTCAAGATTGCAAAACTGCCAGGAGATCTGGAATTCTCTCTGCAAATCAGCTAACTACATATCTAGGAGAATAATGAAATAAATGCACCTACATAAAATTTTAATACTGAAAATAAATAATAAAATTTAATAACATGCTAGGCACTGAACTAAGCATTTCTGGGTGTCTGTGTATGTGCACATGCACTCCAACATGTAATAAAATACTATCCACGGATGAAGAAGCTAAGATTCAGGCTTGGGTTTGAAATACAATGCCTCCCATTTTAGTAAGTAAATATCAGTAAGGTGATATGCATCAATAATTATAAGCCATAAGATGGGTGCAATGGCATGGACCTCAGGAGGCTAAGGCAGGAGGATTGCTTGAGCTCAAGAGTTCAAGATTAGTCTTATCAAATAGCAAGACCCCATCTCTTTAAAAAGAAATTATAAGTCATATATTCTTTCATCAAGCAATTCCATTCCTAGGTCTTTATTCTAACAAAATAGGTAACATTTGAGCAATAATCCATGTACACTGATATGCATCCCACTGTGTTTAACAATAAAAAACTAGAACTAATCTAAATGTCCACCAAAAAAGAAACAATTATTAATTGCAGTCATTCTTGCAGTAGAGTATTATCAGGTAAATATGTCAGCCTATAAAGATATACACAAAGATCTGAAGTGAAAATGCAGTTGAGATACAGAGCAATAACTACAGCACAGACTAATCTCATATTCTGGGAAAATGACTCTTTGAACTGAAATGCAGTTCTGCTGAGGATGAAGGGGGCTGAGAGTCCCAACTAGAGGAAACAGCCCCATGTACAAGGGCCAAAAGCAAACAGACACATGGAGAACTGGGGATAGAGAGTGCAAGAGAAGGTTTAAGAATGAGAAAGGAACTGGCCCATGTCCACACAACAACCTCCTTCAAAGGGGCACAGTGGCACATACCTGTAATCCCAGTGACTCAGGAGGCTGAGGCAGGAGGATCGTGAGTTTAAAGCCAGCCTCAGCAATTTAGCAAGGCCCTAAGCAACTCAGCAAGACCCTGTCTCTCTATATAAAAAATATATTTTTAAAAAATAATGGCTGGGAATTTGGCTCATTTGTTAGCACCCCTGGGTTCAATCTCTGGTACCAAAAAAAAAAAAAGAATCTAGTTTTCTCCCTAGAAATCAGTGAGAAACCAGTGAACAGAATGCATGTCATAGAGGAGGCACAGGCAATATAGCAGCTTTTCAAGGTAGCCCCATGAGTGAGTGGCAGAGCCAGGGACTAGCTAAAATCTGTCTCAAGAGCTGGGGTTGGCCTTCACCTTCAAGCACTGACTTTGGTAGCCCCAGCTCCCTCACCAGGGCTCCTCCTGGGCCTTTGCTCTGCCCATTTCCCACAGCCTTCCTCAAAGCCAGTACATTTCTCTTAATCCAGGGGCCTTCCCTGGTCCTCCCCAATTTACTTACATCTGCTAACAAACTGGGTATAAAACAACCCAAACAACTTCAGATGGCCTTTCAAATTTGGGTTCAATTAAAGGCTGCTGTTTGCATTCCTTAGCTCTATTTTTGCTTTGTAAGTTATACAAGGGTTTCATTACTTTGTGTGTGTCTGCGATAAAAAAATAAATAAAAGTCATTAGGCACACTTCGAGATCAGTATTTGAATCTGTCAGAAGTAATTCAATGGAAAGCTTAAAAAATCCTTTATCAAAGCATGGCCTTAACTGGGTCCCTTCGATTTTAATTTGTTTTAAAACTACTGACTTTAAAGTTAAAAAAAAAAAACAAAACTTGCTTTTTCAAAAAAGAAAATATAATTGAATCCTGAATCTCTATTAAGCCAATCACATTTCATTAGACCAAAAACAAGTACATCCTGCCCCCACCCTCAAGGTGGTTTTTCAGGGTCCTGTACCCACTGCTCACCTCAGCATATTCCCTGAGACTGAATGACCACAAAGTGAGGGAACAGGAAGTGAAGCACTTGAACTTCCTCCCCTTGACAGTGACATTATTCTTTCCCTAGGATGTGCAAAATTTCCATTTTTTTTTCCATGTCCTTCTCTTTCCCTTCTCCAACATGCCATATTCATTTTAAAGATTTGCAGGATCATGATAAAGAAAGTTTAAAATTATTTCTCCTAAATGAGGGAATAAATTATAAGTAATCCTGCATTAGAGAAAACTAAAATTAATTCAAATCTAGTTTTAGAATACCTCATTAATTAAATATGGCTTCAGGTAAAAGGAAAATGTATGTACTTGCTGGCTGCGAGAAAAAATTAAAATAGAAAATATGCTCAACTGTAGAGACAACTTTTTTTTTTTTTTTTTTGCTGTCAAACAACCCAACGTCCGAAATTCATAATGATTAGATGATAAAATTTAAAAATTCTATTTTAAGAAAGGGCAGCAAAGGTGAATCGAGGTAATTAGCCGGCCCAGGACTCTCAGAAAGTTGATGAAAAAAAAAGAAATGTAAACCTGAGTCCTACACTTGACACTCAGGAATACAGCACCAACTGAAAAATACCTTGCCATTCTCCTTTAAAACTAAAAGATCTGCTTTACCTCCCTCATGCTCTAACATTAGCTCCCACAAAGGATATCACCATGACTCCACAATTTTGCTCCCTGAGCTTCTGTCCAAAAAATAGTTATTAATTGACCAAGGCAGTGCTGAGCACTGGGGACACGGTGAATAACGTGACACCGATTCTGCTTGTGAAGCTCACAGGACGCTGCAGGAGGTAAAAGTGTAAGGAAGCAAACTACAAGTGACACCAAGTACAACAAGGAATTAGGCCCAAGAGGTAGAAGTTGTGCTGGTGAAAGACCAGGCCCAGGAAGGGAGTGGGGGGACCCTATGAGAAAGCTTTACAAAAGAGGTCTTAGGCTCAAAAAGGTGCAAGTTCAGGAGGAGTTTTTCCAAGCAGTCAGGCCCTGGTGGATTACCAAGGATGCTCAGGGAGTGTGGGATGCACAGGTAGTGAGGTAAACAGGCATGCATGCAGTTCTCTCTGCACATGTATGTAAATTAAGCTTCATGTACACAAGCATTTGGAAAAAGTTAGCAAATCTCCCCAAAGTAAAAATGATTGCATTTGAATATGCAGACCTCAACATGTAACTGAACATGATGTGAGAACACTGACTTGCCCATTCATTTCCAGTAAAAGAGAAAAATCAGTTCTCTACAAAGTTGTAAAAAAAAATAGTATCTTTTAAAATACTTTCAGCCTATACATCTTTTGTTTCTTATTCTCCAAAAGTTGACCTCTGAGATTTGTAGATGTTTACAAAGCTCAGTGTCTTCAAAGACACTTCCAATCTAAAAAAAAAATACACACACTTCCCATAAATAGGGACCAGCAAATCACAATCTCCAGGGTGAAAAGCCAATGTTCCTAGTCAAAAGCAATCAGAAAGGAGCCACTATTCCAGAATATATGCTTTTTTTTTTTTTAAACCCAAATCACCCTGTGCATTGAAAACAATTCCCTATGATGCTTTTCTCTTGTCCTTTCCTCTGTGCTTGTCTGTCTAATTCACCTCCAGCACCAACAACAATCAAGTTCTTATAGTGCAAAAGGAAGAACTCCACAGCTGCAAGGGTTTGTCTAGTAAGTATGCCTGTCCTGAGTCTGAAATGTACTATTCTGATAGCACCCCCTAGTGACCAAAAGCACCACTCTGACCAAACTCTGTCTTCTAAACCAAACAAAACCAAAGCATTTAAAATTTAAAAATTGATGAACATATCCATGAGCTTACACTCTGGGAGTACCTGTCCCAGTTACAGTCCCAATTAAACCAATAGCTTTAAACTTTCTAGTCTACTGTTCTCTCAGCTCCAAAAATAGGAAAAATAATATCCTCCATCACCATTGTCCTACCTTTTATCTGTGTGGGCTCCTGGATGAGATATACAAGCAACTATTTATATATTTATATATTACCACTGTTTGTACACAAGAGTAAGAAACTAAGCAGAGAGAAGTCTGCACTCTCAGGCCCATTTGAATCATCAGGAGTATTTTATATTAAATCCATAATATATGGAAATTGTTGTAGAGGTCTGTTTACTTGCCCTTCATGATTAACATGCACTTTGAATACTCCCTACCTTTATTTACTCAGCTCTAAGGAGAACTGCAAAAACCAAAGAACTTTCTGGAAATAGCTTGCCACCACCCCAACTGTATATAAATTTGACCCCCAAATACTGGAAGTTCTCTAACCCTATCTTCAAAATTGAGACTTTTTGTTCTGACACGAATAATGTACATTTCTTGGATTTGGTAACAGAAAATGTAATATAAATAAATTAATTTAAATTTAAAATAAAAGTGGTAACAATGAAAAGTACTTAGACCATCACCTTGAATCCTCTGACAAATGAAACACCCCCGACTGACTAAGGCTGCTGCTTGTGTTCATAGATCAGTAGGGAGCTAACCTACCTTTTATCCCTTATTACCAGACTGGTCTGATACCTTTCAAAAGCCAAAACTTTTACTGTTTGACTAAAACTTACTGCTGCCCTCTACTGGGAAAACTTGGAACAAAACTAAAACCAAGCATGTCTCTATTTGCACCTCAGAGTCTACTGTTGGAAGCAGCTGTTACAGTAGCAGCAGAAACAGAACAGCAGCAGAGGTGTGGCCCATAGCAGCAGCAGTCCTTCAGACTTATGAAAACAACAGTGGCATCATAATGAGGAAATTGTAATAATGAAAGCAACATATGTGATCATAAATATAGTAACATTTGCTATAATGATGATAACAAACATTTATTGAGTATTTTTTCCCAACCACTGTGCCATGCATGTCCTATGAGTTGCCAAATTCAGTTCTCCCAACATGGGAGGTATTACCTTTGCTGCTTAAGAGTGAGAAGACGAGTTTCTGACAAGTGCTTAATAACTTTGGATGCTATTATATTCTCCCTAGACATCTCTCTACGCTTCAGATTCTCCAAAGCCCTTTTATCCCCTTACTCCCTTTGCACCTGCTCAAATTCTGGCAAACTTCCCAGGTTCCTACTGTGATGCTTTTAGCATCTCCTAGTGCTCATAAATAGAGTGGACACCCTCATGCTGAGAATGACAAATCTACACCCCTTTTCCTACTTACTCTATGTTACTCTGCTTATTCTTGTCCACTCCTTTTTCCTCTTCTTCCTCTTGAGGTATGATTTAGTAGAAAGTGAACAGAACCAGAAATAAGAATGGGGTCCCACTCCTGCCTCTGCCAGCCTTGGGACTTTGGGCAGGTCCTTCCACCTCACACACTTTCATGTGCTGAGTATGGTAATACAGCTGCCCCATCTGTCTTCAAGTATAACTGTTCAGCACAAACAAAGAAAAGCTATGAGAGTGATCTGAAGAATATCTGATGCATGTGCATTTAATTCTTATTGCTCTATGTCTCTTCACAAATACACACATCAAACTTGTCATTGGTAGAGAGGGTTTGCTACAATGAGAGAAAGTCCTGGCTCTTTCCCAGTGCCTGCATCTTGATGAGTCAGGAAAGAAAATATAAAGACAGTAGAACAGGAAGCAGGGTGAAATCATGATTGTATTTCTTTTCCTTCTGGAGGGTTTCTATGGACTTTTTCTCCATTTCCTGCAAGGCAACAGCAGTAGAAGACATCTCCATCGTCCACCCCCCACTGTCAGAACTCTCTTCAATCCTGCCTTCTCTACACACTTAAAAAAAAATGTCCATTATTATGCAGACACAATAGTCATTCTCCTTATTTACATGATTATCATGACATCACTGTGGACCAAACCCCCATGGCATGTCAAACACACAGCCAGCCATCCTGCACAGATCAGCGCTCATCACCCTGCAGCACTGAATAACGTGGCTAGCTCCACTGTATGGGTTAGGCCCAGAGAAGGTAGGCAGCTCACCTGATGAAGGGAACAGCTCTGGTATCCTTCTTTTCAGCCCAGATGCAGGAAGTAGAGCAGTACCATCTTCACTTCCTGCCTAAATCTGCTAGCAAAGTGATCCTTATGTACCGGATCACTTAAAATCAGGGAAATCCTACCATTGACATCCTATGAATGTGCAACTATAAAGACATACACCATAAATATTTCCTTGCAAAAGGAAAGACCATTCTAGATTAAAGGAGACACAACAACTAAATAATTCCAGGATCAGACAAATGACATTAATGGGAAAATTGACAAAATTAGCAAAACTCTGGTTAGGACCTAAAGTTAAATAATAGAATCAGATCAATGTGAATTTCCTGATTTTGATAACCGTACTGTTATAAAAACACATAGGGCAAGTTATTGATACACAGTATTAAATAAATGTGAATTGTAACTATGTCTATTCATGGATTCCTAAGCACACAGGAGGATCAAATAGGGCCAACATCCTTAGGTCCTTAATACGAGAACAACCTCACAGGCTCACATAAGAAATTCTGCTTAGTGGTACAAGACTATAAACTCAGCTACAGAAGAAGCTAAGGAAGGAGGATTGAAAACTCAAAGCCAGCCTAGGCAATTTAGTGAGAACATGTCTCAAAATTTAAAATAATAATAATAATGGACTGGGAACGTAGCTCAGTGGTAAAGCAATCCTGGGTTCAATTCTCAGTATCAAAAACAAAACAAATCCAAGAAAGACAAAAAGAAATAAAAATTCTGGGAACCCCACAAATGTGTCCCAATCTTTCCAAAATACAATGGTTCTACCCACATGTGGCAATAATGCGATATCCTCTTCACCTTCTGATAATAACTAATCATTTTTAAGTTTCCCCTTATGTGGTTAAGAAAATGCAGGCAAAAGCTCTGCAGCAATTCCACCTCCCATGAAAACACAGAAAACCACCTAAAAAGCACTGGGTACTGCTTCTCCCACCTTATCCCTTTTCTGGCCAATATGCTCTTGGCTGAGCAGTTGGCAGTTAGACATGTGTGTAACTACTAACTCTTTGCCCTTTTATCCCACCACATGTGGGTTTCAGAAAACACCTGAACATGAGGATGGGTGCGCTGACTCAAGGTTCCCATCACTGGCATAAAGCTTACACCCCAGCCAATGCTGAGAACTGCATGTTCCTACGGAAGATGCACATCGCCCTAAGCATCTGAATTCAATTTTAACAGATGATTGACATCCTTCCCCACCTACTAAATTGAGTAAATGACAAAACGCACGTGATTAAGCTTCCAAATCTCCAAAGCTGGCTGGAGACAGGCCCTTAGAGAGTCAGCTGAGAGGCAGTAATGGCATTAAAGCCCTCTCTTCTCATGCAGAAAGATAAGTGAAAAGTTGAAAAGAAGTTATACAACTGCACTAAACTCTGTTCTCAAGGGTCTTCACTGGCATGTTCTTACTTAAGACTATATAGACCACCTTAGGATCCAAGAACATCAAATCTCTCATTACCCTTCACTGTATGCCTCAGGTAAGAGAGAATTTCCATTTTACAGACAGAAAAATTAGCAGCACCAAAGAATCAAGAAGATCCCTAAACAACACTGTCTATAGGCAAAAGAACCCAGAAGGAACCAAATACTCCACAATAAGAAAACAAATATCCTTAATTTCTGCAATTCACACACACATACACACACACATACACGCATGCACGCACGCACAGTTTATAACACTAAATTACCAGAAAAGCAACGGTGGTATCTTATTTATTTATTTTTTTCCTGAATTAAAACCTGGATGAAGACAAATTGCCCACCCTCATGGAATTACGTGGCTTCCAACCAATGCATTGCAGCCTGGCCAAACAATGTGACAGGCTTCTCGCTCTCCCTTGCAAAAGAACAGCACTGGTAGGCTCTGCAGAATTTTATGGAAGCAGTTGCAAGACTAGCCTATATTTTTTAAATATGAAAAACATTTGTGTTAAAAAAAAATCTCTCTTATTGTGGTCACCATAGGGAGAAGAGCATGTTGCCTGACTGTCTAAGAACTTTACTAACAGAACCAGTTGTCATTTAAACAATAGTGCATGCATGAATTATTTCTTTCTATTTTAAAACAACAAACTGAAGTGACAAACATCAAAGCACCAGCATCAATAAGAAGCCTCTGAGGAACAAATCTACACCTTGGAAAGCAGAACAACCAGGAGACACCGGAGCAAATAGGAAAGCAAGTAGCTGAAAAGACCTCACTAAAAAGAAAGAATGAAAGACACAAGTAACATGAAAGACCTTTGTACCAAATTTGAACAAAAGCAACTTAAACACTGTAAAAAAAACAAAACAAACAAACAAAAAAAAAAAAAAACAGGGAACTGTGAAGACATCCTAGAATAAAAGTTTCCATTGCACTTGAGGATTAAATTAACATTTACTGTCTACAGCCAAGTCTGCACGAGAAGTTTCCAGGAAGGACCATCAAGTTTGCTGACCAACATCACAAGGTAAAGACAGGGAAGGAGGTGCTCACTATTAACAGGAATCCTAGGAGCAAAAGTCTGCTAGGCATTCAGGGATTCAAGTGAGTGGAAAACAGTTCCAAATGGCCTTTCCTCAGTTTATTAAAGAACATGTGATCACTCAGCCAGCACTCACCTCTGGGCACATCTCAAGAAGAAGAAATGCACTCTGCTGATGATGGCAAGGAAGCAAACCTGCCAGCACTGAAATCCCAGCTCCTCAGGAGGCTGAGGCAGCAGGATCAAGAGTTCAAGGTCAGCCTAGGCATCTTAGAAAGACCCAGTCTCAATATTAAGCTTTTTAAAATGGGATGGGGATGTAGTTCGGTGTTAGAGTGCCCCCAGTTGAACCCCCAGTTCTGAGCAAAAAATAAAATAAAATAGAGAAGTTATGGAGGGTGGAGAGAAGTTATGGAGGGATACGTGGAGAGGACCTTGTGAGTGATCAGATGGAACAGGCAAGGTAGGGAGGAGGTATCACATAGAATCCCAGTGTCCTGAGGCTGGGGGAAGAAATACAATGCACAGGAAGCTTGGGAGAGATGGCCAACTGCTTGCATTCGAGGTGACTAAAAGGCTGGCCAACTGTGCAGCACTAAGATGAAGGTCTTAGGCTAAAGCTCTGCAAAGGAAGCAGGCCTAGAAAACCTTGCTGGCTATGAGGAAACAGCTAACAGGATGAAAACAGGTGAAACTTCAGTGAAGAAGAAAGCAAAGCCAAATACCAAAACACCAGTCCTTTGCAGAGGTGTACTGTGCAAGCCAATGGCTTCCAAACTGCTTTTATCCTCTCTGGCACAAAGTTTAGAAATCCCACCAAAGGACTCAGGGCCAGACTCCAACACACAGGGAATCTCTCCAGGCTCCACCCTCAGTCTGCAGTTAAGGAATCCTCAAACTCTGGTCAGGCACTTCTGGGTTCTAATCTGCTGCCTCAGACAGAGGACTTCTCTGTGCTGCCTCGGTACATGCACCACAGGATGGACTGTCTGCCCAGGTTCCCCTGTTCCCTCAGAGACAACAGGGGGACCAACATCTCCAAAGCAAAAACAATACAAACCACCAAGTTCTGCTGGTCCAGGAGAGGAGCTCAGATATCTACACATAGTGGGTCTGTCCTTGAAGTCTACTTTAAAATTTGTTTAAACAATTCTAAAAGCATCACCTAAATGCATTTTCTACATTATGTTCTAGAAAAGGCAACCTATTAAGTTAACCTTCATTACTTATACCCTGGGCGTAATGACATGCATTCTCTAAAGCACATTTCTTTGCCAATTTTATTTAGAGCACAGACAACTCAGATTCATACCAGCTTTGTTTATAACTTTAACAGGGGCCAGGGGAAGAACCTCCCTTTCTAAATTCTATGACTATGTAAATACTTTAAATTATAAATGTTTAATATTTAAAATCAAGCTAAACCAAACCAGTAGTTAAATTTTGTTAGAGTTCATGCCAGAATGAACTTAATTACAAATAAATAAAACTCTACATAAATGCAAACATCAATAAATACACTCACACATACATGCCATTTTAAAAATCTAAAAACTAGAATGGAAAATTTTTCAGATTGCCATTAACGTAACTTAGTCAGCACAGGTAGACTACAAAAGAGATCACAGATCTTTTACGAGGAAAGAAATATGTCCCAGAAACATTCAAACAACCATGAAAAACAAGAGTTTGTCATTTTCCATTTAAAACTGTGTTTAAAATTGACCATTCCTCTTTTGTGGATCACAAAGAAAAGATATTCAAAGGTATTTTTACCTCCTCAGTATTCCAACCTCATCCACTCTGACCTTCTTTCAACAAAGATGATAAATGGAAAAATGAAATCATTTGAGTTTCTCACAGTTTCCACACACGAACACATAACAGCAAACCCAGCTAACCAAAAGGCAAAGGCAGTGTGTCTAGGTGATCACTAATCAGGACTAAACAACATGTCCTGAGTATGTGGGAATCATTTCCTTGGATGGGGTTCGGCTCCTGCAGGGCAATGGGACAGTGGCGCTTACCTTCTTGGCTCTTTGGGCTATGTCTGGCGTTCTGGTAAGCAGCTTCTCAATCAGGTACTCTCTGTTCTGCAAAACAAATGATCCCAACAGTTTAACACCAAACATGATACATATGAATTCACAGTGATTTCAAAATAGCAGATTGACTTGGGTTTTTAAGCATGTTACCTTGGCTTTCTGGAAGAATTTGCATTTTAAAAGTTCTGCTGCTGTGGGCCTGAAAGATCAATAATAAATTAGAGTTGAAACAATGATCACTTGATAAATACACTGCCTTGATGATACAACTTAACCTTACAGTATTTCTGGAAGACTAATTTTAGGACTAGCAAAACCAGAAACTAAATTAATCATGAGTTTCGGCACCAAATAAAATAGTGCCAGTTTTCCAGTTCTTTCTAAACACCTCTACTGCACAACACATAAACTCCTGTAAGTTAAAAGCTTGGGGCATGATCAATTTTTCATTCTTCATTCTTACAGTTCACTAAGTGAATTCAGTGTTTCTAAAAGGTGACAGACTGACATGTCTGTAAGCTGAATTCCTATGTTTATTAAGAAACCCTACAAGCAGCAATCTGACCCTGTCAAAGAAACTATAGCCTACTGTGCTCTGTGATTGCCCAGGAGCAGCAGTTACTGAAAGGGCCCACAGATCCTGTGTCCAAGCTCTGTCTGCCTGGTGAAAGAACCTGCTTCAAGTGTACATGCACCACTGTTCTCAGAGGAAGGTAAATGTGGTGGAGATTAATAAATTGCAACTTCAGCTGGGCATGGTGGTGCACGCTTGTGATCCCAGGTATCTGGGAGGCTGAGGCAGAAGGATGGACAGCTTGAAACCAGCCTGGGAGACTCAATGATATACTGTCTCAAAATAAAAACTAAAAATGACTGGGGATGTAACTCAGTGGTAAAGCACTCCTGGGTTCAAACTCTAATACCATCAATCAATCAATCAATCAATCAATCAATAAAGAAATACATGCAAATTGTGGTGTTATTCAACTTGTTTCTCCATCCTATATTTCCTTCAAACTGAAAGTTAGGTCTGAAGGGTCAATTAGGTTTCACGTAGCATCTGAATGGTGATATGATGCTAACAGTTTTTCATATTTTATAGCATTTCAGATTCAGATTTTAGACTTTTGAATCAGGGATACATAACTGGTAAAGTCTGCAAATATTCCTAGATCCAAAATAACCTCAGAAATCTGCAACATTTCTGATACAAACATTTTTGCTCCCAGGTACTCCAGCTGGACTTCCTACACTTCTTGCTGCAGCATCTCAGGCACAAGTTCTGTGAGGCTATTTCACTGTTAGTGATGTTAACTTTAACCACTTGGTCCCCAGGCCCAAAGCTCTCCACTGTAAATGTAGGTTTTCCCTATTGCAATTAGCAAGTATTCCGTTGGGTAATACTTTGGCACTGTATGAATATCATGTTCCTGAAAACCTTTCCCCTAATGGCTTTAGCAAAGTGGCTTTAAATAATTGTCTCATGCAAAGTGGCAGAAGACTAGCTTTTTACTTCTATCATTCATTCTATGTTTAACCGACATTCTTCCATTAAGAATTATTTCCTAGGCTGGGGTTGTGGCTCAGCGGTAGAGTGCTTGCCTAGCATGTGTGAAGCACTGGGTTCAATCCTCAACACCACATAAAAATAAAAATAAAGGTATTTTTTCTATCTACAACTAAAATTTAAAAAAAAAATATTTCCTTCACCAATAGCTCCTTCTAATAACTTGGAATTGTGAGCTGAGGGTATAGCTCAGTAGTAGAAAGCTTGCCTAGCATGCCCACAGCCCTGAGTTCAATCCCCAGCACAGAAAAAAAAAAAAAAGTCACACAGAAAAAATTTACTAAATCTAGAGTATAGGACAGTTGGCCAGACATCTCCCCAAAGGGAAAGGGAAAGACATGAGGGAACTCTTCCAGATTGCAACAGACTTAACAAGATATAAAACCAAATGTAATACATGACCTTTGACTGAATCCTGCATTTGGAAAGAAAGAGACAAAGCTACAAAAGACACTTGAAAATGATTAGAGAAGTGTGAATGTGCTATATAGCAGTAATTTTAGGAAGCTACTATTCATTTTCTTAGGTGCAAAAAAGTATTGTGGTTATGTAGGACACATTCATTTTAAAGGCAAGCGAAGTATTAAGTCTATTATTCACTTTGTTTTAAACAGTTGAGCAAATGTTGGCAGAAAATATGGGAAATGTTAATAATTGTTAAATTTAAATCCTAGTATAGAAATAAGCATTTTTCTATTTTTTCACATTTTCTGTATGCTCTAAATCCTGGGAGCCTCAAAAACTGGGAGTTGTGTAAGCATCATTGAATATCATTGGGCATTCTTTCAGGCAGTGATTACTAAAAGTACAAGGAGTATTACACTGGGGCTGGGCATGCAAATTTAGAAGATTCCTAGTACTTGAAATGATTAGAAACCATGCTTCAGAAACTGGAAGCTCCTCTAAAGTGTTCTTAGGGACCAAACCCAAGCATGAAAAAGAATTAGGAGACACCATTGAGCACATCGGTGCCACAAACAGGGGCCATAAGTGTATTTCTGGGCAGTAAAATTTTCTACTTAAACTGTTATTACTTTTTCTTTCCTCAAATTTCAAGTGGAACACTGGCTACAGTTACCTGACAAAGGACCTTAAGTCTCCATATCCACTACAATAAATAGCTAGCAAATTGCTAATTGCTTTGAGTAAATAAAGGCCTAAACAACAGGTGGGCAATATTCCTTGGTAAACTCATTATATTTAAGAATCTGCACCTTGGTTAAAAAGCACAGAACTTAAGAAAGAATCTAGCCATTTTTAATGACGTAACTTTGCTTATTATTTTAATGCCTACTCATCCTGATCATCAGCAATATTTCTAGCTTTTTACTTCTATCATTCATTCTATGTTTAACTGTCATTACACAGGGGCTGAGAAGGATTTTTGTGGCCCATGTGACACCTCACAACATGAAACAAAAATTTAAAAACCAAGAAGGTGGCTGGGTCTGGTGGTGTGCCCCTCTAATCCCAGAACTCAGGAGGCTGAGGCAGGAGGATCATGAAAGCCCAAGAGCTGAAACCAGCCTGGGCAATGTGGCAAGTGCTGTCTCAAAAAAAAAAAAAGAAAGAAAGAAAGAAGGAAGAAGGAAGGGAAGAGAGAGAGAAGGAAGGAGGGAGGGAAAAGAACACTATAAATAACTTAGATTTTCTCTAAAAAGTAAAAGCAACTCTGAGATCAAGATGATTAAGAAAGTCAGGGCCACTATTTTGTTTGAAACCCTCATGGTCTCATCTCTGGCCAACAGGTAAAACAGACTCCTAGTTCATCTCTCTGACACCTCTTGCTCCTCATTCACTGCATCATCACAATGCTGCCCATATTAGTACCTAAGAGGGGGAAAAAAAACTGACCCTTTCTTATTCATCCTCAGAGATTTCCATGGCCTGAAATAAAAGAAAGTTTTCTAGATCTGGATTCCTCCATCATCTCCCTCATGCCCACGTACTCTCTCCTTCAGCTACAGTGATGTTCTCACCCATCTCTTGATCTTTCATGACAGGGAGCACAGTGATTTTCCTGCTTCAAATTTTTCCATAACCAACTGGCACACCTTGCTCATCAGTCAAGAAACAATTGAGATGTCATCATTTTCAAAGGCACCTCTCCCAGCTCCTGGAGATAGAATGCACAGCTCCGACCCCATGCTCACCATGCTCACCCCGCACTACACACACACTCCCACTCTCCATTCATATGGATCTATGGCCCCACCTCCACTTCACTGGCTCAGGAGCCCTTCCAAATCGGGAACTACACAGGATTTATTTTTATATTCCCAGTGCCTAGCACAGAACAGAAAACTGCGGTAGCTGGATTTCATATTATCATCATCTATGAGGTGAAAGTGACTTTGCTAGACATGTGGACCCAGTACTGTAACTCCTGCAGCTAGATTTAGTCAGGACCCAAATCTAAGCATCTGTTCAGTACAGTGGGGATTGTGAGAAAGATGCAATAAAAAGGAGACTTGTGCTAGTGGAAAAGAAAAAAAAATTAGGGACAGGAAAGAGAGATACTTAGCAGAGAAAGAGGTGCTGAGCTGGGGAGTCAAAATGCCTCCCTTACCCTCTCACCTCTGTGCCTCCCATTCTCCTTGTGCACAGGAAAGGTCAAGTCTAGCACCAAAGTAGAGAGGAGGCTGGGAAATGCCAGGCATACCTTCAGCTCCAGGACTGGGAAAAGGCTTTCCCTTCCCCTGCAAGGTCATTTCTATGGTAACCAAAACTGTAAAGGGGAAAAGCACAAAAGAAAACCCCTTCCTCTGCACTTCTCTCCACCTCTGGCCTTCATCAGTAAACATAAAAATATGATGATGTAAGAAATTGAAAATGGTTCAAAAAACCCACAATCTCCCCCCACCCCCAGGCACAAATGGTAAGCTATAGATCATTCCAAATCTATACAGAGAGTAACTAAATAAAACGTCACTGTTTCCTTGTCCTGCTCAAGTCAGCTGGAGTGTTTGTAGCTGTGGGGTACAATCCCACGTGTCTCAAACCAGCTACCTGAGGAAGTAGGGGGGAAAGAAGCAGGAAGAAATGGAAAATGACAGAGGGAAGAGAGTGGCAGAAGGTGCTAGGAAAACAGAGGTGCCTGCTGCTGCTTAGATCTCAGGGTTTGTTTGGGGTTCTTTGTTGTGGCTTTTAGCCTCTCACATTCGTTTAGTTTTATGCCATAGAAACTGTTGATGTGGAGTCATAAGTGCTCCTGCCTTTCAGCTGAGTTCTTCGGGAGAAAGAATTCTGCACAGTCATGTCTTCTATGGTCACTAACATAATATAAATCCAGACACTGTTTTATAAGAAATGCTAAAATGCTACCAGCAACCAATATAATGGTCCAGGCTTTCAATGATGTTTCCATTTTAAATCTTAAAAAAAAAAAAAAAACAATGCAGTAATCTCCAAGTACTAATATTCTCAGAAGCAAAGCTCTTAGAAGATCCAGTTAATACATATGGATGAACTAAAGTCCATGAGACTTAAAATAATTCTCAAAGGATTCAGAATGAATATGCTATAGTATAAATCGTTCTAACAACTTGCATTAATAAGTTTTAACAGCCCACTGACCTCATGCAGAGCTGCTCTTCTTACCCCATCCCCCTGCCAAGAAATAGTCAAGTTTTTATTCATTTCTAAAAGATTAATCTGTGTAACATCCACCCCCTTGTTGCTCAAAGAAAACATTGGTTCTTTTTATAGTTTGTCACCCATACAAAGCATGTAATCTATAAGATCATGGCTCATTTTTTAAAGAACTAGCAAGATGTTCTGCTACAAAAATATAAGTAACTCTGTGTCTATGCTAATGCATAGACCTCCAGGAGGCACAGAGCTCCAACACCCCAGCTCTCTCTCAGAAGGCAACTCCCATGAGCTCTCAAGGTTGACAAAAAGCTCAGCCCTCTACAGCAAGCCTGAGAGCTCCTACACAGGAGTCAATGAGTCCTGGTTACTGTTTCCCTGTGATACTTTTTTTCTCATTGCTCAAAAGTTCTTAGCAATATCAGAGCTTTAGTACCAGTCAACTACTGGTACTAAAGAGCTTTAGTACCAGTCAACTACTTTTAGACTACAGGTCTAAAAGTAGTTGACTACAGATCTACATGAAGGAAATAGAAATAAAATTTACCCCAAAGTTTCCATCAACTCTTCAACCCACTTGAATCTGGTTCTGTTTCTGAAATTCTTTTCAAAGGGCCCAAATCACCCCCCAAAATTTCAAACACCCAAATATCTCCAGGAGTTCAAGAAAGAGCACCAAGTACTTATGACAGACCTGGCACTGTGCACATAAAGATGAATAGCACAGGTCCTTCTTCACAATTCATGGAAAGTTTGGGTGTGTAAATCAACATGTACACAGTGTAATTGTGTGTACATGCTACAAAAAGCCATATCATCAGCATACTGTAATTATTGCATAAAGTTACAGCAGTTCCACTTGGTCAGGAATAAAAAAAAAAAAAGGCAAATAATGAACAGCAATCTCAATTTCCTGAGCATTTAAGGACTCCTCAGGCACTGTACTACCTCTGTCTGCTTTACATACCTGATTTTATTCCATCCTCCAACAAGCCTGTGAAGTCAGTAGTATAGGCCCACTGTATTGACAAGAAACTAAGGAAGAGAAGGCTAATGCAGAGTTGGCAATGCAACCCAGATGTACCCCACTTGAAGATGTGGCATTTGAACTGAGTATAAAAAGAGGATAGAGAAGGGACAGAGGGAGGGCAAGAGTTCTTGAATGGCAATGTGCAAAGGCTCAGGGGACTAAAAATATTCTGGAATATTCACAATTTCAGAATTGCATCACTCAGTTAAATCCTTATCAATCTGGTAAGAAGCACATATTTTATTTTAAAATACCCTATGTAAAAATAATACAATATCACTTTTTTCCATTGTCACTTTTACGAATCTTTTGTGTGTGTGTGTGTGTGTGTGTGTGTGTTTGTGTGTTTGTTTTCTAACTCACATACATTCTCCAATCCGTGTCTTTCCAATAAAGTAAAGAGCATCTCAGGAAGTGGATGTACCACGAGTAGAGACTTTAATGGTTGGTTCTGGAGAACAACTAAACAATCTTGAGGGCAGATGAGGTTACAGAGAAAATGAATAAGCAATTAACACTTTGCCTATCAATAATGTTCTCAGGTAGTCTAAGGGAAAGATTTCATAAGAATGTGAATACATAGCATATGGCTCTTTTTTAAAGGATTTCATTTATTTATTTATTCATTATTTATTTATATCATAGAACCTAATATTTCAGCTCATATAACATATGGAAACCTGGAAAAACTTTCAAGATTACTAAGAAATAAAAGTGGTCCGTCAAATACATTGCATGTCAATCTAATTTGTTTTGACCAAATTAAAATTTTCCTAAAGAAATATACTGCTCTATCATTAAGTACACTGGCAATTCCACCCCACAGAGCCATGTGCTTACCAGACATTCTGCATCACAGCCACTAGGTGGGATCTCAACTAGTTCAAAACTCTCAAAGACCATCAGGAGCAATGCAGAACAAATGGAAAAAACAAGCAGTCCTCTCACTGAGCTAGGAAAAATCAAACTCTGTCTTCTTGGTGATGTCAAAGTTTTGCCAAACACAAGGGAAGACAAGCAAATGCTGAGGGACCAAACTGCAATCTAGGGGCATTTCTACCCCAAAGGAGCAAAGAAATAAATCAAGAAACACTGAGGAAATGAGTCCTATGCAACAAACATAAAAGGACAACTGAAATGTTTGAAGAGTTTTGAAACATCTTATAGCATTATTTACAATAAATAAATTCAAGATGCTGGGCTGTTTAGTCTTCTTGACTATTTGCTCTTCTGAAACATCCTGCAAAATGTGTTTAATCCAGAGAAGGGCAGCCTGGCTCAAACAGGAATTTACTGTGTGATGTTAAAGGCTTAACAAGTTCCATAAAGATTAAGGCAGAGAATAAAGGAATCCCTTGTAGCAGGAGGGTCCATCTCTATGAAAGAAAGTTTCAGAAGAGAAATCAAATTACTATGTTTTAAAACATAAGTATAAAATTGGATCCTTGAGTGGGCTAGGGTAGACCGCAGGTGGATAGCATCCCTTCCAGGTCTGAGATGATGATGCCACACACAACCAGGTCTGTACAAAGGGATCTTCCCAGGCAAGGCATTCATGTGGTACACATCATTAACATTCTGCTCTAGGGAAAAGAACACTGAGCTCCATGATCACTACCCAGGTTATTTCAAAGTAACAGAATGTAAGAAGGAAGAAATGAATTCAACAGACAATCTAGATTGCAGGGCAATAACACAGGAATAAAGAGGAAACACTAAAGTTAATTCAAAGCCATTTGCTTCCGTTTATAGGATTAATATTTCTAGGTAAAAATCTCCTTAATCTTCTTTACTGATAATCTTTTAAACAGCACAAACAACTTGTTCTACAACTAAAAAGGAAGCTCATGCAAAATTCAATAGTTCTGCCTGGTTTAGACTGGTGCTAGCCGGATATTCAAATCCTGAGAGGTCAGCTCAACCTACAGTGCAGAATATTGGCTCAGCTTCTGAATGAGGCACTGCCAATTTCTTTTGATTTCGGTTTTACTTCATTTCCTTTGATGACAGAGCCCACACCTAACAAGTACAATGAATCTTATTAACAAAAATTTTCCTCTGCCTCCAGTTGTCAACACTTTCCTTTTTTCCCCCTTGGACAGACACTGTCTCCCACTAACAGGATAGAAATCCGGGGGCCAGAGCAGGGTTCCCTTGAGACTAGAAGTACCTTCCCAGTGTCCTCACACAGCCTCTCCCCATCCACAAACAAAGCTTTGTCAGGATTCAAACCAGGTCATTAACTCCTCCACGAAGTTTGACATACCTTTTGGAAGGATCTTTTTGAAGACACAGTGAAAGTAATTTTCTAAAGGACTTGCCATACTTTTTCATCATTTCTTTATCTTCTACTCCAGTTTCTAAAGTGGGTGGATCATTTTGCAAAGTCAACATTAACACCTGCAGCAGAAACAAGCGTGAAGATAGAACCTCAGTATAGTAATTGCTACAGTGGAATTTGTTATTTTTTACAAAAGCATCAAAGACCCTGATGACTCAAAATGGAGTAGGGAGGAAGAGCATGAGAAGAAGATTACCACTAAATAGGGAAGAGAGGAGGGAGGAGAAGGGGAATTGCAAGGAAGATGGAAGGAGACCCTCATTGATATACAGAATACATGTATGACTATGTGAGGGAAAAAAAAAAAAAGAAGTGTGTCACATTAGATTGGGTAGAGAGAAGTGATGGGAGGAGAAGTGAGGGGATGGGGGATAGGAAGGACAGCAGAATAAAATAGACATTATTATTGCTGTATGTATATACGTGACTGTATAATTTTCTCAGAAAAATGAGAAATTATACCCCAACTGATTCAAATGTATAATATGTCAAGATCATGGTACTGTCATGTGTAACTAATTAAAACAATTTTTTTAAAAAGCATCAAAAATCCTCCTTCATTAGGTACAAACATGCTTTTCCAAGAGTTTTAACTTTCCAAAAATTGTGTACTAAAAGCTTTCATTTCCCTCTGCCAATCTGTTCATGTACCCTTTAACCTTTTTGTTGCTCCACTGACAGAACTTACAAAATGTGCTGTATGTGTTAAAAATGATCTTCCAAAAGCAACCAGGACAGGGCTTTCTGGGAACTGGCTCTCCCAGGGCCTCAAGGAGCACGTAGCTCCAGCCCTGTCTGGTTGGGAAAGAGAGTGGTGGAGGGGAGAGAAAGGCACATTCATGTGTGCAAGCCATTCACACATGGGACCCACCCGTCCACAGGGCTTCTGTAACATATTACCAAACCTAAAAATAAAATCACAACATCCCAGGAGGTAACACGATTTCCTTTTGGAAAAAAAGAGAGAGAGAGAGAGAGAGAGAGAGAGAGAGAGAGAGAATGAATTGCTAAAAGGGCTTGGCAAAATTGAGAAAACAAGATACTGAAAGATAGCCAGAATATAATTGAGTTATGAAAAACCATAATAAGTCCAAAAGGCCATGCTGCATTGGGGGCGCGGGGGGGGGGGGAAGAGATGGACAGAACAAAATGAAATACAACTTCTAATCACAAAGGTAAAAATTCCACTCTTTTGCACTAACTTTAAGATTATTTACTTTCAAAAAGTAGAATGTGTAAAAAACTACTGACCTACAAAATGAGTAAACCTCATTAATGCATAAATCAGTCCTAATTTATGCAAATGCTATACATGTCAAGACTCTTTTCAAACACTTTCAGATGTGTGAATAGATGAAGGATGAAAGTGACAGTTTATTGTTTGTGGAGGATAATAGCCAAAAGCAGAATGGAGGGGACTGCAGATTCTGAAGAATCGTCCTAATGGGCTTCAGGCTGGGATGGCAAATGCCCTTTGGATTCAGATGGGAAGTGCCAAGCAATGAGAAAAAAAAAAAAAAAGAAGAAGAAAAACTGGATGAAAGAAAAAGTCCTCAGAGTGACTTCAGTACTTTATCTCCAAAAGGGTCACTTTTATTATTCATACTTGGATTTTAAATGTTCTGCTAAGAATCAGGTATGGACAGAGAGGACAGACAGACCGACAGACAGACAGACACACACACACACACACACACACACACTAAAATCTTAACCATGTTAAAAATATAAAAAGAAATATATACAGGAGGAGTGGTAGAGAGCACATGCTTAGCATTCACAAAGCTATAGGTTCAATCCTCTGCACCAAACAATATAAAACAAAGAAAGTAACTACACTAAAACCTTAATATAGATTTTCTGTGATTGATGAAATTATGGATGGTTATTTTTCTTCTTTGTTCTTATTTGTACTTTCAAATTTTCTAAAATAATAAATTATTACTTTTGGGAGGGAAGAAGGGTCCTGTAGCTCAGTCCCAGGGCCTTGTACTTGCTAAGCACGTGCTCTGTCACTCAGCTACACCCCCACCCCTACTTCTTTTTAATCAGTAAAGCTATTTAACTTGTTTATCCTTGGTTTTAATGTTTTTAATTCTCCTAATTTTTTCCCAATAAACATGAAATATCCACAGACCATATTCTTTTTAAAATATCTTCATAATTTCCATTAAACTATTTCAGCCTCAAAACTAAACCCAGTTGAGGAAATTAACCCTTATGCTACCAATTAAGAACTAAGAAAAATAATGACTATGGTCTGATAAAAGAACAACAAAATCCTGAAAATAGCATCCAAAGTACATGTTGCTTTGTGAAAGCATTGTGATTCGCTTACATTAAAGGAGCCACCGATGCTACACTATAAAGGCAGGGGTGACAATGGTGCAGATCGTGGAAAAAAAAAATCTTAAAATCTGGGAAATCCATCTGCAAAGATGACATCACCATAATCTACTCTTAGACTTTCTTTGAGGACCTGGGATTATGCTGCACTCAAAAGATTAATGACCAGCATTTGTCATAGCTATAGACCTCTATGAACCAATCTGATCACATTCTTTCCTCAAGTCTGTGCTAGCAATGCAAATCAAATTTCAAAGCTGGGAATTGTACTACTTTTGTCCACTCTGTCCACTGAGAAAATCAAACAACATTCAACTTGACTACACCCCTCCCATTCATTCTCCTAAGGTCTGAGAGAAAAATAAATTCGTTCAAGAGCATTAGAGAATAGATGCCATTCAATCACATTTCAAATCCAACATATTATTTCCAATAGTAATTACTTTCATGGGAGGGTATTTGTGATAAGGCGCTGCTCCTGTTGCTAATTCAATGGCCGTTATTCCAAAACTCCACATGTCAGCCTTGAAGTCATAGCCTCTCACCTAAAAGAAAAAAGACAGAAAACAAAAAACAATATGATGGAGCAGGCATGTTACACATCACAAATTCCACATTTTTATCTGAAATCCAGAGTTGTTTATGCATAACTTCCACATCAGTTTGCTAAGGTCTAGCAGTTAGAAATTGAATCAATGTACATGATGCATTCTACTAAAATGACTGATGTGAGTGAAATGCTAGTGTGTTAATGATATTACTAACTGCACTGTATCAACCAAGATAACCTCTACTTTTTTTTTTACCTGTTCCATGACTTCAGGTGCCATCCAACATGGGGTGCCAACAAATGTTTTTCTTACTTTATTCCTTGTAACATCACCCCCTGTTGCTAAGAATGCACTTACCCCAAAATCTGAAAGGAAAAAAAAATCATCATTATTTTGGGTAAGACATGATCGATTATAAATTCTGATTCTTTCAATATAACTCTTCTGGTGAGCATTACAGTGGCAAGGAATCATTGCAAACATGTTCCTGGAGATCTCTCAGTCATACAAGGGGGTGGTCCTACCATATGTCATCCTGCACACCCTAATGGGTCAGCAAGTCCCCTGGCACCAGAGCTCAGCATAACAAATTATGTTTTCTTCTGAAAAGTTATCAAAAGTCATAATGTATAATAAAGAATTACAACACAAATGAAAATATAAACATTTCCAAAGCACCGAATATAAAGTTGTTTTATCTTTAGACAAGATTAATTTTAGAAAATCATATTTAAGAATACCACTGGAGAAAGTGAAACTATGTGCTAAGGTATGTGGTATGGTTCCTTTTTGTGTTTTTTATTATGATCTTCTAGCTGCTTTAATTCAAAGTTCTCAATGTAGAGAGAGTATAGAGAGGTAATGTTTTAAAAATAAAAGAGGAATAACATCCATCTTTCACATTCCAATACCCTCGCCTTGACAGTGTTCATCAACATCTTAGCAAAATTGTAACGGCAAGTGCACAAATCCTCAAATACAAAGCCAACAAGCTTAGGTTTGTCCACATGCAGCAATCAACACAAATGAAAAACTCAGTAAGAAAAGATTATTTTTTTTTCCTCATGTTTGCTTTCCAAATGATCTTCCTAAGTAGAGATGGAATGCTTTGTAGAATCAAAATAACACTTATTAACACCCATTATAAAGTTCATTGTGTGAGATTAATTAAGCACACTATAGATGCAGACAAGCATATATGTAAGAATTATCTCTATATATAACAAGAGAGAGGAGAACACTTGGTGTTTATTAATGCATGAAATCATAAGTACATGTTTGTATAAAGGTCAAAAGCAATTAATAGGTTAAAGACTAGTATACTTTGTAATAGCCAAGTCAAAGACCTCTGGATAGTGAACTGGTAAATAGTAAAAAGAAAGGGTAGTTAACACCTCAACACCAACCACATAGAATACTGTGGAGTATGGCTCCTGAAAACAGCTTTAATGTAATTCTCCTTTGCCAGTTCCCTTTGCTGACTGTTAGAATGACAGCAATTACTAAACAACCTAAGTACAAACCAAGGTCAAAATGTATTAACATTTGCTTTAGGCCTATAATATTAAGTTATACAACTGGGTGATTTAATACATGATAACCAGTTCCCTAAGTAGAAACATGTTGATAGCTTCATTTTATTTACATTTAAATATACTCCACTCCCAAAAGGATTTCAATTACAAGTAAAAGAAATGAAAATTGACAAATGGAATTTTTGTTCCAACTACTACTCTGATATTAATATTAAACATTAAGCAAAAGTACATTTTGAAAAAATAATTGCCATATAATTTAACTTGCATATATAAATCCAACTCTAAAACTCTTTAAATTTTCATCAGAAAATTTAAAGAAATTTTATCAGAAAACTAAAGTCTTGTGAAAAAAAATCTCTAGAACTAGTCAATCACGTCTCTTATGGGCAGGAGAATATATAATCCATCCTCTTACAGAGAATTAGGTGAACTGAACCATTTGTAGGCATCTACTATTTTTGGTTAGAGAAAAAGGATACAAAAATGCTTTCAAAAATATTAAGTTCAGTGAATTCAACATTCGATTTTTTATTGAAATTATTTTATAACATGATAGCACAAATAAATATATGTAATCTGTAAATAATTAAGGATATGAGTAAAGGCTGCTTTAAATGAAAAATATAATCATCTTAATGTAGCTAAAGCAATCTGGGACCCTAAAGTCTCTTCCTGAAAGATATAATCCAGATAAAAATCAAAAATTAACATTATATATCTTTTCAATTCCTTAAAAATACTATGTGCTTACATTAGATATTTTAAAGGCTGGCAAAACAGCTGAGCAAGATATATAGTAGCATTTCATTTTTGACAATATCCCTTCAATATATCGTTCGTGATTCACATATTTATTCATAGCCTCCACTTAGAACATTCACTTTAAAGTTATAAACAGATGGTTAAATGTCTTAAAGCTCAGAACAAAAATTCCAGAAGCAGAAAACACCAATCCTAACATCCACTAGCTCTTGGGAGCAGAATAAATACACAAATTGCTCCTGTGTATGGCTAATGTGTATAGGGAAAGATTTATATGTACAGAGACACGGAACATTTTAACCAAAGTACATAGTGTGCTTGTACAAACAGGAAAATTGGTATACTCTGTTGGGTTAGCTTACATATGACAGTGAGAACAGGGTGGCAGAACAGCAGAGTGAAAGCCACCCTTGCTTCCTAAGGGGCATGTCTAGGTGGCCAAAGGGAATACTGGGTCAGAGACCATGAGCACTTCTCTAGCAACATGAAATCAAAGCTCCAAGAAGAGTGAGCCAGCCCATCTTCCTACCTGTAGAACAACTGGAGAATATGGATAATAAAAGGGACTTTAAAGAAGCTGGCATCCTAGTAAGTAAAGGGCTCCAACATCTTTTGAGCCCATCCACTTCTTCCCTTCCCTCCAGCCACCGCCTCAGTGTCAGTCAGCACTCCTTGCCAAGATGCCTATGGCAGCCTCCTAAGTTCCCACTGCCTGATCTCCCCAGATCTAGGATCTAGCAACCAGGCTTTTCTGGCCCAGACCTGAGCCCTCTATAAAAGTCTTTAAAGTGTACAACAACCCCCAGGGTGAAGTCAAAATGTGTTAGCCTAACACATAAACCTGACCCCCTGTCATCTCACACCTCACCTGTCACTACTCCCAGCTCCAGCCAGTGGCCCATACATAGCCCCACTCAGCTGCTTACTTTTCACTCCTGACCCCAATGCCTGCTTAGCCTCACCAGTGATGCCACTGCACATGGTGCTCATCATCCATGCACATCATCTTGTCCACTATGGAGAGGACACCAGCAGAGGGCATTCCGCATGTCCTGAGTGACAGAAGCAGTTTGGGCATCCTGACCTTGCAATTCCGTCAATGTACATCCATCACCTTTATTTAATTTGTCAAGAATCATTTAAGCCACACTGTTCATTGTTTTATTTTTGATGTTTCAATGCTAAGCCTTGAGGAGGATCTACAGGATTTTGAGATACAGTCATCTGACTTTAAGAGCATTAGATCTACCAGGAAACAGCATGCAGTGACAAGTGAGGGTGGAGAGTCACAATGCTTAAGACTGAACAAGGGACTTGTCCATATCTGAATGGGCTTCTGTTTCCTCATCAGGCTTCTTACCTTGCACCTATTTTTATTTTACTTTCATATTTGGAAGATTCTCCTGCTAATTTTTACCATGCATGAATATTCTTTACAATAACTGTTAGGTCGGTCAATAAGCTACTGTTCTCTGCCTTCTAATCAACCAAGTATGTGGGCTGAGGGGTCAGCATTAGCAATTTTCTGAGGTAGATAAAAGAGAGAGAAAGAGAAATAAAGATGTGTTTTTCAACTATAAGAATGTCACCATCTTGGGCTGGGGATGTGGCTCAAGCGGTAGCGCGCTCGCCTGGCATGCGTGGGGCACTGGGTTCGATCCTCAGCACCACATAAAAATAAAATAAAGATGTTGTGTCCACCGAAAACTAAAAAATAAATATTAAAAAAAATCTCTTTCTCTCTCTTTTTAAAAAAAAGAATGCCACCATCTCAGAAGGATAAGACATGAAATAATCAACAACAGAAAATATAAAATCTAACACGATGTTGTCTGTGTAGAGGTGCAGGAGCTAGGACTATAATGGTCATGGAAGACTGTAACTGAAGTGGGCCTTGGACCCAACCCTGCAAATGAGGTGAAGATCTGATAGTCAAGCCTAACAGGAAATGAGTTCCAGACAAAGACACAGCATGAGCAAAGCACAAGTGTGGAGCCAAGAAGAAAAACTGTCTGACAGCTGCCAGGGTCAAGAACTCAAATACTTACAGGGGCCAGGCAGGAAAATAAAGGAGGGAGGAGGGTCCTGAAACCAGCAGCAGGAGCCCAGTGATCAGGGCACTTGACACACAGTATCAGTGCAGCTGAGTGCTGGGCCCCTTGGGGATCCTGGAGCCCATTCTCAGACCCCCATCCCCCACTCAGGCCAAAGGCAGGCTTCTGCCATGAAGCCGAAGAAGAAAATCAGCATCAGGGAAATGGGGACCTGATGTCCCCAGATCTCCCAGTTTTCCCAGAGAAGCCGGACATAGCAATCTTTATGTAAAAGCACCCGTTTTTGTTGTTGTTGGCAACAAATCCATAAAACTTATAAAGAAGAAACAACTGGGAAAGCAATTCCTCTGGCCTAATTTAGTCTGCAAAACTAGTCTGCCAGCTGTGTTGTTCTGAGGTCTAAAATTTACCTAAAAATACTTCAACATATACTGAGTGACATTATGCTGGCAACCCTACAACCCAAGTGGTCAGCTGGCCTTCTAACCAAGAATGGCCAGCACTGAGGGATTCTGGCAGCACTTGATTCAGGACAGCTGCTAGAAATATTTCTATTATCCATATCTGAATACAGACAAGTATGGTCCAGGTGAAATGTCAAAAAGGGATAGTTACTAAGGAGAACAACACCATGATGCAGGTCACAAGTGGGCTTTCCATTAGCAAAAACTAAGTTTTCCACACTGAGAGCAGCTGAAAAGTTTTTAGACATTCTCCCCACCCCTGCATGTATAGAATAAAAGGATCTAGTCAGGCCCATGTATAAACTAAACCCCTAACCAGTTCTGTGTGTATTTGGATTCCTGATGCCAAAGATAAGGGCAAAGGAAAACTGCATCTGGAATCCTGAATTGTCTGCCTCAAGTAAATTTCTCATTCGCCTACAAGAAAAAAGAGCTAGGATTGCCTTGGGCTTAGAGAACAAATTGTGAGAACCATTTGGGGGCTTGCTTGCTGAATCAAGGCAAAATTAGACTGAAAACTGATTTCCTTAAAGTCTAAGAGGGAGGTTATGCATGAGTAAGGAACAATCCTCACCTACCTCAAATTTCTATGGCATCTATAATTATCTTTGAAAAGGAACCTGAATTGTGCATGGAAAAAAACTGGCTCCAGGTCGATTCAATTGGTTAGAGAGTAACAGAATCAATGCTTGATAGTTCAGCACTTCCTAAAGGCAGACACAAAGGGTTAAGAGAGACAGTGATTCCTTCAGTGCTCTAAGGGGTTAGTTAGGAGACAGAGAGAGCCCTACTGGTTTTAGGGGGCCCTGCGAGTTTCTGGCTGTAGAACAGCCTCATTTCCCCAAAGGCAAGGCTTTATAAAGTCAGGAAGCACTGGGAAGGACAGTTGAAGAGCCCAAACACGGTGTGAGCATCAGGGAAGAGAACTTGTTGCCCTTTGTCTCTAGAGAAGAAAATGTGGGAAAAGTAACCATGCAGGGGTATTCAGGAGAGGAGAGGGCAGGGCCGACTGCAGCCATAACCCATCAGTAAAATCAACAGGGCCGGTATGAGAAGGGATACTCTGGTAAGGGGAAGGATCACACAAATTCTTGAGAAAATAGGACAACTTAGTGGATATAAGAATTGAAAAAGAAGAAGGTATAAAAAGATTAAATGACTTGGGCTGGGGCTGTAGCTCAGTGGTGGAGCGCTTGCTGAGCATGCATGAGGCACTGGGTTCAATCCTCAGCACCATATAAAAATGAATAAATAAAATACAGGTATTGTGTTCATCTACAACTAAAAAAAAATTTAAACTAAAATTTAAAACAACAAAAAAAAAGATTAAATAACTTGCCAAGGAACACATAGCAAGTTATTGAGGACATGAATAAAAACCACAGTCCTTCGAAAAGGAAGCTAGCCACTTAGCTCATAGACTCCTTTTCAGGAAAGTTCAGTGTATTTTTCTTCACTGAAAAGGAAGTTCAGAATAGGATAATGGTGTTAATATTCCACAACTCTAAGCTCTTCCCCAAGTAAAGATCAAGTTGTGATTACCCAACTCAGGAAAACTAGTTTGAGGTTCTCTGGTTAATCCTCAATGTCATATTTATATCATCAAAAACAATCCCTTTGTAATGTGATTTACTGCCCAGTTTTTTTTTTCCCTCTGTTTCTTTCTTTCTCATGAGGGACTCACTCTCAAGACTTCACTGGCAAAACTGAAATTTACTGCAAAACACCCAGGCCCATTTTCAGCACTGCCAGCACCCAGCCCCTGGGAGCAGCATGGATTTCCTTAAAACTAAAATGTTGCAATCCCAAGAAGCATATAAAGAAGTGCATTGTGACTTACATTATGTAAACTGAACAATAATGGGTATAAAGCAGAAGCAAATATTTTCTTAATTCTGTTAGGAGTAGACCATAGTAAGCATTTTCAACGTATTTCATTCTTTTCACACTGTATTATATCAGGACCTTGTGCCAGGACCACACTGCTGCTCAGTAACAGCAGTGTGCACTGCCTGGGCTTAGACACAATCCTGTGGGCTGGCAGGATTTTGCTTTAGACACAATCCTACCTCCCTGTGACAGCTAACGTGGGAAAAGATAGAGGGTGAGTACTGCACAACCTGAACAACATCAACTGGAGGAGCGTGCTCCTGCGCCACACTTAGGACTGGAAATACCATTTTCTGCTGGGAATTCCCCCATGAGAGAGAAAACACACAGACCACGGAGAGCCCTGGTCATGGAACGCAGCTGCAGAATCAGAGGGCTGCCTCTTTCCACTGCAATCCAGCCTGCTAGTCCATCCAGGTCACTCTTCCTAATGTCCAGATCTCGTCATGGCACTCTTTAGTCAAAACTTTCTCTTTCCCAGGCACAGAATAACAAAGAAGCTCAGCTCAGGCCATTACACAGCCTATCTATGGGTGACAACAGCCTTCAGACTGCAATGCTTATCCAGTTGTCACATACTTTAGCAGAATGCTTCTTTAATACAAAAGATCACCATCTCTCAGGTTTATTTTCTTAATGTATTATCAAATTCAGTCTTTATCTACCAGTGGTTGTTTGCTTTATTTTTGTTTTTGAATTAAATTGGGGCAACTTTCCACCTTCCTGGAGCCTTGCCATCATTGAAATGTCATCAGACCTCTGGCCCCTGAGAACCAAGTCTGAATGGCAACGGGGAGCTATATCCTCCTTCACTCCTGCAACCGGAGGCAGGAGAGAGCCCGGTGGATGCCTGAAGAGTCCAGATGGACACTGTGCCTTGATCAGTAGAACTCAGCACAACCCAGGGCAAGTAGCAGAACACAGAGCCAAGTCAGGACCTGGGACAAGAGCCACCAACACTCACTGTGCTGGCTTCCTTCTTGAAGTAATGCCACCTCGCTCACAGCAGCAGTTTCCCCTCTATTATCACAGTGGCATTTCGGCACATTGTGAATGTGAGCCTGTCCGAAGGGCAAACAATGACACACGTGGTGTAGCATAAGTGGCCCTCATTCAGAGGCACTGTGGGGTCCTGCCCAAAGATCCCTGAGACTAAAAGGAAAAGAAGAGGCAGCAAAGGGAAGATCCAGGAGTAGAAAGGAGCCACGTTTCCACTCTGAGGAACACTCTGGAATCAAACAGGCTGGAAATGTAAGTTGCAATTACATTCCCTACTAATTTACCTAACTTCTTTAAGCAATCACTTCTCAAGCTTTAAGATGGGGAGTTTAGAACACAGCAGGTTCTCAATGCTATTAGTCTTTGTGGCACACACTCCGGCTGGCTGACAACCCAGCATCCACACCCCATTCTGCTCTACCAGGATCATTTTTGCCAAGCTACAGGGGATGAATCTTACTGATCTAAGTTAGTGATGGCGCTGGGCCTCTCATAATGTCTGAGGGTCTGCCCTGGTTCAGACCTGTGAAATCCAAGTGGAATGCAGCGTATCTGCCTGTTTTCCTCCTGAATAAAAGAACAGCCCCACAAGACTCCTTTGCTTCCCACTCCCTTTCCAGTGCAGGAACAGTCATGTGAAGAGATGATGCTGTAGCAAGAGCAGCCCAGGAAGACAGATACTGTCCCACACACTGGGGGTGCAGGGGGGAAGCAGGGAAGAGCTCAGATGGCTGGGACTTCCCTAGGCCAGTGCCCCAGACTTCTTGTTATGGGAGATAACCAAATGTTTTTGTTGTTGAACCTCATCAAGTCCTCTTTTATTGACTCTCAGAGGCTTCCTAACTCTTACTCCTGCCTCCCCCTTCTTTTCCCCAGGCCAGCCATGTTTCTTCGGACCTCCCAACTGCGTAGCCACTGCAAAGGCCAAAGTCATTTGTAATCCCCAAAAGAACTTGGTAGAAATCAGGTGGAAAAAAGAAGTTGAGCACACAGAGCTATTTCAGATTTTTAAACAGCTCCAGTATTAAGCATGGCTTTTAATGCTGGAGGCAGAAATCAAAATAAATGCAGAGGTATCTAAAGGGGGCTGGGGCACATGCTGCAATAAAAGTTTAATTTACTTTTTTTCCCAAGAGTTGCTACTTAAGGCATGCTTACCCCCCCCCCAAAAAAAAAAACCTCAAAAAATAAATAAATAAATAAATAAAAACCACACAATAACACACTTCCAGGAAACAGGAAAAAGCAATATCTTCAATGTTCTAATCTGGAATCTTGCTGTTCAAAATGGATCCATAGACCACAATCAGCATCACCTGGGGGCCTAAGACACGAAAACCTCAGGTTCCACTCTAGAGCTACAGGATCAAGATCTGCACTTCAACAAGAACCTCAGCTGGCCCAACGCACATAGGAGTGTAGAAGCCTCCTAGCAGTGCTTTGGCATGACTCATAATTATGTCTGGAAGACTCCAATGCACAGCCAACTACAGAGCTTCCTTCTTTCCCCTCTTGGATGAAGAAAACCATGGCCACGAAAAGAGAGTACAGGAAAAAAATAATCTATGGATGCACATTCCTGTATTTTATGACATGTTCTTTGCTAAGTACAAGGGCATTACAGAATACAACTCACATCCCACATAGAAATCTCCAACCCAGTGACTCTCCACTGTCTAGTGTGTCCAGTAGGACAAACAAATCCATACATGTGACATGCCTCATGAGAATAATCAGATGTTTACAAAATCTTTTTCTGTAAATACATGAAAACAATTCACAATCCCAACATTTACTAACTATCCATCACTCATGGCTGCTCAGGGGAGATGCTATGACACAGGGAGAGAAGAAGCTAGGTGAGCATCATTCTCAGCAGAGGTATCTGCAGAACTACTGCTTTCTCTCCCACTTACGATGAATTAAGGGTGATATCATTATTTTATCAGAGCAAAAGCCTTGGATATGCTCATCTTTTAAGTAATTCAGTAAGTATGTTGGCACCTGACCTAACATTAGCAATCAGTTACTCACACACCACCTGTCTTGCTCAGGTCAGCCAGGTGGCCCAGGAGGACCAGACAAAAACAAAGACAGTCCTCCAACACCCTCACTGACTACCCAATCTCCTCTGACCTTTTCAGTAGGTTCCTGGCTTTCATCCTGCTTATTCCTTCTTTATAAGCCAATGGTGCTCCATGGCCTTATTTGGCTCTTTTGACTGTGGCCCCCATCCACAGCATGGTGTCCAAGGCATCTGCCCCATCATTTGGGATTTCCTGAGTCTGTATCCTGGAGAGTCACTAATCAACTGTTCTGGACAAATCTATGTTTCCCATCAACGAATGAGGAAAGGCTGTTCCGATTTTCTTTGAAATATAGGAGAATGACAATTTCACAGCTTCTACTAGAAGCAAAAGGAGGCAAGAAATCAGAAGACATCATCTTTTTATTCCCTAAAGGTGTATCTTCATCTGTAAAAGTAAGAAAACCACCAAGAAGAAAGCCTTTGCATGCTGGGTAGGTTCTAGACATTGCCATCATTCAACAAATTTCCTTCAAATGTGGCCTGGAAGGCTGGAATCCCATGCTAGTTTTCTCAAGTCCAATCACAAACAGATACATGTGGTCAATAGGTCACTATCAACTTTTTATTAAATATGATACTTACTATGAACAAAGGAAAACCAAGATAATCCCCAAATCACAAGTTCATTATTCTCTGACTCCCAGTAGGTAGGAGGGATATTTTAAAGATGCTCTGATGACAACAGCCACAGGAAGACATTTGGCTTAATACCTTCTCCATGGCCAAGATCATTCTCTGATCTGAATGCTTTAAAATAGTCCTGAGAGAGTCAGCTAATGACCATTTTGATGCAAGAGAGGTCCTTGGAGAACGTGTTGTCAACCTTCCTTATTTTAAAGCTGAAGGAACCAAGCCCTGGGGCAACTGAACTGTCAAAAAGTATAGAGTTAAAAGTCACAGGGGAGGTGGTGATGGGGAGCCTACTGGCAAGGACTGAAGTGAAGTCTGAGGAGATGTGAGAGTGATCAGCTTTACGACCTTCAGAATGACCTCAAACAAGTCCACAGGTACTCAGCAGTCATCAGTCCCCTGTCTGTAGGCCTGCTCTGCTAAACTGTCAGAGCTGTTGTAGGAGGCCACTAGATGAGTGTATTATACATGTGCTATCATTTCCCCAGTCAAAGACATGCTTCGGAAGTCAACAGGGGCTCCTGGCTGGCCTATCCACAAAGACAGGCATAAGCAACTTAGATCAAATATTAATAAGTCTAAATTTCCAATGTGATATTTATATCCCTGCAGGTGGTCTCTTTCATACAAATCTCCACTTAACTAGCTCTGCTATCAGAAGCCTCCATTGAACCACAATAGCCCATCTGTACACTTGAAAGAAAGTGCTCCTATGGGAGAGGATTAAAATAACACAACTCAGATGACACAAGTATTTAAAAAGACAATTGACATCTTTTCCACAAAATTTCAAGAAGAATTGGTCGAGGACAACATATTTTTTAAGATTTTCAAAACATCAATGAAAAAAACTTAGTATTTAAAACTAACAAGGCAGGGTCACTAAATGATGAGGACATACATTTAGCTCTGTTGCTCAGTATTCTTTTAATCTACACTTACCATATAGTCATATTGTTATGGCTTGGATCTGGAATGATGTCCCCCAAAAGATTTGGTCCCTAATGCAGAGGTGGGGCTTCTGGGAAGTGATTGCATTATGAGGGCTCTGACCTCATCAGTGGATTAATCCAGTTAGTGAATTAATAATCTGAATGGACTACTTGGAGGTGGTAAAAATTTCAGATAGATAGATCACGGTTTGGAGGAAGTAGCATGTGCCCTTGGGGACTATATCTTGTCCCTGGACCCTCCCTCCTTCTCTCTCCCTCCTTTTCCCCCCTCCTCTCTCCTTCCTGGCCACCTCATCCTGAGCAGTTTTCCTCTGCCACACCCTTCCCCCACCTTCTGCCCACTTCAGGCCCAGAACAATGGAGCTGATCAACCGTGGACTGAACAACCTCTGAAACCATGAGCCAAAATGAACCTTTCCTCCTCCACGTTGTTTGTTTCAGGTATTCTGTTCACAGTGATGAGGAGCTGACCAATACACATATGTTTGTTAATTCATTCAATAATCATTTACCAGGCTCTCACTCAGGGCTGTGTGTTACTAGTTCTGGGCACTGAGACTGTCGGCACAACAGAAACTCCTGTCCTCGAGGAGCTGACATTTAAGTTGGGGCTGGGGAAATGGATGAGATTAATGTGGATAATACACAAAATTACTAAGTACAACACACAGCAGTAGTTTTCAGACTTTATTATACATTGGAATTAGAGGGCTTCTCAAAACCCAGACTGCTGGCCTTACCTGTGTTGTTTCTGAGTCAACACGTGGGAGGGCATGAGACTGCGTCTTTATCAAACTGAGACTGCTGTTGCTAGTGGCACACCTCAGTGACCACTACCATCGATGGAGGACAGTGCTGTGTTCAGTCAGGAAAAGTAAAGCAGAGAACAGAAAGTTTGGGATAGGAGAGTTGCGATTTGCCACAGGATGGCCACAGAAAGATCACTGATGCAAAATTTGAGTCTAGATCTGACATAGGTAAGGAAAAGAATATTTCAGATAGAGGGAAGAGCCCATGCAATGATCCTGAGGCAGGAGCATGCAAGACAAGGAGGCTCATTTGCTTGGAGCATAGTGAAGACAAGGAAGAATCAGGTCAAGAAGATAATAAGAGGCCAGTACCTTGTAAGGCCCTGTGGGCTGCCTTGAGGACTTGACTTTCTCTCTAAGACAGAAGGGGGACTGGACAGTTGTGAGAATAGGCATGATATAAGTCAACTTAGCAAAATAGCTTTCTTCTGGATGCTATGTAGAGAACAAAACACAAGGGCAAGGGTAGAGGAAGAGAAGCCTTTAGGATGTTACCTAACCAACCCAGACAAGGGAGGATGGTGCCCTGGACCACAGGGTAACAGGGGAGGTGGTGAGAAGTGATCAGCAATAGAATTTACTAACACACTGGACAGGCCATAGAATCTGAGGGAAAGACAGGGCCAAGCAACACCACAATTTCTGGCTAATTCAATAGAAGGATGGTCCTGCCATTAAAAGCAGCAGGACAGACTATGAGAACAGCTATTTGTTGGAGGGCATCAGGGCCACGGAGTTCCTTTGTACTTAGTTATTCTATTTTAGAGTTGAAATAGAGAGCCTGAGAATACCATTTCATAATGAGAGAAACCAGGACAAGCAAAGGCCCTAGCTGAGGACACAGGGCATAAATCAGTGATGGAGGGAGTCCACTAGATAATCCTTGGCTACTGTGACCCCAAGAGTACTCTGTATAGACAAGGGTTAAATTTTAAAAACCTTGGAATATAAATACATGTTAAGACTATAAGGGTTAAATTTTTAAAACCTTGGAATATAAATACATGTTAAGACTATTTAAATTTCCAGAAAATCTGTAATCAATGTACAATGTATGCAGCAACTTATGTAACTGACCAAAAACCCATTCCTATTTATAATACATATTTAAGATTTACCCCCAGGACAGCCTATTAAAATAATCCAAGTATGACTAGCTTCAGTTCCCCAGAAATAGGTATTTCCTTGCACACATACAAATTGTGGACATTAAATTTTTATAGTTAATTGTTCAATGCCTGTTTCACTTGAACTGTAAACTCCATGACATGTCTCTGCTGCTCACCACTCTGTCAGCTCAGAGGACTATGCCTGGAACCTAGTAAATGCTCAACAAATATGTCAGTTAACCACATAAGACACTGAACCCAAACACCCGATGTTCACCTTTCATCAGGGAAGGAGTAGACTATAACAAATGGGAAACAGAAAAGTAAATGAAAAAAATAAGCAAGTGAAGAACTGAGTTAAATTGCTTTGCTTTCAGAAAGTGTCAAAATGTGTTTTGCCCAGACCTCTGTAGCTTTTGATAATATATGAAATTTAATATAATAATGATACTGCAGGCAAAGGGAGGAAGGAGGGAGGAAGGAAAGGGAGAAGGGAAGGAAGGAGGGAGAGAGACCCAGTTACATCTACCCAGGCCCCCTAGACAGCCCTAGTGCTTAAGCCTGTTCCCGATGTAGCTGAATGTGCACAGCTGAGGAAAGATTCCAGCCGGGAAGCAGCGCAAAGTGATTCTTCTCCTCTGGGTTCACGCAGTAAGACTTCCTTACACTGTTGCTCAAACAACTGCTAGCAGCTGTTAAGGGACAGAAAACTGCTCAAAACACCCCCAAGTATTCCTCCCTGATGGTGTGCAGATGGAATGGAAAGCCAAGTTTCTAGAATGGATGACATTCTTGGTTCGTGCTAGAGCTTTCACCAAATGTCACCATTTGTCAAGACCCTGAAAATCAGGAAGCCACATTTACTTAAGCCAGAAAAGAAATTGATAATTAGACTTTTATCTTAATCCATTAAGCCATATAATTCACATAATTATAATTTTTTCCTGAAACACAAAACACAAAAATTCACATAATTATAATTTTTTCCTGAAACACAAAACAAATATTTTGGTTCACCATAAAGCATTTTGTAACTTGCAAAAATTTTGCCTGTGTACTTACTCTACTTTCTGGGTACACCCAATGTTCCTTACTTCAGGTTCTCTGCTTTACTCCTCAAGTTTATTAATCATTTAATTGCTAGCTACCTAAGACAGAGCATGCCCAAGATCAGAGATGAAAGATGTTCATTAAAAAACTATTTTCAGCCTTAAAAATATAGAGTAGTACATGTGCCTAAATACTTTAAATATTTGCACCCCTCACCCTCACAATATTTTATATGTATAGATATATATATATACACATACATATCTATATATATATGTGTGTATATATATATCTGTATCTATATGTATATCTATATATATCTATCTATATATATGTGTGTGTGTGTGTGTGTGTGTGTGTGTGTGTATATATATATATATATATATATATATATATGATTACTCATTTGAACTTGCAGCTCAGCCTTACATCTGTGCTCTCTGCCATTGACAGGCACATGTATTTGCACAGCCTGCTGGTGAGACAGAGAGTCAAGCATGTCTCCAGTCAGATCACATTGACCCAAAGCTCCTGAACACCTCCCATGTGTCAGCACTATCTGGGATGTAGAGATGAGCAATGCGGAGTTTCCAACTCTGGGAAATATCCAGTCTGGAGGAAAGTAAGGAAAAGAGAGACCCAACTTTCAGCACAGTGTCACAGGCTGGCTAGTTAGGGTATATACAAAGCACTTGGAAGCCACTATTTTGAGGGGCTTAACCCAGAAATGGTGGAGATAGTGGAGAAAAAGATCAGAAAAAGTTTCACAGGGAATGAGTGCTCTGAACTGAGTGGAGGAAGAGGAGGAGTTTAGCCAAATGAAGAAGGGAAGCCATGAAGCAGAAACCAGAGGCATTGCAAGTTGAAGCAGAAGCACTCTGGGCAAGAAGGGGAAACTGGCAGTCCTCCCTTTGCCGGCTTTATCTGCTTTCTGGTTCATAAATGGCATCTTCTTGATGTTCCCTCACTCTGTAGAAGGGGGAAAGCAACTCTCCTGGGCCTCTTTTAAAGGTCATTAATCCTAATGAATGAGCGCTAAGCCCTTATAACCAAACCACCTCTCAAAGGTGCAATTTTCCAGTACCGCCACATTAGGGATCAGTTTCCAAGAAATTACTCTGGGAGGATGCAGATATTCAGACCACAGTACATGCGCGTGCACATACGCACACACCTAAAAAGCAATAGGATGTGAAAATAAGCATGAGAGCTACCATGACAAGCTCTCGAGTCAGCCTGAATCTGAAATGTCTAGAAAGTTCTTCAGAAATCAAATGTTCTGAAACCAACATTTTTATAGTCCCTTCAGAATGGTCCAGCTGGGTTTAGTGGCACATGCCTATAATCCCAGCTACTTGAGAGCCTGAGGTAGGAGGATGGCAATTCTAGGCCAGCTTGAGTGATAGTAAGAAGACCCTGTCTCAAAATAAAAAGGACTGGGGCATAGTCCAACAGTACAGCTCTTGCCTCGCATACATTAGGAACTGGGTTCAATCCCCAGTACCACCAAAAATTAAAAACAACGATAAAGGAGTGGTCCCTATATAAAAGAATACTACACTAAACAGATTTGCAGTGACAATTCTGAAGTGACTTGATATGCATTTTCTGTTTGCTTAAAATAGTGTCTCTCATTAATTCTGGACCAACAGGCTTAGTCAATTGCCAGACAAAGTACTAAAGCTCCACCAACACCATGACACAGCATCAAATTAGAAAATAAAATGCTATGCTGTGGGAAGACCATGACTTTCAAACAGCCACTCCCCCTTCTATCATATATTGTAGCAAAACCTATTACATTTGCCAAGGCATTCTATCCAAATTATATTATCAGAGAGTCACACACAGGCATTCTAAGCACAGAGGATACAATAGGAAGGAAAGCATTTTCTTTCAACCCTGAGTGGGCAGTGCTCTTTGTTTTTGTTTTGTTTTGCTTTGTTTGTTTGCTTGTGGTGCTGGAGATGGAACCCAGGGCCTTGCCAATGCTAGGCGGGCACTTTACCACTAAGCTACTCCCCATCCTAGTCCCTGGGTTTTAATTCACTACATCAAAACTCAAGTTTACCAGTCTGGAAAGAGTACAGTGCCACTGAGCTTAATTCTATGCCAAATGAAACCTAATATGTTCACTTCTCTCATCTCCTAATATCTTACTAGGGATGCTTTATGTTTCAACTTGAAGGAACAAGGAGAAAGAAGGTGCCAAATGTGTTCCCTGGTCCAAAGCAGAATCAATTTATGTAGAGGAGTACATAGGAAAGCTAGTGACTGTTACTAATGTTCCATCCAAAACTGAAGTCATTTAAATTTAGATCCAGGGTCCTCTCCCTGGAAATCTCACCCATATGGGGTGACAAGCTCTCGAGTAAGCCTGAATCTGAAGCTTTGGTCTACTGTGGACGACCCTACATGCCAACTTGGCATATTATTTTCCTGGCTCTATACCTTCATTACTTGTCTGTAAAATGGACATAATAGAGATGGCCACAGTGGTGCCTGCCTGTAATACCTGCAGCTCAGGAGGCTGAGGCAAGAGGATTGCAAGTTCAAAGCCATACTCTGCAACTTAGCGAGACCCTGTCTCAAAATACAAAATTAAAAAAAAAAAAAAAGGATGGGGCTATAGCTCAGTGTTAAAGTATCTCTATGTTCAATCCCTAGTACAAAAAAAAAAAAAAAAGCATAATAGTTCCTCCCCAGTAGAGTTATGGTAAGTCCCAAACTGGCTTGACACAAAGGAAGCACTCTACACATTAGTTATTAATTCTACATCCATAGTCAAGAGAAGGCTATATCCCTCCCACAGAATGTATGCTGTTGTCAATACAACCAAAGACATTAGCCTTACCACACTCCTTAGGTACATAAGAAGGCAAGGGTTCCTCATGGTCTCCCTCAGGTTCCTATATCTGACTTTGTCTGACAAAGTTCTGAAAAAGGAATCGGTGCACCTCGTAGAGTGACTCATGTCTTTAAGTAGCAAAATTACCCTTACTTTAAAACAAAGTACATAATACTCTCAAGGTACAGTCAAAGAAATATATGCAAACGAAACTCCCCTGACTTTTATTTTAAACATGGGGCCTAAAGAGGAGGAAAGAGACAAAGGGGAAAGAGCAAGAACCATCCAGATTAAAGCAATGTATTATTTGTTCACATATAATAGGTACCAACCATCAGAGAGTCAGTTTGGCTGCTGCTGCTGAGTCTCTATCTCCACTTTCCACCCACGTCCCCTATTTTATCCACCAAAGATACCAGCAAACGATCCAAAGACTCCTGATCCTAATTTTTGTTAAGTCATTCCCCTATAAATCAGGGACAGCAGCAGCATCTACCAATCCAAGGAGATAAGAAAAAGCTTTTTAAAGTAAATTGCCCTATGTTACAGTTGGAAATTTAAAAATTGAAATTCTAAATTCTATGTAAATTCAATGTTTTGCTTAGGTCAGAGAATATGGAAAAAATTAAATGTGAATTCTAGAAAGCTCTAGATCCAAAAATGAAGAAAACACATTTATTTAATGGTGTGCTAGACCACCCTATCCATCAGGGGAATGAGAATTCCGGTTCGTGTTATTATTCAGGCAAGAAGTCACATGTACAAAAGGAGACCAAGGAAACTGTGAATGGCTGGAAAACAAAGTCCTCACTAGGTGCCAGGCACATAAAAGTCACAGCCCTTACACACAGATTCATCCTCACAACACACCGAAATGGGGGCTTTTCGTAAGTGTCCTTCTGATCAATGGCCCCCCAAGCATAATGTCCTACTGGGTCACATGCACCACAACTACCCACCGTGAGGAAAAAACCCAAAAGACCTGAGGCAGAATGAATAACAGAAAACCTTACCTTAGAGGATCTCAGCTGAGAAAAAGAAAAGGACAACGTGTTCCAGAGGGCCAAGGGAAAGAGCTCAGAACATTAATCTGACAAGAATAATGGGATGAGGTGACTGGCAGGGTACAGAGTGGCAGAATAAGGCAGGGGTTGACCTGCCTTTGCATTTCAAAGGCAATTCACTCCAACCTTGACCCGCTTGGTGAGAGAGGACCATTTCATCACCTGAGAAAACTAGTTGTACTTTCTTATCAGTTTAGAGCAAGATTAATGGCACACTTACTTCCAAATTCCATACCTCTTAGTAACCCATAAACTCCCTTTGTTAGAGCTGCACCTCAAGGTTCGCATGACTCCAGGTGCATTAGAGAAGCTGCGATCATGCTGGCTGTAGTAACATTGGTCATGATGGGAACACCAGTGACAGTAATGGCAGCAGCTGCTGCTGCAGTGGGGCTGCACCGACATCACCGCAAGCCTGCTGTGAGCCACCCACTGTAAAGGATCCTGGTTATGAAGAGCCTCATTCCATTTCAGAAAAAGATGAGATGGATCATATTTTCATCCCCCTTTAAAAGAACAGAGTCTGAAGGCTTGGTAACTTGCCCTGGGTCCCAGAGCTACTAGGTGGTGGCTGGGGAATTCCAACCAAGCCAGTTGATACGAAAATCTGCACTCTTAACAACTGGACTACTCTTGAGCTGGGTGGTTTCAGAGTCTTGCTCACCAATTTTTTTTCAGCTGATGCTTGTTGTGTTGAAGCATTTATTTTTCCAAACTCTCCCTAGCCTGTGGGATGAGGGGCACTCCCTAGAGTGATGACAAAATATATATATGTAAGGCACTAACTTAGCTTAAGGACAAAATCCTACATGGATGATAATGACGAGAGCCACCAAAGTAGAAGCACAGTGGGAGGCTGATAATGACGGATGCTGAGTGGAAGAAGCTCCTTCCTTCTACTGTGGACTACGTTGGAAGTTTTTCATGTTAAAGGATTTTAAATGGCTTTGACTTATTGACAGTTTGAGTTTATTGAGTCATTTCCTTTCATGTATTTTACTAGGTCATACTTGCATATGGTTTAAAATTCAAAATGTGATAAAAGGTTTATACCGAACAATCTCACTCCCACACAATCATCCTTTACTGTCTTTGCACAAATACAAATGAATATAGTGAGATTCTTGTTTCTCCTCTCCCAGCCCCATTATTTTACAAAAAGTAGCATATTATCTCCCTCTGTTGTTTACTCTTATTTAACTCACTTAACCAAGGAGCCTGGCAATTTTGTTTTTCACATCAGTGTATAGAGTGCTTTGCATTCTCCTTTATACTTGATGGGTATTCCGCAGTGTAGCTACACCATATAACATATTAAACCAGGACACCTGAGTTATTTCCAATCTTTTGCTATCATAAATGATAATGCTGGAGGTAACCTATGACTACGTCATTAGAGACATAAACAGATGTAACTGGAGGATAAATTCCCAGCAATGAGGTGGCTGTAGTGGTGTGCTAGTAAATGTTCAACTACCAACCCTCCCTTCAAAAAAGGCCCCGACTGTAGTGTCTGCAGATTACCACGGTGTGAATACTTCTGCCAGGACTAATCTCAAGCAATGTGATGTTATCAAACATGGAACTGGGAAGAGATGCACACAAGTACATAAAAGGCTTCCATGAGCTGGCTCCAAGGCCCCACTGGGTTGCTGAGACAAAGGGTAAATGGACCTCAAGTTTTGAGAGATATCAGCAGATTCCTCCACCCTACAGATTTAACTTTGCAGTACTACCAACAAGTATTAAAATGCCTATCTCCTGAAAGTCTCACCAACTTCTATTGCCAAACTTTCAAGTTTATGATAGAAAGTATCTCAATGTAGTTTTAATCTGCATTTTTCTGTTTGTGAGTTTAAGCTATTTTTCAGCTACACTAAGGGCCATTTCTATTTTGTGTTCAGTGAACTGTTCCTGTTGATTGCCGATTTTGTTGGATGTACTAAGCATTTTGAATATTTACTTAATTATTGCATTAACCCTATAAGCAGGGTTAGATCCATGTTTCATGGGACATGAAGCTTATACAATCTGAACAATCTCTTTAAAATAGAAAATACAGTAATTAAGCATAAATGGATTTCTTTAAAATTTAAAAAAGAAATCATGGAGCCTTAAAGATTCAACCCCTTTCTTCTAGGATCCTTTTACACAATTTAACATTAATGCTTACATAGAAATGTTTCCTGGTTGCAAAGTGGCTTCCCATCTCCACTCTGCAACTTTCGGAACACAGTGTTCTCACAGGTTCCTAAATCTTAAACTTCAGAAACTGCCTGAAAGATGAACAGCACCATCACCTTATCTCAGATGGGGAAACTAAGCCTTGCAACAACATGCCCTAAGTCATGAAATAGGTGTCAAATCAGGACTCTTTTGATTCCAAAGTCGTTGGGCTTAAATAATACCTACAGTGCCTTCCTGCTGGTGTTAAATCAACCATTGCACATGACCAAATTTATCTTTCCAAAGATAATCACTTTCATTATTAGTTCTTGGGGGGGGAGGTGCATGTGATTTGAAAGAAATTCCCAATTTCCATTTGTATTTTTAAAATATGTCTACCCTCCATTAAAAAAATCAAAATTAAAAGCCCCTCTTCCTTCCAAACTCTATACAGAGACCAGGGTCAGCATCTAACTTGCCATACTGGCCAGGGGCTCATCTGCAAGGTTCTTAACACCCATAGGGGGGCAAACAATGAGACAAGAACACTCAAAGTTTTGCCTTTATATTGGGGTTGGCATTCTACTGAACTCTTCCACCTCTCACAACTGTGGATCATTAGATTTGTCTAGAAACAAGACCAGGACCAAGGACTAAGATCAACATTGGTCTAATAGCCAAACATATGAAGACCCTAAACCTATGTTAGAAGAGAATATTCTTTCACACCAACTCAAAAAAAGGCAATTAGGCTGATCAATCATTTGCGGCGAATTTCAACATTCTTAACAACATAAGCCAAATCAGTTATTTTTTTTTTCCAAGGACACTGCTAGCAAAGGCTGCTAATAATATTTCATGCCTGGAAACCAGAGAGCTGAATACCGCCCATGGTGGGGACAGTCCAGAACAGCCAAGGGCCATTCAGTCAAATACTCCCAAAGCACCTCCGCTGAGAGATGGCGATAACTAAGGGGAGGGCTGGGTCGGACCCTCAAGGACGTGGGGTGAAACAAGAGTTCATACACAAGTGGTACATTTTATCCCAGACCTTTCAAGTTCTCTGATGAATAACAAGGAATGTCCTCACCTGATGCGTTCACTCAACAGCCATTGGCTGCAGCTCTGTCCATCCATCAGCTGTCAAGAACAGCCATGTGGGGTCAGACTCAAGAACAAAGTTAAGTCCTGGGTTTTGAGAGTTCATAACTCTTTCTACCCACCTCTTCCATCAGAAGTTTTCAAATTAAGGTACACCATGTTTTAAACTTTCAAACTCATCAAAAAACTTGCTCAAAACTTCTTTTATAAATAAAATGGTTCATATAAATGGTTATGTAAATGTATTCAGATTGAAGAGTGGAAAACATAAAATTGAAAGTACAATCATTCTTTGTCAAAAGGTTCTGCATATTAAAAAAAAAATACTTATTTTGAAGATCTAAACAAATCACTGGAAAACATGCTTCAGACCCAAACATACTCTAAATGCATGGCCTGTGGGACAGAACATCCAGATGCATTCTTAAAAGAGATTACATGCATTTATTCTTTTCATAGGAATGAATCTACAGTCCTTGAAATTGTAATATTTCTGTAAACAAGTAAGGAGTTTTCATCTTTGTCAGCTTTACCTGCTATTTGTACCGAACCATCCTCACCCAGAAGAATATTACCAGCTTTCAAATCCCTATTAGAAAAAAAAAAAAAACAGAATGAATTTTAGAATGCAGACATTATGTTACATTGATCATCTGGGAAAGACTTTTAAACACAACATACAATTATTATTTTATGAATATTAAAATTATATCGTAGATTTTTACAGTTACCAGGGTACACTGTCATTTTATAGTTTGCTCCTTGAGCACAGTCAGAATTCACTTCTTGTGAAATCATTCTCTATATTTAATTAAATCACTATGAAGTAGACTATTTTGTGTTTTGGAGCTACAGAATGTCCCTAAACTGAATAGTGGTATTTAATTAACAAGAATGAAAGCCTTGTGCCAGGCATGGTGGCACATACTTATAGTTACAGCAACTGAGGAGGTTGAGACAGGAGAATCACTAGTTCAATACCAGCCTCAGCAACTTAGCAAGGTCCTTTCTCAAAATTAAAAAAAAAAAAAATTATAAAAAGCTTGGGTGGTTGAGTGCCCCTGGGTTCAATCTCCAGTACAAAAAAGAATTAAAGCTTTCTCTGTGTAAAGTTATTACAATTCCATTTAAATTCATCTGTGCCTTTATTTCAAATAATCCCATCACCATCTTAAAATAAATTTGATTGATCTCCCCTCTGAAAAGATAATAATGATAAATATTAATTATAATATTCTATCTACTACTTATTTACTATATAGAAGCTATGTAGAGTGATTTCAGCACTTAGAGAAAAATTATAATTTATAAGCCTGATATCTAAAGTAATATTTTCCTAATTATTAAAAAATATAATAAAGACCATTCAATGTACAGCTTGCTGAATCAAGGTAGAGAAATTACATTATTAGCATTACTGGTAAATGCTTGTACTTGCAAAAATCCCTATGAGCACTACCCTTTTTGAAGCAATCAGGCACTCACATTCTATGCTATTTGGCTATTTTCAAGAATTATTGCAAAGTGGCTTCTCCTCTCCACTCTGCAACTTGTGGAACACAGTGTACTCACAGGTTCCTGAATCTCAAACTTCAGAAACTGCCTGAAAGATGAACAGCACCATCGCCTTATCTCAGATGGGGAAACTAAGCCTTGCAACAACATGCCCTAAGTCATGAAAGACTATGTCACAAAAGAAGATGAAATTCTTGTCTCTTCTTTCCCTCTCACTATCATGTCAAAAATAATTACATATTATAATGTTTGTAAGTCTTGCCTATATTTCAAAGTTGGAGCAGCTATTCAATTCAAATGAGTACACTTCAAGGGTAATTATGTTAACCACTTTTTAAATGAGTTCATTCAGCACTTTTTACATTCAGCTCTTAATTCAGTGAAAGCAGATAAACCAATCCAGAGGATACCAATATAATTCATCAAACTGTGTTCTTGTCTCATAAGTTTTATTTTAGTTTGAGATTCTTTTAGTGCTGGGGATCAAATCTAAGGCTTGGTGCATGCTAATAAACACATGCTCTACCACTGAGCTAAACTTTTAGCCCCTAGTACTTTATTTCCATCTATTCAGCCTAAATTGGTTTTAGTATTTTTTTCCCTTTCCTTCTCTTGGTGGTGCTGAGGCTAGAACTCAGGGCCTCACCCATGCTAGGCAAGCACACTCTACCACTAAGGACACCCCAGCCCCTAGTCTAAGTTGGAAATAATGCCAATACCTATTTGAAATGTATGTTTCCTCATAATTCTTTACATATTAGGACTAAGCAAATGAAGAGTTGAATTTCTGGTGGTACCATACCTATGAATCTGACCATTTCTGTGTAGATAGTCTAAGCCTTCCAAAACCTCTTTAAGAATTGTTGCTATTATTGCCTCTTCCAGAACTCCATTCTTGTGCTCTCCTCGGTTGACAATGTATTTGATGATGTCCAACATTGAGCCTGAGAGGACAAACAGAAGAAGATGAAAAGAAATTGCTAAGCACCTTCATTCCATCATCAGATTAGCACTCCATTATTAGAACATTAATGGGAACATCAAAATAAAATTTTCTTGTTGATTTAATGCAAATATTCCCAAGGCATACTAACAATTAAATGGAAGCCCAATGATCAGAAGCACTAAATTTGCACCAAGTTTGTAAAAGTACTTTCAGTATGAAAATTATTCTCATTAAGGGTTAGGATCTGTGAGCAGGAGATATAGCTCAGCCCATGCCATGGGTTCAATCTTCAGCATCCCAACTTAAAAAAAAAAAAAGAAAAGAAAAAGAAAAAAGGCCAAGTGCAGAGGTATACACCTATAGTCCTAAGTACTTGGAAGGCCAAAGAGAATGAATTACTTAAGTCCAGGAGATGAAGATCAGTCTGAGCTATATAGTAAATGTCTCATATCATAAAAGAGTGGGGTCGGGGGGCCTGAGACTAGAAGATCGTTCAGGGCCACTTTCTATATGTATACTTAGGTAAAAACTCCAAAGAGGGTTCCAGATAGCTGAACTGGAGTTGGAGGCAAAGAGAAAGGAAATAGTGAACTTCTAAGTAAAAAAGAAAAGTTCTTAACACCTGAAAGACAGGTGAGAGGTAAGGAAAGTAGGTTGCTCCTAGACCTCTCCTTATAACCCAAAGATCCCTATCTATGAGTCTGAGTAATCTTTATTTTAATCTTCCTGATGCTTCATGTACTGACTTTTATAATGAAGAAATAAATACCAATTACTATGCTACAATATTACAATATACTGATTGGTATCCTGGGCACTGTGAATTCACGTTTCAACACGTGCTAATTAATATTCGAAACCTCTGGGTCATTCTAAAAGCCATAATTACCCTGGGGCTAGACATTTCTGAAAAGTTAACAAATGGCTTACCTCAGTACCTGAATTTGGCTCTGGGTTCTCTCTGATTAAATAAGAGGATTGAGTTTCCCCATCAGATACCACTGAGGAGACTAATGTTAGCCTGCCTCTCATTAAGAGATTTCATGTTATAAATTAATACAGAAGAAAAAAATGCATATTTTCCTCCCCAGAGAAAAAAAGAATCTGCTTATGCATTGACTCTTAGATATGGGGGTCATATAGATAACAATAATTCCAAAAACTATATTTATTCTTATAAGGATATACCATGCCAAGCACATATACTCACCCCCTAGGCCTACTGAAAGAAGAAGGAGCAGGAGTCAATACCTGCCCACATTCCCCTTGCCTGTGGAAACCTGCCCAAAGCCTATTCCTCATACCTAAAGTCCTGGGAGCCTGGATTGGACTCTATACATTTATAAATGACAATGAATTTTCTACCACATCCTCAGAAGAGAAGACAAGTTTATAAAAGGTTAATGTTCCAACTTGAACAGAGGACTTGGGACTATTTCTGGGCCAGCTCACCAAGGTTTCTAATTCTTCTTGAGGGGATGGAACCCCACAAGAAGAGAACTGGTCACCTAGTTGGCAAAGCACCACCCCTCCATACAAGGAAGGGGCAGGCAGTTCAACACAACACCACAGCAGTGGCTGGGGCGGGAGGGGGGGAAGGGGGGTTGGAAGGTAGCATTTCTTTCCTTTTTAATTAAAAACCAAAGTAGGTACTCAAGACAACAAAGACTAATCATAGGACTAAGAAGGAAGAGGAAGAGAACAGAACTTGGATCTCCAGGTTCCCTACTGAGACTTATACAAGCAGACTCCAGCCAATTACAAAGCTTTCGTCATCTCATTTCTGGGTCTCGGCTTGATCCAAGAGTTTCTTTAAAAAGAAAAAAAAAAAAAAAGATTAAATTAATTAAAATGTGTCCCTGGTTTCACCTCAGTTGGAATTGGATCTACAGATGAAAATGGGCACTATCATATAAATGCAGCTGCATCAGTTGTGGCTTTGTCCAGGCAGCACAAAAAATGTTCTCCTCTGTTCTAAAATACACTTCACAACTCAGAACAAAGGGAGCTGCACCTCTGAAGACAACATGGGAGAGATTTCGGTGCACTAAGGAAACCACTTGGACTTTCTAAGCTTCAACATGCAGATCTACAAAATGAAGATGAGAATATTTGCAGTGCAGAATAGTTGAGTATTTTTTGTTGTCGGCACAGTACTGGGAATTGAACCCAGCAGCATTCTACCACTGAGCTACATCCCCTTCCTTTTTTATGTTTTATTGTGAGTCAGGGTCTCACTAAGTTGCCAAAGCTGGCCTTGAACTTATAATCCTCCTGCCTCAGTCTTCTGTGTCACTGGGATTACAGGTGTGCAGCACCATGCCCAGCCTTAGCATATTTTATAAGTCAACGGGTCCTGCAGTCACAATTCCAGCACTAATAGCCACTGTGTGTATAACTTTGGGCAGGTTGCTTAACTCCCATGAGCTTTGGTGTCATTTATGAAACCCAGAGACGGTCACCAGTCATTCAGGGATGCCGTCAAGATCAAACGAAATAAAAAAAAAAAAAAAAAGAGGTCAAATGAGATAAAGTAAATAAATTGCCTTGAACAGAATCTAGCCACACAGCAAGTGTTTGATGAAATTAATGGTTACCATTCTCATTCCTAAGAGTGATGTTAAAAGATTTTTTTAAAAAATCAAATACATGGATATGAAGAAGTCTTGAAGATTAAATTATTTCAATGACTTGCATAACTTACAAGATCAGAGGCAGAGAGGGGAAGTTGTTTTCCCTTCTCAAATACAACAGGATGAGAATAGTGCCACTTCTGATGAACACTGTAAGCAAGTAACTGAGTATGTATTTCTCTCCACATCAACTGAAACAATGTATATTAAGAACTCCCTGGAAGCCAAGTGAGTTAGACAGTTCTTGTTTCAGGAAGTCCCCTCTATATGCACAAGGTCCAATACCATAGCCACTAGCCACATGAGGAGAGTTAAATGAGTTAAGAGAAAGGGAACAGAAACTCAAGTCCCTTAGTCATGCTGCCACATTTCAAGGGCTCAAGAGTCACACCTTACTGGTAGGACATGGACAGCATAGCTATAGGACACTATAGTGTTAATAAACAGCACTCAAATGACTCAGTATATTGCAATGACCTGAATAATGTTACAAATGAAGGGGCTTAAAAAGAAAGGACGCGGTAGGGATGTAGCTTAGTGGTATAGAATTCCCATGGCATGAGAAAGGCCCTGGGTTTGTTCCCCAGCTCCAAAAAAAAGGAAAAAGAAAAATATCTTTGAAGAGAGTAAGTCGTAGCTGCAGAGAGGAACCTCTAAGGGCTTGAGTACATGGAAAAGGAAGTAGAGACCTTTAAGGCTGAGGAGAGGCTCAGAAGGTATTCAGGGGCCTAGGCTTCACCTAACCTAGAAGGTCGGGGTATGTAACACAGGAAAAAGGGGACACAGATACTTCAGGAAGTTCAGCTCAATTATGAAAGGCTTTAAATAACAATACTAAATAATCTGGTAAGGCACAGTGGCCCATGCCTGTAATCCTAGCCACTCGGGAGTGTCACTCAAAAGTATCACAAGTTCAAGGCCAACCTGCGCAACTTAGAGAAACCCTGTCACAAAATAAAAAATTTTAAAAAGGACTGAGACGTAGCTCAGAGATAGAGCACCCCCAGGCTCATTCCTGGAAAAGAAAAAGAAACATGAAATCTAGAGTATTCTGTTGGCAACAGTAAACCAAACAGAATTTCCAACTATGGGAGTGAAGGATCAAATGAAGTCCCCTCAGTTTATGCTGACTGTAGCAGAAGGAGGAGGACGAAAACAAGCAAACAACAACAAAGCCCACTTACCTCCACTTAGCAATTTCATGACCAGCCAAAGTTCATCTTTTACCACAAAAGAGGTGTAATAGGTCACTACGTTGGGATGGCTGCACTGACTCATGGCTTGAATTTCTTTCTGCAAAAAGAACAAAACATGACATAGTACTATGGGGCACAAAGGGGGAAGCAAAATGCAAGTGAAGCACGGTTGAACACCTGGGCAACTTGGCTATTCAAAAGCATCCAGGAGGGGCTGCCTGAGCCATGAATTCAGAGCAGTTACATAAGGGCTTACTTTCATCCTTGTCAACTGGAAAACTCAGACAGTCCACTACAAGATGCCACAGAGCCTTGTGGGTCAGCCACAGGACAAGGGAAATTCAGATCAGCATACAGCCCAAATGACCCTCCAGCCTGCTAGCAGAGAGACCTGTTTGTGGGACAAAGTTCCTTCTCCCTGAATCAAAGGCTTTGGCACAAGTGAGTCATTAGGAGATAGGAATTCTGGTGCCAGCATGAACTCTGCTGGGTCTCATCTCCTTCCTCATCCAAATGGGGACAGCAAAACTGTCTGTTTCTCAGGACTGCTGTGATGGTCAATGAGAAAGGCATGTGAAAATGCTAGAGTATCATTTCCCAAACTGTCTTCAATGATAGATATTCCCTCCAGGAAAAAAAAAAAAAAAAAAGAGGATGGGGCAGGTCAGGCAAAGTAAAATAAGCTTGGGAAACATCAGATACTATATTTCACACTAAGAGTCACAGCCTCCAAAAGTCCTGTCATAGTTTAACCCGCATTAGCACAGCAGAAAAAGAACGCTTTATGGGTCACATTTTGGAAACATCGCTTTAGAAAAAAATAAATATTTTATGTAAAGACATAAAATGACAAAGCTTTGAAATAAGACAAACACATTTTTTCTGCAGTGCTCAAATTCACGTTGCTTTTGGTATTCTGTTTCCAGGCATTGCCAGAGGACTCCCATAAAGCTGCAGTCCAATAGTTAACTCTCCATTAAAGGTACCTTCCTACCAGGGCAACTCACACTCAAGGTGCTGCCCCCAACCACAAGACCCTAAGTCATTGAAGGAACCTATTATGCACATTCATGATGACAGAAAAGTACATTTATGCATCCTATGAATATTTTCAATCATAATGAACTTCTCAAAGATTACTGATCAACATGTTCTAATATGGGCTTTTATATTTGCATATTTAATACTACCTAATCCTCAAATTACTAAGAAGATCCTGTTTGTCAGATAAGTTAACCAAAAATCCCACAACATGAAATGCATCTACATATATATATATATATATATATAATATATATACTTTACATATATGTGTATATATATATATATATATATATATATATATATATACTTTATGTGTGTGGGGGGCGTGTTTATGTAAAGTGCTTCTTACTGAAGGCAAATTCCTAAGAAATACACTGACTTTTCTATTTTCTTTTCATGATATATTTACCATTTTCCCTCTATCATTCCTTTCCCCCATTTAACTGATTACAGGTTTTCTATATCTTACACTTTTTAATTCAACAACTCCCAGCCTCTGAACAAAATATGAAACCAGAGGTCCGGTTTCCATCTGTTTCCAGTGTCATGTTCTGCTATCATGAGATGCTTCTGAAGGAGAAATGGAACACCACCTGGGACATCACTATTCTAAGTCACCAGCATCCGCTCTGTGGGGGGATGGGCCATGTGGAAAGCCTGCAGCATTAGGCAGGGTCCAGTTTAAAGAGGTGCCCCATTGTCCACAAAAATGGACTATGCAGCTTCCATGCAGGTGTGCTCTAAATTCTCAACATTTTATATTCAATGTTAGTGAATGTCTATCTTCCTAACTGCCAACTTTAAAATCATTAATCAAAATATACAATAAACAATCAATGCTTATGTGAAATGAGGTTCTTTTGCATCAAAGCAGGACTGGGTCAGAGTCTATAAAAACACACTTTTTAGCCCTTTGCATTATATGGTTGTAGTATCACCTCCTTACCCACCCAGAGTATCAGGTTCTCTGACACTGCAGTGAGCAAACTGTGAGTGTGTGAGCGTGTGTGTATTCAACTCTTTAAGATAACTGATGCATACAACTTACAAATTCTAAAAGGAGGGGAAAGAGGTGTCTCAGAGAAGGTACTCTTTCAAATACAACCACAGCAGCAGCTTAAAGGCAGATGGGAACAGGGGTGGGGAACCTGCCAATACATTTGCATCAGGCTCTATGCTCACAACCTATCCCATCCATTTGACTTCACAGCCTTCCCATGCAGGACAGCCTCTGATACCTAAGGATGAAACTTGCCTCTGGAGAAAACCTGGTCACCATGTTTTATGATACACCCCAAATTCAGGAGAGAAATACACTTAAAGGAAGAAATAGGTCCTCTATAGGATTATATAGCCCTTAGTTTACATATTAACTTTTTGTTTAATTGACTTCTAGAGAGATATAACAAAGTAAAAATTTGACCCCTGGGTCAGGCAAAAGTCATAGCCTGTGGTCAGTATACATAAGACAACACTGGTGTTGTTGAAATTACTGATGAAGTTTCTATCTCTGTGAACCAAAGTGTGTTTTATGATCTTCTCAAAATGAAGGGTTTTTTTGGGGGGAGAGAATATATGGTAAAAAAAATTATGCAATGATTTCAATTAAACATCAGCATAAATGGAAGGGAAACTGATGTGATACAGCAATTTGTATACGGGGTAAAAGCGGGAGTTCATAATCCATGTGAATCAACCGTGTAATATGATGTATTAAGAACTATGTAATGTTATGAACGACCAATAAAAAAAAAAAATTAAACAACAAGTATTATCAGCTCTGACAAATGGTGGTTCTTCTAAAGGCTCATGGGTAGAAGTAAATTCAGTATTCAAGCAGAGTTAGAATAATCAGAGAGGTCTGTATGTGACTAGACAGGAATTTCAGGTGTATCTAAATGTCACTACTCCCTCCATACTGCTTTAATCTATGGCCTATGAAGAAAAATCATGTCCTTGGATTCCTAAAACTGTACTCTTAAAAGTATACCATGTGACTCCAGAAAAAAATAAAAAATAAATACATGAATAAAAAAAAAAAAAGTAAAAATTTGAAAAATATAAACATTTCTTAAATTGAATATTCCTTTCACAAAATGATGCCCCCCTACCACCATACACACACACCCCTCAGTGTGCATGAGGCCCTAGGTACAATCTCCTATACCAAAAGGGGGGGGGGAACAGTAGTCCCCCTCTACTTCTTTTCAAAACAGTGCTAATGTTGCTATTTGAATCCTCCCTTGGTAACAGTCTATCCACTAAATTATCCAAGCTTTTCCTAATGCACTAACTTCATTTATCTGGTTAGGAAAAGATATTTATTCCCTAATATACTCATTTGTTCCTATCCTTGAAAATAACTGAAGCATTGTCCAAAGACAAACAAACTGATATGATGAAAACTTTTAAACCAGTTATTCCTACAGAAGGAATGGGTTCAAGCTCTTTTAACTAAGTCACAATCTATAGAAAAGCATAATTTGGAGCAGAGTTTCCCAAAATGGAACATGTGTACCAGTCACATGGAGAGTTTAGTAACATACAGGTTCTAATTCAATAGATGGAAAGGGGGGCCTGAGATCTGCATTCTTAACAAGCTTCCAAGTGATATTGATGCTGTGAGTCCAGGAACCAGACTTAGAATGGCACAGTGACAGACACTGAACTTTGGATAAGACAGAAAGACACTGGGGTTAAGGAAAGGTAAGAGGAAGAAACTCAGATGGCTTCCATGATGCGGGGGGGGGGGGGACAGGGGAAAAAGGGCCAGGTGGAAGAATGGCCCAAGGGCACTGTGTAGCTGAGGCCACCCTAAGGAGAGGGGAGGGAAGCCATAGTTTGACATAGGAAGATTGCAGTATTTAAGTGATTTGAATTTCATCCAAACAGACCATGGTAAAAAATTCACAGGGAAGGACAACAGAAGGTAAAAGTTGGAAGAAATCACAGAACTCTGAAATCTAGGCAACAGATCTGCCAAGACCATAGTTCAGAATCTCACGTAGTGGCTATCCTGCAAGTCCAATGAAAGAAGACAGAGCTGTCTGTCATGAAGTGCCAAACCAAGCTGCAGCACAGGATTTCATCTCTGCTCACACACCTTCAGCCAAAATGCATGGCAAGTGATATTTCATAAGAGTGGAAAAGGTGACCTAAAATGGGGCGGCCAGGACAGTGCCCTACCCATTTGCTCAAACTGAAGTGGCAGCCACAGAGACTGCTGGGCAGTGTGCCAGGAGGAGACAGGTAAAGGCCACCCACACACCGCTGCTGCAGCCGCTTGGCAAATTTTACAGACCACAACATGGTGTGGCCTCTAAGATGTTAAGGTGGATGGAGAACACAACACATATAAAGAATCCTATGCTGAAAATATGGTTTGAAGGGAAAATACCCGCCAAAATGGTGGGGGGAACTGTTTAAATAGGGTATTTATGAAAGATTTCCATCTATGGCTATGTGACTTTTGTTTTCTACCCCCCAAAATTATTCCTACATAAAGAAATAGCACCCTGGACAAGCAGGAAGTCTGATTAACAAGAATCTGATCCTCTGATCAGATTCTTAAAAACAGCTATACTCTAAGTCACAGTGGGCTCTGAAGCTTGGCTCTGCCACTGGCCTGCTGATAACCAGGCAGGTTATCCTGCCTCAGTCTTTGAGCCTCAGTTTTCCTTTCTGTAAAACAAGATTAATACTAGCAAGTGCACACAAATATTGTGAAATAAGCAAAGGGAGATCCATAAAACTCCTTGCAGAAAACCTAGCACGTAACACAAATGTTAAAAGTTAATTTTGTCTTCTATATTAATTCTCAGTTTCTTTACTTGTTGATCACTAACCTCAAGTGTCCTAAGTTCCTGTGTCTCAAGGCACAAAGAGAGACTTTGGCAGCTGCACTGCCTTCTTCTTAGAGAAAGGTCACCTGGCACACTGTTTGGCCCTGCGGGCTTAAGGACTTTCCTGTAATGCAGGGTTATGATTTTTTAGCTTCTTTTCTCTCTTAACAATGTCCCCATCTGTGTTTTCCTAGTGATTTCACCCTATGTTTAATTTATGCACCTGTCACATTCTACATATTGTGGTAAGCTGCCTCAAAGTTCTTTTAGAATAGGGAGTCTAATGTATACTTATGCAAAGGGTTTGGGGAAGAAGAAAGGAGAACTAATACAAATTTTAAAATATAAGGCTAAGTGTGGTGGTGCATGCCTGTAATCCCAGCAGCTCAGGAGTTTGAGACAGGAGGACTACATGTTCAAGGTCATCCTCAGCAATTTAGAGATACCCTAATAAGCAAGTTAATCAGATCATGTTTCAAAATTTAAAATAAAAAAAAATTTTAAATGGGCTAGGGAAGTAGCTCAGTGATAAATTTCCCTGTGTTAAATACTCAATACCTAAAAAAATAAAAATGAAAAATAAAGATATAAGGGGCCTGGAGCTGGGGCTCAGTGGCAGAATGCTTGCCTAGCAAGGGGGAGGCACTGGGTTCAATCCTTAGCACCGCAAACAAAAACAAGCAAATAAAATAAAGGCATGTGGTCCATCTAAAACTACAAAAAAAAGAGGTTTTTTTTAAATAAAATAAAGATATAAGAATCAAGACACATCTAAAAGTCTGGTTTCTTTTGTCTCTGAGATCATGAGATTTACAAAGCACTAAAAGAGATTTTATTACTGAAAGGAAAGAGTTTAAATGGATTCCGAATTCAAAATATTAAACCATATTTAACTAAATTAGCATATTTTCACAACTTACACAAATTCCATATAAATACTTCTTTATCAGATACCGGTGGCAAAAATATCCTGTTCAACCTTCCTTAAGAAATCAAACCTGTTCAAGCTCCAACATTATGTGCAGTTAAATGTAAGGAAATTCTATTCCTTACTTTATTCTAAAGCAGTGGATCTCAACCTTAGGTGCACAATGAAATCACAGGGGAACTTTAAAAAATACCAATGCCTGGGTCCTAGCCCAGGGAGGCTGACACAAATTGGTTTAGGATACAGCCGGGAATGAAAATTTTCAAAAGCTCCCAGGTGATTCTCCTGTGAAGCCAAGGCTGAGAATCACTGCCTCAAGCTAAGCATCAAGATGCATTCTTCTTCCAGTGAAGTGGGGAGAAAAACATGTACCTACCAGGCACATTTCTACATTGCAACTTAATCTAAACATATATATGTAATATATACTACATGTATGCATATATTAAAATTACTATCAAATAAAATATGAATTTCCAAATAGAAGAGAGAACCAAATACAACTTGCAATACCCTTTATCATTTAAAGAGTAGACAAGGGGGCAACCTAGTTAAATAAAAACACTTCAGAAAGTCATTCTCCAGCTTGCACTTCCATAATGTCAGCATTATTAGGAAAGGCAACTTAATCAATATTCATAAATAACTAAATACTGTAAGTAGCATGATTTAAAATAAACTTCAGTGATTTTGAATGTCAGCCAAGGAGTGGAATAAAAAGATTAACAAAACTCTTTCAAGAGCAATGTATTTTTCTGGACTGTCATTTTCAAGCATTAAAAATGTCATTGTGAGGGCTGGGGCTGTAGCTCAGCGGCAGAGCGCTTGCCTAGTATGTGTGAGGCACTGGGTTCGATCCTCAGCACCACATAAAAATAAACAAATAAAATAAAGGCATTCTGTCCATCTACAACTATAAAAAAATTTTAAATGTCATTGTGAATTTTTTAATTATAAAAACGATATACTATTTATGCAGGAAACTGGACTCTTTTAGGGAAAAAAAAAGTAAAAAAAAATGCAGAGAAAACCCTATTCAAGGAAGAGTTAGTCAAATATTATCTCTACCATTTACAAATGAACCACCAAATTTCCCTCATCACTTACCTCTATAATTATTTTCATGTGATTTGGTACCTGAGTTTATTCAAACATAGTCTAATTAGAAGCAAGAATAGAAATAGGAGATGTCTAGGTATTTTGAAAACATATCTTTTATATGGGAAACATAAATTCTGCAAGCCTTAATAAGTACTTATAGAGAGGTCTTTAAAATTAGACAGAGCTGTTGAATTGTAAAAATCTAAAGTGTCATGGCATTTGGAGGTCTGGAAAATCCCACAAAAGTAGCCAGGAAATCACAATGGTTAAACATCTACTTGATAACAAATTAAAATGTACAGACCAGAGCTTAATTGAGAGCTCTGCAAAGAGTGAGAAAACTAAACAATTTGCTAGAAAATGTAGAAGCCACCAGTATACCTACTTTCTTCCAAAGAAATGGGGGGAGGGAGGTCAAAGAATAAAATACTGAATTTTTGTTTTGGTTTTGGTGGTGTTAAAATGGAACCCAAGGCCTTACACATGCAAGGTAAGCTCTCTACTACTGAGCCACACCCCTGACCCTAAAATAGTGACACTGAAATGCTATAAGAAAACTCAGGGGGCTGGGTAGAGTGCTTGCCTTGCATATAGAAGGCACTGGGTTGGATCCTCAGCACCACATAAAAAGAAATAAAATAAAGATATTGTGTCCATCTACAACTAAAAATATTTTTAAAACCTCAGTGGTAGGGCTGGGGTTGTGGCTCAGTGGTAGAGCACTGCCTAGCATGCAAGAGGCCCTTAGTGGAAGGAAGGAAGGAAGGAAGGAAGGAAAGAAGGAAGGAAGGAAGGCAGGCTGGAAGGAAGGGAGGGAGGGAGGGAGGAAGGAAGGAAACGCAATGGTGAAGAGTCATTTTTTCAATAACATAAATATATTTATAATATATATCATTTGATGTGTGTGTGTGTGTGTGTGTGTGTGTGTGTGTGATAATTGTAGGGGGTCTGAAAATTCTGTGGGAACTATCATGGAATGGGATTCAGATACTGTCATCTACAACAGCCTTTTGATCATTTAATGAACCCTGACAGGGAGCACTTGGAAAAAGTCAAAAAGTCAAGTTGAAGATGCCATAAAAACAGAAACAGGAAAATTTTTTCTTTTCAGCCAGTCTGTATTGCTGGAGACCAAAGAGCCAACTTTCAAGACTGCTGCTGTATCTGGCTTCCTCAAGAAAGGGCTGAGAATGTGAGGGGATCTGTGTCTGTTCCTGGGCACTGCACCATGAGCCATCGGGGGTTCTGCCAGGGAACAACCCTCCCCAAACAGCAGCTGAAGGGGCAGAGACCCCTCCCACCTTCCCCTGAGCACCATGCAGTCCTTTTCAAAATAACCCAGGAAGGGACAAAAGCATTCATCTCAACCCAAACCTTTCCCATTTGTCTATGAGGATGGCACCGTCGAGGTAAAAAGAGTGAGCGTCATTAAAGGTATGTTCCGTCTGAGGGGTAAAACTGCTCTGAAAATGAGTATGTGCTGGGTCTCTGTAACTAAGAACACACAAGCTCAGAAAAGTGTCTTTTGCCATGATAATTTCTGCTGACTTAACAGCATGAGATTTAGCCCTCTTCATGAGCCATTTCTAACCAATGTATAAAAAACACTTAAAAGTAAATTCAATTATGGTATTTAATTAGTATCTGAAGAAACTAGGGTATAACTTTTAAATTTGATGTTGCAAAAAAAATGAAAATTGCTTTCTCCAAATGAATTATACATATTTCTAAGCTAATGCAACTTTAGAACTATAAAAATAAATTTGTTTTGCATATAAGTATTCATTCTCTAATTTCTTAAAAATGTTTTCATGTCTTCAAAATAGCCCAAAATTTTCCACTTCTAATCCTGCCTTCGATTGGATGATACTTAGATAAACACAAACACTAAATCACATGAAAATAATTACAAAGCTGAGTAGCAAGAAACAAACAGAACACAACTTAGTGGTTCAGACCTGAAACACTCAAAATAATACTCTATCTAGTGCAGCAGGCTTGCATTTCAGTGCTAGACCCTTAGTGTATACAGAACTACAACAAGCAGCCAAACACAGTTTGTTCCCACATATGATGAGGAATGATGTGAGATATGAGTAAATGATTTACTAATTTGAACATTCTTAAGATCAAAAAGAATGGAAGAATAATCTCATAGTGCTCAGCAATAAAGAAGGCATACTTATTATACTATTTGTGGTCAACTTAAGGTGGAAGCTTTTTAACCAGTATAATCTTTCTACAGAAAAAAAAAAAAAAACACAAGATTTGCAAGGTTTATTCATTTGTTGTTATTGTTGTTTTCCTTTCAATCTCAATTGAAAGGAAAAGAGGGGCAAAGTTTCTGCCTGGAGGATCTGCTTAGAGGCCCCCAAATATTATAAGTTCATTTAAAAGGGATAGGAGAACCCTGTGTCAGGTCATGGTTAGGAGATAACTATTCCCTTCAAATGATCATGAAACCAGGGAAGTATCTAGAGCCTTATTTTCCAAAATAACCTACAAATCATAGCTAATCCATCCATTCCTCTAAGGGAGGGTAGGAGGGCAGGCAGATGGAGAGGAAGGGAGGAAGGGAGGGAGGGAGGGAGGGAAGGAGGAAGGGCTGGCACAGCAGGTGAGAGAGAAAAGAGAAATAACAGCAGAAAGCAAAATGAGGGCAGTGGCTTTGTTCCGAGGGAAAAAATGCTTGATGTATCTATACATCCCTTTAGAGAGATACAGCAAGATACCTTTAAAAAGATGATGGGGGAAGAGAGGGCAAATGCCAGAATGCATCCAGTTCAAGGCAACTCGACGACTGAGGAATTCTTTCACTATGTACACAGAAGAAAGGTCAGCACACTGTGCACCCTGTCTTTGACTTACAAGGTTATTCCCATACTACAATACCACAGTGACTTGACTCTATCCTAAATTATCAAGCATGACTTGATAGTAACGTGTAATTTTGCTCAAGTGAACTTAAAAACAGATTTTCAAATATGCACAATCATAGAACGTTGGTGAGAAAAAATAAAATTTGGCCATAATTCCTCATTGAGAAAACAGGGACTGAAGTCCTTGGCAGGAGTTCTGTGGGGAGTCAGGAAAGCAGATCCCGACCCAGGGAGAATCTTCCCTCTGCCTTCAAGCCCAGCACTCATGGCTTCATAGAGTCACTATTTCTTTGAAATGACTTTGTTCGCATCTGTCATCCATTACAACTAAAATATTTTAATGATCATTACATAATTTCTTAATAATCACAACTATATTTTTGGCCTTCTTTCTTTCTTCTCACTTCTTTTCTTCTCCTTCTTCCTTTTTCTTTTCTTTTCTTTCTTTCCTTCTTTTTTTTTTAAAGAAAATAATACTCTGCCTGGCCCCTGGGCTGTGATTTCTCCCATAAGTATATAAGTACAGTTCTCCTACCTCTAACACTGTAAGGTTTTAATGGTGTTGATGTATGTGTAAAGATGCGAGATTGAAGCTGAGTTTTCTGTGACTAGGAACCAAAGACACACTGAACGTATGAGAACTCAAGTCTAGAGAAAAAGGCCAAGAGGGATATGGTTAAAGCCTAAGAGCCATAAGGTAAGTAAGGAGATGAACCAAAATGTTCATCAATCCCTGGATAAATCAAGGAGAGCACCCTAAAGGCTGGGGAGAGTGTGTTTTAGGGTAAATCAAAAGAAGGATTATGTCATATCTATGGCATTTACTTTGGCACCCATTAAGAGAGGCTAAAAAGACAGATGACTTCAAAAAGGACTGATTGTCTACTCATGGAGTGAATTTCAAGGAAATCACGTGTGCTCTAGGGTAGCACCCTTAACATTTGAGACTGACCACAAACACGAGAACCAAGCTCTTTCTAGAAACCTCAAGCAAGGCCATCTTTACATAGAATATATTAGTCTGCAAGATAGTAGGTCAGACCCATTTAGCAAGTCTTAAATTCCTATTGGAAAGCAAGGACCTCCCCCCCCATTCAGTGGGAGACATACTGGAGAGCAGTAATATGTCCACTAACCTGCTAAACTATTACTAGGTAAATAGTAGAGAAGGGGGCAGAAAAATATCTGTACCTCAAAAATATCATCAATCAGGCCAGCATAATGGCACATGCCTAAAACCCCAGCTACTCGTGAGGCAGGAGGATCACAAGTTCAAGGCCAGCCAGGGGAAGTTAGTGAGACTCTGACTCAAAATACAAAATAAAAAGGGATGGGAATGGACTCAGTAGTGTAAAGCCCTAGTGTTGCAAAAAGTCAAAAATAAAAAATAAATGTCTTGAGGGGCATGGTGGCACACACCTGTAATCCCACCTACTCAGGAGGCTGAGGCAGGAGGATCCTGAGTTCAAAGCTAACCTCAGTAAAAGCAAGGCACTAAGCAACTCAGTGAGACCCTGTGTCTAAATAAAATATAAAATAGAGCTGGGCATATGGTTCAGTGGTCGAGTGCCCCTGAGTTCAATGGCTGGTACCCCCCCCAAAAAATTTAAAATAATAAATAAATGAATAATAAATATCTTGCCAACATAAAAGTTTAGATACTCATTTACTAGTCCGTGGGCTCCTCAAAGGATAGAGACTCTCTTTGTTTCCAATCACTGAGCTCAATGTCTAGCATGTAGTAGGGTTTAATAATTATGGTGTTAATAAGTTCCGGCTCTAAAACTATAAATATCTACTAAAGAGTGTTAGGATAATTATAAAATTAGTCATTTATTCCACAGTGGGATTGACAAAAGTGGGAATAACAACAAATATAGGATTAACAAATCTCAGAAATTATCAGTGCATCTGTGCTGGGTAATCAGGAGTATATAAAATAACCAGCAAAACCCCATTAACCAGATCATTTCACCCCAAGAGATTAGGATCAGCTGAGGGCCAAATTCCACAACACAAGAAAATTCAAAAGAATGTATAGAAAAAGCATTTGTTTAGATTAATTGAATGCTACTCAAATCATGCCAATAAAAACATTTATTCTAGGAGTGCTCTATCCTAATCGCTGTTAAAGGCAGTTTTTAGTGAGTATACAACCATGCACTCCCACATAAGCACTCCAAACTTATCCCTAAGCACAAAATAGAAATTCCACATCTGCCAAATAAATAAACAAATGTATCTTAGATACATAACTACCTTGCTTTTGAGAAATGTTACTCAACAGTCTCAGCTTAAATCACCAATTATTTAACTTTTCTTTTCCTCCCTTCAATTCTCAGAGAAGCGGGCACTGCAATTAGCACTTTGTTTCAGAAACAAGGAAGACTTGGATCTTTCTTCAGCAAAATGTGGAAAGGACCCCAGGACCACAGGAACATGTGCTGACGGCCTGCTGACAAAAAGAAGCAGGCTAAGGCCAAGTATCCAAAACTATTGTATGGTATCACACCTGGCCTCTGGACAAAGAAGGTGGGGACAGGGCAGGGAATGGGAGATCAGGACAGAGGGGCTGGGGTGAGTAGGGATGAGGCAGGGATTGGGGGTTGGGAGGTGACACTTGCATCAAAAGAGGCAGTTGCCCCAACAGCCAGCAAATAGTTGATAATTGTGACTTCTATGACATAACACTTTCACAAAATAAAGACCCAGTGGCCATTGTTTCTTCGAAGAACAATGGTTTCCAGTTAACTCATGGCACAGTCTGTGAGATGATGCAGTGCACTGACCTGTATATAACACGCACCCGTGGATTTAAAGGATTATTAGGATGCCGGATGTCCAAACACTGTCAAAATGTGAACCCACAGAAATAATAAAAGTGCAAGCAACAGCAGTATTAGAAGTTGAAAGAATGACAGCAACTTTGCTCCACAGGATCTCATGTGTCAATAAACTAGACCACAAAAGTCTGGCAACCTTAGAAAGACTATACTATAAGTTCTCTTTCTCTTTGTTTGAAAAGGACTTAGGAGTAGTACATCCTTAAGAAACAAAACCCATTCTTCTCTAAATATATCAAGACAGCAAAAGGTCAAATGTTCAAGGTTAAGGAAAGATCAAAGTAATAAATTTATTAGGTTTAGTATCCTTTTCTCATGAAAAATAAATAACAATGCATACACACTATATTATAACTGGGCATCATTGGGAGAATAAAAAGAATGAGAGAAATAAATTAACCATTGCTAATAGGCAAACTCATAAATCAGACTAATGGAGCTAAGCATATAGTCATAAAAATACCAGTCTCACACAGCCGGCTATGTTACGAGTACCTTCAAATGATACTGCTATAACTGGCCCCAGGAAAACCGGGAACAGGACTGGAATGATCATCTCCCTGCTGACCTCTGCTTGGACCCTTACATGGCCCCCATGCCCAGCAGCCAACTGCTGATGAAAATGTGGAGGTTGTGGGCAACTGAGGACTTAACAAATCAGAGACCAGAGCATCTATCTGGCCTAGGAGGCTGGTTCCAGGACCACGGGGTACACACAAGTGCACAAGAACTTTCAACATATTCCACAGAAATATTCTGCCAATAGCTGGGACCTCCAACACAGCACCCCCAAAACACAAACATCAGGTGCTATTTCTTGATATAGCTAAACAGTGCATAAGTTTAATGCATACTCCAATACTCCAAACTTTAAAAAAAAAAAAAAAGGTAATGTACATTTATGTGCAGCCACAGAATCTGAGGACTCTTAAAGGCATTTTAGAGATCTTCCAATTCAGTTCTTTTAAAACAACCCAGAGCTCTTAAAGTTAAAAACAAGTTAGTGACAGAAGCAGGACCCAACTCTCCCCAAAATGTTTTCAATGCTTTTTCCACTTAGGGGAAGTGACCTTGAAAACTGGTTAGATAACAAAGTTACAATTTTATTGGTCACCATAATAATAAGAAATAGACAAGCGTGCAAGGTAGCAATTTCCATAAGAGCAGAGCACAGCTGAAATTTTAAGAGCTAAAGTCTTAAATGTATGTGGGCTTTTAAAATTAACAATGAATTGTGGAAGCCGTAGCTTTCATCTAAGTTTTGGCCAGCAATCACCCCCAGCGAAATCTATGCATTATTGTAGCCTAATTTAAAATGGAAGGCCAAACAGATCTGGAAAAGTACAGCTTCATCCTTGTGCTTAATTTATACTATAGTGTACTGTAATTAAGCCCGAAATAAAAGCTATATTCTGAGTAAAGACAAAAAGCTCTTGTTAATGACATTCCATTCCCAATGCAGACTATAACAAAAGGCTTCTTTATTTGGAGCCAACCGTCATTATACTTTGTAGCTTGTATGGAGCTATTGGACTAATATTTGTACTGGGATTAGTGTTGGGATAACCAATCAGTTAACTCCTCCACCTCAGTTTTCTATTATCCTCAAACAAATGGCCAAAAGGAAAAAAAGAAAAAGAAAAAAAGAAAATTGGCAGGCAGAACGACAACTATATTTATGAGATTAAACTCTCAAACCCTTCACAGTTTGCTGGGCAACTAATAACCATTTGCCAAGCTGTTCATTTAATAATGAGTCAGTTAAGCCAAAAGCAAAGCAAATGTTCCTCAACCAACCGATGCTCCTACAGTCACACACACACCAAAAAGCTCCAATTAGTTAAGCAACATCCTTCGTCCCGAATAAAAAAATGCAAGTTACCATGTCAGAAAAACAAATTCCTGCCATCAACCAAATGCAAGCTGCCATGCATTGTTTTAAACATCTTTAATTTGTATGTGATTTTGTAATTTCTGAAAACCAAAAGGACTAAGAAATATTTGGGGGAGTAACTCCTATGTGTGCCATACACTCTAGAGGGAGGGCCAGAAGCTCATCATCCAACTCTGCAGTCTGAAATCAAGTGACTTCAGGCATCCTACAGAATATGCTCTCTTGATGCATAAAATAGAGTGTCAACACGTGAGACCACTAGGATTACACAAACTGAGCAAAATGCTGTTTGTCAAAAGCAAAGTAAGGTGAACATTAGATGACACAATAATAGAGCAAGGAAGTTAATAAGGGGAGCAGGGGAGCGGTGAGGGCTGCTTCCTAAGAAATATAGGTGTCAAGATACAAGATGACACCAACCCACTCTGATCTCCTCCCAACCAACTCCGAACACCCATGGGTTAGGAAAGTGCAGCAGCAGACACCCCTTCTCTTGTACTTACTAATAGTTCATCCATACTGGTCTGGCATTTTTCCAAGTTGATCCGCTTTATTGCTACACGTTCTTGCCTGGGCTTGCATAGGGCAGCCTGAACCACAGCAGTAGCTCCACTGCCTGAAAAGGAAAAAACAAAAAACAAAAAGCAACATCAGCTATCATACGGTACAATACGGTACACTGTCCAGCTACTATTTGTGACACTTTCAAAAATAAATATCTATTTTTTTTTAATCTTCTAGTCAAGGAATTAAAAATGTTACCATTTGTTATGTTAGGTTCTAAAGTAATTATCTGGAGAGGGAAAAGGAAAATCTATGTTTCTACACAATGGATGACTGAAGACACTGTCACAAAGGATATGAGCATCCACATCATTTCCCTGCACGGGAAGACATTACTGTGCTCAAGTCCTGATATTTTCTAACTGCAGTGCTTTGCAGTAGCTTAGGCTCTTCTTCCACTTCAGCCCAAACCAAACCACTCCAGCCTGAGCTACTTCAGGACTTCCATAAGGCACTGGGTCAACCTATCTGTGCTGAACACTCCTGGAGCTTATTCCTTCAGCGTTTACTCTACAATAAGAAAAACGGGATCAGCCCCAGTGTTCTCGTGTCAACAGCACAACTTTCAAGAATGCCAAGCAAAACAATGCAAATGTGTGATCACAGCAGCTTTAGGCATTCATGTGAATCTCCTATTTCTAAGGTTTCTTGATCCTTAGATGACACACTCAAATTCCTAAGAGACAGTCATGTCATTATCCATATTTTATAAGAGTAAAATGTAGAAGTGTAATGATTGGTGGCAGAGCACAAAGAGCTCCTAATTGGATTTCTATTCCACAGGGGCAAAAAAGCCCCCCGGTTAAGGCATCTTGATTCTACAAATAATACCAAAAATGTATTCTAATCACATAAATCCTCTAGCACTGCAAGACGCCAAGTAAAAGAAATAGCATCTTCTGGCCTTCCTCAGCTCTAACCCCCTTCAAAGTACAAGCTACATCCCCATCCCACAAGGGCTTCTCAACTTCAAATGGGGTTTCATCCTGAAAAACCCACTCTAAATGGAACATACCATGTAAAAAATGCATTGAGTACATCTAACTTCCAAACATCATGGCTTAGGAACACAGCACGCTGTGGAGTGCCGGTGCAAACCTCTCTAAAGGATTTCTTCAGGAAACAATTCTCAGATGAGTCATTGGTTATCATTAAAAAAGAGAAAGGGGGTCATTGGCCATAAAGAAGACAGCTGGGGGGGGGGGGTTAGCTTCCTCAGTACATGTAATAAAAAGGCATGGTGCTTTGTAGTGCAAAGCAAGGCAGTCTGCCACCCCAAAGACGCGCCCAAATGAGTGTTTGAGGTTGAGAGCTCCACCCTTTCTTCCTCCCTGTTGTTTCCTCATTCAGCTCTGACCCCCTTCACTCTCATGCTCCAAAGCCAGGTCTTAGTTCCAACACTCATATTTTAGCGAAGCACAATCTGTGTTCCCCAGGAAGAAGATTCCCTTGTCCTGACCACCCACCTTACTCATGAAAGTCACCTTACAACTGGACATTTTTAGCATTAGTCTCAGTTTATATGTGAGAAAACTGGGACTCAGAAAATGTGCCCAAGGCCCCTCAGCTAATATGCACCTGAGCTGGGATTTTACTTTTTTTCCTATTTCCCAAAAGCTAGAGTATACCCTTCCCTTCCTCACTTGTTTTGACCTTGCCTGGAAGATGTTTTGTTTGGTCCTAAACTGTTCAACAAGAGAGAACCAACCTGGAGGGAAGGGTCATGTGAGCTCACTCTCCAGGCCCCCGCTGGAAGAGAGTGTTATCTTTAGAAGTTGTTGCAGAGGCCCTCCCTTTCTCTCCCTGACCCCGATGCTCCGTCAGCAGCTACTCAAAGAGTCCTACCAGGTTGGCTTCATCGGCCCTGCAGATCACATCCTGCTGGGTTCCATCCAGAATCCTCCAGACACCAGAGCCAAACACTACAAAGATCCCTGGTGATAGCAAAGTATATTTTATAGTCTCACGGAGGGGAGGTGCAGAGACAGTGCTACAGCTGGTTAGCACTGGACCTGGTACCCAGCAGAGAAACCAACAAACAGCTTTAACTAGCTGCTGATGGGAAGCCATTTCTGGCTCTACCTGCTGTAAATATCCCCCAACCCTACTCCTTCATCCTTAATCCACAGGCAAGAATATTTTCAAGTCAGAGGAGCTGAAGAACAAAAGAGAGAGAGAGAGGGAGAGAGAGAGAGAGAGAGAGAGAGAGAGAGAGAGAGAGAGAGAGAGAGAGAGAGAGAGAACCAACTCCCAGAAAACATGAAATGGGTATTTGTAATGGGGAACCTCTCACAGTCAAGTCCTTGATTATAAAATTTTCCGACTTCCATTAACACGTTCGAGAATACAGACACAAATAAGAAGTCTACAAAGCCAGCAGGAGTAGTGGGGGAAGAAACATCTTTTATTAGAGCTTTAGAACCAGAGAATTGTTATGCTTCACAATTACAGCTGACTAAAGAACAACTGGCTCTCATCTCAAGACAGAGCAAATGTGAAGCTTCATGACCTGAGGTCACTGTCACAGCATGAATGGATTTCATCATTCATTGAACACTCTGGGAGAGTCCACCCTGAATCCAGAGATGTCCTTCAGCAAGAGCCATGGAGAACAAAGTTAGAGTCCAACCCCTCACATTATGAATGAGGAAACAGAGTCTGGAGAAGATCAAGGATTTTGTGGAGATTTTTAAGGGGCAGTAATTGAAAAACAGGATTAGGACCCCAGAACAAGACACCCTTAATTCCTTGTCTACCACTACCTGCACCCGGCTGGTGACTTTTCAGATTGCCAGTCAGGATTCATTGATCAGGAAAGCAATTTACTGGTGATGGAAACCAGCACTTTATGAAAGAAAGCATCAGAATGCACCTTACATAATAAGGGCAAGAACTACTTTATTAAACTTTGGTTTCAGTTATATCCAAGCTGCACCACGACATGCATTGTTGTGAGTCATGATCAAAAACTGGAAACTTGCTGTATTACATTAAGATACTCAGGATTAGAGTAAAGCATGCTTTGGAAGGAGAAGCGGAAGTGACCTAACTGCATAATTCCTAAGGACATTTAGAAATGATATGAGCAGAGTTTTGCTCTAAGATTTTCATATGCTTTGTTGATTAGTTTAACAGGAAGTTAAAAAAGCCTGTAAATCCAGCGATTAGACAAGCATTAGCAATGTGAGGTAAAATAGTAGTAACTAAATGTTAAACAGCAATTTGTCTTTATTTTGAACAATATATATATATGTTTTCAATTAGGTATCATTCACTGTTTAGGGAATAAGGAGCTCTGAACATTTCAGGAATTTCTCAGCTTATCCTGACTCCCATTTCAAATAAAATAAATCATTCTATAGGATTATGCCCAAACTAAAAGAGTATGGCTGTCCAAATTTTCAAACACTATTTAAAGTCCCTCTATCTCGATTCATTTGGGTAAGTAATTCCAGATTAAAAACAGCTGCTTACAAGTTTCAGCTAGTAGTCATGTCAAGGGCAATCAGAGGTGAGAGATTCCTTGAGTTCATTACCAAGATACAGACTCTTCTTTGAGTAGACACATCTCTTCTCATTTCCCTTTTTTTTTTTTTTTTTTTTTTGCTGCTGGCAGTATTAAGGTAAATCACCAGAAAATTGCATAGTTGCATTTCACACTTTGAGTTATCAGAAGAAATATTGCATTAAAAGATAAGAAACTAACACAAAGAACTTCAGTATTTCTTTCCTAAAAATCACTACTATTGCTAACGACAATCTAGACATTGTTCAAAGTTCCTCCTTCCATGACCCACGCAATGAATTCCTCCTTGTATTTAGTTCTAAGGCAAAAAGATCCCCTTCCCAAATAACTTAATAGATAATGAGAAATATGTAGTAGCATCATGTTTTCCTTTTTTGTCCTGACAGAAAGCTCAGACCTAAATTCCATGCTTAATAATAGCAATTATCCTTAGCCCAGATTTCCTGTGACTTCTCCTTGCCCTCTTCATTATCTGGCCTCTATTCTTCATGCTTAATTTAGTGGTACTGCCACTATTCAAACAATCTTCCTGGAGTCTACCAAAGTTACACCTTCTTGAAACATTACTACTGGTCACTTAATGTGAAGAAAAGACTTGTGGCTTAACAGCCCCAAGAAAACTACAGGCACAAAAAAAAAAAAAGATGTTTGCCTGAATTATTTCATCAATGAACAGTAATTAAAACTCTACCACGTGGCAGGCGGCAATTCACAAGTAATAAAGGTCCAAAGGTGCCTGCTCCTGTTACAAGTACAAGATCCTTTTATAAGATCGTTTCCTATATAGCAATTAAGAACAATGACTAGAAAGCTCCTGTGGACTGAACGTTTGTGTTCCCCTAAAATTCACATGTTGAAGCCCTGCTAGGGTTTAAATATGGGGTGTCCCCAAAAGCTCATGTTAGATAATGCAGGAATGTCCGGAAGTACAGTGATTAGATTATAAGCTGTAATCTAATTAGTGGATTAATTGATTAATAACTGAATTACTGGGTGGTAACTGAAGACAGGTGAAGCATGGTTAGAGGAATTAGGCCACTGGGGGCGTGCCCTTGGGGATTATATATCTTGTTTCTGGCTCCTTACACTCAGTGCATCCCATTAGCCATGAGAGAAGCAATGGACCTCCACCATGCCCTTCCACCATGATGTTCTGCCTCACTTGGGCCCAGAGCAATGAGTCAACTGACCACAGACTGAACCTCTGAAACCATGAACTCAAATAAATCTTTCCTTCTCTAAGTTTTTCCTTTTTTTTTGGGGGGGGGGTTACTGGGGATTGAACTCAGGGGCACTCGACCACTCAGCCACATCTTCAGCCCTATTTTTCATTTTATTAGAGACAGGGTCTCAGTGAGCTGGTTAGCACATTGCTAAGGCTGGCTTTGAACTCTCAATCCTCCTGTCTCAGCCTCCTGAGCGGCTGGGATTGTAGGTGTGTACCACCACACTGGGCTCTAAGTTGTTCTTGTCAGGTATTTTGGTCACAGCAATGAAAAGGTGACTAACACAAGCCCCACCCCACTCCCAATGTGACTGTAGAGATTGGGCCTTTGTGAAGGTAAGGAAGATTAAACAAGGTAGAGGGTCAGTATCATTATTAGAAGAGATAACAGAGAATTCTCTTTTCCTCGATTCCCTTTCCATGTAAGTACTGGAGAGAAGGTGCCCATCTGTGAGCCTGGAAGAGTCCTCACAAAAAAATGAGTTAGACACAACTTGATCTGGACTTCCCAGGCTCCAGAGCTGTGGAATTAAATTTTGACTGTTGAAGCCACCCAGTCTCTGGTATTTTGTTATGGCATCCCCCGCAGACTAATACAAAAAGCCTTTCAACATCTAAGTCACTCTCCCCAACGAACATGTAGTGTAAATAATGCAATACTAAATACAAGAGGCAAGACTCAACTGAAGGGCCTCTGCCAGGACATTGTAGAACTCCCACCTATGGGAAGAATTCTCATCTATGGTATTAATGAACTTCAGCTCTCCTTAATGGGCATAATAAAATCCACCTATGTGGCTTAATAGCCTAATGTGTTTCACATCCTTTGAAAACATCAATTCGATGAACACGAGGCTCTCCCTGGGACTCACTGCTCCATCTGTAACATGAAAGAGGGAAATAGCATCGTTTATATGGTACCCAAGGGACAAGAGGGCATAGCAGGCTTAGCACCAAGAAGATTCTGTTAGCTTTAAAGGAAGGAAAGGAGAGCTAAATTTGGAAAGCAAGAGACTAAATGATTTCTGACATCTGATACAGCATGTTAAGAATTTAAAATAAAAAAGAAACCAGAGAATTCAGGAACAGTTATGAACTAATATTCTATAGCAAAACTTCTGGCTTATAATATACTTTAAAATATAACCTAAATAATGATTTTTAAACCATATTTGTCCACCCAAATGCACGAATTTATATGCAGCCCTACCACACACTAACTACTTAACTTTAATAAGTTACTTGATTTCCCCACATCTTAGTTTCTACATCTGTAAGATGACAATAATAGTACCTAGCTCATAGGATGGTTCTGAATCAAATGAGGTAACATGTGGGAACCCCCTGGAACTGTGCCTAGTACACAGTAAACACTAATTGAATCTTAGATAGTACTGCTTCTTAAGGAAATCTCTCCAGGTCAACTGGCTTCCTGTCAACTTGACATTTTAATGTTACATAGCATTTCATAATATTAATACACTATAATTTATTTAGCCCTTTTTGTGTTGATGAGTATTCTCTTTATTTCCAGTTTCCCCCCCCCCACCAAATGTTTCAATGTTGAAGCAGTAGGATCACAAGTTTGAGGCCAATCTGGGCAATTAAAAAAGGGTTGGAGGTGTAGCTCAGTGACAGAACACTTGCTTCACATACACAAGGCTCTGGTTCAACATCCAGAACTGAAATCAATCAATCTCTTTCTCTTTCTCTTTCTCTCTCTCTCTCTCTCTCTCTCTCTCTCTCTCTCTCTCTCTCTCTCTCTCTCACACACACACACACACACACACACACACACACACACTCTCCTTAATCCATAAAAGATGTTCTTTAGGTTAAAATGGGATGTAGTCAATTGTCTAACAACTCCTTTCCATAAATAGCAAGATTTTTTAAAAGGCATTACATCAGCTTTTGACCTTCATGATGGCCCGGGGAAAGAGGTTCTATCATCACGTCCTACTTACATGAGGAGAACCAAGCCAAAATTTTAATATGAGCTTGACCGTCTCGTAGAACATGAAAGGAATCCTTCATTATGCTCACCTGTGCTTTGCCAATAAACAGAGTCCTGTGCACTATCAGGCTTTCTTTAAAGAGAGGCTGGCTGGTGGTGTGTAGTAAACACAACAAATGGCTTTGGATCAAATTATTTCTTCCAGTCCTCACTTTCCCCAGCTCACTCTGTGTGCTCTATTTATAGCATGTGGCCAACCTCAAAGCCCACAAGGCCAGCCAGTCACATGAGGGCCAGAAAAGAAGTGGGGGGAGACTCTGTTGGATGGACTCATGTGAGCTCTACAGGGCCCAGCTGCCTAACATGGCAAGATTGTCTGCATTCTGGAGAATAGCTAAAAACTCAGGTTTTGTGTGAGATTCTATTAACACTGGTATTTAATTGTGTGGGGGGTGGCGGGTACTGGGAATTGAACCCAGGACTCATGCATGCTAGACAAGCACTCCACCACTGATTTATACCTCAAATGATTGAGATTAACATTTAAAAATTTAAAAAGCACTGTGACTCAGATAAGAGCAGGTCACATTTTGCACAAGTATGTGACTGCTATTTATCAGAGATATATTCTTTTTAACCTGATGATCCAGATTTAAATTTATTTATTAGATTGCAGCTGTGTGAGTCAAAACTGGTTACATTTTTGGAATGGGAATATGGTTCAGTGTTTGAGTGCTTGCCTAGTGTGTATAAGGCCCTGGTTCAAATCCTAGCAGAGCCAAAAAAAAAAAAAAAAGAAGCAATGTTGGGGTTTAGATTTGAGTTGTCCACCAAAAACTCATGTGTGAGATGTTAGAGTCTGTAAACAAGTCAGGATGGTGCCTGGCAAATGTTAGAGTCTGTAAACAAGTCTGGATGGCGCCTGGCATTTTGCCAGAGGGAGTGGTTTGTGAAGTAACGCCAGCGAGCCAATAAGTGTGGAGATTCCTTATTGGTTGACTGATGTATCTAGTTTATGCTAATTAAGATAAGCTGTGTGGAATGTATAAATACCCCTCCTGTCCTACAATAAACGGCTCCCACTCCTGCTGTATCAATCTACACAAGTTGTTCGTCACCCACCCTGTTACTTTGCCCAGCCACCTGGGCTGCGGCAGTGAGACACTGCAAGAAAATTTAGAGGTAAAATTATTGGGTTAAAAAAGCCTTAACCTGCTGGGTACAATGGCACAATGCCTTTAATCCCAGGCTGAGACAGGAGGATCATGAGTTCAAAGCCAGCCTCCTAGGCACTTAGCAACTCAATAAGACCCTGTCTCTAAATAAAATACAAAATGGGGCTGGGGATGTGGCTCAGTGGTTGAGTGCCCCTAAGTTCAATCCCCAGTACAAAAAAAAAAAAAATTAAAAAAAAGAGCCTTAACCCAATCAATCAGTGAATCAATTCACTGACAGAGATTAATCTTATAGCAATTGTAAGCAGACAGCATGTGGCTGGAGGAGGTGGGTCAGTGAGGACATGTCTATGAGGTATATACTTGTCAGTGGTGAGGGGAGTCTCTCTCTCTCTCTCTCTCTCTCTCTCTCTCTCTTTCTCCCTCTCTCTCTCTCTCTCTCTCTCTCTCTCTCTCTCTCTCTCTCTCTCTCTCTCTCTCTCATTCCTGGTGCCATGTTCCAAGCCGTTTTCCTCTGCCACACTCTCCTACTAGGATGTTCTGCCTTATCTTGGGCCCAGAGCAATGGAGTCAGACATCTATGGACTGATACCTCTGAAACTATGAGTGCTAAATAAACATTTTCTCCTCTAAAATAGTTTTTGACATGTCTTTTGGTTACAGCAGTGGAAAAGCCATGAAACAAGCCATAAGATTCAACATAATATAGGTATGTACTCAGAGCACTGACCCAAAGGGCACTGACTCAAACTGGTTTGTCCCATGTTGCAGTTCATCCATTTCATCTTGCAATTTCACACAGAGAAAGAGCTACTCTTCTGTCATCAGGCTCATTTCACATGAGAGGAACATACGCACAATAAGATCTCAAGTCAAACATAAGGAACTATAATGGAGAGGCAGATGTGACACACAACTTGCTATACACATAAATTTACAAAACAGATTCTAACAATGACCTGTCTGAATGTGCAGTACAAAACCAGGGAGCTACACTGAGCCTGGTGCAGCAAGACCACATTGCTCAAGGCAGCTATAAACCAATGGACCCTCCTCGGTTCTCTGGCATGTGTCACAGCCAAGCTGGCAGAGTTATGGCCTTCTGTGTGCCTTCATCCAAGGAATGAGTTAGAGCTTCCTTCTGGGGTGTTGGAGCAGATTTAGAGCTTACTTTAAGATGGCAAATGCCAGGCTGAGGTGGAGAAAACTCCACTCAGCAGAATGTCCTTATGTCTCACGTCTGGCCGGGACAAACTACCTTACCTGAGAAAGCTGGCTTATTAAAACACTTAGAAGTCACAGACCCCACCAAGAAAAGCAGTCCTTGGATGTAACTCATCAAAGACCATCTGATAATACCACAGAAAAACAAAAACGCAACCCAGATTCTGATACGGAGAGAAAGAAGGAAAGTGGGATGTGGAATCAAACTGCAATGAATATAAAGAAACTCACCTTGGACCTAATCCAACAACAAAAAAGAAACCTATACTATATTTACAAAATATTCAGAAGGTATATGGATTGGGATTATCTCACATACAATGTAAAGAAAATTATAATAATTTAATAATATTTCAATAATAATTAAAATTATTATTAGAGCATAAGGTTAAATTCTAGACACCAGGTTAAAAAAGAGTAGCAAGTGCTAAGGAGCTATTAAACAGCAGACTCTATTTTCTAATTCATTATGATTAATATTGAGATTTATTCTAGACATGTTTGTTTTCTGAATGATGCGAGATAGATAAAATGTCACTTTGCATATGATTATTTTGCCAATTGAAATTACATTGAGCAGTCATTGACAGAGCGCTTGCCTAGATGATGCCTGGGTTCAATCCCCAGCATCAGGGAAAAAAAAAATTAGGCTCCAGAGAACTAACTTATAGGTTCAGCCCCTTAAAGCTGAAACTTTTTTTAAAAATTGTAATTCTAATAATGAGACTGACTCAACATAACTACTAGGATTAGAATACATAACCTCCCCATCAGTGAATGTTCTACTTTAAAAAAAAAAAAAAAAGACCAACTTGTTTTGATATGGGGCTGGGGGACAACCTACTCCAGGGATTAGTTATGGATAATATGGGGTGCCTTCCCAAACACCCCCTCCTGCTGAGCCAGTCACCTCCTCAAGGCTCACAGGGACTCTCCACAGCCTCACCCTAGCATGCACATGCTTATGGAGCCATGTCTTCCCACCTTATTTTTCCTAGATTCTGCCCTTCTACCCAGGCCACTGCCTGGAACACTGGAGACCCTCAATAAGAGTTCACTAAGTGAATGAAACTCACTCTAACCCACCAATGGGGAGACGACCTCTGGACAAGGGAAGTGAAGCTATGTTCCAAGTTGGGTCTGGCAGGCTACATGACCCATGTGCAAGGACAAAGCACACTTCTGCTCCATGTGCTTTCTCTTCATCGCTCATGGTGTGTGAGTGGATAAGCAGGTAGTTGTGAGGCCTGTGGCAGTTAACTTCAAGGAAAGATCCTGGGAGGCCATCTGCCTTGAGACTTGTTTGATTCGAAGAATACCCGGTTCAGTTCTAGAGCCGGTATCACAGGACAGTTCATTCTAAAAAACAATGTTCCACTAGAATGTTCCACATTTTAAACAGCGAATCCACTGTCCCCTACTTAGCATGAAGCATGAAGCCACATAAAATATGGCAGGCTAGTGTAAACTAAAGTCTTGGATGATTCTACTTGTAAAGGGGACAGGCAGCAGGCCATGACAGCCCTGGTAATCAGTCTCAGGAGACACTCCATCAGGACCTGGACTGCAGGATGGACACCTTCCCACAGAGAAAATCTGATTTTTATACTGAGCCAAAGATCACCTTTGAAGTCCTTGCCCCTATACACGCAAAACCCCAGGATCTGGCAGGACTGAAAAACTTCCTGTTCTGCTCTGAACGAGTAGCACAATTCCTCCCAGTAAAACCCACTCATTTTGCTGATTAAATCAACCACATAGAAGCCAACATTCCACAAAAGAATGTCCATTACTATTCACACAGATAAACAGATACACCCACTGGCAAAAGCCAACAGGCACAAGTGTCCTAGTTTGAATATGTGTGGCATGGTGGTAACCTCTGATTCCTTATTGCTTCAACCTTAAGCCACCTGGAAATGGGAAGGGCTCTAAATACAAAAAGGGGAGCTGGTATCTAATTTGAGGTTGGTCTCAGCCCATCCCATCTCAGCTACATGCTCACTGAGTGCCTTTGCATTAACAAGAAAAAGTTATCCCTCTGGTTGGACACAAACCAGGAGATGCAGGGCCTGACTAGAGGATGATGCACAATTAGTGGAGAAAGCTGCTTTCTCCCAGCTAATTGCATCAGAAATTGTTGGTTAAACGGAAATTGAGTTTTCAGCCACCAGGGGCAATGTACAACCTTGGTGGCTTTCAGTCAAAGGTTATTAGCATTTTCACTGTCTCCATCTCACTTTAAAAAAAAAATAGTTTGGGTGTAAGCCCCACATGTCCTGGAGTTAGGCAGATTTTAGCAAAACCTCTAATCAGGTTAACTATATCCATAACACCTAAGATTTGAAAAATAGATTCCTTGAAGGAACTTTGGATTATGTAGAGGGGATGTGGAGATGGGAAGGACGGTAGAATGAGTTATTACCCTATGTTATGATTATACTACTGGAGTCACTCTGCACCATGTACAGCCAGAGGAATGAGAAGTTGTGCTCCAATTTGTGTACAATGTGTCAAAATGCATTCTACTGTAAAATTAATTAATTAATTAAAAACCAGTTTAATTTAAATAAAAAACAGTTCTTAAATAGAAATAAAGTGAATACAAATCAGTGAAGGAAAGGCATAGACTATTCTGTAGCCTCTTTGTAGTATGGAAACAATGATGAAAGAGTAAGTCCGTTGAGGAGATTTTGAGAAATTATTCTGTTGTATTGCTATATAAGGAAATTACTTTTCAGAGCAATATTTCCAAATTGTATGGCATTTCTACAACTGTGACCAATAAAACATATCTACAATTATAATAAATAAGAAGAAATCTATGGATGGATAGCTAATGTAGAAAAATAAAGAAAAACAATATGCTATTTTTGTTTTGAAATTTAATAAATAAAATACAGACATTAATTAATTTGGTAACTAGGACATACCAGAGGTAGATGAATTATCCAGGGATTTACAATCTATTAAATTACATATATGTATAAAATTTATGTTTATACACACACACACACACAAAAGCACATATACGAGACAGTTATAATGAATATAATTTGTGCCAACTTTTTTGATATTGTTTTATAGATTTACATATTATTTTATTAACTTATGAAGAATGTTAAATTTTCTTTCATAATTGTGAATAGCTATTAAAGATTCCTAAACAAAAAAAAAATAAAAAATAAAAAGTAGATTCTTGAGCACATCTCCAAACTATTGAATGAGAACTGTTGCAACTGGAGGCCTAGAATCTGCATTTTTATAAGGCATCTAGGCAATTCTCCCATATTCCTAAACTAGACAATCACAGCTCCTAGGTATTGGTTTCTCTCTCCATTCCTCTACCAGGATTCCTGGGCTTGAGGAAAGTTTATCAGCTAGGGGTTGTTTAGAAAAATACAAATGCCACCAAGTATAGCAACTGACACTATTTGGTATAAAGATTTGATCCAGCGGGTGCTAGAAGACTGAAACACAGAACAATGCTGAGTGGCTTCAGGAACAAGCTACTGACCAGAGGGCTGTAGGGCCAAAGGGAGGCAATAGGGACCATCAGAATCTAAAAGGCCAGGGGAGGAATCCTAAAGGGATGGGGCTGGGACACAGATATCTGAGGAGAAGGTGCTGGTCACAGGGTCCACAGGGGCTGGGACTCACACAAGGACTGGCTAGTGGGACATCTCTGAGGGGTTCCAAGATGTATAAAGCAGCTGGCGAGAAGAACCAAGAATTCCTGGTAAAGAGAAAGACCCTTTCTAAAGCAAAGCTGACAAGCACAATTAGCAAATCAGATGAAGCCTGTCCCTTCTTCCTCTCTACTCTGCCTTCCAGAATCCCCCTCAGGGCCCCCTAGTAGCAGAGTTTGTGAGGAATACAGCAAGCAAAGGAGGAACCTGGTCTGCCCATGACCAGTCCAACAAAGGAAGCAGATTCTACAAAGGTCTGTCTGGAGCTTCCAGGCAATCACTGAATAAGGAATCCAGGGAACATGATACCCATCAGCTCCATCAAGAGACAGGGGCCTCCCAAAACTCTACTAACAATGTTAGGTTTTATTGAAATTCTCATTTTCCTCCATTTTCAAACTCGGTACCTAAAATGACCCTTTTTAATATCTGCACTCCCCAAAAAAGTTCACTCTGTACTTCCAAGCTCAGCCCCACACCTCTCTACTTCCTATTGGTGGGGTAGTAGAATCCTAACTAGGACTGAGGGTCTGGGCTCAGACAGCCCTAAGCTACATGACCTTGGGCAAGTTGCTGGTGTGTTATGCCTCAGATTCTTCAATATAAAAAACAAATGGTAATACCTACCTCACAGGGAGACTGTCAATGTTAAATACAATAATACACGCAAACGTGATAAGGTAAATGTGTCTGCGTCATGTTTAACAATGTCTAGACATTGTTACTATTACCAATGATATGATCATTCCAGAGACCTGAGTAGAGACTAGAACTAGGTTTATTGCAACCTCTTGAGAGAATTCATTTTTATCTTCCTTCCCCTTGATGACCTCTGCTCCCACTGAGGGCCAATTTCTGCCAGCTTCCTATCAACTCCCCCTCCTCAAATCCTAACTTCTATATCACAATGATGGGTATACAGAAAATTAGGCAGAGGAATGATTCATTGTTCAAGATACAATTAGCCCCACTTCTCGGATAGTTCAACATCCCTGGCTACCACATCCATGAGGCAGCAAGGACAAGCTCAAGGACAGAAGGAAAAAAGTCCACTTACTTTAATGCCATCCACCCCTCCCTACCTCTCCATCTGATTTGATTGTCCTCATAATCTAACTCCTGTCTCCCCTGACAACCCAACTTTCTCCCCCAGGTTACAACTACAGAACAGGAAGTAAGGTCAACTTCTACATGAGAAATGTCTCCCTTCCTCCCTCCCTCAACACACTCACCCAAAAGCAGGACATGATGATGTAGTCTGAGATGACAGCAGAACACAAGAGCCACAAGGGAAGAGATCCTAGTTATGGGGATGCGAATGCCTGGTATGGTGGACTGTAGTGTCTTTACAGCCCCTGCAGGCCTGAGAGCATAGCTGAACAAGAAGAAAGAGGCTGAAGGGCCCTGAACAAGGGCCCAGACCAAAGCTAAGCCCTGAGGGAAGCAGCAGCAAGCTAAGTGTCCACCAGCCCCACCCTTGGAGCTCCTCAGAATGAAAGTCACCTGCAAATCCAGTCATCAGTGGGAGCCTGGTGGAAGATCAGGAGACTGCTCCCTCCTGCAGTCCTTCCAGGAGCTAATCCAAAGTATTAGGAGTATATAGGCATTGAAAGACATGGAGATGGCACATCCTGTGAAAATGTAGATGCTGGTTCAGGAGGTCTGGGGCATCCGAGTTCTACATTTCTATGTTTGCAGGTGAAGGGATGCTGCTGATCCATGAACCAAAGATGAACTGTTATAGCATCATGGACATATCTCCTCTCAGTCATCCCCTAGACTTCCAGGCACCTACCTCCTAAGGAGACACTGGAGCATCTGGAGACCTCCTGACCAACCTCCTTACCCCTGCCTGGCCAGCAGAATCCAGAAGGAGCAATTCCCTCTATAAGAAACCATAATTTGGGACTTTATGTGTATTTAACTCTTTAAAAATGAAGATGCAACACTTTCTCCATCCAATAACGTGTCCGTTTACTATCTGATTTTTTTAGGTGCATTTTCAGAAATTCACTGTAAACAAAAGATGAGGAGAATTCTACTTCCCTCTTTAGCAAGAAACATGTAATTCAACTTCAAAACTATTTCTAGCAACTATAGTTCAAATTAAGTGGAACTTGAGTTAAACAGACATTTATTTTATTAATCCAAAAAACGCAATACCTCAAACAGCATGGTAACTAAGGAAACATAATAAATAAAGCTGAACGGCCAGAGCACAGCACTCACTTTCGTTCAACATACACTGAGCTCCAAGTTACATATTAAATACACTTTCTAACAGCAATGCTATGTCTACATCCAATGGATACAGATGAGCTGGCAAGACATTATAAGAAAAATAACCATTACAAATGTTGGTATTTCCATTAAAATTGCTTTCTTGCAGCAGGAGGCTGGTGTACCCAAATCTACCATCTATCCTATGTAGCAGCAGACCTTGATCTGCAGGGAGCTGCTGCCCAGGATGGGATGAGTTTTAGTAAGGCTTTCAGCCAATCACTTAATCATTTTTTTAAACTGCTAGGCTGATAAGATTGATAAGCACTTGTTAAACTGATCTTTATTCCCACTGTTTCATTTACGCCACTTAAATAACGTAAGTATTCAGTTTCATATCCCTGCTGTGAAGTTCTTGGTTACCTAATGTTCCTACCTTGAATTCTTGAAGATAGTTAGCATTCCCTGATTTTCCTTGTTTGCTGTCAAGATAGTTCCACCTGCCCATAATTTAAGAAAGAAAGAAAAAAAAAATAGAGCCTGTTGGCCAAACCCTCAGGTTTAGGTTCTGGGATTTGGCCTATAATACAGTATATGGACCAAAATCCTGGAAAGGTTCAAGGTTCAGACTCAGTCTCCTAATGTGTCAGTCACCTTCACATTTTTACATGCCAAAAATAAATTTTAAACCCATCCAGTAAGACAACAAAATGGACAATTACAACAAGCCCTCCACCATTAACAGGGATGGATGAGGAAAAGTGACCAAAAACACATTATCTGCTGATTCTGTTTAATAATTACAAATGCCTTCACCATACAAATAATAATGGCGTCCTAGAATTGGGAAATAACTTCAGTCTATATCTCAAACAATAACAACATTTGCTTATTGATTCAACAAATTTGATGGAGCTTCTAATATGGCCAGACACTATTTAAGGTGTTGGAAGAGAAGCAAAGAACAAAAAGTACCAGGTTTCCTATAATTTTATTTTAATTTAAGAGGGGATGTCAATTTTTTTAAAAAAAGTCTTAAATGAGATAATGGAGGGGGATGTCAATTAAAAAAAAAAAGTCACAAATGTGATAATTTCAGATTGCAGTTTAAGTGTTACACCAAATAACACAAATTGGTGGGAACAGCACAGGCAAGCTATTCTGAGGTGGTAATATCTGGGGTGCTGAGAAGGAGCCACCAGCAAAGATCCATGCGCGGAGCATTCCAAGAAGAGAGGACAGCATGTGTAAAGGGCTGCAGCAGAAACAAGTTTGGAAAGTTCAAAGGACAGAGATAAGGGTGATGTGGTTAGAGCTCACTGATTCAGAAGGTAGGTGGGAAAAGATGGTTGGACAGGTACAGGTAGGCAAGAGAAGGCACACACACAGAGAAAGTCATGTAGACCAACATGAGTACTTTGGAGTATTCTGAAAAAAGAATTACAAGATCTGGCTTACATTTTATTTATACAAAGGTCACTCTGGCTGCTACATGGAGGCAAGGCTGTATGCCAGGCAAGATGCAACATGACTGGGCAGGAGTTGCTACAGATGTGCAGGCTCAAGTTAATCATGGCATGTGCTAGAGTGGCCAAAAAAGAGAAGAGTAAAGTGGTTGGAATTGGGGACTTAAGTGGATGTAGAACTACAGCATTTGCTGACCAATAGGAAGATAATTGTAGGTAGAAAATATTTGGGTAGTACGTCTGAATACATATTCCCCTCTACCATTATCACCACTGTATTTTATAATGAATATTCTTGATTGTCTCTTCCCCTTCCCCAAATTCTGCCAATGCTGGCCCGTCTACTGAAATATGGTCTGCCTGCTTCAGATGACAATTTTAAAGGACTGGCTGTCATGCACTGTTCAACAAACCTCCAACACCAAGAACAAGGAAGAGTAACCCCCAGGGAAAACCAAGGCCCTGCCTAGGAGGGATGACCTTCCACACAGCCAAGAGATGTTTTAGAACTGTCCCAATACCTCTTACAGATGGATGTTCAAATGCACTGCCCTCCTATATATAGAAATGTTTAAAAAAAACAAAAGGAGAAATAGTTGGCATTCACAGATATTTTTTCCATCCAATTCTTTTTCTTCTAGAGGCTTCAAAGAAGTAATTAAATAGTAAATGAAAGTTCTTTTCCTTCCTTCCTGAAAATTAAGCCATGCTAAACAACAAGGACAAAGAGTGTATTTTTTAAACTCCATTAGCCAAACATAACCCTGGTTACGAATCCCATTCCTCTGCTTGTTCACAGTCACACTCGCTCACATATAGAATCACAATAATTATACCTTCATATTCTGCTGTTCTGAGAATTAGATCACACTTTTCATGCTCCTAAAACATGTTTACAATTACATTAACAGTAGTGCAACATCTCAACATGTTACTGAACCGTGAAAACTGCCTTTAATCTTTGCATCCACCTTTATCTCAACACTGCATAATAATTTCAGAGGGATAACCCACCATAGTGTAAATCAAAACTAAAATAATGCCAGGTGCATAATTTCAAGGCTCTTGTAAAGTTGTTATATTTGGCATTTCACTAAACTGCTTATAAAACCATTATCTGTCAATGATTTGCCAAACCAAGTGAGTTAAAAAAAAAAAAAGTAGTCAATTTCACTTAAAGATTATTTACCTAAGATACTGAAATAACTCACAAAAGCACAGCAGGAAGTCAGCTGAACCGACACCAGAGAACATGCACTTTTTTAAAATGTGAGAATCAAACATGAATTTAGAGGGGACATGGCATTCTCCAGGACAGTAACTGCCAAAGGTTTAGCATTCATTAAGTAGCTAAATACTTTCTGTGAGATGAAACGCAGCAAGACAACTCTGAATGATTTTAAAGACATATTTACACTGAAATAGATCCCTATACAAAACACATGGGAGCTAAATATAGACTACACATACAACAAATATATACATATAACATAAATAAATGCTATACATAGATTACTACACCATGTTCTAAAGGTGCCTTTCCCTTGAGGCTTCCAAACTCCTCAGTGCACATCTAACGAGGTATCATCTGCTCTTGCAATTGCCACTTTCCCAGCTGTCCACCAGATTCTTCTCTATGGAACCACAATGCTAACAGGAGCAGGGGCAGGAGGTGCTTCAGGGGCTTTAGCTTCAGGAGATGTTTAAAAGGAAATTCCCGAATCTCTTGATGCACCGCTATCTAAGGGATTACATCATTCAGGGGACGACACCACTGGAGTCAGCTCTCAGCCTTAAATGAAGGCCAGCAGCAGCCTCCCTGGAGGCTCACCAGTCTTAGACTCCGCATGTCACCTGTCCCCTTTTCTTTGCTAACCTTAAGTTGTAAGTCCAACCATTTCTGAAGAATGTATGAAGGAGAAGCAGCGGTGGTTATCCACAGACCAGATACTATCCCTAGAGAACCTGAACTCCATCCTGGAAAACTGAGAAAGGTCCATCTTTCCAAAACTGGCATCATGTTTCAAAGCCATGGGTGGAAAAACACATGTTGAACTCCACAGTGACTCCCTTTGTAGAAGAAAACAGTAATCCTGGGTGTTCATATTTATGTCAATGCAGTTTCATGCCTTCTGGAAGGGGCTTAGCCTGAATAAAGAACCCAAAAGGATGTCCAAATTTTTCAGACAACTGGTATTCTGCCATGTCAGATATTGCTTGAAATAATTAAATTTTCAGCAGGCCCATGGAAATGTTCAGGCTAGAAGAATCTCTGGACATCGTTTCATGATAGTGTCTGACCTGCACAGCAGGTCAGCAGAGACACTGATATATATTTATGGGCAGGTCTGGGCCATTTATTTTGTCCATATGTCACATTCTCTAGCAAGAACCACAATAGCAGCACAGGGCCAACAAAATAATGTCCCATTCCTCATGCATTTTTGTTTCTCTCTTGAACTTAAAAAAGAAGAAAGAGTCATGAAAATGTTATTCATCAAGGGGAAGGAGATGTAGCTGAGGAGGAGAGCACATGCCTAACATGTAAAAGGCCTGTTTGATTCTCAGCACTGCAAAAGTATGTAAATAAACAAATGCACCAAAAATATGCATCAAAATATTTAAGAAGTGGGAAAGACTATGAGTGATTAGATCAAAAAGAAAAAAAAGGAATATTAAATGTCATGCCTTAGCCTTAGAAATCAGCACATTCTAAATTTACAAGAACATACCAAGCTACCATCTTACCTTGGTCTCAACTCTAAGACACATTGAAAGGATACCATGAGTTAAAATTGTAATAACTATTCAGTGAAGCAAATTCTTTCTCATTTTCAGTGCCATTTAACCATTATTACCTTTTATTTTTGTACCCATTTATAAATAATTGTATTGCCTTTACTTGGTTTTATTATTATAAAATAATAAAATTATTTTATTTTATTATTATAAAATTCACAGAATATCTACCTGCCATGGGCTCAGAAACCCAACATTATCAAATATAAGTATTTTCCATTTACTCAGATAAACTAACACCTATATCATAAGTCATTGTAAATGTAAAGAATTAAAAAATATCAAACCTGAACAGCATGACTCTGGTTTATACTTTTCATCTAAGATCCACATTCACTTCTTAGAACTCATTAAATTCAACTGATAGAGCATTAATTTTTTTTAACTTTTGAAACAGTCTTTCACTGTGTTGTCCAGGTTAGTCTCAAACTCCTGAGCTCAGGCGGCCCTCTTACCTCAACCTCCCAAGTGGCTGGGAATACAGACATGCACCACCGAATGTGGAAACCTGACAGGACTTTACAGGGAATCCTTGGGGGAGGGGAAAAATTGACAAGAAGGAGTTAAAACTTGAAGGAACAATTTATAGCTTATGTTTTCCAACTATACTTCCCAGTTGACTTTTAATTTCTACCTCGCACTTTCATTTATTAAATGAATAATGGAAATTTCTTCTCTTTTTCTGAGATTTTTCTCTTTAAATATTTTGGGTTTGCAGCCCACATTGCAGAGGCCAAACCTTAGCTGGCAGTGAGACATAGCTCTGATAGAAAGGTGTGGGTAGAATGTGTTCCACAGAAAGAGACCTCTGAGAACACACACTGACCCAGAATTCCAGCACAGAGAGGCACTGATATATATTTATGGGCAGGTCTGGGCCATTTATTTTGTCCGTGTGTCAAGATATTACAAACGTTCGTTTCAGGAGTGAGCTAGTTCTGGTCATCACGGGTCCTTCTTAGGACACTCAGTGAGCCAGCATCTCGCCCCTCAAACCATGACTGCAAAAAGAATCTCCTTAAAATACTACTGCAGCCAATATTTTAGATCGCCAGGCGTAACTCAGTGAAAGAACAGATAAAGTAGACTGAATAATTTACAACTGGATGGAATATAGTCACTGTCTTTGCATTCCTAAAGGAATGCAGTACGGAGCTGAAAGAAATCCTGACCATATTCGTTTCTTGTTCCCAGAGCCTTCCAAGACCTACTGAGAATAAATACCAACTCTTTCCAATCTACCCTTTTCTCGCCCAAATCATAATTCCATCAGCCGAAGAACAAGGAAATTTTTCTAGTCTGTGTTCCTGAGATAGTTCCCAAAAGACTTCTTAGGACACTGAGTCAAAATAATGTTCAAGGAGACCATCCAAAATAAAGATATCTCCAGTTGTCATTAAAAGCAAGAACAAAGAACAGGTTTGTCCTGCTTGAAACTGCTCTGAAAGACTGTTCTCTGTCAGTGGTCCCAGAGAAACAGAAAACAGCTAGCAGGAGGTGTGGCTTCCTGAGAAGGCTGAGGCCCCCTCCTTTATTGGGAGCAGGAAAGCCAGGATTTCTCCAAGTTTGGCTTCCTGGGAAAAAGACAAATTCCCAGAGTTCATCAAACTTCCCAAACAGAATCTATGGAGATGTAGCCTGAGGACCTAAATCTTTGCACAGTGAAGTTTGAAAACCATCATCAAACTCAAACTATTTCCCAAAGTTCTATCTTACAGGAGTCACTGATGCAGTACATTAGACACCAAGTCCTGCCAAGTGTGATGGTACACGCCTATAATCCAGTGATATGGGAAGCTGAGTCAGGAGGATGGCAAATTCAAGACCAGCCTGGGCAACTTAGGGAGACCTTGCCTCAAAATATAAAATAATAATAATAAAGGGGTCTAGGGATATAGATTGGTGGTAAAACACCCCTGGGTTCCAAGTCCCTATTTACGAGTACAGACGTGGTCCCATTTATTTTATACTCAAACCACCCCATGAGAATCTTAACCTCATTTTAAGCCTGAGCACACTGAGGCCCAAGATCACACTTTTCATCAAGTGGTAAAGATTTGGATCCAGGTGCCTTTGACATGAAAAAATTCTCCTTCCATGTGAATACATCTAATAGGAAAAGTAACTGCCTCTCGCTCTCCTAGTGGTCCTCAGATATAGCCAGTTATAATACCTCCAGTTCCATCTCATAGATACCCACTTCTCCATTATAGGTGGCAGTGGGTAGACTGCTAAAATAATGGGTCTGGATAGGATCACTGCAATCCAAGAGACATAGTACATGAAAAAACGGGGAAATACCTAGTGATTTTTATAATGAGTAAAGAGGCTGCAGGATAATAAACTCAACAAGTGAACTGAGATGAGGCCAGGAGAGTACAGTGAGCAGACATTTTCATCTCCACTTCAGAAGCATCGGGACTTAGGTTTCAGGTGCAGATGGCCTTTCAGATAGGGAAAAGTAGAGGTTATATAATTCCACAGATGGAAAGATTTCCAGAAAGGACCTCTATATATAGGTCAGGATTTTTCAACCTCGAACTACTGACACTAGAGGTCAGATGACTCCTTATTGTGGGGTCTGTCCTGTGCACTGGGGATGTTTAGAAGCATCCCTGGTCTCTACCCACCAGAGGCTAGTAGCATGTCCCTCCAACTCCTACCAAAAAAGGTCTCTAGATATTGACAAATGTCCCAATGGATGGGAGGGGAGTGGCTGAAATCTCTCTCAGTGAAGGACCACAGCTCTTAGAATAGGGGTGGGGGACTTCCACCTACAAGAGGAAAGAGGAGGGGGTATGGAACGGGTAAGTCATCAGATTTCCTTTCCATTTATCAAGGTCTTGGTTAGCCCAGTCACTGAGAATTGAAATTACCTACAGGAAAAATGTAGCAACATGGATAAACCAAACACTGGGTGACCGACCTGAGACGACCAAGAAATCAACTAGTCTCAGGAAAAGACCAAAAAGGAAGAGAAAAGTCAAAAAAAGGGAAAAAGATTTCATTTTCCATAAGGGACCCAGTTATATAAAGTCAGGGCCTCAGCTTACTAGGAAGACACTTTACCAAGGTTCAGTTTATGAGAAAGAATATGTGAGAGCTGTCACCAATGTCAGAGATTAGGCTTCATATCATTTTAAGTGGTGTTGACGTGACACTGAGATTGAACACCCTGGAATGTGAAACATGGGGAATGAAGGGGGAAACACAGAGCCTGCTCAATCTTAAGGGCCTCCTGCCACTTAAAAATACAATGCAGGATTATAAGGTTTGAAGAGCAGATGTGTGTTCTTGAAATGCTCGTGAAAGGCACCAGGTGCTTGCAAAGTAGAACAAGCCCAAGGACTCTGAGGTTTAACAGGATGGTCAACTTGTCAATGGGCATTTATTAAGTGCCTAAATAAACAGGTGCTATGCTGGGAACGATACACAAAGCCAGGTGGCCACACCTGGACTCACCCTTTGGGGTGGACACCTTAAACAACTTTAAAAAAACAGGCATCAGAGAGATAGGCATCAGAGAGACACAAGAGATGATTTCAGTGTCCACTAAGGCTGTCCCACACCATTCCCTGACCTCCACCAGTCATCAAGAAAATAGGAAAGAATCAATCATTCAAACAGAAAGCTCAGGTAAATCTCTTACACCAGAAGCAAGAGTGGAGTTACAGGACAGAAACAGTCCCTCGTTCCCCTGCTCAGAGAACCTGAGGCTATCAAATGCAGGGTACAACCCACCAGCAGGGTGGTGGAAGCTTGCTTGTCTTTACTGAGGAGTCAATCAGTGGCCACTGTTTACTAAGCATTAAAGTCACTAATTAATGGTGGGGCATGGTGGCTCTCGCCTATGATCCCAGCTATCAGAAGGCTGAGGCAGGAGGATCCCTTGAGCCCAGGAGCTCAGAGACAGCCTGGGCAACAGAGTAAGACTCCTATCTCTTTAAAGAAAAAGAAACAAACAAAAAAATTAATTTTCTCAGCAAGTTCCATGGGTTTTCCTTTGAATCCAGATGTAAACCAAGTACAATTATGAAGATAAACCAGTAATAGTTAATATACTATTAACTAAGCATTAAAATTTATTTTGAAATGTATGGAAAAAAATAACAAGATGGCTTAGTAGGTAAATAGGTAAGTGATTAAGTATGGTAAAATATTAATAGTAGAATACAAGTGATGAGAGAATGGGAATGTAACTTAGTGGTAGAGCACACACAAGACTTTAGTATTGGGGGAAAAAGGAACATAGAAGATGGACACATTTCAAATGCATGCTTGCAATTTTTCATACTAAGTGTTGAAAGCAAGTTTTAATAACACTGTGCTTATCTTAGAATAATGGTACAACAGGAAATCAATGTGTTAAATAAAAATAACAGATTTAAAATGATGCATAATATACTCTCAAATTTGTTAAATTATAATAAACACCAAATTATTATCATGGTTATCTTCTGGACAATGAATTACGGGTGACTTTTATTTTCTTCTTCGTGCATTTATATATTTTCTAATTTTTCCTCAATGAGCATATATTGCATTGCCATCCAAAAATTTACTTAACATTAAATTTTGTTTTGTATTTTTTTGTAGTGCTGGGGATTGAACCAAGGGCTTCCTGGGTATTAGGCAGGCACTCTCTCATTGAGCTACATCCCCAGCTACTTCCCCAGCCCAAAATAAATTTAAGGGCTGACATAGTGGGTCGTGTAGTATAGCACTTACCATATGCAAGGCCCTAGATTCAATCCCAACACTATAAATAAATAATAGATAGATAGATAGATGAAAAAATAGATAAATAAATGAAAAAAACTGAAAGGAGCCTTGAAACAGTCATGACAGTGATACTTTTATTGAACAATTAAAATGTACTACATCTGTGTTTTGTGTATTTCTGCATTAACTACTAAATACACCCCACAACCTCCCATCCCCGAGGGACCCCACTCCTGCCCAAGGGATGTCCAGATTAGGGTTGTGCAATCTTGGGAAAGGCAAGGATCAGAGAGGGGCAACCAGGGAAGTGAATACCCTGAGGTGAGGAAAGGAAGGCACTGCACTGGGGTCCCCCCACTGTCCCCCTCCTACTTTCTACTTGATGAGAAAGTCACAAGATTGAAGCAGCCTGAGTGGCTGCAGAAAGGAGAAGTGACCTGGAGCATTTTCCAGACCCACAGGGGGCTTTGAGAGCAAGAAATACCCTAATACCCTCGTGTTGTGTTAAGCTCCTGTGCTTCAGGGCTGCTTGATACCATACCACAAACCAACCCAGCCTGACAGTAGAACAGGCTTGGGGGTCACCCCAAGGATATAACACCATCTAAAATCACATTCTCCACCTTCTTCCACCTAAATCCAGGGAGGCCTACCTATCTCCTATTTTCATTAACATAGGATACTGGTTCTGCTCTGTCTTTGCATCCCTAGGCCCATATGAAGCAAATGCCCAGAAGTAGTGTGATGAATTTATTGATGGTGGTGAAAAGTCTGAAGCCAAAGTCAAAATATTAAAATACATTAGGCTTTTTAAAGCATGATAGAAAGTACAAAGAGAGCACCAGAAGAAAACATTGATTGTAGAAAAACTGAGGCTCATTCATGAAGCTGAGTGTCTATTCAGATATATGTCTATTCAAACTATCCTCTTAAGGTAAGAAATTAACCAGAAAAATCTCAAGTTCCGTCCATGCTACAAAAGGCTATGCCAACTCTGAAGGCATCAGAGATATTTATTTATGTATGCTTACATTTTTTAAAGGGTCATATCTCCTCTATTAAGAACATATTGGAAACTGATGCACTTCACAAATATCACCAGCAATTTTAAAAATTAAAAGTTTAAACCCACAGAATTGCAATGCAAATATCAAAAGTTCACCTCAAAGGTCATTTATCACCATTTTGTTTTTAACCAATCCTTCTTGAAAGGGCCTATACATATTGGCTCATAAAAGAGCTATGAAAGAAAATGTATGTTGTGATTTCATAAAATTTCTAGCTTTTGTAAGTGTTGTAAATTCCTTATCAGTTCAAGGATCATATAAGCTAAACACACACAAAGGTAGCCCCATTTTTCCATTTGTTTGTATACTAGTTAAGCAAACAGTCACACTTTGAATAATGGATCTGAAATTTGAATTTAGGAAAGTCGTGGTTAAGTGGTTAAACCTTTTTTCTTTCTTTTCTTTTCTTTTTTTTTTTTTTTTTTTTTTTTTTTGGTACTAGGCTTTTCATATGCTAGGCAAACTCTCTGCCACTGAGTTCTGTACAGCCCAGTGTGTGTTTTGTTTTTGAGATAGGGTGTCAGCAAATTGACCAGGCTGGCCTCAAGCTTGGGATTTTCCCACCTTGGCCTCCCTAGTAGATGGGATTATAGGTGTGTGCCACCACACCTTTTTGTTTTCTATGGGAACATCAAGGTAGGTCTTTTCCCCACCTGTGAAAAATGATATATGATTTGATTATTATTCTCTTCCTCTGAAATAAAGCAAAAATATAGTCATCAAAATTTTGATTGTGAGTAGGCATTATACAGTTGAAAAAAGAAGGAAAAAGAGAAAGTGCAGTTAATTAGCCTATTTTCTCTATTCATTTAATCGTACTGAACAACTGAAACTTCACTTCCTCTCAAATGAACTTTAAAATCCTGCACTTCAATAGTCTTAAAAAAAATAAGTCTCAGGTGGCTATAAACCTAGACAATAAAAATGTTTTAACTTAGATTCACCCACAAGGCAAAGTGTAACTGTTACCTCTCACCCACCTCTCTCAAGAGTGTCACTAAATATGGCAGGATTGCTTGACCTCCCTGCTCAACACAAGCGGGTATTAAAATTAGAGGGACTCTCCTTTGGTTCAACCGCATGAGTCAAGAGGAAATAGCATTAAGTATCCACTGGCAGGCACACATCTATCCTGCATTTACCACAAACTGCACCTGCTTCTAAGGGTCATTTCTGCTCTAGAGTTCAGAGTTCACCAACCCTGGGAACAAGATAAGCCGCAGTTTCTGCCTTCTCAACCATGCTGTGAGCTTTTAAACTCTAAACCATTGAGTTCTGGGGTAAAATTTGGAGATAAGAAGTATCCCTTGCCTTAAGAGATGTAACTTTAGGGTGGAGGCTGCAGCTCAATGGTACAGCACTTGCTTATCATGCAGGACTCCAAAGGTTCAATCCCCAGTAATACACAACACACACACACACACACACACACACATACACACACATAAAAAAAAACACAAGATGTGTCTTTATATCTGCATCTGCGTTCCAGTTGGTTTATTTTTTTTAAATTTCACTTAGATGTGAATAGAAAACATACGTACCTTTATGTGCATCATGAACATCCTGTCTTCTGTCTCCAGGCAGCTCATCAGAGGAAACCTATACTCATCGCTGTGTAGGAGTGGAAAACACCACACTGCTGCATGCAAACCTCTCCTCTTTCTGCACAGCACATTCATTTAACTTCACATAACAACCCCTATGCCTGGTTCTGAATATAAAACTCAAGACACAAATACACACTGGCTCTCTTATCAGCAAAAATATACTCAGGACAATGGGGAAGGTGACTGGGACTAGGGACAGATGTGGGAGAGGTCATATTTAACGACCCTGCCCAAGCACACTTACTTTCCTAATAATTATTCATTTGGACTCCAGAGAAAGAATAAGGTCTCTCAGGTGATACAAATGTCTAAGAGGAATCTGAAAGGCACCTTTGATTTTCTTAGGTCAACCACAACCTTTGTTACTCTTACTTTAGAAGAAGGAAGCTTGAGTCTGACTTGAAGATCACATACTTTCTTTTTATAGAAAGAGAAACAGCTTGTAAGGCAAAGAGTGCCTTAATAACTGAGCTTAGTAAACACACCAAAGAAACACATTCATTCAGTGAAGTGTTTGCATAAGGAAGTTACTAAAACTTGATCTGAAGAAGGCTTTCTCTACCTCACCTGCAGGAAAATAGCAGCGACCACCCGCCACCCCAAATCTTAACCTTCCAATCAATAATTACTCCAGAAAGAAGCCCTTTACTTGGACTCACCTCTCCAGTTCCACCTCCCCACATCAAACATGGCCCACTCTCCTGACCCCATGCCCTAAAGAAAATTGCTTAACCTCTCTGAGCCACCTGAGATGTGAGGGCCCCAGATTAAACATCTAAAGAGAGCTTACTGGTATTACTTGTGGAAACTGTTGAGAAAATGCTTCAAGGCTGCAAAAGAAATCATTCCACGCTCTATGACTAATCTTAACCCACGCATTCACAATCCCAAGTGTTTTCACTGCATGTAATAGTAAACTTGAGGGAAAAGTTATTCTTCCAGACCTTTTTTAAATAGTACATTATAATGACAAATCACACATGAAAACATTCTTCTTACAACATTATTATCTGATGACAAATAAGCTCAAGTGTACTCTGACCCCCATGTCCCTCCTGCTTTCCTTGTAGATGTCCAGATGGCAGCTTGGTGTATATAGCTTTTCCTTTTCCTGGGTGTTCGTATACACACCGTGGAGACACATCAAAAATACAGCATAGGAGTGTAGACTCCAGCACAGCCATTCTGGGTAAGAATCTGCCTTTTCTGACACTTAATTAAGTATATGTATGACCCTTAATCCATTATCCTTTGCCCTGATGTGCATCTCCTACAGACACCTCCCCAGACCCACATACAGAGAGAGGTGTCTCTACACTGCTGTGTGGGGACCACATGTTTGAAGAAAATAAGGAAACCATAGTGAGATCAAATGTCTAGGTAACCACAGCAAGGTATATGGACAGATTAATCCTAAGAATATAGTTTATGCTGAATTTAGCTGAGCATGGTGTGCATGCCTGGAATCCCAGCAGCTTTGTGGACTGAGGCAAGAGGAACACAAATTCAAGGTCAGCCTCATCAACTTAGCAAGGTCCTAAGCAACTTAGTGAGATCATGTCTCAAGATGAAAAATTAAAAGGATTAGGGATGTAGCTTAGTGGCAAAGTACTTCTGGGTTCAATCCCCAATACCAAAAATATATATAGTTACACATATATAGTGCTAAATTTTTAAAAGCAAGAACACAAGAGATGGAACACAAAGCCATTTTGTACATTTCAAACAAATAAATTTCTTCTACTATAATAAACATATATACCTCATACAGTTCCTGTGAAATGGTATAAAACACTTAAGAACAGGATCATAGTTCAAGGTCATCCTTAGAAACTTAGCAAGACCTTGTCTCAAAATGAAAACTAAATAGGGCTGGAGATAGAACTCAGTGGTAGAAAACCCCTGGATTCAATCTCTGGTACCATAATCAATCAATCAATAAATAAATAACATCCCTACCACATTTTAAAAACTTAAATATTCACTTTTAGTAAATATTCACTGTAATTAATAATAAAATAATATTCACTTATATTAAGTAGAATATAAAGATATTCATAGAATATTATAAGCTTTCTATTATAAAACTTCATTTACAATATCATTCTTTCTCATAAAGGACTCCCACCCCCTATTTAAAAATGTATAAAAGAGACTGGAACACTATGTTAAAAACTGTCTACAATGGTTACCTCTAAGAAAATAATTTATATGTGTGTTTTAGCTTGTTCTCTTGACTTGGCCATATTTCTACAATAAATGTGTATTACTTTAGCAATTTCTTGGTCCTTAATGTTCCTTTCAGTATGACTCGTAACTACAAAAAAAATAGAAACATCCTAAAAATTCATCAATGGGGAAATAGTTCAATTATGGTACATGTGATAGAAGAATTTTCTAGAGCAGAATATTCCATGGCCACTTTCTGTCAATGTGGGGAAAAGTAAACTCTGAAACTGCACATGTCAGAAACTAGAGAGGCCACTGGACAGGGGACCAAGCAGCATGAACTCCAGGGTCAGCCCACCCACATTCACATACTGCTGCTCAGAAGCCCTGACATCTCAGCTTCCCTGTGCCTCCATCCTTACCTATAAAACAGGGATGATGATAATACCTGTCCCTCAGGATTCTGATAAATAAATGTAAAAGATGCAAAGATAAATAAATAAAAGCAAAAAAAAAAGGAAAAGAAAAGAAAAAAAGAAAGCATCAAATCTACTAAAAAGTGGGGTTTTTTGTTTTCTTTGTTTTATGATGCTGCAAATCCAACTCAGGGCCTTGAGCATGTTTGGCAAGTGCTCTGACACTGAGCAACATTCCCAACCTGTGAGTGCATATATGTATAAAACTGGGAAAAGTTACCTCAATAAAATCATTGGTAAATCCAAAAAAAAAATAAAAAATAAATAAAATAAAATAAAATACCTACATGCACACAAAATGGTAACATATTGAGCCAAGGCACAGTACACATCCCAACTACTCTGAAGCTGAGGCAGGGGGATCTCAAGTTCAAGGGTAGCTTGGACAACTTAGCAAGACCCTATCAAAAAATGAAATTTTTGAAAAAGGGCTTAAGATATATATAGCTCAGTGCTCAAGTACCCCTGGACTCAATTGTCAGTACCAAGAAAAAGAAAAAAGGGACATACTACACAATTCCTTTTATTTGAAATATCTAGAATAGATATGTCCTGAGAACATTAAAGCAAATTCCAAGTTGCCGGGGCTGGGAGAGGAGAGAACAGAGAGTAACAGTTTAATGTGTATAGGGAGTGACGGAAATTTTTGGAACTATATAGAGGTGGTAATTACACAATGTTTGAATGTACTAAAAGCCACTTAAGTGTTTGTTTTGGCAGCACTGGGGATTGAACCTAGGGTTGCTTTACCACAGAGCTACATCCCAGCCCTTTTAATTTTGTGTGTATCTGTTCTGTTTTGAGACAGGGTCTCACTAAATTGCCAAGACTGGCCTCAAATTTGTGATATTCCTGCCTTAGCCTCCCAAGTCTTTGGGATTACAAGTGTGTACCACCGTGCCTGGGTTCAAGTGTTCCATTTAAATGGAATAATTATGTGAATTTTGCTTCAGGAAAAGTATGCATGCACAACAATAACATGTTTTATAAGAACACATACAAGTTAAAGGATATACAGACACAAAGAACTGACTAAAGGGAAAATGAATAAATAAGGAAAATACAGACAAAGAAAAACTCATGCAATAGAATTTCTAAGAAGGGCCCTAACAGACCCCAGGTAACAGTGTGCCATACATTAAGACTGCTTAAACCCTATAACCCCCAGCGTTGCTTTGCCGACTTTTAGAAAACAAGAGAGAGAAAGATGGTATTCCAATCCATTTTTCACTTGGCCATTTGCTGTTTCTACCCACTCTTAAACATCTTGGAGTTCTCTTCATTCACTCGACACACCACCGTGAATGGCCTGTGTGGCAGCCCTGGAAATGAACCAAAGCCCATGTTTTCAACTTGCTTTACTCTATATTTTTCGCTTGTCCACTCTCATAATAATACCAAATGAAGGTTTCATAATAAAAAATAAAAATGGTATGTAACAGCCTATATCAAAATAAAACCCTATTCTGACATAAGTTTACAGTTTCATTTTTTTTTTTTTATGTATCCTTCATAGCCAAATCCCTCCCACACACGACTGCCACTACCAAATGGCCAAAGGAATCCAATCTCTTCCTCTCACACACACACACAATTTTTATGGCTTCCAAACTGAGGTTGATTTAATTTGATTTTACAGGGAGAAAAATAAATGTTAGGTGGATAAGAGTTCATATAGATTCTTTCTTCCAAGATGGCCCTTTCCATAAGACCAGTGACCACCTGGCCTGCCTGTCTGGTATTTAGTTTAAAGGCCTGGAATTATCTCAGAGGATTCACACAGCATCAGTCTGAAGTCCACCAAGCCGGATTTGGACTCCTTGGCTTCTCCAGCTACCATACTAAAAACCCTTCTTCTGCGTCTGTTTTCCAAACCTCAAACATCAACATGTCACCCGCTCAAATACAGTGCACCTAACAGAGCTCTCTGGGATTTTGTTTTCATCAAAATAAACTATGAGGATGCCCTTTTAAGTAATTAGTCATGAACGTCAGTTGCCTCGAGGTGACACAGGAGAAACAAAACTGATGTTTATTTGTGAAGAAACAGCAGTTGGAAAGAATCACACAAGGGGCGGGGGGGGGGGGGGTGGATGTCAGGGAAATATCCCTTCTGGGCTAAGGAAAGGCTTACATCTTAGAAACCTAAAATAAACCTTTTATCAGAGATGGGGTCAAGGTCATGACCTTGGTCCTAGGTAGAGGCCTCTCCACTGCACTTCCCTCTGCTCTCTCAGGACCTGCAAGAGAAGAGGCTCTGCTGGGTGCCTGGGGCAATCTGGCATCTCTAAGGACTGGGCAGTTATGCAATACAATCAATTTTTTTTTCATAGCATCCCTCCCACAGGGCATTCCAATAAGCTTGACAAAGGGAATCATTCACAGCGTGGATAAAATTAACAAAATGAGGAGAAGAAACTTTGTAGCAAGAGGAAAGATGGGAAGCACAATTCTGATATGGACCAGCTCCCTGGCACTTCCCTCCTGGGTCTTTGCCCAACTGCCCACCCAATTTGAGGGGCAGAGAGGGAAAAGGTCAAGGTGATGGAAAACTTGCAGAAGGTAACGAGTAGATGAACTCAGATGGTGACAGGGGAAAGTCCTGCCACTTCCTAGGGAAGATGCATACTCTGGGCAAACAGTAAAATGATCTTCAGGCAACCAACTTGGGGCTGGCTTGGGTTTTTGTTTTCATTTTTGTTTTGTCTTGTTTAAGGCCAGCTATTTATCCTACTTGTTAAATAAATAGCACAACTTGCAAAATATTTTCCTAATTTATGACTTAACCAGCCTAATTTATTTTGACAGGAACAGAAGTGTGCCTGCAACCAAAGCAAAAGTAAGGTTTGGCTGTTTCCAGAGCTCCTTGGATTCCTGCAAGAAAATCCTAGGTTTGGACAGTCTAGGAGAAGGCTAACTGTCTTTCTTCAGTGAGGTGAGTCATCTAATGAAATGGCAAATCGCCATCCTCAGCTTGAGTAAACTTTAGGGAAATACGAGTCTTTAGGCAGAGAAACATGAGAAACATTGTTATAAGCCACCTTTAAAAGGAGACATTATTCATGTGCTTTCAACCTTCTAAAGGCAAGGCTAATCCCACCACACCTCTTAGGCTGGTTGATCTCAAGAACAGCACAGGACTTTGATTTCCCCAGGAGGAGTTAGGTCACCTGGTTCCGGGCCCCTGGGCTTAGTGACTACCTGCATGCCTACCCCTTCAGCATATAGGGAAGTTTTATTTAACATATCTCTTGGAACGGAAGCTTTTTAAAAAGTCAGCCTAAGTACCTGGGGTGTGGGGCTGGTTAGATAAGTCCTGCCCCAGTTCTGGGTTCACAGCAGGGGGTGTGCCCTGTCAGGTACAGGGCACTCCTCCCACTTCCAGGAGTATTACCTGATAAATCTCAATAAACTTACAAAGTCAAAGTTGGTGGTTGTGTGTTTCAGCACCGCTTTGCTGTGGTCTTTAAAAGCATCCCACTCTAAAGTTACTGAAGAAAAACATTCTACAAACAGGTGCCTGGGAAGTATTGCATTTGGATTTCTTTTGTCACACAGGGAATGCATGCCATTACGGTCCACCTGGCTTGATTTCTTATGCACCTTCATTACCAGAGAAGGAGATTCAGTGAGTTAGAAACCCTCACAGTCAGAGAAAGACCAGTCTCAGGATGCACAAAAGCAGCAAATTCATTGTTTCAAATTACTGATTGATTGATTGATTGATTGATTGAAGTACTACAGTACAGGGGATTGAACCCAGGGGCTCTCTACCAGTAAGCTATATCCCCAGGCCTTTTTGTTTTTTTATTTTGAAACAGGGTCTCACAAAATTCACCAGGCTGGCCTCAAATTTAAGATCCTCCTGCCTATGCCTCCCAAGTAGCTGGAATTCCAGGTATACTACAACACCTGGACCAACTTTGTATTTATAGTAACTTCTACCAGCAGAAATATATATCTGGAAAGAATTTTAAGTCTTACTTCAGAAACACGACATAAGGAACACAGATTATCCTATCTCTCATCCCATTCCCCACCCACCCACATGTGTTTGTGTGTGTGTGTGTGTGTGTGTATTTAATAGTCAAAGCCAGCCCTGCTTGGAAACATTAGTGCATTAGTGTTCTTCCTTCTCTCTCTCTCTCTCTCTCTCTCTCTCTCTCTCTCTCTCTCTCTCACACACACACACACACACACACACACACACACCACCACCACCACCACGTGAGTACTTACTAATTTCAAGGTCACTTCCATGTTAGCATCACGATTTGGACAAAATTGGTTGCTAGCAATAAATCAATTAAAGTCTGTCTTGAAAATTGAAAATACTAGGATATTTAGGAATCAAATAATACCTTGTCACAATTACAAATGCAACACAAAGCCTGGCATTGCAGTGTGCACCAAAGTCCCACTTGGGAGACTAAAGCATGAGGATGGTGAGAGCCCCTGAGTTTGAGACCAGCCTGGATAACATTATCAAGACCACATCCCCAAAACAAATAAGTCATGCCTGAAATCCCAGTGGCTGAGGAGGCTGAGGCAGGAGGACCACAAGTTCAAAGTCAGCCTCAGCAATGGCGAGACACTATGCAACTCAGTGAGACCCTATCTCTAAAGAAAATACAAAATAGGGCTGGGGATGTGGCTCAATGATCAAGTGCCCTTAAGTTCAATCCCTGATACCACCCCCCCCCAAAAAAAAAAACAAATAAGGCAATACACGGAAATTACTGGCATGAATCTGCCTAAGGGAATCCTGAAGGAGAAGAGCTTTAAATAGCACATGACCACATACATCATAAGAGGATGGGTCCTGTGTTCTGCCCAGTAAAGTCTCTCTTCCGAATCATCAGCACTGCTGCTGTTGTCTGCTGAAAGCCAATAGGACAGCAGAGGGTTTTGTTTGTTATAGATAGGGACAAGCAGTGTGCCATGAAGGTCCAAATTAATTTGACAAGTAATTGAATAGAACCATAAAGATTGGGAAAATTCCCAAAAGAATGTCCTGGGGAGGGGCACTCTCACGGTATTTACCTGTCTTTCCTGAGGAAGCTGGTAGCCCCAATCTACCATCAAAGAGTGGCTGTGGGATACAGAGTTATCACATGGACCAGGGTGACAACACAGGATAGAAGGGCTCATGTCCTCTGCTTCCCAACTCCTCCAAGACAAATGATCAAGCAAGGCGGGGATCGCCAGAGCAAGGGTCAAGTCCCCTAAAGAACATGACTATTATCTGTACAGAAACTCCTGCACGTGACTGGAAAGGCTCAGAGACAAAATCAACACTGTCTTTGAGAGATAATTCCAAACACAGAGAGCAAAGGAAAAGCCCAGAGTACACTCCCTACACATCCCCCAAAGTAAAAGAAATAAAAGTAAATTCCAGTCTAGAATCAGAGAAGGGACACAGAAAAGACCATTAAAGAATCAAAAAGACAAATGTAAATTCATGCAGCCATTCAACCAATAATGACCAGCTCCCACCAAGTGGCCTAAATCAGTTAAACTTGACTTGGGATTTAAAACTCAATAGAGACATGCTTCCTACTCTCCAGGATATTAGAAGTTACCAGAGAAAATAAGCTTTATGCCCCAAAAGCTGCAATACATAACTTTATGTGACTTTCTTTAAGAATCCTACCCGTCATGAATTTGGGGGATGGAGGTGTAGCTTAAGGGTAGAATGCTTGCTTATCATGTTCCAGGCCCTGGGTTTAATCTCCAGCACTGAAAACCATCATCAGCATTGGGATGGACATCTGGGTTAAATCTAGAAAAACTCATAATATTATGAGGGGGAGAAAAAAAAAAAAGGAGATAATAGCATTCCAGAAGGTAGACAGAGGAGCAACACAAGAAAGAAGGTGGGCTGGGTGCAAGGGGCACATGCCTATAATCCCAGCAGCTTGGGAGGCTGAGGCAGGAGGATCATAAATTCAAAGCCAGACTCAGCAATGATGAGGTGCTAAGCAACTCGGTGACACCCTCTCTAAATAAAATACAAAATAGGGCTGGGGATGTGACTCAGTAGTCAAGTGCCCCTGAGTTCAATTCCTGGTATGGAAAAAAAAAAAAAAGACAGAAAGAAGGTGGGATTTTACATTTATTTTTAGGAAAGAAAATTCCTCTTGATGAGGAATAATGAAAGATTGTTTGAGAAACAGACTAGGGCCAGACTGTGGCAGGGCTTAAATTAGATGCATGAAAAAATAAATAAATCCTCAAGCCAAGATTCATCAGGGCAAGAAATATCAATAACCACCCCTGAAAAATTGAGATTCCAAAGATTTTTGAAATGAAATCAGAGCAGTAAGAAATGAGGGATGCTTTTGTGCTTTCTTGTTTATTTTCCACTGAGTGCTGTTTGTTTGGGAGAAAAGAGTTTAATTAGTCTCAGAGATGGGCAGCAACCCCAGATACCCAGGGAAGCAACACCAATCTGTGTAGAACCCTGTTCCCCCGAATCCAGTAACTGAAAAAACAGAACTCAATTCTCTCATCAGCCTATGTGGTACCTAGAGCACCTTAGTGGCCCTAATGTCTATTTATGTCCAGTAAGTTAAAAAAAAAAAAGTATTTCAGGTATTCTAGGTGTGTTCACTTTCTATACAAGACAGTTCCTGAATAAAGATGGTTCAACTCAATGATTTTTTGACTTCATGATGGTGCAAAGGCAATATGCATACAGCAGAAACTGTACTTCGAATTTTGATCTTTTCTTAGGCTAGTAATATGAGTACCTTCTTGCAATGCTGGGCAGCAGCTCACAGTGAACCACATGATCAGGAGGGTGAGCAACTGATACTCACAAATGCACTGATGCTAAACGATGATGTTCTGTAGGTTAAGTGTACTAAATGCATTTTTGACTTATGATAGTTTCAACCTACATTGGATTAACCAGGAAGTAACTCCATTATCAAGCATCTCTACACATACTACTCAATTTATTGGCCAACACCCACTGCAGAGTACAGTCATACTGTTGGGAGACTTCCAGAGGTCTCCAGCTCTGTCTCCTTCCTCCAGAAGGGGAAACTTTTTCCTGTGGCCTCTTTTACTTGCCTGCTAAATTGCAAGTGGTGTTTTTAAGTCCCCTCAGTGCTTCTACTCTCTAGACTCAGGCCAGACAGAAAGATGGCCTTAGATAAAGAAGAAAACATAACTAACCCTGATATATTCCCCCCAAGTGGTATGAAGCAGGCAAACACTCCTCTTAATGCAAAAACAACCTCTCTCAATTATCTTCCTAGCAACCTGTGTGGTGTCTAATCATCTGGATTTAGGAACTAAAGAGGCCATTTATTCAAATCAATCTTTAAAAGGACTTGATCAACAGTCTTCCTTTTCTTAGGTACTCTCCTTGGGTACACTGATGGTACACTGCTGATGAACACCACTGCTCTTTGTTAATAGAAGTTATAATGTAAGAAAATAATGGAATGAAACAACACAAGGTAAGACAGATTCTTCCCTGGGAAGATGCCCCACAGCCTATTGTTATGTGCCAGGGAGCATTACATAGTTAAGATGCAAAAATAAACCTTGAATGATAAAGTCTGAAGCAAACCAGAGACTCAAATAGCAAAAACAGAGGCTGAGGGCTTGCCTCACACATATATGCCAGGGCCTAGATTCAATCCCCAGCATGGGCTGGGGACGGACAACTAGTTGAAAGCAGAAACACAAGTGATTTCCTCTTCTACCATCAAGGTGAGGGCCTGAAGGCAACAGTGAAGCTGAGAGAAATCTCAATTAGCAGAAGCAGTTAATGCCAAACAAAGTGAGAAATTCTCTGCTGAGAAGCTACTATGGTGAAGATGGTATTGGTTCACCTGGTAAGAGATCTCCTGCTAAAGCAGGATAGCAATAATGGTAATGGTAAATGGATATGGTTGACATAGCGGTGCAGGTCTACAGTCCCAATTACTTGGAAGGCTAAGGAAGATCACTTGATCCCAGTTCAAAAACAGCCTGGGCAACGCAGCAAGACCCCACTGACACTAAAAAAAAAAAAAAAAAAAAAAATGGGGCCAGAAGGTCTTAGGTTAGGAAAGAAAGCAATTTTTTTTTTTTTTTTTTTTTTTTTTGTATCTTTGGGCTCGTTTTCTCATTGGCTTGATGTGAGAACAAAATGAGATACGCCTGGGGAGGAGGAGGAAACAAGTAGCTCAGTGGCCTAGCATGCAAACCCCAGCACCACCAAAATGAAGCAGAGATGTGCATGTAAAACATTTGCAGAGCAACCATTAACACAGTAGTGATGACCTGGAGGATATGACTAACAACACTGCTATGTACCTCACCTTTCACTCCAGGAGATGATAGGGTTAGTCAATGTCAAAATCAAAGCAAGTCATTTCAAGTGGGTAAAAAAAAATTAGTTCATAACATGAAAGTCAGTATTTCTAGGGAAAGTTCTAGTTCCAAACAGTTTTCCAGGATAAGCTTGATTAAGTTCAAAGAACAAAAACAACAAAATTTTTACTGAAATTATCAATGATAACAATTGTACATGTATACGCCTGAGAAGATTAAGGTATACACACTACCCCACTGCTGCAAAAACAGTGCCTCCCACTAAACCTGGGCTTCTCTGCAAGGGTCTCTATAAATAGACCGCCTTCCATGATATTTTTGTGGTAAGAGGTAAAAGTTCTTGGCTTCAAATGCTGATGTAGAAGTCAGTCAGAAATAATGTAATTCCTTTTGCTTCCTGGGTTTGTTTCCTTTGCATTGAAATTATTTACTTGGTTAAGTCATAATGAACTGCTCTTGATTTCAGTCCAGGTAAGCAAGTGAACATGTGAGCAGGGGATGAAGTAAAACATTCCACTGCCACCCGGACACCTCTGCTCAAAGCACAAATGCATTAAATTCACATCCTGTGTTCACTTGTGGAGTTCTTGGAACAATGGTAAATTTAGTTACTGGCAACAGCAACTAGAAAAACCATTGTTTCTTTTCATTATTTCTCTTCCTCGTTGAAAGTTTAAACAGGGATGGTCTCAGAGTCCACAGTATACATAAAGGATAAAAGCATTAATTAATACATGCACATCAACACACACACACACACACACACACACACACACACACTCACACATACACTTACATATACATTTGGTTAGTGTTAGCACTGAACTACGTTTGTAGAGGCAGCACCAAACTTCACGATTGTTTTTATGAACAGAATTGCCAAGTTTGCCCAACCCTTTGAGTCTTGTCTCTCATTTCAATTCGGTCTTGGAACAAGATTTGCAACACACTGGAATTTCGCAAATTGGTTTTTCAATCCTTTCCGTTAGGATCATAGAGTACTACATAAAACACTGTCAGTGAACGACAGAAGGACTTTGGAGATGGGTGATTAGTTCCCAGAGCTGCATGCCTCCACCAGAGCATTAACTCACTGGGATGTAATGATTTCCTTGTTTTTCTCCTGCAGACTCTTCAAGTTTCTCAGGTGAGCTCCCAAAAGGAATCTTCCTATCACTAAGATGTAGCAAATCCTGGCACACACCAGAGCTCAGCAAAGAGTAAAAAAAAATAGGTGGAGGATAATCAAACTGTCCTTGAGTGTAAACGCTGCCAGCCCATGATTGCTCAGATTAGAATTCCCACTCTCCCACCTTTTCTCACAATTTAAGAAGCATGGTTCCACTTTTACACACAAGTAAGGAAGAGGTTTTCCAACCCACTCGGTGTATATACTACCTGCCAAAAGATTACAGGTGTATTTATAGAGAAGACTGAGAGTGTAGAATATTTTGTTTTGTTTTGTTTTGTTTTTCCTTTTAAATTTTTAAAAATCTGCTGTTTGACTAGTCTGATTTCAGTTTGGGGAACTGCATGACCAAAATCCTGGGCTTTTTTCACTTGGCATGGGAATGTATCTCTTCTATACTGAAATTTATACCCACTGCCAGAATTCTGTGTTCTTTATAGAGTGGTCAACATTTTAGCATCAGTGCTAATAATTTTTCTAACTCTCAATGTACCAATCATTGATCTAGGCAGAAGACAGGTCATTACAATTACTGCATTATGGAACTTATTTGTCAACTAGAAGAAAGGACAAGATAGGAACAGTAGAAAGCATTTTTTTAAAAATTCCTTGTTTTCTTGCATCATCTTCAGAACCCTCTCTACCAATGTAGTAGCATTAGGTCTTATTATTTTTTGTTTTTATTAGTGCATTATAGATATACATAATAGTGGAATTCATTTTGACATTTTTATAAATGCACTTAACCTATTTTCTCCATTTCAATCTCCAAGCAGTAATTATTTTAAGGACACACACACAAAAAAAATTGGTTTGGAATGTAGATAATTATATCCCTGATTTTTCTATTTGTGAAATGTTTAAATGTTTGAATTACTATAAAATTAATCCTTTTTAATCCCTCAAAATAAAACCGTTAAAATATTGAATAAATATATGAAAAGTTACCACTAAAATATAAAGCTTAGAAGGAGAACCTTTATCAACCTTAAATATCATATAGTAGGTACTTAACTAATATTTATTGAATAGCAGTCAATTCTCTAGTCAGCGAATTTTCAATTAACCATACCAATGTAAGGGTACCCTGATGTCAGAAATATAAACTATAAGGGCCTACATATTCTGAGGATTTTCTATGTAAAACCAGGAAAGTAGCAATAGATAAACCAGCCCATTGGATTATTGTAAGGATTAAATGAGCTACCTATGAAAAGCTTTTAGCTGAGAGGCTGAAACACACAGCTCCTCAGTGCTAACTGCTATTATAATTATCATCATCATTTTTACTTACTATACATTCATTTTCATGATCTTCAATTCTTACAACAACCCTGCAAAACCAGTATGATAGTCCCAATTTTGATGATGAAACACAATGAGGCCAAATAACAGGTTTACAGTCACAAAGCCGGTTGTGATACCACTGGGGTTGGAACCAGCGTCTGCCTGACTTGTGAGTTTCAGCTCTAGCTGCCAAGTGATGCCTTAAAAATAGGGACCTTTCTTGTAGAAATTCACTCTTTGTCCTGATAGTTTGAGAATCCTAAAGGGAGCACAGATAGCAAAAGCAGAGAAGGCACAGTAACCCTGGAAAAGGCAGGAGCTTTACAATCAGACACCACAGGGTTCAAACTCAGCCATGTGACCTTCAATAGACATACGACTGCCAGAGTCCTAGTTCCCAATTTATAAAATCAGGATACTCACACCAACCCTGGAAGGACTGACCTAAAGATCAGACACAAAGTGTGTTAAGTAGTTGGTCTTGTCCTTGGCCAACAGTAGGAGGGCCATTAAGCGTCTATATCAGAATCATCTTGTCAGCTTGAATAGCTCTTAGAAGTCAATGAGGAGACAAAAGATACCAGGCATTTTCTCAATGATTACAATAAATCAAGTGATACAATAAAATTCCCAGGAGTCAAATGACTATTATTACATATAATTTTTCCTTTGTCACATACAATTTTATACACCCATACACACAAATATGTTTTTTGCCAGTTGTGATACCACTGGGGTAGGCCTGTATATACTTTGCAAAAAAGTAGTATAGTCATATATCCTACATAAAATCATATTCACACACACTTGGTCACTTCCAAGGCGAGAAGAAAGAAAACAGTAGTGAAAATTAAACCAAAACAGGAATAGCCAATTTTAAAAATTCACTTTCCTAGAGCACAGTCATGCTACAGGAATCTATAAGGAGGAATCCACATATACACTATGCACTGATCAGATCCATCAAGCAGAAAACGATAAAGAAAGGGGTGGATGTAATCAAAGGAGAAAATGTTAAAACTTTTTATATAAATTCAGTAATCAAACAGTCAAATCTATAATAAAATAATAGTAGGAAAATTCATTTCACTTTTTCACAAAATGAGAACTAAAAGAAGCACATTTACAAATACACCCTAAGCCAGGCACTAGGTGATTTTTCAACTCCCAGCCAAAGCAATCAAATAGAGATTAACATACCAATCAGCAAGAACCCGGCCATCAAATGAAGGCTTTAAATTGCACATGTCCTTACCAAAAAGGACTTAAAAAGATTTTTCTCCTAAACAAGAAAGAGTATTGTACAGTCTTTAATGAAATAATGTTTAATTTTGCTTATGTACTAAACAGGCATTTTTAAGCAGATTAAAACAAAGAATTCAAGACTACCAGAAGAAACTTTCTAAAATGTCATCAGACCATTTGGTGCTCTCACCCAAATATGTTCTTCACCTTCCTTTTACCCAAGACCTACAAAATGATAATCAAAACAACCTCTTGGTAAGCAGGAATTGAAACGCTGCCTCTCAAATCAGATTACATTTCAAGTGATCTGAAACCAGACTAACAGCATTTTATGAGCATGTTCCTTATTTAAAGAAGTAACAGGGGAAACTGCCCTTGAGATTTCAAGGGACACAGGCACCAAAGTCAAGGTATGAGAGGCTCAAGGGTCACTGAAACATTCCACCCTCTAGCCACTGTTTGGAGTAAAGCAGAAAGGAGAACAGGCAAAAAAAAAAAAAAAAAAAAAAAAACAAAGGGTACTTGATGGTGACCCTCAGGAGAACAAAGCACCTTAGAGAACTCTTCCTGAGGGACACTAACAGGCTTTCATCCCTGAAACTCTGACTGCCAAGTACATCATAAAACATGGGAGGATCAGATTCTCTTCCCAATATCCAGGGAGAAGATACTGCTGAGATAAAACTATTGACAGAGGGAAATGAGCTCCTTCAGCAGCCGCCAGTCTTAGGTACATTTTCTCAGAATCTCATGTCATAAACATAATGAGCGATTTCGTGTACTTGAAATCCAGCAGAAAAGGTAAGACAGCACCTCATGATTCAGGAATCTGCATTTCAGAATTAAAGACAGTTTACAACTGAGACTGGGCGTGAGCTTTCCCAATTTATAGTCCACATGGAAAAGGGGAGGGTGCTTCCAAGGGAAGTATTTACTGACTTAAAAGAATAAACTGTATATGCATTTTTAAATAAAAAAAGTAGATAAGTACTGTGTTTTCCTGATTGGGGTGATACACACACTTGGTCACTTCTCTTCCCCTCCCTCACTATTACATAAATGACTAACTCAAGGTGCCTGTCACACCTGAGGTCCTTTCCCAGTCAGAAGCTTCTGATGTTATGCCCTTATCCAAGAAGGATTTCTAAGTTTAGGGCAGCTGGGTGTTCCATGAAGGGATTCTGGAAAAGACCAGACTCTTAGTCTTTGGAACTAAGACTGGGAAATAATGAAGAGAATTCAGCAATTAGCAGGCAGGGCTGTGGCTAAAAGAAAAAAAGTGAGAAGCTACATGGGCCATAGGGGCATTGAATGAGCCAAAATTCTGACTCAGCAGAAACTATATGACAGAGAAGAGATGCACAGGCAGTGGATAGGGAAGAGAACAGAAGAGAAGCAAACAGATGTGAGCAAAAGCAAACGCACACTGACTAGACACTGTGCTAAAGCTAAAGGATCCAGAGGGTGAATTACAAAAAAAAATCCCTACTGTTTGTCCTGTTCACCTCCAGGGTCCATGAAAGGTCAATTTTACTGGAATTTCCAAAGACCTGGATAGATGCTCAGTTTTTTCGTGATGCTGCAAAACCTGGGGTTATGGATGATATTCCTATCACTCTATTTTTACATCTATCTTTATAACAAATGCCCTAATACTTTCCTCATTTTAGGAAGTCCCTATTCCTTGTAATCAAACGATACATTCATCATTTTATGGTGCTAGGGATTGAACTCAAGACCTTGTACATGCTAGGCAAGCATCTGCCACTGGGCATAAATCCTCAGCCTTTAAAAAAAAAAAAATTATTTTGAGACAGGGTCTCACCAGATTGCCCAGACTGACCTCAAACTTGGAATTCTCCCATCTTGGCTCCCTAAGCAGCTGGGATTATGCATGCACCACCATGCCTGGCAAGAGTATCTTAAAATAAGGTTGGGCCAAGAGAATGGACCTAGAATTATATCTGTGAATACATATAAAATGTATATTTTACTATAAATATATACAGAAAACATATGAAAATAAAATATATGAGTAACATTTTTTTATTTTAGAAGTAAAATGTACAAATTGCAGAACAATATGTATAACTGCCACATTACACGCATAATGTACATTTTGGAAAAAAATATATATGTATACACAGAAGAGCATCTGAAAAGGTACATAGCTAATGAACCACAGAGGATATCTCTGAGCAATGAAAACTGAGGGTTGTTATTTTTACCTACTGGATACTCAAGTATTATACTATTGTAACTTAAAAACCTTTTTTAATAAAATAAAGGTTAGTCGTGCCAAGAGCTATTTCATCCTTTTGTTCTAAATACTATAAAATCCCTGAAATTTAAAAGATCAAAAATTCCAACATTCATTTCAAATTAAATTCCCAAAGATTCATTTCTTCCACATGTCCATAAATCAGATAGCTAGTTCTATAAAAAGACATCACATATTTAACCAATCTAGAAAATTCTCACACTACCAGCTCTAGGTTTGGTATCGAAAGGTCAGTGTGAAATCTGAAAGTCATTATTCTGTTTAAACACACCCATAAACAATAAGGAAGTTACCTACCCTTTGTTTGGATCAAACCCAGGACCTAGGAGCCAGGACCCTAGGCAAGTGTTCTACCACTGAGCTATACTTTCAGCCCAGAAAGTTACACTCAGCTTCTATTCCAGAACTTTCTGTAAAGTCATTCCACTTTCTAGTAGAGAAAGTTCCAAATATCAGAACAAGGTGTTCCAACAGTACCCAAGGGACAAAAGGCAAAGTATGACAGGTAATTTTACAGAAATATTAAACTACAATATAGATTTTGTTGGATGTATTCTGTGATTCTGAAAACATAAGTATAAGAAAAAATTCACTTACACACTTTTTTCAATATGTGTACCAAATTCTCAAGAAAGGAATTGGGTTGGGATGTAGTTCTGCCATAGAGTGCTTGCTGAGCATGTATGAGGCGCTTGGGTTTGATCCCAAAAATCTCACACACACACACACACACACACGAATCAAACAAACGAATTATTTTGACAAACAAATATTAATCTAGAACTAGCAAGCTTATCTTTCTGCTTATCCTTCTTGCTCTGAACAAATTAACTGTGAAAGAAAATGCAAAAACCTAGCAATTTCCCAAAATACCAATTTACATTTTTCCCCCAAAGTCCCATTTCATTTAAACTTGTACTCCTGACACCAAAATTCAAACAGTACCTATCTAGTCTTAGGTAATAAGGTTACTGGTAACTTACCCACCTTTTAATCATCTATACCCAAATTTTCTGCAATGATCATCTTTTATTTCTTCTATAATATTTGGGAAGCTTAAAATAAATAAGCTTGGAGTTTTTTTTATAACCTCAGAGGTATAGGTAGCATATTTTTTTCTTTATTTCTTTTTTTTTTTTTTTTGTAGAGGTACTGGAGATTGAACCCAAGGACCCTCTACCACTGAGCTTGATCCCCATCCCTTTCATTTTTTTGAGACAATGTCTTACTATAAAATTGCTGAGGCTGCCTCCAATTCATGATCCTTCTGCCTCAGCCTGCCAAGCAGCTGGTATTAAAGGCATGTGCCTCTATACCTGGTAATATTATTTTTATTACAAGGAGTGAAATGGACCATAATGTATATGCACAAGCAAAAAAGAAAAATATGCCTGATTATAACTTTTACCTACTAAGTAGCTGAAACTTTAATATCCCCCTGCTCATTGAAGACTTGTTAAGCACACAGAGTTATCTGTTTCTAGTGGGCCTGAAAAAGGGGACATGAAATCAGAGCCTTCAGAAAGTCCTGCTGCTTCTGTGGAAACCATCAGGAAGATGGCTATAGAGGAACTGAGAAGCTCATCAGTTTTGGGCCAAGACAGCCACAATGACATTTTCTTTTCAGTGCTAGGGACTGAACCCAGGGCTCACATATGCTAGGCAGGCAAGCACTGTACCACTAAACTACACACCCACCCCAGCATTGTCACTTTTAAACAACCATGAGTATTTATTTTAGTAAAGGTAAACAATCTATTCTGTCTTGACTTGTGCCAAAAATATTACTAGTCTAAGTTTATTCTAATGATCACAATTCAGAGCTATACAAAAACACTTCCTCTCCCCCTTTCAGCCACCAAACTACCCAGGAAAAGTTGCCGTATTAGAAATGTTTCAAAACAACTCTTGTTTAAGATCAGGCCCTGGGTTTGGGACTCCAGAAGCTTTAAAAGGGCATCTCTAAGAAAAAAAATTTTAAAAGGATTTCAGAGTGAAACATTCTCTGTTACAGCCCCAGTCACTCAAGGGACACTAAACGTGAGAAAGTACAGACTGTTCCTCAACTGTCCAAAATTAAACCAGTTATTCTCCCTATCCAGATTTTTTTTCCACCTCTTAGTCGTTAATTCCTTCTGCCACTAAGGCAAGTATCTAACCCAAACAGTAGTAATTCTGTGTGAATTTTTATTAAAGTACTGACTTACACATTGGATATTTTATTTGATTTATGATGTATAACTTATACTAAACCATTAGTCCTTTGATCACTCAAATACCAAAATCTTTCAGGTCAAGGGAGAAGAAACTTTTCTTTGCTGTTGTGCTGGTGCTGGTACTGGTGCTGGTGCTGGTGGTGCTGGGGATCAAACCCAGGGCCCCGATTCCACATACTGGGCAAGCCCTCTACTACCAAGCTACACCTCAGCCCCATACCCTGTTTTAGAGACAGGGTCTCCCTAGAACTTGCAATCTTCCTGCTTCAGCCTGCCAGTAGCTGGAATTACAGGTGAGCACCACTGGACCAGGAAAACTCACCTTTTAAGTGACTAAAATTACCATAGGTGTTATTTTCCTAAGTAGGATGAATTTCAGACCTTCCTTGCAATTTCAAAAAAAAATTTAAAAAAAAAACTTTTCAGGCATTTCTTTCTTCATAACATAAAAAAAAAGATTCTGACTGCTACCATCCAACCCCAAGAGTTTTAAGGTTTTTTTTGTTTGTTTGTTTGTTTGTTAAGAAATGTAACATTTTGATGCTTCTGAAAATACTTCATTTTATTTGGGAGGAATCTCTATGTTTATAGAAATCACAAGAACACTGTCAGAATGAGTTCAGTGGGTAACATAATAACTCATGCCTTAAAGCTGACTCCCTAAGTCAAAAGGGGTGTCTATTACCACACAAAAAAAGAAGAACTCTTCACCTGGAAATATGAAGATTAGTCTCCCAACCGAGCACATGAAAGCAAAGACTTTTATACAAATCAGGGTTGGGATGCCTACCTACAGTAGTGGCAATGCCTGAGCATGTTTGGGAGGTAGTCTAGCACCACTCACAGCCATTGTAACATTATCCAGCCAGTCTCTGAAGGTATCTGAGAAATGCCACCCAGCTCTGTCACTCGAAACTTTCTGCAACAATGGAGAGATAGCCTGCACCTGCACTACCCCACAAGGCAGTCGCCAGCCACAATTGGCTACTGGGCACTCAAAATGTTAGCAACACAACTTCAGGACCTTCTCTTACTTCTTTAATTTCACTTAATTTCAATTTAAACATAATTTACATTTTAACATGTTTTAACTTCCACACTGGACAGTTCTTTGCTAGCCACTCCTAGCCTGGAAGAAGTGCAAAAACCTGACCCTGTGCAAAAACTTTGTTCCAAGCAGCCTATCTATCTCAAACACCTTTCCTCACCTTCTTGTTCCTCAGCCTTACTTTGCAACACATACACACACACACACACACACACACACACACAGGAGTGCACACCATGCACCCATGTCCACGTCACTGACAAATTACAACCAAATACTTCAGACTATTGTAATACAGCAGGCAAAGGATAATGGTTAAAAGAAAGGTATTATGTATTTATATACAGTTTGGTTTACATGTTAAACTATCACAATGATGAACAAAGATATATGAAAATCATTTTAACACCTCTAAAGAAATCAGATTTTTACTATATGGTAAATATATACTCAGATGTATATTTACTCTATTAAAATGGTAGTTCTGGGCAGGGGGAGTTGTTCACTACTTCAGTAGAGTGCTTGTCTAACTTACACAAGGCCCTGAGGTTGATTGCCAGTACCACAAAAAAAATAAAAAATAAAATGAAATGATAGTTAATAAATTATTGGGGGTGGTGATGCTGGAAATTGAATCCAAGGCCTTGAAAATGTTAAGCACACACTCTTCATCACTGAACTATATACCCAAAGCATATAATTAATAAATTCTCAATTCTATGTTCCCTTCCTTCCCACAAACAGGGAATCAATGTGATGTACACAGAAGAAAATACTGAACTAGGCGGAAATCATGAGCCTGGGAGTCTAAGGACTTTGGGATCACAGACAAGGTACTTCAACTCTGACCTTGAGAGTTTTCAGTTATAAAACAAAGGTGCTACAATAGATTTTCTTTTCACTTTCTTCCAAAACTGGATGTCCTTATCCCCTCTTCATGCTTATGCCATCTCTCACTTGGGAATTCACTTACAAAAGCCAGCACTGACCTTCCACTCCTTCCCCTAGAACCCTCTTCTGATGCTCCTCTTCCTCTGCTTTCTGAGTCACTCCTTAAGCAATGTTGGAGAGAAGCATTGCCGGGGAAAATGGAGGAAAAGGAAGGTAGAGAAAGAAAGGAAGAGAGGAGACTGGTTGATTTAAATTAAAATCTAAGCAATATAACCCAAAAAAGAACCAACCCAGAAAACGTAATCCTTCTCTGATCACCAAACTAAATAGGGCAGGGAAGAAAGCAACTGGAGTGCTCCTTATTACAACCCTGATACCAACTGATGTTTCCAGTTCAGAACAAGATCATGAATTCTTCTAAGACCTCAACCATCAATAGAGTGATTATGACAAGTCTCAAATGTCACAGTTCACTGGTTTCCAAAATACTCTCCAGATGAAGATCTATCATTTACACGGCAGAAAGTCATCCATCTCCACTTTCCATCTAGTTTTTTCTGGCAGAGTTCCAACAATGAATAAAGAATGGAAAACTAAAACCCTATAAATGTCACCAAAATGTATAATTTTACCTAAGGGAAGAACCATATGATAGTTTAGCATAAACGTCACTTAATGGAAGCAATTTGAAATAAAATTGAAGATAAAATGAATGTCAAGATTTCCAACAATTCCATCTTAAAATGATGTTTTCCTATGTATCAAAATATACAATCAGTTTAAAAGGTCAATTCATCTACTTCCTCAACATTTAAGACATTTCTTAAAGCCAAGCCAGAATTCATTCTCAAATAACTGGCAAATAAGAAGAAACTTAAAATACTTCAGCATTTACTCACATTGGATTCCAAAGTGTGTATCTAAATCAATTCTAGAAATAAAGCACTGCCAAACCATTCTCCAAAACACTACCATTTCTCTTCTGCTTTCCTGTTAAGCCAAGTCTAAAGTGCCTTTTTAATTAATACTAAATCCTTTTCTAGAAGAAAAAACTGAATCAATGAATGGCACATTTGAAACACACACACACACACACACACACACACACACACACACACACCCTCTGAATCATTTCAATCATCTTGGACTTGTTTTGAAGTAGTTTAAACAAAACTGTCCTGGAAGGAAATGTAAAGCCTCACATGATGACATTAGAATTCTATCTAAATAAGAAAAAAATAATAATCTTTACCAAAAAAAATACACTGAAGAGGAGTTACAGCATCCATTAGAATGGTTCCAACTTAAAAATAAAAGCTAGCTCTATGGTCTTGGTATGTACCACTCCCATCCTATCACTCTTGGTCCCTTATAATTTATAAAAATACAACCCTGGCCATTATAACAACCTCTGAAAGCCACTTGGTCTGCAATTCTGCTCCTGTGTTTCTCCTGTGATCCTGATCCTCTCCAACAATCCTGATTTCGACACAGCAAGAGGCCCTACAGAGCTTAAAAATGAAGGTTATATATAAACACATAACAGGACAGAGATCCTGGGTACATTCAAGAAAGGAAAGCTCTAGGGCTTTTGAGGGGGCAGTGCTGGACTTCCCTGCGTGGCCCTAGAATGACTAAGTAAAAGGACTCCTGAACTTTGACAGGCAGGCCTTGGTCCTATACTCTGTAGAGGCCACCTCTCAGTCCCCTGATCTCTGGAGAGCCAGGCCTCTCTGTGCTCCATAACACCAACAGGTGAAAGCACTCAGAGTGCTTACTCTTGATCTTCCAGGATTCACGAGCTCATTTCTACAGAGGACTTTAGGCTGATTGGCCCAAACTCAACAGAGTAAGTGCCACCATGAACCACAGACAAGATCAAATCCTCAGGATCCAGGAAGGTAAACTTTTGAGACATCAGACAATCAGCAGTTTCTCTTCCACCAGAAGTGAAGGAAATATGTGTCCCCAGAACTAAGGCCTTTATCCAGAAAACATTTACCACAAAATGTCATGTGAGGCATGGCGCATAGAAATGAGATTCTGTCCTCAAGGAAACATTAATAGCCTAGTGCCAGGCTGGGAACAAAGGAAACAATTGGCCTAAGTGTGAGGACTGCTAGGGATGAAAGGACCCAACAGGGCCAGAGAAGTATGAAGGGAGGGTTCCAGAGATTGTTTCTGTGCAGGGAAATCATTTATTCAGGGTCTTTAAAAAAAGAACCCAGCCAGGCATGCTGGTGCTTACCCCAGCTACTTGGGAGGCTGGGCAGGAAGGTCCCAAGTTTGAAGCCAGCCTCGGCAACACAGCCAGACATGGTATCAAAAAATGACTGGGGTTGCTAACGAGCTGAACAGACACTTCTCAGAAGAAGATATATAGTCGATCAACAAATATATGAAAAAATGTTCCATGTCTCTAGTAATTACAGAAATGCAAATCAGACCTACTCTAAGATTTAATCTCACACAGTCAGAATGGCAGTTATCAAGAATACAAAAAACAATAAGTGTTGGCAAGGATGTGGGGGAAAAAGTACACTCAAACATTGCTGGTGGGACTGCAAAATGGTGCAACCAATCTGGAAAGTAGAATGGAGATTCCGTAAAAAACTTGGAATGGAACCACCATTTGACCCCAGCTATCCCACTCCTTGGTCTATACTCAAAGGACTTAAAAACAGCATACTACAGTGACACAGCCACATCAATGTTCATAGAAGCACAATTCACAATAACTAAACTGTGGAAGATGTCCTTCAATAGATGAATGGATAAAGAAACTGTGGTATATATACACAATGGAATATTACTCAGCATTAAAAGATAATAAAATTATGGCATTTTCAGGAAAATGGGTGGAGTTAGAGAATATCATGCTAAGCAAAGTAAGCCAATCCCAAAAAACCAAAGGCCGAATGTTCTCTGATAAGTGGATGCTGAATCATAATAGGGGGGTGAGCATGGGAAAAATGGAAGAACTTTGATTGGACAAAGGGGAGGGAGGAGAAAGGAAGGGGAATGGGGGCAGGAAATATGGTGGAATGAGATGGACATCATTACCCTAGGTACATGTATGACTGCACATATGGTATGACTCTACATTGTGTACAGTCAGAGAAAAGTTGATCTGAAATTGTGTACAATGAATGAAAATGCATTCTGCTGTCATGTATACCTAATTAAAATTAATTAATTAATTAATTTTAAAAAATAACTGGCGTTGGCTGGGCATGGTGACGCACACCTATAATCCCAGTGACTCAGAAGGCTAAAACAGGAGAATCCCAATTCAATGCCAGACTCAACAAATTAGCAGGGCCTAAGCAACTTAGTGAGACCTTGTCTCAAAAGAAAAATAAAAGGGCTGGGGATGTAGCTCAGTGGTAATATGCCCCTGGTTCAATCCCCAGTACCAAAAAAGAAAAAAAGAAAGAAAGAAAAAGAAGAAGAAAGACTGGGGTTGCAGCTCAGAGGTAGACCAACATTGGCCTCAATTTCCAGTATCACAAAAGAGAGAGAGAGAGAGAGAGAGAGAAACCAGATCAGACACCTAATTATATGAGTGTATTCAATGCATGAACATGCACTAAGATAAACAATTGTGTATGTCCAATTTTGTTTTTAAATAAGATCAGGTCCCCTATATTGCCCAGGCTGATCTTAAATTCCTGAACTCAAGGGATCCTCTCACCTGCCACCTGAACAACTGAAACTACAGGCTGCCTTAGGTATATGTTTCAACATTCATCTTTTACTCCAATAGAGTAAAATATAAAAGGAGAAACAGAACTTACACAGATAAAAGAAGGGTAGTGGAGGGAAAAACTTGCCCCACAGAAGATACAGAAGCATGAAGCATGAAGCAGCTGCACAAAGATCCCCCTGGCTACAGGGTCCATCCCAAGGATAAAAATGACAAGATGTGGATGAAAAGGGAGACAAGAGACAATTTCCAAGAGGCCTTAAAAGCCATGGAGAGAGTGAATCTGGAGGATGATGGGAGGGCTACTAAGGCAATTTAAGCCTGTGAGCAATGATTTAAAAAAAAATTGGCATAGGGATATCACTTTGTAACAATGCATACTGGAGCTGGAAACAAGAATGGGGACAAAGAATGAAGATTAGAAAATTATAATAATCCACATAAGAATTGACAAAGGCTTGAACTAAACCCATGGGACAGTCAAAGGCAGACCAAAGATGTCAAGGATGCTGAAGATTTAGGACTTTGATCAACTAGATGTGTAAGACTGGTGAAGATGAAAAAGCACAGGATGACTATAATATTTCACACTTGAGAGTTTTCAAGAAGAGGCAGAGCGCGTAGAAGAAGCAGGATTAGGACTGAGATAAGGGTGGAGAGACCTCATTTAATTGTGAATATAGAGTTCCCTGTGCAGCATTTAAACAAAGACATTATAAAGTTATCCAAATATCAATGCAAAGTCAGCCCTTCAGTTTCAGACCTAGAGGTATGGATCCCAGGGAGCTGTGGCAGGCAGGGGAAGCAGAAGGAAGTACAAGAGCCAGAAATGACACTAAAGCCCCAGCTGTCATTCCAGCAGAAATGAAAGATGGTGCCCAGTCCTGCTGAGGGAAGAAGACTGAAAGGCACCGCTATGCCCATGGCTCTGGCCACAGAGGGATTGCTATGCTTGTAGAGAGAGCAACTTAGGTTTTTCACAGAGAAGACAGAAAGAAGCCAGATTGCAGAGGGCTGGGAGTGAATGGGAGGTTCCTTCTAACAGCTTAGCTGTCAACAGAAGGAAAAAGATAAGGGCCTAGCCAGTGGCGGGGAGGAGCAAACAGAGTGATGGTCTCTGTTGCTGTTCTCTTTTGTCTTTTAAGAAAGATAAGAAAGAGGACTGAGAATGTAGCCCAGTGGTACACTGGGAGTGTAGCAAGTGGTAGAGCACTCGCTAGCATGCAGGAGGGGCTTCAATCCCCCAACACTGCAAAAAAAGAAAAAAAATGAAAGAGAGAGTCTTGAGAATATTTGTAAGCTGAGGGAAGGAGAGAGGAGCACAAAGAAGATGACTTTATCTGAAAGTGAAGGCCCCTTTCCTCTCCCTCACAGGGACGCACAGTAAATATTTCTTTTAGTCAGCAGCATTTCCTGCCAGCATGGCACCCTTCAGGGCAAACTCAGAGGTGGAAGAAAAGTGCCCTCTTAGCAGGTTGCTCTCAGAGCCCTCCCATAATGGGCTGTTCCTCCCCAGCAACCTTCCCGCAGGATGCTCTCACCACTTGTCAGAGGGCCATTTGGCACCCAAACCCCTGAGTTATCCAAATCGCCAGGAGCTCCACAGGTCTCTCTCTAGCTTTCTTCTCACAGCAGCAGTGGTGTGGGTGGTGTGGGGCTACAGAGATGCAAGAAGCCAGCCCCACCTGGGCCTCTGGCTCCCCTTGCAAGGCATCCACCAGACATGAAGGCAATCTCTCCCTCTCCCTCCCGCTTCCTTCCCTGGCAGAAACCAAGCAGAGAAACTCTTCAAGCCACTTCAAAGTCTTGCCAAAGACAGGACTGTGTTCTGTCCTGATAACTTGAATCTGATTAGCAAATGGAGTTTATGCTAGTTATGGCTAAGACTAATTGAGAGTGTGCCCTGTGCCAAGCACTATTACAAGTGCTTTACATTCTCTTCATCCTCACAACTCTATTTTTATCACCTTCATATTACCAGTGAAGAAACTGAGTGCAGACACATCTAAGTAATTCGTTCAAGGTCACAAATGCCAGTGACTGCTATGGCAGGACATAAAACAGACCAGACCATCAGACTCCAGAGCTGACACTGCTGCAATTTATTTTCAAACACCATCCCAAAGTGCAGTGTACAATAAACCACAAGAGTCAGGAGGAAATGTATATTATCAGTCACAAATGAATCAACAAAGCAAGAATTTCAGTCCCTCTCCCATAGTATTTTTTTTAACCTCAAGATTTTCTTCCTTTGAGCCAGAAGCCCAAACTTAAAGTTTGAAAGGCATATTTATTTAAAGAGCACTTCTACTGAGAATATAATAAATGCCACTGAATTGCACACTTAAAAAATGGTTAAAATAAGGGCCTGGGGATGTAGCTCAATGGTAGAGCACCTGCCTAGCATGTGTGAGGCCCTGGGTTCAATCCCCAGTACTGCCAAAGGAAAAAAAAAAAATTAAAACAGGGTGAGGTATAGCACAGTAGTAGAATGCTTGCATAGCATTCTCAGGGCCCTAGGTTCCATCCCCAACACCACAGGAAAGAAAAATATTTTTAAAGGTTAAAAATAGTAAAAACTTTTGAAATATGTATAATATCTATGTATATATAATGTATATACACATATATGTACATAAATACATATAGAATCTATATATAATCACAGCAGATAAATTAAAACAAGCATTTTTCTCTTTATATACATTTTTTAAAATGAAATCATTAAAATCAAAGCCTGTCTTCAGCAGCCCTCTTTAAATACTTAAAAAAAAAAAAAAAAGCTAAACTAATCAAAATCAAAGCAGCAAGGCAGCCTGGTGTAAAGGTCTGTGAGACCAGAATACACACTCATTGCTTCAGCTTCCCTAGGCACCACGACTGTCCTTAAATGGCCTCTAGGACCAGTTCTAACCCCTAAATCATGGAATCCCTGGGCTGTCTGCAAATCTCATTTTAGGATAAGCTGTTGCTCCTTCAAGACCTGGAGAAATGCACCTAAAGAGGAACTCTATCAAACTGGGCTACCATTCTAGCAGTCAGTTCTATTTGTTGACTAAGATGGCAAATTGTTACTTGTAGATCATTCTAAATGACCACCCAGGACAAAAGTGAAGCAATGCTGAAAAATCAAGTGCAAAAAATTACATGAAGAAAGGCTCATCTGGCCACACAGAGACTAAGAAAATCAAACATTCTGAATCAGAAGTCAGTTTAGAGTTTCTCAGGGGAAAATAAAGAAAGATAAAAGCACTGCTGGGATTACCTGCTTCAAACACACAAACGAATATGGCAAAGACTGAGATCTTCAAACTTTATTGAGATTGTTCCATTCTCCCCCAGATGCCCAAGTTGACATTTAATAATTCACCTTTGATTAATTTAAAGAATCAAGGTGATACTATTAATAACACCAACTAATTTTTCAACTGGCATAACTCCAACTGCCCCTTACATTTCTTAAGACGGAATTTGGGGGGTGGGTTGAGGTGAGAGGTGAAAAACAAAGATAAATGAAAGTAAAGACACAAACTGACTGACTAGAAAGCCTGCAAAGAACAGTTACTTGTACCGGAGACAGGGATATTTGAAATCTACTAATACAAGGATATTAGCTGACAGAGGAATTTCATAATTTCATTTTTAACTCCCTCTGAGTATAAAGCTTACCCCAACAGATTTTTATATCATTTCTAGGTCACACATAAACTTCTGAACCAGATTATTCTTAAAAACATTACAATTTCTCCCCTGCTCTTTAACGTCACAACAACAACAATGCAACAAAAAGTAAACTTTATTTTTAGACTTGAAAAATTCTGTGTTTTATTTTTCTGAAACGGAATAAGTTTTAAAAAAAAAAGAAAAAGGAAACTGCTGTTTGAGTTTTAGTAATCCTACTTTCTCCTAAATCCTGGAACCCCAACCTCTCTCTAACCCGGAGGAAAGGAAGAAAAAGTTCTGAGTGCTCCTGTGCCACTCTGGAAAGTTAAAGACAATGTCTCTCCCTTTGGCTTTCTGCTCAGGCATATTCTAGCCTCCTGCTGGTCACCTTTCACACTGCTGAAGTCATATTATATGACATCTGCCTTATGGTGGGCAAAGGCAAAGGCTGTCAACTTAGCATTCATGTAGAAACTGGTTCAGTGTTTGAGCTACTAACTTCTTGCTTGTAATGTTTAAACAAAAGCATTAAACCACAAGTTCAATCAACTAGTATTACAGACTAAATGGAAATGGGTTTGTAATTCCCTGTAAACATTAAGCCCTTCCAAAACCCATTTCAGCAATTTGGTTTTTCAGTTACAGGACCTCGACACAGGCCATCTCTTTTAGTTGGGAAAACATAAGATACATTTAAAATGTAGAAAAGCATTTTCCCACAATATGATGTGCAAAAATAGAAGTAGGTATTCTTAAATTCCACTGGTAAATTTCTTCTTTTCCCCAGTTAATTTGTTAATTTGATCAACCATAATTAACAGTGCTGTTACTACAAGCAGGAAGAGGCCCTGCAATTAATTCTAAACATTAAGATTTCACCCATTAGCTCACGAAAGTGGACAACTCAAAATATTGTCTTCAAAAGGTAAAGCTTGCATTTTATCTCTAATAATTAGCAAAATAAGCATAAAAATTGAGTATATGTAAATTCTGGCCAGATCCTATAGAAAACAATCAACCTTTAAACCAACCTCTCCATGTTAGGGACAGAGGGATAAATAAGACTCAAGTTCACAATTGGTTAGGGAAAGTAGCAATAGAAATAATTAAGCACCTTACAAACTCACTCAGACTTCATGTCCCAGCTCAACTATGACCTCTTCTGAGGATTAGCCTGTTTGCATTCTCTCCTAGCACTCCTTCTCCCCTCTGGGCTCTCCCAGCCCTCACTGATCAGATCCTATGGAATCCTTTGCCTTCCTACCCTCCTCTCCTAATAACTCCTGAAGACTCTGAGGGCAGAGACCATTGTGACTTGGTAGGCCTTCTGGTCTTGTTGAGCAAATAAAAACTATGGATTTACATGCTATGAGGTATTTAAAAAACACAAATGCAGGGGAGAAGCCACTACACTTTGCCAGAGAGAAGCCAACAGAGGCTTCTCAGAAAATATTCACCCTGGATCTGAAAGCTGAGTGTGACTCACAAACAAAGAAAGGCACTTGGGACTTGGTGGGTAGCTCAGTGTTTAGCATGCATTCCTTGGGTTCAGTCTTCAGGAAAAAAAAAAAAAAATTTAAAGACAGGCCCTCAGAGGAGGAAAAAGCCTGCAGAGACGGTAAGGATGAAGACCTGACATGTTGTCAGAACAGCAGAGGATTCTGGTACAATCACTGGAAGAATATGGAAGGAGGCATACAGGTTGAGAGTGAGGGGCTAATATATAGGCCAGGTTAAAGGGGTTTCATTTAAGAACTCTTAAGTTTTGAGAAGCACCTGAAGTTTTTCAATTCAAGCAGTGACATGAAGATTAATCCATTAAGAGTCTTCAGCCAGGTTATAAAAGATCTGGGTACCCAAAGAATTTTGTCTACAGATGTCTATATAGGTTATCTGGACCTTTTGATTCCCAGATTACTGTCCTGCCCACCATTTTCATACACACACAGACAGCCATAAAGATAATACATATACATATGTGTGTATTTCATAGATCTATGAAATAAATACATAACTGAGTTTCCTCCACACAGTAGCAGGCAAAATAAAGGCTAATTTAAACACCTAATGAAATTTCTTTAACAATGATTTTTCCAAAGGGGGGGTAAGGAATTAAAATTTTTAAGTAAAAGGCTGAAAAAATATTTGAATTCCTTTGTATCACTATCCTTAAATATCAAGATTATAGGACAGCAGCACCCCATCCCAGTGTCAATAAGGATAGAAGCTAAGAGCCCACTTTACCCGAAGCCTTCTTCAAGGGACAAGACATAACTGAAGGATCCAATAGAGAAGGTTCTAAGAGAAGGTCCTTCACGTGCTTGGTTGGCCCAACGAAAAGTAAAGCCGGCTTCTTGCCATTGGACTTTGCAAGCACTTAAAAAATGTAAGATAGGGTGATATTTTTGAGCCGGATAGAAGGTACCTAAAGACAGAGTGCAGATCACAGGCAGCCTCAGGTTCCACTCTAGCAGATCAGCCCTGGACCAGAGAGAAGCATCCGCCCGGTGCCAGGCAGTAAGCCAGGGCGCCCGCTCTCCCCGGCAGCCGGGCTGGGAGGCAGGCGGCGCGCCCCGGCACTGAAGGAGGCGGGTACCCGGACGCGCCGCGCGCCGCTAAGAGCTGGGCTGCAGGGCGGGCGTGGAGTGGCGGCTGTCAGGAAGGAGGCCAGCATCCTCCCCGGCCTCGGAAAGAACCTGGGCCTCCGCGGCTTCTACGTGGCCCAATTACCCTCGGCGAGAGGGTCATGACGCGAGGCAGAGGCGCGGCTGAGCCCGCAGAGTCCCCCAGGACCCGGTCCGCCAGGCGCGCCGCCGGGGCGCTGGAAGCCCAGGGCGGCGTCCCCGCAACCCCACCCCACCCGTGCTGTCTGCTCGCGTGGCCGTCGGCCACGGTCTGCGGCCCCCGCGCGCGCGGCGGGGAAGGGAGATGCGGCAGCGTTGCCGGGTGCCCAGCTCCGCCGCCCCGGCGATCCGGGAGATAAAAGTTTGCAGCATGCGGCTCGTCTGCAGTGCGAGTCACATCCGCCGCGCCGCCTCCTGCAGCACCAGCGCTCAGAGAAGGAACAAATAAATAAAATAAAATAAAAAATGTTAAGGCCAGTAGGCCCCGAAGCCGGCCCCACTGCCTCCCGGGCGTGCATGCAGGCGAACCCAGCATCCCGCACCCACTTCCTCCCACGACCGCACCTCCCTCCCGGCCTTAGCGCCCGGCCTGGGCCGACCCCGCCGCGATCGCCGCACTGACCGATAACCTCCTGCAGCTCATACGCGTCCCTGCAGATGGGCCAGCCCACGGCCTGTGCCGCTGGGGCCGGGGCCGGGGCTGGGGCCGCGGGGGCCGCCGGGGTTGGGGCGGGTGCTGCTGTCGCGATCGCCGGGGCCGCTGCCGTTGCTGTCACCGGGGCCGCCTGCTGGGGAAGCTGGACGTGCACGGGCGAGCCGCTCGGCTCCGCCATGATGCTGCCGGAGGAGAGCGGGAGGACGCGCCGGCCGGCGGACGACCTTCCACTTGAAACTTCCCTTGCCTCGCAGCCGACACCTCTCGACCGGCGCACGCCCTCCCCGCCCGCCGCTGCCGCCAGAGCCAGCCACGAGGGGAGGGAGCTAGGGAGGCCGAGCCGGGCGGAGGGAGGAGGCAGCGCTAGCGGAGGCGGGGAGGGGAGGAGGCGGCCGCCGCCGCGCTCGCAGTGCGCCCCGAGCCTCGCGCGCGCAGTTCTCTGCCTCGGCTAGGGGAACCGCCGCCCCGCCGCCCCCTCCCGCTCTGCTCGCGGCCTGGGAAGTTTCCACCCACGAAGAGAAGGGCTGCTTTATGTGTGCTTTCGCGGCCTGCGGTCCTCTCCCTTCTTATTCCCTGCTTTCCCTGCGCCTTCGCCCCAGACAATCAGACTCTCCAGAAGACGCCCCCTGGGACCCCGAGGGCGGGGTCGTTGAACTGCCGCCAGGTTCTCAGCTTCAGGAGTCTACTCTGCTAAAGAGAACCTCAAGTTCATTTACAAGTTAGCGAGTGAGACATCTACACGGCGTCGGTTTGTAGGACGCCAGTTAAAAAATAACCCAAGTTGTAACTTTTCGGCGCTTTACCTGCCAATATCCCTTTCCCACCTTGCCTAATCTAATCTCAATCCTTCTACTTTTTCGTACTACTTGAAACCTGATTCCTTAAATCCCTGGCTTGTTCACAGACTGTCTTCCTTTGTTTAAAGCCGCTTGGATCCCAGGGAGGTGATGTAAGAGGCTGTGAAGTTAGAGTAAGATTTAGCAGAGTGACTAGGGGTGTAGTTCAGGGGCAGAGAGCTTGCCTAGCCTGCGCGAGGCACTGGGTTGGAGCCCAGGCTCCAAAAAGAGAGAGAGAGAAGGAGAGATTTAGAGGGTTTACCACTAATCCTGTGCCTTTAACATGCCACATTAACCCTTTGGGACTCTGAGGCCTGATAGTAGACGTTTCTTATGACAGAACATAAAGAATTCACTGAAGCATAAACTGCACTGAAAAGTTTTAATTAACTGCTGCCTTTCAACACCCCCAAAATGGCCTCATCCCTTAAAATTGCTATGGTAAAACCATAGATTGTTCTATTATAAGTGTCATATTTAACACTGAAAGTTCACTGTGTTCCCCTGTAGAGGGACCGAGATTGCACCATCCTTGTGAGCTGAAACTGTTCAGTGAGCCAATGGTGATATTGGTCATTTGGCCAATATTTTCCTGAAGGTGAATAACAAAAGCAGGTAAGAATAATGAACAAAAACTCTAAGATCATGACTTCAATTTTATGTTCAAAGATCCCCTTAAAATTTTTGAAAGTTAATTCAGAAAAAGAAAAAAAAATTCTCCAGAAGAAAAGCCAATTCCTTACCAAAACATCGAGGTAAGCTGAGCATAAGTGTACTTATCTCTTAGAGCATTATGGGATAGTTAGGATAAAGCAACCACCAGGTTCTGGTTTTTTGAGTTGAAATTTATGCTAACTAAGAAAGTGTACATTATTTTATGCAGAGAAGCTAAAAAATGTATTGGTTCTAATATATGTCAAGAAATAGATTCTTTCATAAACAAATTCTAGGCCTCTGAAAACAGGGAAGCTCTTTTTAAAAAAAATATTTATTTTTATGTGGTACTGAGGATGGAACTCAATGCCTCACACATGAAGGTGGGCAAGTGCTCTTCCACTGAGTTACAACCCAAGACTCAGGGAAGCTCCTTATTCCAAGCCACATGGGCTCACCTCTTAAAGAGTTGTTCCTATCCTTCCTGAAAGGGCTTTTAAAGGGAGAAAAATCATCAGGTGAATATGACTTCTGTTTTTTTATGTAAATTTATGTTTTAACTTTCAAACCATAAAGTGGGATTATGAAGGCCAGAAAAATTCTTGGAACTTAATAGGGAAACATGATTCTGTCAAGACCAATATCACAGATTTGAATCAAACACAAATCATTTAGTTTCCCATAAAAAAAACAACTATTCTATATTCACAGACTATATATCTATCCCCAATGAACCACTTTCCAATTGGCCACCAGGAGGACAGCTTGAAAGAGTTTTCATGAGCCAATCACTTCCTAAAGGCTAAAAAACTCTTAGTGCTATTGCATTGAGGATTGGTTTTCAGCGTACAAATTTTGGTGAAGGGGCGGGCTGTGTCAAACATTCTGATCACAGCACAGGAAAACAGACCTCTACAACAAAGAATTATCTAGCACACAATAGTGCTGAGGTTGAGAAATGCTAACACAGAATGAGGCAGTTATATACAATTTAAGAAAAATTAGACCCCTGTTATCCATTCTATGTTTTAGTTTCTGAATTAATGCATCTCTTAAGCATTGGAATAAAACCTGATTATATTTTAAAGGCACCTCTCCCCATCTTTCAACTTTAAATTCAGTAATGGATTTTTAGGGAAAATTGCATATTAAATTGATTAACTCTTTATACCTAAAGTTTTAACTTCTGCTTTACTCAATTGTTCATGGAAACATTAACTTATACATCAAATCTAATTATTTTATACAATTTTAAAATATTATTCATGTTGTATTCTTCATCTATGAAACTGATGCCAAGGGTTGGGGTTGAGCGTTAGAGGTAGAGTGCTGGCCTAGCATGCATGAGGCACTGAGTTTGATCCTCAGAACCACATAAAAATAAAATAAAGTTATTGTGTCCAACTATAACTAAAAAATAAATATTAAAAACTTATGCCAAAAGTCACTGAGAGTGAACATTCTTTAAACTGATTTACTGGTGGAAGAGATAGGTCTGCCCCAGTCATGCACTCTTGCAGTTAGTCATTCTGGTAGCTATTTGAAAAGCTACCAGTTGGAGACAGATATCTAGTGTGTGATTATGAAACAGTTGTTCCTTGTGCGTTTTTTTTTTCATTTTTGTTTTTTGTTTTAGTCAGTATTGGGGGTGGAACCCAGGGATTCCACTGTACCACTCAGCTATGTCCCCAGCCCTTAAAAATATGTTGTTTGGGTTTTGGGTTGTTTTTTTTTTTTGTTGTTGTTGTTTTGTTTTTTAATTTTGAGACAGTGAGACTAAATTGCCCGCAGGGCTGTCCTCAAACTTGTGATCCTCTTGCCTTAGATTTTGAGTCACTGGGATTACAAGTATGCACTATCACACCTGGCTAAATGATCTGTGTTTGATTTCAGTCTGGATATTGGTCTCAACAATATCATATCATGTTTTCCTACCAAGTCCCAAGAACTTTCCTGGCCTTCATAATCCCACTTTATGGTTCACATGACAAAATAGAAGTCATATTTACTTAATCATTTTTCCCCTTAAAACCAGTCCTTAAAAGTTCATTGGGACCTGACACAGTGGCAAATACCTGTCATTCCAGCTACTCAGGAGGCTGAGGCAGGAGGAAGTTTGAAGCAAGTTTGAAGCAATTTAGTGAGACCCTGTCACAGAATAAAAAGGGGTGAGATGTAACCCAGTGGTAAAGCACTTGCATAACGTGGGCAAAACCTCTGGGTTTGATTCCCAGTACTGAAAAAAAATAAATAAATAAAGAGGGGTGGGGGGACTCTTTTGATAGGTTCTTTGGGGTAGGATAGAAGCAGGTTTTTGTTTTTGCTTTTCCTATCCTGGTGCTGAGGATTACAGGACAACTCTTAAAGATGTGAGCAGGAAGAGTTTCTTACTAGAAAGAGCTCTTCTGTTCATAGGATTAGTGCCCTCATAAAAGGGCCTCACTAACTTACTGAGGCTGGTTTTGAATTCATGATCCTCCTGCCTCAGCCTCCCCAGTGACTGGGATTAAAGTCTGCACCAGTCTGCACAGCTATTTATTTTTTTTTCTATTCTTGACAGACTGTCTTTCTAACTGCAGTGAGGTAAAATCTCTGTGTAATTTGATTTCAATTTCCCTAACTGTTAAAGATGTCAAACTTTTTTTTCATATATTTGTTGGCTATTTTTATTTCTGCTTTTGAGAAGTGTGTTCATTTGCCCATTTATTGACTGAATTATTTGGGAGGTGTTTTTGGTGGAAAGTTTTATTAGTTCTTAATATATTCTGGAAAAAATCTAGCAAAGATTTTTCTCCTAATCTGTAGGTTCTCTCTTTACATCCTTAGTTGTTTCCCTTGCTGGGCAGAAGGCTTTTAATTTGCTCCCCTTCCATTTCTACATTCTGGGTATTATTTCCTGAGCCTTAAGGTTCCTACTGAGAAAGTCATCGTCTGTACCTATATGTTGGAGTGTTGAGAATACATTTTCTTCTAGGAGTTGCAGAGATTCTCTTTAAATTCCTTGGTATCTGATCCATTTTGTGTTGGATTTTGTGCTAGGTGAGAGGAAAAAAAATCTAGTCTCATTCTACTCGATATGGATAACCAGTTGCCTCACCACTATTTGCTAAAAAGACTATCTTTTCCCCTACATGTTTCAAACTTATTGTCAATTACTGTGTCAGTTTTATTGCTTATTATGAGCCTATTTAGGTTCTCTATATCCTCTTGATTCAATTTTGGCATATCCAATGTGTCTAGAAATGTATCTGTTTCTTCTAGATTTTCCAATTTATTGGAATATAAATTTTCAAAATTGTCCCTTTTGGTGCCTTTGTCAAGGATCTGTGTGGGTTTGTCTCTGCATCTTCTGTTCTGTTTCATTAGTCTCTATGTCTGCTTTTATGCCAATACCATGCAGTTTTTGTTACTCTAGCTCTGTAATATAATTTGAGACTTGGTATTGTGATGCCTCTAGTTTTGCTCTTCTTGATCAGAATTGCTTTGGCTATTCTGGGTCTTCTATTCTTCCATATGAATTTTAGGAATATTTTTTCTAGTTCTGTGAAAAATATCATTGGTATTTTAATGAGGATTGCATTGAATTTGTATAATACTTTGGGTAGTATAGTAATTTTGACAATTTTCAAAGGTCATCTTCAAGTTCTTCAGTGTTATAGAATTTTCATTTTAGAGGTCTTTCACATTCTTAGTTAGATTTATTCCTGGGTATTTTCTTTCTTTCTTTTTTAGTTTTATTTTTTGAGGATATTGTGAATTGTATTGTTTTCCAGGTCTCATTTCCAATAAATTCATTATTGCTATATAGGAAAGTTACTTAATTGTGTATGCTAATTTTATATCCTGCTGCGTTGCTGAATCTTATTTATTATCTAGCAGTCTTCTGGGGAGGTTTTAGATCTTTTAATTATAGGATCATATTATCTGCAAAGAGTGATAATTTGACTTTTTCCTTTCCTATTTTTATCCCTTTTATTTCTTCTCTTGCCTAATTGCCTGGGCTAGAATTTTAAGTACTGTATTGAGCAGAAGTGTAAAGTGGACATCCTCATCTTGTTCCAGATTTTAGAGGAAAGTCATTTAGTTTTTTCCCATGTACTATGATGTTGGCTGAGGGTTTTAATATATAGCCTTATGATGCTAAGGTAAGTTCCTTCTATCCCTAGTTTCTTCAGTGTTTTTATTGTGAATGGTATTAAAAGTCAAAGGCTTTTTCCTGCATCTATTGAGATGACTATGTGATCTGTGCCCTTAATTCTTTTTATTTGGTGAGTTACATTTATTAATTTATGTTGAATAATCCTTGCATCCATGGAATGAAATCAACTTATTTATGTTGTGTGATCTTCTTAAAAGGTTGTTGAATATGATTTGCTAATTTTTTTAGGATTTTTGCATTTATGTCTGTGGAATAAAACCAACTTATTCGTGATGTATGATCTTCTTAATATGTTGTTGAATATGATTTGCTAATTCTTTAATGATTTTTTGCATTTACATCTATCAGGGATATTGGTCTGAAGTTTTCTTTCCTTGATGTCTTCTTATCTAGTTTTGGTACCAGGGTGACTGTTTTCATAGAATAAATTTGGAAATGTTCCATCCCTTTCTGTTTTAGGGAGTAATTTAAGGAGCACTGCCTTTAGTCCTTTAAATGTTTGATACACTTCAGCGGAGAATCCATCTGTTTGTGAACTTTTCATTTTTTGAAGGCTTTTTATTACTGTGTCAATTTTATTGCTTATTACAAGCCTATTTAGGTTTTCTATATCCTCTTGGTTCAATTTTGGCAGATGTAATGTGTCTAGAAATTTGTCTATTTCTTCTAGATTTTCCAATTTATTGGAATATAAATTTTCAAAATTGTCCCTAATTATCCTCTGAATTTCTGTGTTGTGGTGATATTTCTTTTTTTCATCTCTAATTTTATCTATTTTGGTCTTGTCCCTTCTCCTTTTGGTTAGTGTGGCTAAGGTTTTATCAGTTTTGTCTTTTCAAACAACCAACTCTGTTTTATTCATCCTTCGTATTAATACTTTTTTATCCTGCATTTCATTGATTTCATTGATCTTAGTTATTTTCTTCCTACTGGTTCTGGAATTGGTTGGTACTTCTTCGTCTAGGGCCATAAGATATATCATTAGATTGTTTATTTGGGATGTTTCTGATTTTCTGATGTAGACACTCATAGCTAAAACAAACAAACAAACAAACAAACAAACAAAAAAGCTTCCTCTTAGAACCACCTTGATAGAGTTCCAGAAGTTCTGGAATGCTTTAAAAAATTTTCCCTTTCTATCACCTATAATCATTCAAAAGTGTTCTGTTCAAACTTTATGTCTTTATATCATCTCTGTAACATTTTTTGTGTTGACTTCTAATTTTATACCATTGTGACCTGATAAGATGCAAGGAATTATATCACAATTTTTTTTTGGGGGGGGGGTATTTGCTAAGAGTTCATTTGTAGACTAAAATATGATCTGTTTTGGAGAGGGTTCCATGAGCACCTGAAAAGAAAGTGAATTTGGATGTTGTTGGATGAGATATTCTAGAGATGTCTATTAAACACATTTGATTAAAAATGTTTTTAAGGTCTGAAGGGTTTTTACTAAATTTATGTCTGACTGACATGTTGGTGAAAGAGGTGTGTTGAAATCATCTAGTATTATTGTTCTGGGGCCTCTCTAAGTGTTTGATTATTGTCTGTTTTACAAAATTAGGTGCACTGACATGACATTTGGGACATAAATATGTACTATCATTATATCTTCTTGTTGGATTCTTCCCTTTCCCAGTATAAAGTGACTTTTTTTTCCTTTTTGGATAATTTTAGCATAATTTCTGTTTTGTCAAATTTGCTTCTACTTGCTTTTGGGCTCCATTTGCATAGAATATCAGTTTCTATCCTTTCACTTTTAGCCTGTCACTGTATTTGCTTGTAAAATAAATCTCTTGCTATCAACATAATGTTGGGTCTTACTTTTTAATCTATTCTGACAGCCTATGTCTTTTAATTAGAAAGATGAGCCCATTAGATTCAGTATGACTGTAGAGAGAGCTTTATTAGTTCCTGCCATTTTGATTTATTTATAATGTTTAATTTAATCGTATTTCTCATTTGCTTAGTTACTATTCAAATGAGATTCATCCATGTGTGAGCTCTAGCATTTGTTTTTTATTTCTTCTGTGTGTAATATTTCTTTAAGTATTTTCTATAGTGTCAGCTTAGTAGTCATGCATTCTTTTAGTTATTGCTTATCTTGGAAGGTTTTTCTTTCATTCTTGATTCTGAAGGATAACTTTGCTGGATATAGCAATCTTGGTTGACATTTATTTACTTTCAGGGCTTGAACACATCATTCCAAGTCCTCCTGGATTTTAGAGTTTGTAAATCAGAAGCAATGTTGAATGGCTTGCTTCTAAACATGACTTAATGTTTTTCTTCAGGCTTTTAAAATTCTATCCTTGTTCTCCATGTTAAGCATTTTAATTATAATGTGTCATGGAATATTTCTTTTTTTAATCTTGTCTATTTAGGGTTCTAAATGCCTCTGTATCTGGAAGCACATCTCATTCCCAAGGTTTGAAATTTTTTCTGGATTTATTTCCCTGAAGAGGATATCCATGAAATTAACCTGCATCTTACAACATTGTACAATTCTCATGATTCTAAATTTTGGTCTCTTAATGTTGGCCCAGATTTCTTGTATATTCTGATTAAAGTTACTTATATTCTTTTGTTTAATATTTGTTGAAAGTTCAAGGCAGGCTGCTTTGTCTTCCAACTCAGTAATTCTGTCTTCTGTATGGTCTACTCTAATAGAGATACTTTCAACAACAGTTTTTATTTGATTTTTTTGTACCTTTTATTTCCAACATTTCTGTTTGGTTCCGTGTGTGTGTGTGTGTGTGTGTGTGTGTGTACACATCAGGGATTGATCAAACTGTCAACAAGGATAGATGTTGACTGCTTCTTCAAAACTATCCTTCTTTTCATTTCTTCTTAGGCTATGTACCCTTTACCCCTTAAAGAGAGAACAAATATTTGGGCTTGCTAAACCATTTTTTTTATGTTGTTCACTGAGCTATCAGTTGGGGTGCCCTTGAACTGAAGCTGGCTGAAATAGCTCTCACCTAACCTTCTCACCAGCATAAGGCAGCATGGAATCTGAAGTACTGTCAATTTGAGTTTTGTCCAGACAGAAGAGATTGGTGTACTATTAAGGCAGGTGTGATACAGAGTTCTAAATACACAGTTTCAGCAACTGGAGTTTAGCTCTGATCAGATCTTTGGGACTTTGTTGGGTGGTATCCGTTCTGGAGAGATTAAATCAACATGCCCCTAGGTCCAGGCATATGCCAATTTCTGCTGGGCTTTTGGGTCTCAGGGGCCTCCTGAGAATTCTACTCATAGGTTCCAATAGCCAAACCCTTCACAGTCTTGCACACTCCACTGCCCATGAATACAGCTTTACCAGGCTCAGATCCTGAATGCAATCCTGCCCACCTGTTTTGTTTCCCTGATCCTCTTCAACTGGTCACATGAGTCACCAGACCCAAAGGGGAAAAGGAGTTGCACTCCTCTCACCTCTCTGACCTGAATTCCCCTGAGTACAATTTTCTCTGTGTCTGTTTCAATTGTATTCTTCCACACAGCTTGCTTAAGGAGATGATATGCAGTGTGTGCCAATGTACTCTTTATTGTCCTCTGCTCAAAGCACCCAAACTTCTGGGTCCCTGTGAGTCTCTGACTGTCTTTTATTGAATTTCAGTAAATTCCCTCTGTTGCCCATCTTTCTAAAAAACAGCACACCCCACTCCTTGAATCCTGAGCTGTGGAGCAACTGGAAAGTGCAGCCTTTATCTAGTATGCCATCTTGCACTAAAGATTCCTTAAAACGTCAAATTGCACCAATGTTTATAAAAATAAGTAGATTATACAAAGGTTATCCATAAAATGTTTTAGAAATACATCTGTTGAATGAATTGAAAGTCCTCTGATTGATAGATGGTCTTTGGTTCATGGATAATCTATAATCTTAACACAAAAGTTACTGCCTTGGCTTTGTAGGAATAAGCCAGATGTTCTTAGGTATAAAGAAAATCTAGCATCATATTTACCATCTCCAATGCTCTCATACCTATCATTCTACTAAATGTTTGAGGGGAAAGTTGAAAAAGAACTGGATTTTGATTTAAAAGATCACTTTCAAAGACAAGGATCAAACTTACTTTTTTTTTTTTTTTAACCATTGCTAGGGATGCTGTACATTGAGCTACATCCCCAACCCTATGTATGTATGTATGTATTTACAGACAGGGTCTCTATAAATTGCTGAGATTTTCTTCAAATTCTTGATCCTCCTGCCTCCCAAGTCACTGGGATTACAGGCATGCACCACTGCACTTGGCTAAGGAACAAATATTTTTTGAGTTATAGTGGTGGCAGGGTGCAGTGGAAAGCCAACAGGGTTAAGTCAGACATTACTATTTTTCAACCCCTGCTCTCTACTTCCTAGTGGGTTGCCTAAACTTTCTGTGCCTCTGTGTTCTTAAGATAGGCACAATCATCCCAGGCCTGTAGAGTCACTATAACAATTAAGTGAGTCAGTATGTGCAATATATCTTGACACACAGAACGTACATAGTAGTACAGTGGCAGCTCTGGGATTTCTGATCAGGACAGATTCAGGGATAGCAGTCTCAGGGGAAGGCTAAGGCCCCCACACTGTGAGAGAATAAATTTCTATTGTTTTATGCTATCTAGTTTGTGGTGCTTGGTAACAGCAGCCTTAGGAAAGTAATGTAGTGGGATTAGGCAATTTGTCATTTAACCAACTGTATTTTATATGGACTGACTTGAGCAGTGAATGCTAATGAAGATTAGTTACTGTTTGGGAACCACTCCTCTATCAAAGCCTGAATTTTCCATCATGACTTGCTTTTACTATTACTTATTTTTATTTCCTTATTTATCTTTTTTGTGCTGAGGATTGATCACACTCTTGCATGCTAAGCATACATTCTACCTCTGAGCTATACCCCTAGCCTTTTAACATTATGTTAATTGGGAGGAGTATCTGAATGGATTTTTAGCAAAGGAATCAAATTTCCATATGAAAAACGCATTCAAAAATATATGAACCTTTCCAACTTTGAAGACCAAGTCACCTTACACTTAATGTGATGATGGAAGTCACCAGCTTGATCATTGACAAGCTGATGCTAACTATTATCCAAAGTGCAGAGCTGATATGATTCGAACTTATTAGGCTTAACCCAATTTCAAGTTAAGGTGTCATTAGTACCTATTTCCCAGCCATAATGCAAAGAGGCTTAAATCTATTTCAATCTGAATTATTATAAAGACACTGCTTTTTAAATTTAAGGGATTAAATATATGTGAACTATAACTTCCAGACATGTTTTCATTTATTTTCCAACCAGCTCTTGAAATTGACTATTTCATTTTATATTATACACAAAATTGCTTGGGTGACCGTTCATGCCTCCTCGATTATCACAGAAGCTTCTGACCACCATGATTTGGATCCTTACAGAGAGAAGGCTCACTTGAAGCCCTACTATCTCTACATATCAGGAAAGAATTCCATGTTTAGTAAGGGGTGCTGTTGATTGAAACACCAGAAGGGACTACAGTCATCTGCTCAGCAGAGATATCACTTTTATGATGTCATCTCTCTAAAGCCTGTTAGTTTCATCTTAGGCAGAATGATATCAAAATGTAATTTAAAGCAATATGATTTTTTTTACTGCTATCTCTTTGAAGAACCACAAAGAAGAATCCATTGATTATGGGCAAAATAGCACTTTCTGAAAATATTTTGTTGATCCCTCTCATCTTCAGATTCTTTCAGATACCAAGGATGCTTCAAGGCCTTTCACTTTCTCTCTACTCAAAAATCCTTCACCAAAACTATCCTAAAACCCTGGATACTCTTCCATCTCCACTGAAAGGCTTTGCCCACCAGACTCAGCTCTTTATCAGGAGAGGCATCTTAAGTTACAAATATTCTGAGAAACCAAGAAGGGCCAGGGGCTGAACTGGCTTGTAAGGAGTAAGATATAACATAAAACTAAATTTAACTTATTAATGTCTTTTCATTCAGTAAATACTCCCCCCCTGCCCCTCAGTGCTGGGGATCAAATCCAGGTCATCACATATGCTAAGCAAATGCTCTACCATAGAGCTACACTGTCTCTCATTCAATAAATATGAGTACTGTCTCATTTTGTTTTGTTCTGGAACTTGGGATTAAACCAACTTTATCACTGAGCTGCATCCCATACAGAGGCTCACTAAGTTGCCCTTACTGATCACAAACTTATGATTCTTCTGCCTCAGTCTCCTAAACAGCTGGAATTATAGGAATGTGCCCCTATGGCCAGTTCAATAAATACATGTTTAAGGACTATAAAGTGTACGTACTTTGATAGCTGTTATGGAAAAACAAATAAAACTATCTCAGCCCTAATTAAAATTTAAAAAAGAAAAAAAGAATTATATAACCCAATAAAAACTCCCTTTATCCAGAGTCCAGACTATTGGAGCCTTAAATGCTTCCTGAAGTTACTAAACTACATAAATAACATTTAATTTGGGGAGAAAAATCAAAAGAGGTCACAGAGTCACAGAAATTTAATATAGTTGGCCACTGTGATGATCAAAATGAATAACTTTTTTTTACTGTTGATTGGCAAGATTTTTAAAACACAAAACAAAAGTGTTCTTTCATTTCATGCAAAAAGTCAAGAATTCTGAAAGAAATGGCAGAAATGACAAAAAAAATAAAATGAGGGCTGAGGATGCAGCTCAAGGCTAGAGCATGTGTCTCGCATGTGTGAGGCCCTGTGCTCCATCTCTAGCACCCCACAAAAATAAAATAAATAAACATAAAATAAAAGCCACAAATAAGTAAAAAGAGTGAGAAGGCAGCTAACGATGTACCCAGAGGTACACACAGTTGACTTTAAACACCTAGAGCTCAGCAGAAATGACCTTGAAGAAAAAAAATAATTCTAATGAAACAGAAATCATATCAGTGGCCATACCCACATTAAAGGAGACACAGTTCAGCTGCATGTGAGAACATCTGCCCAGTGTGAGAGGTGGGTGGGTGTGACCCAGCGTCACACCAAAGATACTGGCTTAGTACAGCATGTTGTCATGCCAGAAAGTCAGCCCAGTGCTCCCAGATTTTTGTGCTGTTTCAAGAGAAACCAACAAATCTGATTTTATGTGAAACCTCTTAGTTTGGAAACATTGGCCCAACTTTATAAAATACTATATCAAATCTACTACCATATATGTAATATTTAATAACAAGAAATTATATTAAATACAGTCTTTGAATGAATCCATATGTGTTGAAATGAAGATTGGAATAACAAATTCTAAATCCAGCTGTTGTCCCTAGAGAGGGAGGGAGTGAGGACAGGAAAGGAAAGGCATACAGAATGTGTCTTTTGCATCTGTAATGCTTTATTACTTTTAATAAAAAGATGTAATGAATATAGCAAAATTATAAGATTGTTAAGACTGTGCTGGGCGTGGTGGCACATGCCTGTAATTCCAGTGGCTCAGGAGGCTGAGGCAGGAGGATCCCAAGTTCTTACCAGCCTTAGCAATGGTGAGGCACTCAGCAACTCAGTGAGACCCTGTCTCTAAATAAAATACAAAATAGGGCTGGGGATGTGTCTCAGTGGTTGAGCGCCTCTGAGTTCAATCCCCAGTAACAACAACAACAACAATATATATATATATATATATATATATATATATATATATATATATATATGTAGTTAGACTGCATAGCAAGTACGTACTTTGGTAGCTATTATGGAAATACACAATGGAATTTTACTCAGCAATAAAAGAGAATAAAATCATGGTAAATGGATGGCGTTAGAGAAGATAATGCTAAGTAAAATTAGGCAATCCCCAAAAAACAAATGTGAATGTTTTTTCTGATGTAAGGAGGCTGATTCATAGTTGGGTAGGGAGGGAGAGCATGGGAGGAATAGATGAACTCTAAATAGGGCAGAGGGGTGGGAGGGAATGGGGCATTGAGTTTTTATTACATTATTGTCCCTACTGTTTTATATGTTTGAAACATTCCACAATTTAAAAAAGCACTAATGCTTTTCACGCCAAACAAAGCACTTATATCTACATCAGTCCAGAGGAGAGTCATTTGCAACCTTTTCATGGCATATGTCAATGGACATAGAGCCCATGCTCAAGTCAGATGACGAAGAACAGCACAGAGCAAGGCACATATGATCCAAGTGGCCTTCAGCCTGACTGTCCATCAAAATCATCTATGCAGTATGGGAAAAATCTTAATGCCAGCTGGGTATGGTGGCGTGAGCCTGTAGTCCCACATACTCATAGGCTGAGGCAGGAGGATCTCTTGAGCACAGGAAATGGAGACCAGTCCGGGCAATACAGAAACACCCTATCTCAAAAACCAAAACAAGGTCAGGCACTGTGGGGCATACCTGTAATCCCAGCAAATCAGCAGGCTAATGCAGGAGGATTATGAGTTTAAAGCCAACCTCAGCAATTTAAAAAAAAACCCTGAGCAATTTAGCAAGATCCTATCTCAAAATAAGATATAAAAAGGACTAGGGAGGTGGCACAGTTGTTAAGTGTCCCTGGGTTCAATCCCTGGTACCCCCACAACTCCCCCCCCAAAAAAAAAAGAAAAGAAAAAGAAAAATCAAAAACCAAAGCAAAACTGACAGGGGAATGGATTTTGCAGAGGTAGCTCAATGGTAGAATACTTGCCTTGCATATTAGAGGCTATGTTTGATCATTCAGATAATTTTGATATACAGCAAGAATTGAAAATAACTGTGGTGTCCCTAACAGTAATACTGTGACACTAGAAGCTAGTAAAGCACAAGGGTAAAGGGGTTCCCAGCAGATCATCAACTTTCAAAGGCTCAATGGTTATCAGTGGTTTTCTTGAATTTGATATAACAAATGGATAATTTTAGCAAAATCACAAATAAAAAGAACTAAATCTTCTTGAGTTAAGAACATGAAATAAGAACTATTTGTTTTAAATACTTTATTTTTTAGCAATTTTTTAATTGATTTTTTTAAAAAAATGACAACGGAATGCTTTACAATTCATATTACACATATACAGCACAAATTTTCATATCTCTGGTTGTATATAAAGTATGTTATACCAATTCGTGTCTTCATACATGTACTTTGAATAATGATGTCCATCACATTCCACCATCCTTGCTAACCTCCTGCCCCTCCTTTTCCCTCCCACCCCTCTGCCCTATCTAGAGTTCATCTATTCCTCCCATGCTCTCCCTCCCTACCCCATTATGAATCAGCCTCCTTATATCAGAGAAAACATTCAGCATTTGGGTTTTTGGGATTGGCTAATTTCACTTAGCATTATCTTCTCTAACGCCATCCATTTACCTGCAAATGCCATGATTTTATTCTCTTTTATTGCTGAGTAAAATTCCATTGTGTATATATGCCACATTTTTTTATCCATTCATCTACTGAAGGGCATCTAGGTTGGTTCCACGATTTAGCTATTGTGAATTGTGCTGCTATAAACATTGATGTTTTTAAGTCCTTTGGGTATAGACCGAGGAGGGGGATAGCTGGGTCAAATGGTGGTTCCATTCCCAGTTTTCCAAGGCCTGCCATCTTCCTTCTCCTCCTTTTTTTAGCAGTTTTATGCTCCCAGTAAAATTGAGAGGAAGGCACAGAGATATCCCATATCCTGCCCCATAATCAACATTCCCCCACCAGAGTGGTACATCTGTTACCATAGACAACTCTACATCACATCTTTATCATCCAGGTGAAAATTATATTATAGGGGTAGCAATATGCCATTATACAAATATCATACAGGTGTCCAATCCCATGGTATATATAACAAGAGTCAACCAAAATGTGAACTCTTTTTTTTTTTTTTTGCAGTGCTGAAGACTGAACTCACATCTAATGCAAGCTACACAAGCATTATACCACAGAGTTACATCCCAGCCCTAAGCTATTTTTAAAAATACTTCCATCAAATTGTTAGAGTGAAATAATATTCAGTGCATTGTTTTAGAGAAACAAACCATGCACCTCTACCTACCAAATCTTTCTGCAAGGGACTATAGAATGATGAAAAGATGAAGGATGCAATGTTCCAATTCCCAAAAGAAAATAGGGCAGAAAGAATGTAAACACATAATTTCATAGAGATAAGGGCATTTGTGATATGAATAAGGTTAATGTTTTGATCAGGCATAGTGGTGACATCCATCTGTAGTCCCAGCACTCAGGAGGCTGAAGATCAAGGAGTTTGAGTCTAGCCTGGATAGCATAATGCGAATCTCTTTCAAACAAAATAAAATGGAACTGTTGTTGGAGCCCAGTGTAAATAAGCAGGGGGAATAAGGAACCTCAACTAGGTAAACTTAGGTTCTGAGGCCCTTTCGAAGCTGGCTCTGCCCTGTGTGCCTTCTTCTCCGTGCACCACCACACCTGGCAACGGAGTGCCCATTTTAACGTTTCCTTTCCAACATCGAGTACAACAACAAAAAATTAAAGCCAGGCATGGTAACACATTCTAGTAATCCTAGAGACTCCAGAGGCAGAAGCAGGAGGATCACAAGTTCAAGAATTTTGTCAACTTTACAAGACCCTGTCTCAAAAGAAAAATTTTAAAAAGGAGTGGGGATGTGGCTCATGGTAGAGTGCCCCTGGGTTTAATCCCCAATAATGGAGAAGACAAAATCAAAAACAAACCAAAAGCTCAATTTAAAAACTGAAAAAACTTGTTTGTCTAGGTAAATGAAAATTTTAATCGCATCTGTTTTATTTAGCATTTTTTTAAAATCTAGAAGATGTTTCCTTTAAAACATTATTTTTCTTTGTGAGCTGTCCACAGCTGATGGCCCACATAGGTCTGCTGCCTAGCCTTCCCTGTGGTCAGGGCCAGCATCCTGGGCCTGGCCCACTGGGCACATGCATCTGAACAGGACAGCTGCTCCGCAAAACCCCAGTTCCCTGGCCTCCAGGAGCCATTCAGGAGGGTTTTTGCCAGAGTGCTGGTGGCTCATTCAGTCCCAGGGGTTGTCCTTGGACAACCTGTGTTTTTGCTGATTAGAAATTTAAATTCTTTGTGAGAAGGAGAGAAATATCTTGTAGCAACCATTACAGAAGAGAAGGCAGATTTGGGAGTTCTATTTTGAAATTAATTCACTGGTAAGACTAGAAGAACAGGGATCATGTCTCAGGTGGGTAGGTGGCACTCTCAAGATCTACCTATTCCAATATGAGATGCCACACCTGGGACAACCATGCCTTCATCTGTCGGTTTTCCTGGGGGGAAATGACTTTTTCTTATTTTTTGTTGTCAATGGACCTTTATTTTGTGGTGCTGAGATTCAAACTCAGTGCTTCATACATGCTAGGCAAGTGCTCTAACTCTGAGCCACAACACCAGCCCCTGGAAAATGACTTATTGAGACACACAAAGGCTAGTGGTGAAACAGGAAGTGGATTAGAGCATAGGATCCTGACAGGACCTGAAAAACAGAGCGCAGTCTCACTTCTGCCACTCTCTACCCACTTGACCTTAGGTGAATATCTCTCCTGAGCCTCAGCTTACTCACCTGCAAAATGAAGGCGAAGAGAACAGGGCACTGAGGTAGAGCCTCAGAAGTTGGTTGGATTCCAGAGTGAAGCCTAAGTTTCTGAAGACACTGGGAGCTATCTCATTACAGGCTGGACCTCCATGAAGCCTGATTTTGTGAATTTCTGAAGCTCTGGCAGGGTCTCCTGGTAGTTCCATAGCCTTCACACTGCACATTCCCATTGCTACCTACGCTTACTCCCTAACTCTGCCCCTCTTGTTTCTCTCCCTTACTTTAGAGGCTGCTGCAATTTGCATTGTTTGCAAATCTATCTCCTGGAACTTCATCTTCAGCTCCTACTAGTCATTCCATATTTCACCTGAGGACATGGTTTTCTCAGGCCCACGCAGGAGCCTGTTCTTTCCTCTTGTCATTTAAATGTTTTTGTGGGAGAATAAACACTGCCTCCAGACATTGCCTGTCAGGTGGTGTAGCTGGTCTCTGACTCTGTGGCCTTTTCTCTTCCTCTGTCCATTCTCTGTGGATGTTGGTCACGTACTCCTTTGGTTTCTTTATTATTTCTTCCCTTTTTGTTCCAGATGAGGTCTCACTATACTGCCTGGACTGCCTTTGATTCAATATCCTCCTGCCTTAGCCTCCTTAGTGGCTGGGATGACAGGCATGCCCCACTGCACCTGGCTCTGGGTGGGTTCCTTTTCTGTGGATAAGCATAGATTCTTGTAGGTCCTGGGCTCTAGCCTCCTTAGTCCTTTCTAACTAGCATCATCTCTGGATATTATTACTATTGGGACTCTGCCCCTTGCATAAAATTGAAATTGCTGGGAACTGGGGATGTAGCTTAGTGATAGAACTTTTCCACCGCCCCCCTCACACACAGAAATTGTTTTTATTGTTGTATCAAATTATCTAAATAGGCTTCTTCCCGGAGGAGGTAGGGACTCCAGGCTTGCAGTGCTGGTGCCCTTCCCCAAACCCAAGACTCTGCTCCCCCTATTACAATGACCCTGATGCCTTTGTTGAAGTCCCAAGTTATTTGAAAATCCTAGGAAACAGTGAATGGGCTGGTGTTTAGCACAGCAGACTCCCTATGAGAGAATTTATCATGCCTCTCCAACTGGTTTGCTGTGACTTTGGGCCCGTCTGGATTTAACCCAGGCACTCTACCATTGAGCTATATCTCCACTCCTCCCCCACCTTTTTAGATAAGGTCTTCTTAAAATTACCTCTGGAATTTAAGAACCTTCTGCCTCAGCCTCCTGAGTAGCTGGGATTATAGGCTTGCACTACTGCGCCCCGCCCTGTTTTAACCTGTAATCCCAGCAGCTCAGGAGGCTGAGGCTGGAGGATCTCAAATTCAAAACCAGCCTCAGCAATTTAGCGAGGCCCTAAACAGCTTAGCTCACTCCATCTAAAAAAAAAAAAAAAAAAAAAAAAAAATTATCTAAATAGAATATCTAAATAGAATATTTACTTAAAAATTTAATATGCAGGGCTAAGGATGTAGCTCAGTGGTAGAATGCTTTCCTAGCATACATGCCCAGCACCAGGAAAAAATGAATATGCAGAAATGTATCACAAAAGAAGAAGTCATCTGAAATTGTAGTCCAAGGTCATTATACTGTTCATATTTTGGAGGTTATTATTGAGCATAAAACCTTACCATGGTGTGTTTAAAGCAGCACATGTATTCTACAATGTAAAATAAATGAACTCATTTTGTGTGCTTTTAGTCACAAATTTGTCCTAAGCTTTTTCCCTCTTGGTAAATGTAAACAGAAAAATTTAGAAATGTCTACGTAAGATTTCAGATGTACAAAAAAGTGGTAAGATGGTGCTGGTGCCCCCTTGTCTTGGATAACTATGTGTGCATGGTTAGGACAGATTTTTCATTAAATATTCTGTGTATCTCTTAAAGATAACCCTCCCAAAACTATCTAAGACAATTAATGATTCATTTTTATTGTCACCTCATAAGTGTTGGGATTATTTTAGTTGACTCAACATTTGAAAATGTTCCTAGGGTCAGAGTCCAGGTCATTATTCAAGGTATTACATCTGAACCTGCATTGAGATGTTGAATCCCTTCCCACTAAGGTGAAGGTCAAGGGGAGAAGCCTTTGGGAAGTCACTAGGATTAGATGAGGTTGGACAGGAGGGCCCAGCCCAGGGAAGGGTGGAGTACTTTATAAGGGAGGCAGGGGAATTTGCTGGCTCTTTGGCCCACCTTAGTGTGGATTCAGGTGAGAAAACAAAGACTTTTGCAACCGGGAAGCAATCCCCACCTCTGCCTGACCTGCTTCAGAACTATAAGAACAGTTTATTGTTTATAATTTTCCTTTGGAGATGGTCTTTTGTCGTGAAAGCATCGACACATTGAGACCTGGATATTTCAGCTGTTCATAGAAGTTTGCCTTGGGCTAAGCCGAGCTGTGCTAATCATGCTTGTGAGATGGGGCTTGCTAGATCAAGGTTGGAGGCCAGAAAGAGTGACCTGGAGTGCTCCTTCCCAGACCCAGGGTTTGTGCACCCTCGTATCTCTGCAACTGATTGGAAGTCTTTTGGTATTTCCTTCATCACTGAGGTGATGGAACACAGTGTCTTGTGTTTATTAAACACCTTGTTGTTTGTGTACTTTCCTATAAGGTGTGTCTCTTTTATTTGACTGATGATGGTTTTTAATTTGGGAACAAGGTTGGCTGCTCCATTTAGGTAAAGTGTTCTTTCTTTTCACAAAATGATGACCCATAGGGGAGTTTGCCATTTTATAAATATGTACCTTGTATGAAGATTTTTCTCCTAGGTATTACCTACTTTTGAAATTGATATTATTCATGTATTTTGCACCCATTGTATTTTTTTTTTGTTGGTGGTAGCAGCCTTTTTGTTTTGTTTTGTTTTGAGACAGGGTCTCCCTGTGTTGTTCAGGCTGGCCCAGAATTGTGGGGCTCAAACTAATCTACTGCCTCAAGCTCTCAGATAGTTGGTCTGGCTCCCATCACAGTTTCTAGATTATTGCTTATAAGGTTATATTTATTTTAATTATACTTATAACTTAAAAGGCTTTCGTGAATGATAACTATGTACTTTTGTTAGGGAAAAAAAAAACCCTGAAACTATTTCTATTTAACAATGTTTTCTTAAGCCAGGAAAAGTTTTATTTTAGAATTGATTCCAACTTCAGGAAAAGCTTGTTTGGACTGATCACACCTGACTGCTAATGAACTGTATGTATAAGGGGAAACATGAAATGATCTACAGAGATCATGTGATTCTGGGATTTGTGTGGTTTGGCAATTATTTGCCTTATTTGGGCACAGTGGCCTCTGTTTGGGATTGACTGTGGGTCTATCTGCTCAAATTGGCTAAAACTTTTTGATTAGCTAGTCATTGTGTTAAGACAGGTTAGAGTTTCTTTTTCAATTTTCACAGTAATTGAACTCTTGGCCTCTCACATTGTGGTCAAGTGCTCTACCACTGAACCACATCCTAAGACCTTTTCAGTATTTTCCTTTGATGTGGTACTGGGGATTGGACCCTGTTCTTTGCCCCTACTCGCCAAGTATTCTACCACTGACTTATAGATCCAGGAATTTCAGGTGGTTTTTTTTTATTGATACTGGGGAGAGGATCAATATAAAAACATAGTTTCTGAATTGCACTCCCTCCTGTGGGTAGATCTTGACCCATTATTTCTCCTTGTTTTACAACTGTTCTGAAATAGTTGCGCAGAGTTAGATATATCTATATGTCTACATATATTTATTTATTTTGTAATTGTTTATTTTATTTGTTTTTTTTTGTTTATTACCAAACTGAAGATTGAATCCAGGAGTGTTCTACTAGTGAGCTACAACCCCACCCCTTTTTTATTTTTTAAGACAGGGTCTAGCTCAGTTGCTGAGGCTAGCCTCCAACTTTCAATCCTCCTCCTTCAGCCCATCAAGTAGCTGAGATTACAGATGTGCACCACTCTTTGTAATTTCTTGTAACTGTTTTCAGCAGCAGAGTTGACCTGAAGCTCCCTACTCTACCATTGCTAGGTATGGTATTGCTTGAGTTTTTCCATGTTATTCTTTTATCCACTTGGAATATGTTTGTGTGATGAACCTTAAGTATACTTCAAAAATTTGCAGATATCACATTGTCCTCTGCATATTCTAGTTGTAACCTATTGCTTCATTATAGTACCTGAATAATCTTCCCTAAAATGGGGACTGTGTTGGAAATTGTAACTGAAAAAGGCTGGAGCTGGGTGGTGACCCAGGATCTCTACCTCACAACTTGGTGACTTGAAATTTAATACTCTTTGTCTCAGTTTCTGCAAGGAGCCTGAATTCCCAGCCCAGGATCTAACATATTCTGCAGAAAGGGCATAGGCTTGCTGGGGAGTGGTTGCTCTACATGCTATGGGCTGGGTGTTGCCCTCAGTCCTTGACACATGGGCACCTTCACAGGGTGACTTGTATCATGGTGGCTGTCTTCCTCAGAGCTCTGGAGAAAGAATGTGTGGGCCAACATGAAAGAAGTCATAGTGTCTGGAAACCTAATCTCAGGAGAAAGAATGTGTGGGCCAGCATGAAAGAAGTCGTAGTGTCTGGAAACCTAATCTCACCTTTGCCAGATCCTGATGATTGGAAGTCAGTTAGTAGGTCAGCTCACACAAGGGAGGGGCTTGGACAAAGCCATGAAGTCCCATGGATGCCATGGTTGAGGCCATCCTGGAGGGCCATCCACATTACTTTTGGGAGCTGTATTCTTTGTAAATATGTTCTTTAGGTTCCAAGAGGGCTACTGGCAACTATATGCTGGGGTTTCAAGGTGTTACAAATGATGGAAATAGGAGATGTTCAAAGTATGGTTTCCTTATTCATAGTGTACATTGGCATGCAAAGAGAATGTTATTATGTTCACAATACTGAAAGGGGAGAGGAAAATTCAAAGGGAATACGCCTACCACAGGCTCCTGTGGAAAATAGTCTTACTAAAATTTCAGATGTGCCTTTCTTCATGTGGTTTTCCAAAGAAGCCACAACAACAAGTAGTGCTATCTGAAAGATGGTGGAACTGGTGAAGCTTTGAAGATCAGGGTGTGGCCCTGTTGCAGTCTGAGCTCTCATAGTCTCTGTCAAACTCTTGAAAATATGCATTTTTAAGCCTAGTAGTTAAAATCAGTTACTCCCTTGAGGGGGTACTGATATAACATTCCAAGGGAAAGGGAGTTTACTCCATATTCTCACATATAGAAACTGGCAAAAGGAAGTAGGGAATAAACTAAAAAAAATCAAACTATGTAAGTGTGTGGAATAATTTCAAAGAAAAAATATCATTCTACATATAATTTCAAATCATTCACAATCTGAGTGACATTTTCTTACATAGTTATTCTTAAAGCCAATTTAATAAGAAATACACCTAAAAATCAAGAAAATAAGCATAATGGCTGCTTTTATAATGATGACATATATAATCATCAAAGACCAAAAATCAAGTATTTTATTATAGACTGATATTGGTAATAGTGGTTTTTTTGTTTGTTTGTTTGTGACGGAAGGTTTTTTGAATGCTGATATCTGAACTTCCATCTTCAGTGTCTCTGTCCTCAGTATTTTACATCAAGTCTCTGTGTTGGTACTTGCTTAATGTCAAGGATGTGTTTGAATTTCTGAATATTTCTGAATATCTTGTGTTAATATTATTAAAAGCAAGTCCAAAATATTTGTTGGTGGAGTTTATTATTGCTTCTACTATTATCTACCAGCATTGGTTCTTTCAAAAGGTAGAAGAAGTCATTGCCTTCAAGGTCATTTTATAATAATTTTCAAGATGAGTGTCGCCTTCATGTTGTCTATCTGTAATTATACACATGATCTTGTTACTTTAATTTGGTGTTAGATGGTTTTACCTTTAATCACTTATTATGTTTTACTAGGGGTAAAATAATTTCCCCTCAAGAAACAATGTTATGAGTTTAACACATCACCTGCAGGTGTTTATGACTAATCAGCTATAATCTTATGGATAGTAATATTTGTGTCTGCTAGTAGTAATGTTTTCAAGGACTTAACACTTGATTTATATGTGAGGTTTACTGATTTTGCAGTGTGCCATAGAGCTTTGATACATGCCTCCATTTCAGTGTTGTTAGTAAGCAAACCAAACTTTTGCTTAAGCCATTAAAAGTGGTCAATAGAGCTAGAGGCCATAGGGTTGCAGGAAATGTGAAAATTCAATGAAATACATTGTTCATTAGATCATGATTGGTGTAAATTTTCCTGTGGCATGAAATCCTTGATTGGACTCAATTATTACTTTTGGACTCAATTATTATTACCATCACAGGAAGTCAACATTTCTAATACCTTAATAATAGATTATTGATCATTTTTCTTACAAGCATGGCACTCCTGATGCTAGTCTTGTCAGCTCTTAGTATTACAGTTCAGCCTTGGCTTCCTTTGCTCAGTTCAAGACACAAATCACAAAGAGGCAAGCAAGCAATATCAAGCAAAGGAGGATTTACTGGGGCTTATGTTTAAGCATAAGGGAGAAATCACACAGGATAGGGCCCCTGAGAACTCCCACAGGACTCAAGGAGTAAAGTATAAAGGGTGTGCTCCCTCAGAAACACAGTCAGCTGTTGCACATGATCCCAGGATTTCTGCACACGTTTCGTCAGTTCTTTGCTGCTAGCACCAGGGCTTGCACTCAATACAAGGAGCTCTCTTATATTTAGTCCCTCAGTGCTCAGCTCACAAAAGATGATGGAGGTGCTTAAAAAACACAACTCCAGGGAGGTCATATATAGGTCAAGTTCAGGCATACTACAGAAACGGGTGGGGTTTGAAAACTTGAGAGATGAGTCAGCAGCTCTTAAACCTGTTCATCAGTGGAAAAAGTTTTGTAAGCAGCTTGCATTAGGTGGGAAACCTGTGAGGAATCTGCCCCTTCCCTACTGTCTAAATCCTAAGATTGACCAAATATCAACTATGGTGCAGATGGAAGCCCTGTTCTCAGATATAGGAAGAGGTCCTACACAATCATTTTTGTAATCTGAAATGATCTAAAATGGTCTGTTTGCCTTCAGTGTCACAAGTAAAGTAAGCAGAGATTTCCAAGCTTTAAATTGTCTGCAGTTTTTGCATGTTTTCATTCGCTGTTGTCTGTATCTAAGTGGAATACAGAAGTTGGTTTTTCTAGCCCCATTCTTATGCCCTGTACATCTGCATGACCATTGTGTTAATGTGCTCATGAGTCTGTCAGCTGGCATCGTGTCCTGATTGACGATGTTCCATGCATGATAGTGTTTTTCTAATAAGGAGTGCTTTTAAACCTTTAGCAGCTTGATGGCTGTGGAGTTACCATGCACAAGTATGTAAACTCTTGTTCAGGCAGTGTAGAAGTTGACTACATTAAATGCTTTTCTGAGGCATTGAGTTCAGTACTGTATGCAGATGCCTAATGTTCACATCTGTGGCCATTGCAGACTCTTTCAATGTGCCTGGTAAATACCTACAAGTGAGAGCAGTGTAGTTTCCCTGCTAAGTGGCATCATTTTTGTCTTTTTGTGTCATTATTACAGTTTTTCCCCCCCTGTGATACTGGGGGGTTGAAAACAGTGTGTGTGCTAGGCAAGTGATCTGCCACTGAAATACAGCCCCCAAACTTTTTATTGATTATTTTGAGACAGGGTCTCCCCAAGTTGCCAAGGCTGGCCTCAAACTTGGAATCCACCTGCCTCAATTTCCCGAGTAGTTGGAATATAGGCATACACCAACACACCCTGTATGTTTTCTTCTATATGTGAATATCACTTGGCAAAGGACTGCCAAATATGGCCCACTGCCAGTTTTTGTAGATAAAGATTTATTGGAACATAGTCATGATCACTTGTTTAAAGATTGTCTATGGCTGTTTTTTGTTTGTTTGTTTTGCCATAGCAGCAGAGTTGAGTAGTTGTGACAGACTGGATGAACCTCAAGCCTGAATTATTTACTGGGCAGCCTCCTGAATCCTTCCCCACCCCTGGTCAGGATTGGCCTGTGAACCTAGCCAGTTCAGATTGCAAGGCCCTTGCTTCAGCCATTTTCTTACCAGGCAAAATTCTTGCTCTTACAAGATTTCTCTCTAGTAGGAAAGAGAGAGGCAACAGAAAATGAATTACAGCACGAAGAGAAGGGACCAGCAAGGAAGGTAGGAAGAGGGAGGTGTCATAACGGGCAGCATTGAGGTTCTCTTGTATTTGGGCACAGCCTACCCAGCTTCCACCTGTGTGCTGACACCTCATTCCTTCCTCAGGGACAATCTTCCAGTTTAACTGTACTATCTTCACACCTCCTTCCATCGCTTCCCCCAGCTGCAGCTGGCGCCTTCCTCAGTCTCTACTACCTGTGAGGTGCCAGGAGAAGAGCCCCTGGCCCGGATCCCTGGAGGAGGGGTGTTCCTAGAGCTGTGACAGGGCTTCCTGGCTAGGACATTCAGGGGCTGAGATGAATACTGAGGGGGAAGAGGCTTGTGGTGGGGACCTATCTCAATCCCATGCCATCTGTCTTGCTTTGAGTTTCTGTTTGGTCTGAGCACAACTGCAGGGCTATGTGGACTGTCACTTGTGCAAGTTAAAAAGTGATGGCAGGAATAGGACCCCACTTAGCACTGTCCAAGAAATCAGTCACATTTTAAAACCTGGCATATAGTGACCACTAGTGAGGTTTGCTAAATGAAGTGAAATAGTTATATTTAGTTTTACCACTCTCTTTTGTTTGGCTTTTCTTAGTACCAAGGTGTGTTTTGGAAGTGTGTATTTTACAGTTTTTGCTGCTACTAATTACTGTTTTATCCAATATAAGAAAAAAATCAACTTTTGTTTCCATTAATTACAAAAGCATTAATTACAATATGGTTTTTCTAAGAAAAATTAAGTTTACTTGTGGACAAAGGATACATTTTCAATTGGGTTACACATTAATATATTTAGCAGCTTGACATTTCCTTCCTGGAGATAGGTTAGTATCTTGAGAATAAAGGCTTCCTAGGAAAATAATTCCAGTGTACTTATGTTAGAATATAATAGCAATTTCAAAAATACATTAAAAAATAAGCAATTCACGTCTTGATGCGAATCATCAGGTTCCTGCAGGTTATAACCTATGGGCTAATACATGACAGAAAGACTTATGTGAATGCTATTCTAGATGGTGTCAAGGTAATGAAATTTTAAGTCAATATCTATGATTATTTGACTTAGGTTTGTAGTCATTATTGAATATTAACTTAAGAATGAGTACACATTAAAAATGAAGAGACTATAATTTGACCCCTTTTACTGAAACTTGTCTACTATCATGTATGACTTTAGAGTGTCTTAATATCTAAAATGTCAGTGGAGACTCAAATTCACATGAATGAGGATCAGGGAGTTGGGAAGGGGGAGGTTACAGATGGCTCTGTGTGTTATAGTCAGGGCTTCTGATCTGGTAAGTTTTGCTTAGGATTCTTGGGATTGTCATCCAGCTATAGATATTTGAGGTAAAGATGAGCAAGTTCACATAAGTGCAGTCTAGCATTTTTATTCCATTTCTGAGAGCAGGGGCTTATATGCTGAGACCATTTTGACACAGGAAGTGGAATGAGGCTGGAGGCTATGTATGCTCAGTAGGCTGGTGTGCACCCCTTGTAAATAATGTTAATATGAATGTTTGTATGAGACAGACCCTGGATGGTGTTACTATTGAGCTCCATGGAGCAGTTAGCATTTGACATCTAGTTGGGGGCTTTTCTGACTTGAGCCCTAAAGTTCTACATCCTAGAATTTCCTCTTTGTCTCAGACAGATCCAGATGATTAGTTCCCATCCCCCACCTAGAATTTAAGTGTTTACACATGACCCTAATTCTTGTGGGGCGCTCATGATCTTGTCCCATTCTTCGGGTAGGAATGGAAACCTAGAGTCTCTGCACACTCTGCTTGCCTCCTTCCTGGTAATGAAGTGGAGTGGATGGTGAGAACAAGTGGTCCTCTGTAAACGTGAACAACCTTGAATGATGAATGACAAGTGTTAAGTTTTGGACTGGGAAATGACTAACTGAACTTCGTTGTGGTTGTACAGGACTTCAGTAGGGTGTTAGAGTTACCCACAAATTGAAATTGAGTCATCAGCATAGTGGTTTTCTTTTTTAGAGAAGACTAAAAATTTCCTGCTATATTTGGTTGCTTCATTCTGTACTTCATCATTATAGAGCAATGAGGTCTGATTAGATCATACTAAAGTTGTACTTTGGGGTCAGCTTCTAGGAAAGAGGTGGAGATTTAGGAAAGCAAGCAATGTTTATGGGAAGGTTGAAGCTGCACTGCCTCAATGTGGATACAGTGGGATCGGTTCTTACAGGGGATAATGCTAGTGTCCTTTCCTTATGGATCATGAACTAGTTCATGATTGAAGATCCCTTCAAAAATATACTCAGTGACCTAACTGGATTGATGAAAACAACAAACACTATTTTAAAAAATATATTTTTTAGTTGTACATGGCTGCAGTATCTTTATTTTGTTGATTGACTTTTATGTGGTGCTGAGGATCGAACCCAGTGCCTCACACGTGGAAGGCAAGCACTTTACCGCTGAGCCACATCTCAGCCACAAACAAACACTATTTTTATGTTCAAGAGAAAACTGTTTTAGTATCAATTTGCATGAAACAAATCACCCCAACATTTAGTTGTTAAGTGACAACAGATATTTACCATTCTACACAGTTTCAGTGGGTGAGGAATGTGGTCGCTTCTTGGTTGGGTACTTCTGTTCTGGAATCTCATGAATGGCAGTTAACGTGTTGCTCAGATCTACAAGCATCAGGAGGATTGTCATGTCAGGAGCTAGGGAATCTGCTTCCCAGATAGCTCTCCCCAGCTGCTATAGGCAGGGGGTCCAATTTCTCACCATAAGGGCTTTTCCACAGGAATGCCCTCACAACCTGCCCATTAACTTTCCTTGTGTGAGTGATCAAGAAAACAGAGAATGTTTCAGCTTCCAAAGCTATATAATTTCTATTATTCTCTAGATTAGCAGTAACCAATTCAGTTAGAACAGGATGACAGAGATGAGAGTGAGGAGGTAGGAGCCTGTCTTAGTTCCATCAGGCTGCTAAAACAAAAGTACCACAAACTGGGTAGCATATCAACAACAGAAATTCACAGTTCTAGAGGCTCCAACTTAAGGCACTCATTCACAGATTTCAGTGTCTAATGAAGGCCAGTTTCCTGGTTCATAGATTGTGCCCTCTCTCACATGATGAAGGGTTCAAGGGAAATTTCTGGAGCCCTTTCATAAGGGCACTAGTAGCATTTAAGAGGGCGCCATCTTCATGACCTAATCATGCACAGAGTCTCTACCTCGAATTCCAGCTCACTGGGGGTTAGGATTATAACATATTAATTGGGGGAAACATTCAGACCATAGCAGAGCCCTCCTGGGGTCTGTCTCTAACAGCCACATTCCCAGCTGCCCTGGATGTGCTGAACTATCAGGTTAACAGAAGTCTGCATTCAAGGTTGAGTTTCAATAAGATCATTCTCCACTGCTGGCTTGCAGAAAATTTTGTATTACAGTTCTTCAGATTATCTACATATAAGAGAATTATAGATTCCTCTTTGTGAGAACATCAAAAAGTATATAACCACAAACTGGTTACACTGTCACTAGTATACCGTGTCACTAGTCAAGTTTACAGTGTCATCAAGCAATATATTTTGTAGGATCACCAGTATATAGTATATATGAAGCTTATAATGTACCAAACTATTGTTATGTGGAACATGACTGTAGCTGGAGCCATAGAAGTTGAAATTTCTGTCAATAGCTGGGCACTTGCCTATGTTTTTAGATCATCCACTTCTCATTCCCCACTAGCTGCCTTTATTTCTTGGTCTATATGCCTTCAATTTGCCCTTGAGCTTTATGTTATCAAGGCTCATGGAGAAAGGCTGTCACCTTCCTCTAATCTTGGAAATCAGGTAGATGGGATGGTGGTCCACTGCTGGCCAGTTGACTCTGGGCAGGTGCTATGAGAGTTATGAGGCTGAGATGAGGAAGAAGCACTTCCTGGAAGAAACTCCTTCTGTGCTTGAGACCATACTGGGAGTGTCCCAAGAGCACAGGCCCTGAGTCAGGAGGTGGGTCTGCCCTACTACAGTGATGGAGGTGGAGTGGACTCTGGTACTTTGGATTTTCTGGGATTGGATCGCTATGGAATTGCTATGTTCGTGTCATACCCTGGCCTGACCTCTGTGACCTAGGAGCAGAGCTGAGAAATACCAGAGAAAATGTGCCCTTCAGCTGGAATATGTAATCTGGGCACCAGGGAAGAGGAAAGATCCCAGGTGAATAGTACAGGTGTGCAGATGAGGACACAACTGGACCATATAAGTGCCATAGGGGATGAGATCCCAGGTGGACCATGTAAATATGGGCACTGGAGATGAGGAAAGGTGCATCCCCATGACTGAGGCCAGGGTTTTTATTGGGCAGGAGGTGAGTAGCTTTCTTTCAGTGCTGATGTTGGAATATATAAAAAATTGACTTCCATAAGGGTGATGAAGTGTGCTTTATAAACATAAGCACAAAAGTTGCCATCACTGCTGTACTTATACTGAGCAATGCTTGTGTTTACTGTGTCCCAGACGCTAACCCTCTGTGATGAACCCTGACTTGCCCGAGTCCCATGGAGGCCAGAAGTATCCATGGGCAGTAAATGGATGCTGTTTATATGGTGTTGCCTACACATTCTGCAGATTAGCTTCAGCCTCCCTCTCCATTCCTGACCCTTTGCATTGTATATCTTCTCATGGTGTTTCTTTATTCACTAGCTGTGTTGATGAAGAAGGATGATAAACAAGGAAGCACCAGCAAATTAACTTGAGAGACAACCCTTGTATACCAACTACAGGAAAGAGTTGGGAACAACTATCATCAGCAGAGGACACAAGGACCAGACACTCTTCGCCTTGGCACCAAGAAAGTGAGAAGGTGGTTGACCTATGGCTACTGTTTGTCTGCAGAAAGGTGAGCTTTTCCCAAATGGCCCATTAGACCTAGATGGTGACCATGGAAGAATGGTAATGACATGAAGGAGTGGCTCTATCCTGTGCTGTGCTATGAACGTCACAGAGTGCTCTCCAAGAGATTGTTTGCAGCCCCAGGTGTAAATGAGGAAACAAAGATGAGTAACATTATGTCCTGATAACAAACCTGACCAAGATCACAACCTTTAGATAATATACACCTGACCTCTCCATCCTGGTCTTACCTGGCTTTAGTACTTATACCTTCCCCAGATGTCTTACTGTTATGACCCTACTTAACCCAACCTTGCCTCAACCCCTGGTCCAACATACTGGCCCTTACGCACCTGACTTAATCAAACTGGCTTTAATCCAGTTTATGGTGACCTCCCAATCTTGCCCACCTGCTCTTTACCTCCTAGTCATATCCATGTACTATTAATCTCATGAAATTTATGTCCCAACCTTACCAACCTGTTATACTCAAATGGCCTAACTCACCTAGGTTTAGTAAGTCCTGGCCTTCATCTCTTGCCCTCAACATATTGCCATTATCCCCCAGAACCAGAACACCCTGACTAGGTCCACTTACACATACACAGAAGCTATTTCCTCCCCAAGTCCAGCCTTGCCTCCTTGGGCATACTCATTAACTTCTGGGCATTATAAACCAGGACATGACCACCTGGTCTTATCTACCTGTCTGTATCCTCCTGGCTTTACTCACTTGGTCATATCTTTTTGTTATTAAACTCTGGACCTTAATCACCTAGCCTTACCAACCTGGTATATCTACCTAGTCTTATTCACCTAGACTTATTAAGCTCCTGGCCTTAATTTCTTGGCCTTACCCCCATGGCTAGAGCCCACAGACCAAACAACCCTGGTCAATCATTCTATGCTCACACCCAGTCCACAATCATTTGGCTTTGGCCATAGGTCAAAGTGAATTCTTGACCTTACTCACAGTGTCTTAACCATCCTTGCTATGCCTATCTGCATAAAGATGTACCTGCACTTGACCACCCAGCCTTGTCCAGCAGACCATTATTTTCTGGCTATTTTCCCATGGTCAAAAAAACACTGGTCATAACCTACTGCCCTTAATCTGTAGACAGATATACATACGCTTGTAAACTTTACCTTTTGCCTTTGCCCTAGTTTATACTCACAGGAATTAATGACCTCCTGGGCTTAGGCACATATCTTAACATTTTTGGTTATACCCATATGTCACTCTTCCCCTAACGTTTGTTTTCAGACAGTATCCCTGGACTTCCTCTCCCTGGCCTTGGTCCCCTAGCCTCAGCTCCCTGGCCTTAACACCGAGGGCACTAGATGTTAGAGCTAATATCATGGACTTAAAATCTCATCATGTCTATCTGATATTAATGTCCTTCTAATATAATCTCCTAGGATCACCCATCTGGCATCACTCACCTATATTTATTAAGCTCCTAGAATTAATCTCTGGGCTTCGACTTCTAAGCTTTTCATGGCTAAAAACTCCAGGCCAAAGCTCCCTATTCAGACCCACATGATATTCCCTTTAAAAAGCCCTGAAGGCCAGACACCCCTCATCTTAACAATCCTTCTTTGCTTCAATAGTCTTAATAACTTTCTGGCCGCAGGCATAAGATCTTAATAATTCTTGTTTTGCCCACATGGAATTTGACACATGGTTTGGCCACCATAACCTGGACCTTGGACTTAATTCCTTTGGCATTCCTTCCTATACATATCCCCCTGGGTTAGACCCCTGGATTTACCAACTTGTCATTGCCCCACAAACACATTTTCCCCATGGGTTTTTTAAAACGTTGGAAAGGTCGTAAAACCTGTACTTGTGACAACATATCATTTGGTATGTGCTGTTGTCCACCTGGAAACCCAGCTTGCTTTCTCCCTTTGCCATATGCCCTTGTACAGAAAACAACGAAGAAAGCTAAGGACTGGTGTCATGTGCCTGTCTTAGTCCATTTAGCTTTACCATTGTGTGACGTGCTGCCTAGACCCTGGAGCAGACCCTCTACCTCTTACATTCTGCCCAATCAGTCATGGACTGAACTGCCCACTGGCTTTTATGACCCCCTAGCTTGACCACCTTGTTTAGTCACCAGGTCTTAAATAATTTCAATGCACAATTGTGCTTATCACATGGCATGGTGACCCTGGCCTGGCCACTCTGACTGAGCCACTCCAGTTACAGCCCACGGACTTGACCACCTTGACTCAACCCATGGCTTTGAGCCCTGGGATTTTCCACAAGTCCTGGTTGACCACCAAACTCCAGTTATAGCCATCTAGACTATACCATCTGTCCTCACCCATCTGGTGTTAACTGCTTCTGTAACTTATAGGTGTATTTGACTGCCTTCTACCATGGCCCTACACTCATTAAACTCCTGATCTTCTTGGACTTTCCAGAGCCCTTCCCCAGACCCACAGTGTAGACTGCCTTCTCTTTACACTGTACCAGAATCCCTCAGCCAGATCCTTTGTGGTCTTTCCCACTGCCCTCCCTGCTGGCCTTCATGAACTCCTAGACTTATTCTTAATCATTTTTTTCATGCCCATCTGCCCTTTTCAGTTGTTGTCCCTACCCTTGTTTGGCTCCTTTACCATTTCCTATACTATTTTCTGCCTGTTTGTTTCTACCTTGCCTGGACTTCTGACCCTGCACCCTGGCTTTCTCCCCATGTTGCTGGCTCTCCACTCCACCACCCATCTGTAGCTCTCCACTCCACCACCCTTGCACATCTGTTCTCACCCATTTGATTTTTTACTTGCTCATTTTAAGTTCTATGGTTATTTACCTGGCATCCCCTGTGGCCCTACACCAATTATTAATCGTCAAATTCCTGGTTTCTTGGCATTTTAAAAAAATATTTATCTATGCCAATAGAGACTTTAAAAATATTTATATAATATGTATCTCTATGCCAATATTTATCTCTATGCCAATCCATTTTTAAATGCATTTTATGGCCAGATCCAACGCTGTTGTTCATTTTTGACCCATTCCCTATGTCCATACCCTCTTGTTTTTTGCCTTTTACTCCTTATCACCTAGTATGAATAACCTTTTCATCTTGGTAACTTGTTCCTTATCTTTTTGTTCTACCCTTGTTTCTCTGCCCTTACCACTTGAGCCTTGCACCCCTGATCATTCCCTATTGGCTTTAGGCATTTGGTCTTTCTCAGCCCCCTCATGTCACCTTCCAGAACTACATACAGTCTTCTTCCTGTGTCTGTCAACCATTTACACTTCGTATTGACCTCTTAGTCTTAGCCTTTTATGTTTATAAACTATTATCCCACTAAGTATCATACTTGGTAGACTTCCTAAACCCATGGCCTTAACTTCTTGACTTTTCCATTTTCTAGAGCTCTTTGTCCAGAGACCTGAGACAGAGACACTTTCCCTTGAATGCTGCCCAATCCCCTAGGTCTGTACCCCTCTCCTTGCCCACCTTGCTTTATTGCTGCGGGTCTTAATGACATTCTAGCCTTAGTTATTTGCCTTAGTCTATTCAGCTATGCCCTCTTTCAATTTGGTGATTTGTTTAGTCCCCTGAGCCCCTACATTCTGAGTTTGCCCTCATAGCATTGGCCACCTTGCTTTGCTTTCTGGTACTTAAGACTCTTCCTTTAATACCTGCCCTTCATTCCCTGTTCAGAAGCATCCTCCTTGCCTCATCTGAAGTTCTTCCCTTAATAGAGAGGCTCTCTGCCAGGCTCTCTGTTCTTGTCTATAAATGTCAAGATTTAGAAACTTCACAGCTCCTCTGTTCCTCCCTGGTCCTCCCTGGTGGCTCACTCTTGCTGTGTAGAGGAGGCATTTATATGAAATTCACCTTATCCCTAGTGCTCGCAGGTTTTCCTGTTAGGACTCTTGTCACTGTCTCTAGGCAAATATTCAGAAGAGGGAGAGGGAGGCTTGACCTGGTTTCATTGTGTGATATTCCCCTCTGTCTTCGTACCCCAACTTGGCTATGAACTTTAGTTCACAGGACCTCGTGGGAAGCTCTCAGTATCCTTTAATTCTGCTAGAAATTGGAATTTGACTGAATTACAGGAAAATGGCCCAGTTGCCTTATAGAGCTTTGTGTACTCGCCACCTGTCTAGTAGCTGTTGCCCTTCACCATGATAACCTCTGAGTTACATCTGGCATCACAATTTGATACCACATGTTCTTCTATGGAACAGTGCATTTGAGTGTGTTTTGGTTTGTTTAGTTTTATATGGAATGAAATCTGTTCCACATCTCTGCCTCTTAGTACCCTTGCCTGATGCGGTCTTGCACAGTTGAATTTGGGTGTCCAAGGGTGCTGCACCTATGTGAACTCTGTGCTTAAAGCTCTCTTGCCTGTGTTACACAGATGTATTTTCATAGGCTGTGTCCCCCACACTTCTTCCTGGGGTAGGGTGCAAGTCAGAGAACCCTACCCCTGGGTGTATCATGTGGTCAGAATAAGTAGTGGTCAGAAGATATTCCCTGGTTTTCCTCATGAAGGTGGATGGGATTGGGGATTTGCATAAGAACCTAAGTGTTTGAGCTCCCTGAGTTAATTTTTTTTTTTTGCCAGCATTTTTTTCTGTCATTAAAAGCTTTTTTTCTGGTGCTGAGTATGGAACACAGGGCTTCAGGCATGCTAGACAACTCCTCCACTGCAGATCTATAACTCATACCAAAAGTTTCTTGATTTATGTTGATTATATGGATTCTTTAAATCATAACATTTTCCCAGTGAACTGTGTCATTTTGTTACTGAAAGTAACTACAGAATCAGCATAGCTCCTAACACCTGGATGACTACCTGGTTATTCCCGGAGCTATATGCATGACAGTGACATTTCTGGGTTTTGTTTTTTTTTTACATTATTTTACAGAGAAACCTTTGACTAGGATTGTTTGTTAACAACTTGAGTTTTGTAACTTCTTTATATATTTTGATTATTGTTTTTCTTTCTCTTTTCTTCAGCTTGTTTCATTGATGCCAACAGAGAAGTGAAAGTCTTTAAAACCAGCATCTTTGTGTTGGAAAAGGTAAGGGAGCCAGTTTTATATATCTAAGTCTCTTGTTAAATATGCTAAGCTTGATGTACGTGTGAACTTGTTGATATTCAAGCCTCTTATTAACTATGGAATCTCCCATTGTGGGCCTTTTCTTGCCTTCACAACTCTTCTGCATATCTGTGGAGCCTGATAACATTTAGAACACACTTGTACATTTGCTGTGTCTATTTTTATTTCTAAGTTACATATACTATTTGCGGAAGTTTGGAAGAAAAAAAAGACAGGTTGTATTCTTTCTCCTTAGAGTTGGTAAACACCTCAGCAACAATGTTGGACACTTTAAGGTCTTTCCTCTGTGACAGGCCTCACTAATGTATTTTAAACAAAAGATGGACCCACAATGCTCACTTCACACGAACTGAGCATCTTCTCCTGTCAAGAAGTGTTATGTGTGTATGTGTGTGTGTGTGTGTGTGTGTGTGTGTGTATAAAATATACATTATATATAATATTTTTAGTTGTAGATCGACACAATACTTTTATTTAGATTTATTTTTTTTATGTGGTGCTGGGGACTGAACCTAGTGCCACACGTGTGCTAGGCAAGCACTCTACCACTGAGCCCCAGCCCCAGCTCATGTATATATTTTTATTTCTAGCTTTTAGTTAAGTGCAATGATCCAAGATGGTTTCAGATGTTCAGGAAAGCATCCATATCCATGGAGGGCAAGGAGTCCTCACAAGGAGCCCACTACTCCTGGGGCATATCTGTTCCATCTTCATTGTCTTCAACGACACTCTGTATTTGAACTTTTAAAATCCCATAATCTAACTTAAGTTTAGTGGGGGCCAGACCTAGCTGTTCACCTGCATGCCTCTTGAGTCCTCCTGGTTTTAGTTCTGTGTGTCCCATCAGCCCAAGTTTTCACGTGGAGTGAGATGGAAGCCTTGGCACCAAGGGCAGCTGTCTTTGCTTTCCTTGATTCAGACTTTTCAAGGCATCCTTCCCTTCACCTCAATGAATGAAAGTTTCTTTACTTTAATTCTCCTGCTCAGATCTGAAGTGCTCAGTGTCCTCATCATCGTTACTCTCTGTGGCTCTGCTTCCGATGGTGACTTCCCCATGGGCAGGCACACACTTGTCCAAAGCTGTGTTCACTCCTGAAAGTTGCATTTCCCTCTTCATGAGACTTGTGATTATTCTAATGTAGGGCACGATGTGGGAGGTAGTAGGGCTAGAGAGTGCTTCAAATTGTGCTGCATCTGCTTATAATGGCACATGCAACTTGCTGTCACTCTTGTCTGCTGGGTAATTTTTGCCTACTTGTAGGGCGATGGGGCTTTTAAAATCTCCATGTCTCAGCAACATCTGGGAGTTGAACAGAAGTGGAGGTTAAAAGTACAAGAGGTTGGTGCCTGGCACTGCGAGAGAAAAAGGTCATCTATATCTTTTTCAGCACTCTTTGATTATCCATATTTTTCTGTGCCTTGAGGGAATATGGTAGGAGCAAATAAGAAAATTAATGTCCCATCTCTCAAAGGGTCCTGCAGTTTCCAGAGTTTCAAAAATTCAAGTGACACTGCATTGAGCTTCTTCCATTGTGTTTCTTTATGTTCACCTGGCTGCTCCCTTAGGTGAGTTCCTAGGAAGGATTGCTGGATCAAAAGAGCATTGATTTTCAAAGCATTGATATCCCTTGCCTAGTCTGGTTGTTAGGCTGCATTTGCATTATGTTGTGATTGTGTGTGGAAGGCGGTTTTAGTGCCTTGTGTTACGATATTGCTTAAAGACAAACATGTGGAAAAGCCCACTTTATTCTCAGAAGCATTTTCTTGCCAAACCACAGTTAAGTTCTTTTGAGTGTCCCACTCCATAACGTTCACTGTCAGACTGTTAGCCCTCAGTACTTGAAGTGTCATGGGTTAGGTTCTATTTGAGTATTAGTTGTTTCTAATTTTTCTTTTTTTAAAATTTTTTAATATTTATTTTTTAGTTGTAGTTGGACACAATACCTTTATTTATTTATTTATTTTTATGTGGTGCTGAGACTCAAACCCAGGGCCTTACATGTGAAAGGTGAGTGCTCTTCTGCTGAGCCACAATCCCAGTGCGCCCCCTCCCTTTTTTTTCTTTTTTTTTTGCTTACCAGGGATTAAACCCAGAGGGGGGCTTAACCACATAACCAGCCCTTTTAATTTTTTTTATTAAGTATAATACCTAGAAATTTTTTTTTTAATTTTAGCTGAGCATGAGGATTGCTGTATGTATACACATGGATGTATAACCAATGTGATCCTGCAATCTGTGCACGTGGAAAAATGAGAATTCATACCCTATTTGAATCAAATGTATGATATATCAAGATCATTGTATTGTTTCTAATTTTTCTTATTCTTATGTATAACATTCATTCTCTTAACAGGCCACAATATAAAAATTCTCCATTTATGCTTACTATAACATAGGTGGAATTCAAAATTGTGACCTGTTTCTGTACTTGGTCTTCTAACATGTCTCTGCCTTGGAGGTCCATTTATTTCTGGCCAACATTTATCTGGGAGCCATTGATGTCATTTTCCTCTGGCTACCCATGCCCCCATGAAGCCTAGTCCAGAAGCCTCTAAGGGGTCTTTCCAGTATCTTGCCCTGTTCTCTTCCCTGATACAGAGCAGAGGGTCCATGAGGACTTGACATTGTGACCTGAGCAAGCCTGAGCCTCCTTGGTGTCCTGTTAGGTTCAGTCGCTCCAGGTTCAGTCGCTCCAGATCCTCTGTCCTTGGTGGTTGTGTCACTGAGCCTCTTACAGTGCTGGTCACACTGTCCTACTTCAACGAGTCCTTTTCTTACGTTGGTATAGGAAGATGTGATGTTTGTGACATGCAGTAACTTTGTCCATACAGTATTGTGACTTCAGTTTTCCAATCATGGTTTCCAATCATGGAGGCCCTCCGCACATGGTTCCCAATGGCTGCATGATAATATTCACTACCTTTTGTTAATTAGTGCCTTTTCCCCATAGAGCTCTAGTGTCTCTTTACTGATTATAGAAATCCTTCTTTGCTCTGGAGAAGACTAAGTCACCCAGATTAGACTCAAGTCTTTGAGTATTATACTGTAGGTCACCCAGACTGCTGGAAGGCAGAGCCTGGGTCTCACGTTCCCTGGAGTTCTAGGAATGACTTGTATATGTGGTCTGTCGATTTTTTTTTTCCCAAGTGGTCTTGATTTAGTCCAAAAGCTCTTCTTCCTATGATATCCTTCCTTACTCACGAGAAAGCATCCCCCTCTATTACTTCTTTATTTTCCTTCTGCTTCAATATTATGTCTTTCAGCTTTAGGATAGGACTCTAAGGGAATAATCGAAATATACCAATGATATGTGAACAAAAATTTAATGTTGCTTACATAATTCTTGACATATGGTAACTGTTCCTTGTGAACTACACCCACTGAAACACATGCAAACACATACAGATTGGGGGTAAATTCAATCCAATCTTTTTGTACCAAGAAGGATCTATCTCTATTGAGGAACGAGTGGCAAAACTTTTGGTCAGCCCTTTCCAATGGCTAACCTCCTAAGAAACTTCCAGGAGATTCTATCAACTTCTTTTCCTATTCCTATGCTTTTAACCTAAAGGACATTTTAAAACTCAATATCCATTTTCAGCCTAGTATCTTGTTAACACACTCATGATGTCTCATCAATGAAATGCCATTCTAGGGAGCTAATTCCCTGCTTCAGAGATCCCTGCCTCGTTTGCCTAGAGCAATTATCTGGTCACTACCTGGGATGTGTTGTGAACTTGGAGTAGCACCTGAGGATCCTCAGCACATTCTGCCCATAGGCCCCAGTGGGTGTGGGATTTGTGCAGTTGAGAAGTTTTGATTCTGCCTGAGCTGCCAGAGAGCAGCTCTTAGATTGTGGCTTTCTCCGCCAGAATTTAAGAATCACGTTTGAAGTCCATTTTCCCCAAGTTTGGGCGGAGTTCAGTGAAAGCCTCATAGGACAGCTTTTGTGTATAGTTCCAGCAACTCAATTTGATTGCTGTGGTAGGAGATTTTTCCTTAGTGCTGAGAACTCAGAAGAAATTTCTGTTTTAGTTGTTGTGATAACCGCCATCACTGTGGATCAGAACCACATAGATGTATGCTTGCAAAATGGCTAAATGTTCATGATCCACTTGGTCACAGTAGCAAGCAATGCATTTCCAGTGTGGTGGGCAAAATCATAACTCTTAAACATAATTTTTGAAAATATAATGATGTCTAGTAAAAACAATTTTAGAAAGAACACTAATATTTTGTTTTCACAATTTAAGATATCTTTAAACCTATAGATATAAATGGAATATGAGTTGGAGTTGTAAAAATGTAAATAGAATATTTTTGGAATTCTTTTGCTGTAAATGGATTATAATAACTCAGCCTACTTATTTATTTATTTATTCTAATCAGTTATACATGACAGCAGAATGCTCTTCAATTCTTTGTACACAAATGGAGCAGAATTTTTTTTACTTCTCTGGTTGTACCCAAAGTAGGGGCACACCATTCGTGCAATCATACATGTACCTAGGGTAATGATGAGTGTCTCACTGCACCATCTTTTCTACTCCCCATACCTCCTTCCCACCTCCCCTTTGCCAAATCCAAAGTTCCTCCACTCATCCCTACCGCCCCTCTCCCCCTGCCCATTGTGGATTAGCTTCCCATTTATCAGGGGAAACACTTGGCCTTTACTTTTTTGGGATTGGCTTACTTCATTTAGCATTATATTCTCTAACTCCATCCATTTACCTGCAAATGCCATAATTTTACACTCTTTTATTGCTGAGTAATACTCTATTGTGTATATACACCACAGTTTCTTTATCCATTCATCTATTGAAGGGCTTCTAGTTTGGTTTCACAGTTTGGCTATTGTGAATTGTGCTGCTCTAAACATTGATGTGGCTGTGTACTGTACTATGCTGTTTTTAAGTTCTTTGGGTATAGACTAAGGAGTGGGATAACTGGGTGAAATGGTGGTTCCATTCCAAGTTTTCTAAGGATTCTTCATACTGCTTTCCTGATTGGTTGCACCAATTTGCAGTCCCACCAGCAATGTGTGAGTGTACCTTTTCCCTCACATTCTCATTAACAGTTATTGTTGTTTGTATTCTTGATAACTGCCATTTTGACTGGCATGAGATGAAATCTTAGAGTAGTTTTGATTTTCATTTTTCTAATTACTAGAGATGTTGAACATTTTTTTCATATATTTGTTGATTGGTTGTATATCTTCTTCTGAGAAGTGTCTGTTCAGCTCCTTAGCCCATTTATTGATTGGGTTATTTGTTTTTTGATGTTAAGGTTTTTGAGTTCTTTATATATCCTTTATATCTATATGATGTGTGTATGGCAAAAATTTGCTCCCCAAATGTAGACTCTCTTTTCACCTCATTGATTGTTTTGTTTTCTGAGAAGAAGATTTTTAGTTTGAATCCATCCCATTTATTAACTCTTGATTTTATTTCTTGTGCTTTAGGAGTCTTGTTAAGGAAGTCAGAGCTTAATCCAACATGATGAAGATTTGGGCCTACTTTTTCTTCTATTAGGCATAGGATCTCTGGTCTAATTCCTTGGTTCTTAATCCACTTTGAGTTGAGTTTTGTGCATGGTGAGAGATAGGTGGTTAGTTTGGTTAGGCTGCTTATTCCCAGTACCATTTGTTGAAGAAGCTATCTTTTCTCCAATGTATGTTTTTGGCACCTTTGTATAGTATTAGATAACTGTATTTATGTCAGTTTGTCTCTGTGTCTTCTATTCTATACCACTGGTCTACATGTCTGCTTTAGTACCAATACCATGCCATTTTTGTTGCTATAGCTTTGTAGTGTAGTTTAAGGTTTGGTATTGTGATGTCTCCTGCTTCACTCTTCTTGCCAAGGATTGCTTTGGCTATTCTGGGTCCCTTTTTTTTCCAAATGAAGTTCATGATTGCTTTTTCTATATCTATAGGGTATGATGCTGGGATTTTAATTGGAATTGCACTAAGTGTGTATAGTGCTTTGAGTAGTATGGCCATTTTGACAATATTAATTCTGCCTATCCAGGAGCATGAGAGATCTTTCCATTTTCTAAGGTCTTCTTTAGTGTTCTCTGGTTTTCATTGTAGAGGTCTTTTACCTCTTTTATTATATTGATTCCCAAGTTTTTTCTTTTCTTTTCTTTTCTTTTCTTTTCTTTTCTTTTCTTTTCTTTCTTTCTTTCTTCCTCTCTTTCTTTCTTTCTTTCTTTCTCTCTTTTTTGAGTCTATTCTTAATGGGGTAGTTTTCCTAATTTCTCTCTCAGAGGATTCATCACTGAAGTATAGAAATGCATTTGTTTTGTGGGTATTGATTTTATATCCTGCTACTTTGTTGAATTCATTTATTAATTTTATAAGTTTTCTGGTGGAATTTTTTGGATCCTTTAAGTATAGAATCATGTCATTGGCAAATAATGATAGTTTGAGTTCTTCTTTTCCTATTTGTATCCTTTAATATCTTTTTCCATTTAATTGCTCTGGCTAGAGTTTCAAGAACTATGTGGAACAGAAGTGGTGAGAAAGGACATCCCTGTCTTGTTCCAGTTATTAGAGGGAATGCTTTTAATTTTTCTCCATTTAAAATGATGTTGGCTTTACTTGGTTGGTAGGCTTTTGATGGCACTTGGAATGATGTTGGCCTTGGGTTTAGCATATGTAGCTTTTACAATGTTGAGTTATGTTCCTACTATCCCTAATTTTTTTAATGTTTTGAACATGAAAGGTTGCTGTATTTTGTCAAACATTTTCTCTTCATCAATTGATCTTATCTTTAAGTCTATTGATGTGATGAATTATGTGTATTGATTTCCGTATGTTGAACCAAACTTGCATGCCTAGAATGAACCCCACTTGATCATGGTGCACAGTTTTCAAAATATGGTTTTGTATGCCATTTTCCAGAATTTTAATTGAGGATTTTTTGCACCTCAATTTTGGCATCAGGGCTATTGGTCTGAAATTTTCTTTCCTTGATGTGTCTCTGTCTGGTTTTGGTATAGAATGAGTTTAGAAGGGTTCTCTCCTTTTCTATTTCATGGAATAATTTGAGGAGTATTGGTATTTATTCTTCTTCACAGGTCTTGTAGAACTTGACTGAAAATCCATCTGGTCCCAGGCTTTATTTGGTTGATAGGCTTTTGATGGCGTCGTCTAACTTCTTTGCTTGAAATTGATCTTTTTAAATTGTGAATGTCCTCCTGGTTCAGTTTGGGTAGATCATATGCCTCTAGGAATTTGTCAGTGTCTTTGGGGTTTTCTATTTTACTGGAGTATAAATTTTCAAAATAGTTTCTAATTGTCTTTTGTATTTCAATAGTGTCTGTCATGATATTTCATTTTTCAGCACAAATTTTAGTAATTTGAATTTTCTCTCTCCTTTTCATTAGGGTGGCTAAGGGTTTGTCAATTTTATTTCTATTTTTATAAAACCAGCTTTTTGTTTTGTCAATTTTTGAGTTGTTTCTTTTGTTTCAATTTCATTGATTTCCTGTCTTCTACTACTTTTGGTGTTGGTTTGTTCTTCTTTTCCTAGGGTTTTGAGATGTAATGTCAAGTCATTTATTTGTTGACTTTTTCTTTTTTTTAATGAATGAGCTTAATGCAATGAACTTTTCTCTTAGCACTGCCTTCATAGTATCCCAGAGATTTTGATATGTTGTATTAGACTTCTCGTTTACCTCTAAGAATTTTTTTATTTCCTCCCTGTTATCCATGCATCATTCCATAGTGTATTATTTAGTTTACAGGTGTTGGGGTAGCTTCTATTTTTTATTTTATCATTGATATTTAATTTCATTCCCTTATGGTCAGATAGAATGCAGGTAGTATCTCTATTTTTTTTTTTTTTTTGTATTTGCTAAGACTTGCTTTGTGACATAACATATGGTCTATTTTGGAGAAGGATCCATGTGCTGCTGAGAAAAAAGTGTATTCACTGGTTGGTGGATGCAATATTCTATATATGTTTTTTAAGTCCAAATTATTGATTATTTTATTGGGTTCTATAGTTTTTTTTTTTTTGTTTGTTTGTTTACCAACCAAGTAAAGCCTGGGACTAGATGGATTTTTTTGTTTGGAAGATCTATCCAGTGGTGAGAGAGGTGTGTTAAAGTCACCCAATATTATTGTGCTATGGTCTATTTGATTCTTGAAGTTGAGAAGGGTTTGTTTGATATACATAGATGCCCCATTATTTGGGGGCATCTATGTATATCATAAATACTTATGATTGTTATGTCCTGTTATATATGATAACATTATTTATCCCTTTTCACTGACTTTTATTTGAAGTCCACTTTATCTGATATGAGGATGGAACCCCCTGCTTGTTTACATGGTCCAAGTGAGTGATACATTTTCTCCCATCCTTTCACTTTCAGTCTGTGGATGTCTTTTCCTGTGAGATGAATCTCTTGAAGGCAGCATATTGTTGTTTTTTTTTTTTTTAAATCCAATCTGCCAGTCTATGTCTTTAATTGATGAGTTTAGGCCATTCACATTCAGGATTATTATTGAAATATATTTTATATTCTTGGTCATTTTGGTTTATTTTTGGTTTTTAACTTGACTTGGTTTCTTCTTTGATTGGCCTTTCCTTTAGTGTAGTTCCTTGCTTTGAAGATTTTCATTACCTCCTCATGGAATATTTTTCCAAGAATGTCCTGTAGTGCAGGCTTTCTTGCTGTAAATTCTTTTAACTTTTGTTTATCATGGAAGGTTTTTATTTTATCATCTACTCTGAAGCTTAATTTTGCTGGATATAAATTCTTTGACATCCATTTTCTTTTAGAGCTTAGTATATGTTGTTCCACGATCTCCTGGCCTTGAAGGTCTGGGTTGAAAAATCTGCTGATATGAATTGTTCTCCCCCTATATGTAATCTGATTTTCTTTCTTGTGCCTTTAAAATTCTAACCTTATTCTGTATATTAGTCATTTTCACAATGTGCTTTAGTATAGATCTATTGTGATTTTGGGCATTTGGTGTCCTGTAAGTCTCTTACATTTGATTTTTCAATTCATTCTTCATGTTTGGGAAATTTTTTGATACTATCTCATTGAAGAGACTGTACATTCCTTTGGCTTGAAACTCTGTGCCTTTCTCCATCCTGATAAATCTTAGATTTGGTCTTTTGATGTTATCTCATAATTATTACTATTTTGTTCATGGTTTCTTACCATCTTCACTGTATAGTCAACTCTATTTTCCAGATTGTATCTTTTGTCTTCATTGTCTGAGGTCTGTCTTCCAAATGAACTAGTCTGTTGGTAATGCTTTCTATTGAGTTTTTTATTTGGTTTATTGTTTCCTTCATTTCCAAGATTTCTGTTTGGTTTTTCCAAAATCTCTCTTTCTTGAAGTAATCTTTTGCTACCTGTATTTTCTTATCTCAGTGTTGTAGTGATCAATTTTTACCTGTATTTGCTCTCTTAGGTCATTCTTTAATTTGCAGATCATTTTAATTATCAGCAGATTTTTCAACCCAGA